>NC_067121.1:22501665-23852519 GCF_021347895.1 Acanthochromis polyacanthus
CACAGCAGATTTAGTTACATTTCCCAGCCTCAAACAAATAGTGAGAGATTACCTTTTGAGAGGCTTTTTGTTCATTTTGGATAATCTTATGCATTGCAATAGGCTGTTAAAATTTTTTAAAAAACAGGTTCACCACATTTTACTATGCTGTTGTTCAACTTTACCTTTGTGGCCCAGCATCACAGCCAGGTGAAGAGGTGTGTTTCCTAGAGAAAGAAACCCATTAGACATAATTATTAACATCGATATTTTAACAAACACAATCAGTAACACAGGTAGTGTGAACACTTAATCTGATTACTTCACAAAAAATCAGATAATAGCAAAGTAACAAGAACATACCATGCACATCTTTCTGAGAGATGCTATGGGTCCTGATGAGAGAGGAGAGCCGACGCACATCTCCCTTGAACACGCATTCATGAACAGGAAACTCCAAGTCCTCACTTGTCAGAATTATTGGGTTCTTGTTGTTGTCATTGACAATGGTGCCGATTGATGAATTACCATTTATGTTGTTTGCATTAAGCTGCTGTTGCTGCTGCAGCACCGAGGTTTTGACTGATTTCTGAAAAGCCTTGTTGGACTTGAAAAGGTTACTGGTACCGTTAGGAATAGTCCCGTTGGAGGTCTCATCGTACGAGTCCATTATCTCGTCATTTTTGTTTGGTTTGTTGTGATCCTTTCGCATGGTGCGTATTTTCTCACCTGTCATGGTGACTACCGTACGTTAACAGACGCACTATTTACTAGGCTACGGGATGGTGAAGATTGGTATAAATATGAAGCTAGTCAGCATTAGCAAAATACCGAAAATATTATTTTAGTTGAGTTCGTAATATATTTAAGACGACACCGATGCTTTCTAGTCGCTAGTTGTTCTCTGTTGTTTAAATAACGCTGCACCTGCTGTCCGGCTCCAAGCCAACATTAGCTCCCAGCAAACGTTAGCTAGCTAGCCCACAATAAAAATGAATATGGTGGGTGCGGCGATGGAAACAGAAATTAATGCTAAACATAACAGAAAACACGCATACACTAAATCAACGTACAGTTAAGAAAGAAAACGAACAACAAACGGCTACATCGTTGTTTCTTCTACCGCCCCTTGGATACACGTTTAGAAATGGTATCGATTCAGCTTGCTTTGCGGCAAAATTCAGACGGACTGGGAGGTACAATAAGCCAGCTGAGCTAACATCTCTGCTAGCGCAGCTAGCAAATAGGTCGAAAGTCTCGCGAGATTATTCAACAACCCTCTCCAGTTTGAACGCGAGTTCATAGTTAAGTCATCTTTATGAGACACACGAGCTTCAGAGTTGAAGGAGCTAGCAGGCTAACGAGCTGCGTTGTTTGCTAAAATGGCAACTTCCAAGAAGGGGAAGAAAGTAGTAAATCAAGAGGAACTTCGACGGTTGATGAGAGAAAAACAAAGACAAACGACAGACAAGAAGCGCGTCGAGTCTCCTTTTGCTAAGTACAACAGTCTGGGGCACCTCAACTGCGTTCTGTGCAATGTGCAGGTAAAGTCCGACCTGCTTTGGCCGGCTCATGTTCTGGGAAAACAGCACAAAGAAAAAGTTGCCGAGCTGAAAGGAGGGAAGAGTCAAGCAGTGGTGCAACCGAGTCAACCGGTGAAGAGGAAAGCGGCGGACAACGAGGACGTTAATGGAAAGAAGGCGAAACCAGCGGTAGTCGCAGGTCAGTCTGGATCGGGGCTGCCAGGAGATTTCTTTGAGAAGCCCAGCGAAAAGGCTGCTGTCTCTACCCAGAAGTCTGCAGGACTGAGTCTGTTGGCTGGAGTTTATGATGAGGATTCTGATGACGATGGTACCGAACAGGCAGGTGAGGCAAGAACCACAAATCCCTCTCCACAGAAGGCTGAAGCTGCAGGACTACCAGCTGATTTCTTTGACAGCTCCATCCCTTCCACACCTGCAATCTCCCATTCGGGATCAATCATCAAGGCGGAGGCGCAGGAGAAGATCCCTGAAAGAAAAGACAACACAGCCGAGGCGTTACCTGAGGGTTTCTTCGATGATCCAGTGAGAGATGCCAAAGTGCGCAATGTCGACGCACCTAAGGATCAAATGGACAAGGAATGGGAGGAATTTCAAAAGGAGATACGGCAGGTGAACACTAAATCTGAGGCCATCGTGGCAGAGGAAGACGAGGAAGGGCGCCTTGAACGTCAGATTGACGAAATTGATGAACAGATTGAGTGTTACAAGAGAGTGGAACTGCTAAGAGACAAGCGGGATGTGGTCAAAAGCAAGCCTCTGTCCAGAAAGGAGGACCACATGGAGACTGATGAGGGCATGGACGAGGAAGAGGATGAAGAGGAGTTGCTTGGACTGTTGTCCCGGGACTGGAGGGCGAAAGGGGCTTTGGCCTAAGTTCCTCCACATTACTGATGAAAAACGTTCTTAAAGAGGGGTTCTTTAGTGCAGTTCTGGCAGCACTACGAGATTTGTTAATGTTTGTTAAAATGTCTTTTTGTATACCTCAGACTGGATTGGACACAACTGCAACATTCTACCATAATCAGACATTGTAAAGTGCCACTGGAAAAGACTGTTTCTCAGTTCATGACTTAAAAACACAAGGGAGACCACAAATCAGACTTTTAACTGTTTATTCATTGGTGCTCAAACAAAAAGACATTCATAAAATCTCTCATATACAGTAGCAGCATGGACCCAGAATCTACGTGATGGTGGCCAAAGCCGTTACATTTCAAGCTCAACTAACCATTGTCCTGCAAAAACAAACAGTTGACTATGTTAAATTCATAAATAATTTTTTCATGTTACATGGAAAGCAACATGCAAAGCACAACAGAATTATTTAAAAAATGTAAAATGTTGATTAAGACCGTAAAGCAAATCTTTACCAACCTGACCCCCTTCACAATATAATTGGTTGAGAACACACTGCAATGTTTTTTTTTACAGAATACAACAAAGTCTGAATATGAGAAATTTGTTATGTAAATACACCATTATTATGCCATTTAAATGGAATAAAAGGAATCAAGTAGAGAGTGGTGGTCAGTGCTTCTTATACTACCTGTTACATATTGTGAGTTTAGTGTGCCTTCTCCCCACTGCAACCCGAAACAAGCAATATCGAAGTCATTTTGTTATTGCTACATATGCCTCATGAGTTACCACTTCAAACTTCTTTCTGAGTGATTCAAAGTGTTCATAGCCCTTCAAATCTGCAAAACATCAAGAAAAGAAACTACAGATAAATGTACAGATGGACTAAATACAAGATTCAAAATTGCAACCTACTAAAGACAAACAAGGAAAACACTGAACGAAAAGAGAAACCAAATGTTAGATTTAGCTTAGAAAAGAGCATACAAAAGTTTTTACTCTTACGCTCACTTGTGTATTTCAGATAAGTTAGGAAACTGTCTAAAAACAAAACCAAATCTTGACAATAACTGTTTCTAGTAGTCATTTGTAAACATTCATAAAATTCTATCTCAAGTCCTATAAATAAGGTTTAGGTGAGTTGTACCACTTGTGAGTTGACGTGTGGGGACATTTTCAACAGACAAACAGTTAAAGCTTCCACTGAAGCTAAACGTTCAAAAATGGTGCACTAAATGAGACAGGCGGTCAAAAGAAAAATAAAACAAGAATACACGAATACAGCAAGTTTAAGATTGGGATTGGAGAATGGGATTCAAAAGTAATTCACAACACTTTTTTTGCATGGGATGTTCATATAAACTGAAAACTTTAATAAAACAAGAGCTGGATATTCTAGGTACAGATACTCATGGATTACTGTTAAAATTTAAGCGATGCTTTGTGGCTGACGTTATGCTGAGATGGACCAGGACAGAGGGAGTGAGTAGGGGGGGCATGCCAGCGCCACTTTTTCCACAATCAGTATGATAAATATTCAGTTCACAAAAGTGCAGCAAATACAGAAAAGGGCCAGGAATCCCGAACTCCCAGACCCTGCTGGGTTAACAGTAATGTTCACTGCCGTCAGCAATGATGTGCTCACAAACCTAAAGCGGCTATCAGTTCCACCAGGGAATACCTCTGGTCCCCGTCTTTGTCGAAGCACAGCATGGCGTGATTACTGGAAATTGATTCTCCAAATACTTCCCTCAGGACCTGGTTGGTCAATCCGAGTGAATCACGTCCAACACCCTTCTCCTGGAAGATGTCCTCCAAATCTGTAAAAAGAATGTCAAACAGAAACATAATTTAAAAACAAATATACACATACAGTCATTTGTTTTCCTGACAAGAGTTTGTCTCCTAGCTTTATTTAGACAGGATTGGATATATTCTAGTTTACCCACCAGCACCTCTAAAGCTCATTATTTAAGAACCTATACTGTTGAATCAATATTAAAACATGTTAAAAAAATAAAAATAGGTACTTATGTGCACAGCTGTTTGTTGGCTGAAAGGAATACCTTCCTCAAGTGTTATCATTGTGATGTTTCCAGGCAACAAGCAGAGACTTATTTTATTATATCCTAGAATTAATCTTCTTATCTACCTCTGCAAGAAAGCCAATGTGTGTATTTTAAAAAATGTCAAGCTAATCGCTATGATACTAAACTGTGTAGTAGTAGTGCGCACCTTGTACAGAAGTGACACCAGGTAAGAACAGCCTCTTTGGACATCTCGTCTTGACATGTCTCTTAGAGCGGTTTGGAGTTAAGAAACGAGGACGTCGGCTTGTCTGTGGCTCGGTCAGTGGTGAGGATACCTCTGTCAAAAATAAAAGGGAGATAAAAATTAAAATGCAACACAAGGAAAAGAAATTACTGTGATAAACTGATGTATCTTATACTGTACCGCGAACACTCCCAGGTGCTGCTTCTGTTGTGGGAGCTTCTTTTACCATCTCAGTTGTTGAACTGTCACCGCTGACTGCCAATTGAGCTGCTGCCTCATTGTTGTTCGACTGTAAAGCAGAAGATAAAATGCAGTCTGGGCTTAGCACAACGCCACATAAACTCAAAATGCAAAGTGTGAAGCCTCATTTTACTCACGCTTTGTTTTGACCGGTTCTCTAAAGAGGCCACTCTTTGATGAAGATCTGCGACTGTAGAGAGGAGGATGTGGATCTGCTCATCGGTCCATGTGTGGTGCTGTTCCTCTGTCTTGTTGACCTCGCTCATGGCTTTTCTCAGGTCTGTTATGTCCTTCAATATAATAAATACGTGTGAAACAATTTGCAGTTGACCCTTACATCAAGACTTATAGGCATTCACTTTCTTTTAAAAATGCACACACAGGATCTACTATTCTGGTAGGTTTGGGTGATAAACGACAAATAGTGGCCCTAAGTTATGCAAGTTCAATTTACAATGTAACTCATAAGACTGTGGAGATCTCAGCCAGCTAGCAACTCATCACTGACCATGTAATTACTAAGGCCAAAGTTTAAGAAATACATGTAAGTGTATAATTATATGGTGATCTCATTTCCCCATCCTGTAGTGCTTGTGAAAAATAAAGTGGAGAAAACATTCTGCAGTTGTCTCAGATATTTGACCTAGTTTTACTCAGCAAACTCAAGCATCTAAGCTCCCAAAATAGATTGGCACTTGTTTCATGTATTATGAATGAAAACCCAAGGCAAGGATCCAAGAAATGACAGGATCTTCTTAACCCTGCGATTCCTTCAACGTAAGCCTGGCAAGAAGTGCAACAGCATGGATAGGTTGACAAACAAACAAATTAATCTGGCAGTGGCAAAGTTCATCACAGCGTCTAGTTTGGATTCATGCCATAGTTAAGTGGATCAACTAACATTTCATCCTTTGAATCATCTTGGTCACATGATTGGATAAATTCGCTTTAATTCTAAGCGAGACAAATGTGTAACTTTACCACTGCTGCTAGGAACTGAGAAAACAGGAACACCAAGGTATTTAACCTATTCATTTAAGCACAATGTGCTGCTAACTTGTTTTCTGTACACACCCGCCTCCATACATCCATGCATAAATAATAAACGTGCAAAGCAGCCTCCAGCAGTACTTGCAGTGAGCATTGAGATGTGAATAACAAAAAGACAAGCTTTCAAACAGCATCAGTGAAATCTGACTTTGACTCATAAAAAATACTTCAGCTTTGCTCATTTGAAATATCACAGTTTGAAGCCCTATACTATTCATGAAAAAGCACAGCTTGTGATTCCTCTGTGAGGTTTGTCAGCTTTCCAAAACACTATATTAACACTTCAGTAGCTTAACATACATTTTAAAAAAAATGTTGTGACAGAAAAGCCTATTCTTTCTGATATGTCTGCCTTTCACAGCAGACAGCAGCAGGGGTTTTCCTGCCTACAGGAGTTTTTGGCACCCCCCCAGAGATTGGTTTTAGCCAGTGCAAAAGGAAAATCACCCACGCTTGAAGGATAAGAACCAAAAAATGCACTCTCCATTCATTCTGAGAAATAAATAGATAATATGCAAACACACACTATGCAAAACATAAAAAACTAAAAGTGACATAACAGCTAAATGTTTAAATGCATGTTTTTAGTGCAATGACAATTATAATTCTAAACAGAAAGAATTAATAAACTTTTACAAGCAAGAGCAAAAAAAGAAACCGTGTTTAGGGAACAGGACTTTTAGATTTGCAAGCCATGGCATGCTATTTAATCTCAACTATTAAAACTGTCAAAGTCTTAAACTTACCATTGTCTCCTTCAAGTCGTCATCTTTCTTCTGATTTTCAAGGGCAGTTTGCATAGTCTTCACATCATGTTGTACACTTGTTAGTGTGCTTCCAATTGTAGCGACACTCTGGAAAATAAAAATATGTATGAGGTCAATTCCAGAGATCAGGACAAGTCATCTTATAATTCCAATTTATTAAGGCGTCACCTTTTGAAGCTCTTCAACAGTTGTGGGTAGGCTGATTAAATCAGCAGCTGATTTCAAGTTGGCCTTTAAATGGTTTACAGCAGAGTCTAGCAAACTGATCTGCAGGAGTAAAATGACATAAAGCATTCAGTTACACTTGCAAGACAGAGTTTCCAAACTATACTCTAATTTATTAGGTGCACCAAGCTAAAATTCCTGTAATCTAATACAACAGTTCTACAATAAATCCACCTACGTGAAGGTCGTAATGTTCAGGTTTTGTTTTAACTGCTTTGACTCAACTGGACGTGGGGTTTTTGAAGTGTATTGAATTATGCTAACAGGTCTTTCTGTTGTATTGAATTCATTTGTGCCAGTGATCCTGAGGAACAGAAACACCACTCTGAGCAAACAAATATACTTCGACAGCACCACAAACCACATCCTCCAAAATGGCCCTACTGTTGAAACGCTGACACAGTTTCGTTGTAGCGTTTCAACTGAACATCATAATGCTTATCATGGCAGATGGTTTTTTCACAGCTGTTGTATTAGGCTGCATTTATCTCAACTAGTTGTATCTAATAAATCTGAGTGTATATGATTGTTTTATTTGAACAAAATCTCAAAGCAGACACGAAAACTGACCTTTCGGTTCATTTCTGTTAGGTTAGACCAGAGATTGCTCAGCCCCTTGCCCCCATTCTCAATGTCGTCAAGCTTCTTCTCCTCGTTTTTCAGGTCCTCACTTAATTTGGGTATTTCACTGGAGGACGTCTTCTGGCTGGATTCCACTGTAACAAAAACATTGCTAAATGTTAATACTAATGTGACTGGCTAACTTGTCCAAAGGGTAGTGCGTGCTTTATGACCATCATTAGGTGACAGTTTGTGTGTGAGTCTTACTGCTGTGCAGCTTTTCTTTCAGCGAGTCCAGATCTTCTTTCAGAGCAATCTGCATCCATATGAGTCCAGCACAGGCCATTACACAGGCAGCTAGTATGATGAACAAAAACAAGGGATAGCACACATTGCAGCACTGCGTGTAGCTTCTTCTGTAAAGACAAGAAACGGTAACATTAGACGTTATAACTGCACAGCCTGCTTTATTATTGATGAAGGAGATATTTTCAGAAGGCTGTATGCCATGTCTTGGGAATTATGAAGATGGCTTATATGCAACTCTGCTTTTAAATATGGGTTGCTAAAGCGTACACTATCAAATTATACTCAAGCAGAAAAATTTGTCCTATATAAAGCATCAGAAAATAAAATAATAGAATAAACAAGAATGTCCGATCACCTTCTTAGTGTGCAGGTCCGTGATAGTACTAAATTTTAGGTAATGTGTGTTGGAAATCAGTCTATCCTACAATTAAAGAAACCAACAGAATATGTGTAAGGCTATTTCCGCCCAGTTCTTTTGATGGAGTAGTCAGGAGACTTCTTCTTAAAATCAAAAGTATTTATTACAGCAAAATTGAATGTGCGATATGGAGCTCTGGGCCTGAATCCTCTGTCCCTAACCAACAACAAGTGTTCAGTCGATTTTGTCTCAGGGAATATGATATGGGAATATGATCTTGAAAAACAACTTTGATCCAAAATTGATGATTCTGAAATGTAATGTCTTTGAAACTTAAGAGTTTAACATTCTTCAGTACATTGGGAGAAGAACGAGGAAACAGTATGTACTGTACTTCGAGTGTGTTGGCAGCCAAACCAAGTGATTATCAAAATATTTGCTAATGACTCAAAACAAGAAAAATACACCGGAAGTACACACACATAATTAAACTGAATTAATGACTGATGCTAAGTTGCGCTTTGGTCTTTAACTTCTAACGACTTCACATTTCTTTGGTAACTGAACAACAATTCAGTGCAATACATAATGACGTTAAACACGTAACATGTACCTGTCCATAATGTCTTTTACAAAACAGCAACACGTTAATACATTGATCACTCACTTTCCAAAGTTAGCTCCGCTGTTAAGGTTGTTGAAGTCGTCATCGTCCGAGCTAGAGTCGGACTCGGAGTCCGGCGGCTCGGTTCGGAGAAGTCGGTGACCGGAGCCCTTTTTGGTCTTCTTTCTCTTGCTATCTCCGAGACCGATCAACGCGTTCAGCTCCTTCCTCTTCTTCATTTTCTTTTGAGGGGTCAGCGAACCCGCTGAGCCCGATTTAAACCCGACTAAATCCAATGTTTTGTCCAGTTTGGTGGATGTTGTCGTTTATGTAGCGGCTAAGCTAACTTAACGTTCTCCTGCTAGCTTGAATATCAACCACGCTATGGTGCAAACGGAAACAAACACATCGGACTTTACCGACTGGTTGCCTTGTTGACATATACACCAAACGTATAATAATGTTTAGCAGCTGGTCGGCATGGCGTTACCGTCACAAAATAGCTTCTCTAAGACAACTTTTTGTACTAGCTGCCGGGTTATCACGTACGTGAGCTAACTCAGCTAGCATCGGATTCCTTGCTAACGTTTGCTAACAGTGTACGGCCGTCGTTACTGTGCTATCACATCGTCTCGGCGAGGTTTGAAATTACCTGTTCAGACGTCACTCATTTTGGAAACGCAACACAAACTCTTTAAATAGATCAATAAAGCCTGGCTATAACATAACCAAAGAATGCGGCACTATTTCCAAAGATTTGTTCTGCTGTCTGTATTGTTTAGGCAGGGCGTCCAAGTAACCTCACAGCTGATTGGTGCAAAGAGCAGCTACAACTTCCTCTGCTCCTGTTTGACAGGGAGCAACAAGGAGCACAACACCGCCTGCCCCCAACAGGCAGCTGCACTGCCGCTCTCCAAAGTCAGGAAACAAATACTGGTAAGTACAATTAGAAGAAGAAAAAAAAAGCAGAAAATCGGATGGAGATAGCAGAAGCACATGTTCGGTGTAACTTGGTTTCGAGTATGGCACGGACTCCTGCCGAGCAGCCGTGCAAAAGATAGCATCTGAAACAGGGATGCGAAAGATGTGGTTACGTCGCTAAATTAGCTTAGTTTAAGTCTGTATTTAGAATTCAAAGTTAGTATATGAACATTTTAGCATTTTACCACGTTATAGTGTAATTTCTTATGTCCTGATGTTTCTCATGAAAAGTGCAATTCACAGCTGTAAAAGAATAAAACTTTTCCTTTACGCACATGTTATCACATCATCACACATTGTCAACCTCCAGTTATTGTTGCCCAAAAATAAGATCAAGTGCTTAAAACCGTATGCTCGTTTGTTCTAAATAAGTTAATATTTTTTGTTAGATAGAAGGACTTAACTATTAATCATGTAAATTCAGCAGTCATGTTTATTGTTATTTCTTAGATATTTTTCCTCCACATGATGATTTGTTTTTAAAAAAATAAATCATTGCACATTAGTTGTCAGCTGAATAATACTGTGATCGTATGAGATTGTTATTTTTTATTTCAATTCAATGATCGAGGGGAAAAAAGTTTCATATATAAGAGATGAGATCAAACAAAAAGAATGATCACGCTGAGAATCACTTTGATTATTCTGTAGAAGAAGTGGCATACATTTCCATTCTATGACAAGATGATATGACATGTATTGAATTCAGAAAACATCCATATTGACCACAAAGTCAGCTCTACTCTGAGCTATTTTTTTTTACGAGGGCTGCATTAAATAATTTTCCTTGTCGATGAGTTTGTGGCGTATTTGTCAGACCACAGAGGAAAATGAGGGATATCAGAATTTTTGTCAGGATCAAATGAGATATTTTCATGTTGCTTATTTTGCCCAAAACCCAAATATGCTCAGTTTGCAAGGATGGAAAATAGAGAAAAGCAGCAAATTGTTACATTTGAAAAGCTTAAACCAGCCAGTGTTTGGCTTATTACCTTGATAAATGAGCAAATGATGAATCTGCTTTTACATGTAAACCCATTCCATTATCTCCAAACTACCTTTATATTGATATATTTATAGATTAGCCTTCTTACATTTGTCATCCTTGTGTCAGTGTGCTTGGTGTTTACATAATATTTTTATGAATTCAGCTAATTCTTTGTTTCAATTTGTCAATTCCAGCACGGGAGCTGCCAGAAATCCAGCTGACCTGGAGCGCTATTGGGCTGACCCAGCAAGACACATGGGCTGAGTAGAAGCAGGGTCGCTATAGACCGGCCTTTAGCTCTTTTTAGTTGAAAATAGACTCCCACTGGCCTGCTTTTGGCTTTGAAATATGTTCTTTTATGTGCATGGCCCCCCATACTACCACAATACAATGCAAATAATAATGACACTGAATGGAAATCCCCACACGGGACGAATTTACAAATACACAAAAGAACTGAGATGCTCCTCAGCATCTCAGTATGAGCTTGATTATTGAGTTGCAAAGGATGAGGCCTACTGCTGATGCTTTATTATCCTCAGAAAAGAACTTCTCAAGGCAATGCTTGTCACTTCACAATAATAGCATGATGCCACCCACAGAAATACAAAGCTAATATTATCATAGCTTACAGTCGGACTGATATGCCTGTCCTGTTATTTAAGTGCATTACGCTGGGAGGCAGTTACTGTATTTTCTGAATGCATTTGCTGTGAGTCCAACAGTGTCATGTAGGTAGTAAAGCAAAATTCAATCAGCGGCTCCTCTCCACTAAGAACACCTGGTGCGAGAACAAGCATCACACTGAGGGCCTGCGCGGAGCCCTGCCAGTGTGAGGCTGCAAATCAAAGCATCAGAGGTGTTTCATCTCTCAGTTTTCCATTGGAGGTTAAGACTGAAAGAATGACACTTCGACTTATGGCTCCTCACATCTGCAGTCACGGGGTAGGGAGCATCAGGCATTAGAAGCCTATGTCTATGATTACAACAAAACACTTGTTTTTGCACTTTGTTCACAGCAGGGTTACTCATATTCTCACCAAGAGTGATTCCTGCAACTGTCGGGCAGGGAGCTGCCTCGGGTGCTGACAGAGAATGTAAATAGTGGTGGCATGATAGAAAATACTGAATAGAATTGACTGCTAATTGAAGGCTTTCATCTGACATGGCAGACTGTGTGAATACAGATTATCATCAGTTGGGAGCAGAGCTGCTGTTAGAATACCAATTTATCTCACCAGACATTCTTTAGTGCTTGTTTAGAATCTTTCAGGCATTATGTTGGATGGCTGAACTAGTGTATATGAAATGTGTACCATGATGCCTATGCTTTCATGGCTGACAGCTAAAATGCAGCCTCTGTTGCCTTAACAGGAATCAAATATAATTTATTTGCAGTGAGTTACATACATACATACATATATATCATATATGCATGCATATATGTTTGTATTTATTTTTTAGCTAAATATATAAATATATCAAAAATAAACAAAACACACACACATATATGCATTTTCTCATGATTCAATTTCATGTCAGGGAAGAGTTTTCAGTGGTTTCCATCAGAGATAATTTGTCTGTAGCTGTCGAATCCCTGCTCTCATGTCTGAGCTTTTAAGACTGAGAACATCATCTAGCTACATACAGCGCCCTCCATAATTATTGGCATGTGTTGTTTAGCTTCAAATAAATAATTTTTTTTCTAAATAATATAGGACCGCAATGAAAAAAAGAGGAAAATCCAACCTTTAATTCAAGTGCAGTTATTCAGTAGAGAAAAAATAACACATTAAGAGATAATTCTTTTACATCAAATCATATGTGCCACAATTATTAGCACCCCTGATGTTAATACTTTGTACAACCCCCTTTTGCCAACAAAACAGCACCTGATCTTCTCCTATAATACATTTTTCTACAATTTTCGGTGTGACAGTATGCTTCTGCAATAAAAACTGAATTTATTTTAAGGCTTTCAACACATCTTAATCAGGGGTGCCAATAATTATGGAGGGCGCTGTAGCTAACAAGTACCGTGCTTGCTTCATCTATGGAAAAAAGCTAAAGAATTATGGCTGCTAGCCTAAATGAAGTGAGTTACAGTATGCAGGAATAGCAACTCTTAAAATGGGCATATTGTTTTGATCACTGTAAAAATGATAATGGTGGAATGGATCGACCAGAATAGGACCGCAACCGACTGGATAAAACAGAACTCTCCTAATTTGAACTTGATGTTCTGTTCATAAATGGGCTCACATGAAATGCTAACTCTATTTGACCATCACCTATGGTATTTTCACTTGTTTTTTTACAGCTGGAAACCAGCTGGTAGAAAAGCAATGTCCCATACTCCCATAAACAAATGGGAATTGAGCAACATTTTTTTGATCAAAATGAGATGACAGGTGGCAAAGAAACCTCACCCACACAGTCATGGAGAATATTAGCTAGAGTTATAAAGTATTAAACTCTGCAATAAATTAATTAAAAAAAAACATGAAAGGATGTTTCTCCACAAAAATTTAATTCTGGTTGCTCCTTATTTAGTCACGAATATTCAGACATATTTATGATTTAAAACCAAATTACACTGCAGTGAGAATAACTGTTGCCTGGATGTACTGACTCCATGTTCCTTGCCTACGCTATCAATATTTATTTTGAGAAATCTGAGTGAATTTTTTACACCACTCTGACTTTACTCTGAGCTTTCCAAACACTTTGGTTTGTGAAGTCCAACCAAATACCAACAGTGTCTCCAGAACACGATGCACTCGCTGCAGCAGATGCAGCTCACAAAGAGATGACTCCAGACATGTGACACGAGAGAAGAGAAAACCATAAAAAAGTTGTCAAAAGCTAAGAGTGATCGCTCTGCAGCATTTGCTTGACCCCATCACATATGTCTTCTGTCAGTCAGCTGGGCTTGTCAAGGCCTCTGATAAGAGTACAAAAGAGAATCAGCAGGGGGCAATGTTCTCACATCAAAGAATACCAGACATGCAGCATAAAGGCAACACTTGAGTCAAGGACAGATGAGCTCAGAATCACTGGCTTGGCTCATTCTAATGGCAGCAATGCAAATATTTTTCACATCCAGATCAATGGTCATCACACTGATCATGTTCCTGCTGTAATACCGACTGCAGTGTCTTGTCCAAAGGACCTACAATCATAAAGGGCTTGTACACCTAAATATTTTACACACTCTCAGACTCAGCAATGGAAACATTAGCCACATACACACGCAGTCGACTATGTTTAGGAAGCGAAATGCATTTGAGATCATGTAATAATAAATATTTAACGCAATTGTAACGTTCACCATTGTGGGCTCGCCTGGAAATATTTTCAGTGTGAAAGAAGGAGGGGGAGATGAGTATTTGCTGCTTTCATTGTAACTCCCTCTGCGCAGAAAGCTTAAAATGTAAAAGAAAATGTATTGGACAGGAACACTAGGATTTAGCGGTTAATTCTCTGTCTTCAGCTGGAAATCATATTGTGGCGACACTTAACTATATAAGCTGCCGCTGCAGTGATACAGCAAAGGTCTGATATCATCTCAAATGGATAAAAGAGAATAGATTAATATATTAAGCAAATGAAAGGGGTGAGACAGGAAAAAAATCAGACAGGGGGAGCACTCTTTGAGAGAATTTTATGGAAAATTCTAACCGAATGCACAGTAAATCTAAGAGCTGCAGGAGTTTATTGTTCAATGCGTATCATATATCACATGCCACTCGTAAACCTGCTTATGTTAATCAACATGGAAGCTTATATGAC
The DNA here is from genome assembly GCF_021347895.1 of Acanthochromis polyacanthus. Classification (NCBI taxonomy): domain Eukaryota; kingdom Metazoa; phylum Chordata; class Actinopteri; family Pomacentridae; genus Acanthochromis; species Acanthochromis polyacanthus. The sequence goes on from NC_067121.1 coordinate 22,516,196, forward strand.
CCAGCTCTGTGCTGCTAATGAAGTAGTATGTCCCAACCCGTAGGTCTCCCATTTTGTGTAATACAGAGTATAGAAATTTAAGACATTTTGAATTCAATGAGATTTAAGGATTGGTTTCACAGACAGACAGCCAAAGTTCTCTTTTTCAGTGTATTAGACCAGGATTAGTTTAATCCATGTCTGTGAAACAGGCCCTTGATTTTCCTGGTAATGTCTTCAGTGCACGAAGCATCGTCTTCTTTGGTTTTTCTGTCATTTGCTGAGGTGAAGAAAAACAAATGAGACAATTCAAATCCATATAATCAGTTCTATAATTTTTGAAAATTATTGCAAGCAAGTTTGTGGTTTGCAGCACAGACAAGATAGAACAGAATACGAATAAAAGACAACAGAGGAGTAAAAACGAAAAAAGAACAGATCAAGAACAATAGAGAGAAAACAACTGACATGGAAAGGAAATCAGAAAACAGAAAATGGGGGTGAGAGAGGTCACATGGAGCATCTGAAGGGGAACAATTCATTGAAGTTGTGCAGATTTGATTCAAACTGTTTATGTGAGTGATTAAAGCATGACAGGGACGGAATTGATTTCATTGATGGCAGCGTATCTGGAGTTCAGAGGAGAGAAGAGCCATGCTAATTTTCCACAACTGTTTTCGCAAGGTGGAACAGGATTTTGCAGTTATTGCACCTGTTTTTTCCCAGAAACCCCTCTGAGTGCATGCTGGGGGTAAATAGTGGTAAACAGAAATACTCCTCTGGCCTAGATTTCTCTCACACAGCGGCTATTTTATTAAGTACATCCAGCTTGCAGCAGAACAGACTCCCTTTACTGCAGCTCATCTGTGACAAGGGCTGATGGGTTTTGTACTATGAACTGCAGCTATGAATTTGGTGTCACTCCCGTTATCAGAAATGGAAATTCTCAGTTTTTATTTGCTATACTTTTATTAATATTGCTGCATGTGCGATGGCTGTATCATCTTGCATATTTCTGTCCATATCTCCTTTCTTAAATAGTTCTCTTTTCTAGAGTTTCTGTCAATTCTACTATTAATCACTTTACATCTGTGGGTTACACAGTGGGCAGTTTAAAAAAATATATCTACAATACAGAAGGAGTTATTTTTTTTCCTTGAAAGACAGGGAGTGAAATGTGACATCCTATCCCACACACTATAATTTGTAAGTTGTATTGGCAGTCACATCAACTGGATTTTGTGCGTGTGTGTGTGTGTGGCAGAAATCTTTTTGAGTGTTATTCAAGAGAGTTTAACATTTACAGCAAATGCTACCATTTCAATAGTGCCACAATTACTCAGATCTTGCCTACAGTAAAAATAACAATCGACAGAGTAGAAATGCTGTGTTCCAAGCAAATGTGCTGCATTTAGATTTTTTTGTAAAGTACAACTTGCAGTACAGAGCATTATTAGTAAAGACAAATGTAAAAAAAAAAAAAAAAAAGAAAGTACCTATTATGTAGAGTAGTCACGTATAATTCAGAATGTCAGCTTAATCCATATCAATTTGAATTTATTTGTACAGCGTAAAATCAAAACACAAGTCATCTCAGGGCACTTTTGAGACAGAAGTCTAAGAGAAACCCAATAGTTCCCCCTTAAGCAAGTATTTGGCAGCAGTGCTGAGGAAAAACTGCTTTTTAACAGGAAGAAACCTCCAACACGACGAAGCTCAGGAAGGTCAGCCATATGCCTCGACCGGATGGGGTGAAGGGAGGGCAGACAATAAACAGTGGGCAGGTTGGTGAAGCCAGTAACCGCAGATCAGAAACACGCAACTCCGGAGCCAGAGATACCTGCAGAAAGGGACGGGGATAGAGAGGACAGAAAGGACAAAGCTCAAACTACGGGAGAGAGAAGACACAGAGTTAATGACATGCAATAGTGACATATAAATGCATGGAGAGCGAAAGAGAGGAGGGTAGGGGATGCTCAATGCATCATGGGAGGTCCCTCAGTAGCCCGGGGCTACAGCAGCATAACTAAGTGGAGGGTTCAGGGTCACCTGTGCCAGCTCTCCGTATAAGCTTTATCAAAAAAGAAAAGTTTTAAGTCTAATCTTCAAACTAAAGAGGGTGTCTGCCTCACAAAGCAAAACTAGCCGCTGGTTCCACAAGAGGGGAGCCTGATAGCAAAATACTCTGAAGACAGTGGGGATAATAGCGCTAGGAGGTCTTTAAAATATGACAGAGCTTCGTCATTAAGGACTTTGTATGTGAGGAGAAGGATTTTAAATTCTACTCTTGAGTTTACAGTGAACAAATGATAAGAAGCTCATATGGAAGAAATCTGATCTGTCTTTAAATGCCTGCCGGTAAACACCCACAGCAGCATTTCTGATTAACAACGGGATGCTTTTCACAGGGTTACTGGAACAACCTAAAATTCCTGAAGCAGAATATAGTAAACAGTGTATTCATCTGAAAGTGGTAAAATGTTGCATAAAGTCCCTCCAGGTTACCTCCAATTTCTTACACATTATAACAAAACTGTGCCCCTGTGTGTGTGAGTTCAACCGATTAATGAAGGCACATTTGGAAATGTATCTATGCTGATTTATGTGGTTATATATGCATATGACTTTATATCATTTCCCCCCTCTAAAGTCTAATTATCCTATTGTCATAATTATGTAAACTCTAACTTGAGCAGTGTGAAAATTTAAAATATTATCCACTCATTAAACTTGCAATTTGAAATCTGGCTGTTATTGCCGGTTTCACTCACACAGGCTTTCCACATGTGGGATTTGAACTAACAGAAACATCTGCTCAGTGTTAATGCGGTCTGCACCTGATTGGAGAAACTGTGAGTGTTTCAGCTACATGCAGCTAATGGTCTAATCACAGTCATACACGTGCTCATGGAATAATTTTAGTCCCATTACAGTAATTACTTATCATTTACTATAACCTCTAACCTGACATTATACAAAGAAACATGTAAATAATTTGTGCAAACTCAGTTATTTGATACTTTTAAAAATAATAATATTTCTGTGGATACAGTTCATAAAAGATGGCCTGGTAACATTTAAGCTTTAATTATACAAAACAATATTGGATGCCATATAGGAACAAAGGCATAACAGTATTTTCTGTTTGAGCGACTATAAAGTGGTAAAAATAGTTTTATTTTGCCTCCTGTGTGTCTTCTTAGTTGCAGAAAATGACACAGCTGGGTTTCGGGAAGAAAAAAAAAATCACAGACATTTTAAGCTTGTGTCCAACATCATGCGGTTTCTCTATCTGAATTCCTCACTGTGCAGTAACTTGCTTGTGGTCCACTCTTTCAGTTGCTCGGTTCCTGCTAGCCTCCCTCAGACTCGGCCATTAATGATCTGGTTTTTTTTCTCCCTAAGAACTAACGCTGACTTGAGGGATGTAGGTTGTCCAAAGCTTGAAAAGCACAGGAGGAGTGTCTGTTTGTGAGATAGTGGAACCATCACGCTTGGCAAGGACATTCACAGCGGCACCCTGAGTGTCGCTTAATTCTGCAAAGCCTTGCCTGCCTGCTTTGTCCTGCAAGCCACAGCCATGTGCCTCTGATTCACTTCAACAAATGATGTAATGCATCTGCTAATATTCTCATAACAGTTTCCGACTATTGCAAACAAGCATGCGCCCCAGTTATTAAACAGCAAAACAATGTTATTTTTTACAGATAATGTAAAGAAAGCAACATTTTGCAAGTAGCTGTTATGTGCATTTCCTCGCTACACATTGCATGCTAAACGAAATGGGCTTCATACTTATGTCGAAGTGCAGCCAATGCTGTTTAGGCTCTTTGTGCTTGGCTGCATTCATCTACTGTCAAGCCGAAGTTGATCTGCAATTCTCTTTGTACCAGATCCTCTCTCAGCATCTACGATCCAGACGCACAAGGGAGAAACCTTGACGAGGCGCATGAGAAGAAAAACAGCACATTTGGGTATGACTAAAACCTTCAAAGCATTCTCCGTCAGCCAGATCTTTTTTGCGATTCAGCTTATAGTACCGGCGAGCAGCACATGGAAAAAGATATTTTATATTTTCTGCAGCATGTGTTATTTGTGTTTCTCTGGACCTTGAGGTTCATGGAGCCCCCCGCAAAATGAAGTGTGAGCTTGCAGCAGCTGCCAGACGACATGTTGTACAGAAATACTACCTCCTCTGATGAGGTCGAGAGGAAAGACAAATTTTTAAAAGGAAAAGGGAAATAAGAGGATTATGGCTGATAATGTGTGCGCAGCCTCCCACTAGGACAAGTGTGCACTGTTACAGAATACCTGTGGCTCTTATAAGGACTGCTTACAATGGATTGATAGAAGTTCACGAGACAAAGGAGGAACGCTTTGATTGGTTGTTGGAGATTGTGCTACTGGCAGCTGTGATGTGATCTGAAATTAAATAAAATGCACACAAGGTCTAATGTATCTTTTTATGTGTTCCTGGAGGACATATTTTTACTGGTAAAATGTGTGTTGTCAAACCCAGTGCCACTGACGCTGAATGAAAAACCGCTCAAGGTAACGCTGGAAGACCTTTTGCTATTACTACCTAATTTGTTGTTATTCATTCGAAATGGAAAGTAAATGTGGCCAAACATGTTGGCAGCAGATAGGCTTCTAAAGCATCCTGATAATATTTAAAAGAGGATTTAACGACCTTAATGAATCGCCTGTGAGTGTGAAAAATGATCTACGAAATGTTGTTATCAAAGAAGACTTTGTGAAGTTATAAATCACTGGCCTGTGGTGTTCGCCATATGCAAAGGATTACTTGCAGCCCGGTGTTTGGAGTATTCTCCAGCAGAAAAATATGTGTTATTCTCAAGGTTAACGCTGTCCAAATTTTTGCAATTGAAATAATTAGTAAACTCTGTGGAACATGTGTTTATTTACTTAAAGAGACCAGATGGAGTGGCCAAATGTAAGGGAAAAATGCCAAACACAAAACTATTCCCACATTTGCCTTATTATCAAATTCAGGTAATAAAAAGTTTGATTGATGGAGACGTTGGCAGAGCAGCAAAAATGACTCCCTTGCCATATTTACATATGGTAAATCACTGCCGGCAGAGTGAACGATTTGGCATTTGTGCCATCCACAAACATTAATAAGACCTAAATAGATAAATGAGAGAAAGGTGATTATATGTCTCTGTAGGGATTTTGTGGCTCTAACAAAAGGGCTCCAACATTTTGTATGAGCTCCCTCGCCAAGCCTCTATCAGCTTCCTAAGTCATATCAGATGTTTGGGCTTTATTGGGACTTGAAATAGTTATTAGCCTGAGCACCCACTCTGCTGGATTTATCTCCTGCTAAATACAGAGCCACACAATAATGAGCTCTGCTTAGAGTGATATCAATTCCTTCTATTCAATGCTTTTCCTTTACTTAGTCAAAAACTACCCCTTTAGAAATATGACAGCAGGTGACGTGGTAGTTAATAGATACACCATATATCTATTGAAAAGATTAGTGTGCTTGGAATTTCACTTGAGATGAAATAAGAACATTTCTAATACCAGCCCTATTACAGCAGCTAGAACGTCTTCTTCAGTGCATTAAAGAAAACCTCCATTGAACAACACAGCTGCTGTGTGTCTGAATAAAAACCTCATTGCTAGGTATGAGTGCAGACGGTTTGCTCGGTCTCTACTGCAAATCTTCAGCAGGACGGATTATGAGGGAAGGTGGAGTATTTATGCCGTCCACTGCATGTTTCCTAAATTACACTATGCAGGTCATTTCCATGGGGGGGGGGAGTAGGCCTGCAGCGTATCTAATTTGTCTATAATACCAGAAGAAATAGGGAATCTCTCGCCAGGCAGCATCCCGACTTCTTTCTTTGTCTTACATTCTTTTGCCAGAATTGGAAACACTTGAAGTCTTCTGCTGGTAGTGCGTGAATTCACATGTAAAACCAAAACAACTCACATCTTTAATTGAATTGATGCTGCAATCATGGCAAGAAAACACCTTATAGCTCCCCTTTTTAAAAAAAAAATATTGCTGTACTGCATCTATAACGTGCATTTAATAAGAAATTTAGAAATGACCTTTTTGTACATGAACTGTTATTTCATCATATGCTTTTTAAATGGACTCCTATAATTCTAAAAGATATATAACGGTACACTAAAGCTGAGTAACAGAACAGTGGATTGTGCAATAGCAATCAGCAGGTTTAAACGTGTGTAATAGAATGCAAATCATTGCAACTTTTTAAAAGGAGATCATGGCCATGACAGAAAGCCATGCTTCTTTTCTAAAACGGAACTGTATTCTTTCCAATCCCAGTATATGTTTCTGCGACAAGGCTGTATATATGAAAACACCTCTGCATTTGCTTCATGACTTCAGGCTCTCGCATGAATGTCTATAATTTCTCACCTACTGTTTAGCTGTAGTTGGCACAATGCCCATGAATCCAACACAAGAGTCCTTGGACTCCATAGAAATCCCATTCATGGGCAACAATACAGAGAAACCTAGCATAAAGAGAAAGCTCTTTTCTTCTCAGAGGGAGAAATAAAATCATTCATTCCTCTGCATGGTCAGAAATGTACAATTATGCTGATGAAATTTAACTCCGCTACAGGAGTCTAAAAACATATTACTGAATGATTAGCAGGTGTGGTTTTTAGCATTAATTTGTGCTTCGTCTTTTTTCCAAACTGTGACCATTGCTGTTGCTATTTCTGCCTATGTTTCTACTGTGTTGTGTGCAAACAGAAAAAAAGGTTCCTTTTCTTTTCTCAGCGAATATAAACAGAGCCAAGAAGCTTTTACCGTTCAGGTGTTGGTCAGAAGGTTGGATGTGCTTGACTATTTCAAATTGATTACAGAGTGAAGGATGGCCGCTACTCCTAAATTTAGGAAAGCTTTCACATGTGAGATCAGAGATTTTTTTTTTTTTTCCCCTCATATAGGCTACAGTCAGACTGCTCCCTGTCGCTCAGGGTTACAAGCTGCTTCTCTGATTGTGTGGAGTTCGGCACAGAGCACAGATCACACCTAATGCAGAATGACAGGGAAGCCAAAAGAAAGTCAGACTTTTTCTTCTCAATGTCGAATTTTTAAGTTTTATAATTTTCCAGCTGTGTTATAAATTTAATTGTCTCTTCTTTAATAATCAGTGATGGTGTATATTTCTGCTGTCACCTCCTTAAGCCAAACAAGAATATTAACCTTTGCTTGATGAGGAAGAGAAAAAAAGAAGACAGTTAATTTTTTTTTTCTTCAGTGTCTGCTTGCTTTGTGCCCTAGTTAACATTTTATATTATAAATATAACCCTCCAAAAATAGTCACAATAACCTTTTGTTCTTTCATGAGTAATACAGTTTAAGACTTCAAGCCCCCCGACAGACTTTTTTTAGGTCTGAAGTCTTGGAGTTCAACATCTACTGTAGCTTTTACTGTGTTACACAGTCCATACAAACCTGTTTGTGGTATTAATAGCAGGAGAGTTTTCAGAGAGTTGATCTGCAAACCTCTTAATCGGAGCAGGGACAGTGTGCACATTCTTAAATATCTATTACAAAACAAAAATGTGCTTTTTAATGGTAAAAAAAATACATATAAAATAAAAAGTCATATTACACTTTCTAAATGGCACGCTGTAGTTCAGCTTGTGCACCTATTTTTTCTTTGTTTATTATCTACAACCAGCCTTAAATGTTAAAATTCAGAGTTTTTGTTGAAACTAATTTACAGAGGTGTTTACTCAACTGTGACTCCATTTCACATTTTGTGGTTCGTGGCAGTGTGAAACTGTACTGCAATGTACGGAGAGCATAAATAAGAGCTTGTGCGTAATTGTGATAAATATGGATAAAATCAGGTCTCTCAAAAAAAGTCATTTCAGTTGAAATGTATTATTACAAGAAGTCTAATTGAAAGGACGACATACCAGTCATGTCAAGGTGTGAAGGCAAAAAAAAATGAATAAGAATATTTCTATTTATTATTGTAAAACTAATTATTTTTTATGCAATTTTGTATGATCTTGACATTGAACTCTTCAGCGTGTTAAGACAGCAAATTTTGAAAACCTTCAAATTTCTGAAGGTGAACCGTCATGTTAATATTTATTTATTGTAGTTTTTTTTATGATTGACATAATCTTTCGTAAGCTAGATAGTTTATACCAACTTGGGATTTTTTACCAACAGTAACTAAACACAATAATTGCGACTGAAATATCTTTTGACACTCATTCAGGCGACCCTGTACTCCGCGCCATAATCCCTGCTCTGCTAAAATTCCTAAATGTCTTGCTGCTGTATAATTCACACTGCACCGTGCCACCGCTGTGTTACATGTCATGCTGATAATGACACAGCATTTCTGTCAGTTCACACCATTTAGTTTGTCCCTCACATCATCTGGCGTTTGGATGAACATCGGGTCATTGTCAGCACTGTGAACTGTATTGGGAACATGACTTAACATCATTTAGCAAGTCAAGGAGTGCACTGCAGCCACTAGGTACTGGAACATGATCACTATAGCTCAACAACGCAGTGCAATCCACTGATATTAGTGTCAGGTCTCTTGTTAAGACAACTCTGGTGGCCTGTTTAACTGTTGAGCGTCGACCCCTATGTAAAAATCCATATCGCAGCATGTTGTCACCACATGTCTTTTTCACACCAACATAATTCCTATAATAGGTGTCTGGTTACTCTCAGCGTCTACTGTATAATCAGTGCAAAAACAGCCTTAGGTGCTCAGTTTATGGTATACAGTGAAATTCATACTGATAGGTCAATCTGAAAAAGTAACACTGGGCAATGTTGTGAAACTGTAGAGCTGTGCTGCTGCTGCTGCTGCTCCTTTTACTCACTTTCTACAGGTAACAGACTGAGGATTTCCTGAGCTGTAGAGAGAATTTTTGTCACACATTCTATGGTGCTAAAAAACAAGAGGTTAAGAAAACATAACCTGCCTGTCTGGGGCAATATGGTACGGAAGGAACGGCTGCTTCTGCTAATTCCCACTGCAAGAAAATCCAAACAAGTCAAAAATATCAGCAGAAAAAAATCTGTTCCAGCGGGAGAAAATAACACGCTTGTGGGTCTAATTCTACAGTGCAGTCAACAGAGCCGGACAAGAAAACATAATGCCTAATCAGATAATTGGGTCCAGGAATTGACAAAATGAATTACCCATCTGCTTGTGTCACAGCCGGTGATAAGCGTGCAATTTTGATTTTTAAAACATAATAATATTTTGATGAGGGTCTGCAACGCTCATCAAATGGGGGCAAGTTAGCCACCCAGTGTGCGGTGCATTCTGGGTGGCAGTGGCACAACAGATAACTCAGGGAGAAGATGCACAAGTGGCCAGTCTCAGCTAATATTAAGTACAAATGCTTTCTTTTTTCTTTTTTTTGTGTGTGTGAATTTGGTTGCTATGGAGCCCCATGACTGACAAAATATGGTGAAAGGTTTTTCAGACAAGTAAAAATCCAACACATTTAAAGATAATACTACCAAATTAAACATATAAAATATTATTGTTAATTAAATAATTAACATTAAATGTAAAATTAAATTATGCTCTTCATTTAACCTTTAGTTAGTTTGTAAATTCAAAAATATCTTTTGTTTTTTTCAGCTTTTCACTACATAGTAGTTAAATAAATTACAATTTTCATTTTTCAATCCTATTTCCCCCATTTTTTGCCACAAATTTAATCATTTATTTTTTCCCCTGTCTTGTGCACACGGTACTTTCAATTCCCTAACCACAATCTCAATTTCCCTGAAGCAGCTATGTTAATGAGACGAGCATATATATCCAGAAAAATGATTGGTTGGGATCGTGTGTGTGTGTGTGTGTCTGTAGAACATCAGTGGAGCATTTGAAAGGAATGTATGTAGCTTCACTGAAAATACTGGTAGGTAAACAGGAAACACTTAATCCTATCTCCAATTTAACATTTACTGGCAATTTTAAAACACACTATGGCTTTAAACACACTATAGTACACTGTAATGTACATTATATGAAAATAATGCCATGAAAATAGAAACTTGTTTTGTGTGAACTTCATAGTAATGCTCTTTCATTTGACTTGTCATATAAGCTTCTGCTTAATTTTTACTTCACAGAATCAGGACTTCTGTTTGCTCAAATATACTTTTAAATTAAGTTTTTACTGTAATATTATATTCTAATATGCTAATGTGAAGTGGCATTTAACCCAGAAACTGGTCACACAGTTTGCTTGAAGTTCACAGCAGAAAACAGCAAAAGATTGCATCCTCTTGCTGTTTTTTTTTCTTCATTTTGTAGAAATGCATGTAATGCTTAATAGCAGTAATATTTTCTGCTCTGTGGAAATCTAATTTGAAATGAAACTCTTCACTTGATACAGAACCATCCAATTATTTTTATTTATTTGTTTTGCTGCTTACTAATAAATTGATTTCATTTCAGTATTAAATAAATCGAATGTAACAGAAGGCTTCATCTGGCCATGTCATTAGATGTGGCGCTGAGGGTTGCTCACAGACTGAAAAGTTGCATCTCTGTGGAAACCTCTGGGCAGTACCAAGGGAGAGATTAGCCCTGTCCTTGGTTGTTAGATGTGGTCAGCTGATGCAAAGCGGCACAGTCAACATGGACCAGTATCCACGTTAATGCTTGGAGTTGAGTGTGAGTCATGTGAAGATGGTATATGAAGCATGCACCGTGCTAGCCCTGTTCTTAACATCTTCCAGCCAAGGATGATGTCATTTCTTACCCTGTAGAGGGGTAATCAGTCTCCTGCATGCCTGAAGGGCCCCTTAGGACTTATCATTCTTTGATAGTTGTCTCTATTGCAGCTGATTCAATCTGTAACACCACTTCAGGCCCTGTGTGAGCATATAACAAACATACTTAATCATGTCTGTCGTTAGAAGTGGAGAAAATCCTCTGCGAGCCTCCCTAGTTATGTTCTAGTTGCATGGAATTAATATCAGAGCAGACAAAGTGCTACGCCTTGCAAGAGGTATGATTACATACATACGCAAGACAGAGGGAGATGGAGAGCAACAGAAAGCATGCACAGATACACACACGCACACAGACACACACCCACAGGCTGATACAAGAGCACAGAGACACACACACACAGCTCAGTGTGCCACTTCCTCATCTCCTGCTGCTCTGTCCTTAAACCTCTACACCCTCCATGCAGGGAGTAGACACTGTGCTCTTTTCTCTTTGTCATGGTAATAACACTAAGCCTAACTGTCCCCCATTTTGCCTGTCAACTTGCATTTATTTTGTTTTCCTTTTTTCTTTTCTTTCTTCGGCATGTACTGTCAGGTTTCTTGGGGTATGTTTAAGTCCCTCCCAGCATCATTCACCGCTCCTGGAACCAATTATATTATCCGGCCAGCCTATTCAATTCCTACAGAGGGAAGGACAGAGAAGAATCTCGATCTGCTCTCCATGCCAGCAGCATCACACCTTTACTGACCTATTCTTAGGATCCCGCTCAAGAGATTTTCATTTGTCGATCTGCTTTCTTTTTTACACCCAAACTCTTCTCTCTGTAGTTTCTCATTCTTTCCATGATGCTCCCCCTGACAGTGTGAATAAGGGTCTTGTTGCCGGCGACACCACCACACTGCTATGTGACACATTATCTGGTGTAGTCTGCCATTGCAGCAGGATGCTTGCCTCAGAGCCTAACCGTATTGTCTGAGCTTTCACCTCACCCCTGGCTATCTGCTGTGCTCTGGCTTAAGGCTTATCCTCAGGCTTCTGCAGAGCTGCCGGGCCAATGAACACTAACAACTTTCCCTTTGTATGCTGTGAGAACCTCTGTACACTAATGCTGGCACATTTACCGACTTCTATCTCCACTGATATTATTCTGTCTATTAGAGGTGTGACGATAAATTGTATTTTAGCGGACTGTTCAGCACAGGTCTCTGAATTCAATACATGTGTTACAAACAATTTACCACACATTTTGTTCTAAATCTCTTGAACAATGCAGAACTGTTTTTTAGATGAGATCACATCTCTTGTTTCTGACACCACATCTGGTGTTTTTAACACACTCAGAAATACTCTCTATCTATCTATCTATCTATCTATCTATCTATCTATCTATCTATCTATCTATCTATCTATCTATCTATCTATCTATCTATCTATCTATCTATCTATCTATCTATCTATCTATCTATCTATCTATCTATCTATCTCAGACATAAGGAGCACCAATAAAAAAATGACAAAAGATGAATCTCCCAATAGTTGGAAAAATCTCGACAATCGATTTAACACAAGAAATAACAGAGGATTAATAGGCTTATGGCAACAGAAACTACAAACAATGTAGTCTGTCCAACTATCTATATGTGGATCAGTCTACAACTGCTGTTTTTCAAGCCAGTTGGATTTAACACAAGATGTGTTAGTCTTCCGGACACCTCTTTCACATTTTTGACACCACTTAAAGGTGATAGCAGCCTGCCCCCTATAGCACATGTAATGATTTTTCAAAGGCATTGCTGTAGAGATCACATAGTAAACTATTCTTTCATCTCCTCGCTTGCTGTTTTTGCAATCAGACACGGCTTTGCCCATATGATAATTGGCCGTGATATGAATGCAGTTCCATTGAGATTTGTGCATCATCAAGTCTTTTTATGTTGCATTTCTCAGCTGCTTGACTTTGGTTTAGTCTGACTGCAAAACGATGCTCAGCCTTTGACAAATTTCATGTGAAAGAGCTGGTTATTTTTCCAAAGTTTCTGACGGTGGTTTTACAGAGGTGCGATCCAGCATGTGAGGCTGATTGAAATTCCAACGCTGTATTCAAAGTTGTCCTCAGTTTCAGCTGAAAAGCAGTCCTATGTAATTATCCTAATCACAGTTTTAAAAGCAGTGGAGCTGTCAAACACTCCCATGCAGGATAATGCACATATTGGCTAAAAATGAGCTTGTTCGGACAAACAATGTGTGTGTGTCAGAAATGTCACTAGCAGAACAAAATGTCCTCTATTGTTGTTCTGTGACACCTGTGGCTACCTTTTTGCAGACAAGCTACAATTAAGTACTCAAAGAAAGATGTAGATGGGAAATATTAATGCTAATTTTAGTATTTTTAATTTATTTGCTATGGCTTATTATCTATCACTATTGTTGTTGTGTTCATGTGTCTGCACCGTGTGGCATTTTTTCATTGTCAGAAGCCTTTAAATGAATACAGTAACAAAAAAAATATGCATAGTTACATGCACACAGCAGAGAGACACAAGCAGTAAAAATGTGGAAGAAAGTCAGCTGAACCCGCAGTGCTTCTGAATTCTGGAAGAATCCGGTTCTTCATAACACCCCAGATGAAAAGAAGACAGCTAACAACCCAGCAACTCTGTTAGAGGCTCTTTGGTGACCTGGAATTCAACTCATGTTTTCTAGCCTTCTCTCAAGTTAGGCTTTTCTGGGACAGTGTTAATGCAACATAAGAGACAATAAAAGATATGCAATTCCAAGCAGCTGTACAATGGTGTACACAGAGAAGAGGTAGATACCTGGCAAAATGTTTCTTTGTGAAGCTTCACTGAGCTGCATCAAGGCAAACATCCTCTACAGTCCTTCTTGTTTGTGTGTGTGTGTGTGTGTGTGTGTGTGTGTGTGTGTGTGTGTGTGTGTGTGTGTGTGTGTGTGTGTGTATATATATATATATATATATATATATATATAGTTTTTTTGTTTTCTTTTTCCAGGGCTGTTTGTTTTATACTTGGATGTGGCATGGTAATGTTTGTTTTCATTTGCATCACAAACATCCAGAGGTTCAGTCGATCAACTTAATTTTTAGGTCAACAAAACCGTGTGCACGCCAACTCCTCTGCAAGTCTCTGCAGCCTGCGATTTTACCACAATACTCTTTTCTACGTACGTCTATAAAGATGTCGACAAGCATTTTTGGAGAAACTCAAATCCAGCTTAACCGGAAAATAGTGTAAAGCTGACCTTCCGGGCAAAGAGCAACAGCCGAGATTGCTCAGGAAATGTATTAAATAGAAGAAATTGACCTACCAGGGGAGAGGTAAAGGGATTTCACCCCCAAATAAGTAACTTAAAGGTGATGTCTGGGATTTGAAAAAAAGACTGTTTATTTTTAGCTGGTAACTAATTTAACGTGCTAGATTTAGCTCAGGACTGCAGAGCGGCTTGGTGGTTAGCACTTTAGCCTTGCAGCTAGAACATTCCCAGCTCACATCCTCACCTCCCTGGGATCTTTCGGCATGAAGTTTGCATGTTCTCCCTTTGCATGCGTGGGTTTTCCCCGGGTACTCCGACTTCCTCCCACAGTCCAACAACATGCTGAGTGAACTGGTGACTCTAAATTGTCCGTAGATGTGAATGTGAGTGTGATTGTTCGTCTGTATATGTAGCCCTGTGACAGACTGGTGACCTGCCCAGAGTGTCTCCTGCCTTCACCCTAAGTCATCTGGGATATACTCCAGCCCCCCTGTGACCTTAATGAGGATTTAGCAGTGTATAGATAATGCATGGATGGATAGATTTATCATCTCTCTAATTCTCACTGCCCCCTTTCCATCACCCCTTCATCTCCCTTCCCCTCTTTTCTCTGCTAAAACATTAGTATGCACAAGCTCAAAGATGCACAGGACACGCTGGAATAGTGTCGTGTGAATCGTTTGTTTGCCATTTACTACGTATGAACATGAGACAAAATAGCTACAAGAGTGTTAGGAGATAGTCACTGCATCTGATAAAAATTGCAATGAATTGGAATCACTGACTTTACCTTTAGCTGTTGAATATGGAATACTTGGGAAAAGTAAGGATATTCTTGGCAACTTCTACCTACACTCAACAAAAATATTTACGCAACACTTTTGATTTTGCTCCCATTTTTATGAGATGAACTCAAAGATCTAAAACTTTTTCCACACAATACACAATATCACCATTTCTCTCAAATATTGTTCACAAATCTGTCTAAATCTCTGATAGTGAGCACTTCTCCTTTGCTGAGATAATCCATCCCACCTCACAGGTGAAACCAAAGTCTTTGGGTTCCGCGGGGAGTATGGTTGCAAAGCTGAAACTTAAAGGAATTGACGGAAGGGCACCACCAGGAGTGGAGCCTGCCGCTTAATTTGACTCAACACGGGAAACCTCACCCGGCCCGGACACGGAAAGGATTGACAGATTGATAGCTCTTAGACTGCCCACTATCACAGATTTAGACAGATTTGTAAACAGTATTTGAGAGAAATGGTGATATTGTGTATGTGGAAAAAGTTTTAGATCTTTGAGTTCATCTCATAAAAAATGGGAGCAAAAACAAAAGTGTTGCGTTTATATTTTTATTGAGTGTATATGCACTCATGTTGGCTCAATCCCAAAACTTAAATAAGTGGTCATATACTTTTAAAGAATTCTTAATTAATTAGATACACTTGGGCTGCACAGTGGCTTGGAGGTTAGCGCTTTTGCACTAACCTCCAAGCCACTGTGCTTTTGCTTTTGCTTTTGCTTTGCTTTTGCTTTTTGCAGCTAGAAAATCTCTGGTATGTGTCGCCTTCAAGGGATCTTTCCGCATGGAGTTTGCATGTTCTCCCTGTACATGCATGTGTGGGTTTTTTCCTCCGGTTACTTCAGCTACCTCCCAAAGTCCAAAAACATGCTGAGGTTAACTGATAACTCTAAACTGACTACATGTTGTGAATGTGAGTGTGACTGTTTGTTTGTCTCTATATGGAGCCCTGCAACAGACTGGTGACCTGTCCAGGGTTTCAGCTGGGATAGGCTCCAGCCACCCTAATGAGGATTAAGCGGTGTATAGATAATGGATGGATGGATGGATAGGTTTGCTGTATTTAATATAAATTAATGTGCAGAGGTGCACTGGGGGTCGAGCAGCAGGTGTTGACTGAAGCTTGCAGTTTGAACCGGGTGGTGCTCATAGCTGTACAGCAGCCGCTAGTGTATTGATCGGTTGGAGAAAAGCTTGTGATGGTACGTGTTGTCATGACAAGTCCAGAACCAGCTGTCTTGGCAGCATGGGGCAGAACAGACTCCTGGTGAGACATACAAGCTCTCTGTACACACACAAACACACATCCGGAAGATTCAGCAGGAGCTGCTCGCTGTTCAGGTCACTGACAGTTCAAAATCCCAGATTTCTGGTCCTACAAAGTGGAGAGCCGGCTGCCGCTGAGAGAGGAGGTGCATATAGTGGTTACAGAGCTCTGCAGGCACAATCTTATTTATATTCAGTATATAGATTTACCCTGACTCATCATGGTGCAGGAAGAAGTATTAAGACTGCTGCTGCATATCACTGGAAGAAATGAAGAAAAAAAAATCTCTTTCCTCATCACTTTGTCAGTGATATCGTCATACAAAAAGCAAATCAATCATTTACATATGACAGTTGGTTGTCAAACAGAAACCGCTACTGACTTCACACATTGCTTAAGTTTTTATTAATATCATTTCTCTTTCAATTGTGCCCACACAAAATGGAAATCAAGTGTCAACGTGGCTTCACATCTATACAATGTATTTCTTTAATAACTACACCAAACACATGCAAGATCACCAGCTTCCATCAAAGACACCCCAGTACAATCTGATCATTCGATTGAGTTTGCATATTGTACTGCCTGTCTGCTTCCTTGTTCTCCGTGAGATGAAACAATGCGGCAGCACCATACTGTAGCAGGATGTTTCATCATATCAGGATAACAACTGTTATTCCTGATGCCACAAGCCACAGTATAGAAAACTCACAGCTGCCTGTGTTTAAAGGCCTATTAATTCCAGCCATGACTGCTGAAAGATGAAACAGCTGGCCATAAACTATCTTGACAAACTTGTATGTTGTGTGAGAAAAGAAAAGAAAGGACAGCCACAGTTAGGCAGTCTTTGAGTCGCTCATTTTCGTTTCCTCTATCATCGCTTGTGCTACATTTCCCCTTCTCTGCCAGAGACATCACATCAAAAGAGGAAGGACAGAGAGAATATTTCATTTCCGAACAGTTCACTTAGGACTGTTTCTTAGGATTCCTCAAGGACTTTGCAGGTAGCCTTTTTTCAGTGGTTTAGTGCTGGCTCTGTATTTCCACTGACATGAAAAATTAAATAAATGGATCCTGCATGAAACAGTTTTGGGACTTAGAGTATGTTGAGTTTCCCATCCTTTGTTTATCCAAAGGCAGTGAATCATACTGTTAAAATGCTTTTATTTGGATTCAGTAACCTCAGAATCTGCGCTCATCAGCCAAAGTGGAGTTTATGTAAGCTATTAGTGTGACGATCAGCCTTGAAGATGTTTTCCCTTCCTGCCTGTGTAGCCAGCACCTCTGGGGGGCAGTAGAGGCATCAACACTTCCTTTCATCTCATCCTAGCTGCATGAAAGTGGCAAGGTCAGAGGGGATTTGGGCTTGGCTCACCACCACATGTTTCTTTGCTCGCCCAGTCTCGCTGTAGGCACAGATTATCACCATATACCGGCTACTGTTACAGTCCACCTTTGCGGCTTTGGTGCTCTGCCAGATACTGATTGATGTATCAGGAGGATCTTTCCTTCAATATTTATGCAACTGAAGCTCTTTCCTCACTTCACTGATAAAAACATACACGAACACGAGGAAATTTAAGGAGCTCCTTAAAGGATTTCCTGCCATATATACATCGACAAAGCAGAGCTAGAAGCCATTTAAAGAGCTTTAACTTGAAGTACTTAACCTGTGATGACTGCATATTAAACCCTAGCTTTACTACTTTTTGTGTCAGCAATTACAGAAATATCACTGTACTTTTTCATACGTCGCACGTAATCTGGTTAATATGATTTGGCCTTTTGGGAATTATTTTTCCCACCATTTATTTGGATATTTCTACCCAGGCGATGAGCCGGACACCCCTTTAAGGATGCTGCAAATGATAAAAGATTAATAAAGCCTCGGGAGTGCTTGCAGTCTCCTTTGATGCGTGCTCCATACGTGGACTAAATTTATTTCATAAACACAATGAAGGCTCTCTGGGTTTGCAGTAAATGTGTGGCTTCATTTGTGCTGATGAGTTGGCACAGAATAGAAGCATCAGGCAGTGTGGCTGGAAGAGAACTCATCCAATGAGTGGAAAATTAACAAATTCATTATCTTTCTGGAGAGTGAAGCCTGTGAATAGGAGATATTTTGTATAACTTTGTGACCGTCACCAATCCTTGCCATCTGCACAGTAAAACTGACATATATAACAGCTTTAAGAAATACAGCTAATGGTTTCTTTCATACAGTTTCTTCTTGGTTTGCTGATTTTTCCCGTTTATCCCCCTGTTCAATAAAAGACACCTGAACTGCACTGAGGTAACAGCTGACAAATCCTTCTCCAACATTTCTCGTGTAGTACCTACCAAGATGCTTCAAACCATCATCCTCTCGTTTTATATATTTCTCAAACTCTCTAGAGGCCTGAGGAGGACTTTGCTCAGAGTCCCAGTGTGGTGAGGTCTAAGTCATCCAGCAGTGGCCTCCGTCTGGCATTTTACCCAGAGCACATCCTGTGGGAGCGGGAGCTTTGGAGCCGGCTGCGCGACCACATCAAACAATGGCTTTTTGTTGTAAACAAAGCCAGGGCAGCTTGCCGGGGGCCCTCTCTCTCCTTCTCCCTCTCCTGCCGTTCACGGCCCGTATCCAGTCTGCCTTCCATAATTCTGGACTGTCAGACAAATGTGCACCAATGCACCACAAGTCTCTCTATTCCATTTGTATTTGTACACAAAGACCATGAACCTGGCAGCGCAACAGACAAATTCAAATTCGTCGGAAATAGTAAAGCAAGATGAAAAGCAAAGCTAAAGGTTTGCCCCAAGAGGATAGTTAAAACGAAATCACCTGAACAGTTGTTTGACTGCATGGCATGAAACATAATGTCTTTGCGTTTGTTTATTGGTAAACGTACTCGCTGCTGTAGCTGCTTGTGTCCAGGGGATAGAGCACCAGTTGTGCATAAAACATTTTGTGTGCATTTGTTTTCCTCGGCTTCCACTTCCATATGGTTTCTGGAGAGATCCATGCATATTTTTGTTATCTAGAATTCCATAGGTTCACATAGATTTTCTAGAAAGCACAGTTTTCCCTGAGATATGTCTGAGTTTGATTTTTTCTCATTTCTCACAAATGACAGGACAAGCACATAATTTAAGTAAAGGCTAAATAAAACATTAGTGACTGAAAACAGAGAACATTATCTACAGAAGCAGTTTTTTAGACTGGTAAGCAAACTGCACTACATATTAAAAAAAGATTGTGTTCCTGGGTTAATTATTCTAATTTGTTGAAATTAAACATGCGTACTCAGTGTTTACAGTCAAAATGTGTACTTTGAGAAAATAAACTTTATCTAGATTTTTTTACACGCTATAATTTATGAGTTCAATGTTTTTCTAGATGGAAATTGTCCAACTTCTACTGATATCTGCAGTTAGTTTAATGTATGAAATGAATTTCCTACTGATGTAGAGTAACTCCATGAAGTCACTTCAATTTCACTGGAGTTCCAGAGAGAAGCTGCTTCTTTTTTTTGCTCAAGTTTGTTTATTGAGTTTTTATCACATGATTATTGCAAGTAGTAATACCACAAATTCCAAAATTGTGTCAAGTATAAAAAACATGTACCACAAACAAAAAGCAACAACAAAACAACCCCCCCGGTCACCACACAATGATTGAGTTAAATGTAAAATGCACAGAGTTGAAAGAGAAGCTGCTTCTTTGATAGTTATATTAGCTTTAGCAAGGTGTTTTCTTCAGAAATGACTGGCTCTCCTGGTTTTTCTAAAAACCCTGACATCTACATTAGTATACCATAGTAAATAAAGGGACATGGATTCCTCAGGACTTCTCTTCATGCTGACTCTGTTTTTTTTTTAACTCTGGAAAAAGACTGAAAAGCATCTGAACCAGGACCGGCAGCTGCTGCAGCAGCACTTTTCTTAAATCACTAATGTGCTATTTAAGGGTCTGTATACGGTGGTATGCACATTTTTACCTATACCGGTTTGTGCTACTAACAGCTTCCCTGTGGGCATGCTTGTTTTAATTATTTATCATTACTTCTTTTTTTAACTCACTTGTTTTATGTCTCCAGGTGGTTACTCTATGCTGTGTGAAGATTTTGTTTGTTTTGTGAGAGGCATGTTAAAAGACATAAAATATTGAATTTTGAAAACGTCAGTTCATGTTGAATTCAATTATAGATAACAACCAGGCGAAATCAGTGAGCAGATTTAGCTTTAAGTTTAACTTTGGCAAATTTCACCAGCTACCTTTCATATGTTTTGGTGCTTGTCTTCATTTATAGCTCCGTTATGCTGCTGTTTTTGCAACGAAAAAAACATTTTTTTATGGTACAATATTTTACTGAAAAACAGATGTTCCCAAAGTCAGATTCAGGTCTTCGCTCAGTTTAGATCAAAAATGTTGACATAGCATTTTTTTTTCCCCCTGTTGAGTAGAATGTATTTCCAGCAATAGCCCACTTGGCACACTGACCAGTCTAACCAGCAAGTCACACTCACCATGAAATTACACTTAATAGGTTCCCAAAGGTGCTGCACTACAATGTCACATTACATCGAAAACCCATTTCAGGATCAGGAATGATTCAAAACACTGGCAAATGGTGCAACACAATGCAACCCCTGCTGTTTCATGTTCCAGCCATTAACTCTCATGCATCTGGCCTGTACTTGATCAAAGGTGACAATGCCGAGTGTTTTCACAGTAGGACTCGTGCTTCCCCCAGTGATTAGTGCCATGTTGTCCTCAGGAGTGTTGACTGCGGTTGATATAGACCAGTGATCACACTTCAGCTATGATAATGAAAGAGTTTAAACACCAAGCTAATTGAAATGCTGGTGTGAGGCAGCAGCTGGGGCGCATGCCTCGCTATTATCACTACTAATAGTTTTGATCGGAAAGGGAAACAGGAAAGGGAAAAGGAGGCCCATCTCTGTGTCCCAGGAGCCCCGGAGACCCTCCCAGGCTATTACAGTCTGTGTTGTTCTATTATGGCACCTATGTATATTTTACCCAAACTGATATTCTGTCAGCAAGTCATGCAGAGTGGAATTTGGAGAGCTGGTTAATTGCAGGGTTTGCCGATAATTGTTTCATTAATTCTAGCTGGCTCCCATTGTTCCTGGGCAGGCACATGGGTCCAAGCCTACACAGAGCTTGGCAGTAGTTTTTAAACGAAGGGGAAATGGAACAACCTGCTTCACTGCCCCCGCTGATCCCTCGGGTTTCAGCTAGTTTTTCTTTTTCTCTCGTACCTAGTGTGTCAAGGGCATTCCCCATTTCCAGGCTTCTGGAAACATGTAGAGGTCAATCATTCTAAAAGCTGGCTGAGGCACGCAGCAGGGGAGCAGATTTACGTACTCCCTCTATATTCTCTTTGACAGAAAGACCGGGACGTTTGTTCTTAATAAATACCGCCTTTTTAACAGTCCTGTAAAAATCACCCCTTTACAGAAAATGTACTCTGTAATGTTCAGGCATCATTTATTTTGTTTTTGACAAAAGGTGGATTAGCATCCTGTTAACATTTATATCCTGATTCTGTTTCATATGAAGTGGAAATTATAATGGATTGAATTCTAACCAAGTATGTGCATGCTAATCACGCTGCTTTGCTGTTTGAGATCCGCATGGTGACTGCTGAAGGGGAAAGAGGCTCCTATTGACTCTATTTGAATCCATTGCTGAGCACATGTTCCAATCTCAACACTGAGAACTGGGGTTATAAAGTGTAGCGATGGGGAGTACACCAGAGGCCAGAGGCCAGTGGCTTTATTGCTATTTGGAGCACTGCTGTGTGTCTTTGAGGTTTGAAAAGTTTGAATTAGATTTGCTTCAGCACATCTCCAGCTGGGAACTATGTAAATTGACAGTAAGGGACCTTATCTGTGCAGGGAAAGTTAAAGCCTCTGCCGTCAGCTCTACAGCCATGGGCACAAGCTTTTTATATCCGCTACACTGAATAGGTAGTCTATAAATTGTCATGTACCAATGATTGAATAGGTCCCTCTTCTTATCTGGTGGCCATCAATAGCAAGACTGTAACCATATGAGTGTATCCTGCTGATAAAATCTATTTCTGGTCCTGTTCTTTAGGACTGATTTTTTTTTCATTTGAGGGAATTAACCCAGCATGAAAATATTTTTCAGTATCTTTTTGTTCTTTAAGAAAAACAGGATGCTCAAGCTTTGCAATTCATGCACAGTTACTCTAAATAAAGGAAGGCTTCAATCCCTTCAGTGCGAGGCTTAGAAGAATACATTTCAGCTTTGAATCACAGAGTAAATTCTGTGCCCTGCCGCTGGGTTCATAGTAGGCAGTGGGCTGGTGTAGCCTGTAGACCCTGGGCAGGGCTTTACAGTGAGAGACAACAATCCTCTGTCATGGCTGGTGGCCGTTTCTTTTTTCCCCCCTTGAACTGCAAAAACATGTGAGGAGCCGAAGCGCCTCTGTGTAGCAGAGGAAAAAAAGAAGCTATCATTTATTATTCAAATGAAATGAGGTCCGGCAGATGGTGGAAGAGGGGCCGTGGGCTTGCGGCAGAAAACCTCCTGCTCTCTACCTCTGTGATTTCAGTCAGCCCGTGACGAAATAAAAAGTTCAAAGGGAATCAGCGATCGTGACGAATCTCATTAGCATATTTCCAATGAGCAACATTAGAAATAGAGATGGTGGAGTCGAGGGTGTATCCCATGCAGGAACTAATCAATGTACGCTGTGTATACATGATACTGCAAGCTTCACTTACATGTACCACTGAGTGTTTAATTTAATCCTGTTTCAAACAGGCCTTGGTTGCAAACAAGTGTAGGCAGCGTTAGATAAATGTAAATACTCGACATAAACGACAACAGCCCAAATTCTATTGAATCTGTGTATGGTTTATAGTGCACAGTTTCTCTACAAGACTGGGGACTGTGTCAGTGGAAAATCTGAGGCTGCCAATCAGAGCCTCACATGTTGTAGGAATTACACTCACTGGGACATTTTTAGATTGAGATCAACCAAATCCATGCACTGTACAACTAAACCATTTTTATTTACTAATTATTTTTGCAGTATAGTTAATTTATGTTTCTCAAGCTTAAGTAGCCTTTTTTCTATTGGGAATTTGACAGGACTGGTGCCTCACCACCCAGAATTAATCAGCCACCACTGCATTGCAAAATAGCCAATACACATGCAAATCCCTTAAGCAAGTATTTCATTGGAATAAGTTACAAAGACAGAAATTCTTTTTGTTTTGTTTTTATGAATTTTGGATGAGAGTCAATAAAAACTGAATGCTTCTGAAAACACAGAAAACTATAGTTTATAGTATATACTGTGTGGAAACATAATTTGGAATACTCCAGGGTCGGTGTGAAAAGAAGAAAAATATGAAAAGACTAGTTGGATAGAGTCGACGTTAGGCTGCACATAAAGCAAATGTTTGTAGCAAGTCCTCTACATTCATTTTTCTCTGCCACCTAGAAGAACACAATGACCTTATAAGCAGAATGGCATCTTTTGTCCATCCAGAAATCTGTTTTATGATGCGACATTGCAATGTTTATTGCTTGCTTAGGTTTTCCACACAAAAACAGTTTGGTTATGTTGAGATCATGTGCTAGGTTAAAATTAGTGCTTGTTAAAGTTAGGGGAGCCTTGTTGTTCTAGTGTTCAATTCTGTGA
Source organism: Acanthochromis polyacanthus (assembly GCF_021347895.1). Lineage (NCBI taxonomy): Eukaryota > Metazoa > Chordata > Actinopteri > Pomacentridae > Acanthochromis > Acanthochromis polyacanthus. The sequence continues at coordinate 22,539,959 of NC_067121.1, forward strand.
GGCAGGAGTAGCTCTGTGACATCTCCAGGCCAGGGGGGGGGGGGGGGGGGGGGGGGAGAATCACAAGACACCTGTGCCGTATAAAGCTGTATAAATGTGAGCAATTGGCTTCAGCCTCAGTAATGCCCAAAGCTCATGTCAAGGCAGCACAGGTGCAAGAGAGGATGGGGGCAGTCTTTCAATGGTAATGTAATGTTAGTTAGAGGAGGGGTAGAATGAGAGAGAATGCACCCAGGTGCTTCTGCAGCTGTGAACAGCACAAATCTAAACCGCTGTGCCAAAACTGAAAAACGCTAAGGAGGGAATCAGCAAGAATAATGTAAACTCCAGTAACTGATGAGCCTCGATCAGCATATTGAAAATGAACTCGGTTTGCAGACTCTCGCTCAATGGCGGGTGGTGGGCCCCCCACATTTAATTAGAGGGTGTCAACAGTTGTTGTTTTTTTTTTTTTTTTACATAAATGAATAATTCTTTTATATAAATAAATCCCAAACAGCTGATTCTATGTCAGTAGTGGTCTTGCATGGTTCAGGAGTATTTGAAGCAGTCGATGGTGAATTGAGCCATATTCAACCCATCAATAAATTCGGAAAGCTATGTCGATATTACCACCAGCATAGTTTTATTTCATGACAGTACAATCCTTTCATTCAGTTCAAGTTTATTTGTGCAGAAATACCAAACACAACAGTCTACAATACATACTGTCAAACTTCTGCTGTTATCCAGAAATCCAAGTCATTCTGCAGCATTATGGAGTGCCGCTGTGTCACGCCATTTGCCTGAGCACTATAAAACACTGCCATGTGTGAGGTGAACCAACCAAGGCTGGGCTTGTAAAAGGCAAAAAACTCTTAAGCTGCCTCTCAGACACATAAGACTTCAACACCTGTCAAGGGGTTACTTAAGTGTCAGCCATGCAACCACGTGCACCCAGCAACATGCGGCTAGCCCATATCCTACATGGCGCTTCGTGTTATTTAGTATTTTATTCTGCGCGAGACAATTCTCCTTTCCATACACAACAGAGTACCGCTCCATCTCTGATTTGAAATATCGGGCTGGGAGATGCTCTCGCCCCCGAGGCACGACTGTATTTCAAAAACTGAAATTTGAGTGAGTTTTTCTGAAGTTCCCTGTGGTGCTGTTCTTTTGGACCGCAACAGGCCGCAAATCTGGCAGCAGCAGCTTTTTCTCAGTGAAAATACAGTGGAACATACACCCATTAAAGCACAAGAGGAATTTGGTTAGAGAAGGAATGCAATAAAACGTATAAAAAAGCCAAATTTGACTTTACACAAAGGATCTAAGGATGCCACTGAACCAAACGAGGGACATAAAGGAACAAATAGATCACAATCTTCTTATTTATGGGTTATAAAGGAAGGAGTGGTCACATCCTGCAATAGGCTTTTGGTTATCACATAACATTGGAATGTTCCGTCTGCGGAGTAGAAAGAAATGTGCCGCGTCTAAAATTATGCAATTTGTTAATACTAATTCGATATTCATTGTGGAAACTGTAATTTGTTGGCAGTTTTAGCACTTGTTTTTAGCATATTAATTAATGAGATATATTAAACACCCTCTTTGAAAATGTGTTACATTAAAAAAACTTAGAGAATCATAATAGAAGTCTTTAAACAGAAACATTTGGACATTTGGCTTGGCATCATTTTGCTCTTTTGTTCAGCAGAGATGAAAAAATCTCCTAAATACAGTGCAGATTAATATCACAAAAATGCCATTGCTGGGAAAAACCCAAGTGTTGCTTTACTGGCAGCAATCAGGGTTACAAATGTCTGTTTTACAGATTTGTAACTAAGGCTTTTTAAAAACAAAGACCAAACAATAGAGTGCTAAAATGTAAGGCTGGCTTTAGAGGAAAGATTAGCAGCAGAGGCTCTGACTTTCTTGACCAGATAACCGCAGCCCTCACTGAGGCTTTTCGAAGCTCGCACATGACATTCTTGCAGCTTCAGTTTGTGCATCCCACTCCTCAAACGGAAGTATTTAGCAGTGTCACCTTGTAAATTCCTCTGCTCCTGTTATAAATGCAATTTAGTGCTTTGAACATGAAGAGACCACCATGTGCTTGGAACATACCTTTGCTCGCAACAGGTTCTTCTTCTTCCTGACTCCTACCCAAACACTCACCCACTTATTCCTTTCCACTCTGCGACCAGAATAGAAGCAGCGAAGTGACATTGACGAGCCCACTGAGTCTGCAAGCTGACGTTAGCCCACCCTGGGATGGGGTTGGTGAAGGACCACCCTGGCAGTCAAGCTAAACCCAGGATGCCTGGGCCAATTTATGGCACCTACGATGCAAGATTGCACTGTAGACACTTTAGAAAACAAGTGGCTGATTCATGGAACTGCTTCACTGCTTCCTTCTTCCATTCATGGCTTTCATTGTTTACCACGCTGACAGATTTCTTTGTTGCCATCACCTGTGTTATTTCCTCGCTACAGCAATTACGCTTATATTTTGTGGCATACTTGTATTACTATTATTATTTTGTAGTTGCTTTTACCCTTCATGCTATAAATATATATATTGATGGGAGCACAATTTTAAGCAATTTCTTTCCTTTTCATAAAAGGAGCATAAAAATCTTCGTATTTTCTGCTGCAACAAAGATCATTTTCTTCTGGATAACTCTGTAATGACTTCATAAACAACCATACATTTTACTTATTTCCTAGCTGTTGTCACAGTAAAGTGCACTATTATATCATATTTCTTACGCACTAATCAAATATTAGACGTAAAATGGTTACTAAGTCATTATGTGTTACGCAGCACAATACGCTGAATAGTATGGTGGCCCATTTACTTTCATTACATTCATGTAAAGTATGAATTCCATTCAGATATGTACACGCCAAGGATTCCTCACTAATCAGCTGTACATGACTTTGCTCCTGTCATCCTAACCAGTTCTATATTGGATTACTATCATTGGAGCCTATTTGACCTCAATTGTATTTGCATCACTGTAATTAGCATAATCAGTACAAACTTCAGTCACATTCGAAAATGCTCACGATTGCAAAGTAATCAAGCGTTAATGAATTCAACATTTACACTTCAAGGTTTTTCATCACAAGTTACATAGTATGATGACCACTTCCTTCCATTGTATCTAGAATTCACATCCCTATACAGTAGGAATTCCATTCAAATCTCATAATGCTCTGTATTACTCACCGAGCAAATATCAATAATCTCATTGTGATGACATGTACTGTTTATGAGTAACATACTGTTTTGCATTTCAATCCAATGCTGCAATAGTTTATTGTCTCCACTGACTGATTGTTTCTGTAACTCATACATTTGGGTCAATGAGATTTGAAACCATCATAAAGTCATCCCAAAATAATGCCGGTATTATCATTATTGTTATTGACTCTTGAAATTGATCAAATTGCAGCAAGCCTTCAAAGGTACAGACAGTAATCAGAAGCACCCCTCCAGTCTGACTGCACAAAAGGAGTGAAATTAAGACCAGACCAGACTGTGGACGAGGCTTAATCCACAGCAGATTCTCCCCTCAGCTTGAATAAAGCTTTCCAGCGTGGCTCTCCACCATGTCTGCTTGCTCTGGTAACAAGCCTCTTCTGTGACCGGGAGAGAAAAAAAAAATTCATAAGCAAAGCAAAAGGTAGGGATAACCTCCCTCCTTTCCTCCTCAAATAGAGGCATGCTGAGCTTCACTAGAAAAGGCTGGTGGTAGGGGGGCACCGGGGAGCATTCGAGCCCCTCTGCCCTTCAGTCCTCGGTTTTAACCAGCCTTTTCCACGACCCAGTGTGCACGCAAGGCAAGCCAAAATAGATAATGAGGAATGTCAGCCTAGAAACAGAAAATCACCTCTACCAAGACCAAACTGTTCCAGAGGACTGGCTTGCATTCCACGGCAACTCTGAGTGATTTATTACAGCCAAAAAAAAAAAAAAAAACAAGTCCTGAATAGACATCTAGCTACACAGCTGGTTAATGCCAACTGGTTGTGACTTGTGATGAGTAATGACATCCCTTTGAGTCAGTAGCTTTGTTCTGCCGTGTCTGGATGATGGATCATTGTTTTAAACGCATTCTCAAGATCCGCAGATTATTCATTTCATAAGAATTATTTTTTCTGAGCAGAGCCGAGGACTGTAAGAAGCCATTTCCCCCTCCGCTAGATCGGTTGTGTTATCACGTTTCTGCGGAGCATGAGTCAAAGCAGTAGTTGTCCACTTTTCACTGGGCTCATCAACAGTAGATCCAAGGTCCATACAAACCCAATTAAGAATCAATTTGAGCCAGTGTCAGACAGTCTGGCGCCTGGAGAGGGGTAAATGCTTTTAATATGAACATTTTATCGTTGTCTCACAGTCTTCCATCGTCTAACAGTCTGGCATGTGTAAAGTATCTGTCATGAAGCCTTATGCCAGAATACTACCACAGTAGTACGTCCTCAGACCTCAACACATGGCACGTACATGAAAGGAAAGGTAGAAAAACTGATATGTGTGACAATCCCACTTGAAAGGCATAAATCACAAAATGCTCAAGAACAATGGGATTTTGTCAGTAGCCGTGATTGGCATATTTATTCTGACCGCTGTTCAACCTTAGTTTAGTCCCAAGACAAATGTCAGTGGCATGAAATGTGCTCTAGAATCATGTCAAACACAGCCCAGATTGATGTGGTTGCCGTGGACGCTTTAAAAAAAAAACCGACACCTTTGCTTCTCTTATGTTGCAAAAATAAATTCCTCCTATGCTTCCTCCCACTAAACATCACAGCTCAACCATCAGTTGCACTAACAGAATTGAGCATGTATGATTCTGCATATCTTAGCATTTGTTGTTTTCGCTATAGCTTCGTCTCAACCTTCATCACAAATGTAGGAACACTGCTTTCAAGACGGATCACATGTTTTCTGGTCGTAGCTGCAAAAACACATGCAGCACTGCCTACAGGCATGTTTAATTCTCAATGTGTTTTTACAGCAGACATATGCCCTTTACACTCACACCACGTGGCAATCTCTAGATCTACATATATTCTCTCTGTGTTTGTAGCGTTTCTCCAACAACAGCACACAATGCTTGAAACCTGTGCAACAACAGCCTCTTTAGGGTGGCTCTCTCCGTGCTGACATACCTGCGGCTGTGAAATGCCGTGATTATCACTTGAGGCAACGCTGTGCAGAAAGGAGCTGTGCAGAGATGATGCTTCTAGCAAGCTGAGTGGCTGTCAAGAAATGAGCCGTGTTTTTCTGCGCGGGTTCAGCGGAGCGTTGGGGTAATTTTTACACAAAGGTTCTCAAAGATTGTTATGATTTTCATGCTGTTATTGACTGAACAATTAGTGTCAGTCTGACTGGATGCATGGTTTGAGGCGACATAGGTGCGCAGTGTTTTGACAGATCTGACAATATCATGACAGATTTCACTCATTGTGAACTAATGCTGTTTCTAGCAAGGTGTTTGCTCAAATAATTTCACATTAAAATGTTGGTCATGTGTGAGGTTTTTCATTAGTCAGAGCACATTTTTGAGAATCATTTTCTGTTTGCTTTTAGATAGGACTTTATTCTTTATGGTGAACAAAAACGGGATGCTGAATTTTTATGTCCATGTTCAGCTCAAAATGGAGATCTACGGTCTACTGCGGTGAATGGAACCACTAACAATAAAGAAGCAACAATAAAAACTAAATGACTAAAATATAAGACATATAGTAATGTTAGCATTCAACAACTACAACTCTCATGAGACTTTGTGCCTGTATCTCAGCAGCCATTTTTGTCACATTCATCTTTTATGCTGTAATTCCGAGCAGCCAAAAAGTCAAAAACGTGCACATCAGCCTCCAACTGGGAACTCTGATTCAGACACATTGGAAATTTGTGACACATCCGATATCTCCCACTTGGTATAGAGATCACTAAATTGCTGGCAGAATGGCTGCAAAAGTTTAAGACTGAGCTTGTTAAAAAAAGAAGAAAAGAAAGTAGAATAGATTGCTCAACACTCAGTAACAGAGCAATCGCCTCACTTCCAGCTTTAAGTAAATTTCAAATAACTGATTTAAACATGGTTAAACGGTTTTCTTAACATAAACAATAAGTTACAGATGTTTCAGTGAGGTTTTGGGAATTGAATAGTACAGAACTAGCCTTGGTGAATGGAGTTATTCATGTCAGCCTACATGTAAATGCCTAAAAAGCAAATTCTTTTAAATATGCTGAGGGAACAAATTGGACTGTCATGCAATTACTTCAAATGGGTGATGGTTTGCATCTTATCTTTCTGGCCCAGAGCTCTTTGTAGCAAATAATGATCGTTTGCCCAAGCACTCTAAAATGTTCCCCATGGATCGATTTTCGAGCTTTTGCTTTTTAAATATATATATTTTACCCCCTGATGGTGTCATCTGGAGACCTGGCACTCTTTCCACAGCTAGGCAGGCTTTGTGTCTCCTGATCGCACTCGACCCATTGATGCTCCTTTTTAGACGTATTTTAGATATCAATGCCTGGATGTCAGAAAACTTTTTACAACTCAGGCAGGTGAAGTTCAAGCTCAGAGAGAGAAATTGTCACAAAGTGAGGCTATTTCTCTCTCTGATCGAAACAGAGACTAAGTTACAGTTGATTCAGAACTCTGCTGCCCAAGTGCTATCGGACCTGTACTAAAGTCCTTACACTGGTTCCCTGACAGTTTCTGTATTGATTTTAAAATTCTGTTACTTGTCTTTAAAGCACTTTAAGGTCTTAACGCTGGCCTGCTTGTCTGGCACGTCTCCAATCTATGAACCAGGGCGGTTTTATTTGTTCCAAAGTGCAGGACGACAAAAACTTTTGGTGTTGCAGCTTTTAGTTTTTATGTTCAAAGCCGTTGGAACACTGCGGATCTGAGACAACTCAGACATTTTTATGACCCATATCTATTTAAGTTACTCATTTATTTTGTCTATTTGCTCTTATTGTTTCCATTTTTCCATTTCTTTCTTATTTATGTGTGCTTTATTTACTCTTAAATGCTTACTTCCAAAATCACTTTATTGATTTAATTGCCTTTTCCCCTTTTCTTGCATTAGTCTTGAATTGTTAATGTAATTTTATTGCCTTGTTATCAGCTTGTGAGTCACCTGTAAAGCACTTTGAATCACACTAACCTGTACAAACGGCACCATAACAGTAAAGCAGCTAATTGAAATGCACTAATATTAACACCAATACAATCAATCTGGCTAATTTGAAAGGAGGTGTACAGTGTTTGCATGCATCTGGTATCACTTGGTATTGAATTGATGCATATCTATTGCACACCTAAAGACTGTACTGTCTACTCAGTGACAAGGTTAGCGCTTGGGCTAATCGCCGTGGAATAATGTGTGAATAATGAAGAGTTATGTGGGTGGAAGTAAATTAAGGGAATTATGTGAGCTATAGTACAAATCATTTTTGTCTACTTTTCACCTCAGCTGAAGGCTGTCGATGAACAAACTCAAACATTTCTTTTCCGGTTCCATTGTCATGTGTTGTACAATATTTTATTTCCAGTCTGCAAACTGTAGCTTTGCTTTCACAGACTGTTTACATCCCCTGCTCAATATTTACAGCCACATATAAAAAAAAATCACATTCATCCAATTTCGAGCTAATCTGACCGTACCCATTATAGTAAGGAAAACTATAAAGTTGTTATTTGTCCTGCCTCAACAATTGCAAGAAAAAACTAGCCTTACATGAGGGAGAGTGTGTGCACAGTCTTGTTTAGAAGTTTAACCAGCCAAGTGAAAACACCTGTACGGAGTTTATTAGCATCGTTTTATCCTAATTAAAAAGTCATGTTTTTCAGTTTTATTTCTTGCTGCAGCTTTTCAGAGGGACTAATAAAGGCAGCCCACTTTGAGAAATGAACGGCGGACGCTAATTGAACCGGAGCTGACTTGGAAGAGATGTAGCCTCAAAGTCCCACCTCACTTCAAGGCTAGCTGTGTTCCTCTCACATCTATTCCACCATGTATTTTGGTATAATGGGTTTATTGCGCCCAATTTTCCCTGTCAGCTGCTTTGCAAATTACTGACTTCCAACTAGGCCTTGAGTGGATAATATCTTCCAGTTTGGCGGATTTATTATTTATTGCGTCTCTGTTTGTGTCAGGGTTAAACCGTATGGTATGTGTCTGTGCTTCAGGTACTAAAAATAGAGGCAGCCCCAGAACTCCTGTTTGAGTGACAGGATTCCTTTCACTGGCACGCAAAGATGACCCATTTCCGTTTTCCTTAAAAAGTCCCAGACTGTGTAAAGGCATTTCCATAAATTTGCTACTCCCTGGATATTTAAATGAAAACATAGCTATAGATTTTTGGTGTTATATAGTTGAGTTTGCTGTGTGTATATTGTTTCTCAAAGCAGCAGCGGAATAGAATGCAGGAAACTTAACTCAGCTTTAATCTGCTACTGTTGAATGGAACCATTAGATGCTCTTTTTTCCTTTCTGCCCTTTTTTTTTCCTCTGTCTTTTCGTGCTGGAACAATGAGCATCTGTTTCCATTTTTCTGAGTTTCAGCCTCGATGTGAAACAGCGTAGACTCGCTGCACAACAACAGGCCTGCAACACTTTCAGCTACACACAAGATAAACATTCACCGTTGGAAACTAAATTAAAACAAATGTTCCCAAGTGCTTTACCAAGCGCTTTAAAATGCTCCACCATAGATTGAGATGCCTTTTACAGATAAGCTTGTTTTTGGGCTGAGACGCGCTGATATTTTTGGAGCAAATCACACAGTTGGAAAGCAGTGACTCTGGTACATTGCATTTATTTGTTCGGTGCTTTTCCCCATATAAGAGCATTTTTACAGACGTCCCAAGGACAGAGGAAAGGCAAAGTTCTGTGAGCCAAAAAGATCTAGAGAGGAGACAAGTCTGGATCCATGTTGCTTGTCAGATTTTATCTATTGTAGAGAGCTGAATTTGCTTTCTATGCTTGATCTAACTTCTGTCAACAGAGTCTACAGTTGACAAAAGTCTCATGGGGGAAAAAACTAAGGACGATATCTTCCAGAGAGTATACTGTGGTGCCATCAAGACTTTAACAGGGTTCTGAAGTTCAGAACTTCCTCCAAAGCAACTTTCAAGTTTAATAACATATAAATTAACAATGGAGTGTGCTGTTTATACAATGACTCACAATGTGTAGCTTCCAAATTAGTTTTTAACTATTTGCTTTGCTGTTTGCACAAACTGGAGCTGGTTGCATCAGCACTCTCCAAGTTCAAACTTAGCACAGTCAAAGTTTTATTATTAACTAAGTGGGAATGCGTTGTTGGATTCAGATATAGAAAGTAGAAAAACATGAAGATTACTTGTCACTAAATATTCATAGTTTCTTGCTAGGTGTAACAAATTGCTAGCCAAAATGAACATTTGCTTACTAATATTTGAAAGAGGGAGCGTTCATAGTATGAAATTTGGGTGACATACGTGACCTAACACTAGATTAAAACTGATTTTAAAAAAATGAACAGGACATTTTAATGTAATTTATATGCCAACAGTTGCTTCAGTCAGCAGAACTGGATATTTTCCTGTTGTCTAAACTGCATGAATGTTAGAAGCACATATCGATCAAACACTACATTAAAACCATAAGCTTGATATTGTGAAGGTTCCAAACATGTCGACAAACAACTCTGATCTTTTGGGACATAGACACGGGAACTCTGGAGGTGGGCGATGCCGTTTGTCATGTTCCATAACAGTGTTTGCAGTGCATCAGGGTGGATTGCGGGTTGTCATGCAGGGGTGTGTGTTTGGTCTGCAACAATGTTTAGGAAGGTGCTACATGACAAAGTAACATCTACATGAATGCCACCGCCCAAGGTTCCTCAACAGAACTCTGCATTGAAACAGGATTTATTCACTTTACATGTCAGTGGTTTTAAGTTGGGGTTTGGTGTGGATGGATTCATGTTAATACTGATACTGACTGAAGTTTCCTGTAATGTTTGTCCATTAAAACTTATTGTTGTAGGTTATGTAACGTGTTTTCAATAGTTTTGATTGGATGGGGTTTTTCTTGGGACTTATTTGCATGTTGCTATTTTCCTTTCGTAAACCTGCTGTGCCAAAGCTTTGTTTTCCCTTCCCTGTCGACAAGTTGTACGACTCAATGTTGTTTGCTTCCCTTTTTAAGCTGTGATCTTTCCTCTGAACGCCAAGTTTCTTTTTTTATCCGGAGCATCAGAATCTTTCCATGGACGCTTCTTAGATTTCTCTGCCATCGACTTCACCGTATTTGTAGTTGCTATAGTTTTCTCTGCTTTCGTTGCCACGGTTGCTTTCATTGCTGGTTCATGTAAAACTCAACATCAGCACAATGCACCAGCACAAAAATGTCGCCACAAACACCAGATTTAAAACAGCAGCGATTAGATTCAGCCGGCATTGTGTGAACTCATTCAGTAAGGCTGGAATTCATATGTAAAAGTCCAACACTCCGGCTTTAAGTGTTAGTGTTGCAAGTGGTAGACTCTGATTGTGGTTGAGAGCATTTCTTCACAGAAACTACCATTATATTACTATCAAGATCATGACGATGGACACTTTTTTTGACACTGCCCTATGATTACAAAACTATTGAAAGCAAGTCAATGAGATGGGAAATGGATGCCACAAGAAATTCCCTTCTTCGCAATGCAGAGAGAACAGTGTGTTTCTGTCTGCACAGAACAAGAGAAAATGCCACAAAAAGAATCCTCAAAAATTCGACAACTTTCGATCCTTTGATTTTCCTTTTTTTCCATCAAATAGCTTTTCTCTCCAAGGTTTGAGACCGCCTTTGAATTTGTGGCTTTTGATCTTAATGAGTAAAACCATCTAATAATGACTCGAAACATATTCACCGCAGCGTTCCCAGCTACTCTCTTATTTACCGCATGAATGTTTGTTGAAACACCCCACATTATTACATGAGGTTTTCCCCCTCTAATGTGAATGGCACATTTGGAGAGGGAACACACACAACACATGAGAAGACAAAATCAAAGACAACATGTAGAGGTGGAGGAACTTGAATTCTGGGACTGTGCCTCTTTGTGGGGTCGCTGTGGCGGCGAAACCCACAAAAACTCTACCACCCCGAAAAATGTAATTATCTCTCCTATAATCTAAAGTAACAGCTGAAGTTTGAATTCACTAGAAGAGGAACTGACTTTGTATTTTAATGCAAGTGGGCTGTTGATTTCTTGGGTTTCCGCACCTAGTTTTTAAGCGAAGCAATTACAAACATAAGTATGATTTTAGTGCAGTGCAGTTACTGTAGTTTGTCAGGCTCAGTGACAGGTTAACAAATACATTTGTTGCTGATAGAGTTAAACCAGCAGGATGCTTCTTTTTTCTTACATTAAGCTGTATTGGGAAGAAAAGCAGTAAACTAGTAATTGTGAACAATCATAGCTGATGTAATGTGTATGTATGCATGGTAGTAATTCTCCCAACTGCTAATTAACACAAATGGAGCAAGCAAAAGCTATGGTCAAATCCAGAAGTTAAATAAAAAGCGAGAGGAGTACACAGGAAGGAGGGATCATGTTGTTTCGATGCTGCTATAATTTCAACATGGCTTAAAGGGTTAACGTTCATAAAGACCTATAATTTACAGCATGGAGTCTGTCTTATGTGAGAGTCTGATCTCTCGCAGTAAAATTTATTTACACTCTCCAGATGAGTCAGCAGCAGAGCTGAGCCTTGCTTTTCCGTCCTTTTCTGCTGTTACTCGGGGTTTCGATTGCACGCTGAACGCCGGCAAGAATGACAGGCTGCATCGAAACAGCAAAGCCAAGCATTTTCTGACAACTTCATCAGTCCTCCAAAAGAAAACAGAAAGAAAAAACAGAGACGAGGGCCTGCTGCATGTATTTACATATGTACTGCGTTGACCACAATGAATAAAACACCAGCAAGCCGAGCTCTCCTGGGTCGGTTCAAATGAAATAGAGAGTTTACACTTGCAGTAGTAGGCCATACATAAACATTGTTTCTCTAAATAAGAATATGTGCCAGTAGATCAGCATCATTACATCTGTTTTCTTTTACTTGACTATTCTTTATTATGTAAAAGTACGCCTCAGAAAACATGCGAGCTCTGCACTAATCCTCTCACTTTCCACCTGGTGAATATGACCCAAATTCACATTTCCCCCGTGCGACCAGGGGACTGTTTTTTTATTGAAGCCACGTGTAACAGAGACCACTGACCTCACTGTGTACTTTGGCTCATGAGAAGAAAAGAAGAGAGACGACATTTAGGATATTAATATTTCCAAACTTGGCGATCAAGTGTTTGTTCTTTTTCTCAGACAAACACGTCCTTCGCTTGAATGTGCACCACCGAGGTAGCTCTTTTATTACAACGCTGCAAAGTAAGGATCTAAAAATAGGAGGAGAGTGTTGGGGAAGAATGAAAGCTCCTACTAACAGTATAATATCATGTTCAAAAGAAAGCTGCATGGGGCTGAACTTTAGAAACCTGAGGAAAATGTTACCATAAACCTGCTTCCAGCTGAGCAGATCATTTTCCTTCCAGTACATCGATTGTTGAGAAATGACAACAACACAAACTTCACATGATATTTAGGGGGAAAATGACAGAGCTCAGACAGCATATCAAAAATTGCAAGGTGTCTAAGCAGGAAGGTTGCTGCGCGGAGACACCTCTGCTCACACTGAGGACACAGCTGGCAGTATAGCACAGGTAGACATTACACATCTCATGAAGTATGCTGTGCTGCTTTGGCTTATCATGGCTGTAATGGTTTCTAATGATAGCCTTAGTGTGGCGACTGCATAAACCAGAACATAATGAATTACATTTATGTCTTCACTTTCTGTTCTTGCTTTTGCGAGACAGAAAAATATGTAGCCCGCAGCTGGCACATCCAGAGCAGTCAACAAATCTTGACTTGATAATTGGGGATCTGCTGTGCACAAACATGCTGTCGTCCAGTTTGTCATTAAGATTATATCATATTTGTCAGCAAATGGCGTTTTAATGCTAATGTTTTGCAGCTTACAGTAAAATCCTAATGGGCTTTCAGCTTTGAAGTGTAATTTCATCGACAAAGGCGAATCGTTTCCAGTCAGCTCGGTTATAGTTTCATGTTTTTGGGGTGCCAAGTCAGTTACAATTCTGGTCTCCATTCACGACCGTAAAATCAGGATTCAATTCCCCCCCCTTCCATTGTAACCAACAGAGGAGGCATGGTGTGCCTAAAAATGAAGGCAAGATCAATGCAACAGAAAATTCCTGCGTCGTGGATAATTCTGACTTTAAGCCAGGTGTCTGCAGGAGCTGTGGCGACACGTTGCACACAGCATCTCCCGTTAAGTATAAATCACAATGACCTGAGACACATAGTCTATAGAAAAATCCATACCATCCTTCCTAAATATTCAGAACTTGCCTGCAAGGCAAGATGGAGACTAAATATTGTGATTTTAGCACTCTGAGCTCTTTTCAGCTCCTATTGCACAAGGATATATGCACTTCATAGGCATATTTGTTATTTGATACACCACACTGATAGTAGCTTTGGTTTAAAAACCAAATATCAACCGCTCAATATCATCCAGCTCTAATTTCAATCCATATAATGCAGCCCATTTAGTATATATTTATTAACTTATGTATAAAAAGGCCTCAGCTTGAATTGCATGTCTTTTGTAAATTAATAAATCAATGTGTTACCATGCTCAATCTGAAAACCTTCACAAAACACCATTAATTCATACAAAACGGAGAAAAAAATCACAAAATTGAAAACAAACTTTAACAATCAAATCTGTGGAAGATTATAAGTCAAAGGCAAAAACTTTGTTATATAACGCAGGTGGAGCCAGGGTTAGTAATAGGTAGTTGATCCTTCATTCAAGGATTTTTGTCTGTCACATTTGTTGTACTTTAATCACATGTTAAAATTCACATTTTATGGATGAAAGTTATATATACTAAGCAGTAGCTTGTGTTTCTTCCATGTGAATTAAAGGACCGTGCTAGTGTTTTTCACCATTTAGCCATTCCACTATGGATCTGTATACCCCATTTTACATCAAAACCAACCAACCTGCAAACTATACTGCTGGATTTTAGAAATCTGAATGTATTCATTTAAATAGGCTGCAGTTAACTTTCATTCAGCTCAATGCGGTATTCAAACAAGTACACAAACTCCATGCATATTCCTTCACAGTCAGAATCAAATCTGACTCCCTTTTGGTTTTGGATTGTGAATTGTTTTTGTGCTGTTCAGAGATGAATACAAACCAGCGACTGCCTGGAACTTCAGGAAAAATGCAGTACAACTTGTCCTGAAACACTGCTAGCAACAATGTGAAACACATGACCTGTAATTGTCAAGTAAACACTGCAGTATGGTTCTTTACATTTTCATTTCTAAAATATGAACAATGAATTAAAAAAAACTGAAGAATACAAACTGCTGATAATTTGTTCACACATAAAGAGCTGCATGTGTAGGACTTTCAATCTGTCCATGTAGATGTCTCCCATAGTAGTATTCCTCTATTCTCACTGTGCCATTGGAGCATGTCAAGGTCTAAATCCTGCTGTAGCGACATGAATAAAAAGAGCCGCTGAACACTACAATGTCTTTGCATGAACATGTGGACGTATATTGAATGTTTGCACACGGAATGTGCTCTAGTTGAACAACGCTGCATATTGGAACTGTAAGTGCACATTTTTATTATTGTAGACATGGATTTATTTCTGGTTAGGCTGAGTGTTAAGGTAAGTTTTCCTTCAGTGAGTGTTTCTAGGTTTATTGCATTTTTAGATGTATTTAGACATGTCCATACTTGATGAGCAACTTAACATAACTAGACAATTTGTGGTAAAAATCATAGTTGAATAACTGATAAATCACAGCTGTAGTCATTGGGTGCTGCAACCTACATATACATATCCTAGTTCATTTAAATCTTCAGCAAGAATGCACAAGTGCAAAAACTCTTCCCAAAAAGCTCTTAAAAAGGTGATTTCCTTCCCACCTTGGAGCATTTCTGCTTTATCACCTAATTGGAAGACATCTTGCTTTCAGCCTCATTATTTTGTGTTGCTGTTGTTGTTGTTTTTTTTTTTTATTACTTCTAATGATCCAGGTGAAAACAACTGCCCACAATACAGGAAACGTTAATTGGATTAAAAATAGTATGTTATTCATGTGAACTTCTTTGAGTAACATGGATTTCTTTTGCCTCTCTGCTGCTGCTGATGAAATGCTGACTCCAACAGTTGTCCTGCATGGATTAACCTATTGAAGTCCACCGACTGGAGGGAATACAGCACGACTTGTTTGTGCTCGGACACACGCGTGAAGTGTGAGCAGCGGTGAGGTGAAGCCTGGATCTCAGCTGTAATTAGCAGCAGGATCCAGCCCCGCGCCCTGCCTGCTGATCCGCTCCGGGTTTTGCGCGCTGCCCTCCACAGCCAGCTGCTGCAGAGCAGGGGACCGATGCGTCGTTTCTCCTCGCCTTGTTTGCCTCCAGTCCGGCTGTAGCTCTGACTGTCTGCACGGCGTGTGGATGAGGCGCAGAGGGAACAACCGGGAGCGCACCGAAAGCCAGCCTAAAGAAGTCCCGCTGCCCCGCAAGAGCCGCACCGCTGGAGCTCCTCATACAGACTGAGCAGCGGGGGGAAGACGTGCTCGGAGTTTGATTTTTGTGGAACGAGACTCGGGGTGCATCTCGTCTCCTTGAAGTGATCCTTTTTTATGCAGTCTATCCGTAGCGCTCCCGTCGGAAGGAGCCCGGGCGCACGCACAAGAGGAGGAGGAGAAGGAGGAGGAAGGAAGGAAGGAAGGAAAGAGGGAGAGTAACGAGCAGTACTTTTGAACAGACCCTTCGCCATGGAGCTATTCGTCCGGTCCCGGACGTGTTGGCTTGAAGAAGAGCAGATACCTGCCGCTGGAAGCCCCAGCGTCTGCCCACTGTGAGGAAAGTGGAGCATGCAGCCGAGCCCCAGCCGTCTTTGTGCGACCCGCCGCTTAGTTTCTGGGGGCCTCTTGTGAAAAAAAGGAGTGGAGAAGAGGGGGGCTCCTGGTGTTGATCTGAAATTCACACTCCACGCCGGGATCCATATTTTGGCACGGTACTGTAAGTAGCTTTTAAAAGCCCATGTTTGAGTCTTTCAGGGGGAGATGCTGGGTTATGCCTCGTTGAATCAATACCATTTATTTACACTCCCAGGATAGGAGAAGCCAAATGTCAGAAAACGGGCCCGTGGGCTCCTCCAGCAGTTTAAAACTGATGTGATGAGATCAATACATAGCCCATAGTGCATGGTGTTTTTTAAAAAAATTTATTTTCTTATTTTTTATTTACTTCTTACCATTCAGACTTTTAATTAATATAGAATTGCTTGTCCACTGTGATCTCCAGGGTTCCAGTGCGTATTTCCATACAATTAAAATTAAATTCCTACTCCAGGATGTATTTTCTTGTACACCAGCGACAATATTCCTCCAGTTTTTACATGCTACACAATTTATTTTATTTAAGATTGCACATCATGACAAAGAAATACTCGATATGAACCAAAAACCGAATGATTTACAACATAATCAGCAACGATAATCGGTGAAAAAGCTGGAGCTCACACAAACATCTCCACCCAGCCCAGAACACCAAGAGCTAAGTAGCTGGATGTCAGTTACTGTCTCCATTTACTTCTCCATTTTGCAGCTATAAAATAAGATCATTTCACAGGGCATGTATAATTCACGGACCAGAGCCAGCCATGTGTGATGATGGGACACACTCTCTCTCTCTCACACACACACACATACACACACACACACACACACACACACACACACACACACACACACACACACACACACACACACACACACACCACACTCTGACACACACATAAACACACACACACAGACAGAGTTTTTACAGGCTGAAGGAACCATATCTCATTCTCACGTGAAGCTTTTAGAGATAGGGCCGCACAGACTTCAGCAAGAAACCACAGGAGAGCATCGGCTGTGCTGGGCCTGAGATATCAAGGTTAAATAACATTTACACACAATCCATACAGGATTGTGGTGCAACATTATATAAGCCATACCGTCAAGTTAGGAAACTGAAGGCTTCCCCTGGCATATGCTTATATAACAGCGTCACGCAAGAAAACTACAGATGACTTTTCAGTTCCAGCTGTTTTTGGGGCACAAAAGCAAAGCAGCAACATTTCAGGGTTCGGAGAGGCAAAAAAAAAAACAACCCCAAAAACTGCAGCGTTATTATATAAGCTATGTATGCACAGTGTGAGAAATTGTCTTGCCACCAGACAAATCCGAAGCATATTTTCACCGTGACCGCCGATAAGTTTTTTTTTTGTGTCGTGCCAGCCATTTTGGAAGGACTGAGACAAAAAAAAGTCTGCTCGGCCGGGGATGACGTTCAGTGCGTCTGCTTAATATTGACACAGCCATCAGTGATCCCTGAAGATGAAAAGGTCACCTCCTTGGCTGCCAATAGGCTATAATACGAGGCTTTATTGCTCAATATAGATGTTGCACTTCAGAAGAAAAAAAAAATGCATTTTTACGTCGGGGTACGACCAAAACAAGTGGTGGGACAGTGAATGGTAGGAATTCAAAGAGAGAAGGGTCAGGGGGGGAGACACAAATGGTCTGCTGCTTCTTCCTCTCTCCCCCCCTCCACCCTCTCTCTCTCTCCACTCCATCTCTCGCCCACCCTGGCCGTGCTGGTCTGGTCCATTTGTCTGTGTTGTCTTGGGAGGAAGTGCCATCTCATCTCACATTGCGCAAATGGTTTCAGTGCAGGCTAGTGTGAATTCTAGCGGGTTTTTGTAACTGCCAATTTCCATATCAAAGTGTCTGCATTTCAATAGGGAGAACTTGAGCTACCAGCCCCCTTCCTCTAAGCAGTTTTGTTCTGATAGAGCACTGCTGCTGCTTCTGCTGCTGGTGGAGGCTACTGACAGGATTGCTGGACACTGCATTTGGGTTTTGTGTGTGTGTGTGTGTGTGTGTGTGTGTGTGTGTGTGTGTGTGTGTGTGTGTGTGTGTGTGTGTGTGTGTGTGTGTGTGTGTGTGTGTGTGTGTGTGAAGCGAGTGTTTGTGCTGGAAACAAGATTTAGTGTGGATTTGAAGAATTTGTTGGCCATAATCTTAACACCAAAAGCCATGTATTTAGCGGAAATTTTGGACGCCATTCAGAGACGTGGTCATGTTGAAAAAGATTTCTTCTGTTAAAACAATTTTCCTCAGCATTTCTCGGTACGAGCATAAAACACCAACAAAGGTCTGTGTTTCATTTTCTAGGAGAATAGGAGCCGAAAGCATGCATGGTGAGGGTGGAGAGAGGGGGGGGGGGGGGGGAGGGAGAGAAAAGCACAAATAACTTGCTGAAAATCTGTTTACACATTTTAACTGGTATTTTGGCCACAGCGATATAACTCAAATGCTCCGAAATGAATTTGTTTTCAAGTGCTTTCTTGCAAAATAAATGGTCTAATTCAACATTCAGCGAGTGCAGATGTAAAGACACAGTGCATTCAAGCACTGAAAGCCTCCCGAGTTCCTCGCGGTGCCTGATTGTTTTTCTGTCGCAGAGATAATATTTATTTCCAATTCTGTGCAGCTGTTGTTTGTCAGAGAAAAAATGCGGCAAGACACTGTTTATTTTGATGGATTTGTGGTTTTTTTTTATCCTTTGTCTCGGCATACATGGCCCTAATGTTCACTGCAGTTTTAGACAGGTTAAATAGTTGAAAATAAACACTCATACACATTTGCAGTGTGCACAAAGAAAAACAAAAGAAAAAAAGCTATTTCTCGCCTTTGTGCATGCCCTCACTTTGAAAATAGGATCAGCATAGGTTAATAGTGAAAGAAAGTGCAGCGTGTGAGATGTTATTACATAGAGACAGGGAATGTAAATGCCATTGGAAGCGCAGTAGGGGTCGGTGGCCTCTTCATGGCCGTCCTGCTTCTGGGTAATAACATGAGCCAACCTGCCAGAGCAGGAGAGCTTGCTCCTTTCCTCTGCCTCCTTTGTCCGGACAAAATAACATCACAAAACTTGTGAGAGAGGTGAGAATAGGAGGGCAGTTTTCCAGTTTTGAACCCAAAGAACGGGACGGAGGAAGTGGGGGAGAAAAAGAAGGACTTCACCTGCCATCTTCACTCACAGCAGGCGGGTTTGACAGCTGTCTTGTTCAATTCCTCTGACTCGCTCACTGTGAAAAGTTGGACAAACAAATGGACAGAGAGGAGAAAGAGAGAGTGATGAGTAATGCTAGATGAGACGGTTCTGATTGTACTGATCTTAGAGGAGAACAGTGCTTTACATGCGATGCACGGTGCGCGCTCTTATGAATGGTGTAGCTCTTTTTTCCTGCTACGCTGGCTTTACAATTCGCCAACTCCTTCTGCTGTTTGTGATTTCTTATGCTTCCAATGACTTCTGACAAAGCCCAGAGAACAGGGCTCCCTGCCTAGCATGTGTGTAGGAGGATAGGGCAGCAGCTATTGCAGTGGCAACTGTGGGTAAGTTTGTCGAGTGAAGACAAAAGTGAGAGTGGAGTGTAAAGTGCGGTGTGCTGAGCTGAGCGTAGTTGTTCAAATTATTAAAAAGCTGCTGAGGAGGAGAGGTACATGTATTCTGCTCTGTCGAGGCTGCTTTCACTGGAGAAATTTGGCATCAGTGCTCCTTCTAAGATGGATTTCTTCCTGGGTGAGTGTTGCTGCAAAATGGTCTGGAGTGTAGAAAGTAGCGTGTGAATCTGAGTGGATGACACCAAACCTGACATTTACAGGTGATGCCTTGATGAGCCCCCTCCTCCCGTCTTTTTTTTTTTGAAACAACACTGAAGTTTTTCTCAACAGCCACATGAAACAAGTGGATTTGTTTTTGTTCCTTATTTAACAAAGCGTTTCAGGGTGAGTTCCTCATTCAGTGCAAAAGCCCATCATAGCCATTTTGTGGCTCGCCCCGAAAATAAAGAGACAGACGACTGGAACGAGTGATTATGTGTTAGGGTAGTTAACCCGATGGATGGATGTACAGTATGGGCTTGCTTCTTCTTTTTTTTTTTTGCACAGAAAATACATTTGAGGGAGAAAAATTCTCTCCCATACTACCACCTCCTGTGTTTAAAATGAGAGTTAACTTTCCCCCACTGGTTTAAAATGGATGTTTAATGATCAACAGAGGCTCTGAGCTTAGGCCTAGCAGTCACGCTGGCTCTGTATGCGCTCTCTGCCGAGCCTCTGCTAAGAAAGCTGCCCCCTCGGTGTTGTTAAAGGACGCTCCTGCTCGAGAAGAGGCTCATTCCTGAGTGATGGATCATCAGAGGTCTCATTGGGGTGTTTGTTAACCCTTTGGAGTGTGCAGATCTCTCCCAGTTGGGGAGCCGTCGGCGGCCTGTGATGGATGTGTCCCGGGTCTTTAGGCTCCATATATCAGAAGATTAGCACTGACCTGCGAGTTGTCTGGGCCGCCCTCGGAGCTTCTTCTCCAACACTGGCTGACATTAGCATATGAGGACACTGCTCTGTCTCAGGGGGATACAAAGATAGTGTTCTTTATTTGGTTCTGTCATACTACGGGTCACAGGAAGTGTGCAGATTAAAGGCTGAAGGCTTTGTATTGGTATTAGGTGTATCTGACAGGTCATCTGTCTTCAACCGAGGAAACGCTCCTCTCCTCCTCAGATTTCTAAATAGTATCATACAATTATCCTCGAAATTGAAGTTCGGGCTATGCTTCACTGCAGACAAATCTCTCTCTGTTCCTCCTTCATGGTATTCATGAATCATATAAAAATGTAAATCAGTCAGGTGATGTGGGGTAACGTTGTTATTTCTCATTGCATTGAAAAGAGAGAAAGTGGAACAGGTATACACCCACACCTATGTTTTATTTTCCAAATGAGTGAGCTGCACGCCATCCACATGTGATAGACAGCTCGAATTCTTCTATTAAGTGCTTCCGCGTGAAAGCCCTGGCACATTTGCTTCCTGAGAAACGAGTTATTCGTCGTATTAAAAGGCTAAATTAAATATTATATCGGGGTTCTTTCACTTACCTCCGTTTTTGCTGCGGATTCTTTCAAGTGATCATAAAATCCTTCTGCATCTAGTGCTCTCATGCAGGGAGTTTTCTGCCCAACGCTTAAATGTCACCTCCCACGGTATTGCTGGCATTTGTTCGCATTGTGTCTGTATGTATAGAAAGAAGACTTAAAATGCCAATTTTCAGGGAGCTGTTGTGCGTCACAAGAAAAGAGAGAAAAAGACACACGGGATCACCTGCAGTCTGTCGGGTCTTTGTCTGCCATGTCTAATGGCTATTTGATGCCTACTTGGTGTCACTGTGTGTCTGGTGATGAAGCCAATGTATTTTCAAGGTGAGGAGATATTGTCAAAGCCCTTGAACGTTCTCTTGGCTTTGATTGGCAGACGTTGTCACAGAAGACGAGGAGTGGTGGGAGTCGCACGGCAAAGAGAATCTATTACCTAGGATGGCAAGGCGTGCTTTCACAATGTGTCAGTGCAGTCAGCCATCTTGCTCTCTCTGTGTCTGGAATGGTCCCTGCTCGGTGCAGCGAGGGAGCAGCTTTCAAGTTTAATTCTGTTGCTTGCCATAAGTAATAATATTGATGTTTTCTACTTGGGTTTCATACTACGCCGGATTATCTCGTAAAACCATCAGCGTTTGGGGCGTCCATCAGTGCCAGCGTGTAACCTGTGTTGTGATTACTGTCAGCCAGCATAAAAAAAAAAAGCCAAGTATTGCAGTGTAAATGGCATTCTGGCCAATAACAAGCAGTAAAGAGCTCAAAACTCAGCTGAGCTCTTTCTTGTGGAGTTGTGCCGGTGTCCGCCATTTCAAAAGCCCCCCTAATAGAGAACGAGGGAGACTCTGTGAGTTGCAGTGAGAGAAGGAAGCTTGTTGTTGATCAGCCAAGCAAATCAGATCTTGATATTTGAAGAGTGAAGTTGTGATTGCTAATCACTCCACTGCTGAGTTTTAATTAAGAGACTCATAAGCATTCTGTCATTTCTCAGCAGAACACAGTAAAGCGTCAGATGTACTTAAGAGAACAAATAATTAGTTGTCTTGGTAGTTAGGGCTACAAAAGCAATCATAGCTTTTATTGTAGTGTGGATTAATGAGTATTTCATTCTATGTACTTGCACTTATTTCAAATGTTACAGCGTAACTGTGTTTTAGTGAGGTTGTGTGCATGACACTTCTGAAAACATATCTTGACCTCATTAAAGGATAAAACGGACTTGTTTGGGGCAAAGCAGCTCCAACGCTTTGTGCATGTGCTTATCACCAAGGCAAGCCTAAAACCAATCTTAAACTATTTTCTCTGGGATATCGCTATAGATTGGACCGAGCGTATTTTGAATGGGTAGGTTTCTGTCCTGTGCTCCTAAGACCTTTGTTAGGACATTTTAATTACAGCAGAGCTGGATGTAATTGATCTAGGCTTAGAGGGATTTCACTGTCAATGAGAATGAGGCTGGGCGTTAATACAGCCGAGCAAACGCTTCCACCTCTGTGCCGCACTAACTCACACACACACTCGTGCAGAGGGCTGGTGGAGACGAGAGTCGCTGGCTATCCCCTAATTCGGCGAGGCGTCTGTCTTTTATGTGTAACGGTTAAATCAGCCTTGCAGGACTGGCACTGACACGACCGTGCCAACAAGTCTTCCTCTGCCTCCACCTTAACATATCTGTTGCGAACGTTGTTGCCACCTGGAGTGTTCTCTTACGAAGCACTTTCCTCATGGTTCCATGTTGTCACCCACAATCTTTAAAATTTCATAAGGCTCTTAGATAATGCTTCCCGATGAGGGTGAATTATTGATGGTCTTGTTCGTATGAGTGGGACAGGCCAGGCTTTTAACTCTCTGAGCTGCTGGGTCCCTTATCCGGTAACTAAGGGACACCGCACAAACACCCAAAGGAATGATGTACTGGAGGAGGAGAAAAAACAGAGGCAGGGGGCTGAAAATAAAATAAAAGAAGCATGCATCCTTTACACTACTGTTGGGCTAAGCCACAGCACAAGGGAAACTTGGCAGCAGAGAAAAGCATTGCATCTACAGAGGGCTTTTCTGTGTTGTTGAAGCATTGAGACATGGTATGGTGGCTGTGTATTGTTGCTTATATCTGTCGTTTGTACACACAGCGCTCAGGCTCTGCTTTTTCTGTTTGTTTTTTTTTCTTTTTTTAAATCCGTGTCCAGATTTGGTGTGTTTATTACCACAGAACAATCAGACAGTGTTGTGAAGTGTCAGGTCAAGGACAAAATAGGTTCGTTGGTGGTCACTGGAGCTGAAACAATTAGCTGATTATTCAAGTAGCTGTTCAAAAGAAAATTAATCCATAGCTATAGATTTTTTGCTTGTCTCTGTTATTGATTTTTGTATATTTTTGGGGTTGTTGGTTGGACAAATCAGACAATAGGAGAATGTAAGAATTGAGCTCTCAGAATTGGAACATTTTTCTCTAGTTTTTGACTTTTTTTATAGAATAAAATGTCACTCGATAATTGTATAAATGGCAAACAGATGAATAACAACAACTTACTGACCTGGTGATGCAGCCTATTCGCAGTCAATGTGGTTAAAGTTGACAGCTATCAAAACTGAAGCACAGAAGTCCTTCTGCAGTTTCAAAATGGATTAATGTGGTTATATAAACCCTCCGCATTGGCATATACTTGGTCCAAGGAAGCATAAATTGTATTTATGAACGTTTCTTGGAGGAAGAAACCGCACAGCCTAAAGTCTAATCTGCTTTTATGGTGAAACTGAAGTCTGAGCGGCTCCTTTGACCCTGAATGACAAACTGTGTAACATGCTGCAGACACAGAACGCTCGTCTATGTCTGTCTGTTGCAAACGTAGCTGCATTTTAGCAAAACCAGTCCTTAACCGCTAATTGTACACCCGCACACCCTGACAGCTGTCCTGATTCTTATAGCACGCACTTTCATCATTGTTCCAATTCATTCTCTCTGCACTCGTAAGGCCCTCGTGTTTGCATTACAATGGAGCGAGCAGAACAAACTCATGGAAATACTGGTAGAACGTATAATTTAGCATGCAGAGATTCTGTGGTGTTGTCCTTTAAGCTGCATTTTAGGCTCCATTTTAACATATATTTAGAGATGATTTTAGCAAAAAGTGTTACATTTGGTCCTGGAAAACTGTCTGTCTTTTGTCAGCTTGTCACAGATTTGGTGCATTGAAGCCATTAAATCCAGTGCTTTATTCCATGATTCGACCCGATTTTTTTTGGAAGCCTATCCAGTTGTTTAGATGGCCGTGTTGTATAATTATGTTTTTTTTTGTGTGTCTGTTTTGAGGTGTTGACAGTTTTGCTGCACCCATGAGCTTTTTTGTTTGTTTGTTTATTTCTGTATTAGCAGTCTAACTGCTCTAAAGGAAGAGATATTTTCGGCCTCACCTGTCAACCTGGTCCAGTTTTCAAAATCAAAATGTGAAACCGCTTACGGCTTAATCAGGGATAGTTACTCTTAAATAATAACCCAGAGACGGTCTCAGCAGAGCCCGGAACAGCACAAGAAAGCAATTATGTACAAAGAAACAAGAAAAACAAGTCCAACCAGTTTCCATTTCCCAGTGGAAATGCTGTAGATGGATGCCTGTGTCGTGGTTTCCAAAGGAACAGACAGAGTGGGTGGACAAATTAATAGAAACCAATACTGAGGGGAAAAAAAGACTTTGAATTGAAAACAAGCACCAAAACCATCCAGGCTCTCAACGCGTCTGTGCATAATAAGTCAGTGGCTCATTTCCAACTCCGTATGGCCAAATGGTAGATCAGACAATATGGCTTAAAGGTATTAACTTCATTTTTCAAACCTGAGTGAAATACTGTATCCCTGCAAAAGGGTTTTATCTAATCAGTTCTGTAATACAGCATAATTTCCCTAAAATAAAACCTATGAACTTGGAAGACAGCAGAATAATTTAGGATTGCTCAGAGTTTTAAATAATTATTTCAACCAATTGAATTAAAATACAAAACTGGCCCTTAGGGACATGCAGCACATCTGTGAACTTAATATTGTTTTCCTGCTTTTACTCCGACACCCGTAGAATGTGTTTAATGTTTCCAAAACAGAGCAAACTCCGTAACATTAGCTGCCACGCATAACATCTCATCAATCATGCCCAATTTTCCTTCTCCCTTCATTTTTAAATTGAAATTTAACCAAGTTTCAGTTGCTTTTATGGTGAATGGTGCCTAGATGAGTAATCAGTTATGGGTCAACCTCAAAAAAGGTTAATAGCAACATTTGAACATCATGTAAGTAACAGTTCTCAACTGTCAATGCTTGAATAATGATGTGTTTGCTACAAAAACCAATAATTTAAAATCCCAGCAGCATTAGTCACTCTACTCTATTCAGTTCTGTTCTTTAAAAAAAATAAACTTGTTTTTTGACCATTTCAAAAAGAAAAGTCGAATTTTGTAACGCGGGCAGCAAACAACAATATAATAAAACCTAAAGTAATGATATAAAGCTGCATTAATCAAAACATTTGATATCACAACAGCTCAAATGACTGCATGCAGTGTTAAAGGGGTTCCTCACAGTGATGAACCCACAAATAATTATCACCCAAATCTGCATTTCCCCTCAACCCTACAGAGGGTTGAGCTTTCACATTATTGCTTTGGTTTCATAGCCTGCAACTTTACTGTTTTAGTCCACTCTCACTGCTCTCATATTGTCATTAACACGCACAGCAGGCGGTTTGTTTTGCAGAAAAAAAGCTATAAAAACCCACTGCACGCTACCTGCCCATCATCAAACAGCAGACAGACAAATTTAGAGACTAGCTAATAATGAAGCATTTACCAGCTTAAGAGCTCGATATTTCCCTCAGGAGTTTTGAAGACCACGGCATAGCTAACAGCGTCTATTGGCTAGGAACGCAACTTGAAATGAATGATAATGCTGGTGTGTAACTGCGGGATGTGTAATTAGGCAGTTGTTTGCTTGCAGATTGGCAAAAAAACACTTGGCGATAATATGTTGTGTTTACAGCTTACTCTGCTGGCCCTAATCCTCAAATCAAACTGATCAAAAGAAAATTATATTTATCCGAGCAAGCATTTGATGTAAACTTTATTAACTGGTGCTACGGATGAATTTCGGGTGGTACCGGAGAAATACTGAGGTTCATGCAAAGCCGAATAGTGGGTGTGAATCAAAGCTCAAAGGCAGAGAAACGCTGATTCTTATGAGCATGACTGGTAACCGCATTAAAATTATGACCGGAGTATCGTAACTTATGCATCATGATCAGAAAAATATCAGATTAGAACTAAGACCTCTGTGAACATCTTTAGCCAGATTTCTTTGCTGGTGAAAAAGCAGGTATTAACAGTTGTGATGCCCTTCAGAAAACACTTTCATCCAAAGGCCGAGTCATAAACATGCAATAAGCTAGCTGGCACCGAAACCCTTTTCTTGCATTCTGATGGGTTTACCTGCAGAGAAAACCAGTGGATGTCTGCTGTGGACTGTTAAACATGGTGGTGGGTCCTTAATAGCATTGGCAGCCTTCTCGCGGGACTCATTAGGATTGACGATTACTCCACACAGCGGTGTAATGGCCAAGGTGTGTGAGGCAGTTTTACAGGACTACTGTAGCTGCACCCCGCGTCGCAGTGGTTTTATGAGTTAAATCAAATTCCTGGTATGGTTTCCCCTGTCACCAGATCTAAACTTCCTGTAACATCATGGAAAACCCTGCTGAAAAGAGTGTGGGGTCGGTTTCCCACCTCCCTTCAGGTCTCCCACAGTCAGTCACTTAACTCCTGTTAGAAAATTACACACATGCAGAGTCGTAGATATTGTAGTCTTACCTTTCAACAGATGTTTCACCATCATTTACTGTAGCTCCCACACTGATCTTCAGTTATACTACTGAGGTGTTTTATTTATGTGAGTGTGAACTGGAAACCGGGTCAGTTGATCAGCATAATTAAGTTAGAATTTGTATTATGATATATTGTAAAATAAATTATCTACATTGTTTTGTACAATATTGGGCTCTAATTCAATCAACAAGATTGGTATTTTTTCCTGATTAGGTTCATAAATCCCAAGTTTTTTTTTTGGCTCCATTCATAATTTAGAGGCTGAATTAGTACTTTGGTGCTGCAACTAACTTAAAAAATAAATCAGGTTGTTTTCTTGATTCAGGATTTAATCATTTACTGTATAAAATGTGACAAAATTGCGAAAAATTATCTTTAAATGTTTCAGCTGTTTTGTCGAAACAACTGTGCAAAAATCAAAGGTACCCATTTTCAACAATATAAAACCAGCAATTAATTGATCATCAATAAGTAGCTGCTGTTAAATGCTCTCTTAGTGGCCTCGTTCTTTTCAGCTGTAATTTATTTTGCACAATATTTGAACTTGTTTTGTGCTCGTTATACGATGATATACGCCAAGTTACCAGTCAGCTGGTTTACCGAGATGAGTGTGCAGTTAAATATGTTGCAGCTGCATTAAAATCCTACATTCGTGAAGGTTATAGTGTTCAGTTTTTGCTTTAACAAGAGATTAATTTAATTTAGACGCTGTAAGTTTGTGCTGCTGTTGAATGTGAGTGTATGCTGCAATCAGAGAAAATACTCCTCAATCAATCAATGTTGTGATGTTGATTTTAGCCTCAGTGTACAATAATGTGTTCTTTTGTGCCTATGATGTGTAATTTAAAATGCCACAAACTATCCTTATGCTTTTTAAAAAACCAAATCTACTAAAGATGTGCTATCACACTGTGCAGTGATAACCATTGGCGCTCATGAGGGCACATTACAGCCCCATAATTAAGGTAAATGAATGCATGTCAGTCACGGAGGACACTGAATTAATAGAGACCACACAGACTGTCCACAGTTAGTCTGCATTCCCATGCTCTGACCATGCAATAGGTAATGTGGAGCGGACTTTGGACCAGAATACGTTTTTAAATTGGACAAACACAGCAGTGAATCTGCTCCAGCACCAGAAGGATGGCTGTATCCAGTGGTGTGGTGAAGCGAGCCATGAAGTTGTCATTGTGGCATTGTGTGTGCATTAAATTGTTCTCACTTGAGAGGAATCCACATAGATTTAAATAGCTTCTAAACATCAGTATGAAAATGCAGTGAGCATGAAGTGAAACCAGGATGTCAGGAGAAACATAACAGCTTGTTTGAGTGATGTAAAAATGTAGATTAACAGCTATGTTTCTGTGATAAAAATAGTCCTCACTGTGAGAGAAACATCAGCGTAACAGCTGTATGGCTGAAATGCGAGGAGGGAATGGTTTGCACTATTGACAGAATAGAGTCAATTATCATCAAAGTAAAATGAGGTTCATCCAAAGCTATTATTAGAAATAGTCTATTAATTTGTTTTCAGTAATAATTAAAGAATTATGAACTATTGTGACTTTGCAAGAATGACTAAGCAAACACGCAATCGATGCTGTGATTCTGCTTCCCATTTCAAAATCCTGCCCCCTCCCCCTTTAATACTGTTCGGTTTGATTTCCTCCGCTAAAATCAATTTGAATTCCTTTGACCATCCAGCTGAGAAAACCAGATTAAGACAGGCATTGTGACTTCCGCTGCCCTGAGTTCTGCCTCTCAGGCTTAATATCTGATTGGTGGATATTGCAACCTGCAGCACTGAAGGTACTAGTGGAAGCGAGAAAAAAATATTAGCAATTCCTTTGCCTGGCTTTTAATTTAAATTTTCATTTGCAGTCAATATTATCATCAAAAGAGGCTCAAATTGAACCTCAGGCGAAGATGAGACTGAAGAAAACACTTTGGTAAAGGTGCAAATGCTATAAAGATGTGTGTAGTGTACACTAGCAAGTCCAAAAGTGTGGACCACATCTTGTCATTCAGTGCTTTATTGATTTGTTTTGTTTTCTCTACACTGTAGATTATTACTGAAGATTCACACGTTTTTTTGTTTGCAATATAATTCCACATGTATTCTTTTATAGTTTTGCGAAGGCCTTCAGTATTAGTCCTACATGGTAGAAAATGATAAAATTAAAACCCATTGAAATGAGAAAGTGTACAATTACACATCTATATAGGCATTTGCACCTTTACGCAAGTGTTCTCCTTCCAGTCTCACATTTGGTCTGATGGTTAATTCTAGCAATCTTTTAGATGAGAACAAAAATATACGGTCAGAAATACAATCTAGCCATTTTAAATGTGGTAAATGACCGTTATAACTGAAAACGGCAGATTTTTATATTGAGATATCTCCCATAGGGGTACAGAGGGAACATTTCCAGCAAACCATCACTCCTGTGTCTATAAATGCTACATTATGTTGGGTAACCATGTTGAAAGGCTAATTGATGATTAGAAAACGCTTTGTGCAATTATGTTAGCATATGAATAAAAGTGTGAGTTTTCATAGATAATATGGAATTGCCTGAGTGACCCCAAACTTTTGAAGGGTAGTGTTTATATATGTGTGGTGGTGTGTGTGTGTGGTGTGTGTGTGTGTGTGTGTGTGTGTGTGTGTGTGGTGTGTGTGTGTGTGTGTGTGTGTGTGTGTGTGTGTGTGTGTGTGTGTGTGTGTGTGTGTGTGTGTGTGTGTGTGTTCTATGTTGCTTCTGAAACCACAGCTATGTGTTTGATTTGAATTTTAGTTTTTGGTTTTGCAGCAGCTACCTATCTCGTTCCCTGCAGCATCTAATGGTGTTTGTTTAATTTGCATACATTTCTCATGAAGCTGCTCTTCACACTTTTGGGGCACAAATGTGTCCTCTTGTTTATTATTATCCACTTTGTCAAGTGTCTCCATTTGGATGGGATTTGTTGTTAACAGCAGGGAGGTGGGGGAATGTTATAAATATGAGCATGTCTGTACATTTTGGCCCATCCTCAATCTTTGCCATGTCAGTAACTTGTGTGGGATTTTAGCACTCGACCAATCTGCGACCCCCCTTTGCCCAGCAGAAATACCTCAGCCCAGACCCGTCTGAAATGACAACCCTGAGATAGTTTGCAAATTAATGTGTCATTTCCTTCGGGGAGAAGAACTCTGCAGGTTTTGCTGGCTTTTCCCCCAAATCTGAGATCACTGCGGTCCAGATGCAGCATTTCTTCTCCTCCTTTCCTCTTCTGTCACTGTTTAAACAAGTTGCTGTCAAATGCGGAAATTAAGTTTGATTATTATGATACAGTCTTGGTGGGATGGCAGCACATGAATGGAGTTCTGTAATGCTGGAGACTGATTACACAGATTTCTCCTCGCCTGCATTTGTTCATTAACATCACAGATGTTCTGTATTAGTGGCTACATTCTCCTAAAAACTAATCCAGGTCCCATGGAATGGGCGCTATAGTGGTGCCTAAAAAATTTAAACGATCATGTCGGTGCATATTTTCCCGCAGAAGCGTCGTGAACATCAAATATCACCCGCTGGAAACGTGTTAGAAAGTGAATGAAACTTTGTGTGTTTGACATGCTGCGTGTTTAGTGAGTAAAGGTAGGTGCTCACGATCTGCCAAGCCAATCAAGGTTTCCTCGTAAAACTGCAGTTGAACATTTGGAGTGTTGCTGGAGGTGAGTAGTGCGTGCGTGGGTGCGTTTGTGTGTGTGTGTGTGGTGTGTGTGTGTGTGTGGATAAAGAGCGTGCAGGGGAGTGCTAGAATATACGAGGAGGAGGTGAGAAGTGAGGCTTTTAGTAAATTTATGAAGAGAATGATTGAAAGGGAAACCTCTCTTTTCAAATGTCAGTGTCAAGCTGCCTCTCTGCTCCTCTCTGGTGACCCCACTGCTTAACCAACTGCTCCGAGGTCGCCTATTCATTTCAATGCCAGGCAGACACGGCGACTGGGCTCAGAGGAGCCTGTAGCTGAAAAACAGCGAAAGAAACAGGCATTTTAGTCATTTTCCGCTTTTGTTTTCTTTCATTTTTTTTGTTCTTTCACTGCAGTGCATTTGGTATGGTTTAGCTTTCATAAAACATTCAAGTGCACAATCCAAAAATATCAGTGTCAAAAGACTAACGCTTGGCAGGTTTATTATAAAAGTGAATACTGAAAAGACGAGTTATTTAATCAACTGATTGGCAGAAGAGTAATCATTCAACAATTTTGATACTGTATTAGTCATTTAAAGCAGCAAAATGCCAAACTTGTGCCGATTTTTGCTCCTCAGCCGTGAACATTAATTGTGATGGAGTAAGAGGCGCCCACATTCTCATACGAGCCATTTCAAAGCTATATTTTCCTAAAAATCACATTTAGGATCACAACAAAATACCCAAACCAACCATGCAATTTACATGCGGGCTGGAGAAAAGCAATTTTCTGTTACTTCCCAGTCTGTTTTTGATGCTCTGAAATCATCAGAAACCCATAAAATAGTTTGTTCGGGACACAGTTTCGCTCCTAAAACACAGAGCTGCACTTACATCCGTTCAGGATATTTTGGAACCGCTTTCTGTACGGACAGCTCAAATCACTCACTGCCTTTTCTGTTTTATATCTCTGTCAATTCCGTATCTTTTTGGTCTTGGACTGGCTATTTGAAGATGTCATTGCAAACTCTGCAAAGTTATTTTTCACAGTTTAGTGCCATTTTATGGATTAATCTTTGAATTGCACAAATAATTGACTGATGAAATGATAAAAATAATTGCTAGTCAGACGAAGCAGACTGAGTTCATTATGGCAATCATTTTAGGCAGGTTTCATTATTTCCTTGACAGGTGATACCAGCATCAGCAGAAACATTTCCTTTTACCCCTTTTTCCAAGTGTCTGCTCCCCCGCACCGCTCTGTTTGAAGACTACACACCGTCCTCTCTTCATTTTGCTTGACACTAACCTGGTTGTTTAGCCTGGGTCTTCTTTGTTCTCTTCACTTTACTAAGCTTCTTTGCTCGCCCCTCTCTGTTTCACTGTGTCCATTTGCCCGCTGGCACTCTATCTTATCAGTTGCCTCAATCATTTGGCCAAGAGGCGCTGAACACACCAACTGTTGTGCTCTCTCAATAAAATAGTGAAACATTGAACCTTTCAGGGAGTTTTGTTTGGGCTTTTGCGGCGCACTGATAACATTCAACTTAAAAGCCATGCTTTTTTTTCCTCTTCACGATCTCCTTTTATCTAGAGCCATTTATCCCAGAAAGAAAACACGAAATAAAAGCCTGCAACTGCCTTGAAAGCTGGTTTTGCATATTTAAATGTTACAGGAACTCGTTTAACCCTGACCTAATGTTGTAAAAATTTCTCTGATCTACCATCCATCTTCAGAGAATACCTGTTGACATGTAAATTATCTATGGGCACTGAACCAAGCAGTAATTATGATGGAATAGGTAGCACACGCTGGCTCACGGGAACTCATCCAAAAAGATATTTCCTGAAAAAAATCCTGTGTGGAAGAACACGATCCTCACAAGCATTCAAGCAAACCTTCTGACGTACATGAACACATGGAGCGTAGCAGCATAACTTTCTATCAGTGCTGTACTTCTCAGTTATTCTCAGCTTTTCACAGTTGAAATGGCTCATATATTTTTTTGCACAGGTCTAAAATTTCAAATGTTTTTGTTTCGGGGCATTCTGCTTAAACCACTGTGAACAGATTTTAATGACACCCTTTTATATTCAGCAAAAAAACATAAATATGTTTAAACTGCTCTTAAATCCGCTCAAGACTTGCTCTTGTGCGAGTCCAAGTTTCCATTTTCAAATAATTTAATTTGGCCAGAGCAGCAGTCAAAAAGACAATGGAAAACCAGGAATATTCACATGTGAAAGGCTGGAACCAGTAAAATTTTGGTATTTTGCCCACAGAGTGACTTCATTTCAGGTCAGTCCTCCTAATCAATGTATGAAAAACGGATTTAGCTTTGGTTAGGCCATTCTTCTGGAGATTTTTTTTTATTGCTTCAAGTGTGTGCGGCTGCAAACCAAAGTGTACAGTCTGTTAATGATCATAATAATGTATCTTATCAGCTAAGTGTTGATAAAGCACACTCGGCAGACTCCGCTCATCTCCATTTCTGGCAGTTGATGGCAACTTCTCTACATCACTGGTGAGCCAAGGAAATGACATCATGTCCCTGCAGGGGTTGAGAGCGCAGCCCTGACAGGACGTGTCATGATAAAAGAGTTCCTTGGGAACATCAGGGTCTGCACCGAGGACAGAAAAAAAAATACTGTCTGGAGGCTTGTGTGTTCTTAGTTCCTGGTAGTTCCCGTACTCCCACTTCTAGCTCATCAACCATTTTCTGAATGTTTGAAATTCCCCTCTCACATGTGTGTCTTTTTTTGTCCTGAATGTAGGGCATGGGGGCGGGGCAGAAAGTTCTCCAAATTAGTAGTTATTCAAAGAGTGGAAGACGAATCATTGTGTTGGCAAGATCCAGCTCTACAGAGCCACAGCTCTATTTCACTTGTAGGTTTTCGGCTTACACTTGGACATTGCGCATTAGTGTTTTGTTCCAGTCTTAGTTTATATGTATGTATGCGCTCTTTATCTCTCTCTTCTCGGCGTTGACAATTGAAAATAAATTAACATTCCTGGGCTTTATTTTTGTCTTCTCTAAGCCTGTGGAGAAAACTTGGAGGCGAACCCAGGAGGTCAGGCCATACTCACAGCCTGTCAATCCTCCACAGTGACCCCACCGCCCCTTTCTTTCTCCCCCTTCCATTCTTTCTCCTCCTCTACTCTCCCTCTCCCATCCATTTAGTCCCTCCCAGCTTCGAAACTCTCAAACTCCCCCTGCTCTCACACTCTCTCTTCACTGGTCGCCTCTCCAGCTTGAGTAGGCAGACACAAGCTTTGTCAAAGGAGCCTCACATTCATTCACCGGCTGTTGCACACAGCCTTGTATTCCTTGTTAAGACATGTGGGCTGTCTCCTTCTATCCATTTATTTTAATTATGTTTTAATTGCTTGCCGTCCTTTTTAAATGCTTGCTTATTATTTCTATCAGTGCTGATGTGAAAAATTTTGCTGTGGACTGTGATTGTCTCCATATATCTTAACTGATGATAGATTTTCTCTCCTTGGATTTCCACAGTGTATGTATAAGAGACAAAAGAAAACAGATGTCGTGAATGTTGCGTATTCATTTTCATTTCATTGGTGCCTGTTTTGTCTAGTTTCCAGAAAGATATACAGTTAATAGAAAGAGAAAACCTGAG
The DNA here is from genome assembly GCF_021347895.1 of Acanthochromis polyacanthus. Classification (NCBI taxonomy): domain Eukaryota; kingdom Metazoa; phylum Chordata; class Actinopteri; family Pomacentridae; genus Acanthochromis; species Acanthochromis polyacanthus. The sequence goes on from NC_067121.1 coordinate 22,574,290, forward strand.
GGGAGTCTATATCCTCTTGTTTTTTTAGGAAGGGGAGCCCAAAGCACAGATGAAAATGAATAACTTTTTTGTCCTCTTATGCATATTATATGTTTGAGCTCATTACATTTAGTGGAGGTGATGACAGTTCGTCATAACTGCATAGCTTTTTTTTTGTAGACATATCTGCCTCAGTGGAACATGAAGATCATTATGCGAAAAATCGCTGGCCGGAGTAACAAGTAACCTCATTCCCAGACTTCGGGGGGGTCAGTGTAGATAATTCCTCTGCACAATCTCCGAGGGGTTAACGATGCCTCACTTACCTCTTAAAATCATTTTCTGCTGAGAACATCTTAGCCCCCCCGATAGCCGCCTTTACCCCCCTCTGTCCTCTGATGTGAAATTATGATACGTCTGTCAGTGCTTGTGTAAAGCATCTTAATGTTAATCGCCTAATCCCTTTATCTCAAGCCCAGACCAATTCAGTGCAGAAATCCCACCAACAAAACAGTGTTTTAGGAAGATGAGCATGGCTGTGTCCTCTACCAGCTTAAGGGAGAAAGGAGACATGTTTCTCAGCGGGGCGACGGCCGATCGGGAGAAAGAACCCCAGGGTGGTGAGGGCAAGGATTCATCCACAAGGCCTGGCAGGCTCTCGCCCCCTGGTGTCTGGAGGGGCTGCGTGGCTTAGCAGGCCCAGCAGGCCAGAAGGGCAGGGGGATGTCCCCCCAAACAGTTTCCAATCTCCTCCTGTCAACCACCATTATGGTTACCCCGTGGCCCAGGCCTCATATTTGCCGATGATAAATGGCTGAGGAAGAAGTCATGTGCGTCTCTGGGAGACTTGGTGCGCTGCCCAATATTGAACTGGTGGCGGTCTTGTTGGACGACTCGAGATTATGAGCAGCCTCTGTGAGATTTGCCATGCAGGAGAGCAAGTCCCCTGCAGTTCGTCCTTATCTGATCTGGTTCGGCACCACTGGCAGATAAACAACCGGGAGACAAATAAAACCACAATTCCGATGAAACCACCCAAGTTTAACTGATAAATTATAAGTTAGCTGCATGTGTGTTTCCTTGGAACACACTGTGCTGCACAACTGCTCAGCCAGGGTGACCTCAAATGAAAATAAATACTGCAGGCTTCAACGGGCTAGGTGGATATCCAGTGGGCTTTTATTCGACCGTTATCCCTCAACCAGGCATTGATCATGTATAGAATGAATCTAATAGTGATTTAAATTATTGCTCAGTATGCTAATGTGAAAGCGTTCCATGTTTTGTGGGTTTTCGCATTGCCAAAAATATCCAGGCGCATTAGAGAGGCCCAGAAAGCGATCAGAGCTGACTGCTCTGCTGCTCAAATTTAGGTTCATTATAAAATAATCAGGATGGCTGACGGGTAAGCGCTGAAGGAGCGGCATTCAGAAACAGGAAACATCTACTCTCCTCTGCATAGTGATGGCTACTAAGTGACGACCCTGTGTATGTGGATCCGTGTACGTGTGCATTGGGGAGATGCTGAATGGCGGTCACAAAGGGAATAAACAAGATACATTATGTCTGCTTGTGTGTGCTTCTGAATGGATGTTTTCTCTGCATGTGTGTCCACATCAGATGGAATGTGTATGTCTCTGACTATATGTTTGTGTGGGCATGAATGTGCGAGTCCGTGTGTGTGTGTGTTTGTGGCATTTCACATATGAACAAGGCATCCCTCCTCGGTGTTTGACTTTGGTAAGCAGCTTATCTGTCTGGTGTGTTAGTCTGTCTCAGGCTCTAACCTTTTGCTGCTCTTGCAGACAAAGGACTGTTTTTGCCACCCCTTGATAAGGAAGGAGACAAAGTAGCTCACAAAGCAAACCGTGTCTCTAATGGCGTCCTGTGTGAACGTGTTGCCGGAGCGACAAGCTTTCTCCCGCGGGGATCTGGGAGTAAATGGGGAAGGTGCAACGGGGAAGAGTGGGAGAATGAGGCAGTGTAAACATTCAGTTGTTTATGCCGCCGAGTGCTAAATAAGTGCCAAGCAACAGGCACGCTATCTGCTTTGTTCTCATGAAAGTTTGAGAAGAAAGTTTTAATATTTCTGTCGAACTTATGTTCCTGAAAAATGCATTTGTTTACACAATCAAACAACAGTGAGGGATTTAGTTTCCATGGCGTTCAACATATTTGTTTGACTTCATTTCATAAGCAATTCATGAACTCTCGAAGGACACGTGTTTAGAATGCAAAATGACTCCAATTAAACCCAACAAAGTGATGATGATGTTAATGATCACCATGCATTTCCTCCATTCTGATGCAGTTTTCTCCCCTTTCTTTTTCCAGATGAAAGATGACTGGTGATGCTTCTCCGAGAACTACTGATCGTTGACATTGCTTCAGCTTTCCACGCTCCCACTGCAACAAGTTGAACCGCTATTATTAGCAATCAGGCTCCTGGATCGTTTGCATACAGCATCACGATGGCCTCTGCACTGTGGAGGTGTCCAGTGTTTCACTGCCTCTTGTTCCTTCTCTTTGCTTTCACTGTTCACAAGGTGAGTTACCATGGAACTGCATAGCAGAAAGTAGTGTTAATGTGATAGTCAACCTTTCAAGAAGCCACTTATTATTTCAGCTTATGAATGTGTTGAATTATTAGCACACATTGTTGTGGCCACACTAGAGAAGTGAAGAGCTGTTATGTGGCAAGGTTACCGAGTTTTTCTTCTGTGGTTTTACCCTTGAAGTTTGAAAAACGGTGTTTGAAGCATTTCGTACTGAACTTTAGTATTCCTGCCAACCCATGGACACCTTGACTGGCACATTTTGTTGCTTCTTGAGCAATACTCAAACGGTGTGTCAAATGGAGTTCTTCCTCTAAAGGCTCATATCTGCATATTTTTTTTGCAGGACGAGCTTCATAATAGATTGGATGAGTGTACTCTGCGGCTCTGGAGCCACAGAGAATTGATGCATTTTTTATTTACAGCTACTTCTAAGGTGCCAGTACACCTGAAACCATCAAAAGCAGGGCACTTGATTCTGTGCCAGAGCGAGAAGCCACGAAAGAATGTGTCACTGTTTTAATTGTGTGCAGTGACATCGAGGGCTCTTTTTCTCGCTTCCTTCCCTCACTTTTGATCAGTACATTTGGCTGTAATTACAAGTATTGTCACAAAACACTCCCGTCAGTTACATGCCCGTCAAAACCACTGATTTTGGTATGTCTGCTTAATGATGATCATTACATTTTTCCCCTTTCAGTCCCATTGTGCAGGGAAACAAAGTAAGCCAAAATCACATGCCTGTGTGCCAAGCATTGATTACAGATAGATGTTGAAGCACATTATTTTGGGGGCTTACTTTTCAATTGGGATTTATCCTTTTTTTCTCTCTCTGTCTCTAACAAAGACAGTGTGCTATGGAGCAGGCTACTCCAGCACTCTATCAAGCTGTGATGCATCTTTTTTGTAGATTAGCAATTTGGGATAATATGGAAGAGAGTCTTACTGAGGTCCTTGAAGAATAGCCCTCTGATTTGGCCTGGCTTAGAAACTGAGTTGAATAGTCCTGTTGAATTTCTTAAGGAGGAATACTGCTTTGGTATGCAGAAAGTGCAGGTTTAGGTTTCAGTTGATGTGAGGGCTCTCAGGCCTAAGAATGCATATTTGCCCATCCGTCAATAAAGGAATGTGTGTGTGTGTGTGTGTGTGTGTGTGTGTGTGTGTGTGTGTGTGTGTGTGTGTGTGTGTGTGTGTGTGTGTGTGTGTGTGTGTGTGTGTGTGTGTGTGTGTGTGTGTGTGTGTGTGTGTGTGTGTGTGTGTGTGTGTGTGTGTGTGTGTGTGTGTGTGTGTGTGTGAGTCCATCTGAAAACAATATCTGATTCTGTCCACATGCCACTCACCTTCAGCCTGTCCAGCCCGAGGGCCTACATCCCTGATCCCTTGTGATCTACGTTTCCATCAAGAGTCCCTGCAACGAAAACTCTACTTGATAATTACCTCCTGTCCCTCACCAGGAGAGAGTATAATCAGGTTATGATTTTCACCCAAAACATTCCTCCTCCTTTGAAATGCTCATTGACATATAGAAAGCGATTTTTCTCTCCCCTGGTATTGACATTCCGGGTAGTGGGAAGAATGAAGACCAGTTGGGCCTTTGTTTGGATAAACTTTGTGCAAAATCAAATGGTATCGACAGCTACTGGAGAAATAGTAGCAAATGCATCAAGCCCTGGAGGATTTCGGCATTTTCTACAAAATGGCATGCAGTTAAAGTTAGAATCCTTAAACTGGCTATAATCCATATTTCTTATCATACCAGTGTCTCAAATGTCAGTGTGAAAAGGATCACACATGATAAACCTGCAAAGAATTTTCACCTGAAGCTCCGATCTGTGCTCAGCTCGACAGTTTTACAGCAAGTTTCACCGCATTGTTTAGCTGCATCCACAGTTGTACTGTTTTAGTTCACTCTTGCTGCTCTCGTATTATTATTATTTCATCTGCAGTAGACGCCATTCTCTATGCAACAAACCTCTGATGAATGCACTCTTCACACTACTTCTTCGGTGAACGACCACAGTTAGCAGCGAGTTGATTAACATAGTGGAGCATTTAGTTGTTAAAGTGCGTTTTCTGTGGGAGCTGGTAGACCAAAAACAGAGCTCCAAGGAGAGGACATATAGGATTTGCATTCTTCAGATGAGGAGGTAAAGCGATGAAATGAATAACAGTAATGCTGGATTACATGCATGCATCATTGGCTCTGAGTCCCTTGTGTGTTTGTGAAGGCAGTTTTAATCCTGTGCTGGAATGGCACACTCAGCCACTAACAATGAGAACCACTGGTCAGAGAGGTAATTATCCAGAGTAAACACGCTGAATGGCTTCTGCAGAAACTGTGGCTCAAATAGTCTCAATAAGGGTGCTTGATTTAATCTTAATGTTTAAAATGCTGTATAAATGAGCCAGGAAAATATCACGCTTACATGTATCTAAATTACATATATACCCTTCCTTGTTCTCATTATCTGTATTCCGTTTCCTCCCCATCCTTGTGCCGTTATATAACAGATCTATCAAATGATGCTCCAGCTAGAGTAAACTAGGTCATGCAGGTATCAGATTTGTTTTACATGTTTGAGACCGCCCAGTCCAGTGATATGAAAGAAGACCCCTAGATTCAAAGGGAGCAGCCACAAAGGTGAGGTGAGTGAGCAGACACATACCTGCTGTGACTGAATGAGAGCTCTGATCTGAGTGTTTAAAGTAAAGAAAGACAGATTGGTGTGTGTGTGTGTGTGTGTGTGTGTGTGTGTGTGTGTGTGTGTAGGGGTGGGGGGTGGGGGTGGTGATTATGTCGTGCAGTCAATGCCAAAACTTTTGGTTGGCTGCTGCTGTGTTTAAATGCCAAAAGGAGAGCAGGCGCCTCAGCCTTCATATCTAAATATTGCACAAAAGGGAAATGTAAAAGATTTAGTGGTTTGTGTTTGATAGCTGTGTCAGATCTACAGAGACGGGGATCAGAGCAAAGAGGCAGTGTTTGTTTAGGTCCTAGGAATTGTTCCAGCATGACCAGAGTGTGTGAATGAGAGACATTAATATGCATACATTTTTCTTATATTCAGCAGAGTAATGTGTGAAGAAAATGCAAAATGGAGCAGCAGGTTCCTGGAAAGGCTCTTTGCAACGTTATTTCTGTTAGTTTCCGAGCCCTTGCTGCTCTGGGTAACACGCTGTACGCTTCTCTCCGAGGGAGATTTTTTTTTTTGATTATGAAATATTCCTCAGTTGAACAAACCAGCATGCTTGTGCTGCTCCCCAAAAGGTTGTAAAGGTTAACATTACGTCTCAGCACAACATTTGTCTCAAGCAGTGCCATACATTGTGCTGATGGAGGAGCCTCCCTTGTGCCACACTGGTATTTCCAGTCCTGGGGTTGGCTGAATGAGGGGAAGCTATTGTGCTCTAACTCCTCTCTGGCCCGAGGCCATACACATCCAGTCTGTCATCCATTGATATGCTTGGCTTGCCATTTTATAATTCATATTGAATGCTGCGGGTCCATGGCAGGGCGATCATGAATTATCAGCTAAACCATGGGAGATTCACAGATGACTGGTCAATCTGTGTGGTGAGAACAAGCGCAGAGAAAGAAAAAAAAAAAAAAAAGTGATATATCAGTCTTGCATGGAAATTCTTCCCAACTGGAAGCATTTCAAAAAATAAGGCAGGGGTTCATCCTCTGGATTGAAGGACTTTTCTGCAGATTACAAGCCATACGGAGAAAGATAAATCATCACATTTCTGTTTTTTTTTTCCTTTTTCTAATTTATTAATGCGGTTTGGTCAACAATTTTACCACAACTCCGACCCAGTGCCTGCTGCTTTTCATTTTCTGCACACTCCACTGCGTACATGTCTGTACAACATTGCATTACAATATGCTGTTTTTATAATAACCGTGGACATGGAAAGTTTTGAATCATAAGAGAACATGAAATTGAAATGTGCCAGAGTCACATGAATCTCCAGGATCAGGATTTCACTCAGAGGAAATGAAATACAATATCACCCTTGATGGGGTCATCCTAGATTTATTGCAACAGCGATTTCCTGAGTGCGTTTTTGGTAAAGCAAAAAAAGCAGCAAGAAATGTTTCCATCCGAGCCCCTTCAGGAGACAGGCCTGTGCTTTATGGTGAGTTTAGACATGATTGCAAAAGTTACGGTTATATGGCCAGCTGATGAACAAACACTTCATTTAACAGGCTAGGAGCTGAAATTTTCTGACATTTTGATTTCATTTTCTAAGCATGCCTTAAATTTCACTTGCTTGCAGCATCTCGGGGCTGTTCAATTCACGCCCCTTATGGTAACAAGTTGTATAAACATTGGACCAGATGCCTGCCTCACTCTTTCCTTTTTTAAATGCTGTCTGCTCATATTTTTTTTCTTCAGGCAGCCTAATTCAAATAATAGATGAGTCCAGCTTACAACCCCAAAGTAGTCTCCGTCTGATTCTAAACTTTTGGATTTGCTAGGTGTAGGTCTTTGCTTCACAGGAGGGTTCAGCTGTCATAACAAAGTAATGCATTTAGTCTTGAAAGGAAGCAGAAGGGTTTCAAATAAAATCAAGTCTACTCTATAGAAAGCTGGAGAGTTTTATCCTTTCTTTGTGTGTGGGGAGGTGTTTGCCAACAACATAAATCAGGTTTGGAACTGAGACAAAAGTATTTATGGAGGCAACAAGAACCTGTCGGATTTTTTTTTTTTTTTTTTGCGCGGTTCAATGTTCCCAATACTTTTAAACAGCTTGGAGGCATGTCAGAATTAATTCATCTGAACAAAAAACACAAGAGCTAAACAAACATGCAAAAACAAAAGCAGGCATTTAACATTTAACACCAAAGGGACGTTGTGCGAAAGCAATCAAAGCAGGTTGCTGCTCTGAATACCCGCAATGGTACTTATTTTATTTTATTTTTTTTTTTTGCACCGCCACTCCAGCAGTTTTTTGTTGAATTGTGACATATATTTTCAGCATTAATTTGTTAGGGAGAGCTTGATTATGTAGACACATAATGTGCGTAAAAAGAACACAAAAGCTATTTGAACTAAAAGCTACATGCTGTTAGAAAAAGAAAAGGAGAGGAAGGCTACAATTATGTTTACTCTTTGTGAAAATTGTTCCAAAATGATGCATTTGTCTCTACCTGTCTTCCTCACTCCAAATCAGAAATGTCACAACAGCTCAGGTCTGACATTTTTTTTGTTACTGCTGCTTGTGATTTACACAGTAAATGCTGGTGTTAAAAGTAATGTTGACAGTGGGAAAAGGATGGCAATCAATAATTGAAATTATGATGGATTTGCTAAATGTGCTTTTTGTGACTCGGAAATGTGTTTGAGTGTGTGCACAGATTATTAGATGGAGCCTCTGTACAGTCAGAGACTAAGTTCAAACTGGTTCCGCTGTGGCTCCTCTGCCGCTGGTTTCTGCATGGCTAATGGTCATATATGATGTGAATCAGTGTAATGATGTGTGCCTGGGTCTCTTTCTCTCTCTATCTGCCGGCTAGCTCTCACTACAGGCCATGAATGCGGCTCTGTTGCATTCACTGTATTAGTAATCTCCTCAGGCTGAGAGTCTGTGCCATAGAGCATGACCACACATTTTTTTTGTCTAGGAATTAAATGTCACCTCAGGGCGGGTCACCTGCAAACAAAAGGCCACCAGCCGATTTGCAGGTATAAACAGTCTAAGATAAGGAAGCCCTCTCCTGCCGTGCAGGAAATTGAATAAGTACGCAGCGAGAAAAAAGTCAGAGAAACAGCGAAGCACAAAGAACGTTTTTGTTTGCCTTACGCTATCAGTATTGACCCCTTCTTGTAGCCTATATCCCCATTGAGTGTGCACGGCACAATGGCCTCATCGAAGATGAGGGGCAGGAAACTGTCCGTCATCAAGATCTCCCCATCTGTGCATCTCTTATCAGCGCTCCTGTCTTCTGCTGGCATTGACCGGAATGCTGGTGGAAGGGAATGGGGCAAGGTCATCACGCTCAAGTCAATCAAAGTGGTCAGTGTTCCAGAGATAGCAGGGGGTTATTGCCAAGGAATGTGTTTTTTTTCATTGACTTTTCCGGGTAAATCTCAGAGAGACTCCAAACAGAGCTGTATCAAAGCCCACAAAGGCTTTCCCTGTTGCTCAGTACAGTGTGTACTATGGAGGAGCAGCTAACTCTGATGTGAACATTTGTTAGGAATAATGGCAAATGATAATGAGGCTTAATGCCATTGTAGTAAATACACAGAAAGTATTACCGCTATTCAGTAATCTACTCCAACTAAATTGTGTCTTTTGTAATCTTTTTTTGCTATAGAAACTCATAAAAGTAAATCATCAGACCTGCAGCCAGTGTGTTATACTACTGAAAATTATCATAGCTTACACTGCCAACAGTTGTCTCATGCTAGAAGATTATCTTACTTCTGGAAATTTGAGCTCAGCTGCCGTCATTACGTGACCCCTGGCTAGCAAATTGTAGCAGTCTGTTGAGAGTATGCATATATTTGGCTTAATTTTCTTTGAACTGCACATAAGTGCAAGCCCACATAGATGTGTCCGGCATATTTTTCAAACTATGTTGACTGGACATTCAAATGCTGTCCTGGTACAGAGCATGTAGTCTGGACAAGGAGCTCCTGCAGGGTGAACATTGTTAGCCAGAGCTCAGGATGTGTCCTCAAGACATGACTGATAAAAATCATACATTATTCAAAGCCAGCAGAGTCTGCACTAATTACATTAAAAACTGTATTTTAATGTGCAGCGAAATGTGCATTAGATGAAAACCATATGTCAAAATAAAGGATAAAACCAAAATATTAAACATGAAAGGAGGGCTTTAAAAAATGTTTTCATGCACAAACAACAGCCACAAAAATTGTTGCTTTGGGATGAAATGCAAGAAACACAGTTTCATGGCAAAATGAGGAGCGAAATTGTACTGCACCATCTCATCTGCATAAACGCAACTTCAGTTGTCATTCTGTCCACTTCACCCCAAGTGGGTTTGTTTAGAAAGTACCCAGCTGGACTTGGAGCCAGTGGAGAGTGACTGCGTTAAAAGCTTTGTGTGTGCATGAAGATAAAGTCAGTGTCTCTTCTCAGAATTGTCCCGTTCATTATCATCTCAAGTGCCTGATCTCTCTTTCTAGTCTTTGTTGTAGTCTGTGGCTCATTATTTGTGCAATTCGTGTTCCGGCTGCAGCTTCTCCTAACACCCCGTCTGTGTGACTTACTTGGTGAACCTCACGGGCTCGGCTCTGTGCAGGCAGAGTTGGGTGAAGGTGATGGGGGTTGACTGGAGGGGTGAAGCGGGGTAACTCCGCCCCAGCAAACAAGAACAGAGAACACAAGCATGTGATGGAAACAAATCCAAATCCTCCTACCTCCCTTTCTTTGCTCCATCCTCCTCTTTTTTCCTCTCTATCCCCACCCTCGGGGAGGCACCTGACTTATTTTGAGACGTTTTCTTCTGTGGAAAATCCAGCTGGGGTTTAAGTGCAGGGGTAAAATATGAGCTTTAAGGGGAGTTAAGCATCGGTAAGGGTAGATCAAACCTGTGAAACTACATCCCTACTGCACATGGGAGAGTTACTTTAGCTCACCTCTTTCTGTGTGTTTCATCAACTCCCCTGAAGAGATGCAACAATATGTTAGATATTGAAGAAGCAATGAACTAATTCTGTCAAAGTGGCACTCTCCGGGGAGCATATAGGTTTTTTTTCATCTTCCAAGTCGAACATTTTCTTTCCTTTCATATATTTAGTCTTCATGACTGTTATTTGTATCTGTATGAAGAGATTGTTTTCTCAGTAGATTATACAAAATGTTGAATTATACTTTCCTTTAATCCAAGTGATGTGTCCATGGACCAAACAAAAGCAGACATTACATCTAGTCACATCTCTTTGACTGAATTATTCCTGTCATGACTTATATTAAGCACCGACCTTCAGTTCATTTACAGGATTACATATATTGGTAATGTAATGATGCTCCCCACTTGCCGTGCAAGTTTTCTTTGATGTACGCCCGTAGGGTCAGGGATCACCCTACCGATGGACGGAGGAGAAAACCTTGATTTTCTCAAACAAATTAAGACACAGTCATTATAACCTTCACTTTCTGGCAGTTTTTTTTCCCCCCTTCAGTTCTTGCTCCCATGGGAGAAATTCTTCATCTGCAGTCTTCTGCGGCTGAGCCGGCTGTTCTGGAGAACCAAAGTAATCCACCGTGTCGTCTCTGCATCACTTGTGGCAAAACTTAAACATTTTCCGTGCGTTGTGTAATCCCGGAGAGTGATTTCTGCAACATTAAATTAAAGCAGTCTGTGAATTTCGAATATTTTGTGTACATCAAAGAGTTGTTAGATTCTTCTTAAAGACAGCTGCATGTTTGAAGGAAAATTCCAGTATTTTTCGGCTTTGGTCTTATTCTCATATTTGTGGCCAATCTGACTAATGGGTCATGGTAGCTTTGCATTTGCAGCTGAGTTGTAAAGATTCGGAAAACACGACTGTGTCAAAGGTTTTGAAAAAAAATTCAAAATTGTTTTCTAATGCAGAACAGACACACAGAAAGAAGCTCCCTATTAATACCATTCGATTCATATGTGCCGTGATTCTACTTAGGGTAGATAGACGTGACAAAAAAACTACGCCTTATTATCTTTGGCTTGTTTGTTTGCATGAGCGACGGCAGGATTAACACCACTTGCATTTGTAGCTATAAGACAGCAGCCACTCAGCTGAGTGCTAACCTTGCAGTCAAATCAAATAGATAGATTGAAATAGCAACTTTTGTATTTGTACTGGTCCGTTACCGACAGTTTAACTCCTATAAAGTCAAGTCGGTTTATTTATGCAGCACATTTAAACTCAGCAAGACGCTGACCAAAGTGCTGCATTACATCAGACAAATATAGCTATTAAAACTAATTAATACAAAGGAAAAACAAACTAGGCAATTAAAGCAGTAACACTACTTTAATTAAAGACATCCGAATCCTTGTATGATAAATAAGGTCAGTCGTTAGTATTGTACACCCAGATAGAAGCTGAAATTGCATCAAAACTAAAAATTGTTCAGAAAAATTTGAGCCCAACACCTGGTTGAGGAATTAGTAGAAGTCAATGCAGGTATATCTGAGTATCATCAGTCAGGCTTTTGAGTTTGAACTAAAGTGGCAGCATATTTAGGATGCACAAAGCATCTAATGTGAGTAGGACCCATTCAGTAAGGTAATGCTAAATAGATAGTATTCGTGTTAATATTGGATTCTATTTTGATCTAAGTAAGAACTGTGTTGCATTTTTCACCAAAAGGCTAAAGAGTATCATCATCACAAATTCCTGATTTTTCCCACTTCAAATCACAAGTAAGAGACTGGTGTGAGTCTTTTTTCCCCCCTCAGCTGTTTGTAATTATGATTTAAGTAGTGAAGGCAGCGTGTGTCTTGGCCAGGTGCAGACACTTTGCCTTTATAGTGCAGCAATATCATGGGAAAAAAAACTGCTATAGGAAATAGTCATAACCCACTTAAAGCCACAACATGTCTTGCGTTACAGTCTTGGATGGGTAAAGCTAATGAGATATGTCGTTTTGATTGGTGACTTTAAAGCACAGGTGGGGAGCTTTTGTTAGCTCTGGCCAGAATAAAAACGACTGTTTTCCCTCGTTTCCAGTTCGTGTTCTAATTAAACGACTAAATAACCGGCTGCTTGTTTCAGAGCTTCAAAGCACCTAGAAGAGAGTGGTGTCGATGTCCTTTCCTCACTCTGAGCAGGAAAGAGAATAAGTGTGAAAATGTTGAATATATTCAAGAGCAGTGTTTTAGTTTTAAGACAGCTTTAGGGTGCTTGTGCAGCCAGCCTCAACATGCATCGTTTCGCCTGACCTGCGCCTCCTGAATGTTTACAGAAAAGGTGGTGTGTGCAAAGTTAGCATAACCCAGTTGTCAGATTGTCCTCAATTATGAGAATAAGACCCAGGCTGAAAAATGCCGTATTTTTCGTTTAAGGTTTTGCTGCTCCCCCAACAGAGAAAATATTACATGCCTGCAACTGGCGTGATAGGATCTAGCTTTCTCTAAATGGACCCACCTGAGGAGTTAAGAGGTAGCAGCGGGGTCTGTCACGCTTAGCCTCAGCAATATGACAAATCCTTCCCCTTAAACCGCTTCAACGAGACAGGCGTCAACATGGAGCATGTGAGTCGCTCCTCCTGCATACAGGGTTTTTTTCCCCAGAAAACATTTAGGAGACGAATTAGAAAAAGAAGCGATGGCCATGAATGCAAATGGTGACTTTGGAATTTGAAGTGACAACACTGAATTCATATACCACCAAAGAGAAAAGGGATACGACTCAGAGCGCTTCATCTAACCACAAATGGACTCGGTCCTATATTGCCAGTTTCTATTTCAGAATGCTTATATCGGAATCAAGAGTGTCTGATAGCAGCAGTCTGGGAAAGGCGGGTGTAGCCTCGGGGTTTGTGGTCTTGTCTGACACTGTCTTTAGAAACAATTCCCAGCAAGGTGGACCAGAGCGGGGACTAAAGTGTCATGGGAAATGGTGCCATATGTCCAACTTGATTTTCAGTGTTTGGCCGCTTTTCGACAGCTGAAATGAAATTTGAGCTGTTGTGGCATCGTGAAGAGTTTTTGGGGTGTTGTCTGTATTTTCAAAGCAGGTGTTACTTTGTAAATCCCAAATCTCCTTTCTCATATCCCACCTAACTCGCATGTGTCTCTCACGTCTGATGGGTGGTCATGTTCTGCATTTGTGAACATTTTAGGTAGCAGCACTGGATGACGTACAGATTTAGAAATGTGAAAATCTGTCTCTCTACATTGCAAGCTGAATTTTTTAAACTTTTTTTTTTGCCAGTTCCGAGGCATGTGCACAGACGGTAAAGTCTACTTGTGTTTTATTCAGTACATAGAAGGTTTACCGCAGTGGTCTCCTGATTTTAATTTTTAAAGCTCTTTTTCTTTTCTCCTTGGCCAGCAATCAAAAAATTCTATTGAACAGTTTAGAAATGCTCGTGAAAGAACAAAGAGGCTGAAAAAGTGGCTAAACACAGACAAAGCTTTGTTCCTTCATAATAAGAATTCAGATATGTTTCTCGTATTTTTTTGTCCTACTTTATGAATTCCCATTTAAAATCTTAACTCCACCAGAGCAAAACGTGCTTCATGACCACTCTGTCATATTGGATTATGGAAGCATCTCCTGCTGTTGGAGGAAAGCTTGACTCTAAGATCTGCTCTTTCTTCCAAAGATGTTGGCTACCAGTAGTATCGGGAATAAAACAACATAAAAAGACAAACAATCTTGAAGTACTCCTGCTGGGACCACGGTGGGGACACTCTTATTTGACTAAAGGCTACACCCTCCTTTATGCTGCAGAGAAAGCGTCCCTGTCAAACCGAAGCCCAGAACAATGGGGGCCAGCCTTGGGGAAACAGGGCCATTTGCATGCAGCTGTTTGCCGCTTCCAGGACCACAAAGGCCAATCAAAGGAACCTTAATGGAGGATGACAAGCGTCAACCAACGCCTTTGCTCTCTGTCTGTGCCAGGACTCGCCATTCTGTCTACCCTCCAAAAACTTTTTTTTCAAATTTTTTTCGATCAAACATTCCTCCATTTTTTTTCTCCCACCGTCTGAAGTCCTAAAGCTGGGGAGTTTAAGGGTTACAGGTTGGTCACGACTGCACTCTTGAGCTAACACGCAGAGCAGCAAAGATGAACCTGAACATGTGTGCTATGGTCTGCCGCTTGCAGTTGCCAAATGGCAATATCTCAACACCAAACCTCCATTATCTTTTCGTTTCATCTCCAGGGTTTTAAAAGCCACGGAGTGTAACTATGTGGATGGTTTCAGATGCACCCATCTGAGCCACAGTGCCACTTCCAATTTCAAGGGTGTTGATAGAAAACAAAATATGTATTATGAGGGGGATTGTCGGCAGTGAATTATAGGCTGTCAACTGGAGAAGCAGAAAAACTCCCAGAATGCAACATATTGAGACACGGTCCCGGCCCTTGCTTTGCTCTCTTGAGCTCAATAGACGGCTTAGCAGGCAGTTCAGGGGGAGGAATCTGAAAAGCTACTTTCCTCGCAGTCACTCACTGACCAGAATGCATGATAAGGCTTCATGTCAACAAGGCCAGGAATGGGGATCAGAGCCAATTACAGCTAAGTCAAAGTGGTTACCATGGTGATTTGACTAGATGTTCTACATACAGCGTTGTTCAATTCTCTCACTGATTTTGTAATTTAATGTTAATTTGAGGTACTAGTACAATGAGAGCAACCTGTTCTGCACAAACACATACACGGTTTGTGTTATAGATTTTTTTCTTTTTGCTGCAGTTTTCTTGACACCGTTTTCCCTGCAGCTGGTGCCCTTCTGTCGCAATCTTCAACTGCTCCAAAGTTGAATAGTCAAACAAAGCACAGAACGCAAGATGAAAAGCTTTTCATACCTCCCTAAGACATTGACATTTGTGCACACAAACAATCTTTCCAGTCTTTCCAAAATCCCCCAAAACTTGTTTAAACCACGGAAATCAACACATAAGAATGCAGAAACCTTTGTTTTTTCAAGGCTTTTCCTTCTTAGCTGTGTTTAAATCCTAAGATCTTAAGCAACATCCAGTTATGTCAACCAAAAATATATTCCCTTGAATTCAGCTCTTCTCCTCTTCCTACAGAGCAAAAAAAATAAAAAAATCTTCCTTAAATACAGTGTATATTAACTTTTTCGACAGATTTGTCATTACTTGCCCATTTACAAGTTGACAAGATGGTCATTAATGAGACCGAGAATATCCACAGTTTGGAGAAGAAGCAATTTGTTCTTTAGGCCGCCAGCACAGTCTAGATACTCCCCCTAATTGATGTAGTGTTAGCCTATGACCAGAAAGATCTATACAGGCGAGAGAGGTGGAGGCCGGCAAGGCACAGGCCTAATCAATCGCTAGGCTTCTGTTGACAAGAGCATGCCATCGTGGCATAGTGGTGTGATAGACGATCAGAGTCACCAGCGGACAGCCAGAAGAAGGAGGCTGTGAAAGGCAGATGGTGTGTGCACGTGTGTCTGTCCGTTAGAGTGTTTTAGCCAAAACGCTCTGAATTTTAAAACCCCATGAAATGCATTCTTTCTGTCTGTTCTCTGTAGCTGCCGTGATAAACCCGTCACTCCTTCCATGAGGAATGGCAGGCGGGACGATCATTAGTCTCCGCAGTAAAGCCGGCGACTTCTCCCTGTGTTTTATCATCCACTATTCTGGACAGGTTTTCTGAAAGGTTTGGGTAATTGTAGTGGTTATTGGAAAAGATGGAGTGACCCCACAGCCCTCCACTTATGGTTCGGCTACACTGACGCCTCCTAATGAGGTGATAAACAGTCCAGCTAAGCAGAATCTACTGGCCATTAGATAGATCATGGTATTATAATGAAATGTCTAGTGGCCGAATGCCAGAGAATTTATACCATTAGTCTCATATTTTGTTCTGCTGCTAGCCCTACTAGTGTGTGCTGAAGGTTCTCCTAATATGCGATGACTTTAACATTATATTCTCAACAGTGTATGTTTCACAGATGTGTTTTTTTTCTGTTTGCCTGTGTGACATGTGCAGACTGACATAGAATATCATTATAACCGAGCCAGGCACAGCAGGCTGAAATGACTAGCAGACATGTGGGTCGGGGTTTAAGGGTAGGAATTTCAAGCCGGAATCACTTCAGCTTTGAGCAGCTCAAACAATGCTAATTGCGTCAGGCCCGGACTGTCAAAAGTGTGAGGATAATTAGAGTGAGGGGGCAAAGTGAACCCGGGGTGGTAAGTGTTATTACATGACAATGCTTGGGAGCCAATAGGAGCATGGAAAAGGTAACAGGCTGAAAGGAGGGCTAATTAGGGGAGAGCAATGCAGAAAATACAAATGGTAGCTGCTCCCTCGGGGGCCCACCATTGCTGCAAACAACGGCCATTATTGACAGTTCAAGCAGCGCTCGGCTTGCACTTCTTAAATTGAACACATTTCCATGTTCTACTTAGATTTTACCTAATTGTTGTCTCAGAATTGCAGACAGTTACATTTTTTTGTAGCTGGAATCATTTTATTCTTTGATAATGGGTTTCTTTTTCCTTCTCTCTTTATTTTTTTTCTCTCTTTGCAAATCATCATATCTGTAGACCTTCTCTATTTCTGACATGACATTGTATTACTTTAACAAAAAAAAGGAAATACAGGGGAATAACCTGTTCCAAGGTAATTTGCCGAAAGAGGGCACAGATTTGAGAGAAATAGTTAATATTCCCCCAAAGTAGAGCTATTTGGCTGTGCTCCCATCTGCTGTGTTCCGTCTATAGATTTTTCCTCCTGTGTGGACTCCAGACTGTCCCCTGTTCGATCGTTGGTACTGTAAAATGGATTATATTACACTCCATTCTGCCGGGATTCTGCCTTTTTCTCTATCTTTCTTTGCAGAGCAAGTAAAGCAAAAGAAACAAATGAGGGGGCTTGTACGACTGTAAAACAAACTGTTCTCAGTCCGGATAGGTTTGGCTCTGCGGTGGGTGTCCTCTTTAGGTGGAGGCCTTTCTGATGCACTGTAGCTTTTGTATTTGCTCAAGAATTTATGAGATTGCCATTGGTCTCCAATGACTCAAGATTTGATGTCTTAGCCAACAGGCAAGACCACAGAGAGATGAGGGGATGAATTGTTTCGTCTTTCCCCATTCCTGTATCGCGTGTAATGGCCCGTCTGTTTAAAACTGTGGTAAACATTGGACTGCTGTTGCCTATTTATTTTGTGCCAGTGGATTTTTACTGCGTGATGTGTGGTCTTATTGTATCGGAGCAGTGACCCTTTTAACTTATTAACATTTTTTATTTGCTTAAAGTTTGTTCTGTGTCTCTGTCTCGCCCTCTGTCAGGGTTCAGCCGTGCGGCCCTCCCTTTCGGTCTGGTCCGGAGAGAGCTCTCATGTGAAGGATATGCAATTGATCTCCGCTGCCCGGGGAGTGATGTCATTATGATCGAGACGGCCAACTACGGCCGGACTGATGACAAGATCTGTGACGCTGACCCGTTCCAGATGGAGAACGTCAACTGCTACCTCCCCGATGCCTACAAGATTATATCACAAAGGTAAAACATTGGGGGGGTGGGGGTGGGGAGGGGATCTCATTTCACAAACACAACCAGGAGGTGAGCAGGAAAAGTATGGAGCTCATTTTCTAACATTTCTGCACACGAAAGAACTGTTTAAATTATCACACGCCTCCCGCTGCCACCTACATACCGGACAATTAATCGACATCTCACACCTTTTCAAATTGTATTTATGCCTTCATTGACTAGATTATGTAGGTGGCATTTGAAATTTAGAAAACTGGGGCGCAGATTAATTCTTGACAGGCAAGAATTGACATCCATGCGGCAGAGCTCTTCACACCAGCTGTGCGTTGTTGCTTCTGTTTGAGTCATAATCAGTGTAGCTCAGAGAGACTGCGAGTCACATGCACACCCTCTTAATTCCCTATCTGGAACATTGGGCTTGCTTTGTTCAAACACTTGTAGTGCACTGAAGTGGCTTTGCCTCAGGTAGTGAGCAATGCCCATCATCATGCCTTTTATCCTGGTTACCCTCTCACAGGATGCTGCCTCGCTGTCAAACGACAGCACAGCAACACTTCAACTCGACTGCTGCTTACCCCTAGAGGTGTGTGTATTTTTAAAGGGCACTGGATGAACTATTCATAAATAGTAACCAGCACAGTTCATCTTCTAATGCACTGCCCCGTCCTAACCTGCTCTCCCCCTTAAGCGAGCTTCTGAGCATCATCGCCCACCATCCTAAACCTCTGGGATTTTCCCTGCCTCACTCTCTTCTGTATTTACCCCCATGAGATGCAGCACTGAAGCATAGTTTTAGGAATAGATCAAGCCCTGCTGTCTTGCTCTGTCATTCTAAATTTACACCGCCGTCCTAGTACATTCATACAGTAACACTCTGCTGACAGTGCCCATGCCCCTCGGTTTGGCTGCAACCTGCTACATTGTGCATCACATCTGTTGACAAGTCAGGCTCTCACTTGCTGGAGCTGCACTTCAAACCTATCTGCATTGAAGATTCCCTGGAGGCAGAGCAGGAGTGAAGGCTTCGAGAAGAGTCTGTGCCACAAGCCCTTAACCAGAATTATTCTAATGATTCAGATCAGAGGAAATGGGCTCCTGACCGTAATTAAGGTTGATGTGATAACCAGGGACGCTGAAGCAGTCACACAGCTCTGGGAGACCCCGATCAGTCCTCCTTCAGTCTGCAGCAAACCAGAACAAGGGTATTTAAACTGCGACACATTAAGACAGAATGCTCTGCCAGTATCATCAAGATTAACAAAAGGCAATAGCACCGCAGACAGATAAACAAACATATTAAACTAGACTGGGGACATAGAAACAGTGGGGAGTCTGCTGCATAGAGTGGCAGTTTGGTTGGTTTGGAAATTGCGACAGAAAGTGTTCATCAGCAGCCTGTCATTCACAACAAAAACAACTAGACAGGAATCAAATGGCTTGATTTTCAATGTCTGCATCAAAGTGTTTTTGTCAAATAAAATGTTTGGATGTTGACAACAAAGGGGCTGGATGAAAGATGTATGAAGGAACTGATGGAACTGCAGGTTAGAGGGGCTGTTTAATATTCCGGTGATCATTCCGTCAGAGATGTACTGTAAATGGACGGTATGTCTGACCTTTCTCTCTGTCTGCTATCTTCCGTTCACCTCTCTGTTTTTCAGACTGCACAGGGTTAAAAAGTATACATGAAAAGATCATCTAAATACAGACGTTCTGTTGCCTTCCATTACCGCTTCTAAAAGGCCTCGTACTGCTTTACCCGGTAAAGCTAACGGAATGAATCTTTTACCTGGTCAAAGGTGCAACTCTTTGATAGAAAGAAATCAGGATTCAAGCACTTCGCTACCATGACATCAGGCTCAGTGCAATAGAGATTAATAAGAGGAAGACTATCAGAATGCTTAGCAACAACATGGCCCTTTTCTCCAATGCAGGAGCAACTAAGAATTACAGTAACATAAATGCCAGAGCTTTAAAGGAATTAGCAGTGGTGGAGGATATATTTAAATCCTTTACTTAAAGGTGGATTAATCAATATTTGTACTTACAGTTGATGAAATGATAATACGTAATATGAACGATTTTCTCTTGGTATGATGAACCCACAGAGAATCATCTCCCAGCTCTCTTAGTTCTGCAAGGCATTTTGCTGTCTTTTAACTCATTGCTTTGGTTTTCCAGCAAGCAACTTAAATGTTTTGATTTAGTCTCAGAATCCACTCTCATCAAACTCTAAATGTCAAAGCACAAGCTGATTTCAGCAAAAAGGCTCTGTGGAAACTGCCTGCACACTATCTTTCAGCAACAGGAGCCTGCAACAGACTGCTCAGTGGAACGTCTATATTTTTTATAGTCAGATATTTCCCTCTGGAGTTGGTAGAGACCAAAACTTGAGTTAAAAACACAGTGAATATTTATAAGTCTGCCAGTAACACAACTCCAAGCAGTAATGTTGCCCGTAGTAGCAACTTCATGAAGTGCGAGTGTTTACAGCTTGCTATTCCTCAGTCAGGCTTTGAAAATAAAATAGTCATTATGCAAAGTTATTCTTTGTATGTTTTTAGTGGGTTATTATTACTGATGCATCAATGTGTAAGCTGCACTTGAATGTTGCTCATCCTGGTAAAGTTAATTGTAACTATTTGATATGCTGTTGTATACTTACACCATCAGGACAGTTTATTATATCAAGGGAGCTAATTATATAGTTTGTATGGTATAACTGAGGGATCGTCCAGAAAAAATTCCGTACTAACCTTATAGCGTGCTGTAATCCAAGAATTGCTGGGTGATAAAAATGTTTTATTTTATTTGATATAATAAATAATTATTGGTCATTTTTAAATGGCCTGTTTTTGATAAAGGTCAAGAGAAAAAATGTTTACTTTGAATTTTACCAAATTAATTTCAACAGGTAGTCATTTTAATGTTAACACAACAATTCAAAAACACGCATATAAAACAGAGTTACACATAAAAACAAACTGAAAAGTACTCAGAGAGCACAATATTCCACCAAGGACGTTCAGTCCCCCACACGGCATTGTCAGAAATGCATAATTTTTTTTTTGAAATGCAGCATTTGTTTATTAGTTATTAATGATCAGAAATCACAGCAACATAGAATGTAGCCATTTAATATAGATGTACCCACAAGCAAAATGACCTTGTGCTGAGTGCAAGCATGTGTTCCCCATATGTACTTTATGTATGTATACTTTATGTTCCTTGTTTCATTTCCGATGGATAAGTCCTGATAAGTCTGCAGCGGTTGATTTGTAGTAGGATCACAATCATGTGATTGTCAACAGGCAGCTGACGTAGCGTTCACTTGTTGTCATGGTTACAGTGATGCCATGCCATTATCTCACAATGATACAAATATATTTAACAAATCCATGGATCCAGACTACAAGCCACATCACTGCCAAAATCTAGTCAGTTGGCCCTTGTGTCATTTCTGACCTTCTGTGACAATTTCATTCAAATCTGTTCACACAGACAAACAAAGCAACGCCACATAACCCTGCTGTGTTCCTTAGTGGAGTAGTAAGGATAAAGAAATCATCTCACATTCACACACATATATAAGAAAAGGCAGTAAAAGCTGGAGGCACACAGAGGACAAACAGGTCAACCTGCTGCACCACAGGGAGGTTAAAGTGATGGCATATCACCAGACAGGGATCCTGCATCGGCTTCTAAGTTTATCCTGACATGAAGCCTGTCAGTGCTAAGAGCAGGCTGTTGCTTTGGAGTGCGTTGCTTTGGTGGATTTAGCTGGGGAACTCAGGGTTGTGGGTGCTTTAAGGCTGCAAAAGCCATCTCCCAAGGGCAAAAGCTGGTCCCCTGCGTCCACCACGCGAAACTAGCATGCCTCGAGAGACCTGCACGGCAGCCGCAAGGGAGCCCCAGAGGGCAAAGAGGGCTCCATTATCAATAACAGGCCAAGCAGAACCAGAGAGGAAGCACACTTGGAGTTTGTTCATTGAGTTAAACTTTGCAGTTCTATTTTTCAGGGCAGTTTGCATCTGATGCAATTAAGTGAAATGATCAAACACTAACACAGGCAGATTCCTTATTGTATTCATGTGTCTATCACCACTACTATCGACTATTGTTTTTATCATCCAGGCCTAGTTTGAAGTAGTCTGAGAAGAAACCAGACATCTGCACCTCCTCCCCTGCTCCGTTTTCAGGCTTTACAAAATCGAGCCCGTGACGGGAGATTTCAGTCAATCACTGAAGCCTTTTCACTGATTAGATGAGATAATATACAAAGACAAAAAGTCAACATGAAGACATGCTTAGATGGTGTACTTTCCATGGGAGAGTGGGGTTTGCATCCCAGGTGAAGTCACAAATGAATGTTGACTTTTAGCTTGACTGCCTCTGAGCATTTGAAGCTTGCGTTCATATGGTCGGAGTAACTTATAACAAAGAGAGAGGAAAAAGCTGCAGGAGGAGGACTGTATTCTATACTAAAATCCTGGCTTTTTCATTTTTTTGTTTGTTTCCAGATTTAAATATTAATCTGCAAGTAACAACTTCTGTTGTTACCTGACTGAGACTGAGCGCATTATTTTCCTGTGAAATTGAGTAGGTGCCCAAAATGAAACACAATTAAAAGCTACGTCAACATGTTAACATTCCTACGCGTGAGTGCTCCGTGAATACTCGGATCCCATCCATTTTTCAACTTGTTTTGATCTCGGCTACACACCTGTAGAACTGCATATTGTACAGTTGAGAGGCTATAATGTTGGCAAAATCTGTCCACAGTCAGACATATAAACACCTGCCAAAGTCCTCAAAACCGCTTTTGTGGTTGTTCCTGCTACAGCAGTTGTCTCCAGGACCGGAACTTGCCAACATGACACACACACACACACACACACACGCACATGCACACACACTCTCAAGATGAAAACAATGGCAGCTACACTTTCCCCAGCTGGTAGTAAATACAGTACTTGACTAAATGTATTTTCGACCACTGGAAGCTGTTGTCAGTCAGACTTAGAATCACTTAGGACTGAATTAAGTAGAATATCTCGGGGTGCATTTGAGGTGATTCTGTTACTCTCATCTGCTGTCAGTCGATTCACATTTTGATGCAGTGACCCTTCTCCTTCGCAGCAGCTCTCTTGAGCATTCACTGCAGTGAAGCCACAAAAGTAGATCTCTTAAGTGCAGCTGGCACTGAATTGTCAGAGATGTTTAAACCATCACGGATGCCATTTGTTAACTCCATAATGGACTTCACGCCTTTTTATTCCTATATTTTCGTTTAAGAATCCATTAGTTTGAATAGAGGTTTTGCTATGAAAATGCAAAGCTGGATTTAGAGTGCGACTTGAGGAGTAGGTCCTCTTTCTGGTTAATGTACGTACATTTACCTTTGTATTCATGCCTTCAACATCCCACATAGTTAAAAGTGCACCGTCATGGTTTTGTCTGGTTGTTCTGAAGCACGATCCCCTTTTGCAGTGACAGAAAGCCTCTTGCATGTCTAATGGCGCTTTGTCCAATATTGAAGTGTATGTCCAACGTGCATCTCTGCCACTGACCTTCTGAAATATTTATCTCAACCTCGCAAATTGTTGAATGTCCCATATTGGTGCCAATTTTTTCTTGTTTGCCTCTGTTACTGCTGACATTATTTTCAATCCCTTGGCCTCAAGAGAGCTTGACTGAAGTGGAGCCAATTTCACCCTATACAGTATTTACACAAACTCAGTCCTCTGCTGTTCTTTTATCCCCTCCCTCCCCTCTCCCTCTTTACTTGAACTTTTTTAGCACCCAGAAACATCTGCTTATGCACGCACACACACACACACACACACACACAAGTGAAGACACACTCGCGCTATCTTTGCAATTCACACATCAGACTGTGAAATCACTGAGGGACACCATTTCATACTGGAAGGCAAATAACCTCTCGCAGAAATGACACATTTATGTCTTGTTTGTTGCGTACAAGCCTCTGTTTCACTAGAGGCCAGCCATTCCAGTCCACTGCATGTCGCTGCCACCTGTCGTGGATGTTTTAATGAATGTCTTCTCTCTCAATAGCGGTATGAAGACACTAATTCCTAACATGCCTTTAGCAGCTCTCTCACTCTTTCATTCGTCACATCACGTCCATTTTACTCCTCCCTTAATGTTTTCATTCCTCTCTCTGTTTGCCAAGGTTTTAAACTAGAATGCATATGTGACAGTCCTGGCCGGGATTTCATCAATTTCAATGTAGCTGTAACGATGAACTTTTTCCCCCCTCTGTGTTATTAATGTTGTCTTTGCGGAGTTCTCTTGCTGTGGGTAGTCATGATGAAATCTCTGGTCAATCTTTTCTTTTCTAGGTGCAACAACCGTACGCAGTGTGTGGTTGTCACTGGCTCTGATGTCTTTCCTGATCCATGCCCTGGCACCTACAAGTACTTAGAGGTCCAGTATGAGTGTGTTCCCTATAGTAAGTACGATAGTAAGTATTTCATACTGAAATGTCATTGTGTGTTATTCAAGTGTGTGACGGTAACTACAGTCTCTCTTCATTTGCCAATACTGTGCAGTTTGTCTTACAGATGAGACTTCAAGTCAATATATTGAAATATGTAACGAGTTTCAGTCATTTTGAGGTTCAGTTCACTCTAATTATGAAAAAAAACAGATTTTCTCAATTATCTCTAGTGGAATCCGGCCATGCAGATTGTTTCAGTGTTTTATATTTCTCTTTAGGATGAGGTTCTTATAAGACTATAATCCATATTTCGTCCTCTGCTCTCTTATTTAAGAAACACTCAGATAAAATTAAAATGCCATTTTCACTGGTGGTTGATAAGCTTTAGATAATTACTGTTAAATCTCTAACAGTAAAATCTTTTTTTTTTTGTTTAATGTGCTTCCTGACTGTGCAGAATTTGATTGTGTGTTTTTTGCAATTCAGCCAGATAAGTGTTTATACATATCAGCATATTCAGTATTGTCAACATTTATGTCTTTCCAGGTTAACATTAATTTGCTATAGCTATAACTCTGGTGTTTTTAGTTTGTTTTAGGTAATTTCAGATATAAGTCAAATCTTTCAGTTGTAGTTACATATTATTTTAACTCCCAACACTGAAAGCAAATCCAAATTAAATTCAAAAAGCAATTGAAGCAGATTTGATGCTGGATCTGATAAATGCCAGCTGAACCACATCCCTGTCTCCCAGCAATGAGATTTATATTTAAAGTAATCCAACAGTGAAATCTTTTTCAGAAACAGTTTTGCTGCTGGCCATGGATAATGCACAGACCTTGCACTGAATAGTTTTCATTGGAACTGCTTTCTGCTGAACAAATAGCCCCTATGATCTTTTTTTTTTTTTTTTTAAACTCTGTATCTTGTATTTAGATGGTGTTAGAGGTAGATATTTCCACACCTGGGCAGATGAAATCAAAACTTTCTGCATGACTTGGTACCATAAGGGATTAAAATATGTAACGTCAATGATCTAATCTTTTAAATAGATCTAATGGCATTAGCTGAAGATTCACTGTCTTTCACTGAGATATTGCAGACCAGGGTACACTGTGTTACATTAGAAAAGTTAATTCTCTAATTTCCTGTGGAATCACATTAAGGAAGATATTAGTGTAAGGCAGGGTAACAATCCTAAAATGTGAGATAGTTCTGCATCTGTCCTCAGATTAAACCCAAATTCCTCTGCTCAGTCATTCATCGTCTTCCATTGGGGAATTGGTTTATTTAAATGTAGTGTTGAGTTAGTTAAATCCAGCACTATTTTATACTGTCTCTGGTATCTGATTTAAGTTAATCTACCTTAAAAGGGTGTTTTAGAGGAGTTTATAAAAGCAGCTCTCGGCTTCGTCTGTGCCTGTGAAAGTACTTAGTATTTAAATTGATGAAATGTAAACACTTTCAGAAATATTCACTCTTTTTTTCTTCTTCTTTCAAACAGACCTCCCTTTAACCTCCTGTCCCGTCCTCCCACCTCCCCCGACTAACCTCTTTGCTCTCTTTTTATGTTTTTTTTTCTTTTTTTTAACTTCCAATCTTTCACATATTGTCTCCAGCCTCTCGCCCCTCCACCCAGTATACGCAGCTTCAACAGCCCACTAAAGAAACTCCATATTAGGCCGACTATCCATCAGTCATCTCATATGCTGTTGCTCTCTTTGGCTCATTTAAGAGCGTGGTCTGTAACATTAGCACCGTGTCATGTTTTACGTGTGTGGGCGAGCAAGTTTGGAGTCGAGTTTTGATTTGTGTTTATAAAGTTTGAACAAATTCCACCCTCAGTCAATACATGCCAAAAATAATTCCTGTGCTGTTTCTCCAAGAATGTTATCCATCTAAATATGAGCAGGACTTTGAGTTTTTTTTTTGTCTCCTGCCACTTAGGGGAAGCATTTTTAGAGGGATTTATTCTGCTTTTACAGTGGCCAATGCATTATTTTGTTGGCAGATAAAGACGGTAAGAATGAGAAGTTTAATGCGCTGGAAAGCATGGCACATAGCTTGTCTCTAGTCATAACTTGTCTGTTTTTATATCCTAGGATGAGAGGCCGTTACGCTAACAAACATCTTTTTTTTCCCGTCTAGCTCTTCCTTCCTTAAGCAGCTCTGCGGTTCATCTCATGGTCATACCCTCCAACTAATTCTTCTCTTTGTACTTGGTAGTTGACTCATGATAACCTTTCTCTCCCTTTTGCACTCTTTTTTTGCTTTCTTTTCCAATGCCTGAAATAGAAGTGGAGCAAAAAGGTAAATGAGTGGTCTGCTCCTTCCCTCCCCCTCCTTCGGCTCCTTGTTCTGTGGTGTTGAGTACAGCTCCCCCTCACGTCTCCCCCCTTCCCCTCCTGATTGCCTCTCCTGTCAAATGCTAAACCCATAGGAGGATTGTTTGCACCCACGGAGTCCAAATGAACAGAATTTTCAAATAACATCCACGGTCATCAAGCGTAGTTTTCCCTCGCAATGTGAAAGAAAACACCAACTGTTCGGTGTCGATTTGTTCCAGGGACTCTTGCTTAGCACTGTTTTTAACCCTTGAAGAATGACTAGTTGTGTATATATTCTTATTTGGCTCAGTCTTAGTTTGCTTGGCCCAATTTCTGCTGCACCCATAGCACGTGATGTGAAATAGCAGTGATGGCTGAGTGAGATTGGCACAGACTGAAAAAAAAAGTTTGCAAAGAAAAACAAGAATTCACTGTGTCCCTTTTTATCCAGAACCAATTAATTAAAAACCGTCTAAATGGGAACCTTGCCATGGCCTCCCTCACCCATCAGTGGTTACTCTTGTCTTTTGCCACAGAAGTAGTGAGAATCCTTTACCACTGTTGTTCAATCTACTCCCCAACCTCCACTTTCATTTTACCTCTGCTTTGCTGCCACCACCACCATTAACAACCTGTTGTTCACTCTTATCACAAGATGTGAAGTCTGTCCCCTTATCATTTTGGTTTATGACCTTAGTCATGTGAGTATGCATGTGTAGTGTGTCCATATACCCAGCTGTTTGTGTGGCATTTGACATCAGAGACAGACTGGTATTTGAGGAAAAAAACAAAAACCACTGTGAATTCTACTCCTTCCATTTCTCGTGTCTTTCATTTGCAGGGTTTTTCTTTACATTTTTGGTTCACATTTTATTTTGTTTTGTCCCTGTTAGGATGTAGCAGCAGACCCTTGAGATGCAAGTTCTCTTAACCTGACATTTTTCATTCCGAATAATCACTATGACACATACGTTTGTTTTCTTTTCTTTTCCCTTATTCATTAGCGGTAGTACAAAAGCGCTAGATAAAAGATTCCTCCAAATTCACGGTCCCTGATCTTTTTGTCCTGCACTTGAGTCGTACAGCAGCGAGAATGATGCCTGTCAAATGTGTTTCTATGTGATTTTTTAAATATTGTACCTTATTGTGTTTTGTTTCGCTCTCTTCTCTGTCACTAGTTTTCATTTGTCCCGGGACTCTGAAGGGTGTAGGAGCCGCCACCTTCCTGTTCGAGGCCGAGCAGCAAGCGGGGTCGTGGTGCAAAGACCCGCTGCAGGCCGGAGACAAAGTCTTCTTCATGCCCTGGACGCCGTACCGCACCGACACTCTCATTGAGTATGCCTCTCTGGAGGACTTCAAAAACGGCCGCCAGACAACCACTTATAAACTGCCGCACCGTGTTGACGGGACAGGCTTCGTAGCTTATGATGGTGCCATCTTCTTTAACAAGGAACGCACTCGCAACATTGTCAAGTTTGACCTGCGCACACGCATCAAAAGCGGCGAGGCCATTGTCAACAACGCCAACTATCATGACACCTCACCGTACCGCTGGGGGGGCAAGACGGACATTGATCTCGCAGTAGACGAGAGAGGCCTGTGGGTGATCTACGCCACAGAGCAGAACAACGGGCGCATCGTGGTGAGCCAGCTCAACCCTTATACACTCCGGTTCGAGGCCACGTGGGAAACGGCTTACGACAAGCGCTCCGCCTCCAACGCCTTCATGGTCTGCGGCGTGTTGCATGTCGTGCGATCGACCTATGAAGAGAACGAGAGCGAGGCCAGCCGGAGTCAAATTGATTACATCTACAACACCAAGCTGAGCCAGGGCGAGTACACCGACATCCTCTTCCCCAACCAGTACCAGTACATCACCGCTGTGGATTACAACCCCAGAGACAACCAGCTGTATGTGTGGAATAACTTTTACATCCTGCGCTACGATCTGGACTTCGGGCCGCCGGATCCTGCTGAGGGTGAGAACTGCTCTGTTTTTGCTTGGTTGGTTGTCTTTATGTAATTCTTCTATTGTTTGGCTGCGGCGTGGGATGTCGCAGATGGCTGCCTTTTAATTTTGGATGCAATTCAGGTGTGATAAAGAAAAGAGGGCTGCGTTAGTCTTGGGGAAAGGGCTCATTTGCAGACAGAAATTACTGATTCACCTTGGAATGAGGGATAGCTCCCAGTGGGAACGCAGCGCTACAAAAGCCTGCTTCTTTATTACCATGAGGCGAGCTGAGGCACTCTCTCCGGCGGAATCTTGGACCCTATCAAATTCTTTGATCTCAGGCCTTATCCAAAACCATTATGAACACTGCCCTCCTGAACTTCCCTCTAATGTCGGGAATATGTTTGAGAAATATCATGCACAGTATGACAAAGGTTATCCTCTCTTCCCTACCTCAGGATTTCAAGTTGCGTCACCATGGTTACCTCATCAACTTCACCGAAGCCATTTCTGCTACAGATCAGGAGATAATTGCCGTCCTATTGTTGGATAATATTTTTCAAACCACCAGGCTGAAGTGTGTGTGTGTGAGTTATGTACCACATGGTGAATCAGAGTAGAAGAATGGCTGAAAAGAGAGATCAATTACAGTGAAGAATCTTGTCAGGCGGTTAGAGGGCTTAAATTAATCTGTGAAGTTCTGAGAGGCGACATACGTGTCATCAGACAGGGACCTTACATCAAGCTGATAATGGGTTTAATTGCCTGACTGCAGCCAACTTATCCCATAGAGCCCGGTTAAGTCTCCTGTATGAAGTGGGGAAACAAGAATCTTGACCCTACTCAGCGATACGTTAGAGGCTCAGGTTGCCCCCGAGCGCTGGTCCAGATTAGGCTATGATTTTTAACTTCGGGATATTTGCGGGGGGGGGACGCCAGGGGAGAAATCTGATTCTTGACCTGAGCTGTTGAAGGTGGGGTGGGGGGGCGCCGGCGTTGATGTCTCAATGGAGGCTGTGTGCTCCTGAACTCTGGCCTCTTGTCAACACGTCTGTTTGTTTTGCTGCTGTTCCCTGGAATCTCCGCAGCATGATAACTCGACACCCAAGGGGGGCCTCCGAGTTTGTGTCTGTTTTTGCTGAACAACCAAGGCGTCAATTAAGAGTATGTTAGAGGAGATATGAAAAATACTCAGACTTTAATGAGTTCGCCATGCATGCAAACTGCCTGCTCAACTGTTCACGTCCTGATGTATGTAAATGTAATTAACAACTGAATTATCATAATTACCCTCCTTGTCTCAAAAGAGTCTCCGGGAGAGGAGGAAAGTGGCCATCACAGAGCATTTTCAGTGAAGGGTTTAATGTGCTCTCTCAGCTACTGTAATGCCTCGGTAAACATAAATGCCACATAGGCTTGGTGCTGCCACTTGCTGCAGGAGCAGTGTGTTTAATCAAGAAACTCAACAGAACACAGTTCTTGATTTCAATCATTATTCTAAGTACCAGTTTCCTGCCACTGTTCTGTTATTGGAGCCCATCTGAAATCTGCGTCTTTGCAGAAGAACTTGTCATTAAGTGTGTTTTATGAGAAAATTTTGAAATGTTGTGTATTCAAGAAGGAGAAAAGCGGCATCTTGAGATGCCAAGGCCGGCAGCAAGCAGCCAGGCTTTGTGAATGGCACTTGAAAATAATTGGTTCTTGTTTATTAGGTTTCTTTTTTTCAGATCTACACCTTTAACTTCTTTACTGTGCAGCTATTAGGATTTATTGCTGCCCATGATATGCCGTAGAATTAAACAACCTATTCTGCAGGGTAATCTAATGGTGCTGAAATAATGTCTCTCTCTCTCCGAAACTGAGGGGCACTTGAGGCGTAAAGGAAATTAATTGTGCCCATTAAGATTCATCGACCACAGACTGAAGTTACCTCGAACACCAAACCCAACGTATCTCTCTCCTTTTTCGAACTCATGTAATACAATGAGCGTCGGCGTCCTTTTCTGTCAGAACCATCAACCTTGACTGTAATGCTCATCCTGGAGATGTGCTGAAACGCCAGCAGGATTAGGGGTTTATATTAAGGGAGTTTAAGCAAAGTGATCAAAGCAGAAAAAAATTGACCTTTAGCAACTTGTCTATATTTCTTTTACCTTGTGTAGAGCGCTTGTAACACTGCGGGTTTCTTAATTCTGGTCCCAGTTGAAGTGATTAGCCAGGATCATTCTCCATATTGATCTTTCCTCTTATTCTTCCAAACAATTCACACAGATTTAGAGAAAGCGTGTATGCGCTGCTAATGCATTGTGAACACAAAACACTCATGGTCAATACTGAGAGAGTCCACCTCCTCAGAGGTCTCTCTAAAAGAGGTGCATGCCAATAAAAAGCACATCTATTTACGCATAGCTACAAGATTTAGAAGGACACCGGTAATGTATTCTCTGTGATCTGCAAAGACGTTTGCTGATTTCAGTCCAAGCATTTCAAAAAAACAATCAGAGGAGCCTGTAATTGCAAAGAGCATTTCAAACTAACAAGGAAGGAAAGGAGAAAATTAATTTGTCTTTGAGGTAGCATTGATTTGAGGCCTTAAAGACAAGAGGCATAAAATTAATGGCTTTGTCCAAAAGGTTTAGCTACTTGCTGTAATCTAGAAGTGAGCACAAGTGGGCTTTGTGTTGAATTACAAAAAAACTATTTCATGTCTGGCGTGCCACGCATATCTACCGTTCCATCACAAAGTTGATATTATTATTGTTTTTTTTTTTGCTTAGCCATTTTGTGGCTAAACCCATCTGTGCACCTCGCTGCACTTTGGTTTACTTTTATATCCCTGAACGACGCCTCCAGGTGAGCCTCCAAGACGGAGGACATTTATAGATATATCATACACTAAGCCTATGTTCCACCCTCTGAAGCATCATGTTTGGCAACAGAAATAGCGGCTGAAGTAAAGGAGTCGGGGGATTTGGAAGAGCTCTAATTGTTCTGCCTGTTGGATTAAGGCAGAAAACTGCATGCGCGGACCTTACATGTTTTTATGACATATTTAGGTGTTTATACGCGAGTTTGGGAGCGTCGAGGCTCCGACTATATTTCCGTCTGCCCATATATCTCCCTCCCTGCATATGTCTTTAATGGGAGCTGCTTTGCCATCTTCTTATGACTCAAACTGTCTCGTTGTGACTGTGCTATGTCTGCTGCTCCACGGTATTCAGTTTCAGGCCTCATAAATTACCCCACACAGACACAGGATATGTCGGGCAGAGCTTTTTCTGTCTACTGCTCTTTAAAGAACAAGTGTCAACAAAGCAGTCAACCCTGCAACAATTTCATAACAATTTGAGTTTTTCCCCCATTCAACAGGAATAATGACATATTCTTTAGCGTTGGATTAGAAAATGCGAACGAATTGTCTTGCAGCTCTTTACCTTCCATGCCAAGCTCCCGTCACGTAAGCTTGAATCAAGTAGAACAGCATGAGTGCATATAAACAGCCTAATGTAAAATTCATGTCTTGTGGGATTTGTTTCTCTGTCATTAATTACCAGCACTGGCTCTAGGTAAAGAGACAAAAGACCAACTGTAGCTTCAACACAGTTCTTATCCTCCTAAGACTGTCTTGTTATTGAGTCAAGCTAAACCAAACCATACTTGGAAACATTAAGAGCCACACACTCATACATTTAGCAATATATTTACTGCTCTCCCTTCCTGCATTTGTGCAGAATGTGAGGAAGAATAGAAGACAATGGGAGGTTTGTTCATCATTTCAAGTGGCTTAGAAATGGATTCCTGCTAATGTAAGGATGACTTTTAACTGATGATTATGATTTCCTTTGAGTTGTTTGGGTCTATTTATTAGTGTACCGGGAGGATTAGCCTCGTAAGTGTTTCAGCTTCCAAACTGAAACCAATTAAAACAGCTTAATTTGACTGCAAGTTGTCATTGCTCTCCCCTTAATAGCAAGTATTAGGCAGCTTATGAACCATTTGTTGTGATGTCTGTATGGACAGGTAAACAGTTTTTACTGCTCTGACTGTGTGTGTGTGTGGAATCTGAGATGAAAAAAATACTCTTTGAAGGCAGTCACGTCAGCTATAAAAGCAAGGACAAACAGAATATCTACACCTCTGATCATCCGATTAGGGTTTAATATTTTTTGTCATCTTCCTCTCAGATACGTAAATGACTCTAGGGGGCTATAAAGTGGTGAAACTAATTCTGCTTCATCTCCAATGTCTTGATTGATGATCTTGCATAATGGTTTTCCCTTCTTTTAGCTCTGTTTTAATTTACACACTCTGTTTTGACACTGGTGACAGTCATTTTTCAAGTGTTCAATCTCAAACTCTTCCATTATTTACAAGAGGTTATTATTCACCATATGGCAACAGTATGCCTTTGGTGTCAGATTGCCCATAAAGAGTGACTTCACTGCCTCTTGAGAGAAATGGTAGCTAATTGGTGCAGCCCTCTCTTGGTTGAGTGCTATCAGAGGACACAGGGCTCTTACTGGAGGGGAATTTGCTCTTCGCAATCAAAAGAAAATTGTAGCGCATGGTGCAGAGACATCAAAATCAGCCCACAGATGCATCGACATCTGACAAGCACATTACTCGATGCAGTGTTGAATAGATATGTTGGATTTTTGATGTTCCTGATGTTGTTCGCAATCACACTCTGATATGTAGCCCAAGACATGCTGACTATAAACACCCACGAAGATGGTATCTTGTTTTTGATCAAAAAAAAAATCACTCAGTCAACATCTGAGTGCCCCTCCTAATTAAAGCAATATGTTCTCATGATTGTGCCTGAAAGAGTGAACAAGGGACACGATGATCAAGTGCGTAGTCACGTGAAAAATATTTGCAGACATTTGCAGTTGTCAGAAAAAGGTATTTTAGCCTGGAAAGCCATTTGAAAATCTATATCAGCAAACATAAACATAATTGGCTTACTGATTATTGTTCTCATTTTTTTCTGTCACAATGCCAAAACATTCTCATTAGCGTCTTTAATGTGAAGGTATGCTGTTTTCTCCATTTCATATCATTGTATTTAAGCTTTTACAGTATTTATTGGACAAAACAAGACATCCCAAGATGTCATCTTTTGCTCAGGGAAACTGCGAGAAAGATTGTTTTGCATTTTACAGGCTTAGCTTTCAGTCATGAAAGTTATAGGCAGATTAATCGATAGTGAAAATCATTCATTGCAGCCCTACATAGAAATATCAAAAACAGCATCTACATTATTTACTGAAGTTATTGACTCATGCAGTAGAACTGAAGTTAGCAGTTAAATAATTTGATCAGCAAAACCAGCCCATAATATTTATCACTAAATAAGTAGCAATTTAGCGAAAAAAACACATCAAAATTTCATTTATTGACAGTTGAAAAGTCAGAGCTGAGCTGATCTGATTTGGAGGACTGCGTTGGTGCAGTTTCATCACACTTGATGGACAGAAACCAAACAAACCGCTGTGTATGACATCACAATTTCTAAAATAAGACGCACCTTCTTCAAACTAGTGAGAAAAATACAAAATTTGACAGAAAATGCTTTTACATTTATTGAGGAATCCTTTTGTTCAAGTGAGAAGCTTATCAACAGAATAGATTTTCTGGAGCTTTAAAGTCTAAATGCTGAGAACGTCTCTTGCTTGAGATTCTGCTGTGCTTCATAATGTGATTATTTCGAATTTTTCTGAACTTTCTGTCATAATTAAATAAATATTTATGTTTTTGAAGTCGTTATCTTGCATTCTGTGAAACTGTGGTGTACAATAATTGTTAGATCAATTGAAAATGAGATCAAATATTACAAATGTGTGTTTTTTTTTTCTTTTTGCCATGAAATTTATCTTTTACCAGGATATCAAAAAACACTGAAAAAACAAAGAAGAATAAAGTAAGTCTCAGGAGCAGGTTAATCAGGAGATGCAAGCACACTGTTAAAGGCAGCAGATATTAGAGCTTATATTAGCTTGTGGAAAAGCAAAAGTTTGCTCAGGTATGGAGAGGTTTAATATTGTGAAACCTAATTACACTTGCCCGTGTATTACATTATATGCATATATTGAATCAGCCAAGTGAGCCTATGAATCATCTCACTTTTCCCAAGTCAATTAAAAAAATCTTCATCCACATTACATAATGTATTTGAAACATTTTTTTCTTTTTAAATGTTTCGTTGTTACTCTGTTATAACATCAGTGATTCATGTCTGTTCAAGGATAACTAAAACTTATCTTTAATACTAAAATACTAAAAATTTACTTCAGTGCTCTTTCTATGTCTTCCTCAAGAATAGACTTGCCTTGGTGCTTTTTGGTCTATTTTCTGTCACTTTTAGCTAATTCCCAACTCTGTCGATACTGTGGGTGGTAACTGAAAGCTTCATTATTATCTGGTAATGCAAACTGCATGTCAGCTGTTAACAGAAGCCGTGCTGGCCCGGCCAACCCGTGAATGTGTGGGTGACAGACACACAATGACTGAATGAGTGTAAGGTAATTAGCCAGGGCTCCTGTCAGGGGAAAAAAGGTCATTCAGTGAAATGTCACAATGCAGCCGCGCTGTAGGGTGTACTTTTCCTCTTTTCTTTAGTAGTAGTGAGCATCCTAGAAACACTGCTCCTTCCCTGCTGTGGCCTCCTGACCACATCACCAGATATCAGCTCTGTAATAAACTCTACTGTTTTACTGGAATGAAAAAGCAAATATTCCCCTGACCAGCTGATGAGTGTGAAACATGAAATGTGGGCTTTGTCACCATTCTCTCTCAGGAAATGGAGATATGTGTCTGATGATGGAGTGTCAGATAGCATGATATTGCATTTTCCCAGAAGCACCCGGGGAACCTGAAGGCAACACTATAGTGCCTCTCACAACTGCAGACCTCATTGTGTGATGCTGCTTTTATCTCAAAATACAATCGGTTGGCTGTGGGTAAAAATGTATGATCATTCATGCAGGACACAAGTAGCATAGTGTATCTGTGTAGACACACTCACTCACATACACATGCACAAACACCCACCGTGTTTTCCCTTTTATCCATAGAGGCTATTCATACTGTACAAAATGTATAGATTCTCCATTTCTGCTCTCATTTCCAAGTTATCTCCAGGCTCTCTGCAGCAGATATCCATCTGTGTGCACGCACTGATTTTAAGCAGGGACACACCTGAGTAATGGAGCAAACATAAACGCGCTTGCACACTTGCATGTGCGCTTTCGGACATGAATTTGCTTCGCAGGGTAGGCGTGGACTGAATACAGTGGAATCGCGTTATTGCTGATGTATGGTTTTTGCTCGGAGCAGTGCAGTTCTCCTTTCCGCACACCAGCTTTATCAAAGTGAGAGAGATGAACAAGGCAGGGAAAAAAAAGCTAAAATGCAGTCAGGCTTTGTCTTCATTGTTGACATTTAATCAGCCCAAGGTACTGACACTGCTGGGAGGAAATCACTGCTGTGTCAAAGCATGCTCCACCGCCGTTGCTTGTCTTATTTATGGGCTTGAGTAAACTAAAAATAGCAGGAGATGGATAGCATCACGTTGATCGGTTTGTCTTGATTTTGAAGAAAAGAGGTGAAGATGTAAGCGAAACCTGCACGATGCTTTTATTTTCAGGAATTATGGGTAGCAGTAACTCTAGTAGTACCAACAAGCCACAGGGCTCAAAACAGTTGTGGTTCCCCCACTGCTAGGAACAACGGGAGTTCAAGGCGAGGACATTTATGACTCAAGCTCTAACAGCTTCTCTGTTCTCTCCCTCTAGTGCCAACCATCGAGGATGTCTCCGTTTCGTCATCCATACCCAGGACCACCACTGTTTACACCACCACCGCTGTGTCCACCATGAAGGGCCAAGGTGGCACGACAGTAGCAGGAGCAGGAGCAGATCCAAGAGATGGCAGAGATCCGTTTGAGGACAGTCGAGGTCCAGGTACAGCTGAGCCCACTGTACCCGAGCTGCCTCCAACACCGAGACGCTTCTGTGAGGCGACCAGGAGGAGAGCCATCGACTGGCCCCACACCCACACTGGGACCACTGTGGAGAGACCCTGCCCCAAAGGGACCAGAGGTACGATTGTGTCACACATACCGATAACATGTTGTAACTTTTTGGAAACAAAGATTTTCTTTAAATGCATATAGTACATAAATATTTCAGATTTGTACGATCTGGTGTCTGTCTGTTGGAGACTAGAGGTTAATTTTAGTTATCTGAATAATTTTTTAAAAAGCGCAGTTGTTGGGATACTACAGAATTTTATTGGATTTAAGCTTGTTAACTTAGCTTAACACAAATGCTGGAAACAGTGGGATGCTTTGCCGAGTAACACCCACACCTTAAAGTCTTAGTAATTAACATGTAATGTGTTGTTTAATATATATGAACACAGGTTGACTTATATTCTATAACAACATTGTAAATTCATTCGACTTGGTCATTTGTGAATTTTAGAGCTGCTGGTGGGCTAATATTTACGCAAGCTGCTTTCACCTTGGCTCAGCCTATGCTAGGCTTACTGTCTTCGGGTTTCCACTGGTTCGTTTTTAGTCTATAGATATAGAAGTACAATTTTTTACAGCAAAAAAAATAAAGAATTGTCCATTTCCCTGAATGTCAAATTAATTTTTGAAAGTCCTAATTACACCAATGTCAAATTAAGATACTTTGCATTACACAGCTTCCGCCCAGTGCTCAATGAAGCCCATTTTACAAAATGATGTGACCCAGTGCAGCTATATCATAAAAGCTATCCTAAAAAAATCCATAACTTTCAACAATCGAGCTACAAAATGTTCGTATAAATACAACCAGGAAAGAAGTGAAATAAAGTTAATTAAAACTAGAGACTTTCACTCTCCCAAAGATAGTTATCATGGCTTTAAAAATATATACAGATGATTGAGAAAATGTGTCCAAACTTCCTTTTCACCAGGAGTGTGTGTGTGTGTGTGTGTGCGTGCGTGTATATATATATATATACACACACACACATACTCAACAAAAATATAAATGCAACACTTTTGTTTTTGCTCCCATTTTTTATGAGATGAACTCAAAGATCTAAAACTTTTTTCACATACACAATATCACCATTTCTCTCAAATATTGTTCACAAATCTGTCTAAATCTGTGATAGTGAGCACTTCTCCTTTGCTGAGATAATCCATCCCACCTCACAGGTGTGCCATATCAAGATGCTGATTAGACACCATGATTAGTGCACAGGTGTCCCTTAGACTGCCCACAATAAAAGGCCACTCTGAAAGGTGCAGTTTTATCACACAGTACAATGCCACAGATGTGGCAAGATTTGAGGGAGCGTGCAATTGGTATGCTGACAGCAGGAATGTCAACCAGAGCTGTTGCTCGTGTATTGAATGTTCATTTCTCTACCATAAGCCATCTCCAAAGGCGTTTCAGAGAATTTGGCAGTACATCCAACCAGCCTCACAACCGCAGACCACATGTAACCACACCAGCCCAGGACCTCCACATCCAGCATGTTCACCTCCAAGATCGTCTGAAACCAGCCACTCGGACAGCTGCTGAAACAATGGGTTTGCATAACCAAAGAATTTCTGCTCAAACTGTCAGAAACCGTCTCAGGGAAGCTCATCTGCATGCTTGTCATCCTCATCGGGGTCTCGACCTGACTCCAGACCTTTCAGAGTGGCCTTTTATTGTGGGCAGTCTAAGGCACACCTGTTCACTAATCATGGTGTCTAATCAGCATCTTGATATGGCACACCTGTGAGGTGGGATGGATTATCTCAGCAAAGGAGAAGTGCTCGCTATCACAGATTTAGACAGATTTGTGAACAATATTTGAGAGAAATGGTGATATTGTGTATGCGGAAAAAGTTTTAGATCTTTGAGTTCATCTCATTAAAAATGGGAGCAAAAACAAAAGTGTTGCGTTTATATTTTTGTTGAGTGTGTATGTATGTGTATATATATATATATATATATATATATGTATGAATGAATGAATGAAATAAAGCTTCACAGAGAAAAAAAACAGATACTGCTGCCTGTCTCCGGGAGAAGAATTCTTCCAAAGTACTTGCATTTAGACAGTACATTCACAGTAACCTAATGGGCTGCACAGTGGAATTGTGGTTAGCACTTTCGCCTTGCAGCAAGAAGATCCCGGTTCAAATCCCAGGGTGGGCCTGGGATCTTTCTGCATGGAGTTTGCATGTTCTCCCTGTGCATGCGTGGGTTTTCTCCAGGTACTCCGGCTGCCTCCCACAGTCCAAAAAATATGCTGAGGTTAACTGACTATTCTAAATTGCCCGTAGGTGTGAATGCGAGTGTGATTGTTTGTCTGTATATGTCGCCCTGCGACAGACTGGTGACCTGTCCAGGGTGTCCCTGCCTTCGCCTGAGTCAGCTGAGATAGGCTCCAGCACCCCCCGCGACCCTAGTGAGGATAAAGCGGTGTATAGAGAAATCCCTGCAAGAAGTGCATGAATTCTGCAGTTAGGGAAACCTTCACTGATAGCCATTATATGAGTTCAGCTGGCAGTGATACTGCGGCAATAATCTTCCAGAAGTTATCTTAACACTCATTCAAAGAGACTGACAGAGCTGTCAAAACATAAATCAGGGCCATTGGAGAATAAAAACAAGAAAGAGCCGATGTTGGAAAGAGAGGAAGTCTCAGATTTAGTGTGTTATTGCTCTTGTCAGTGGAGCAGCATGTTATTTGGAGAAACAGTGTTTTCTTTATACATGCATACTAAGGGAGTAAATAAAAGGTTTATACTTGTGAAATCTGTCTGTATATACAAGCAATATGTAACCTCTGTTTGCCCACTGTTATTTTATTCTTTTACTTCTGTCCAAGCTGTGTAGGACCCTGATAGTCTTTTAGTATCCTTTCAACACTTTTTTTTTTCCATACAGTCAGTCTGTAAAGCTTGCAAGCTTTTGAATGGTTTGGAAATCTTTGTTCCTGCTGAACAGTTCGTTTCCTGCACCAGAGAGTTTGAATGAATGAAGGACCAGCAGGAGAAACGGTATCTGAGCAAGGTCTTGGCTTCCTTCCAACTGTTGTGTTTATTCTGTGGTACTGCAGGCATCGCCTCTTTCCTCTGCACTGTGGCAGGGACCTGGTGCTCCAAAGGGCCAGACCTCAGCAACTGCACCTCCCACTGGGTGACTCAAGTGGCACAAAAGGTAAAAGGAGAATATGTCAGTTACAAAATATGACAACCTTGTAACGTGGTCAAACTCAAACATCTCGCTGCAATTTCTGACCCTTTTCTAGCTTAGTTTATTGTCTGTATTCCAGCAGAGAACTGGTCAAGTGTACTTATCATGAAAATCCTTTTTTTCAAGGGCAGCTAAAATACCGTGTTTGGCAGAAAGAAATGAGCTATCTACAACATCAGGAGTAAATGCCAAGAATTGTGGTGTGTTACTGGGAATCAAAGAGCCTGGGCTTGTTTTTTCTTACTTTCATGCTTTGATCATGCAGGTAGTAATCTAATGTAGATGTACAGATAGCGACATCAGAAGCTTCAGTGCACACCAACACAACACAAACACAAAACATATTGAATTGTAAAGGAGAGATTATTGTTTCTCTTAACTGAAAAACAGAATGCAGCAGGTTCAGGCAGTGATCCTGGCTGTTGTTGAAAGGCATTTTATGGAAATGTAGAAATGAAGAAAAAAAAAGAGTTGTGTTGTTATGCCATACCACACTACAGGTTTGAAGTAGATTAGGAATATATACTGTTTTAACTGTGGGAAAAACAACAAAATTATCAATAATGTGAAAATATAATAAAAATTATGCATGCCACATTAAAGGTCCCATATAGAGAAAATCTATTTAAATTTTTTTTGTATGTCTTGAAAACTTGAAAGTGAAAATTAAAGCTGTGGGTCTCAGCCACAAGCAGATGTTCTGCTGTTGGCTGTAAGAGTAAACACAAGAGTCACCATGCACTCTGAGATCTGAGAAACTGAAGATCCTGTGCAATATTTGGATTTTTGTGGGAATGCCACCCCAACAATAAGGCAATACTTAGTGTTAGCACATTTTGTGACTAATCCGGCGAACATTACCATTAGCTTTGAAAAGTTGGGGACTTTAAGAGTCATTTGAAACAAATAACGAAGGACTGGATGTACAACCTACTGATAGATAGATAGATGAAACTACAGTGCCACAGCAATTTCAGAACAGACATGTCACCACACATTTTTTCAAATAGATTCCATACTAAATAAGTTAAATAAAAACAATCAATAGATAAAAAATGCAAGGTTATTTTTGTGCTTTGTAAAACCTTATAGCAGTGGGTGAACTGTGCTACCCTGCTCTGTTGATCATACACACAGAGGGCGGCTTCTTCCTGAAGGAGGCGGGAACAACAGCAGCCAGCTGCATTTAATGCTGCAGATGCTGAAACAACCTGCTTAGAATGGGTCTAAACAGTCATGGAAAAATTTACCATGTTTGCAGTGCTTTGAGCTGAAAACGGGGAAATTCTAAGAACATATGTGACTTTAATGAAAAGGGGCACAATATAGGATCTTTAATGTGGATGCATTTTTGTGTTCACTCAACAGTACTTCCATCTAAAGATGATATACAAAAAACCCAAAGGACAAAAATTCTGACACAAAAATCTTTTTTTTTTTAATATTTATTCTTCATCCATGTGATATTGCCAGAGAGGGAAGAAGAAAATTTCCCACTATTCTAGCTTCATTCAGGCACCGTG
This sequence comes from Acanthochromis polyacanthus, assembly GCF_021347895.1. Taxonomy (NCBI): domain Eukaryota; kingdom Metazoa; phylum Chordata; class Actinopteri; family Pomacentridae; genus Acanthochromis; species Acanthochromis polyacanthus. Next base: position 22,615,506 of record NC_067121.1, read on the forward strand.
CTTAGATGATTATACACATCGCTAGTCCTATTGTGACAGATAATAGGCGAGAGCCGTAGTTATTTATTTTTACTTTTGCAGATTTGCTCATTAAAAGAGAAACCAGATAAACTCCATGAGTAATTGGCTGAATTAACTGTATTAGGTTATTAGTACTTTTATTTAGATATAATTGCCAATGATGACGGTTCTACAGCCATTACACCACTGGTTTGTTGACACTTCTGAAGTCCTTTTTACTAAGGGGGGGGGGAGGTATTGTAGTACATCTACAAGACTCGTTTGATTCCTCTGAATATCACCTTGGGAGCTGAACGGCTCAGGAATTGAATGATATGAATGTTTTTCCCACACATAATTTTGCTCTGTATGATTTGCGTTGGCTTTCTCTGCGTGAAGTTTAATTGGCAGTGGCATTCCAAAGTTCCTGTCTGTGTGTGTGGTGCCTCATTTCTTCTTAGTGCAGAATGGATTGATTTCTTGTACAATAACTGTTAAGGGATCACAGCATGAACATTAATATATAGTCAGTGTATAATATGTGTATGTAGCCTGACAGTCAAGGTAAACTTGAAGTAGGTGGATGTACCCAAAAACGTAAAGGACATTAGCTGTTGGGTTATACTGATCACAGATGACAATACACACTTTGAAAGCTTATCGTTGTTGCATACTGGGGCATTTTTCTTTATAGTTCTTAAGCCTGTTGGTCACAGATATGTGGTAAGCATGCAATCCCTGTGAGTGCATTTAATCTGCACACACAGACCTTTTATGAGGCGCCGTGTTACGATAGATTACAGCTCTGAGGTGTACATGAGATACATTATTTTATGTTCATGTTGCATAACCACTATTTCAGGGCTGCCTCGTTGACACTTTGCTGACACCCCCTTGTTTCCCCTGTTGCTGTTTTTAGATCCGAAGCGGCGAAAATGCTGCTAATTTAGCCAATGAGCTGGCGCGCCACACACAGGGCCCGGTGTTTGCCGGAGACGTCAGCTCCTCGGTGCGCCTGATGGAGCAGCTCGTCGACATCCTGGACGCTCAGCTGCAGGAGCTCAGGCCCAGCGAGAAGGACTCAGCTGGACGCAGCTTCAACAAGGTGCTGTGAAAATCCTGTCTGGCCCATTGTAACCTCTCATTAAACTTTGTTCGCCTTTTGCCCCAACTCGATGTCAGCATGACTCAGGACATTCATTAGCAGGACACCTTCTGATACACACAAACACAAACCCACCTGGGCACTCCCTTACACGCACACTTACACCTTCCTGGACACACACAGTGCCAGGTGAGGCGACTAGGGAAACGGGTCTCGCCCTTAGGGGAGGCTCATTCCTCTACAGCTTCTTGGTAATTACCGTCTTTGGAAACGCACGCTCACCTGGCTCTTCCCCCTGAAGGAGCTAATGGCCATGAGCCCCCCACCAACGCAAAGAATAACTCTTCATTGCTGACAAATGTGGACGTGCCCTGTCCCAGAGCTTCTGCAGGCGCTTAGCGAGAAAATAGCAGTGCCAAGACATCTCCACCATCTCAGCTGCCGGCAGTCACATGGAGAGATGAGTGACAGCTTGAAAAATTACATTGTTATTCAGACTTTGGAGACAGCAGTTGCTCTGTAAACAAGGTGATTTTCACCAAAATGACGCCCGTTGTTTGTGCCCTTATGTTCAGACAGCTCGACTGCTATTACGCATTTGAAGCTAAGACCTAACAGGTTTCTCATTGCATCGCAAACGGTGTTGTAGCGATTGAACATAGGAACAATGCCATGCCACTTTCTGAAAATCTCAGATTTCCAGCAACTTAATCTCTCTGCATTGATGTAAAGGTGCTCACCGGGACCCTGTTTTGTGCACTAACGGCTGCAACAAAACGGACTTTCAACCACATCCACACATTGACAGTTTGAGGTGTGAATTCAATGATTTATTTATCCTCCTGTTGATCTTTTAGCACCTCTGTAACAGCAGTGCTTTCTCCGTCTGAGCACTTTGTCTTGCACATGTCACTGTAAAACCTATTTACATGGCCCAGAAGCCTTGGACCAAATCAGGTTTTTCTAATCCCCTGCCCTGATTATGGAAACTGGCTTTCTCGTTCACTTGATATAAGAAATCAGGTTAGTGCAGAAACCAGACTGTAACCTTATATGTGTGTAAACACAATTAGGGCTTAAGACAAGTCGATTTCCATGCCATGCAGAAATAAATAGAAACCAATTGCTGCTTGCTGCAGAAGAAAAAAACACCTTACATCTGAAACTAGACATGGATTTGAAAATGTTTACGAAAAATTTAACGATTGCGTACATGACTTGTATTCAAGAAGCTGAAACTACAAGACCGTGGGGTGGCCCTTTCACTTTCATGCTGCCCTTTTCCACAAATATATTGTGGTGTCCATGGGAGAAATCTCTGTTGGAGAAACATTTTAGATTTTCTGTGTGCGTACGCTTGAAGTATTTATGATTTGGCGGTTGTAATCTGGACTGAAATAACATTTTATCTCTTGTTTTTCCAATTCTGTGTCAGAGCTACAATGTGCGATTTTCTCCGGTTTGACTTAATTAAGAGGAGACGGCGACTTATTTAATGCCGCGAGACTAACAAGGGGTTTTAAAAAGATCTAGCACTTTGTTATTTTCTCAATGTCGTGAAATACAAATGACCTCATCCCACATTGTTTACCTTCTCAGTGTATTTTAAAGCATCACTAATGGGGAGCATCGGAATCTGCTCTCAGCATTTTTTCCTCCCCTCTGCCGTGCATTCCTCATCTCTTCCCTTTGCTATTATGTGATCCATATTCATATTTAGAATTCACAACGCATTTACAGCATTATTTTAAGGTCATTGTTCGTCGACCTTTCCCTTTCCTTCTTTTCATTAATTCTGTAAATGACGGTAAGTGACATGATGCAATGCTTCCTGTTTTCTTACCACCTCTTTCTACGATCTGTTTCTTGTGCTTGATCCTCGTTGTTGTGTGGAAAAGCTTCAAAAAAGAGAGAAGACATGCAGAGCGTACATGAAGGTATAACTGCCAGGCTCTCCTCGTTGCTTTTTCTACCCTGATCCCTCACATCTGACTAGCAGCATGCAGCTCTGTCTGTCTCGTTTTTACAGTATGTGCCTGGTGACCTGCTTGTACAATCTATGGCTGCTGTCTGTTCTCCTGTTATTCTGTCCATCTGATGCCACCATTAATATCACTCCGTTTTTGTCCTATTTTCCCTCCTCTGTGTCCTATCACTTGCGTATCTTTCATTTTTCTCTCTCCTGCTTTCCTTCCTCCCCCACTCCTTCTCTCTCTCTCCATCTCTCTTGTCGGCTCTTTATATGTTGTGTGAATAATTGCCTGCCCACGGTCGTAATTGCACCTCCCTGTCAGCCAGAAGTGTGATCAAAGTGGCAGTGTGCTCAATTTTCACTTGCTTACATTGTACAATTTCTAGTCTCCCTTGTCCCTGTTGCAAAAAAAAATCTCCTCTCTCACTGCAGTTGTGTTTTATCTGTAGGATTAATTTCTGAGCCCATTAGTATGTTTGTGTTCCAGTCGGATTTTCAGTCTCTTCCCCCAGACATTTTACTTTTCCTCTGCTGTAGTGGAGTTTATTTCTTTGGTTAGGTGGTGCTGAAAGACAAGGGCATGGTGTAAACACACGGGAGAAGATGCCTTGCATGGCATAAAACAAATGATCGGATTTTGTATTTCTCACATGCTCATGGGAGTTCCGTGTAAGTGTGAGTTGCTTTTACCGGCGGTCTCATTTTTACGAAGATGACAGGGTTATGCACTTTCCTTCCTGCATATATGAATATCTTTTTAGCATGCTAGTGGCACGACTAAGGGCACTCAGGCAGTGCCAGTGTATTGGTCTGTTAGTCAGTGCATGACCTTGGTCCAGTTCAATATCTACTGGATGTATTGGCCCAGAATTTGATACAGATATTTATTGTGTCTGGAGGATATATCCATATGACTCTGATGATCTTTTAACTATTCCTCTAGTCTGGCACTGTGACTTCACCTGAGCCAGAATCATCTACTGTGCCTTCCCAATATCTCCCATACACCTCACCTGTCTGTATTGGTTTACATTTTGGCAAAGCTTCACCATTAGAAGTATACTGCATTAGTTAGGAGCACTTTGTGTCTGCAGTGTATCCACTAATGTACCGACAACCATCACTGAATTACTTTGGCACTTGGTCTGCACAATAGATTGTGAAGTGCAATGTGAAGAAAGAAAAATTTATCTTAAACACACCATAGTACAACTTTTTTTGCTGCTTGATTCACTGAAATATTTGCGTGGTTTTCATCTTCTGTGACTCATCTACAAGACTACAATTTACTTCAATTTAAGAACTCTTGGATGCAGGCACAGTACAAAATACACTTCACAGAAACGCCAAAAAGGAAGATGTTGTTGCAAGAAGAAATACAGCATCACTTGTGTGAAAATAATTCTGCTACAGAAAGGGGATGTTGATCAAAAACAGGTACTCTGCTGGCAGCGTTGCCACTATACGAGGCAGCATGACTGATTTTTTTTTTGCCCATTTAAATCAGCACCACAAAGCTCTGTATGACGAGTGCAAGGCCAGATCTGAATGCCACACAAAGCGAAAAACCATTTTGAATGCTGTTGCCAGTGTTACACCACAAGGGAATGGCTCCAAACAGCTTTTTTTTCAGCTTTTTAAAATTTCTTGTGCAGATACTCTCCCCTACAAAATCACGCCAATCATCCGAGAATATTTTAGTCGTTCCAAATAGTTATTCAAGTCATCTTGTGAGGAATGCTGTATTTTTTCATATCGCAAATTTTTTGAACGTCGTGCTGTCCTATTTGATAGTGAAGAAGCTTTTGAATATAACGCGTCTTTTTCTGTTATTTTCTGGATGTTTGTTTGCAGATCTAGTCATTATCTATATGCTTGAAGAATTTACAGAGCTATGAGTTGAGCTGTGTGTCACAACCACTGCTGCAGCTCCAACTACCGACCACGCACTCAACTTGGAAAACATTGCATCTGCTAAACATTAGCATGTTAGCATACTGGTGTTGCCAGCTCCCTGAAAGCACCACCGTCTCACAAAACTGCTAATATGGCTGCTAGATTTTTTTTTGTTGTTGCTGTTCGTCATCTATTGCTGTTGAAGTCAAAGCATCTTGAATGTTCACTGTCTGTCCAGTGAGTTTTCACCGTGCGATACATTTCTCTAGTTATAGAAAGCCACAGGGGCTCCCCTGCTAGCACCTCTGTGATTTGTAAATTGACCTCCACCCAGGCGAGAAATAAAGAGGATTCAATCATAAGACAGATTCTTTCTGTCCTACACAAATCACAAATTAGAGAGAGACATACTTTTTTTCTCCTTTTAGATTTCATGGGTCCTTTGAGGATGGCTTACCGGGGGGCAGTGAAGACCATTTAGTGTCAGTCTGGTTGTAATGGCTCCAACCCTGTAATCGCCACTTCTCTCTCTGCTGCTCTTTCTCTCCTTCATACACACACATACACACACACACACACACACACACACACACACACACACACACACACACACACACACACACACACACACACACACACACACACACACACACACACACACACACACCTACACACACAAACACACACTTAACTCCCGTCATAGTCACAGTTTGCAAGCTTCCAGTTGCCTGCAAGGTCAGGGCCACAGAGATTGATTTTAGTGCTTGGACCCAAGATATAAAGACGCGGTGAGTGCTCTGTGTCTGGATACAGCCATCACTGCTGTGGTTAACATGAGCTCGGTGGTTAAATGTTGCGGTTAATCATATAGTGGTGCAGTCTTTGGTTGATCCCCTTTCTTGTTATTCCAGGCAAACGGATAATCCTGTCTGTGGTCAATTAGTGTTTTGGATAATCACAGCTGTGACTAATTGGTACAGTGAGCAAGGGCTTGTTGTGGTTAATTACCGTTATTGTGGTGGGTCTTGCTGCGGTTAATGGCACCTATGGTTAAATTGTCACTCTGATTTATCACACCAAGGCCTCCTCTAGATCTTTGTACCACTGTGTTTTTGTAGGATTTGAAAAACTTAGCGAGGTTGTTTCTTAATTGCGCCACGCAGGAGTCGTGAACTCACTCTGCCGGGGTCAAAGGAAACTCTTGTTTTATCAACATATGATACTTGTGTGGGTTCGATGGAATGTTTTGCTTACTTACTGCTTATCAGAAAGCAGGAAATGAAAGGATTGCCATTGAAAACAAGCAGAAATTTTCCCCCGTTTTGACTTGGACTACTACTCTGGACATGGATTTCATGATAATGCCCCCTTTCCTCCAGGAAAATAGTATTCAAGTCATTATCGGCGGATCCTGTTATGGAAATAAGAAAACTGTCCATGAGAATGATTGTTCTTTTGGAAAATAGCTGCTTAAAAGCAGGAAGTGACAAAGCAGCATTGCAGACAGTTTCTTTCAGTGACGGGAAAAAACATTTGGTTTGTATTTCTTTCTACCCTCAAGCATGTTTGCATTATTATTCAATAAAGAAATTGGAAATTGGTGCACAAGAGACTTCCTTAGATTAGGCCTATTTTTTATATACAGAATATTAAATAATACGCTATAAATATTTTATCATCATTATTATTTTAGCTGCCCTTTGACTTTCTTAAACTCTTATGTCTTTAGTGGGAGTGATCTTGATATTTCAGTTTCAGTCTTTGCTGCTGTCACTGTTGGCCATGCATGCCCTTTTTTTTATCATTTGCTTCCCAGTCCCCCGCTCTTTGTTATTAAACTCAAGTTATGATGGGGGGGAAACAGCAAACTGACATTTCACTTCTCTCCATGGATACAGGCAATTGTGGACACTGTTGACAACCTCCTGAGGCCGGAAGCTCTGAAATCCTGGAAAGACATGAATTCCACAGAACAAACGCACGCTGCCACAATGCTCCTGGATACCCTGGAGGAAGGAGCCTTTGTCCTTGCGGAGAACCTGATCGAGCCTGCAATCGTAAAAGTGCCTGCAGAGAATATCAGTAAGTTCCTCTCCAATAACTGTAAAAAAAGAGAAAACTGCACGTCCATCAGTCACCATTTACGATGCTGTTGGGTTTTGTTTTTGGCTCTGCACCCCGTCTCACTAAAATTCTTTCAAACAGATTGGTAAAATTGCCTGCAGGGTATACAGACAGATGAGAAATTAAAGGAAAAACTTGAACTCTTGACTCTTTCAAGAAGAGGATTTGGTGGCTCTTTTATGTTGTGGGTGGCCTTTTTGCTGCTATGGTTTCTGTCCACTGGTCCCCTTAGAGGGACAAGTCACTGCAAATCAATACAAAGTTGTTCATAGTGATAACCTCTACCCTATGATGAAACGTTTTTATGCTGCTGGTGGCTCAACACTTTCCTGAGACACTTTATGTTGTTTTTTTTTCTTTATTATGTCACTTGAGTGTAATATAGAATAGAACTTAGTAAATGACATCTTTGTTCAAAAACAATTTGATTCAACAAAAGAAAAATCTAATTTGTCCTCGCGTGCAGTTTATTAGCGACATGATCTCATTCATTTAAGTCAGCTTTGTGCAGCGAACTGTCATATTTCTACTCATAGTGCTTTGTTGCCATGGTTATGGTCCCCCACTCTCTGTTTTTTGTCTTATACCTCATTGGTTTTTAATCTTTTTCTTGCATTGTAAAGCCACATCATTGAATGTGTGCTGCGAAATGAACTGTCCAGACCTCTGGGGGAAAACAAAGAAACCAATTGAATGGCGCTGTTCCATTCAGACAGCACTCTATCTGTTCTCTCCAAGCCTTTCTCATTAAGTAGTAGTTAGCTAAGCTGATAAGAGCTAGTTGCTCTGTCTTTACCAAAAGAACTGATTAATACATTGTGTGATATTCTCAGTATTGGCTGTTTCATCACTGCATTCAGGCAGTTTTTATGAACTTGTCAAGCTCTCGCTTATCTGCACAAATATCCCAGTGAAGAGACATAAATACAAACGTATGAAGACAAACACAACCTGAGAGAGCAGCTCACCTGACCTCCCTTGAAGAGCTGAAAAACACTGAAAATTATTGTTGATTCTAATTGGCAGTTTGTCGGAGCCCAAATGGAATCTCTGGGTGAGCATCAAGGGCAAGACGAGGGAACGGGGAGAGGGGAGGTAAAAGCTAGACAGAGGGGGAGTGCAACCACAGAACAATTCCTCATCTCCGTCTGTCAGAAGCCATCTATCTGAGGAAGTGAGGCCGTTTCTGATGGGAGGGAGTGTGCTGATACGTGTGTCCTCCTGACCCTTTAGTAATTTCACACATCAAAGGGAGCACCACCCGGCAGCTGGCATACCAGGGAGAGGGGCTGCTGGAATTTGGAGGATTTTCAAAGATTTGCTCGTCAAGCCCAGAGTTATCTGAACCCACAGGGGAAAGAAAAAGTAAAAAGTACAAGCTCAATGATATTTTTGATCCTATGAATATTTGACATTCATGCTGCAGTAGGCTCTGTGCTTGCATTTGCTCATCCTCTATCGCCGCCCTTGTTGTTATTTTTTCTTCTGCTCTTGCCTCAGAGGCTTTCACAATGCCAGCCAACAGCTTAGTGACATGGTTTTTTAAGTAAATGACTCTCTACAGGGTCTTGCCAATGAGATTGGATTCTGCTAACGGTACAATGACTGTCGAGTCTTTACACGTACCCCACCGGGTCTTAACGTTAGAGCCCTTATTAAACACCATGTAATGCTTTTGAAATGTTGCCTAGTAATACACCTCTCTCGTTCTGTCTGTCTCTCTCTTTGCCCTCACCTCCTGCCACCTCTCAGTGTTGGATGTGTACGTGTTAAGCACTGACGGTCAGGTGCAAGATTTCAGATTTCCACAGACCAGCAAGGGTGGAGCGTCTCTTCAGCTTTCCTCCAACACGGTGAAAGTAAACAGCAAGAATGGTGAGAAAACTCTACAGCTGCAGAAACATTTACCCATGGCTAGATGGCTAGCTGATGATGTAAAATCACCTCTAGTTCAAGTTCACAGCATTGTTGTCTTGCATGTGATTGGGAAAGGAGAATTATTATACAGCTGTACGTACTAGGACCATAGTAAATGCATTAAATGGCTTTTTTGCAGAGTTAGATGAGAAGACTTGTAGTACAATATATATGTGTGAGTGTGGGTGTGTGTGATTAGCGTAGCTTATTATAATGCCTGATAATAGCTCATCTTGGTCTATTGAAAGTTCAAAAATTGGTCAACCAGGATATATAATTGCAGTTAATATATTTCATTATGTGTATTTAATTTGCCTATCTTTACACAAACAAGTTTTATAGTGTAAGCGTTTCTTGGTAGAGTGATAAGACAAACAAGATAACATGCTAAATGGAATTTTACTATCTGTGCTAGGGATGTGAATTTCAAACCTCATTTTTCGTAATCCTTAATCAATAATCTATCAATTCATATGCTGATGTTGCTGTTTTTTATCAATGTACACATTGACATTGGCTGCAAAGGCGGCTCTAGATTAACCGCAGGGCTATAGGAAATAAACATAAATAATGCACTCTGGTTTCGCATGTTTAGCTTTATTTCTTTTATAATGGGATTTGAGAAGCCACTTCATCTGTTTATTAATATAGGGAGGTCTAACAGTCTCACATCTATGCAGGGCCGGACTGACAAAACAGGGCAGAGAAGCTCAGATTACAAGACACACAGAGGGAGTGTGACCTCATTCTCTGCTCGAGACGTCATTATTCCACGATATATTTACATAGCAGACAGTTGTTTGCTGCATTATTAATGTTATATGTATCCTTAAAGTCTTGCATATTGTGACTTTGATTCGTTTATAGTGTAAATTGGAATCTTGCTTAGCAACCCCCGTGTTCATTGATGAAGAAAGCCATTTCACAGCCTGTTTGGCGTGAATGTTGCATGTGTGTTTTCACTACAAAGATAATTGGTAATTTGCTGTTTATCGAATGCGTTGTTTTTTTTTTTAAATGCTGTTTGCAGGTGTGGCCAAGCTGGTATTTGTGCTCTACAAACACCTGGGTCAGTTCCTCAGCACTGAAAACGCCACGCTGAGGGGAATGGGGGACCTGAACAAACACAACCTCTCTCTCACTGTCAACTCCCACATCCTGTCAGCCTCGATTACAAAGGAGTCCAGCCGTGTGTTTGTGGCCGACCCCGTGATCTTCACACTGGAGCACCTGGATGTAAGCCTCCTCCTGATTTTCCTCCAGACCACAATATAGAGCCAGACAGCAACAAATACTGAAATGCTTGTGCTGCTTTTTACAGTGAAGGTCAAATCTGGAACTTTGTATTATTGTTGCAGTAAAAACTCTTCTTGTAGCAAAAAAAAAGCATCCATTATACAACATAGTGTGTCATGGGTGGTGGTTATTACTAATCAGACATGCAAGCTGATGCTTCTTCTCTTTTTATTTTGCCTTGTGCTTGAATTGCCATAGTAACCTTCTTATAATTCACCATATAAATATTCTGTTTCATTCTTTTTCTTTTTCTGTTTTGATTTCTTTGATCCTTTTTTCCTCAACATTTGATTACATTTGAATAATTTGAATTGCTGAGACAGTAACTGGTAGAAAAAGCTCAAATAAACATCATTCACATATGACTTTGGCATCCAGTGACTTACATCTAAAGAAACATAATGTACAAGGTGTGTTTGTGTACACTCATCCATATTGCAGTGCATGTTCATGTATGTTTAATCATTTTTTTTTGTGTTCTGTAGAAGGAGCACTACTACAATCCCAACTGTTCCTTCTGGAATTACTCGGAACGAAGCATGATGGGATACTGGTCCACTCAGGGCTGTAAACTGCTGGAAACCAATAAGAGCCACACCACTTGCTCCTGCAGTCACTTGACCAACTTCGCCATCCTCATGGCTCATCGGGGAAATGTGGTAAGTGGCCCTCGCCGTGTGGTTTGCATGAGCTATTTTCTGTCTCAATTAGTTGTTCCTCTTCCGTCTCGCTGAAAGATTTGTGCACACACGGCAAGAACAAGAATGGCATTTCAGTGGAGATAATTAGATTATAGCTGGAGGAGAAGGTAAGGGCGGGAGGAGGGGAGGGAGCCAGAGGAAAGGCAGTGGGGCTGTCACTTTAAAAGAGCGAGATTGTGAATCAGGATAGGAAGTGCCATACCATTATCAGAAGTAATTAGGTTTTACCTGTGGTCCGTGTCTAATATTCCTCCATGCGTACGTCCCTGAGAATCATGGGAAACAGCATAACCTCAGCTGTAACTTCTGTTTCCACCCCTCTTGAAGTGGTGCAGGACCCATTTGGTCGCAAAATGCAATTACAATCCAATTACATGATAAATAGCATGTGCAGCAAGGACCTAGCCAGTAATAAATGTAGAGGATAAGTTGGTGGTTTGTTTAATAATACGTCCCAACTCATGAACTCTGTGCCTGTCATCTGTCTTAACCTCAACCTTAACCACAGCTCGAAACCAGAGCCCCGAGGCTGGGCTTAGCCTCACACCAATTCCCTACACATCACCTCAACTGTAACTCCTGCCCTCAATAAAATTACAAATATCACAGGAGGAATTGCCTCACTTTCAGGCCACCATGTCCTTGAGTGATATTTTGTGTGGCCAAGTCTGCTATTTTCACATTTGCCAGGTGCCCATCTTGAAACCAGCTCAGTTTTTAGATCTTCTGAAACACTGCGTGATTCAGCCTCAAAGCGAGGACCCACGTCGTCACGGCAGGGCTGCGGCTCTTTGTGGCAGTTTTTTTGTTGATGCTGTTTTCTGTAACACTGGCTGCAGTATTCTGATCTAAACATTTTCCATCTGAGTGCCAGATGACATGAGGTCTAACTCGGGTAGGTGGCAACTTCATAGGGATTTTTGTAGAAAAAAATGTATATTTTTGAATGATATTTACCTAATTTTGTTTTATATTGACTGTAGATAAACATTACAATTTGGACATTTGAAAGGGGTTTAAAATGGCTTGCGTGCTGAAGAGGAATGACTACTTGAAGCAAAAAGCTGTTCATATGTGCACCTGTCTATCGCTATCACAGACTGCTGCAAGCCTCAGAAATTTCCATTTTAATAACGGTATACACTGATGTTTCCATCAGGTTTGCGTTTACACTTAAGCATATTCAACACTTCAATCCGCAGCCATTATATGCTCACATGCCACTTATCGTAATATCAAGTGCAAAGGGGAAGGTCAGTCCATGTTTTATCTGTGTCTCTGCAGAGGGAGGGCAGCGTGCACGAGGTGCTTCTCACCGTCATCACCAGGATGGGTATCGCCGTGTCTCTCGTCTGCCTGGCCATCAGCCTCTTCACCTTCTGCTTCTTCAGAGGTCTGCAAAGTGACCGCAACACCATCCACAAAAACCTCTGTCTCAACCTCTTCATTGGCGAGCTTCTCTTCCTAGTGGGCATCAACATGACAGAACCAAAGGTACCGTGGAAATTATACAGCAGAGGGTCTTCACATTCATGAAGGGTCTCATTTGCCGTGATTAGCCGTTATGCGCCTGAATTTCTACTTCATTTTTCTTTTTAAGTGGCTTCTCAAAGGAAAAAAAAAGATCCACATTAGCTTAAAATATCACAGGTCTTTTCTGGCTGCTTGGTTTAACACTTGAAGGTAACATACTTAAACCCAGGCAGAGTTTTCATTTTTTCATTTAATATCTCTCATCATCACTCATGATCTTTTTTATTTTATTTTATTTAGCCTTTATTTATACAGGTAGTCTCATTGAGACACTGGGTCTCATCTCAAGAGAGACCTGTCCTTAAATAAAATAACAATACAACACTGAGTCACTGACAAACAACACTAACGCACCTATACTACACATTAAAACAATATAATGTAACACTGAGTTCAAGGAAAAACAGGGCCATGACAAAACACAACATGGGCATTAAAATTTAATCACTGTTCTCCTGCATTATTTGTATTTATAAAAATTCTGTGCAATTTATGGTTGGAAGATATGCCTTCTCAAATTCTCAAATGAGTGTTGGCGCTCTTCGATCTAAAATGAGTTATTTTTTCACATACGCATTTTCTCAGAAACCGCATTTTTGTCTGTTGTTGGGAAATATCTGTCTGTTCAAATACTAAACGCTCCATTTCACCTTCTTGTCCTGAATGTTTTTCAGGACAGGTAGCATACAGTTTAAGCAAATCCCTTTGCCTGTTTATGTAGTCATTTTGTCCTATTTTTAACATGAAATAGTAATTAGAGCAGCTTTAGTCTCTGTTTGATTGGCTAAGCTAGGCTGTCTGGACTTTAAAAGTGCCAACAAAATTATACAAGGTCAGGGTGACTGCTCAAAAAGCCCCCCTTGATAATTAGGGAAAAATCTAATTAATCCTTTTAACATCCTCTTTCCTTGCATGTAACCTCCGCGTGTGTCTTCCTGTCAGCTGGTGTGTTCCATCATCGCCGGTGTTCTCCACTTCTGCTTCCTGGCTGCATTTGTCTGGATGTGTTTGGAGGGCGTGCAGCTGTACCTCATGCTAGTCGAGGTGTTTGAGAGCGAGTTTTCACGTAGGAAGTATTACTACATCTCTGGATACCTGATCCCAGCTGTGGTGGTGGGCATCTCAGCAGCCATCGACTACAGGAGCTACGGCACCCAGCGGGCGTAAGTGTAGCATCTTTGCAGAGGCTCTTCTTTGGTGGGGTAAAAATCACGAGTATTAACCCTCCCTTCACTCCACTATGACACACCCACACAGCATGCACGGTATGTGCTAATGATAGTAATATCACAAAGAGTAGTCCACCTCTGCCCCTGGCAAATTTACAGCCTGTCACTACTAAAAGAAGAGGCTTCGAGCAAAGTGGCAACGTTAATGAATGTGCTGGCTAACTGCACTGGCTTGCTGGGTTTTTATTCTTTGCATGTGGATAATTGCCGCCCTTGTCAGTTAAAAGTTTATGCACTTCTCTGCTGGTCTTCATCCAAGCAGCAAGCTTTATGATTTGTAATACTGCAATCCTCTAATTTATGGGATTTAAGTAAACGGCCTTTTTCAAACCCTATTTATTTTGCAGTAATCTTCACTTCATTTCTGTTTCCTGGTGATGAATGCACACCGAATTGCAGTTAATTCTTGAACTGTCTACAATACATTGTTTACTTTATAAAGTCTAAGGTACATACAGACATCCTACATTTGTAGACATTTGCAGACTGTGAAGTCATGAGTCCAATAACCGCTGCTTTTAGACTGCAGCTTCTCATGGCACAGGGCCAGCCCTCCCTTAAGGTCGGGTTTTCGTCTCTGCAGTCAGAGGAATCTCTTCTGTTGCTGTGGCCGATCACTGAGGCAGCTCTGCTGGGCCCTGATCGATGAGACACAACTTTGTTTTGGCAAAGAGATGATTTAATGAACTGAACATTACCTTTTGCTCCCTGCAGATGCTGGTTGAGGGTTGATAACCATTTCATCTGGAGCTTTATTGGACCTGTAACCTTCATAATTGTGGTAAGTTGTAGATTCGTGCACACATGTGATGACTTTTTTTTTTTTTTCAAACAAAGCTTTGAAACCAGTTTATAGATTTTCTCTCTCTGTGCTGGCAGCATCTTTGCTCTGCTCTTCTCAGATCAATTTGCATGAAAGGAAAGTGGTCCCATTATCGCTGACACAAGGACATCAGTGTCCACTCAGCTATGAAATCCTCTGAAATCAGAATTGGTGAGCGGCAACAACTTGAAGCTGTTTGGTCCTTGCTGTACATCTAGAGAATACTCCCCTTCTGCAATCAGGAGGAGAAATCGTTTCAGGCATGAAGGTCATTTTCTCAGTGGGAAAACAAGGGTGATGCTGCTGGGGGGCGAACATGGAAGTAATGAGGGGGTGGGCCAGACAACCATTACCACAGCCCATAGCCCTGCTGAGGATCATGACACATCCCCAGCCAATCCCAGCACACGGACATCTCCATCTTCACCTTTTAATATTTCATGCGGAGCACTGGGTGTTCACGATGCACACGGACACACACCCAGCGTGTGCGCATGCATGCATTTAGGAAAGCATGCACATAGGCCTGAACAAACACACAATATATATCCATATTGACATATAGGACGGCACACATGTACAGTTGTCCATTGGCTGTGAAAACATGCAAAACCTCAAGAAACGCTTCATCGGCAGCGGAGGTTTCGTGCGCTTTCTTTGGCAGAGAAGGGAGGGACCTGAAAATGGTAGAGGACAGTCCCTTGGAGACTTAGCATGAGGGCGAGCCTATGTGCGGTCTGCCTCTGCTTTCTGCAGAGTGCCTACCCAGCTCCTCGCCTTGCTGTCCGTTCGTCTGTCTGTCTCATCGGATCTGTGTCATCACTTACGGCTGTGTTAAATGCATCTCCAGCCACTCGACTCATGCGGACGTGAATTGGCCCTAGTGGCTAGGAGACAAAACTCTGCATTACTTTAAGCTGTGATCTAAAAGCCTCTTTCTGTCTTCTTAGCTACTCCCTTTTCTTCCATCTTTTTCCCTGCTGCTGTTGGTTTCCATCTGCTTTCCACTCACACTCTCTTCGTTTCCATTTAGAGACCCTTGTGTTTCAGAATGCATCCTTATGGGATAATAATGACGATCTTTCTGCTTATTTGTGAACGAGGAATTGAAAATGAAGTATTTCATAAACTGAGAACACTACATCTATGTCATTATGGTTTGTTTTGTGGCCAACTCATGCCTTTTATTTTCCTTCCATGTACAGTAGATTGGTCACGCTTTAAAAATGCACGCTCGGAGCAGATATGGGGGTTGAAGTTTTTCATAACATAAAAATCCGGATGTATTCGTGTTTTTCGTTGAATATTTACAGAACTACATTTCAGAGGTTAAATATGGTACCGGGCCAAATTGAAGCACATCTCCTCCCTTCCCCTCTGTGGCTACAGGCCCCGCAGTGTTTACAGACACATCCTGAGAGCATGGAAACCTTTCTGCATGTATGGCTTGAATCACTTAAATGTTTTTCCTGGCCTGAGTAAAACTTGTTTCTGAAATATGGCATTCGGCTCCATTCTTTCCGCCCTGAATTTTTCTGGAGCTTTTGTTCTTTTCGATCTGTTTGGACGTCAGCTACACATTCCCTTATTGTGAATTTGCTCTGCGTGTTTGGGAGCGACTGTACAGACAAGCACGGGAAAGAGGTGAAACTTTGAATGCAGCTTATGTTGTAGACCTTTGCTGTGTGAAACGGACAAAGCCATAACCTCTCGCTGTTGTTTTTCTCTTTGAAAGTCAGTGTACTTTATGATCTGCACAGAGGCATTAAATTTTCATATTCCCCTCAGTAAAGGTATGTTTGTGTTGGCGCTCGCTGTAGAGCCAACGCCACAATAGGTTTAGCAATATTTGTTGTGAACAGTAAAGTGCTCCTGGCTCATTATTGCATCAGTAATAATAGTCTAATAATATAAACTAGTGACACCGTGTTGTGCATTTAATTCTGGTACTTTTGACAGTTAAAATACCACCTTTTACTGTTTTAGGTTACTCATAATGGAGTATTTATAGTGTGGCACGAGTACTTGTGTGTAAGAATCTGGATGCTTCCTCCTCCACTGATAACAAGAGGAATTGGATGCCTTCTTAAGTGCAGTCTGTTAACCCTGATACACCTCTGTTTTGACAGGTCAATGTAATCTTCCTGGTGGTGACGATGTACAAGATGGTGAAGCATTCCACCTCCATGAAACCCGACTCGTCCAGGCTGGGGGGTATCAGGTGAGGGGTGTCACTCTGGGAGATTAGGAGGCCGGTCAGTGGCTGCCTGCTAGGAGACTGTGTGCTGAGTGGGGGGTCACTTATGTGTGAAAAGAAAAATAATATGCACTATTACTGCCTTTGCCTTCCTCCTGAAGTTTCAAAAGCTGCTTTTGACCTACACATTTATTTGATTTCCCTCCTCTCTTAAACCAAACCAGACCAATAATTTTTCCCTTTCAGGTTTTATTTCATTCAGTAGGTGCTGCTTTTTTACTCCATTTTATGATTTCAGTATTTGTGCTATGCGAGGATATATTGGATTTTTTTATTTTATTTCTTTCTTCATAACTGCATTTCTGACCTTTGGTATCTTTTGCTCCTGTGCTGGCATAGTTTATAGGCTTCTTTGGAGGATGGATTCAACCACATGCCTTGTAGATTTCAAGATGGTTAAAACAGGAAAAAGGCCCCTCTATCTTTTTCTCTTCCAGTGGGCTGCCAATGGTCGATGAGAACACGAGTCCCGGACCATTTCTGTGCCTGGATTCTTGTTCTACAATATGTCTGAGGGCAGGCCAACATATGTTATGTGGGCGTTTGAATTTTAGGCAGCCACTCTGATTGTGGGCCAAACCGAAAAAAGGCATTGAACAGGGTTTCAGGTTTGTTTTTAGCACATAGGAAGCCCACATTTGTGGATGCAGGATTTCACACATTATAATAAGTAGTCAAAACTCATTAACTGTCACTAATTAGGGTCTACCTCAAATCTGCCGTGTGATTGAGTTTCTGTGTCAAGTGTGGCAAAAGGATGGTTAAAAAAAAAAGTGAAATAATTGAATGCATTTGGTGGGATCATGGAGACAAAGAAAATGATATTCTTGCACAAAAAGCACAAGCAAATGGACAGCAAGTATAATAAGGCATCAATCTCAACAGCGCGTCTCATTTTTCTGTGGTTTTCTCAGCAGCGTGCACGGTCTCATTTCTTCCAGTCTCGCTGCATCTCTCTCCGGGTGGCTCACTTCTCTCTGGTGTATCGGTAACAACGAGCCATCATCGCTGAAACTGACTGTTAAGTTATCTTATTTCCTGTAGGCTTTCCTGGAATCCACTGAGTGCAAACCTGCTGAGTTTGCAGTCTTTTTAGTCAACATCTTCGAGGAGGATCAAGGAAATATTTTTGGACTCAATGCGCTTTCTTTCAATAACGTTTAATCGGCATTTATATTTATACACCGTGTCACCACTCACGCAACTTGTCCAGTAGCAAAGCAGCAAATGATTATTTTCTTTTTAAAGGTGCCATCAAGGCGTAGGGAAGCGTCACACCAAGCAAAGATGCAACTGAGCGTGGTGTTCATGTTTCACTAGTTAATATCGTTCTTTCCTCGTCTTTTGCAGGTCCTGGGTGTTGGGAGCGTTTGCGCTACTTTGTCTTCTGGGGCTCACATGGTCCTTTGGCTTGTTCTTCCTCAATGAGTCCTCCATTGTGATGGCTTACCTCTTTACCATCTTCAACACTCTGCAAGGGATGTTCATCTTCATCTTCCACTGCCTGCTTCAGAAAAAGGTAAGATTTTGCCCTTTGTCTTTCTAGTATAATGCAGAAAAGCTCAACAAGAAGTCTTTTATCAGGCGAAGATGCCAAAGATTTAATTTCCTTTTTTTTAATCTGATTTACATTTAAATTAAATACTCTGGGGTTTATGTACTGTTGGTTTTACAAACCAAGACGTCCCCTCGGAATAGGTGGTATTTCTCACAATTTATAGACTAAAGAAAGAATAACTAAAACAATGAGTCAATTAAATTAGAAAATGAATCGGTAATTATTATCAAGTAGCTATTTTGTTTGGTGATTAATAGTTACATTTCAGATTTTTTATTTTGACTTCTCTAATATGAGGACTTGCTGCTCTATTAGTCTTAGATGATAGTAAAGTAATTAAATTTCAGACTGTTGAAGGCAAGGCGGGAGATAAATTGATAATGTAATTGTCATTTTTTTGCAGCTCTGCTTTTATTAAACTCAAACATGGCACAGCCAAGAATTGCTACTTTCTTTCCAAATCTAAGTATTACAGGTGTGGATCATTTATACTGCCACATTCTGAAATGTATCATTGATAATTCATATATTCTTTCTTATCCACTCCCATCTCAAAGTGCTTACTCACTATGACAGTGCAATATGTTGCACTGTGTTTGTCATTCCTGTCCTTACAGAAGTGGCATTTAAACTGCTGTCAGCTTGATGGCATTTGATAAAGATCTGCGATTTGCATTTCTCATGAGGGGAGATGTGTTGTGTTGCTGACTGTCTGTCTGCTCAGTCTGTCCTGCTCTTTTGTTCCTCTGCAGGTCCGCAAAGAGTACAGCAAATGTTTCCGTCAGTCCCAATGCTGCGGCGCGCTGCCGTCTGAGGGTTCCCACAGTTCAGCCAAGACAGCTACATCTCGATCCACCGCCCGGTACTCGTCTGCCACACAGGTACACCACCGGGAATTTAATGTATCCAGGTTTAGAATTTAGCAACGCTTATGTGGAAAAGGACGAAGGCCCAGAGTATGCAATTTAATGTGAGTTAATATATGTAGGAATGTTTTATGAACTTTGGACCAGAAAAAACTTTTTAAAATCTTTTTTCGTCAAAGACATAAAAAAAATATATTTTTTAATGTTTTTCTGTCTTTTGAAAGATAAGTCTGCTATTATTTGATCTTTCTATGACAACAAATCCCATGAAATAACAGAACTAACAATGAACTGGCCGTACAAGAGTTTTTCATTTATTTTTAAATGTGAGTATATATTTCTAACCTGTTTATGTAGATTTATGGATCTTCAGGCTGAGAGATTCGAGCAGGTCTGAGAAGTTGGAAAGCTTTGAGAGACAAAATAACACAATGTTGATTTTAGTCTTTTAAACAGATTGGTTGGCGAAAGAACACATAGATCACCAGCCATAGAAGGACTCAAGAGAAGTAAATAGATTCTTTAAAGCCAAATTCTCAGATAATTTTCAACCTGAAGCAAAGTTTAGATTTATCAAACTATAGACAAAATTTGGAAATGTCACAGTGGTACTGAATCTTATGTCGCATTTTATTCTTCACGCTGTTATTTTAAAGTTTCAAACTGTTAGACTGAAGGTTACTGTTCAGTGTGGCTTGCAAATAGGCCACATTATTGTCATCAAATCTTCCTTTCTAAATGAGTTGGAGAACATTTTCACACAAAAACCTCTGTTCTTTGTGTGCCATCATGATTGGTAGGTAGACCTGATTTGAAAGGAACAAAGCTAATGATTGTTGACTTGGACACACTTGCCTCTTATAATATCCTTTATGGTGACTACAAGATCTATCTTAAGAGCACCTCTGGGAATTTAGTGGCTGCTTCTGCTCCTACTATAGAGAGAAAAAGGAGCTGCTCGGGGCCGATCTCTCAAATTACATACCGTAAGATTCCCAGCGTATCCATTTTTGGTATCGGTTGGATCAATAACACATGCGGGACTTTGTTGTACCCTACCACGAACATGTCATCTGGCAGCGAGGGAGTTCAATCTTGTGCGCTAGTGTAGGTTTGAATCGCAAGCCCACGTAGCCACTCAGTCCTTAAGGCCTAAATCCTTGAATAACAGCGGCACCGTGTTAAGTCCTGATCAATGGCTGCTTTTTTCTCAACCCAGAGCCGCATCAGGCGGATGTGGAACGACACTGTGAGGAAGCAGTCGGAGTCCTCCTTCATCTCAGGAGACATAAACAGCACCTCCACGCTCAACCAGGGTAAGCAGCCATTTCTTCCACCACCAGCAGACGAGACACATACGCTATTCTCTTTGTGATGAAGCTCTGAATTCGCAATAAACACTTCAATGGATGCAGCCTACATGACTCTGTGGCGGCTCACAAAGCAAGAAGATAAAACCCGATTTAACGTTGCATTTCTCTTAGTGTCAGGCAATCAAAAAAAATAGCATTGAATGTTGCCCGTGTATCTTACATTCACAGCCTTTTCCTTCATGTTCCTGCTCACTGGGATCATCTAAAAGAAGAGAAATAGAGACAGAAAAGAGACGTGATACTTAGTCTGGTGCAAAATGTTACTGATGAGGACCTGAGTTCAAGTAAGGAACCCACGCTGGAGAGACTTGACTGTGCAGCAGTCTTCGAAATCATTTTCATCCTGGAGTGACTGTCAGGATGAAAGCAGAGGAGGGAGACGAGCAAAGTCAGGCTGAGGTCAGAGCAGGTTTTGGGAGTGATCCCGGCATCCTGAAGTTCAGGCTGTGCCAGTGCAGATTTGGCTGTAGTTCCAAATTAGTTTAGTTTTTTTAAAAACAGAGGACACATGCCAGTGCAAAGTTTCTCAGCGATCCGTCCAAATGACTGAGGATAGTTATTACATTCTTGAGGATTTACACAAGCATGCTGAGGATGATGGGGTTACTGTATTATTCATGGCAGGCCACTTAGACATGTTTTGTCTAGTGTCTCGACTGGATGAGTTTGTTTAGATAAATTTGTTTCACATAAACACTGCAGCTGATTGTGTTGCTATGCTTTGGTCAACACTTGTCCCAATAATATTGTTTGTCAGTTACATCAGCTGAATGTTTAGATAATGGCTTGCTTGGACCAGCGTTTCTATGGCTGCTTTCTCCGTAATAGAACTCAGATGGATCACAGGCCATCAATCTTTTGCAGTGTCAGGTTCTGGACAGTGAATGTTAGTGTTTGTTTATGTCGTCAGCCACCCAACGCACCACCACAGTGAAACACACTGCTTTAAGCTCACTTCTTCTACTGTTCCTCTCCTCCTAATTTTTCTCCCTGTCTGTCTCTCTTCCTATTATTTCAGGGATGACTGGCAACTACCTCCTAACTAACCCTCTCCTCCGAACCCACGACACTAACCCTTATAACAACCTGCTGGCAGAAACGGTGGTGTGCAACACCCCCTCTCCACCGGCCTTTCACTCCCCAGGTGCACATCCACCCTCCACCTTTTTTCTTTCATAGATTTGTGGTTTTAAAGCACAAGTGCAACATTTTGGGACATACGATTGTTCACTTTTCAGGGACATATGACAGGATTATAATCACTGTCATGCCTGTCTGTTAGACATGAAGCTACACGCAATTGGTTAGTTTAGTTTAGCATAAAGAGTGAAAGCAGCCGGAAACGTCTAGTCTGGCGCTGTAAAATAGTAGCAGTATCCACCCACCAGCACCTCTGAAGCTCACCAATTTACATGTTTTATCTTGTTTGTTGAATTTGCACTAAAACCAGAGTGTAAAAAACAACAAGTTTTGGTTCTATAGCACATAGTGAGCTGAAACGGCGAGCCGTTGTGCCATTCTAGAGCCGATTATCCGCCAGAATGCTATTTGGATTTGAGCTGTTCCCAGGCAACCAGCAGAGAAATTACTGGTCATGGCCAAGAAATAGTAGCAAATAATAGCACTTGGTCCCCCTTACACAGTAAATTATCTTTGCACAAATTAGTTCTTGTATATATAATTAAAAATCAAATATAATGTGTTAATTATTGTGCTTCAGAGGTGTTGTCAGCTGGATTTTGTTGTCATTCCACAAACTCCCCCTTCCTTCCAGTCTTTATTCTGTTCTAAGCTAACTTTCTCCCAGCTGTAGCTTCTTATGTAACAGACAGATATTGAGCGTGATATCAGTCGTCTCATCGAGCTCTCTGTCAGAAAGCAAATAAGCGCATTTCCCAAAATGTCGAACTGTTTCATTAAGTGTATTAGCTTTACTGAAAACATGAAAACTCTTGAGGTTGTGGTTGTGACACAGCATGAATGAAAATGTTGAGAATAATTACACAAGATTTACCCTTTGTTCTTCATTCACACCTTCTCTGTATTTTAGTTCTTGTCTATGCCAGTGGTTCAAAGACAGGAGATTCACTCTTAAGACGCCCGTGCTATCTTATCTCGCCTACGTGGCACTCATGTGGGAATTCCTCTTTGTTGTATGAGCTCTGCGTGTCGGTCCAGATCATTTATGCTATTACCTTGTATCTATGAATGATATATTTACAACATGTTGACAGCTTGAATTAATTTGAGATAAGATCGAGATTAAACCATGTTCGTGTTTATGGTGACCTAGTTCCTCTCTGGCAGAGCAAAGGAAACCCAATCAAAGGAGAAATAACAGAAGCACATGACGCAATGCGGGCAAAGTCACAGCCCTCACATATTCACAGGCATTTGATGATAAAAGGGAATATACGAAAACAGCGGTATGGCGAAAGTGCGCGAGGAGCGGATGTGCAGTAGCATATAGCTTTATCCCGCTACAGTTGTCATGGTGTTGTTTTTTTGCTGCGAGCTGGTTTGCAGCACAATGAGAGCCCTTCATACTTAGGGATAATGAAGCAGGGTTGGGACCAAACAACATCTGCACAGAAAATCAAAGACATTTTGTGATTTTTTTTTTTCTTCTGTGAGCTCAACAGCAGCCAAGCAGCTCAGTCGCAGAACCCAATCTGTGTGCAGACAGCTTGTGTTTTATTGCCCTAAAATGTTTACCTGCTTAATCAGTGTAGGATAATTGCATGTTAACACTGGAGCTCAGGAGACAAATAAAAGAAAAAAGTGGTGATATTTAATTAGCCGATCATTTTGAAATGAGAACATAACCCTCTCCTTTACCTGTGGAAAGTTTTTTTTTTTTCTCCCCCTGAGGAACAGTGATGCACTTAAAGTGTGTTCAAACACTAGAGCAACAGAGGAAATGTAACCCGTACTTCTTAAACGGCGGCTCGGAAGCAATGACAAACAGGAATAATTTAGGGATATAACATATGGAAACTAGTTTGAGGAAAGCAGGCAGCAGTGTGACACACAAACGTCAAAACCTGGTGTGAAGATCAGCAACCAAGTGTGAAATACGTGCAGAGAGACTGTCAAGTTTTACACAAGCCAATTCAAAATTTTGCCTGCTATAGTCATTACATTTAGCTCCTGCAAAAGGATGAGCATGCCTTCTATTCTAAGTGCATTAATTCTAAGTAATACTCTGCAGATGTTCATCCGATGCAGTAAAATTGGTAAGGAGAACATCTTGGATGAATCTCTGCTGGAACGGTTCCCAGAGTGCAGCTGTCGCCATGTCCAGTTGAATTCTGTTCACATCATTTCCCCTTTCTCCCAGTAGACAATACCTGTCTGCAATAAAATCACAGCCTGCGCATAAACAAATGCAAATGTGGAAGTAGGGTCTATTCAGAGAAGTGTCTAATAATCCCTCCACCACCAGCACCACCTCTTTTTGCCCTTTTGCTCTCTGCGCTCCTTTCACTCTTTTTAGAAATGCCTTTGATGTTGTTTTTAGAGCTGTTTTTTCAGTTGCTATCATCCATTTTCTGACACTTTCGTTTGAAACCAAGACTACGGTTTCCCCTTTTTTTGTGTGGAAAGGCTGCCTGTGACGACACCACCCTCACCCGACAAAATGTCAGCCTTTCACTCACCAGTTCGCAGTGCATCCAGTAAATAAAATCCTCATCAAATCAAACTAGCCCTTTTCACTTTCATCCTGCTACTTGAGTTTAGTCATAGGACCGCAGAAAATTAGAGTAATCTGTTGTATGCGTGTGTGTGTGTGTGTGTTTTGTTCACAAAAATTGATAGATGCAGACTTTACGAAGGAGAAAAGCATCATGAGTCATTCAGAAAGAAATATTTTCATCAGGAAATGTTCCTTCTTGTACTGTAGACTCTATAAAATAGACTGTGCTTGCTGCTGAACCCTTTCACCTGCTGAGTCCAGGATTCAGTTGTCCTTGATTTGTCCTTTAGCTCTCTCAAACTGGTAAACACAGAGTTTCAATCTCCATCCACCTACAACAATTTGAGCTAAAGCATAACACAGACGGAATTTTAGTTAATTGCAAGGACACAATCAGAGTTGGATTGACTGAATCCAGGCTGGATGTTACGAGCTTCCACTTTTCTCTTATTTCAGTGAGTTTGTTGTTTCTGCTGCAATTGAAAAAAAGCATCTGTTTTACTTTTTTTGCAAATCAGCTGTTCTTAGGCCAGATAGCCTGAGCAGACACACTTGATGTGAGTGGTGGCAAAGTGAGTCATTGCACCGTGCCTGTCTTTCGTGGTGTGTGGGGGCTGTTGCTGTGCTTGTGGGGCCCCAGTGCAGAGAGGTGGCTGGCCATCTGTGTTTGACATTATTCTTTTGTCTTGCCGTCTTTTAACAGGTGGAATGTTTTATTCATTGTTTATGTCACAACACTTCCTCATCAGCTTGTACTTCCTTTTTTTTCTTTTTACTCCCATCCTTTGCTGTTTTTCCCGCTGCTGTGGTGTTATCTGGTCATGAGCTACTTTATGAAGTGTTGCTGTTCTATATTTTTTTTAAGTTTAAAGTCATCTTTTGTTCTCATTTCTCCAATATTGTTCAGGATAATCTCTTAGATTGGCTATAATGCTATTCAGCAATAATGAGGACGGACATGGTGGGAAGATAATTGGGTTTCCTTTGAATTTTTAAAGCTTTTGTATTTTGTATAAAATTAAAATTAACCCAGAGATCAAAGAACACAAGAGTGAAGTGTCCTGAGCAGTATCAAGTACATGTGGATGGTGTAGTGGAGACTGTATTGTTCTCTCAAACGGGGAAAATTCATATCTCACCTGTTTCTTTTGCCTTTTCTTGCAGGACAGCACTCTCTGAGCAACAGCAGGGACATCAGTGCCATGGACACCCTCCCCCTCAATGGTAATTTCAACAACAGCTACTCCCTGCGAGACGATGACTATGAGGCCGTGGGCGTTCGAGCCCCGGGTGACCTGGGTGGCCTCAACCTGGACGATGCTGCCTTTGAGAAGATGATCATATCTGAGATTGTCCACAACAACCTAAGGCCCCGCGGGGCTCCCAAAGGTCGCGACGCCCCAAGGGAGCGGGACAGAGCCTTGCCTCCCCAGACTAGGGTAACGGTGGACCAAGGTGGGGGTGGTAGTGGCAGCGAGGATGACGCCATTGTGGCGGATCACGCCGAGGCCTCATCCCCCCAGAGAGGAAGTGGAAGAGGAGGCCACGCCACCCTGGAGCTGCTCTTGCACCCCCACCACAAAGAGGTGCTGGAGGCACCCCTCCTGCCCCAAAGGACTCACTCCCTGCTCTACAGCGCCCAGAAGGCCCCCAGGCGCCTCGAGGGGCAGAATGGCCATGGCTCCGAGACTGTAACCGCAGTGGAGGACATGGACTCCCAATCACCCAACAATAACAGAGACTCCCTTTATACCAGCATGCCAAACTTGAGAGACTCTCCCTCGCCCTCAGCTTCACCGTACCCCCCAGAGGAGGAGGAGGAGCTCTCTCCCTCCCCTCAAAGCGAGAGCGAGGACGCGTATCATAAAAGCATGCCTGAGCTCGGCGATGCGCCGCAGCCACTGTCCTACTACCATATAAATCGAGGCACCAGCGACGGGTGCATCATCCCACCCAACAACGAAGACTGTGCACAGGAAGGAGAGGCGCCCAGCGACGGACAAATGCAACTCATTACCAGCCTCTGAGTGGACCGTCCTTACTTGCACAGGTTTTAACAGATGGGTGCTTTCGGTTGATGTCAAGAGAGCCGACAAGGCTGGCTCCGCACTCCACATGCCCTTCCTGTTAGGACAGGAGGTGAAAAGTTGTTGGGTGGGAAAAAGAATGAATAAATGACTTTTGCACACAGATCTCATTAACACACAAAACACATCCATCTGAGGCCAGACAAGTGTGGACTGTGAAAGCTCTGCTGTTGGACTAAAGAGGTGCAGAGAATAACACACAGGCCGCTGTGTCAGAGATAAGTCTGGCATTTCTGTTGTACTGAAAGAGGAATGGAAGAATAAGGGATAAAAAAAAAATACTCCATGCAAAGAACTATGAAACTCCTGACATACTTCTGGGGGACTTTGCAGAACCAGGGTCTTTTTAGTCGAGAAGTACAGAACATGAACTAGTGTGGCTCCACTACACAGTCAGGACTGTAAAGTTAAGAAACCACTAATTCAGACTCAGGCCTTATATTTTCTCTATTGCACATTTACCTGTTGTCAAAGTAACAGCTGAAGAAAATATATTTTGCTGTACCACTAGTGTAAAAAGTAAAACAAAAAGCAGAAAAAAAGAAACAGCAACCATTCAGTAGTTATGCCCTTTCAATGTTAATACGATTCTTCAGACAAGGTTAATCAAAATGGTGGAAATGTGCTTTTTCCTCTCACACTTGACTTGTTGTAGTATGTTTGAATATGAAAAAAAACGTTTTGAGAGATATCAATCCATATAAAGTCATGCTCACGTCTCTGCTTGTGAAGTGCTTTTGCTTTCATGAATGAGTTTTCGGCAGTAGTATATTTGTTAACACCGGGCCATGCACAGGATTGGAGTGAATTGGATACTTGTGTAATTTATTTTACTTGAAAGAAATTGTCGGGTTTGAGGAATTATGTTCATGTCAACGCAATATTGCAGTTTTTGCGGACATTTTTCATCCTTTGACACTAATTAATTTATTAACTATTCAGAAAAAAAAGAACATGGTTGGAAAGTGTGAAAAGTTGTTGCCGCACTGATTAGGTTCATTTTATTTCTTTTGTAAGAGCCCATCATCAGCTGATATTTAATTCAACTCCTGTTTGATATCAAATAAATGTGAAATTTTTTCTTGTTCGCAGATATCTGGCTGCTTATTCATGTCATATTTTGAGGATTAAATCTGTAATGATGCATGCATGTAGTAAAAAGACAGCAAAGGATTTGGCTGAGTATATTATACATTTCTGGTTTTCTCAGTGAATCCCATGAAAAAGTCAAACCATGGACTTTACCGACATTAATATTTTCTTTCTTTCTTCTTTTTTAAAGTCAAACATTTTTTTATATTAAAATATTTGGCTGCAAGAGTAAAATATTTATTTTTAATATTTTTTTTAAGTCAAATAATTTTCTTTAACAGCTGGATTCTGTCTACTAATTTCAGCTGTGAAATAATACACATTTGATATACTAGTGAAGATTTGTGGCAACAGGGCGGTCAATGTAGAGTGATTTATAATAAACAGTGCATGTGATCATTGTAATGACGGAACAACGTGCCCGGTGCAATCTCTGGCTTTTTCTGAAATATCTGCAGATAAAACATTCCACTTGCCCAACTTGTGCATCACAGATAAGAAAAAAAAATGAATCAATAACTTCAACACTGCTGCCAAAACAAAGTGTCTCTTTAGATTTAATAAAATGCCTCACTGAGATTCACAGACAGTAACTCAAATATTCTATTCGCCAGACAAATGATCTCCTACACATCCAGTTTTAGCAGACTGTTCTCAGGCTTCTCACTGTCAGTGTTCGCCTTTCTTTTATGTTACATATTCACAGTAAATACATTATATCTGTAATAAGTTTACTTCAAAGTGGAAAGGAGCCAAAGGTAGGACAAAGGAGCCAGGTTGAAAAAAAAATAAAGACGAACAAGATTAGAAAAAATGTCCAGACAGGGGAACAAACCACAGGGAGCAGGCAAAGAGGTCCAAGTACAAGTGAAGCTTACTTCTCAAAACACGAAGGAGATGAGAGCAAAAAAAAAAAACAGGAACAGTCAAAGTCATTCTCCAGTAAAACAAACTCGAAACAGGAATGTATGAGGATTATAAACAAGAAAGGCTGCAAAGCTTGACTGCTGGGTTTTACCGTCACCAAGACAATCTGGCAAACAGCTATTTTTTTCCCTACAGTTTAATTTATGTGATTTTCAGCAACAAATGAAGGTGTTTGTTTCTTCCTGAGACACAGCTATCAAACTCAAACAATCATATAACACAGAACTCCACAAAACATATTTTTCTTGTCATTTCAAAAGACTAGTCAGTGTTGTACGGAAAATATTAAACCACGGCGCCATTTGGATGAAGTCTCTTACTGTTTGGGTTTTAGGTGTTTGGGTTTTATCCTTGAAAAAGAATGAAAGCATTTTGACCTCACAGCCTGTTCTTGTTCTTTGTCCTTGTCGACATTAGGTATGAGCTCATTGACTGTGATCAGCTCTTGTTTTGGAACATGACAGCGATGACCTGCTACTTGGTTAGTCTAGTCTTGAAACAACCTTTGCCAGCTGCCACCAGCAGCTTGATGAACTCCCCAAGCTCTTCTGTGACACCTCTGCATTCCTGTTATTTTCCAAGGCATCAAATAGGACTCCAGGACCTCGAACCAAATGGACAATTAAGTAACCAAGTAGTACACCCTTCTTAAAGTTCAACATCAAGGACCAACCCAACACTGCTCGACCCAACAGGAGTTCATCCATGGCCAAAGTGAGGTGGCAACATATCCGCCCTCTTCTCTCCCCCCCACATGCCCCATGAGATTGTCGACTGCCTTATCTATACTCTGAAGATTCTCATAGTCACGTGAGTAAAAGGACATTGTGCTGTCCACTAGTATGTAGTTGTGGTGGACGTGGATGAGGTTGTTTCCTGCCGTGGTGTTGGTCTTCCTTCAAGTCTGTAGGTGGTCTGTATGTCCACCCTAACGCTGGGGTTGTGGAAGTCAGTGATGTGAATGTCACAGATGAGCACAGCAGAATGGGCAATCAAGTCCCCTAGTCCTTGTTCGGGATAAATCAACTGTCAAAGGATGCTGACCTTCTTACCCTGCTTAATGCAGACTCCCAGCAGGACCCATCCCAGTGAATGTGTAGTATCCTCCAGTACCTTGTGTCTCATGTGACTCTTTTCAGGAAGGTACCGTTGGAATAGTACCAAATAAAATTTCTTGCCACACTCAAGCACCACTAGGTCCTCATTAGTGATTGCATCCCTTGGGTTGTGGATGTCCACCAACAGGACGCCAAACCCTAGAGTTGCATAAGATTGTATCCAATCCTCTTTCTCAACAGGGTCTGAATGGTGGGATGTTGATATTTTTAATCTCTCCCACATACATCCCTTGCAGACCCTTTACCATGCCCTTGGTCATCCAACCCACACTTTCTAAAGAGTCGTGAGTTAGCATCGTGATGTAGCCGCAGTCAAAGATGGTGCCGTTGAACAGCATGCCATTGTAATGGAAACACTCAAAGTCAGTGTACATCACACACTGCAGTCTTTGGGGAAGGTGATTGTTTTGGTGATCACCGGGCTGGCCTTGTTCCACAGACCTAACAGATGGATGTCAAACTCTGTGGTGGCATCTGGATGAACCATGTCACTTTGTGATGCAAAACATACAGCAGCTCTGCAAGCCAGTACAGAGACTGGAGTTTCTTTGCAGACTCACACTATATAAAACCTCCAAAACCTGATACGTCACCCATCCAGCTGTCAAACAAAGCATGCAGGCAAACAATGTTACTGCTGTAACATCAGCCACAGGAAAAAAGAGGACGTAGTTAAATACCACCTCTGATGAACTTTCAGAAGTGACAATCAATATAAAGCTGTTGTCTGTGGTTGTGAATAGACACAAGGACAGTTAAGCACAATAAACTGTCAAGGGAGACTTTGAGGTTCTTCTTGAGCATATGTAGCTCTATAATATTAGAAGGAAGTCTGCTCCGGATGCCGTGAGAGAAACTCTCCTCACAGCAGAGACAGAAAGGAACAGACAACCAAAGCCACGTACTGTAGGATCCTGTTAGCATTCCATATGCCCTGCCAGTTGTCGTCTGTGGACAGGTTATCTGGATGTCTCTGTAACTATATCATGGTTGCAGTTGGTGCTTCACGGACAAATGCTACGCTATATTAAACTCATACAAATAAGAAATTATTTGAAATGTAAAGCAAAATGGAATTCTAACATTCAACCAGCATCTATTTACATGTCTGAGTATAGCCAGCTATCTGGGGACAACATTTCATCTGATTTTGGCCTTTCAATGCACAAAACAAAACAATCTCTCTTACATGTCTCTGCCGTGATGTTCTCACAGCAACACGTTGTCTCTGTCCTCATTCTGTCTCGTCCTCTGTGCATGTTTGCATCTTTTCTTCTGTATGAGACGTGTGTTGTCTCTCTCTGCTCCATGTCCACTTGCAGCAGTACCTTTGTAAAACTGTCCCTGTGGTGTAACTGCATTGTGAGAAATGTCAGCTGAACAGCTTGGCATGCAAACTAAATTTGACTGAATGTGAAAAATTGCGGCAAAAATTCAGACCTAATCAAGATCCATCTGTTATCGATTGTATTCACAGCAATACAGAGTCAGTTAAACAAACGAAATATTTATGTTTGAAATGCTATGACGTTGGTTCAAATATGTTGCATGTGAATATTTACACAGTGATCATGCTGATAGGGACACAGATGAGAATATCATTAAGAAATCAGTTTAATCTCTTATGGCTCCAGATCCTAACGCTCTGCATCACGTATTTGAAAATATTTGTACTTATACATCTGACTTCCAAATGAACCGTAGAGAAAATTGCACAGACGGTTTTCATTTGGTGATTGCAAAACAACTGTGATAAAGTGTAAATAGGTTTCGGACAACAATGAAACTCTATTGCACGCAGGAAGAAGCGACATCAGGCTACACAGACAACACTTGTTAGCAGGATCGGTTGATAGCTTGGTTTTGCTCTTTTTGTGGCATTTATTGATGAAAACAAAGAATATCATTAGCCATTGTCTTTGACTGCCACCGTAAGAATATGCTGTGACAGTAATTATGCAAGTTTAACAAGACATGCCATAATCATTTTTGATCAGCCCGTGTGTCTAAATCATTCCATGTGAATTGTTGCACATCATCCGAAGAGGACAGACAGAGCAGATGACACTCCCATCATAGATTTAGCAGATTTAGCACTCAGTACATCTTTCATCTGTGGCTTTCCAGGAGTATCCAGTTCTAACCGGCCACACACACACTCAGCAGACGTGCAGTCCATGCAGCCGCTGCAGGATCTGGGCGGTGCGCTATATTAACCGAAGCTGGGTGCCAGTTTGCTGTCAAGAGACTAACGTGGAGGCCAAGACAAAGCTCTGAGTCCACTGTGGCTCTCTGCCTTGTTGTTTGAACATTAGCCTCTCGGTTTACAGAGCGTCATCCAAAAGCCCTGAGAGACACCAAACCCGTCTGTAAATCATACAGAAACTTGGCTTCCCCCTCAGTTATAAATCAAATCAAATGAGAAGTTGATGACCTGCTCACGGTTCACCAGGAATGAGCCGGCGTTGTCTGTGAGAGCTTCCTTATTATAAACACTGGAGAACTGACATGACAGCTAACAGCAGGCGAAACTGTACCTTCAGGACATGTGTGATGTCACTACGAGGATGCTTTCCCCGTGTGCATGACGAGCTTCCCCTCTCTGTGTTTCATAATGGACCAAATTGTGATGAATGAATGTGCTGAGCTTCCTTCACCAAGCATAAGGATCAGTTTTGCATGATGCATATATATTGGGTCATTATCAGTAAGTCACCTGTGCAGTGCATTAGCGCTTTCACCCTATTATCTTAAAGAATATTGGATTCTGAAATTGAACAATATACAGATGATCCTGTCCTTTTTCCTCCCAATAGACTGGGGGGGGTCTTCATACAGAGATCAGCATTTCCCGGGCTCTCCTTATCCCGCTGTGATGATTCCCGGCCATTCTGCCTCTTCAAAGATACTCCTTCCACCTTTGACTTTTCATTGAGTTGCTGACATTACCATCTGCCATTATCTGATTTTATTATGATGCAGCATATTAGCCATGCAGTGATTGTGTTGCAAATGAAAAAGTTGTCGAAGTTTGTTGGAGATGAAAGTGCTTCATTTATCAACTCATCTT
Source organism: Acanthochromis polyacanthus (assembly GCF_021347895.1). NCBI lineage: Eukaryota > Metazoa > Chordata > Actinopteri > Pomacentridae > Acanthochromis > Acanthochromis polyacanthus. The sequence continues at coordinate 22,648,147 of NC_067121.1, forward strand.
TTATCTGTTCACAGTCAAAGCCCAGCTTCCATGGGGCAGTGGCAAATGAAGGCGCAATAAGGCTCAGTCCGAGAAGACATTACCGTGTTTTCATTTTGAACTGTTTGATGTTCCTGCCTCTGGTGATTTGGACATTATTTCATGTCCATCATCAAAAAGACATCAAACAAGATGCTGCATTCAAAATCAGATCACAGAGCCTGCACCAAAATGTGGTGTGTATGTGTGTGTGTGTGTGTGTGTGTGTGTGTGTGCTCACTGCATGCTACCTACCTATATATGCTTTGTGTGCACTTAGAAGTAGGTATATTTTTTTCCTCATGAATTTTCCTTAGTTTTTCTGAAATTAATATAATCTTGAGTCCATTTTTAAACTCACTCCACTGAGGCCCCGCTATAACAAAGAAAATAGAATTATTATTCAAATTAAAAGGCGTTCTAGCAGACAATGTTTATATTCTTTGGTAGCAATCTTTCCGTTTGCTGGAACAGGAACTATGCATAATTGTATAATCGCAACCACAATGCAGAAGGAGTCTTATATTTCCTCAGGGCCTCTGAAAATGTACAGCTTACATTCCTCTACATTTCACTCTGCAGCATGACGATAAAGAACATCCGAATCGCTGCTGCTCTGCTGCCACCGTCCCACCAAACAGCACTGCACTGCCTTGGCTGACTCGGCTTCTCAGTGTGCATTTTGAAGCTCTGGTAAAAACCGACAACTACTGCCTGCAAAAACAGCAAAACAAGGGGAAAATCAAGTTCCCCTCACACATTTTTATAGCTGTGGCACACTTTGGATGTATTCTCGCACTTGTAGGCTATGTTATATAAACTTGTGAGCATGTGTGTGGAGGAAAAGCTGCACATACCAACGCAGCAACCACAAAGTGTTGCCCTGAAAATCCTGTAGCGCTTTTAAAATGAAATGTTTTTGTCACAACATCTCACAATGCAATTATTGCATTTTTAACTGGGCTGCAATTTTCTTTTTCTTTTTCTTTCTTTTTTTTTTTTTTTAGCTTTAGCCTCTTGACATTTCTGGTTTGTTTTTATAAAGCTTGTTACGCTATCGCCACAACTAGCTCCATTTAAAAGAGGGCCGTTTATAAAGAAATATGGGTTTCCTGTTGGTAGTTTCACAAAGAAGCCTATTATGAGAGATTAAGACTTTCGGCTTAAAATATGCTCAAGAGTCCTTTTCCAGTCCGGCTGAGAGTGGCTCGATATAATTTCTTGCCTCTGTGTGTGTGTCTGAGGAAATGAGAGAAAGAAAAGGAGAGTGTTTCAGCTAGACAGTCAGGGGGGCCGAAGAGGAGAAAGTGAGAGAATGAGAAGGGAGAGATTGTGAGACAGACAGCGAGCAGCAGCGGTCTCACATGTCAAAAACAATCCGAGTCTGAGCCCTGCAGTTGTAAAACTGTCATACCTCGTAGGAAACACCAGTAGTGACCTCAGAATTGGGCTAAGGTAGCCTGTCACACCCATTATACAGTAAACACTCTGCAGAGGCCCGTGTTTTTGTTGGGTTGTCTCTGTTAAAATCATATCGACGCATTCCCTGGAGATACAAACACCGCATATGACTGCTATTAGCCCAACGCTCAAGAGAGGAATTTTCCCATATTTAAGCAATTGGTCTCACAGATTTTGGCCATTTGAGGCAAAACATAATGATTGTAATTTTTAAAAATGCCGGAATGGGAGGGGGGATAAAATGAGAATAAACTCCAATCTAGCATATCTTACCAGACTTCAATCATGTGAGAAACGCACTAGAAAATAAAATATGATCATTATTACTGTATGTCCCACTTCAAAGTGTCTTTTGATATGTCAATTCAGAAAAACAGTTTTGTCAAGAAGCAGCTTGGAGAGAAATATCTTTGCTAAATACAAGATCCCTCCCCATAGTACAGTGTTAGAATGTTCTTGTTTTATTCTGCAGAGTTTCAGAAAGATAATTACATATCATTCACACAGATGTTTTCCATATATCTCTGTGTAGTATTTATGTACATGAAAACCCCACCACTGCACAAACACATCTGCACCTATTTTGCATTTGCAGTTTATTAAAAAAAATGTATAGAAAAGACACAAAACACTGCACGAACCATTGTGGGTTGGATTCTTTTTGTAAGTCAGAAAAACTGACTGTTAGAATACTTTAGTGGCCCAAACTAGTGCATTAGTCATTTTCAGACTAATAGTGTATACAGCTTTTTCTTTTCTGCAACCAACTCCTCTGTTGGATCTCTGAGACGATTTATAGCATTAAACTACAGGGTGCCTTTATGTAAAAGGCTTTTATTCACAGATAATTTACTTACAGTTGCTATAATCACTCATCCAGGATGTAGCCGGCCTCATCTGAATGTGAAATGCAGTGGTACAGTAACATGTGGAGATAATTATGAGGCTAAGATAATCAATGCCATGCTTGAAGTTGCATTCAAAAGATGCCTGCAGCCATGTTTTCTTGGTCCATTGGTTTGAAAATCAAAGTGACGGGCTCAAGAAAAAAAAGTTGATAAAGGTTTGGCTTCCTCTTTGAAACTGCTGAGCTACTACACATGGTGACATGTTTTATTATTGCTTTCTTGTAGCCACTAAATGAACTATACTATAGACTCCATCAACAAAGGTTCATATTTCACCAAAATATTTGGTTTAGGAGTTAAGACAGACACACATGCTCCAAACCACCCACAAATATATTAAAACAAAAGATAAATGAGGACATATTAACTGAAATATTTCATCGTGGCATTTGTTATGGGAATATTTTGTTCTCTAAACTTCTTGACAGCGTACGTGTAAACTTGTATATGGACATGAGAAAAGTCTTGACACTTCTAAGGAGGCATACAGATCAAATTTCCGAAGGAAGCTGCTCAGTTGTTCCTGCTTCCTATACTATCGACTTGCCACATAGAAAGACGTCTTTCCAAAACAATGCCCAGCTATGTGTCTGGAAGCCTCAGATCTGTGATTTGTTGGGTGTGTGTCCCCAGACGTGAGATGAGCCACTTACGTTTCTGACACAAGTGAAGAGCTTGCTTCTTTTAAGGCTAATTAACCTCCATTCACTCTAAATAAGTATGGTTACCAGGTCTGCTATGTGGAAAAATTCATTTGACACAAAATCAATTTGCAAGAAAGCCACACAGAGAGTGAAATGTTCAGGTATTACAGGGCAAATATATCTTTACAAAGACATTTGTTATTAAAATTAGCAAGGTGTGAAAAAATAGAGTAGAATTACACCAACATGATCCTGAGCACAGGAACAGATTGATTTATATATAAATATAAAACAAGGCTCAAACGCTGCCACTAACAACACAAGAGGGGTTTATATTTTAAATGTTATTCCAGAGTAGATTAGAATCTAATTCACATAATTTATACTGGGATGTTTGCATCCTCTGCACATTTTATAAGAACCAGACTGTATTCCTTAACTTATTTAACAGAGTACATTGGGGGGGGGGGGGGGGGGGGGAGACAACAAATAGTGCACTTAAGTACATTTTTGAGGAATTTATATTTTACAATATTCTTCTACTTTATACTTCAAATCTTCAATTTAGAGGCAAAAATTATATTTTCACTCCACTTCTTTTATTTAACCAATGTGGTTATTGGGAAATATATATTTTTTGTTGTTAAATAATACCACCAAAATATAATACATTTTGATGTGATATTATATATTAAAACAATACTTTTTCAAACCAAGAGGGTAAATTCACAAGCTGACCAGCAGATAAGTGATAGAAAGATTTAATGTGGAAGTGATTAATGCATTAATGAATCTGTAATTATAACCCAGTAATCTACATTATTCTGAAATCTACCATTCTGCACAATGAGGAATTTAACTTTTGGTACTTTAAGCATATTTTGAATGTTAATACATTAATACTTTAACTTATATTTTAAAAAAATAATGAATTAATTTTACTTGTAAGAAAACATTTCTACACTTTGGTAATAGAGCTTTTAATCAAGTACAATACTTCTAACACCCAGAGTATTTTGTTTACACCTCAAACCTACAAGAATGACTATTTTTCTAATATTTTTACATGATTGCAGACCTGCAGTACCCTGACATGAGGCCTGCAGTTGGAACCTCTCGATGTCTCCATAGTCATAGTTTCTCCTGATTGTCAATGAATTTGAGAAACTCAGAGCTTTGCTTAAAAAAAAAAAAAAACACAAGTATGCTCACTTAACTCACTAGTCTTCCAGGTTTTCCTGAATGGAAACTATTTTAAAATGTACGATATATAATATTGCACAGTAAATAAATAAAATGCACAGGCAAATAAATTCTCTGTTGTTCTGAAGTAGCCCCTTTGTCTTTCTCTTCTTTTTTCATCTGCGCACTGCGGAACAGAAAAAAACCACTCAGAAGTCGACAGAAGAAGAGCCATTATGGAAAGTCACCGTGAGCTGCAGCTCTGCACTGTTCTGTGAGAGATCAGACTCAAAAAGCTCCAGGCGCCCCAAGAAATCTCAAAGTTTTCACCCCATACCTCTGTAAGTCTTCCACATTTCAGTCTGCAGAGAGCACAGCCCAACACTTGTTCCTGCCTTGGTCACATCACTCTTCGTTTTCTCCCATAAATAAACTTCTAGAGGAGGCACATTTTAAATGATAAGCTGCATTTCAGGAACTCACATCTTCGGCTTCGGCAGAGCAAAAAGGGCAAGAGGGGTCTTTTCAGTAAATGCATAAAGGAAAATCCCCCACTGTGCTCAGGGTCTGTGTAGTGTACCCTCTGTTCCTTTCCTTATCACTTTGCTTTTTCTACACCGAGAAAGGCCCTGCCCCAAGACTGCTTTACTAGTGCTGAGAATGTGAATGCTCATATCACAACGGTGAAAGAATGAAACATTGTAAAAGAAATAAGAGAAGTACACTGTAAATGCAAAAGTTTTAAAAATAAAGGTTAATATTCAGCCTGTGGCCTTGAGCGTGAGCTGTTTTTGCGAATATCTGCTCTACTGGTAACAAATCAAAATGTGGCTTTCAGCCTAATATAACAAAAGAGGAAATATTACACATGATGGTTGGGTTTTTGCTTTTAGTGTGGCTGCAGGGATGATAATGTTGGCCAGTCTGTAACTTCAGTCCAGATTGAAATACCTCAACAACAACTGAATGTATTACCATGAAATTCAGCACAGACAAAATGGTCCCCAGAGGATGAATCCTAGAGTTTGATGATCTACTAACTTTTCCTTTGGTGCCACCGTGAGGTCAAAGTTTTCGCTTATATGGTGAAATATCTCACCTCTAAAAGCTTTGTATATCTCAACATCTACTGGGTGGATTGGCAAATAATTAGTTGCAGACAGACAGAGAGCAGTAACCAGGGAAAAATGAAATACAAGCTGAAGGGTTTAAAGTTTTCTGACAGACTGAATAAACTGTACCAGGAGGCAATGTTTTCATTTTACAGTATGTATTTTTCAGCTTAATTTTACCAGAAAAAGGGAGTCTTCGGGGACTATGAACTCAGTCAAATAGTATAATATTAATACTGTAAATGGTTAGAAATTAATATGAACATTTTATTAACAATTTAATACATTTATATGTGTAATTAATTTAGAATTCCACCATAATCAGAGCTTGTTATTAATGATATTTTTCTTTTTCTGGTTACATTTTCAGCATGTCATTCCGTTTCCATTTGTCTTTTTCTGGATTTTTCCTGGAATAGATTTAGCTCGAGCTGTGTAATTTCTTGTTGCTTACATTAAGAATGGTTTTCTTTGAAATTGTATGTTTTTATGTGTGTGTGTGTGTGTGTGTGTGTGTGTGTTTGTGTGTGTGTGTGTGGGCGGGTAATTACAGGGGTTGTGGGGACCTAATGTCCATAGGAACCTAATAACCATAGGAAAACCAAAAGAAATGTTATTTGTGGGGACCTCATTTGGGTCCCCATAAAGGGAAACAGTGTTTTCTTGGCCATGTTGTTGTTACTGAAAAAAGTAAAAGTGCAAAAACGTTTCTTTAGGGTTAGCCATTGTTTTGGTCTGGGTTAAGGTTAGGGTTAGGGTAAGGGTTAGGGGTTAGATATGAATGGGAGTCAATGGTAGGTCCCCAAAAAGATAGGAATACACAGGTGTGTGTGTGTGTGTGTGTGTGTGTGTGTGTGTGTGTGTGTGTGTGTGTGTGTGTGTGTGTGTGAGTGAGAGAGAGAGAGAGAGAGAGAGAGACAGAGAGAGAGACACCAAAAATGTACATATATTTATGCCACTCTCATGACAAACTTTCCCGGCTTAAGTTTAAATTTTCACAAGACATTAAATGACAAAATGAACCTACTTTTTATCAGCCTGAACTGAGCTTTCTGTTTAGTGCTTATTAGCAAATGCTAGCTAACACACTAAAGTAAGACGGTGAAAGTGGTCACATGAATTCTCGCTAAAACCTGCATGCTGGCATTGTCACTGTGAGCATGTTAGCATGCTGCCATTAGCATTTAGCTGAAAACATTACAGCTGCTAGCATCACTTTAGATTTGGGACTACAATTTTCCAGTGTTTAAATATTCAAAATTCATATTCACTTATTCAAGTTGTGTAAAAACTATTTTTTAAAACTGTTATGGCCACCAGTATTGGTGTGCCGTCTGGTTTTGGGTGGTTTTCTGTTGGGCCTTTTGGTGGAGAGATTGCATGTGTGGGTTCAGCTGTGGCTGTTTGAGTCTCTCCAGCACCCCAGCTGCCAGCCATTCCCACTGACAAGTCTGGAGTTGATGACCTACGTAGCAGCCGTGTTCTCCCCGCCTCCCGACCTTCCTGATTGGGCCACCTCCAGCTCTCCTCCACCTCTGACCAACCAGACACAGCCACTGCCACACCTGCAGGCTATATACCTGCAACCATGCTGCTAATTGGGGTAGCTGGTATTTGTGAACAGTCTGCCCTGGTGCCTCTCAGTGTGTGATCATTTGTTTGTGTTTTGGTCTGTAGATACGTGTGGTTGGGTTGGTGGGTACTGGAGACCAGTTCGGTCTGTAGATGCTCGTGGTGAGTGCTACAGACACTGTGGGCTTAGTGAAGAAGCCATTCGAGTTTTGAGTCTTCGTTACCTGTGTTTGGGAAACTCTGTTAGCCTTCGTTTTGTTTTATTCTGTTCTTTGATTTAGCAACACTCACCAGTCTTGTGTTCATTGTTGTCACATTTATGTTCCTTTGCCACTAAGCAATAAATCCCTTCACCTACACCAACAACATTCTGGTCATTTTTGTTACATCCAGCCACCCCCTAGAGGATGGATCATAACAAAAACATAAAACATAGGCTACTCATTAAAGGTAAAGATGGGTAACACCTCAAGTTTCCCTATGTAGCATTTTTAAGCTATCTCTCAGGTACAATAACACACAATATGACTTCGTATGAGATGTTATTTTACTTAACAGCTGGAAAGTATCTTTTTTTTCTGTCTAAAGCATATCTGTTTTTTCTCTTTGCACATCCATAGCACCAAAGGATTGTTCTTGACCCTCCCTTGATTTTCAGACGGCATTTCTTGTTTTCCCTGGTGGGTTTTGGGGGGTTAACTGTCGTTTAATGCACCGTTAAAAGGCTGCAGCTGGAAAAGTGAACAGGAACATTTTTAACAACCTCACAAAGCCCCTAAAGCCTAAGCCCAGAGCTGTCTCTGACCACCTCACGCAAAAGAGGAAGCCGTCTCTCAAACCGCCAGACTCCAAATGCTGCATGTCAATCTTCCACATTGTACAGAGGCACTGGTCATTTCACTTTCTTTCTCTGACTGAGCCTATCAAGAATTCATTTTGAAAGCATCCCCTGACCACGGATGAATTGTACTATCATAATTCAAATATGGACGTGGGTTGTATGAGATATAGTGGAGACCTTGAAGGTAGGGCTTCTATTTTAGCTTATTTCCAGAAGTGGGGGAGAGTCGTGGATGAACAGGGCCAATGTTTCCTGGAGGAACTGCAAATCTTGAAGGAGAAGTCATAGTCAGAAAAGATTCATTCCGTCATAAAGAGAATTTATAGCCAGACTGCATCTTTAAGTTGTACCTTTAGATAACGTATGTGTCTGAAAAAAAATGCCTTTACGTGGGGAAAAAATGATTTCTATGACTTGTCCTTGGGTATGATAGCACATATGATCTGTCTCTGGGACATCAATCCATAGCATTAGGACAGATAGGAAATACTGAGAACAAGTAGAGAAACAACACAATTTAATGAAAAAAAAAACCTGCTAATACGTGAATCATCAAAGCAGACAACTGGGTAAACGCACAATAAGGATCGCCAACGTTCATATTAGATCCAGGGCCCCAGGGAATCATTGTGTGTTATGAGTTCAGCATTAATTGCTGCCTTTGGGAACGTTTGTTCTTGACGTAATTACTTGTCAGAGGGAACGCTGAGTCCCGATGAAGCATGAGCAACAGAGAAGCGTGTTTTGTGACAAATAATTCAGGTTTTTAACAAGACGGAGCGGATTCCCAACACTATAAAGACCAATGTGTTCCTCTGCTGTTGGTGCTTAAACTAACTACAGCTCCAGCATGGGCCAAAAAAAGCAATTTAATATTCATGTCTTGCCGTTTTGCTTCATAAATAGCCTTTTTAAAAAAGCTGTAAAAGTTTGATGTGTAATTGCTTAGTAGATAAGATAAGATAAGATAAGATAAGATAAGATAAGATAAGATAAGATAAGATAAGATAAGATAAGATAAGATAAGATAAACTTTATTGATCCGTCACCAGGGAAATTTAAATGTTACAGCGACTAGATACAACTGAGGCATTGAAAAAGTAAGACAAGAAATACAAAAATACAACAAAGCTACAGTTAAATATATACTAAAGATGATGTACACCTTTCACATGTGCAGATCAGGCATTACATATGGATGAAACTGGATGAAATGAAGCTACATATGGATATGTACAGGTATGACATCGTGATTTTACGTATTTTAATCAACAGATAAGTAATCTGTGACCATTTTGACAACCAATTAATTGTCTTGATTCATTTTCAGTTAAAATTTTTCACACAAAAAGCTTTTTCAATTGTGATAATTGCTGCTTATTTTCCTCTCTCTCATGTACATCAAGGTTTTTGGTTTTTGGGGCCACTTTGGGCTTTCGGCAAGTCTGATGTGCATTTCACACTTTTCTTTCTGGAATTTTATATCCTAAATGATTCATTAATTGAAAGCAAATAAATAATGAAAATAATTATCAGCCCTCTTGTATTTTCCGCTTTCCAAGTTATCCATTTAACATATCAGTCTTTCTAAAACGGAGCTAAAATTGAACATAAACAAGTTTTTGATCTCAGATTTCAGTGTCACTTTTCACATTTATTGCTCTGCTTGACCGTTTGACATGCGTGTGCACACGCATCAGCACACTGGAACAGGCACTCATGCACATGCACACCCATCTCTCTCACACACACACACACACACACACACACACACACACACACACACACACACACTCAGGCACACATGCCCAGTTGGACTTAGAAGCCTTGCGACCGTCATGTCCATCTTTTCAAACACTGTCCAGACAGGAGAAAAACCTTGGCCATCAGCTCTCCTCTCTGAACCTGTCCATCACTGTCACTCTGGATCAGTGGTGCAGAACTCATCCTTCCTCTCCCGCTGGTCCCCGCCGGACTGGACTTGCTCAGTCTAGCCCCTCATATCGCTGTCAGGAGTCCCAACTGACAGCCTGCTGCTGCAGTTGATTCCAGTTTGTTGGCCCTGCTATGGGCCGATGCCAGCAATCTGTGCATTGGCAGTGGGTGGCCGTCTGCTAAGGAAAAGCTTTGATAGGTACAATGATGGAGTTATTCGTATGGGCATCTTAACACCCCGAAAGCACTATCATATGCATGAAATAGCAGCGTGTTGGAATGGCAATCCCTGACTTTGACGTGAGAATCCTGAAATCCTGCAGTTCACAGGGAGAGGTGGTGAAGTGGGTAAAACACGCACACATGCTGCAACGTCTCAACTGCTCAACCAGACCGGATGTCACACCAGTCCTGTGTCTGTGCCTGAGCACAGGCCTTTTCTTTCTCTCTCTGCACCACATGTGTGAATTCTATCATAATGGCTGGGGTTTTCAGAGAACTCTGGATCTTTCAAACAAACCACAACAGGCGGTAAAACCCAGCTTCTCAGCCTCCCACAGAGACAGGGACAGTCAGTGGAGAAGTGAGAGTGGGGATTGGAATTTAATTACAGCCTTAAAGCCCTCAGAGTCCAATATGAGAGAGAGAGATGAGACATAAATCTACAGGGGTGCCTTTGTTTGTACGGTGGCTACAACAAGAAAATCATTCAAAACCCACTGCGGAGACACTGAAGTCTGTAGAACATCAGTTCAAAGTTTGACGAATGAACAACCGAGCTTTCAAGGACTGACATTAACTCATTCATCCCAGCTTTCTTTAATTAAAGTGTCCATTCTTGTTCTATTATGGAAAACCGTGCTTCAATAACAGACTAGAAGTTAACATAGACAAATATAGATTTGATTACACACCCTGGGCTGTGTGCCAAACAGTATAGGCGACTGTGTATTAAAATTATGGTGAAATTTCAACAACTGACAAAAAAAAGAGAATTATTTTAAGTGTTTTCCAGCAAGGGAAACACCAGGGAGTTCACTGATTAACTATTGAAATGGTTTACTGAACCATCGCCGTTTTGCAAGACATCACTTTTGGACCTGAGATTCATGACTAAAATCAATCTGTCTTTTTCCACATTGCTTAGCATAAACGCAATTCCCCTGTGTCTAAGTGAAGGAGCATGGATGTACTATTACAAGGGAACCTATGGCCTTATGATTGGATTCAAAGCTGCTTTGGCTGACACATCAAGGGACTTTTCTGGGCTGCAGATTGGCCAGACTGGCGGCAGAGCATAGAATCTGCAGAGTGAGTTAAAAGTCACAGGCCTGCTCCCCATCCATTGTATTTCAGCCAGGGTGGGGCACCGAGGATGAAAACCAGATTGGGTGCTCCACATACTGTTCCACATACCGCATGAAGAATAAGGCCTGAAGGACGCTCTTCGTCGCTTTCTGCTTTGCGTCACATTTGTAAAGGAGATAGAATGAGGAGGTGTTGTTTCAGGATTTAGCCGGACTCTGCAGTGATAGGTGCGACAGAGAGCACTGGAGGGTTACATTCGCAATTGTGTGGCTTGCAGTCGAGGAAGAGAGAAAAATCTGGCTTGTGGCTCTGCGAGAGGCAGTCAGGGGGTGGGGCACCCTCTAGTGCAGAAATCCAGATGTAGGTCACTGCCAAGAAATTCCAAAATCCTGATGTTCTGGCCAACAGGGAGGCTACAAAACCTTCTCCATGTAAATAACGTCAGCAAATCACCCCCTACAATCCATTCCATAAAAAATCTGGAGACATTTAGGCAGAGACAGCCATGAGAATACAAACCGCATGTCTTCTTCTGTTAGGGTTTCTTAAATTACCTTAGCTCTGTTAAAACAAAATATCAGGGTACAATTTGACGGAGACACATCAGGCAATAGGCGTAGGGGTATGACGTTTGTGGAACTTATGTAGGAAAGAAGTCGGGATATCCGACATGTCAGACATGATTGTTTTTGGCATTAATATCAAGCTAATATATCTTTTCAAACTGACTGCGTTTGCTCAACAAATTGCTACAAAACACCGCTGTCATTTTGTTTGTCGGGAAAGGCATCTATTAGAGTTACGGAATAGAGCTGTGAGCAGAGTTTTCCACAATTATAACTGGCCTTGTTCCACTCAGATAGAAAGGTCTCAATCTTCAGCGTCTGAACTGAGAGGATGAGACTGGAATGAGATAATGCCGTGCATGTGGTGGTGAGGCAACATGGAGGCTCTGTGGCTGAGACAGTTCTTGTGAATCCGTCAAAAAGACAGATTCTCTTCACGAGAGTATTGTTGAGAAGAAGCCTGAAAAAATTAACACTCCTAAAATTGTGTCTCTAGTGGGTGCATGCCGATTCCACCTGTTTTCTATTCTTTGGCGTAATAACAGCCGCGCATGTGTCATCATTCCCTCATTTCAGTTCGAGGTCCATTCCACCAACTTTATATCCATTTTTCTGACACATGCAATCTCTTTCAACAAATGTGATGACTTTTTTCTTTTTCCAGAAGCTGTTAGGTGTTACCAGCCATATGTTTCACTCTTGGTGCATTCAGAAATGTTTCGATTAGGACGTAGCTTTTACAGATGCAGCTGAAATGTAGCTACGTGTGCGATGGTGGTAAGAAATATGGAAATGTTCGAAACCGGCAAAGTGATTCACATAAATGTTTATGTCGCACTGTAGACTTAATAGTCACTTTGGGCTGCCACCTCCTAGCTCGACATTTTCTCTCCATAAAATCACAGCAGAGTGACATCTGGAACTTCATGCAGCAAACCACTTTAATACTTCAAACGTCAGGATGGTTTTCGCTAGCTATCTGCATTAAAACTGCTCTCCAGCAGAGTAATGCAATAATGTATTCACTCTCCAGACATCCTCGCAATAAAATGTCTCAATTATGACAATTATTTTCATTATCTACTAATCTCTTTATGTCAGATATCAGTGACAAATATACATCGTAATTTAGAAAGCATAAGTTTATATTTTAAAAGACCTGATTTTGTTGTAAAAGAGTCTAAACCCCTTATTTAAGATGCCTTAAACCCTCAGTGCATCAAATATGCATAAATATGACAGAAAAAGTGCCTAAATTTAAATTCAGAAAGTGCTCAGTGAGAGTAACACATATTGAGTTTTATGTCTTCATGGAATTTAAAAGAATATCTTAAAAAAGTGATTTTAACATCAAAATTGCTGCAGATGAATTTCCTGATAATCAACTGAAAAACAAATTGCTTCATTCAAGACAACATAGTAACAAAATACAATCTAAACTGATGTGTGGATTATTATACTGTTTTTATACATTTTCATCATCATTATTATTATTACAACAGTTAACACTGCAAACAAACATCCCTTCACCTTTTTTTACTGGGGCAAAAGTGCTTTAAACCCCAAGCAATAAAACCAAAGCTGTCAAGTGACAACATATGTTTTGAGTTGTGTGTGTGTTTGCGTGAGACCAGCCCTTTAAATGCAGCTGCTATATTTGCTATAATTATCAAAAATGAACCAAAATAAAGACTGTATCACCAGTCTTCACAAATGCCTTTTTTTTTTTTACTTACTTGAGTTAATTACGGACAGGGAGACATCCAGTATGTTTGCATAACATTACAGCTACGCACCATTTTCCCCTCCTTGACGAAAATACCCCATGAACCGAGCTCTAAACAAAGTGTAAAGGCTGCCAGTACACACATGATATGTATGAACTCTGACACGTCAACATGACTGGTTGTATTTATCCTTGCACAGGTTGCGACTGACCAGCCACGCAAGACCGCTGCACCAGCCACTGAGGTTAATTAACTATCTGGAAACTATTTCAGCCCTGCCAACTTTGTGTCACTTCAGGTATGTCTCCATTTAATGTCTTCCGCTCTAAGTATAGGTGGCTGGCACTGGCTCAGAGTGCTTTCCGCTGTGTGGAATTATAATGACAGGACAGGGAATGCAATAATATGGGCACAGACTCAAAAAGGTTTCACTCACAGGTTCCCCAAAGAACTGTGTGTTTTGCCAAAAAATGCCAACATTAAAAAGATAGAGAGCCCTCATTTTTTTGTTGCATTTCCTAATCCAACATAAAACCCATCCAACAGGGAAAAGCAGCATCTATTTATTTGGATAAAATTAGTTAAAGCGGAAAATGACGTTTTGACATGTGTCTTTACATATAAAAACATATTATTCCACAAAAATGTGTAAAATATGCAGTAACTTAAAAACCAGCCCAAAAACCAAACCAAACTGCAGTAATTTGCTGCTGTAATTAACTGCACTAACCTCAATCAAAATCAGGTTTATTTAACACTTGTTAAAATTAACAAAAAAGCTGAAACAACACAGAGTGTTTTACAAATGTAACCTCTGACTGTTATCCACATGCAATATGCAGTATCTGCATTTAAAATATCATCCAGGTCCTATGCTTTTATCTTTTATCAGAAGAGTACATAATGTTGCTTGTACTACCCCATTAATGATTTTAAAACAAGCTGGGCTTTTGTCAGGTAAAAAGAAAGCATAGTTGTTTTTGTAAAGCAGAAATCACAAGAAATATTACTGCAGCTTGTAGATACTCTCAAAGTGAATGAACAGACATATTAAACTGCTCTTTGGTGTCTATATTCCTGCCTGGGCTTATTTGTTTGGTGCATTAGCATACTCAAATATTGCATAAAACCCAGTTGTCATATTGTGGCATTGCTTGTACCTGTGAAGAGCTGATATTATCTCTTCTGTTGAGACACAGTTATTGCAGCACATTTCACTGGGGGACATCAAAGCCTCTGTTGTAAAACAGGCGAAGGCTCTCGGCGGCTTCGTATCTGTAGCTCAGTCAATTGCCACTTCAGGATCTGGGATTTCTGCCACGTGACAAATGTATGAACATGTCATGTTGTCAAATATATGTGCAGATACAGAGGCGCTCTGCAAACGGGAATTTATCATGATATTGAATTAAATGGAAAGAAAGGCATTAAATAATCTCTTTTTCAAAAATCTTCCGCCTTCTTTGTGTGTGTTTCTGTACACCGAGAAGGCCACTATTACACATTTAATGTGAATGCAGGATTTCATTCTTCACCTCAGTATAACAAATAATTAATAAGATTTATTATTCACACTTTTTATGGATTGTATGAAATATTTAAACCAAAAAGAAAAGCGTTTTCTGTGCATTCAGCATTACACTAAAGAATTATATGAACCTTAAGGAACTTTAGAACAGCCTCGCCAAGTGTTTTTATGCAGCGTGCAGTAAAAGTCCCTTTACTCGGTGTTTCTGACATTCACACTAACATCCAGAAATAACTGAGGCCACAGTGAGATTAAAATCTAAGAAACAGCACGATTTTGTTTTGCTTTCTGTGAAATGATTTAATGTCGAACAGTCAAGTGTGAGTGTGTGTGATTGGAGTTTGGAGGGCAGAAAAATTCTGGTACATGGGTGGAACTGGGTTCTTGCCAGCAAGTTCAAATTGAAGACTATTTTTGCATTGTTCACAGTGAGTGATTGCTGAGTGTGAGGCATTAGTTATGCTGACTGCAGAGCCATAAATAATATTTTACTGTAGTGAGGATGTGTGTGTCTGTTAGCATGACATCTGGGTTTTAATTCTCAGAGAAAAATCCCATATCTGCATGATCCTACTAACGCAAGCCATCTGAAGAGAATACAGATGAGAGATGGTCCCTCTGTTCTCCCAGAACCTCCTTCAACAACAGTGCATGGCAACACACACAGTGACCTTGGCTGATTAAACATTCCTCTCTGTTCTGTATTCTGAAAAACCTAGCTTCGCTATGTCTCTATAGTGTATATGCACTGAGCACCTACAAAGGTGCTGGGCTGTGAAAAGGATTTGAAATGAAATATTTTAATAATGGAGTGGTTTGAACAGCTTCTGTCGGGGCTTGTTTGTGGACTGATATGTATGCTTATGACAGCAGAGGATATGTGTGTTTGCAGATCAATATGATTTCATTGCACGTGGCTTGTGGGATTTATTATCATCACTCAATTTAATGAGGTAGCAAGTGATAGGCCAACAAGATCACTAAGAGTAATGTTCCACTGGGAGAGTGCAAAGACCGCCACCAGATGGTTTACTTGGGAATGACTGGAATACCAAGCAGGCTTTACAAACAGAATCATTTTACTTGCAAGGTTAGGTAGCATAATTTCTGCCATGTTTACAGAAAAAAAAAAAAAAAAGACTTGAAACAGCCTATTAGAGGGCTTGAGCCAAAAAAGGAAAGCAGAACGGATGATGCAGCACACTGCAGTTCATGCCACATCCTCTAGAAACACATCATGATTTATATATACCATGAAGGGACAGAACTCTTTCACATGAATGCCACAGTGGACTAATATCTCCAGGAAAATAATGTTGTTTAGGAGTCTCTGTTGAGTGCAAGCTGAATGTCTGCATCACAACATTTCACTTCGCATCGCCCAAGATATAGAGCATCATGTGAGCCAGACTGATCCCTGGTTTAATTTCATAGCAAATTGTTGGCTCTTTGAAGCCTTCAGTTACCACATGGTGACACTGGAAATGGTCTATTTAATACCTGTTATATTGTCACAAGACCCACCAGTCCTTCAGCTGCCTCAAGCCCCCTGTGAGATTGGAGAGGAACAAAAGGAATATGAATTAAGTCTGTAAATGAGCTGGCCCCTGGCATACGTCTGAATTCAACAGTGCTTTATGAGCCTTTCATCTGATTCCGGTCTGATAATTTTTGGTCTTAATTACAATGGTAGCATGCATGCAGACCTTGGCTTGAAAAAGATGTTGGACGTAGGAAGCAGAGCTTTCAAAAGGCTTTTAAAAAGACCCGAGATGAGCTAAGAATACCACTCCCACATTTTTGATGTATAAAGGGAAGCTTGAAGTCAAGTTGAATACAGAAAGATCAGAAAGTATACTTCTGCAATGAGCCGTGTCTTCAGCAATATGTGCGAGGTGCCTGTGCAGACGTCTCACTTCTGATTTTTAAGTTATTTAACAACCCATTCCCTGCTGAACACTGCTACCTTAGGCCAAATTTGTCTCTTATGTCCAAGACAAAATCCTGAGTTATTTGAAAACTGTAATAATGGGAGTCCAGAAACAGTCACATGTTATTAAAGCAGAAACAGAGCATCAACTACATGTTTGCAATGGATAAATATTTAGAGCAGAGGCAGCAGTCAATTTTATTTGCTTGAAAAACACAACCACAGTCTGTTGTGCTGATGCCAAAAAGTAATTTATTCAGTACTCAGAAAACTAAGGAGTGGAAAATGGAACAATGCAAAAATTAAAAACTGAACTATCAGAACTGTGGAAGCTGTATGTATAAGACTAATGGTAAAAATAATACACAATCATGATAAAGATAAAAATAAATGGCAGCAGGCGGACAGTGTAACTCATGCACTATGCTGAGAGTAGACACAGAGTTAAGGTCAAGTCAAAAAACCTTGCAAGATGTACCTTGTAAGACTGCTATCATCTATGCAGCCATTTTCAATGTAACCTTGGAGAACCTCAGCACAACAAAGCGGCAAACCACTTAACCCATAGCTTGGTCTAATGGAATAGTGCATTTAGATACCATACAGTTTCTTGCAACATCGTGAAGAGAAGTCATTTTGTCTTTATCCCCTTTCCTAAGAAATGTTCAAGGACACTTAGGACAGGAAAATATTGCTGTGAGTAACCAATGCTGAAAGCTTCTGCAAACCAAACCAAGCAAATGTGCAGCCAGAAAGAGAAAAAGGGACTTCAAAACTTCAAACAGATTGATGAAACATCATCAAAATGAGAGTTCCCCCTCAGCGTGCTCATCCCAGCTCTCACAGACATTACAGGCACTCCAAAAGATGCTGTCTGTGGAACTGACAAGCAGAGCCAGGTCGTGCGTTTGATCTCAGTCGTGATCATTACGATGCTTTTAATTGACACAAGTTTGTCCCCTACTGCTGCAGGTCCGGGTGAAACATTTGATCCGTGCTCCCAGAAGTAAACCTTATCCATGGAGGTTCCTCTGTGAACCTGTCCCCTCCATCCCTGAGGCGAAATCAAACATCTGAGACTGCAGGGTCAGATGCAGTCTATAGATATTTCTACTTCACCATACCAGTGTTTGCCCTTTTGATATGAACTGTGCATATTTTATGCTACTACCAACTATTTCCCAAAGTATACAGCAGCTTTTCAGAGAAATCAGTGTGTTTTTCATTCTTTCTAGGGAGCCACTGTTTACTGTTTAGTGTCATTTCAATTTTAAAATCGAACTTGGAGCGATCTGACACTTTCTTCAGACAGCTATCCTAATACTACTAACTATGGTTTGCAGAAGCACAAATGGTTCATTCAGGATCTGCATGTGAGGTCTGATTGAAATTTGGAAGTCAAAAATGAATGAATTTCTCGTGAAAGTAACATCCAAAACAACTCCTTGCAGAAGGAGCTTCCTCTAAACATCTTTTCAATGCATTTTCAAAACAATTGGCTTCTGAAGTGCATTAACATGAACGTGTTGTGGGCTGAGAGTAAAGAAAAATGTCCATTATGATGGATTACCTTTCTCAAGCAAGTCTCTGATGTTGATTTTCATACCACACTGAAAAAAACTGGAACCAGTAGCTGTCTGGGAGGTAGAAAAACTGCATCCATCAATCTCAAGACATATGGGCAAAAGTGAAGGGGGTCAAATGTCAAAGGCTAAAAAGTCAAAGAGACTCTGAGATGTATGGTGAGGTTTCACTGTTTCTATAGCTGCTGTTACACAGAATAGCAGAAAGTGGGTCAGAAAAACTGCAACGACTATACAGTGAACAAGCCCTACAGTTACACTCTTTCATGTAAAACCCATGCATAAGTCATGATAAATAGTTTGTCATGACAATCTTAAATAGCTTAAACCCTGCATCATAAATGATTATGACCAGCGCCATCTCTTATCATTGCTGGCATTACACAAATTTTACAACAGGACAGCTCAGGTTTAATATTATCATAGGTCATTTACTGTGCTGTTTGCTTTGCTTTGAAGGATTTATGTCCGGCCTACTCACTGTCCAGTTTTCAGGCAAAAAGGGCTTATGTCGGTCCCAGAAGTGGAAAGATTGGGGATGGAAACAGTTGAGTTGAGGGTAACACTCTTGCTCAGTCGGGGCGGGGGAGGCAGACATTTAAAAGAGCTTACTGCTGTAGCTTTCACTCTGGCTTTGATTGTCTTTGCTTTGATCTGGTTTGGGGCGGCCATGTTGTGCAGTGTTATCCTCCTATAATCTCTGCCATCTCTGAAACACTGCAGTGGAAAAGACACTGACTGAGTCTCTCTGTCTCTACACTGGCCAATATTTTCACCTCTCACAGTGAGCACGAATCACCTTTTCTATGAATAAAAACGGGAGAGAAGCCTTCTGAGGGAACACTGAATACTTCCAAAAATATATACTTCAGTCTTTTGAGGGAAAAAAATAATGCACTTCTTTGAAACAGAATACACAAGTCTGCCTCTGCCAAGGTGACCCAGACCACTTTCTTGCCATACTTTGCACTTGGACTTCCTCATGCATGCCCTGTTTAGTTAATGACTCAGACCTCCACTTAATCAAATGCAACATTACCTTCCCTTCAGCAACTAAAACAGTACAGGGATGCTGTTATGTGCTGTTTTCAAGGGGGGGAAATTTCAGAGTGCTAGCATTAAACACAACTTCAAAGGGATATTGTGCATCTATCCCAAATTAGCTGCCTGTGCAACTGTCTGAGCACTTTGAGACCATCCTCTGTTAGTAAGAATACATTATCCTGTGGTTGTGAAATTACAGGCATTCTTGTTGTAGTGCACCATTGAGTCTGCCAAAGGACAAAAAACTTGGATATTCCCCGCAGAAAGCCACAAGGGAGACCTGGTACAGTGAATAGAGAATGAATTGAGACAAGCCCTTATGGTTTTCAGATCAACATTCCCAGACAGACTTGTTGTAAATATATGATACCTCCTGATGCCCAGTGTTCACTCTGCTTGGAGCTAACACAGGAAGAAGGGTGCCAAGCTGCAAATATAAGCATCAATACATGATGGCTATAAAACGAAAAAATGCAAGTAAGGATATAGGTGTGTTCTGCATGCTTATAGCTCATGTTTCCTCCATTTTTTTGGACTCAGATTTTAAACACCTTAACAAAACCTGATAAATAAAAAACTTAACTACATGTTAGTAACAAAATCATACTTGGGTCTCTGCAACAGGTCATTTGAGAGTCTTGTCTGGAGTCCAAAGTACATATTCAACAGAAATATATTCACCCGGAGAGCTGTCACGCTTGCTGACACACACTTGGAAGACCTTCGGCAGTTTGCACATGATTTGTATCACCTGCATGTCATTAAACCATGAGCATTTGCTAGCAATGTGAGCTATAGCAAAGACAGGACCTACATCACGCTGAAATATCTGATCGGACTGCAGCTGAGGACAATACAACACAGTCTTCTGCGCTGTTTTTTCAAAATCTTAATTACATAAACAAATGCATGATTAAAAGTTGTACTGAACCTCCACGCCAGCTGTTTGAGGCAGGCTGACACAGCTGTATACATGTGTCTTTGCACACTAAATCAAATGTCCCATTGTGCTCATCTGGAGCGAATTAGGGGGTGGAAGGGAGGGGGGGGATCTCGAGGCTTTGATATACAGGGGAGGAAATGGGTAATGTCCTGGAACCACATGCAACATCCTAATAGGAGCTGGTGACTGATAAGAAGGAGATAAGCAGAACATCACTGTCTCTGCCTGCAACCTGCAACCTTTTCTTTTTCTCTTTAACCAGCTCACAGCCTCATTATATGCAGATATTACCACATTAAAGCGCACACATCGATCAAGTTGCTCTCCTTTTTATTCTGCACTCCATGATGACTAATTATTAACAGTAGAAATATTCACACAGCCAGCTCTAACCTCCCCACTCATGCCACCTACCCGGCAAAGAAAAAAAGAGATTTTTTAAGTAAAATTAGTCCAACAATTGTACTCTGCAGGTCTTTGTAATACTAAAATCATTACAGTGGACTTGGTACTGCAGTGTTGCTGGTTCGAATCCCAGCTAGAGGAAGGAAATTTAAGGATTCAGTGACAAGCAGAAGCTGGAGAGCTGCAAATATCACACACTCCACTCCCTATAAATTCAGTTGATGTACTGTGGAGGAAGGCACTCAAGCCCCAACCACTGGAGAGGAGTTGGTCGGTAGCCAACAGAGGAAATCTGTGGTTGTACTAGGCAGCTCCTGTGTGAATGTGTAGCAGGGCGTGTCTGAAATACAGCCACTCTACACAATATTTCAATTGCCTGGACAAATAAAGGTGCAAAATGGCATTCAAGTTATATTCTTTTAAACAGATAATCAAGTCATTTAAATTCCTGGCAACAGAAACCAAATTAAAATGATTATTTTTGCTGTGATTAAAACTAGACAAATGAAGGCTGAAACAATGCACCACACTCTGGAGTTAAAGGGATAAACAGGCTGAGTCTGAAAACAAGAAAGATATGGCTTTTCATTCATTCATTTAAGGGCATAAATCATTCCCTTTGAAGCACAGCCGAGCCTGTTTGCAAGAAACATAAGAAAGCCAATATGGAGAGCAGCTGGTCAGTTGGGATGAACATGACCTCCTGTTTGCCAGGAAGAAAATAGAATGAAAGGGAGAAATGAGGAGATAAAAGAGTGAAAACAGATGAGCGTCCCATTCAATAACCAAAATATCTCTTCACAGGCTTGCACGCATTTGCTATGAAAAACAAATTGAAGCACGATGCTATATTTTCAGGGAGAAAAACAGTCTTGGAGAGCTATCAATCCACAAAACACGTCTTTTTTTAACCATCAAACATGCCGCAGCATGAACAGGACACACTGTCACATGTTTGTTAGAAAAAAGTGCAACTAACTGGCAAGAGAGAGCTTTGTTTGTCAGTCCTAAATTCACACAGTAGACAACCAGCAGACTCGTATCAGCCAGAGTAATATAATTAGATGTACCAAACTGTGTGCAGCAAACAACATGAACCTAAATCAAGAAATTAAATCAGCTCACTGTGGCCGTGGTCGAAAACATGAGTGCTCTCAGAACTAGCACAAGTTTTCATGGTGCATTATGTAACAGAGATCTGCTGCCCTCTTGTGTAGTGAAGTATAACTGTAGTCTAGCTTGATCTAAGAGAGACCTCAGTAAAAACAGTATTTCAAGCTACATCATAGTGCTTTCTTACCTGAAGGCTAGAACCTCTAAGGGAATATATATATAAGAAAGATAAAAGTTCTTATCTTCTAAATCTTTACTATCCTCCCTAAAAAATAAATCTTTGTTTTCTAAGATCATATATGTTTTCTTTTAAGTCTTTTGCATCACTCTTCTAAAGTAATTCACATATAATATTGTTTCCTTCTTGTAAAATATTGGACACCAAGTTTCAAAATATCTATTTAAAATAAAACAATCAAAGAAGGGCCAATTAAAACAACTATTTGAGTAAACTAATTGTGATTCATGTCCGCAGTTACACCACAACCTATGGTGAGAGTCCACAACCCGTTGCTTTATTCAATATGTCAGCGGCTGTCAAAAATTGCACAAGCTTCCACTTAAGATGACAAATTAAAGTGAATGTAAATGAGTCAGTTACACACTGGAGTTCAAACACAGCCAAACTTTTCTGGGAATATGAGTATGGTGGGAGGTGTGCGGGGTGGGGGGTGGGGTGACCTGTGTTCAGATTAGTTGTATTTCCAGCATCTAACAAACTCTACACTGTTGAATGCAGGGATGTCAAACTCATTTTAGTTCAGGGGCCACATTCAGCCCAATTTGATCTGACACCAGTAAAATCAGAGCATAATAACAACTCCACATTTTTCCTTTGTTTTAGTGCAAGATAGTACATTCTGAAAATGTTCACATCTAAGGAATTATCTTTTTGTAAAACATCAAGGACAATCTGAAATTTCTGAAGAAAAATAAGTTCAATTTCAAAAACATTATGCCTCAGTTTATCATTTACACATTACAACTTACAGATCACAGTGTATCTACAGAGGCACAAAACATTCACTCACAGGTATCGGGAACTAAACAATATAGTATTTTACTTTATGATCAAAATGACAAAAGTCAGACAAAAAAAAGAGTAAAATCAACAAAAACAAGACAAAATAGTACAATAACGAGACACAAAGCGACAAAATGGACAAATGACACAAGCAAGACAAAAAAGACACAAAATGAGAAAAATGAGACAAAAAAACAAGAACAAAGTGAAACACAGTGACAAAAATTAGACAAAAAACATCACAAGCGAGACTAGTAAACACAAAGTGACAAAAATGAGAAACAAAAACATCACACAGACGTCAAAAATCAGACAAAAAACCCTAAAAGCAAGACAAAATATTACAAAAACAAGACACAAAATGACAAAAGAACAATGAGCAATATCGTATTTTACTTTATAATCAAAATAACTTGTAAAGGTCTAGAAATTATTTTAAATTTACAGTTTTACATATTTGCAATTTACAGTTAATGTCTTCCCTGTAATTTTTACACTTTAAAAGTCATCCCATGGGCTGAATTGGACCCTCTGAGGGGCTGGTTTTGGCCCGCGGGTTGCATGTTTGACACCCCTGGTTTAACAGCTGCCTGAAATGCAATCCAGAGGTGAAGAATACACACACAGCTATGAGGGCATCAAGTTCACTGTGCAGTATACTTGCACTCAAACGGGAAAGACCAATCATCAAACACCTTATCAAAATATGACAGCTGGCTGAGTCTGTCAACGTAGAGGGAACCTCCCATCCCACATGTTGATGATAATTAGACTCATGATATCGGCTCTAGGCTGAGCAGTGACTTCTGCCGTCTCAACCACATATGCACTCTCCATTACCCTGCACCTTCAGTATGCTGCTCTCATCCCCGGTTAGCTGGTCCTATATAAACATGCTTTTGGTCTTAATGGAACTGTGGTGAAAGGAACTTTAGGATCTGATAATCAAAATGGACAGTTATGAAGCAGGAGTGCAGTGGTAAAACTACCTTCATGAAACCTTCAACAAGAATAAAAACTGAATGTGCATCTCACTAAAAAGATCCCTTACAATTAATTTGTATTTATTACTTCAACATTAATGATGCAACAACAAGTAATTTTACAGCTGGTGAAGGCGAAGCTGCTCAATTTGAAAAATAGCCAGTAATTACAGCTTTCAAAGTTCCTAATTAATAAATAGAAATAGTTTAATTACACAACCTGTCTACTGCAGGATTCATTTAGGTTGACTGCAAAATCTCATCTGAGAAGTCATGAATTGAGTTGTATCATCTAATTGTTGTTGTTCTCTGCTGTTCCTCATCTTGATTTTCAGTGTATTTTATACGGTCTAATTTATGTGTTGGTCTTAGTCTTCCTGTGCAGATTCTGCCACCAACCACAAGTTATCCATTTTTGATTGATTGGCTTATTTATTTGACAGCATAATAACAAAAAACTGCGGAGGATGGAAGAATTGGGAAGCGTTGATCAGCATAACTTCGTCTGTCTGTTTATCTGTGCGCAACATTACTCAAAGCAGAAAAGCGGATTTGGATGAAATTTTCGGAGAAGGTCAGAAATGACACAAGGACCACCTGATTTTATTTTGGCACTGATGCGGCTTATAGTTTGGATCCACGGATTTGTTAAAGATTTCTGTATCCTTGTGAGATAGCGGCACAGCGGCACTGTAACTATGACAGCAAGTGAATGCTAAGTCAGCTGCCTACTGACGATCACATGATCGCAATTGCAGTACAAATCCATTGCTGTGGACTTATCGGGACTCATCTGTAAGAGATGACACAAGGAACAAGTGATTCAATTGTGTTTCTGAGTCCCATCAATTTCTGCCACCTGCTACAGATTTAGGTTATGCGATTCGGTATCCGTACTTAACATACACATGCATAAGTCACGACTGTGCTCAGCGCAAGGTCATTTTTTTATTAAAGATTTCATCTGTCCGAAACGATACAAAGACTACACAGTCTTGGTGGAGTACTGTGCTCTCTGTGCTATTCTTGTTACTAATCTGACAACTAGACTGGAGACACGATCCTCACTCCATTTTTTTGATCTCACTTCACTTTTCTTTACCATTTTTGCTTTTTTTTTTTTTTTTTTTTAAATTACCTGCTCAAAGTAATTTATGGATGCATTAAATGAATTACTTTAAAGGGTCACTGTTTGTTCTGAAAAGGGTAGGTAATTCGATCAAGCATCGGGTTCTACTACCATGAAATGCCATCCAGCAGTTTCTGTAAACTATTCTTGTAGAAGACACCATTGAGCAACAGAAGGTCTGTCAAACTGAAGGTTGTGAGCTGACCCCCATCAGTGACCACACCCAGAGGTCTACCCTGATTAGAAGGTGCTGGGGGTTGATATGGGGAACCATATCCTTGATGACCACCTGGGGGCCATCAGGTGGACTCTATGAGATGACAGTCTCACCCAGTGAAGCATGAAGGCAGGAATCGGAGGCGATGCGTAGAGGAGGAGACCACTCAGTCAGTCGTTGGAAAGAGCATCCACCCCCAGAGGAGCGCTGGCCTCTGCCACAGAAAACCACAGAGGACGATCAGTTGTATGTGAAGAAAAGACCTGAGCTCATCCATAACAACCACAAATCATTTGCACTACCTGAGAGTGCAGCCTTGGTTCTCCAGGGGGCTGTCTCTGGTGTGACAATAATAAGAACATGTTTGCTCATGAGAAAGGCGAAGAAGGTGGCTAGTGGTGCTACAAAATCCACAGGCAGCCTGTTGAAAGCGGTCTGTTGCATTGGGTGAGAAGAGCTCTTGAAATTCATAGGCGTGCTTTGATACGAGCAAGGACCATGTCTGTGTACATTTCTGCTCCGTGAAACAAAGGTGTGCAAATAGGCCAGTGTTAAATTAAGGGAGGATCACTTCTTGCCCCCAGGCGTAATTATACTAGAGCTGCCCTGATGCATGTTGTAAGGATGCACAGAGCCAAGGACAGGCTGAATTAAGGATGGCAAACTAATATGCATGCCATTGCCAGGCAAATAAGTATTTTCTGTATTGTGAAGGAATAGAAGCAGTAGGAATTTTTGAATTCTATGGACATAAACTACTACCTTGGATTGAATGTCTGATGGATGCTGACTGAACACAGGATCTAAAATGAGAATCTTCTTAAATAGTTGTTTAGCCTTCTTAGATCTAGATCATTTAAAAGCTGTATTTTTTTTTCTTTTAAAAAAATTGAACAGAGCTTCATCAGCATCATTTGCACCACCAAATTCTCTCACCACATGCTCTGGTTGTAACATCATGCAAGCAAGAGCCAGGAGGTGCACAGACCTGGGACTAGAGTGAGGCTTAAATTACTCTAAAAAAAATGCAGGAAATAGGGAAAATTTCAAAGGATATGGCTGTGGTGGTGGGTCTCTGAAAAACAAGAGATTGTCAAAAGTGTGAAGGGCGGGTGCCAAGGTAAGCTTACCCAGAGCTGCCTGCCACACTACCCTGCAGTCGACAGGACCCAGTCTGCAGCTTCTGGTTCATCTTCTTGGCCTGACAGCTCTGGTGACAGATGTTTCCTGGGACTAAATGCACTTTCACAGGCCTGAAACAGAGAGTGTGAAGACCCTGACCTCTTGTTTGTTTGCGTCCAGGACCGCCACATTCATTACGTGTCCTGCCACCGCACTTCTACTGCTGTCTGACAGAAGCAGAGCTCCTGCAGCACAAAGTCTCCAAACAGCCACATTGTACAGCCTTCCCTGTCTCACAGAAAGTGGCAAGATACTGCATTTAATGTGCAGGTCTAAGAGTGCTTCTCTAAAGTGACCCACACTTGAAACACAGCTCATTACTATCCAGCGCTTGAAGCTGGGCTCCACAAGTGGTGCACAGCAGCATTGTGGCTTCTTCACTTCACTGGAAAAACTGAACTGTGAACAAGCCCCAGGACATGATCAGAACCTCTACCAGGCTTGCTTTCACAGATGCACTCAGATGTGCAACAAAGGGAGAACATCACCAAGGGCATTCAGCCTGCTTTTAGCTTGTCAGAATGAATAGGAAGTGTGGTGTGTGGAAATCTGAACCTTTAAACTTGATGAGAACCTCCAGCAATGTGCCAGCAAATCACAAAATCCCCCAAAAAGGCTTTAAATTAACTGCCAGTCACTGACATACACTAGGGTCATTTCATTCTATTCACCAAATTTTTTTTTTTTAATTCATGTTTGACTATCCCAAATTTGTCAGATTTTTTCTGCACATACTTATGTTGGTAAGTAAAATGTGCAAAATCTGGTTTTATAACATTAGTTTTTGAGTTAAATATTTATAAAGAGGGGTGGGATCTTGTTGATTTTTTCATTGTTTTCTTTACACCAATCTGTGAAGGAATGTTTGAAATGCCATAGCTATGTTTAAGGCTATTCCGATATTCTATTTTTTTTTTTTTTAACTCTAATAGGCTAACTTTTTGCTCCTGTGAATTGAACCAGTATGAGCTTTAAAATGCAGAGTATGGTGCCAGTCAGAGGCATAGTTTATGAGAAAAAAAAAGATTGAAATTATGTTTTTTTGCATTTATGGCCAATATTCATACAATTATAACAAAGAAAGCAATCACAGTGCACAGTACTCTGCCAAGGCTGCTCAATCAGTGTATCATCTTCGACGACTGAAATCTTGAAAAAATACGTGTCAGAAATCACGGCACCATAGTATGTGGCCATTTAATATCAATGTACCCACAAACAAATTGACCTTGCGTTGAGCACAGACGTGTTATGCATGTGCACATTATGTACAGTGTGACGACCCTCCACCTGGACAGGTGTTCCTGTCTTGCTGGAGCTGAGGGTCATCAGCTGATGAGCCACACCTGGGATCAAGTGGCTCAACTCTACATAACCTCCCTTACTTCTACTGCAGCTCTCTGACAGGAGCGGCTCTCTGCAGGAGCTTCAGCTTTGTGCTTTGGGTTTTCTGTGTGAGATTTGGATTATTCGGTTACAATAAAATCATTTTTAGTCACCACACTGTGTTTGTCTCCCTGTTTTGTAACAACAGATACCAAATCGCATGACCTCAATACATAACGGGTGGATGGAATTGATCAGGCTCGGAAACACCCCCACAATTTAATAAATTTTTCCTTGTATCACTTCCAACAAACGATTCCAGATAAGTCTGCAGCGGTGGATTTGTAGTAGGATCGCAATCGTGATCATCAGCAGGCAGCTGACGTAGTGTTCACTTGTTGTCACAGTTACAGTAACGCCGTGCTGCTAATCTCGCAATGATACAGAAATCTTTAACAAATCCGTGGATCCAGACTATAAGTTGCATCACTGCCAAAATCGAATCAATTGGTCCTTGTGTCATTTCTGACCTTCCCTGAAAATTTCATCCAAATCCGTTTG
The DNA here is from genome assembly GCF_021347895.1 of Acanthochromis polyacanthus. Classification (NCBI taxonomy): domain Eukaryota; kingdom Metazoa; phylum Chordata; class Actinopteri; family Pomacentridae; genus Acanthochromis; species Acanthochromis polyacanthus. The sequence continues at coordinate 22,676,389 of NC_067121.1, forward strand.
TCAGTTTTTGAATAATGCTGTGAACAGACAGACAAAAAGACGGATAAACGTATGCCAATCATCACATAACTTTGCCATTCCTTGGTGGAGTAATAAAATAAAGGTTTTATGGTTGATGGAATATCAGACTAGACAGAAACACAAAACTTTTTTGATCACATTTACACCATCATATAACTGGTATCTATTATTCTATCTAAGCAGAGCAGTACCATTGAAGACCATATGTGCACTGACAGTCATTAAAAACTTTGAGACCATATTTTTCAACATAATTTTTATTTTGAAGCCCAAAACAGGATTTTCTTCATATGAATCATTTGTTTAGCATATTGGCTTACAGAAACAAAAATCTAAAGTTTCAAGAATGATTTCAAAATAAAGTATTTCACAAAAGAAAACGGCACCTGCCAAACACAAAGTCACAACAGTCAATACCGAGTATGGCCTCCATTTGCTTCGTTGCAGGCAGCAATCCGTCGGCGCATGCTTTGGACCAGGCTTCTGATTGTGGGTTGGGAACAGCCCATACGCCTGGCTACATCACTGTAGCTCGAACCGGCCTCCACCATACCCAGTGCCCGGAGACGTTGTTCATGTGATAGACCCTTCATGATGCTGTTCACTGGACTAACAATGGTGGCCTTTTTTGGGCCTTTATATAGGCCTTCAAAACCCATTCTCAAATTGTGCAGATACTCACTGAGTATTGCTTGGTGTGTATTTGGTTCACTTTTGCAAAGTGACCAACCCATGTGCAATGAATCATGACAAAATGACAACTCATCATTATCTCAACTACCAGGGCACTAGATCATCAGTAAATCCACAATGAATAATTACAACCCCCCTACAAGTAGAATTCTGCGTACATTTCTACCTCAAAGTTTCTACTGACTGTCAGTATACATATCAATGAGCCTACCTCAGATTTTACACATGATCAACTCAATCAATATTCAACACTTTTTTTTAAAGTATAAGGCCTGCAACAGCAGTTGGCGGAATTTAAGAGTACAACTCTTCAATCCTATAAAATAGCTGGGATAAGAAAGACAACAAAGACAGTTACACAATGACTATGTTGTAAATCATTTTAAATTTGAATAATTGAGTTAGATTGGATAATCATTTCATGATCAGTTTATGAGTTTTGAAACATAAAACCAATTAAGTCACTTATGACATCAAATTAAACCAGCTATGTTGACTCTGAGACAATCATCATAGACTTTTACCTTTTATTGTTTCACAATTTAAGGAGCAAATCCTTAAATAATGACTTGGAACTATGAGCTGTGGGCAGCGTGTGAGACTGCTAAATAAGTACAGGTATAGGGAGTGAATTTAGAACCTTCTTTGCACTGTTTTCATTATGGAAAAGAAAAAAAATGGGCATAATGGTTCTTCAAACTACAAGAATGTCAGCACATTATTACTTTTTAAACAATGCATTGTGGGAAGTCTGACCATGGAGTTAAAAGTAGTTTGGATTCTTTACACACTTGACTCTTTAAAATGTTTAGATAACACTTATATTAAACTCTCAGTGCTACATTAATTCAGCATATCATTTAAGTCAAAAGGCCTCAGATCAGACAGCTAATGTTTGTATGCTCTAAAGTGATCTTAATATTTCAGTTTGAATTAACATACATTTAAAAAAATCTATAATAACATTAAGTTTACTGAAAAAGATGAGTTAATTTAACGATAATCCAGTTTAATGCTTTAAATGATGTAAAATTGTTACTTGTTCTTACGTTTGCTTTGAGATTATTGTATTATCATTATTATTTGCACACTATTTGTATTACATATTAATGTAATGTAGTGATTTTCATGAATAAATTCATGCAATTACAATTATGTAATGCACAGAATTAAATCACATGTGCAGTTTATAAAAAGCGCAACTGGAGTGGGATTAAAACAACACTTCCAAACACACGTCAGTGTTTGTGAACAGCTGGATTAGTAGCAACTGGTACATGACAGAAAGAAAAGCAGATGCATTCCTAAAAGTCGGCCAAAGGAGCACTCAGGTGTCATCCCGTATCTGTGAATGCAACTGTGATGCTTCAAAAACGCGGAAGCGATCCTGCTTTTGGTGTCTTGTCGGAGACATCTCTGGCCAATCCGAGCCCGAACCACACCGTGAATGCAGCTGGTGAGGGTTGGGGGAGCAGCTTAGTCAGAAACACCAGTGACCGCTAGCTTCATGTCAGCCGCACAGACATCACTGAAGTAGCAGCAGCGGAGAGCCTTCGGAGGGAAGAAGGAGAGGGAGAGCGAGGGGGCAGTTCGAAGGGAAAAGGGACGTTATTTCCTCACGTTTGAACCGAGTAAACAGTCGCGCCGAGTCGGTTTCACCTGTTTTAAGGACCCGAAGAACATAAACTGGAAGGTTAGCTAGCTGCCGCCATCTCTTCTCAGTTGGAGCGACCGCCGTGTCTTCCACACCATGGGGAACGCTGCCACCGCCAAGAAGGGCAACGAGCTAGAGAGCGGTGAGTCCAGGCTGGCATTTGTCCTCATCCCTGTTTTATCCTCTATTTAGGCGTTTCTTCGAGGTTCCGTTTAGTAGGTAGCTAGTGTGTTATAAGACTAAAATGGTCTTAACTGTAAAGCAGGGGACGGCCGTTCGTCGTCCCCCGCACACTACCACATAGCCCACAGCCGCTGCAAGCACTCGCCCTTCAGCTGGAGAAAAAACGGGAAAGTTTGTGTGATTTTTGCATAAAAATACGAGTAAAAGGCCTTTCGCTGAGGTAGCTAGCAGCAAGAAGACCCCGAGAATGTTGTGGTTTTCTTAGCATCCAGGGAGTGGGGAAGGGGAGCTTTGACAGCGTACACTGACTATTAAAGCTGATAGAGGTATAAAAACGATGCTTACTCATAAACTCCTCCATAGTGCTCCCTTCAAATGTTAAAAAAGCCGTTTGCATGTCAAATGGAGCTCAAGAAGGGTCAAGCTTGAAGACCAGCGAGCCTGCTAACTTTAGCTGTGAGGGGGGGATTAGCCCTCAGAAGGCCCCTGTCATTTCACTGCCTCTTGATGGTGGTAGCTGCTCAGGCCTGCACACACAGTTAGCTATGGCGTGCAGTCCTCTCTTATCGAAATCCTTGGATACTGGCTCAAAGCCTTAAGTCCAGCATCACCTCATCACTCCTTGTATGATGTTATCTTGAACTTAAAACAGTCAGGATGTGGCACTTGCTGTCTCAAAAACCTGCAGGCTCTTCTCAGCGCAGCTAGCTGTTACAGACAAACTTTGCACTGGTGATCTTGGATCTGCAGCAATAAACCACAGACCCATGAGTAATTGTTATAAATAGGCAATACATTTTATTTGAAGGCAGTGTGGGACTGTTTCTCCCTCAGGCTTCCCTGCCACATTTTATTCTTGGCTACATAAACAAAGCTTTCTCTCTGTACAGCACCGTGACCAAATATGGTGAAGAAATGACAAATGCCCTCTTTCCATTCATAAAACTGGGACCTACTACGGTCTTCCTGGCATATGCATACGCACACAGGCTCGCAAAACACACACAGGCTCGCAAAACACACACTTGATTAATGTGACTTGTGTTTGTTTAGAGTCCCTTCTGTAATCGCACTTTGGTAAAGGTCCATCGGGCTCACTTTTCACACTCAGCTTGTCATTGACTGGAGCAGCTTGTCATCAGACCTTCGTCAGAGGATAAGGGGTATTACAAGCTTTGAAAGGCTTGACGTAACTCGGCCTAGGCCAGTGTTACTTTGCGCTCATATACTTTGATGTGTGCAGCTGGTCATCATCGAGCTTCCTGTGCAGTAAATCATATATACTTCCCTATTCCTGGTTGTAAATGCAAAAGTTGTAGGTCTTTACTGTGATCTGCAGAATTCATTGCAATTGGTGGCTTAAAAATGACACATTTCTTACATTTTTTATAGTCTTGAAAGCACACTGTGTTCAGTAGTGCACTTGCTTTGTTTAAAGTTATGCCATTTTTATGATGCAGTGAGCATGTTCTTCTGAGATTTACTGACCTGTTAAGAGACACCAGGCAGGCACAGTGAACAGTGCCAACCAGAGACACTCAAGCAGACAGAGATGATCAGATCAGCACTAGTACCTATACTGCCAAGCATTTCTGTTGAATGCAACTATGATCCTTAGATCTGTGGCTAACTGTTAAACCCATTGAAGCTGACACTGTGCCCTGAGCTGCAGATTTGTCTGGAGTGTAGCTGCTCTGAGATGACAACCTGACTGCCTGCTACCTGTGTTTACTGTGTATGGATGGCACTAGGTGGAACAGCTGGAGGAGTGCCAACACAGTCACACTTGCACAGAGAGATTAAACACTTGCCATCCTGACACCTATTTTATTTCACTGTGCCCATGTACTGTGTTTCAAACTTTAGAGTAACAGGATAGGCTGACACAACTCAACCATGTTATGCTTGTCTGGATTTTCGCGTTGAGCTTTGAAAAGGGCTAGCCAACTGTGCTGACTACGGGGCTCTGGATTTTTCCATCGAGGTATAAAATGTTGCACAAATGTTTGCATTTACAACAGTTGTCTTATTTCTAAACTGTTTCAAATTTTGTTATTCTAGGACAGTTATTTCATTAGTAATTCATTTGCATTTTCATTGCATTTTAGTATTCTAAGTTGATTGTGTGTTTTAAAATGTCAGACTGCAGCTGAAAACAACTGACGAGTAGATTGTCAGGAAATTATTTGACAACTGCTTTAAAATTTACGAATAGTTGAAGTCGCGATTCAGTCACAACTACAAAACATTTGGTGATTCTAGTCTCTCAAATGTGAAGATTTTCCGTTTTTTGATCATTAAAAATGAAACATTTTAGGGTTTTGCAGAGTTGAAGATGTTATCTTGGGCTCTAATTGACATTTGGTTTTACTATTTTCTGATGTTATATTGACAAATAATTCATAAAATAATAAATTGATATTGAACATGATCCCTTTAGTCATGCATACAAAGAAAAGCTGCCAGTCTTCACAGTTACGAAACTAGAACTAAAAATGTTTGATCTTTTCACTTGGACATTCATAAGTACTTACTTATTGGAATAGTTGTTGCAGATTCATTTTTGTTCCACTACTAATTGTCTCTTCCCTGTTGTTCTCAGCATGCTGTCGATAATTTCAAAGCTATTTTTAGAGAAAGAAGTCAGACTAAGGTGCTGGGATGAACAGTCATAATAAGTTTTACAGAGTTTTAAGCCTTGTAGTATACTGTAGATTTGTCTTTGCTATGGAATGTTATCTTTTCAATCCGACTTAATATGCATGACTGAATACCTACTATGTGGCATTTTGGTACACCTGTTCTTCGAATACCTCAGTAGACAGTCTGTCTCTGTTTAAATTCCTAAGACGATTGTCAACTCTATTTTCATTCCTGTTGCTTTTATTCACTACACATGCTTCATGTTTGTTGATGTGTTATACTTGTTGTTACGTACATGAACTCTATATTTCTCTCTGTCTTCTCTTCCGTATCATCCCATCCATGTGGGTGATTGTTCCTGCAAAACCTTGGTGATCAATAGAGACTTTTGGTATGCTGATTCCTCCAAAAGATGGCCAGAATGGCAGAACGGCATTGGTCTCAAACTTGCTAGATGTGCTTGCTTCTATTGTGTGCCCTGATAACAAGTCGGTGTTTTTTTTGTTATCTGCATTCTCTCAATCTGGATATCTGCCATCTGCTGTGTTTCCCCATACATTGGTTTGTCTTTGCTTACCATTTCTTTGCTGTGTTTAATAGCCTTCCCACAAAGTGTTGTAAGTGATGCACAAGATGCTCAGAGAAACCTCCCCGGTTATTTCTGAGTGTTGTGTTCCCCTTTTCCCTTCGAATAAGGCTACTAAATAACAGAAAGCATACTGAGTTTCTTGGCATGCATCACTTGTCTGCCTGTCCTGGATGTTGATGTCATGTGTTTGTGTTTTGCCTTGTCTTTAGATTAAAGTATTTAAAAAATTTTAATAAGACATTTAAATCATATCCAGATGAGAGCTGACTTTGCCCATATTCTTCTCCATTTACTTACAATTTAATTTCCTTTTCCCACATTTGACCCTTTCCACCTGTAGTACAGTAGTATTTGGTCCTTTTGCCAGTTCCATTTAAAACCTTAATATGTTTTTTTATACTTTTAATCCAAGTTTTGCCGAAAAAGAAGTGTGTGCTAACTGCGTTGGTCTGCGCTCTTTTTTTTTTTCTTTTTAGTGAAAGAGTTTCTAGCCAAAGCCAAAGAGGATTTCTTACGGAAATGGGAATGCCCACCACAGGTCAGAATGATGAAAAGTTGAACTTCACATTTACAGTTTTTGTACACAACGTAGACTAACGTGATGTTGTTTTCACAGAGCACAACGTGCCTAGATGACTTTGACAGATTAAAGACTCTGGGTACTGGCTCATTTGGGAGAGTCATGCTGGTGAAACACAAAGGAACAGAGCAATACTTTGCCATGAAAATACTGGACAAGCAGAAGGTCAGTAGCAGCATTTATCAGGCCTCATGGGACTTTTTCAAATAAATAACAGTGTTGACATGAGATGTGAATGTGTGGGGACGGAAAATGTTAGGTCTTAGAGGATCCAACAAAAGCCTGCTTATCTACATAAAAAACACATACATTATGTCCTGTTATTGTTGTATCACAGGGTCTCAAGGGGCTGCAAGTAAAATAAATAATAACTCAAAGCAGCCTTTGCTTTCAGTGTTCGGCTATCTCCGTTTTTGATGTAAGTTAGAATTGCCCGACAAGGTCATCTTATCTCTTTATCTGCCAGGTGGTGAAACTCAAGCAAATAGAACACACATTAAATGAGAAGAGGATATTACAGGCAGTGAGCTTCCCCTTTCTCGTCAAACTTGAGTACTCATTTAAGGTACAGCGTACTTTTTTTCATATGTTTTAGACCTGAACTTCAGTTATTTGTTCTTTAGCAAAAATCTTGGTGTCTTTTCTTCTTCATTGTTTTTTTTTCTTTAGGACAACTCCAATTTGTACATGGTAATGGAGTATGTTCCAGGAGGAGAGATGTTCTCACACCTAAGACGAATTGGAAGGTTCAGGTGCGTGTTAATCAATAGTCATCATCAGCTTTTAAACATAAAGTCTACAGAGTCTTGTTGTGCAGTGCTGTCTTGGCTCATTTGTGCATTTCCTGTGGTTTTTGTATGACTTGTGATCATTTTCTGAAACTGCTTGCACATGTTATAACTCGATTTTTTTTCTTCTTCCTTTTCAGTGAACCACATGCGCGGTTTTATGCGGCCCAGATAGTGCTGACATTTGAATACCTCCACTCACTAGATCTCATATACAGAGATCTAAAACCTGAGAATCTCCTCATCGACCACCACGGCTACATTCAGGTGAGCTCGAATGCATACATGAAGTACATAACACTGCTGCCTGTTGCGTGTCCTCGCTTTCTTTACAATGGTTTTTCTCCTTACTTTCAGGTTACAGACTTTGGATTTGCCAAGCGGGTAAAAGGCAGGACCTGGACGTTGTGTGGCACACCGGAGTACCTGGCGCCTGAAATCATTCTCAGCAAAGTATGGATTTGATATCATATTGATGTTTACACAAAAGTCCGTTTCTTTCTGCTCTGCACCTAAAAACCAACTCAAGCATGTAGTTTTATTTCCTTTTTTCATGTCTGCCTGATATATGATGAAAATTGTTCATTGTAAAGTGGCAGTAAACAAGGTTTTTTTCGGCAGCTTATCATTATAGAGTAAATGTTGATTGACATGCAATGACTAAAGAATAATGATATCATCTTTGTTTAGATCAGTTTCCTGTAAGCCATACTCTCACGATGCTTTTCTGTCTGCCACAAAATCCCTTGGAAAAATGAACACTTGATTTATGGTTAAAAAAAACATATGGAGAAACCGTTGAAAGTTTACCTGGCAGAAGAAGATTCATTCAACTTAAATGTCATTGCTCAAAATACAATGAAATGCAGTCTTCGCCTTCCTAGTTTTCAACAGTGGTGCTAAATGTAATAGCACTCGGTGATGTTGTCTGATGCCACTTTAAGATTTTTGAGCGCAGTTGCAAAGAAGGTAAAAAACGGGTTTCTTTGTAGACTTGTCACTGTTGAGCGATTGTAAGAAATCCAGTCTGACAGAGAAAAAGATAACAATCTGTCCACTTTCAGTCCACAGTTGACCATAGACATGTAGCATTGTTGTTGGAATGCAGATGTCAACTTTTACAACTGGAAAAAAATGTGCTATATTTAGGTGGTAATTCCTTCAACCACGGTTGAATTTAGAAAAATATATAGTATTACCACTGGTTGTAGATGTCTGGAAATGTCAAATATGACATGCTTCTTATCAGTGGGAGAAATGCTTTTTTTTTTTTTTGGTGTTTCCAGTGATCTTGATGCTTGTCTTGTCTGTCTTAGGGCTATAACAAAGCAGTGGACTGGTGGGCCCTTGGAGTCCTCATCTATGAAATGGCAGCAGGCTACCCTCCTTTCTTTGCAGATCAACCTATTCAGATCTATGAGAAGATTGTGTCTGGAAAGGTAAGAAGGTGTTTGTTTTGGAATTTGTCTAATGTTTATAGATGATCAATATGGTTTCTGTCCTGGTTATTTGCAATAGCTGTGCAAGCAAGAAAAAACACCTTAATTTTAAAAGGAAATTCTAAAATCTTTCTAGGTACGATTCCCGTCACACTTCAGCTCCGATTTGAAGGACTTGTTGAGAAACCTGCTGCAGGTGGATCTGACCAAACGTTACGGCAACCTGAAGAATGGAGTCAACGACATCAAGGGCCACAAATGGTTCGCCACAACAGACTGGATCGCAATCTATGAGAGAAAGGCAAGACACCAAACACATTTGATAGTGACACCAAATAGTGTTCACCCTCTGAAAACCAAGTTAATTGCATATTGATTTGTTCCTATTGATTTTTTTTTTTTTTTTTTTTTTTTTTTTTTTTTTTTGCTAGTTGTAAAATTTCCAGCTGTGATGCTGCAACACAATTATTTTATATGATTTTGTTTGTTGAAAGTGAAGGGGGCTGCTCAGTTTTGTTTTGTGGTGATAAATCAGTACTTGCAGGTGCGTGCAGAGCAATATTCTTCACAACCGGCTGGTAAAAGTGTTTTTTTCCATTCGGAAATCTCCCAGCTTTACTGTGAGGTATTAGTACCACGTGCCGTTTTGCAGGAATGACGGTGATAATGGAGTGTTTCGATTAATCAAAGGAGTTATTTAGCACAGGCTGGAATCTCATTGATCTGTTGGTTTTGTTAAAATACAATCACAGCTTTATTAAACTTGCTTTATGAGCTTTTAGCTGTGATTTGTTACAGGATGAAATTAATCATATCTCAGTACCGATTTCATTTACCATTTATATTTTTCCACTCTTTTGTATCCCTGCTTGCTTTGAAGTAGCTCTTTGTTGCAAAGCTTTTACTTCAGTCCAACCAAATGGAACTGTGCGATGTAGAGACAGTAAAAATGAAGTTATTGGCCTCATTTGAAGCATAAGTCAAGAAGGTTGTTTTGCGTTACTTGTATAGTTGCAGCCTTTTATTGTGAGAATAAGATTTTTTTTAACTTGTTGGCTATTGCTGTATGTAGTGTCATATTTCAGGGTTATTACAAAAGGTGATTTTAAACCTGTTAATCTCCAAGCAAAAAAAAACAACAAAAAAACACATGTCCAGACACTGGCGGCCTTCAGGTGGCTTGACGTGCTCACCTTTTCTTTTCTGTGACAGCCAAACAGGCTACTTGTTTAGTAAATACACAGCTGAAGCAGGTGGACCGACAACTCTGAAGAAACGGCTCCCCAAAGGCTTACATTTGTGTTTAGTTTTAGCCTCAGAAATATGCACTGCGCTGTATACTGGGTGCATCCTTTAAAACCTGGGTGGTGTAGAGTAGCAAAACAAAAAGAGAGAAGAAATCGAATGCTCAGTAAGTGCAGCATTTCAGTGAGAACAGAGTGACAGCAAAGAGACTCAAAGTGCTGCTTCAGGTACTCTGCCATTCAGGAGGTTTTAATTGGTCAAGCAGTTCCATGTCATTATACACCTTTGAAGTCTGGGCTATGCTTGAGGTGAACCACTTTGTACAAAGGTGTCCTCTCACCTTGTCTGTCTGTTTGGAATGGCATCACTTGGAGATGGTACGTGAAGCCTCAAGCAGAACTTGAGTGATAACTGTCAAAGTCTCTCCTCAAAGTAATTCATGCTGGTGCTCAGTTGGACTCATGAACAGTGATAGACGCAATTATGTGAATGAAGCTTTAGAGAGACATTTATATTCTCTATGCAGTCTGTCCTCAGTACACCTGAGCTGCTGCAAAAAGAAGCCATAATTGTTCATTTTGGAAAGTTACAAAAAGGAGACAGAGGGTTTCAGACAGTGACTGACAAGCACTTCATATAACACATTTAATACTGACAGCATTTCATGTATTTTAGCCAAAATGATGCGGCCTACATACATTACAATAAAGCCTTTGTGTTGTTGTGCAGGAGACGTAGTCTGTCTTTTTCATAGCTCTTGCTAGTTTTTGGATACCCCTTTTTGTCATAAAAAAACCCACACAATTTCTCTGTCCTGTCTTGTGTTCTCTTCTGACAGTCTAGACATTATGATAATCCGTCTTTCTCGTCTTCTTGCAGGTTGAAGCTCCATTCATACCAAAGTGCAGAGGCCCAGGGGACACCAGCAACTTTGACGACTACGAGGAGGAGGAAATCCGCGTTTCTTTAACGGAAAAATGCGCCAAGGAGTTTGCAGAGTTTTAGGACGCAAGTACATGGATATATCAGGGAAAATAAGGGGATCTTTGCACTCTTCTAAAGACTTGGGATGGGGAGAGACCATCTTTTTCAGATCTACAACATAGTCCCTTCATTCCACAAGGCTGAATGAGGTCGCCATGATCCTTGGGTGCCGATAACCTCTCACTGTCACATACACCTGCGTATTAAAGCAGACACATCACTTTTCTCTTTTCTTTTGTTTTTGTACCTACCCACAGTTTTTTTTTGTTTGTTTTTTACTTTGAAGCAGTTAGTCTTGGATGTTGTTATCCCCCCATTAAAATGTGACATTTTTGACTTATGAGGAAAAACTGAGACAGTGGCCAACAGTAGTCCACACACTGTAACTGACTTGTCTGCGGTTGTTTGACACACAGTGAAGTGGGTTGCAGCGTATTGCCCTGTAGTCGTCAGCAGTGTATATTTGAAGTCCACTATTGTAAAGTTCTGGCCAGCATACAAAGGTGGATTTTGTCTTATGTGCATATGTCAGTTTTGTAAGACATTTGAACACAATGAGTGTTTAAAGCATGACCAAATGGAGAACACTGGGTGACACAAGAAGAGAGGTCCCTTCCTTTCTTTGCTTTTTGCCTTAGAGAGCCGATTCCTCAGATCCATACAAAAGCATCCATTCACTGTCCTCTTGGGTATTCAGGCCCAGGCACAGCAAGCCATTGCAGTAAAATGACAAACCTTGTTACATTAGTAAAATGCAAATTCATTTGTTTGTTTGATCCTTTTGGATCTTAGTTACATGTAAAATTTGTCATTTGCTATCTCGCTACTTTTTGTCGCTGTGTCTAACATTATAGTCATATTGTCCCTAGATTTCAGGTCTGCTTATAAAGACCTTTTGTTACAAGTCTGTGGAACAATGTGACTTGAGTAAATGGAAAAGAGTGAAATCCAGTTAGGATTTTTATTGCATATAATGTAACACTGAGAGGAGGATCAGTGTGACTAGTGTTGAAGCTTTTGGCCTCAACATTGTTAGTAAAAGTACAGAATTTATAATGAAAGATGTTCTAAAATCATGAGAGACAGATACTCAAAACTGCATATTTACCATAATCTCCCTGTTACCACCCCGGAAAGATTTTTGTTTCATTCTTGTCAAAGAATGTAGATTTGCAACTTATAGGTATGCATATTTGAAAGCTTGATTTCAAAGTACAGTTTTCCTCACAATACACTGGCTAAAATAAAGACTGCTCCTTTGTATCACATGTAACCCTGTTATTGTTAAGCTCATTACATTATACGTATATGCATTGTTTCATATATGTTTTTATTTATACACATTAGAGATGCTAATAAATTTTATTTTTAAAAGTGTTGAAGTTTTGCAGCCATCCTTCCATTTCCATGGGGTCTTTGACTGCTCTGCCTCCTGATCACTGGAACATCTGCACTGAGTTTGAATCACACATTTTATTCTGTTATTGATCAGTAGTAGATTCCATTGTGTTGTCCTGAGAATCCATGACATCCTTCACAAATTATCAAGTCTCTCAAGAAAAAAAAAGAATTTGTTTGAGTTCTTGGAAGCAAAATGAAAGCAAAGTTGTATCTACATTACTAGGGATAATACAATGCATACAGCTGTGATTTAGCAGCAACATATGAAAAAAATCAACAAAATGGTCACATTTTGTCCCATAATGTCCAAGGGGTCTGAGTAGGTACTTTGGAAACACAGCATGCATTAAGTGCTTATACATTGCCTTTTATAGTTTTACTGAACCTGTGGGCAATAATTTACCAACATGCAGACAAAAAATGAACTTTATAGAGAAGGTGTCCCCAGTTTTATGAGGATTTTTTCATATATGTGGTTTCCAAAACACAAAACAAACACATAAATGGAAACATTTGGTACAAAAAGAGAAAAACAAAGGACCAAGCTAAACTTTCACTTATAAAAACCTGAGTCTACCAACACATTTCTTTAGTAGCTGTTCAAAATAAATTTGCTGCATTTTCTTCCAATTTTTAAATTGAGAAACATTTTAATGCCTATGCATTTTTATTGTTCTATAGAACTACTTGTTATTGCGATTTATAAACTTCTAATGTGTTCTTAATGATGCACAGTAGGTACAAAGACACCAGATCTGCCTTTCCATTGTAATTACTAAGAATCCACAGTGGGTTTGTTTGGACGTTTGGTCTTGCCGTAGCGCTTCTGCTGAGGGGGGTTGTGGGTAATGTAGTGTAGCCGTAGACACGTGGGACGTTGCGTTGCTGCTCATTCGAAGTTTGCGGAAACATGGCGGGTCTGGAGCTGCTGTCTGATCAGGGATACCGTCTGGATGGAAGAAAAGCCACCGAGCTGCGGAAGGTCCAGGCCCGGATGGGAGTGTTCGCTCAGGCGGACGGTTCTGCGTATTTAGAGCAGGGAAACACCAAAGCTCTGGCTGTGGTTTACGGTCCGCACGAAGTGAGTAAGGTGGATGCAGAGGTCTGATAGTTATAACCTGGAGGACTAGTGACAAGACAAGGATTCGATTTCAAGCTTTTAAAATGCCCTTTGAAACAGTGAATTATCTGTTTTGATGAGCTCACTACTGTGAAAATGTGTTTGTGTCAGTGGTGCAAATACAGTAACTCAGTTATAACTAGGTCGAACTCATAAATTCTCTCCACTTGTACTCCAAATCTATTCAGAGACAAACTAATGACCCAAAATGCAATCTACGTATTATTTTGTATTATCATACTTTTAAATTACTATAACTTTGTTCATATTAACTATATAAATTCATTAAAATGAACGACATCTTTATCATCAACATAACAGTGACATACACATGAATGCATCAATAATTAGAATTCAGTAAAAATAATTTACATGATTGATAAATTGGCTATTTCTGCACACTGAGTACTATATCTATACTGTACTGTAGTGTTGCTACTTTAATTCAAGTAATAGATCTGAATACTTCTACCAGATTTGATTGTTTTTTTTCATCCATCACTGTTCAGGTAGAAAAAGAAGAATTTCCAAAAAATCTGATTGAATAGCAGGTTATTGCTGTTGTCTGGGGCAACGATTTTGAGCATGTAAAATGTTTTAAACTAAGATCAGTCTCATATCAATCTGAACCACTACTCATTCATATTAATTTGGTAAAAAATAGAATAAGACACTGAATTAAGGGTTTCCCACTGGTTTTCTGAAAAAAGCAAAAACTGAAATACAGATGTTTTTAAAAAAATATATCAAACAGTGCTTACCAAAAGTACCCAAAGTAACATCAGGTCATTGCCAAATATATTTTTAACTTTAAGGAGGGTTTGGACAATATTTGAAGTCAGTGTTGATAAAATTAACAGTAAATATGACAGCATGCCAATACAGGCAAAATCATGCATGGTGAACCTTATGTTCAGAGCAGGTAATTTAACTCCATGTTTTTATTTTAACTCATTGATGCAGGCGACAGAATGTCATTAAACTTAAGGTGCAGTTCAATCAGCTCTGATTGTATCTCAGGAAAACTGGTTTCGGAGCTGTGTTTAATTCCTACGTGTTTGTGTCTGTCCCGTCCAGATGAGAGGTTCACGAAGCCGCACCCTTCACGATCGAGCGTTTATCAACTGTCAGTACAGCATGGCCACGTTCAGCACAGCGGAGAGGAAGAGGAGGCCGCACGGAGATCGCAAATCCGCAGAGATGAGCCTCCACCTCAAGCAGACCTTTGAAGCAGCTGTGATGACGCAGCTCTACCCGCGCTCTCAAATAGACATCTATGTCAAGGTGAATGCTGGGTTTATGGTGTGGGAAAAGTCTCATAACACGATTGTTTTATTCATAAAAGCATTTTCAATTTTCTTCCAACAGATTCTGCAGTCAGACGGAGGGAACTACAGCACGTGTGTAAATGCTGCCACTCTGGCGGTGATTGATGCTGGCATCCCCATGCGGGACTACGTGTGCGCCTGCACAGTGGGGTTTGTGGATGAGACGCCCCTCGCTGACCTTTGCTATGCAGAGGAAAGTGGTGGAATGAGCTCTCTGGCTTTAGCGCTGCTGCCACGCGGCGGACAGATCGCTCTGCTGCAGATGGACGCCAGACTGCATCAGGATCACCTCGAGACTCTGATTGAAGCTGCGATGACGGCTTGTAAAGGTGTGAGTAAGGTGCTGGACGAGGTGGTGAGGCAACATCTTCAAGAAGTCTCAGTGCTCACCGGGGAGTGATGTGGGACCAAGGGTGAACATCTGGACTGTGGTTCTGAGTCCAGTTTCAAAGTGTTTTTTGGACTTCTAAAGGAGACAAATGGTGGAGAATTGTGCTTTTTTATGCATTCATAGCAATTACTGTATACCTTTGTATGTATGTGTTGGCCCTAACAATAAATATGTTAATCCTGCATTTTTTGTCTTTGTTGCTTGTTCATTTGTGAAGGGCTAACATCACTACGATGAAATGAAGTTCACAGTCATTTGTGAAGTTGTTTTGTAACTCAAGTAACATAAATGCAGATTTCTCTCATTCATTCATTCATTCATTCATTCATTCATTCATTCATTCATTGAACCTATGTTTAAACTTGGAGTGAGGGAGATATGGAGCCTCATTTAAAATGTAGTTGAGTGAGAGCATTTCATTTTTAAAAAACATGAGTTAACTGAAATAACATTTGGAAATAAAATTGGTTAAAAATCTGAATAAAAGATGGAATGAAAATGAGTCAGGCTTTGGGTTGTTCTATGGATTATTTCAGGTTGTAGGTAAACAGTGAGTAAAAAGGGAACCTGCAGTGTAATCCAGTCAGTCATTTTAGCATATTTGGTAAGGACTCACATTACAAGACAGTAATTAGGTCATGTAAGGGGGATAAGAAAATAAGAAGAGTCTTACATAAACACACAGTGTACTTACAGCAATGCAAGATAAGAGAACACACCAGTGCTTAGAAGTTTTATTGTTTCCTAACATCTACATCTTTTGACTTACTGTATATATGTGAAATCTGAAATATATGGAGCACTTAAACAGAAATTAATGGATTTGTAAAGTTTTTAGTAGTTGAGTGTTGAGAAAGGTCTGCTTCATATTCTATAAAAGTTATGATGAAGCAGCTAATTTATGCAATATTAGTTAAAGTTACACAATATTTCTCTGGTTATTTTATCTTATTTTATCCCGAGAGGAAGTCAGTCCGCCGCATTAACGTTCCCGCAGAAACAAGGAAGTTAACATTTAGCAGCGGCTGCTGTGTTCATGCCCCACCTCTGCAAGTGGATGTGACCGCTGGACAGAGGTATGTTTTCTATACATTTTATGAGTTATGGAAACATATATCTGTATAATTGTTAATATAATTATGCCTTGAAAGAGAACGACTGTTGAAAACATTTATTCATGATACGATCCCGGAAAACCGGCTTGCTAAGTAGCTAGTAGCAAGCTAACCACACCTGTCAATGGATGGCAATGGGTGACAGAAAACAATATCGTTTTCCGAGCTTTATGAAAATCTCTATGCTAATACATTTTTAAATTTTGGACCGTTGATAAATCATAATATTTTTTAACATCCAGTCTTCTGGCTGCATCAGCAGTATTCACACGTTGTGCACAGCTGATAGTAGCAGTGTGTGTTTTGTCTTCAGGGTCCGGGGTATCCAGACTTCAGGACAACGTTGCAGAGGACGACAACAACAACATGGGACTGCTGTCTGATCCAAACAGAAGACGGGCTTTGATCAACCTGCTGACTCGCCTCAATGCTCCAATCTGGTCAGTTTTAATCTCTTTCCGTTTCCATTATTTTTATCCATTCATTCTCATTTTAAAGTTTGCATTTTATTATAGCACCTAAACTGTGAATTCTCTTACTTTCATCGTAGCGTGGTCTGCTACATGGCGGGTGTGGCTTGGTTCATGGGGTTAGCGTTTGAGCCTTTCACTCTGCGGACATACATGTCAGAGAATGCCATGGGGTCTACCATGGTGGAAGAGCGCTTTCCTTCAGGAGAGAGGGCAGTGGGCCACAGGCAGGGAGTTTGCAGCTCATAGAAAGAAAGTTGGGTAAGGTCTTTGTAGCTGGTTCACAATGAAGTGTGATGATGAAGACTTTGAAAGGTCTTTCATTTTTTCTTAAGCCTCCATACAAACCCAACAGTATTTTCCTTTATCGCTTGTTTGACTGCTTGTTTCTGTGCAGTGGGATGCCAGTGGAGTGGCTGATGGAAGACCATGCAGGCCCGAGGACTGGAAGTGTACACTCAGAGGTTCTCTCGCACACTACTCTTCCCCTGATGAAAACAAAGAGAGATATGTAAGTTTGTCATAGAAAACATATACATTTCTAACTAGTTTTTAGATTATTTTCATGAATTTACTCTGACTCATCTCGATCTTGTTCTATCGCTTATTCCTGGCAGATGGTAAAAGGCACAAATGTAATATGGATCCTTCGGGCCGGCCAAGAGCTCCACGGACTGAAGCCCTGGTGCTGAGTGCTCCCTGCACCCCGGGTGATAACAACAACCAGGCAGTGGGACTGTTACTTGGCTTGGCTCAGTACTTCAGGAGTGAGTACAGCACTCCCAGTCCTCTCCTTCAACACAGTCTGACAACAGCTGGAGTAAAATTATTGTTGTATTTATAGGTTTAGCTAATGCTCGTTGTTCTTTCAACAGATCAGATTTATTGGGCCAAAGACATCATCTTCCTTGTGAATGAGCATGATTTGATTGGTATGCAGGCCTGGCTGGAGGGCTACCACCACACCAACACTACAGGTGATCACCTGCATGCAGCCAACCACAACACACATCATCAGATGTCATAGTACTGAAATAATCCGAAAACAATTCAACCACCGTCCTGCAAGAACTGAATTTAAAACACCGGAATGATTTATCTAGGTATGGACTGGTCCCCATTACAAGGCCGTGGTGGTTCAATCCAGGCAGCCCTGTCCCTGGAGCTCAGCAGTGATGTTGTCACCAGTAATGACCTAGTACTGGAAGGCCTCAATGGCCAGTTACCCAACCTGGATTTAGCAAACCTCTTCTACGCTTTCTGTCAGAAGATAGGGGTCCTTTGCACCATCCAGGGCAAGGTTAAAGGCTTTATCTCCTGCCACATGTTCAGGTAGCACAGAGCTAAGATAACCTAAGGGTGGTGTAGAATCGCTGTCATTTTGCTCTTCTCTGTGGATGTCTATATAGCTGCAGAGAATGATTGGGACAGTGTGTCCGGCTACAGCCACGCAGTCCAGACCATGATGCTGATGGTAATGAAGCAGGCCAGTGGGCCGTCCTGGGGAGACCACGGTCTGTTCCTTCGCTACCACATTGAGGCTGCCACCATCAAGGGGCATCAACAGCTTCCGCCAGTACAAGACAGACATCACTTACCATCGGCAGGTCAGTGCAAGTGTTTCTTATAGGTTCAGTATTTTTGTATGTGCTCTGTTTCAGATTTATCACTCAAAAACTCTTTGTTATTCACTAACTTTGATCTTGATCTCCTCTAGACTGCTGGAAGAATGTACCGTAAGCTGAATAACCTCCTGGAACGCCTACACCAGTCCTACTTCTTCTACCTCATGCCGTCACTCTCTCACTTTGTCTCATTGGATACTACATGCCAGCCTTCGGCTGTTGCAGTTATCCTCCTACTTCGTGTATCCTTAACCCACATTGTTAAAGCAGTTTTAGTAGTTCAAAATAAAATGAAATAAAGCGGCTACATGACAGCTACAAGTAGAGTACAAATGATGAATCTCTACAGTTTTTTCCTTGACTGTGATACAGCCTTGGACCTGTGGGTTCAACTTGCAACTCCACCATCAGCCACAGAGGATGGTGTCGCTGACATTGAGCAGGTTAGACACGCACACTCGACAGCAAACACCTCACAAATGGAACTATTGCTTTAAATCTGTTTACTTACCACTTTATTAAAAATGTGCTTCCTCCCGGCAGTCCAGTCCAGGAGTGCTGTCAGTGTTGACTCCTCTGGTGATCAGCCACCTGACCGGAGCAGCTCTGTACACGCTGCCGATCCGTTTTCAGGAGATGGCCGTCGAACACTTCCCAGTGTCTGAGACTGAGGCTGTGGTCCTGACTGCTATTGCTGTTTACACGGCAGGCCTGGCTTTACCTCATAACACACACAGGTAGCTATTGACATGAATTGTTTCGATGTGGTATTCAGAGCTCTTTACTCTTACCCAGTGAGCTTTTCTTTAGATTGAAAAGACATTAAAAAAACAGATTGAACCTTAACATTAAGACCTAATTTCACCAGAATTTGGTATAGTGGAAATTTCAATCCTCTAATATATACACTACCATTCAAAAGTTTGGGGTCAGCCAGACAATTTCATGTTTTCCATGAAAACTCACTCTTCTATTCATGTGCTAACATACATTGCACAACAGTTTTCAAGTCTTCATATCAGCCTTTCACACCATTGCTAACACAATGTAGCATTAGAACACTACAGTATATGGTTGCTGGAAATGTTCCTCTGTACCCCTATGTTAGCCTAGCCGCGCTAGACAACCACGGCAACGAATTTAATTCTCTGCCAGGGTGGGTCTAGTTACCCTCCATAAGGCTCGAGGCTGGATTCTCCTAAAACTGGCCGGACGAATCACCATAAAGTGTAGAGTCAGAAGGGGGGCGTAACTAGTGACGACAGAGGCGCGACGATGGTTGTATACCTACCCAATGCTGCAGAGTGATTCGAAAGACAACCTTTTAGCCCGCCTCCCTCCCTGTCGAGCAGTCCTAGACCCTTGTGGCCTCAGAACATGGTATAGCGCGGCTAGGCTACCCCTATGTAGGATATTCCATAAAAATCTGATGTTTCCAGCTACAATAATCATTTACCACGTTAACAATGTCTAGACTGTATTTCTGATTCATTTAATGTTATCTCATGGGAAAAAAACTTCAACATTTCTAAGTGACCACAAACTTTTGAATGGTAGTGTACATATAATAACCCTAAGAGATGTTTTGTGATTGCATTGTAGCCGATTTAAAATACAGCAAAAAGAGCCTTTAGATGTTCATATTCATATTAATAATAGCTTTTTCTAAGAGATCACATCACCCAAATCTTTACACAAAATATAAATCTTCCAACTCTATCAACGAGGACACACAGTGAAAGCAGACATTCATTAACAACAAAATTAGTGTTTTGCAGATTTATACAACCACAGATTTTGAAATTTATTCTGAACATTTTGTCACAAGCCCAGAGTCTGATTAATGTAACTGAGTTTACACCTTCATAGCAGTTTGGCGTGCACTCTGAGACAATATGTGGGCTCTGAGAGTGAGCGTGTTGTCATTTTTGCAGACTGCTGTCAGGTGAGGGCACAGAGCAGGGCTGGAGGGTGCTGAAACTGGTGGCGGTGCTTTACCTGGCTGGTGCTGCTGGGTTGCACTGCTCTCATCAACTTCTCCCTGGGTTTCATCTTGGCTCTCACTCTAGTGCTGCAGCTGCCTTCGTCACCCCCCACGTGCCCAGTAATACACCCCACACACAATTTTCTTACCTTGTACTGTCTTATTCCAGTCATGCAGAAGTTAAACCTTCCCCCTCTCTCCTCTTGCTCTCTCTTTAGGGGTTCTGTCAGCGTTCGTCTTGGTCATCCTCAGCCCGGCCTGCACGCTTCTTTTTTCAGTCTTTTTCTTCAAGAACTCCCAGGAAATGCCAGTCAGCTTCCTAGATGGCTGGTTGATTACCTGTCAGTCATTTTCACAGGGCATCTGGACCACTCCCTATACGGTTCTCTGGTTCTACCCACTCATAGCCTTGCTGGTGTACCCATGCTGGCTGCTTTTCTGGAACATCCTCTTCTGGAAGTAGCCTACAGATTCACCCAAGACTTTCTAGTGTACGACCACCTCTGAAAGCATTCTCAGTTTGTTTTATGGAGAGAATGTGAAGAATTAACAGTTAAATCCGCTGGAGATTTGGAACACATGAGGAATATCTACAGCCGCTTGGAAAGAATGCAATGAGTCATTTTTTTTGAAATTTGTTGGTATTACAGTATTTAATCCATCAACATTGGCAACATTTCTATTCATTTCAACAAAATGAATACATTTGTACTCAACATCACTTCTACGGTTGTAAAAATGAGAAGGGAAGGTCTTTTCTCAGCTACTTATAAATGTCATGGTTGACTGCTTTATGTAAAAACGGAATTGTTAAAGAATGTCTTCATGTATTTCATTTTGGTTTATTTGTTGGTTTGTGGTACATAGTAACAATACTGTGCTGTTTTTTTTATTAAAAAAATCAGACAGGACTTTAATGATGTAAGATGTTTTTGACAACACTATCTTCTCACTGTCAGTGGTATAATGGAAGGAAACTATAAGCTTGATCATCCTTTAAAGAGCCTGTATATCTGCGTCGGTTGAAACAAGCCATCACTACTTCTAATATTTTTATACCCGTTTTTGATAACTTTGCTTTGAGCCGTGTTTATTATAACTGCCAAAATAAAGCCTGAACAGTTTGACCTGTATATTACTGCACTTGCATACTATGTACAATGAAAGTGAGGGGAAAGTTAAAGAAATAGATATTATGTAGTTCAAAATTTTACAATTTGACACTGATCACTCCTTGAATAAGTCACACCCCCCACAATTTAATCAATTGTTCCTTACATGATTTCCGATGGATGAGTCCTGCTAAGGGTCCGCAGCAGTGGATTTGTAGTAGGATCGCAATCTATGGTCAGCAGCAGCTGACATAGTGTTAACTGTTGTCATAGTTGCAGTGATGCTGTGATACACAAATCCATGGATCAGACTATAAAGCCGCATCACTGCCAAAATCTAATCAGTTGGTCCTTGTCATTTCTGACCTTGAAAAATTTCATCCAAATCCATTTGTCCCTTTTTTGAGTAATGTTGCTAACAGACGGAAAAAAGGTATGGCAATCGTCACATGCTCCGCCACATTTCTTGGCAGAGTACATAAATCTCAAACAGAGGTGGTAGTAAAGAGATTACATTACACTTTGCTTAAATAACTTTTGGGGAAAAAAAGTACTTCTGAGAGTAGTTTTTCTCTGCCATACTTTTAAACTTTTACTTGAGTAGATTTGTGAAGAAGAAATGCTGCTCTTACTCCGTTATGCTGGGCTGCACTCCACTGTTACTTTTTTATTTACCACATTAAATATGCTTCATTTTGCTGGAGAAATGCCCCAGTGGATCTACCACATGACTGCGTTTCAACCAATTAGAGGAAGCAACAATAATCACGTGACTCTGCAGCATAGGCACAAACTCTTCACACATAGCAGACAGAAAATGAAAAAATGGAGGCATTTTCGAGAAATTTTATCTTGCTTCGGTGTTCAAAAACATTAGCGTAGCATTAGCATGGATGTCTCCATCTTTTGGCTTCTGTTTACTAACACGGGGAAGTGAAGCGTGACGTCAGGCTTGATAGGTCACCCAAGACTGCCAACTTTGATTGCATTTCGTTTGGATTTGAAGAAGCTTTGAAGAAGTTTCCTGATGCCGAACGAGACAACGAGCGCTTGATAGCTTTGCGGTAAGAAGACTGTGGCCGTTTCTGAGTACATAACTGTCCGTACTGTCCAAAAAAAAGCCATAGTATACTATGTCGAAAAAAAAGCGATTTTTTCAACATGTAAAAACATGCCATATAATGAAATAATGTAAAGTAGGCCGTGAAAAACACTATAGAGCAGTTTAAAAAAAATCATCATGAATTTTGTCCAAAAAAAACGCCATAGTGTACTATGTTGGAAAAAAAGCGATTTTTTTCAACATGTTGTAAAAACATGCCATATAATGAAATAACGTAAAGTAGGCCGTGAAAATCACTATAGAGCAGTTTTCTTTGGAAAAAAAGTCATGGTATGTCGTCAAAATTGTGTAAAAATCGTCACAGTTTAGTATGTCGTCCAAAATGTGGAAAAAAATGTCATAGTTTAGTATGTCGTCCAAAATATGACAAAAGTGTCATACTTTACATGAAATAATGTAAAGTTGGCTGTGAAAAACACTATAGAGCAGTTTCTTTGAAAAAAAATCATCATGAATTTTGTCCAAAAAAAACACCATAGTATACTATGTCGGAAAAAATGCGATTTTTTCGACATGTCGTAAAAACATGCCATATGATGAAACAATGTCAAGTAGGCCGTGAAAAATCACTATAGAGCAGTTTTCTTTGAAAAAAAAATCAATCATCATGAATTTGTCCAAAAAAAAGCCATAGTATACTATGTCGAAAAAAAATGCGATTTTTTTCAACATGTTGTGAAAATATGCCATATGATGAAATAGTGTGAAGTAGGGCGTGAAAAATACTACAGAGCAGTTTTTAAAAAATCATCATGAATTTTGTCCAAAAAAAGTCATAGTATACTATGTCGGAAAAAAATGCGATTTTTCAACATGTCGTAAAAACATGCCATATGATCAAATAATGTCAAGTAGGCCGTGAAAAACACTATAGAGCAGTTTTTTTTGGAAAAAAAGTCATGGTATGTCGTCCAAATTGTGTAAAAATCATCATGGTTTAGTATGTCGTCCAAAAGGGGTAAAAATCGTCATGGTTTAGTATGTCATCCAAAATATGACAAAAGTGTCATACTTTACATGAAATAATGTCAAGTAGGCCGTGAAAACACTATAGAGCAGTTGAAAAAAAAAATCATCATGAATTTTGTCCAAAAAAAAAAAACGCCATAGTATACTATGTCAAACAAAATGCAATTTTTCAACATGTCGTAAAAACATGCCATATGATGAAACAATGTAAAGTAGGCCGTGAAAATCACTATAGAGCAGTTTTCTTTGAAAAAAATCAACCATCATTAATTTGTCCAAAAAAAGCCATAGTATACTATGTCGAAAAAAAATGCGATTTTTTTCAACATGTCGTAAAAACATGCCATATGATCAAATAATGTAAAGTAGGCCATGAAAAACACTATAGAGCAGTTTTCTTTGAAAAAAAATCATCATGAATTTTATCCCAAAAAAATGCCATAGTATACTATGTCGGAAAAAAATGCGATTTTTCAACATGTCGTAAAAACATGCCATATGATCAAATAATGTCAAGTAGGCCGTGAAAAACACTATAGAGCAGTCTTCTTTGGAAAAAAGTCATGGTATGTCGTCCAAATTGTGTAAAAATCATCATGGTTTAGTATGTCGTCCAAAAGGGGTAAAAATCGTCATGGTTTAGTATGTCATCCAAATATGACAAAAGTGTCATACTTTACATGAAATAATGTCAAGTAGGCCGTGAAAAACACTATAGAGCAGTTGAAAAAAAAATCATCATGAATTTTGTCCAAAAAAAAATGCCATAGTATACTATGTCGAACAAAATGCAATTTTTCAACATGTCGTAAAAACATGCCATATGATGAAACAATGTAAAGTAGGCCGTGAAATCACTTAGAGCAGTTTTCTTTGAAAAAAATCAATCATCATTAATTTTGTCCAAAAAAAAAAACGCCATAGTATACTATGTCGAAAAAAAGCGATTTTTTCCAACATGTTGTAAAAACATACCATATAATGAAATAATGTAAAGTAGGCCATGAAAAACACAACAGAGCAGTTTTCTTTGAAAAAAATCATCATGAATTTTGTCCTAAAAAAAAACGCCATAGTATATATACTATGTCGGAAAAAAATGCGATTTTTCAACATGTCGTAAAAACATGCCATATGATGAAACAATGTCAAGTAGGGCGTGAAAATCACTATAGAGCAGTTTTCTTTGAAAAAAAAATCAATCATCATGAATTTTGTCCAAAAAAAAGCCATAGTATACTATGTCGAAAAAAAATGCGATTTTTTTCAACATGTTGTGAAAATATGCCATATGATGAAATAGTGTGAAGTAGGGCGTGAAAAACACTACAGAGCAGTTTTTAAAAAATCATCATTAATTTTGTCCAAAAAACGCCATAGTATACTATGTCGAAAAAAGCGATTTTTTTCAACATGTCGTAAAAACATGCAATATGATCAAATAATGTAAAGTAGGCCATGAAAAACACTATAGAGCAGTTTTCTTTGAAAAAAAATCATCATGAATTTTATCCAAAAAAAATGCCATAGTATACTATGTCGGAAAAAAATGCGATTTTTTCAACATGTCGGAAAAACATGCCATATGATCAAATAATGTCAAGTAGGCCGTGAAAAACACTATAGAGCAGTTTTCTTTGGAAAAAAAGTCATGGTATGTCGTCCAAATTGTGTAAAAATCATCATGGTTTAGTATGTCGTCCAAAAGGTGTAAAAATCGTCATGGTTTAGTATGTCATCCAAAATATGACAAAAGTGTCATACTTTACATGAAATAATGTCAAGTAGGCCGTGAAAAACACTATAGAGCAGTTGAAAAAAATCATCATGAATTTTGTCCAAAAAAAAAATGCCATAGTATACTATGCCAAACAAAATGCAATTTTTTCAACATGTCGTAAAAACATGCCATATGATGAAACAATGTAAAGTAGGCCGTGAAAATCACTATAGAGCAGTTTTCTTTGAAAAAAATCAATCATCATTAATTTTGTCCAAAAAACGCCATAGTATACTATGTCGAAAAAAGCGATTTTTTTCAACATGTCGTAAAAACATGCCATATGATCAAATAATGTAAAGTAGGCCATGAAAAACACTATAGAGCAGTTTTCTTTGAAAAAAATCATCATGAATTTTATCCAAAAAAAATGCCATAGTATACTATGTCGGAAAAAATGCGAATTTTTCAACATGTCGGAAAAACATGCCATATGATTAAATAATGTCAAGTAGGCCGTGAAAAACACTATAGAGCAGTTTTCTTTGGAAAAAAAGTCATGGTATGTCGTCCAAATTGTGTAAAAATCATCATGGTTTAGTATGTCGTCCAAAAGGGGTAAAAATTGTCATGGTTTAGTATGTCATCCAAAATATGACAAAAGTGTCATACTTTACATGAAATAATGTCAAGTAGGCCGTGAAAAACACTATAGAGCAGTTGAAAAAAAATCATCATGAATTTTGTCCAAAAAAAAAAATGCCATAGTATACTATGCCAAACAAAATGCAATTTTTTCAACATGTCGTAAAAACATGCCATATGATGAAACAATGTAAAGTAGGCCGTGAAAATCACTATAGAGCAGTTTTCTTTGAAAAAAATCAATCATCATTAATTTTGTCCAAAAAACGCCATAGTATACTATGTCGAAAAAAAGCGATTTTTTTCAACATGTCGTAAAAACATGCCATATGATCAAATAATGTAAAGTAGGCCATGAAAAACACTATAGAGCAGTTTTCTTTGAAAAAATCATCATGAATTTTATCCAAAAAAAATGCCATAGTATACTATGTCGGAAAAAAATGCGAATTTTTCAACATGTCGGAAAAACATGCCATATGATTAAATAATGTCAAGTAGGCCGTGAAAAACACTATAGAGCAGTTTTCTTTGGAAAAAAAGTCATGGTATGTCGTCCAAATTGTGTAAAAATCATCATGGTTTAGTATGTCGTCCAAAAGGGGTAAAAATTGTCATGGTTTAGTATGTCATCCAAAATATGACAAAAGTGTCATACTCAGGGCCGGATCTAGCTCAGCCCATTGGGGGGGGCATTTGGTTTGACATGAGGGGCATGTGTCAAATCCCACCCAAACCCTTAAAAGTACACTACATAAAACAATGCTGACTATGGCCATCATGTTAATTAATGAATCCATAATTAGTTTATACATTTTATTTATTTTGTATTAGCCTATAGGTTTTATATTGGATTTGAATGCCATACCTGACACGCTACCCTCTGCATTTACCCGGGCTTGGGTGTTTGAACATTTTTTTTTCAGGTTATAGCAACTTTTAAGATTTTTTTCTTTTTGTATTTTTTTGTTCTTTTTATCCTTTTATGTATTCATTTAACATTCATTTATTTAGAACATAGTTTTTTTCAATATCTGTTTTTTTTGTCTTTTATGTCATTTTCATTTACCTTATGGCAACTTTTAGGATTTTTTTTATTGCTTTTTGTCTTGTTTTTTTATCTTTATCCTTCCATGCATTTCTTTGTAATTTTCTTTAGCTACAGTACATCTTTTATTTTATTTTGATGTCTGTGTTCTTTTCATATAGCATCGTTATCACTTTAGGATCAGTCGTCTGTTTTTCTGTGCAAACACCCTAACAAATTCATCCATGTTTAGGCCTTTTGTAATAGCCTTCTCGTGAGCCAGAATAACTAAATCTCTCTTTCTCTTGTGTAGCATAGTGCGGCGAAAGGGGGTAAGGACACGAGACAAAGTAGAGAAAGAGCTCTCGCATGAAGCAGATGATATCCCAATCACAATAGATGTCACATACATGCGATGGAGCTGAGGAAAGCCTTCTTTATGCCCTTGTAGAAATTGGCAAATGGTGGAGAGATTTACAAACTCTGCTCTACCCTCCTCAGTGTTTTTGAATTTATTTTCCAACATTATTTTTCCAACAAGAATCTCATTGGAAAGTGTGCCACTATCACACCCTGCCATTTTCTGCAGAGGACCTAACATTGCAGGATCCAGAAAAGAGATGGATTGAGGTTGAAGGCAATTCACTGCTTTCATGAGATCGAGATTGCTTTTGGTGAATCTCGTCTCCATCTCTACAATGGCTGTATCCAAAATGTTGAGAAGAGCTCTCTTCAGAGCCTGGTCAGGAGTCACAGAGTCTTCTTCATGGCCTAGAGTGGACATAACAACACTACCTGTAAGCTGTGAGCTCATTGTTCGCTGTCTTTTAGCTGCTGCAGCTGGTGTAGCTGTGCTTGTTAATGCTTCGCTCTGCTCATGTCGGATCTGCTTCAGAGTCTGCAGAGATGCACTGACTAGCTCTGAAGCACAACACAGATCAACAGAATGACCCTGTAGCATAGCATTTGCTGGCTTTAAGGGACCCAGAATCTTTAGGAGGAATTTTCCTATTTCAAAGAAATTATGCCTCCTTAACATCATCAATAGCCCTGATGCCTCTGTACAGAT
Source organism: Acanthochromis polyacanthus (assembly GCF_021347895.1). Classification (NCBI taxonomy): domain Eukaryota; kingdom Metazoa; phylum Chordata; class Actinopteri; family Pomacentridae; genus Acanthochromis; species Acanthochromis polyacanthus. Next base: position 22,704,307 of record NC_067121.1, read on the forward strand.
GTCAACAGCAGCTGCTCTATCCTCTGTAACCTCTGTCAGGATACTCATGATAGCATCCTGATTTTCCACAAGGCACTTGGTCACTTCATAGTGGCTTGTCCACCTGATCTCCAACAGCCGTTTAAGAGAAGGGACGTCATAGTTTTGAGACATATAATGACGGTGAAAAAATGAGTGCAGTGACCCTGATAGATCAAAAAAGGCTTTTGCACATGGCTCTGCTTGCATGGCATGAACCACTACCAAGTGCAGTTGGTGGTTATAGCAGTGTATATAAGGAATATCTTTCCCTATCTTCTTTTGTATTAAAGCCTGCACCCCACCCTTGACTCCACTCATGACAGAAGCTCCGTCATAGCACTGACTCATTATTTCAGCTGCATTGTAGCCTGACTCAGAAAGATGCTCAAGAATTTGGGTTGTAATATATTCAGCATTTAATTGACTGAGATCAAGCAAACCAATCAGGTGTTCTTCTGGAATGCCATTGCGAACAAATCTAATCATGACTGACATATTCTCTACATTGCATTTGTCCCTAGTTCCATCACTTTTAAGGCAAAAACCAGAATAATCTGCATTTTCATATTTTTCTTTAATGTCATTGATTACCATTGTTCCCAGTGTTTCAATAATTTCATTCTGAATATTGTGAGATGTGTACTTAGCATTTTCTGGGATGTGTTTACTGATTTCTTCAAATTTTGCATCCTTTGTTAGTGTGTAATTAAGCAGTTTTAAGAACAGTCCATCTCCATCAGAACTTTCCCATGTTCCACGAAGTGGAAGCTCATTTACTGCAAGGAACTGTACGACTTCTCCAATTGTTTTGACATAATATATATTTTTTTCAATTTGTGTGGGCCCTAGTAGATTGGTAATGGTTTCTCCAGTGTTAACTCTTTGTGACATTTCCGACCAGGCTTTTGCATTTTTAATGTGGCCTTGGCTTGATGCATGCCTTTGGAGTCCCTTGTCTTTTTCCAAAGCAGTTTTCCAATTAGTAAATCCCTGTTTGGTAAAAACCAAATCTCGATCATTGTTCCCCCCAAATTTGCGACAGGGAAAACAAAAGCATGCATCAAGCTTCGTGGAATATTCCAGCCACTGTCTCCCACGATACCAGCCTGGGCAAAATGCACGTAAAGTTTTGCCAAAATTACGTTTGGGGAAAACCAGAGCTGTGGGCTGTGACGGTGCTAGCAAATTCAAGCCCGTGTTTTCATCACTCGCAACGGCCTCTGTACTGTACACTGCGGGGGCTATGGTGCTTTTGTTAGACTGGGGCTGGGCACAAGGGGGACAGCCTGCCCCTGTGCCGAGTGAGCTGCTGCTGGTGCTGGGAAGTGCGCGCTGAGCAGCGGCAACGGCTGGAGTCTCCTGACTCGGCACTGTTGCTAATACCGTAGCATTGTTAGCAACAGCATTGCTAGGTTTAGCTTTAGGTACAAGAAATCTCCGCATCGTGATAGAGAAAGGGGAGATAGTTGGACGAAAACGAGCTAAATCACAGCGGTGATTGAGCACATTGTGACCTTCACAAGTCTGGGTCGGACTGAAGCGAGAGTGAGAGTGAGTGAAGCCTGGGAGTGGCCACTCCCTCTCTTTGAATTATCTACCAATCAGACGAACGAGACTCAGGGAGGGGAGAAGAGCGTGGGATATCTTTGCCTGTAAAGGATGTGATATTTTTGCCCCTTTCCATAGCGTTTGGTAAGGTTTGGTCGGGGCAGACATGGCATCGCGTTTGAGGGGGCAGGCGCCAAATTTAGTGGGGCAATGCCCCCTCGTGCCTATGCCTACATCCGGGCCCGGTCATACTTTACATGAAATAATGTCAAGTAGGCCGTGAAAAACGCAATAGAGCAGTTGAAAAAAAATCATCATGAATTTTGTCCAAAAAAATCGCCGTAGTATATTATGTTGAACAAAATGCAATTTTTTCAATATGTCGTAAAAACATGCCATATGACGAAACAATGTCAAGTAGGCCGTGAAAATCACTATAGAGCAGTTTTCTTTGAAAAATATCAATCATCATTAATTTTGTCCAAAAAAAGCCATAGTATACTATGTCGAAAAAAAAGCGATTTTTTCAACATGTCGTAAAAACATGCCATATAATCAAATAATGTAAAGTAGGCCATGAAAAACACTATAGAGCAGTTTTCTTTGAAAAAAATCATCATGAATTTTATCCAAAAAAAATGCCATAGTATACTATGTCGGAAAAAAATGCGATTTTTTCAACATGTCGGAAAAACATGCCATATGATCAAATAATGTCAAGTAGGCCGTGAAAAACACTATAGAGCAGTTTTCTTTGGAAAAAAAGTCATGGTATGTCGTCCAAATTGTGTAAAAATCATCATGGTTTAGTATGTCGTCCAAAAGGGGTAAAAATCATCATGGTTTAGTATGTCGTCCAAAAGGGGTAAAAATCGTAATGGTTTAGTATGTCATCCAAAATATGACAAAAGTGTCATACTTTACATGAAATAATGTCAAGTAGGCCGTGAAAAACACTATAGAGCAGTTGAAAAAAAAATCATCATGAATTTTGTCCAAAAAAAAAACGCCATAGTATACTATGTCGAACAAAATGCAATTTTTTCAACATGTCGTAAAAACATGCCATATGATGAAACAATGTAAAGTAGGCCGTGAAAATCACTTAGAGCAGTTTTCTTTGAAAAAAATCAATCATCATTAATTTTGTCCAAAAAAAAACGCCATAGTATACTATGTCGAAAAAAAAGCGATTTTTTCAACATGTTGTAAAAACATACCATATAATGAAATAATGTAAAGTAGGCCGTGAAAAACACTACAGAGCAGTTTTCTTTGAAAAAAAATCATCATGAATTTTGTCCTCAAAAAAAAGTCATAGTATACTATGTCGAAAAAAAATGCGATTTTTTCAGCATGTTGCAAAAACATGCCATATGATGAAACAATGTAAAGTAGGTCGTGAAAAACACTATAGAGCAGTTTTCTTTGGAAAAAAATCATCATGAATTTTATCCAAAAAAAATGCCATAGTATACTATGTCGGAAAAAAATGCGATTTTTTCAACATGTCGTAAAAACATGCCATATGATCAAATAATGTCAAGTAGGCCGTGAAAAACACTATAGAGCAGTTTTCTTTGGAAAAAAAGTCATGGTATGTCGTCCAAATTGTGTAAAAATCATCATGGTTTAGTATGTCGTCCAAAAGGTGTAAAAATCGTCATGGTTTAGTATGTCATCCAAAATATGACAAAAGTGTCATACTTTACATGAAACAATGTAAAGTAGGCCGTGAAAATCACTATAGAGCAGTTTTCTTTGAAAAAAATCAATCATCATTAATTTTGTCCAAAAAACGCCATAGTACACTATGTCGAAAAAAAGCGATTTTTTTCAACATGTCGTAAAAACATGCCATATGATCAAATAATGTAAAGTAGGCCATGAAAAACACTATAGAGCAGTTTTCTTTGAAAAAATCATCATGAATTTTATCCAAAAAAAATGCCATAGTATACTATGTCGGAAAAAAATGCGATTTTTTCAACATGTCGTAAAAACATGCCATATGATCAAATAATGTCAAGTAGGCCGTGAAAAACACTATAGAGCAGTTTTCTTTGGAAAAAAAGTCATGGTATGTCGTCCAAATTGTGTAAAAATCATCATGGTTTAGTATGTCGTCCAAAAGGGGTAAAAATCGTAATGGTTTAGTATGTCATCCAAAATATGACAAAAGTGTCATACTTTACATTAAATAATGTCAAGTAGGCCGTGAAAAACACTATAGAGCAGTTGAAAAAAAATCATCATGAATTTTGTCCAAAAAAAAAACGCCATAGTATACTATGTCGAACAAAATGCAATTTTTTCAACATGTCGTAAAAACATGCCATATGATGAAACAATGTAAAGTAGGCCGTGAAAATCACTTAGAGCAGTTTTCTTTGAAAAAAATCAATCATCATTAATTTTGTCCAAAAAAAACCGCCATAGTATACTATGTCGAAAAAAAAGCGATTTTTTCAACATGTTGTAAAAACATACCATATAATGAAATAATGTAAAGTAGGCCGTGAAAAACACTACAGAGCAGTTTTCTTTGAAAAAAAATCATCATGAATTTTGTCCTCAAAAAAAAGTCATAGTATACTATGTCGAAAAAAAATGCGATTTTTTCAGCATGTTGCAAAAACATGCCATATGATGAAACAATGTAAAGTAGGTCGTGAAAAACACTATAGAGCAGTTTTCTTTGGAAAAAAATCATCATGAATTTTGTCCCAAAAAAAACGCCATAGTATACTATGTCGAACAAAATGCAATTTTTTCAGCATGTTGCAAAAACATGCCATATGATGAAACAATGTAAAGTAGGCCGTGAAAATCACTTAGAGCAGTTTTCTTTGAAAAAAATCAATCATCATTAATTTTGTCCAAAAAAAACACGCCATAGTATACTATGTCGAAAAAAAAGCGATTTTTTCAACATGTTGTAAAAACATACCATATAATGAAATAATGTCAAGTAGGCCGTGAAAAACACTATAGAGCAGTTTTCTTTGGAATAAAAGTCATGGTATGTCATCCAAATTGTGTAAAAATCATCATGGTTTAGTATGTCGTCCAAAAGGGGTAAAAATCGTCATGGTTTAGTATGTCATCCAAAATATGACAAAAGTGTCATACTTTACATGAAATAATGTCAAGTAGGCCGTGAAAAACACTATAGAGCAGTTGAAAAAAAATCATCATGAATTTTGTCCAAAAAAAACGCCGTAGTATATTATGTTGAACAAAATGCAATTTTTTCAATATGTTGCAAAAACATGCCATATGATGAAACAATGTAAAGTAGGTCGTGAAAAACACTATAGAGCAGTTTTCTTTGGAAAAAAATCATCATGAATTTTGTCCAAAAAAAAATGCCATAGTATATATGTCGGGAAAAAAAGCGATTTTTTCAGCATGTTGCAAAAACATGCCATATGATGAAACAATGTAAAGTAGGCCGTGAAAAACACTATAGAGCAGTTTTCTTTGGAAAAAAAGTCATGGTATGTCGTCCAAATTGTGTAAAAATCATCATGGTTTAGTATGTCGTCCAAAAGGGGTAAAAATCGTCATGGTTTAGTATGTCATCCAAAATATGACAAAAGTGTCATACTTTACATGAAATAATGTCAAGTAGGCCGTGAAAAACACTATAGAGCAGTTGAAAAAAAATCATCATGAATTTTGTCCAAAAAAAAACGCCATAGTATACTATGTCGAACAAAATGCAATTTTTTCAACATGTCGTAAAAACATGCCATATGATGAAACAATGTAAAGTAGGCCGTGAAAATCACTATAGAGCAGTTTTCTTTGAAAAAAATCAATCATCATTAATTTTGTCCAAAAAAAACGCCATAGTATACTATGTCGAAAAAAAAGTGATTTTTTCAACATGTTGTAAAAACATACCATATAATGAAATAATGTAAAGTAGGCCGTGAAAAACACTACAGAGCAGTTTTCTTTGAAAAAAAATCATCATGAATTTTGTCCTCAAAAAAAAGTCATAGTATACTATGTCGAAAAAAAATGCGATTTTTTCAGCATGTTGCAAAAACATGCCATATGATGAAACAATGTAAAGTAGGTCGTGAAAAACACTATAGAGCAGTTTTCTTTGGAAAAAAATCATCATGAATTTTGTCCAAAAAAAAATGCCATAGTATATATGTCGGAAAAAAAAGCGATTTTTTCAACATGTCGTAAAAACATGCCATATGATCAAATAATGTCAAGTAGGCCGTGAAAAACACTATAGAGCAGTTTTCTTTGGAAAAAAAGTCATGGTATGTCGTCCAAATTGTGTAAAAATCATCATGGTTTAGTATGTCGTCCAAAATGTGTAAAAACCGTCATAGTCTAGTATGTTTTCCAGCATATGTAAAAATCGTCATAGTATATCCTTTGGTCCACAAAACGTTGTTATGTCCTGGCTGTCTGAAGTAGATGAGGAGCAACACAAAGACAGTCCAAACACTGATTTCCAGAGGGTTAGATCAGTATTTATTTGAAAGAGTAAGTGTACAACAACACAACATGTGAGGGGGTTACAAGCAAATGGGTGTTAGTAAAATAAAAATAAATCAACAGAACTTAAAGTGAACTTCACGTTGACATTGATGGGCATTCCAACCAGGAACAAAGTAAAAGATCATCAATACAAAAAAAATCTTCCTGTTCACCTCTTAAAACCCCAAAACACACTGCAGTAGCACCCTAAACTAAAACTACCAATGGGTTCCCTGTTTTCCTTTCTGAACACTTCAAAGGTCCCTCTCTATCTCCCCACACATCCACCAACCACTGGAACACGTCTCCAAAGTTCTGCTGAAGCTCAGCTTCCCCTCAGAAGAAGTGCTGCCGGATGAAGGAGCCTTTTGAGAGGCAGCTGGCATCATGATTAGACTGTACTTTGGTCTGTTCCAATCCATCTTCAGCTCCAGAGACGGTAGGCGGGACGAGTCAACGGAGGCCGGGTGGACGAAGGCATGCAGCTGAGTACAATCCAGAAAACAACAGAGGAGGAGAGCAGCAGCCCAGGGCCAGAACAGACAGAGGAGCATAGTATGTCTCTGAGAAAACATCATAGTATAGCCTTATTTGGTATGAAAAAATGCCATTATATACATTGTATATTGTACAAATAACAAGTCAAGGGAAAGAGACATACATTGTAGAATTGTAGTAATTGTGGGCTGACTGATTTACTGATTATCAGTTTTTTTATTTTTTACTGATTTACGGTAATAAATACATTTTAAAATGGTGCTACTTTGGCTCTGAACCTTTATGTACCTGTGGTCGCTGTGTCTTCTGGAGTGATTTGATTGGTTATACATCATGAATAAAACTCCTTTAACTTAACATATGTAAACAAAACAAAAACGTATCAACAAAGTTTTCTGTTGGTGTTTGTGTGCTTCTAAATTTAACTCCAAGATTTTTAATACTTTCATGTACTGCAAATGAACATCTCCTCCAAATGTCTCACTAATAATCACTATCGGCTTTAAAATCTCAAAAAACACCCCTCTATACTTGACCACACTTAGTACAGTCCAGTTCCCCCTTCTATAAATCTGCTTGGACTCTTCCACTTCCTGTCTGTCAAAGTGCCCTTCTACCTAGACAGGTTTTGTTGGAGCTCATGCAACAAACATTTTGGGTAACTGCACTTTAATATGGATGGATGACACTGAGACTGAGTTCAGATGTGTAGCTCTGTCATTAAATAGTAAATTATTTCTCAGAATTCACAGAGAAAAGTCTGAAATGTTTGCTAGGTTAGCATCCCACATGTTCTTTGGCTCAGCTAAAGCTAACTCTCTCCAACTTCTGGATCTCTTGAGTTGCTTGTTGTTAAAATATCTTGCTAGAGGCACTGAAGCTCAGAAAGTCTGAGATGTTTGTTCAAAAATAAGCTCATTCTCAAGTCTTATCTAAACTGTCCTCTTTTGTTTGAACTTTCCCTAAACTTAGGAGTAAATCACAGAGCAGCACATCTAGACTCGGTCTCATTTATGTAGAGATTAAACTTCAGTGTCATTCATTGATGTTAAAGTGCAGTTTTTCAAGTGTTTGTTGCACATGCTCCCTACCAAACCAGCCCAGGTGGAAGACGATGTGAAGAGAAGCTCCAGAGGATGAATATCACCTTTACGCTGGAAATAAATGTCCTTTAATTAGACATTGTCATGCAAAAGTTGGATTTCCTTTTAATGATGTTCAAATTATTGTTGATGTTGGTTTCTAAATGTTTTTTGACACTTGGGCCCCAAAGATTAAAACCTTTTATGGCTCATAAGCTGCAACAATTCACACATAAACTATTTTTCTGACTAAACTAAGAAAAAAATGTGAAAAACTGCCTGATTCCTGCATCATGAATGTAAATCTATTTGGTTTTTATGACAGTAAACTGAATATGTTTGGGTTTGACATTTAATAAACCAAAACAAGAAGTGAATTACTGGAGAAAACAATCAACAGATGAATGGACAAAGAAAATGTGTTTTCCAACATGTATGCCTGAATTACTCCAACATTACAAGATACATACAATTTAAATTCAATTTTATTTATATAACACCAATTACAGGTCAAATTGTCTCAAGACGCTTTATTTTTATATATTTTTTGTCATATTTAAAATATGACAAAGTAAGAAATTTAAACCTTTACTAATCCAATTTATTATTTGGTTTATGAGAGACTAATCAATTAAAATAACTTTCTCCACTAAAACTAATAAACATGAGGTCAAATAGAAGGAACAGTTTTAAATCCTGCAGTCCCACGACGACAAGAATAAAGTTTCTCAATAAAAACTAAATCTGCTGGTGGATTCCATTAAAATCCTAATAAATGATAATAAAGTGTGGTACTAAAGGTTTGTGGTACTAAAAATCTCAAATCTCTCAGATATCTGGGCGTGGTTCTGCCATCTACTGAGGGCTCGTCCAGTTGTCTCCTCTGTTTAATTTGATCTTCTTAAGTCTAACTGGTGTCTTTTCAAATGTTTTGTCTTTAGTTTGATTCTTCTTAAATGTTAAGTTTTGCTCTTTTCTCACCTTTTATTCTTTTGAAAAATGTCCTTTTCTTTCCCATTGTTTAATTTTCAGATGAAATATTTAAGGTTTTTCTTTTTAAACGTATTATCACCTTTTGATGTTTAATTTTCTTTTTTAAATGCTCCATTGTATTTTCTGTTTAATTCCTATTTGAAGTTTAATTGTCTTTAAGATTTAATTTTCTAATTAAACATTTGATTTTTTTAAATTAAATGTGTTTTTAAAGGTTTAATAATCTAATTAATTGTTTTGTATTTTTTAATGGTTAATGTTCTTCTTGTTTAATTGTATTTTTTAAATGTTTATCTAAAATATTTCATCTTTAATGTTTATAATTTTGGTTGAAAAATGTTTAATTTCATAATTACAAATTCATACAAATTCATAACTTGTATCTTCTGTTTAATTATCTAATTAAATATTTTGTCTGTTTAATACAATTTAATTGCATCAAATGTTTATTTTTTTAATAAAGTTTTATTGTATTAAATGTTTTTTCTTTTGATTTCATTGCTTTTTTAATGTAGTTTATTTCTTTAATCTCTTTTTCTGTCAAGGTTTTAACCCCAACCTTAAAAATTAAACAAACCCTTAAATCACAATAAAAATACTTCTGTTGTCACAATCATGAGTTAGTCAGTTATTCAGTTTATCAATTCAACTTTATTTGTTTAGCATCTTTCACACAGATGACAAAACTAAACAAGCAAAGAGAAAAAAAAATATGCTAAAACTATGATTAAAACTCAAAAAGCTCAAGCTCTCATGTAGAAGTCCAACTTATTTTGGATCCTTGTGGAGAGTTTAATCTTAAGAGTTTGTAAAGCTGTTGAGTTTTTAGAGTCACATGGATTGTTTTGACATTTAATAGAGTTTAGTGTCTGACTGTTCTGTTCATCCATCCATCCATCCTCTATACACCGCTTTATCCTCACTAGGGTCGCGGGGGGTGCTGGAGCCTATCCCAGCTGATTCAGGCGAAGGCAGGGGACACCCAGGACAGGTCGCCGGTCTGTCGCAGGGCTACATACATAGACGAACAATCACACTCACATTCACACCTACGGGCAATTTAGAGTCATCAATTAACCTCAGCATGTTTTTGGACTGTGGGAGGAAGCCGGAGTACCCGGAGAAAACCCACGCATGCTCAGGGAGAACATGCAAACTCCATGCAGAAAGATCCCAGGCCTACCCCGGGATTCGAACCAGGGATCTTCTCGCTGCAAGGCGAAAGTGCTAACCACTACGCCGCTGAGCAGCCCCTGTTCTGTTCAGTGAATGGATAATTTAAGTTATGAAGACATGTTTTGTGTTTGCTTAAGCACTTTTTATTGTTTAGTTGGTCGATGTGGTCAACTTGAAGCTGTTGAGTGTGTGCATTAAAATCCTCCAAGACAAATGTTACAAAGTGGAGTTATTTCAATTATGCATGTATTTATGGAAAATACTGAAATGTGTTGTGCACATCCAGCCACAGAACTTTCATCCATATTTGACAGGAGGAACCACTTTTAATACTACCTGCCCTTGCTCTGTTTTTTTTAGCTCAATGTTTTTTTATTATCCCTTAAGGTTATCTCTATAATAAGATTTTAACAGGCAAAACACTCTTAAATTACACCAGAAGGCAGGAAATGGGATCAATCATTTTCAAAATTTTCTAGGGGAGGGCCCCCAGACCTGTCAGCATCCCGCATAAACCAAATCTCACTAAGGTCTGGTCACAAATTGCCAGCCCTGTAGGTCCATGTGACTGGGGAGGGGGGATACAGCATTCACATACAGTCTATGTCAAAGACTCTATGAGCATGTAGTATATGTTGTCACTGGAAGTAGTTTGCACTGTTCAAACATACAAATGTTACCTTAATACAGGTATTTGTTTCAAAGCTTTATGATGTGAAAAACTGAGATTTGAAAATTTGTGTTTTTTGTGCCTTGTCATTTTGTAAAGATGTTGTTTATTTTTGCTATTTTTTACATTTTATTATTTGGAAATACCAAAATTTGAACGTTATTTTACATTTTTGTGTCAGATCTCATCATTTCTAAAAAAAAAAATAAATCAGACATTACAATCACACAGTTACTCATGACTTTCAGTACTTGAGTAGTCTTTTCACCACATACTTTTTTACTCTTTTTACTTCTAGAGTGATATTACTTTTACTTAAGTACAATTTTTGGCTGCTCTACCCCCCTCTGAACTCAAACAACAATTTATAAAATATTAGAAACATAAATATCCGCATTTCCGCAACTTAAGAATTGAACCTGCTGTAAAATACATTTACTGTGCCCAAAAAAAACAAAAAAAACAACCACCAAAAAACGAAGCCAAGTTTGACAGGTAATATTGAGGCTACTGGGAATGTCTGTTAGTTTAACCGCTTGACGCCTATTGTCACAAATTTGCAACATACCACTTCAGACTGCAGCCGAGATAGCATATCCATTCCCCAAATGCAGGTTTGTGTATATTCAATACATACCTCGGAACCTTTTGCAAGCACTGGTTTCTTGTTATTTAATTGTAAATAAATTCAAGCGTCAAGGGGTTAAAGAATTCAGTTATAAACCAAAGTGTTACTCTTGGTGAAAATGACATCATCCAATTCATCCCTAAAAACATGGCACTACAGCCAAAGTCTGGATCACCAAATCATTTAGATCCATCCTCTAGACATCCACGAGTGTCTGCCGAATTTCACAGCAATCCATCCGAAAGCTGTTGACATTTCAGTCCAAACTCAGAAGGAATACTGACATCCCCATATCCATTTTCTCGCATGGATAGAAATGACTAATTAATCAGTGCACTGTAAGTCTGCTGTAGAATAATTTCCTCCATCAATCAGACATTCAGGATTTGTTCAATTCCATTTTTATTTATTCAGCTAATGCAAGTTTTAACAGTATTATGTACTGAAAACAGGTCATTCCGTTGCTGTCACAGCTGAGAGGGAACCGAGTAAAATCAGATCAGTTACTTAAAATGTACATCAAGTACTCAATGCATCTTGGTAAAAATAATACACTCAATACAATGTTATAAAAAAATAAAAGCACTTGACAACCCTGTAAACGAGACATTCCTTCTCGTCTCGGCCATGATTTTTTTTTTCTTACACACTTTACTTTGGCGCCAACAGATGCCACACTTACAAACAGAACAGGTTATTGCACAAGGCTTCACCTTTCCTCGCACTTCACAGTTGGCAGACACTGAGAGTATGACATTCCCTTCATCTTCAGCTGCAATCAAATGGAAAGAAATGATCCACTCTCCTCCTAAAATAAATATTAGGCCGTCTGTGTTGTTTGCGCCACACCACACACATACCCAGTAAAATAAATAGCAAAGAAGTCTGGCCAGATGCAGATGTATGTCATGGTAGGCCCATAAGCTCTCTGTCAGCAGTTCATCATCTGAGCCTCGACCAGTGCAGCTCTGTGTCATGCTACAGTGCCTCAAACACCCCAGTCTGCAGCAGCCGGCCGTCAGAGGACTCTCAGTGCACTTGACAGTCTTTATATGAGTATTTAGTCGACATGTATGTGGCAGGATTAGCCTTATCCCTCTGTGTGTTTATGTGTGTGTGGAAGTGAGTGGGACATGAAAACCAGACAGCGGTAAGGGGCAGTCAGCTGCTGCTTAAACCAGAATCTCCCCGATCCTCTCTCCTTCCTTTCTCCTTTGGAAGAAACAGACGCAACCGTCAGTGAAGGGGAAATTTTCAAAAAAGGCACACAAATGTATCGATTGCTAGATATCGTGTAGTACCTGCTGGATACAGCTCTGCGTGTCGGGTCTGGCTGTGGCGCAGATCTCGCAGCCTGGACGAGATGGCTTGTTGATAAAAGTGCATGAGGGACAAGCCCACTCTGTCTGCTGAGAGAATGGAAGTATACAGTTTTAGATTCTCAATTCAGACAAGAACACAGGTAACTATGTCTCCGTGCAGGTTAACCACACACATACCCACACATGCATATCCTGTTAAGTTGTAGCCACGCACCAACTCCAGTGATAAGGTGGCGTATCGTATATACAAACTCCCAATACTATGAGACAATAGCTTCTAACATCTGACATGCTTTGGTTTAACCCTTTAAGCTGCAGTCAATTCCAGCCATTTTCAGTACAAAAAAATCGCTAATATTCTATTTGTAAATAAAAATATGATGAGAAATACATCGAGAGGTGCATTTCCTCGAAAACGACCGATTCGTGGAGTATATACCGACTTCAAGACATGTTTTGGACAAAATATGTGACTGGCTTGTTTCGTCTGGATGTAAAAGGTTGGATTATGGCCGTTTTTTGTGGAATATTTTCATCTGTGTGTAATAATGAACCCGGAAATGTGAGTCGCGCTGTGTACGTTGAAGCCGTGTATAGAGAACGGATGGATGAATATTTGTTGTTTGTCGGACAAATGTGTTTATACAGCCATGGCCATAAGTTTGGACACAAGTACCATGACGCTTGTGAATCTTAGAAAATATCACAAAATTGTCACTTACCAGTCATAGCCATCAACCAAAATGAAATACAGATATTTCCAGTGCATAAATTTGATGTTTGACAGCAAATATTGACATTGGAATATTAACTGCAAATTGTTGCACAAATTTTGTCATTGACTGACGAAAGTTCTTCATATACCATTTGCTGTCAAACATCAAATGTATGCACTGGAAATATCTGTATTTCATTTTGGTTGATGGCTATGACTGGTATTTATATTGTAAGTGACAATTTTGTGGTATTTTCTAAGATTCACAAGCGTCATGGTACTTGTGTCCAAACTTATGGCCATGGCTGTATTACTCGCTGTGGTAATCACATCTGAAAGAGGTTTATACCGGCGGATTCATGAGAGTCTAAGCTTTCCATCGGCGTATAGTGTTTGTATAATCGCGTTTGCAGTTTCAGACATTTAGCAAATTGCTTATGCAGATCTCAAAGTGTACCACGGGCGGGACACTGAAGTGCAACGGGTTAACTAGTGTAAATATGGACTGCAGTTCAATTCAATTTTATTTATATAGCGCCAATTACAGGTCAAAACTCATATGTCCATAAGCCTAATAGGGCTCAACTACATTTTACCATACCACTAAACTAGACTCAGATAACTTTGATTTTAAGTAAACAACCGCTGAATAATCCTCAGGACTAAACTATTTCTTATAGTTACATGACCAGTCAAAAGTTTGGACACACCTCCTCATTCAATGGCTTTTATTTAATTATTTTATACATTAATAGTGAACACATCAAATCTATAAAATAATACAGGTGGAATTATGTTGTAAACAAAAATGTGTTAATCCTCAGTATTATTCTACAATGTAGCAAATAATACAAAGAAATAAAAAGTACTGAATGAGAAGGTGTGTCTAAACTTTTGACTGGTAGCGTAAGTATCATGATAAAAGACACTGATTGTCCACATACCTGTGTTTTACTGGCTTTGTTGGTATGATCATTCAGCTGCAGCTTGTCAATGTCGAGAACATCTTTAATGTCACTTGGTCTGTCACTTCCTCCACCTGTACCTTTTACAATCAATGAATACAAACCATAGATTAGCATGCAATCCTATGCAAATCTTAAATCTTTAAAAAAAAAGTGATTTGAATATTCTCCTTACATTTCCAAACCGTCAAAACAATATTCAGGAAATTCATGCTGTAGGGGTGAAACTCTTACACTAGGTTTTGCTGCAACACAGTGTAGACAGTGTCTGACAATTCCTACACTGCAGGGGTTGTAGCTTTTTCTATACATAGCCCCCCACCCCCACCCCCCACCCACCTAAAAGGCCAGAAGGTAATTTAATGAAGTTAACATAAACCTAGACCTGCTTTGTCAGCCCATTCTGTAGTACATAATGGTCTGGCTGTACCACACTATCAATCTGCTATAGGGGGGGAAAAAAACACTTGGGCTTATTTGTATTTCTCTAAACCAATCACAGTCGCTGTGGGTGGAGCTCTGTGAAGGATGTGGCTTTGGTGTTCCCTCAGAATAATGAAGAGTGGAACATTTGTATGCAGGAGATGAGCACTGCTATTAGAGGGGGTCATTTACTGACACTAACTAGCAGGGCTGCCTTTACTGCATGATCCAAATCCTCTGCAAAACTTTCAGTTTTCAGCATGGAAAGTTGTTGCCCACAAGTGACTGTTTTTGTTTCCGGCAGCGAAGAAAACAGCACCACACAGATAACAGAAGGGAAGGCTAATGCCGTCTGAAATGAGCGGCAAACATAAACCTAAATGAAGTCATTTCAAAGCTGACATGTGATGATGTTCTACTGGAGTCGGGTGCTCAATTCAAACACCTGATCTAATACTGCTTTAGCTGGATGTTTAGTGTTGCTGTCCTGCTGTATCGTTCAGAACAACCGTTAAGCTTTTTTTCCAGATCCACAATCAGCTGTTCCATGCTTGCTCATTCCAAGTGTTTTTCCACTGCACCACACGGAAAGTACTACGCTTGAACCACTAATATATTATAGGTCAGCTAATGTTTTCGCAATTACAGCAACCCTGTGATTTCCCAGTACAAAGTTTTTGGTGTGAAGCAGCAAAAAAAGAGGAAAGGTTCAGTTTACATCAGCAGTAACATAAAAGCTGCGATAATAAACAGTGAAATAAAGCTGATATCTGAACTTACAAATAGTCACAAAGGAGTGAAACTAAACTCCAAATAGCAAACGTCAGCTAGAAGCTACAAAAGCAGTGAATCATACAGTACATAAGCACGGTTAAGGAACTGGCAGTGCAGCCATACCCCGCTGTGATGCTGCAGTGAAAACACATGCCATAAGAGTTAGGCATGGACCAGCTCAAGCAGGCAGACCCAGGCTGGGGGAAAAAACTTTTATGTGTAAAAGAGGTCTGTGAGTCCTACACTATTCATCCAGTACAGATATGAGCACTCAAACACTTGAACTACTTGTCTAAATCCAATATAGTATACTGCCTAAACTGCATCTGAGGGGTTTGTTGACTCACCCTGGTTGGTGTGAGGAAGCCTCGAGGGCAAGGTGCTGTAGCCCCTCCAGTCTTGGGAGGTGGGGCCATTGCCTGGGGGTAGAGGTGGGGCGAGGAGGGCGCTCTCCAAGTCCTGCTGGAACAGCTGGCGGGTGATGCGGG
Organism: Acanthochromis polyacanthus; assembly: GCF_021347895.1. NCBI lineage: Eukaryota > Metazoa > Chordata > Actinopteri > Pomacentridae > Acanthochromis > Acanthochromis polyacanthus. Next base: position 22,720,119 of record NC_067121.1, read on the forward strand.
CTTGTCTGGCAGAGATCAGGTAGAGGTACGCTGTATCACCGTCCTTCTGCACCCCGTAGGACGCCAGCGACCTGGGCTCGGTGCACAGACACTGACCAATCACCCAGCGCTGCACGCGAGGATGGAAACCATACTCGAGAAACACCTGAAGAAGAAGAGCGGTGACTCAGTGAATGACAGCCGACTACACGCTAATGTAAAGAGTAATTAGGAGTTTTCTGACCTGTTGCTTGAGTGCAGCCACAGTCATGTAGGGAAACACCTTGACTGTAACGCAACAGGATGAAGAAACATCCTCCACGACCACCGATAAACTGCAACACAGACACGACACCGTAACGCTCAAACACACTGTAACCTGGAGGACATATCGGTCACTGATAAAACCTTCAGCCCAACACTTTCAATTCTCACCTAATTTCACCGTCGGCGTAGTTTTTTTCTGACAGCTGTATCGTCAGCACTGCTTTCTGTCGCGCCAGTGCGGATGCGTGCTGTGAGGCAGCTTGAGTGTCACCTGCTTCAATGGCCCTGGCGAGCTCCAAGCATAGCTCCTCTAAAAAGAAAGGGGTGGCAATCAAATGACAAATCAGGGGACATTTTTAGAGCAGAGCAGAGAAAGAGAAGACGCCTGGCAGTAAACAGAGACACTCACCGGTGAGCGGCAGCGAGGCCGAGCTCCACTGCTCCATCGATGCTGCTGCCGTGTTGTTCTGTTTGCCATCTGATTCATACGTGTTAATATTTGCGACTGTCAGAGGAGAGATGAGGAATTGTGTTACTAAGGTGCTTTAAAGCACGTGGCTTATTAAAGTCCTCACTTTAATAAGAACTGTTATCAGTGTTTGTTTTCGCCGCACTGGGCAGGTAAAGGTCCAACGCCTGCAGAACACAAGAATCTAACATGATAGATTCTTGTACCTGCACAAAGGTGACTCTACAGCCTCCAAGCAGCATACTCAAAACTGGATTTTAGTTTAGCTTTAATTCTCCTTTATAACCTCTTGCCTTCAGATTAAGTACTTGCTTTTATACTTTAAAGCTGGCCATTGCTTAAGGTACAATGCTTCTAATTTCTTCTTCTTATTTTTGCTTGTGAGCAATAATGGTGTCTTTTTAAACACTATTTTTGAGTTTAAATAGTTTTAAATACAATTTTCCCCTTTATTGGGTGGCCAATAGTATAGGAAGTGATAGAGAACCTGGGGAAAGAGAGTGCTACAATAAAGAATTGAACTGACGAGCAAATCAAACAGTGAATGAGGCAACCAGAGGACACTCTTGTTTGATGTTGCTCTTCATTATCTTGTTTTTTTAAAAAGGACTTGGAAGCATTTTTATTTGACCGATATGGTGAAAACAGTGAGCAGCACATAGTGTTAAAGCGAGAATCTTCCACTATAGGCAATAGAACAGGTTTTGCTGTGGCTGCTTTTGAAAGTAAGGAAATATTGCTGCTGCTGTTGTTGTTGTTGTTGTTGATGATGTGGTATTGACATTTTTGGATGGTCTGCAACATTTCAACTGTGAGGTTTTGTGCCTTCAAATGATGTGTAGTTTGTCAAACCATTGAACACAGATTTGGCTTAACAGGAATGAAAACACACAGAAACAGTGAAATTTGTCAGTTTTCCTCTTCAGCTTTCGGGGCAGCTTCTTGAGGGCTAATGTTGTTTATTAGTTGTTTGAATCAAGTCTGTCACAACAAATTATTACACATATTTAACTGTGACATGAATCACTACTTATTTGAGTCATTTATGTAATTTTTGATGTCTGTTCCATCCTTTTGAGCACAGAAAACTGTGCCATCAGGCTGGTTAAAAAAAACATGAAGGAAAACTAGAGTTGTCCGACTGACCTCTATGTGCCTCTCTTAGTGACGACATGACCACGGTGGCCCACTCCTCGGCCTCTCGGTCGCAGCGGAAGTTGAAGCGGATGCAGTCGTGGGGCGGAGCAGCAAGACGCATCTCGTGGCAGCGAGAAGATTTGACTTCATACTGCACCGAGCGCAGGTCAAATTCTTCAATGAACTGAGGGTAAAAATACAATTTTCATTTATTTTACAAACACATGCAACGTTTATGTCCATTGATTAAAAATCTCAAAGTTCAGTTTTGGCTTCAACTGATAATTTCCCTCGAGATTAATAAAATATCTGTCTGTCTGTCCATCGCCTCAATGTTTTCATTAATATTTTACACAGCTTCCATATTGAAACGCTGGAACTAACTAATGTTTGACAAAACAACTATTTAAAAAAATGTTGCAGATGAGTTTCCTGGCAAATCACTAGTTAATAAGTTGACATGAATGTGTTTTTTGTGTGGGGAAAAAGCTGAATTATATTCAAAGTGTTGACAAATAGGACAAACAAAAGCAGCTTTAGGAATCTGCATACACTACCGTTCAAAAGTTTGGAGTCACGTAGAAATGTCCTTATTTTTAAAAGAAAAGCTTTTTTTCCAATGACAATAACATTAATAAGAAATACAGTCTAGACATTGTTATTGTGGTAAATGACTATTCTCGCTGGAAACGGCTGATTTTTAATGAAATATCTCCATAGAGGTACAGAGGAACATTTCCAGTAACCATCACTCCTGTGTTCTAATGCTACATTGTGTTAGCTAATGGTGTTGAAAGGCTAACTCATGATTAGAAAACCCTTGTGTAATTATGCTAGCACATGATTAAAGGTATGAGTTTTCATGAGAAACATGAAATTGTGTGAGTGACCCCAAACTTTTGAACGGTAGTGTATACACATATGGCAGAAAACTGCAGAAGACCTTTACTTAATAGTTTATATTCACCATTAAACTTAACATGAACTTGGATAAAGAATGACTGTGAAATGAAGATGCAAAGTGTAATACACTTTGCAAGGGTATTACAGCAGAAGAAAAGGAAATAATCCCTTAAAATATGGCTGAAAAGAAGCAAAATCCTCATTCTGACAGAAAAAGACTTCATTTGGCAGCACAATCTCTCTTCCAACATTCACTATTGCAATGAGGGGAATCTTTAGAACATTGAAGTCTGTTGTGCAGAGACAAAGGCAGCAAAGAGGGATTTGCCTCCTGCCAGACAGAGTGTGCATGAGTTCTCTGATATGACTGTGTACGAAAAGTCTTACAGCTCAGACAGACGAGCAAAAAGAAGCCAGGATCAAAGTAAAAACCATGCAAATCAAGAAGCGTCTCAATTGTCAGGGGGAAATCTGTCTGACTTGAGATGAAAAGCAGATTCTGAGCATGTCAGAATTTAGGAAGACAGCACAAAGGACAGATTCGTTTGAGAGTTAAGTTTGGATGTGGTGAGGCTGGCAGGGTGCAAAGTCAGGTCGGTCAGGTCTTTATATATATATATATATATATATATATATATATATATATATATATATATCGAGTACGGAGAAGAAGCTAGAGATGCATCTACTACTACTGTTCATCTCAACTAAATATTTGATCTGCAGAATGTCAGAAAACTAAGAAAAATGCAAGTTACAGTTATCTAACACCAGATCAGTGGCTTGAAAGTGTGTATTTTTCCAAGCCAATGGTGCAGCCCCCTTCAAAGTAGCAGTCTGCTGTCACAAAGATGCTCACATATGGTCACCGGCAGCCTAAAGGTAAGACACATGAGCTGATGACCAGATTCAGTCCATGGATTACCATGAAAGAATGTTTGAAGAGTGTTTTCAAGAAATTGCAAAAATGTCTGCTTTTCTGTTTTATATCATTAAAAATTGTAATATCTTCTAATTTTACACTATTGTTTGACCAAAAAACTAGCTTATAGAGTGATAAATCACAAAAACACAGTTCTAAAGGTGACTGAAGTTGTGATAATCAGTTATTCCATCCCAACCAGAGTGCCAACTGAACATCTCTAAACCAGAACTATGCTGCACTATGCTATGTGCAATGCTGACACAGCTACTTAACAATTAATTAAAAGTTGATTGGCATATTGTCAACTCATAGTTTAATTAATAGTTCAGGTAATGTACTGTTACCCCTGCAAGGTTGTGAAGGTCTTTACCGCATATAGTTGTTGGGTGAATGATAAATTTAAAGAATACTTCCCAGTAGCGGGGCAAAGAATGTAGATTTTCTTGTTACTTAGGATCAGTCTGTGCTTGGTTACATGCCATCTTAACATGCAACAAAAGTCCACAGCCACAGTTCTCTGGCAGCAGAGTAATGCTGGGCTGTTTGAAATATAGATCAAAAGAATTCATCCGTTGCACTGCTACAGTTTTAGATCACCTCAAACAAAGCCTGCCAGGCTCCGTATTTCTTGCTTACTCTAGCTCTTCTTCGGGTTAACAGGCACTTCATTACTCTCAGCTGCACTGAGGCTCTGCTTCTTGATACAAATACAGACACAGGTGATTTTAGGCTAAAATGGTTACCTTTTTCCTTGTCAGTGATGCGAACAACTGTTTTTGGAAAGTCTGAACACAGTTGAAACCATATGAAACCTGAGCAGAAGCGGATGGTTTCAGAGCGTCTAGGAAAATGTACCTCTGTGTTCAAAGCGGTGAGTGGAGTGCCAGGACTTCCTGTTAATCTCACTACTGCTCCATATAGTTATTTTTATCAACGGTACTTAACTTCGGCTCTCTTTATCTCAAAGAAAGGCTGTATTCACCACCACAAATGTCATAAAGAAGCCACAGCTGAAAAGTACAACAAAATCCCCCTTTTTTAAGGCTCAGCTTTAGTTTTTACATTCTAAGTCCCGCTATTTTCTGGTAAGCATCGTGGGTACACATTTAGGGGCTAAAATGTTCCATTGAATCAAAAGACGCAGAGTTCAAAGGACTAATATAGACTTCCCATAACATGCAGAGAGAGAAACTAGAGCTTCTCTGTTCGGATTCTCAGTCATCCAGGACGTGCTACTCCCAAGAGGTTCAGTGAAAACAACTGGACTTCTCTTTTTGGTTCATGAAGATGTTTCACCTCTCAACCAAGAGGCCTCTTCAGTTCCAGTTGCCTTTTCTGGCTTGGTTAGGTCCTTATCGGATAGGTATTCCACACACTTTTCTGCAGTGCCCTCTAGTCCTCTTGTTTCTCTCTTGCTGGTGTATATGTTCTGCTACTCATCACAGAGTGTATTATCTGAATTCCTGCCTTTGCTTTCCTTGTGTTGTGCTAAACTTGCCATTTCAAAAAAAAAAAAAAGAAAATTTGTCTATAGCTGTAAGGGTAGGCATGTTGAACAGATCCTGGTGGGTCGGTTCACTTCCGTCTTCAAGCACATTCATAGCAAAGTAGACCTATTACATTCTCTTACTTGGTAGGCGGTCGTGTGCCTTCAGCAGCATCTCTTCTGCTCTATAGCATTTGACAGATTAGCCGAGGCAAAAGCTGTTAGAGACCAGACTGAGTTGTCTGTATCTCATGCTGAAACGGAGGTGGTTCATGTAGTCTGAGAGTTTTCTTGACATCCTCTCGTACTCCTGTATCATTTGAAGAGCGTTCATCCCAAAGTGCAAAGCAATGTGTCTGTGTCGATCCTCAGTCATCCAGGTCTTGGTAATCCTAAGAGCTTCATAAAAAATTAAACTAGACTTCTCTTTTTGGTTCTTGAAGACATTTCACATCTTGCCCAAAAGGTTTCGTCAGTTCATCAGACTCCACACTAGTTGAAAAAAAAAAAAAAACTAAAAGAAAAGTTGGAAGCAAAACCAGATAGGGACCACAAAGGTAATCAGAACTGAAGAAGCCTTTTAAATAGAGGTGAAGCATCCTAAAGAACCACAAATAAAAGTCCAGCTGTGTTTAACTGAAGCTCTCAAGATATCATAAAGCTTTTTAAGCTACACATGACAACACAACACTGCAAACTCATAATTTGTTTGCTTTGAAGTGTTGCCAGAACAGAAAAAGACAGTCAGGGGAGTCTCGCTGTAGCTATTTATCACTGTAATCAGCGATGAAGTATTTCCACAGGATGCTGTTAGGATGGCAAGTCTGGAAAATGAAAGTGAAACTAAAAGTCTTCTGAACTACACTCCTGGTAACTCTCACAGCAAAATAAATTTTTTTTAAATACAAATATATCAGCTGCACTGTTTGGGGTTGAATTCTGAAGACTATGGAAATTGTCTGGTATGCAGTTGAGACACTGGATCCTTATGACAGCTACAGTAAAGTGTTGTGTTGCAGCCTCCTGTTGTACTGAATAATATTGTGATTTCATCCTCAAATCTGTCACTGCGGAGCTGCCTGTCTCTAGCCCAGAGCTCCATAAAATGGCGTGTACGGGCCTGAGCTGCTATAAAATATAAATGTAATTCGACACGGCAGTTCCTCACAAGCATACCTCAGCTGATAACTACAGCATTTCTTCTAAACAAACAGGTGTATGCGTGAAATCTCACCACACTGCGGTTTCCGCTTGTATCTCGCAGCGCCAGTCGGAACTCTCCGGCCCGGCTCGGGTCCATGCTGAGCTGAAGCCGCAGAGCCTCGCTGCCTGCTCCGGGGAGGCACAGGGGTCGGATCCCGGAATGGCACACCGAAACACGGACTGACATTAAAACAGTACTGCAGCAAGCCGTCGGCGCAGGCCCGCCGCATGTCGCCTGTTGGGACGAGGCAGGGACCGGGGCTGGAGGAGCCCAGCCGCCCGAGCTGAGAGCCATGTCGCGGACACCGGAGGCGGAGTGAGGGTCGCTGCTGCTGCCCGCTTCTTCTGCGGCTTTAGAAGCTCCACCGGTGTCTGAAGACGACGTGTTTCTTCACGGGCAGGCTGTGGTTGTCTCCTCGCCTCGCAAATTCTTCCATATCTACCCAAACCGAGCAGACAAGAAAAACAAAACAGGAAGCACAGGAGTACGTCTGTTATTTCACTCCGTAGAGAAACTTGGCCGTGAAATATCCGACCTCGTATAAATGCACAAAAAGACAAGCTGTAGAAGGAATGGAGAGAAACACTGCTTATATTTATTTACATTTTATTTTAAACACATCTATATAAAGCATTAACTGAAAAACAGAGTAATTACAATTCTATTTAAATAATAATAACACGTAGATGCCCTTCTTTTAACTACTATTCTAATGACTTGGAATTGTCCACTGCCAAAAACCAGATATAAACAAGTAAAATAAAAAAAAACTAACTAAGCCTGCTTTTATTTGTGCTTTACCAGAAAAGATGAACTACAGAATACTCCAGAATGCACATTGAATTAGTTTAATTTAATTTATCAAAAACAACATAGGCAAGTTGAATAACATGCACGCAGAATTTCTAGGATAATAATAATTAAAAGTGATTAGCTAAAACAACAAAAACAAAAAAATACAAAAATTTAGAAAATTCTAAACATACTAAAGATGAAGTATGCAAAGTTAATAAGAGTACAGGTAGTTTAGACCAAAGTTGGGGGAAAAAATCAAAAGCCTGATGAATTCAAATCAGTGGGGAAAAAATGTCTTAATTTTACTTCTAAAAATGGATACATTTTTGGTAGATCTTGTTCCAAGGTGAGCTGGTTCCAGCAGTGAGCAGCACAATGACTAAATACTATTTCACTGTGTCTAGTCTGAACTCTGAGCATCACTAACTGACCAGAAAACAAATCTCTGATATATTTTGAGCTCAGTACAATCAAGACTTACAGACCATAGGTATGGCCTTAAATTGATTCTACATCTACCTGGGAGCCAGTGTCGGCATCGAAGAATCAAAGTAATGTGCTCTCTCAGTATTCTAGTAGCAGCATTTTCAATGAGAAGCAGATGTTTGACGGTCTTATTAGGGAGGCCAGTAAGAAGTGCATTACAGTAGTGAACTCAGCATGACCATAACCATAAGCTGTTTTTCTATTCTACTTTATTTTTTCATTGTTTATTTTATCAGCAAGAAAACCAGTGTGAAAGCCAGTGGCAGCTGTCACCCTGCCGATTTTTACGACAAATTTAATTGTAAAAAAAATAAATTAGTTGTTAATATAGAAGAAAACACTTAAAAAGACACACAAACACTTGAGAAGAAAAGAGCAAAATGCTGCATAAAGACAGGCTACACAGCATTTTAAGGATTGTACAAGGTGATTATAAGGTCCTTCTAACATTAATGTTTCACTTGGCTCTTGTTGTCTGTAGCATCTGGGTTAAGATATTAACATTCCTGTTTTATTGGATTTCAAAATTTAAAAAAAATCTTTAAAAAATCATTTCATAGATTTGCAAAAAAAAATGAAAAAAGTAAAATAAAGCTGACAAAAAATTGATGTCATGTAAAGCTGTTGTATTTTATATGTATGTTATTCCAGTGTACATTTTCAAAAAAGTGAATTATCCCCATTGAACCATGATCTATGAGAAATGAAGAATGCCATTGTACTAAATATTGATTGAAATATTTAGTAATGGAGTTAACAGCGAGATATTAATGTTTATTGGGATTTTTTTTTGGTTTCTGACACTTGTGGATAAATAAACACGCATTATTGCTGTTCCTTGAACAAAAGAAAAAAAAACACCCTGAAAAACTGTGGGTTTTTGGTCAAAGGTTCTAATTCATAAACAACGTAAATGCTGAAGCTATTTTGGCAGCATTCAACTACATTGCCAGGTTCCATCAGTAGATTCACAGTCATGTAATGGCATCATCTAAAATACATCCTGAAATGTGACTAACTGGTAGCAACTATGGGAATTTTAGAAGAGGAGTGATGTGAGCTGCTTGTACGAGCCAGTTAAAGTTTATGCAGCAGCCAGCAGTAATTTATCAAATCTATCAGATTTGGTGAAAGCAGAAACTTGTCTGTGTGAGGAAATATAAAACTTATGTAACCTGATCTAAAGCATCTCATCAATAACACCAATCTTCTGGTGTTGTTCCCTACATGTGTAATACATAGTTTTCTCTCAGTTCATGGCTTTAATATAAACAGTGTGTAAATCAAACTAAGCAGATTAATTGATTAGTGATTAATTAATATCAACAAATTAAAGAACTTCCTACAAACTGTATCTAAATAGGTTAGAGCCTTGGTGTAGTCGTATTCAGAGAAGATGCTTCAAATATGTGAAGTCATGCTTTGTTAGGACAAAAAGTTAACACATAACAAACATGTAAATCATGATTCACTTGTTGCTGCTGAAGTAACTGAATTACAGGAAAACGGAACTGTACAAACATTAGATTGGCCAGTTTTTGTGCTTTCTGTTAATAAGGCACATATTAGCACACTGCGTTCATGTATGCCTTAATCTCCCTTTAACCACTCGTGGCTCAGCTCACATCACCTCACCACAGCTGCTGGTGTGATAGAAGGAAAGACAAATCACAGAGATGTCTGTCCTGCAGGAAATCAGCCAAAACGTTAGGAACATAAAGCAGTTAGAGTATGCGGCCCTTGCCAGACGAGCAACCCAGATCCAGAAAGAACTCAGTCAGGTAAAGATGAAAAGATCAGCAGTACATGGATACCACAGTCAGTTTTGCAATCTGTGGAAGGATATCTGGATCTTCTGTTTTTAATGTGCCTGTCCATAGGGAGTGAGAAAGCCCTACAAAGAACTGACTGATGTCTGCTGGGGTGATCCACACAGCCTCGGTGTGAAGCCTCTGACATTTGTCAGACAGGTAAACCGTGACCTTCAACGGTGATGCAATCTCATTCATCTAATTCATTTTTTATTGGACTAAAAATCCGTGTCGAATTGTATTTCACAGGTTCTTGCAGCATGTGTTTACCCTGAGCTCATGAGCAGCCACAAACTACCACTGGATGTCAGACAGAGGGCTCAGTGGCTGCTTGGGAAATGTGAAGGAGGGAGTATAGGTATGTGTGTGGTCTGATGAGAAAAAAATAAGTCAGTTCCCTGATTTACCACAGAAAATACTTTACGACTTACCTCTAGACATGTGGACAGTGGGGCCTCCAGAAATTTTTTATTGACTGGCCAGATAGGGCCAGAGAAAATCTTGGGTGGTTCACAAAAGCCAAAAGATTTAGCAAGTCTATTATGCTGTTGTAGCATAGAAACAGTTTGAAAACAATGCCAATATGAAAGTTAAAGGATTTGCACAGGCATACTTTGGTGTCTTATAATACAGTCAATGTTACTAATTATCCGATGTGCACAGAGTAATACAGATACGGATTAGTATTGTAGTTATTGCAGTGGATACTGTTCAAAAGAGCCCTGGAGACGATTTGAGCGGAAAATTCACCGACAGGCAAGACACCTGTAGTTTATTTATGTTTCCAGCACTGAAAAAATTGTCCAAAAAACGTAATATACAGTTGCAAGAAAAATTGTGTGAACCCTTTGGGATTACTTATATCACTTCACATCTTGTATCTTGTATATAAATATGGGAGATTTACAGAAGCTTCATTACTTCTTCAGGTTCGTATCCTGCTTCAGCAGGTATACCAGAAATAATCCAGAGAATGTCTAAATCCATAGCAAGGCGCGACGGTGGGGTTCCATGTAACCCTGAAAATGTATTCATCAGCCCTGGATCACAGTGGTCACTCACGGTAACATCTTTGTTGCTGACATCATGCGTATATGTGCTGTTCAGACTCATCCTCCTCAGCATCAAGGTAACACAATGTGTTTTTGTGCTCATTAGAACATTATCCATGTCTTAGTGAACGATGAGGCGCCACTCAGAACAGGTATACTAATTCCAGTGCCATGCCATGTGACCACCATTACGTCCATAACGTCGCTGGGAGCAGCTGTTGTCCCCTACTTCCTCAGTGAGGAGCACGGATGGGCCCTGCAGGTAGAGGAGCTACAGCGAGCCCTGGAATCTGCAAAGGGAGGCTGTAACCCGATTGCTCTGTATGTCATCAACCCTGGAAACCCAGCAGGTAGCAAAATTCAGTCAGCATGGTTCCCCTCAGTGGTTTTTCTATGAGAGAATGCATATTATTAGGGTGTTTTCATGCAACATTGTCTGTAGGTTATGTTCAAAGCAGAAAATCCATACAAGAGGTGATCCGGTTTGCTTCAGAGAAAAGACTCGTCCTTCTGGCTGATGAGGTGAATGTCTTAAAGTATTATTATCAGCCCAAGCATACTGTGAAATGTGAATTCAACTGTGCAAATCAACTTATGAATTCATATGTAACTCCTCAGGTCTATCAGGACTGTGTTTATGGGAAAAACAGCGAGTTTGTCTCGTACAAAAAGGTTCTGGCTGAGATGGGGCCTCCTTTTTCAGACACAGTGGAGCTGGCATCCTTCCACTCAGTATCCAAAGGCTTCATGGGAGAGTAAGTTTTCAGTCCTCGTGGATGAATAAAGTTTGCAATAGATGATTGTCTTAAAGGTTAAAGAACAACTTGCAGGTTGGCAAGCTCAGTGAATTAATATACAATACCAGTCAAATGTTCTGGAACACTCCAATTTTTCCAGTTTTTTTATCGGAAATGATGTATGTTAATGTCTCATTGTACTATATTCTGAGCTTTTGATTCATGAAAGTAGCACCATTTGACAGATCTAACAGCTGAACACACTCATGGCATGCTTTCCACACTAGAAATCAAATATTCTTCAGAAAGTTTTTCCCAACTCCGCTGCAGAAGTTCCCATAAATATGTGGCACTTGTAGGTTGCTTTGCTTTCACTCTTCTGTCCAGTTCATCCCAAACCAGCTCCATGGTGCTTAAGTCTAGAGACTATGCTGCCACGCCATGTTTGCAAGTTTACCATCTTGTTCTTTTTTCCTAAGGTAGTTCTGACATAGCTTGGACTTATGTTTTGGGTCATTGTGTTGCTGTTGGATGAATTCCTGACCAACTAGGAACATAGCAGAGGGTACTGCATGGTTCTGCTGAATGCTGTGGTAGCTGTTTTGGTTTAGGGTTCCTCTCACTCTGTACAAGTCACCGACCCTGGATCCAGCAAAACAGCCGAAGACCATCACGCTTCCTCCTCCATGTTTGACAGTTGATGTCACACACTGAGGAACCATCCTTTTGTCACTTGACGATGCACAAAAATCCTGCGTGATGAGCCAAAGATTTCAAATTTTGATTCATCAGTCCATAATACCTTCTTCCAGTCTTCAGTAGTCCATTGGGGGTGTTTCTAATTCTGATGTCTTAGCAATGGCTTTCTTGCTGCAACTTCACCTGTCAAACCTACAACTCCAAGTCTTCTCTTCACAGTTGAAAGTGAGACTTTCTAACTACGACCACCAAGCTGTGTTTGAAGCTGTTGCCCTGTGAGCCACCAATCCCCAAGCTGTTGACTCTCAGAAACTTGTCTTCTGATTCTGTTGTAGCTTTGGGGCTTCCAGACCTCTTCCTATCAGAATTTCCCTCAGTTTCTGAGTGCCTTTTGATGGTGAAGAAAATTCTAATCTATTCTCTCTTCTATTGATTGCCTTTCGTCGTTTTTGTAGCGACACACTACTTTCTGCAGTACAATACTGTTCAAATAATGCTCTCAAAGATATGGTGCCATGCAGGCAGAGGAGGTTGTAAGTAATCAAGAGAAGTTATTTGGTAGCACCAACTTTCAAGGCTTGATCAACCTCTATTGCTGCAAAACAGCTTTAAGTTGTTAACCCATTTCTTGTTCCCTGAAAAAGGCCTTTTTGTATAATTCTGAAATGTACATTATTTTTCGGGTTTGGGTAACCTTACCTTTATTAAACCTCTGGTAGTTCACCACTTACCTTTATACCATTGAAAGCCATTCATTGGACTTGAACTACTTGAATTTCAATTAAAAATTTGAAAAAATTGGGGCTACTTTTGACCAGTAGTGTAAAGGAAAATGAAGCAGAAACTAGAATTCTGGAAAAAGTAAACTAACAAAAAGCTCTCTATTTATGCACTGCAATAACATTCAGAATAGCTTTTTTGTAACAACGTTTTTCTGCCTCAAACATGACAGCTTGGTCATGATGTCACAAGAGCAAGAGTAGCAAAGGTAGGTCAAGTTTAACAATAAGAAATACTCAACCTACACTAATTTTGACAGTGAAAAGGGTGAAAATGTATATTAAAATACATTCGACAGGTGACAGCATTATAATTATGAGACTGTCAGGTGCAAAAAGAGACGAGGAACAGAAGAGAAAACTGCTATCAGCCAGAAATAAAAAATAAAAATGACACACTTGATTAAATAATCTCATTATGAGACCAACGAGCCAGGATGAGAGGTTGGTAACATTTGATTATAAATGTCCCAAATTATCATTGACATAAATGAAAAATAAGGCACTATAATTTGTTATAATTGGACACTTTTAAAAGATTATTAATGTACAGTATTTGTAGAGAATTATCAGTCATTATCCGTTTACACACCAGCTCCCACTTGAGGTTATCTACATGAGTAGTTCCAGTTACATCTGCTTACAAACACATAGCAATGTGTTACACACTATTTATTAAATGCTTATATACTTCTTATGAATGCTACATTAGAGGGCTTAAAGTATTACTGAAAAGTCCTTAAAGACCTCCGAAAACATTGTCTTTCCATCTGCTGTGAGCCGCTACTAATTTGACTGTACTGGTAACTTCAGGTAATTCTCATCCACCAGGTGTGGACTGCGGGGTGGATATGTTGAGCTTGTAAATCTGGACCCCAATGTTGTGAACTATATCTCAAATCTAAACTACGACACTACATCCGTGTTGGCTCAGTTCGCCCTGGATCTGATGATGAACCCTCCACGACCAGGAGACCCGTCATACCCCCTCTATAATCAGGTGAGAAATGCAGTTAATGCCATTTGGTTACAGACTAGCTAATGTTGTGCAGTGCTGCATTAGTTACTGTAGGATGCCGTTTTTTATCTTCTACAGCAGACACAAGACATCAAGAACATGCTGGTTCAAAATGTGAAGATGGCACACGAGGTTGTCAACAGCCTGCCAGGCCTCAGCTGCCAACCAGTGGAAGGAGGAGCTTTTGTGTTTCCAAGAGTGCTTCTCCCACCTAGAGCCATTCAAAAAGCCAAAGTAATGATTCTATCCACAGCAGGAAGTACACAAGAGCCCATTAAAGGGACAGTACTGAAAAAAATAACGTCCCACGTCTGCGATGAGTTCTAAAATGTGATATCTTTGGATATTTTAGGAAGAAGGAATGCAACCAGATACATTCTACTGTATGAGACTTCTAGAGGAGACAGGAGTTTTAATCACTCCTGGTTGTGAGTACAGACAAAAAGAGGGCACCTACCACATCAGGTACAATATAAAAAATAAATTAAACTCCATTTTATTACCACATTAAGATCTGATATGGTATGAATGCTGTTATATTAACTGATTGCTGTTTAAAAAGGACATTAAGTGCAGTGTTACATTGCATCTCACACCTCAGCTTTTTAACTCTCTTTTGTCTTTGCAGATTTTGCATCATGGCTTCTCAGGACACCATAAATAAAGCACTGAAACACCTGGCTACCTTTCACACAAAGTTCATGAAGGATTTTTCCTAAACAACAGGACAGGTTCCTGGTTTCTGCTCTCACTTTTATTTTTTCCCCACAGTTCAGTGATTCAGTGCAAGTAAAACAATCACACCGTTTTCTTCCTGTTGGCATGTTAGCGTTTAATGCAATAAATATGTTATTTTCTGCATACAGTCTATTTCAGTGACCTTAGGCCAATAATCCTTGTTCTGTACTCATTTGAGTAAGATCCAACTTCTGCTTTTCAGAAAGCAATGAAATACAAGCTAAAGTCAACAATCAAAATGGATTTTACATTGAGTTCATTCATCTAAAAAAATAATAATAATAATAGCAGTCCATGGTGTATTCCTGCTTCTCAAACACTTCCAAATAATTCAGAGCATTCACAGTTGACTCCAATACTCCAACATCTTAAACAAGAAATCCTTATCTTCTTTTGTTCCTCTGTACCAGCTCGCATATCCAACACGCACGTGAAGAAGGCACTCATCACGATTAATCCACCTCACAGTCGCTGTTGTGATTCTGAGAAAAAGGGTTTGACTTCGTGTTGTTGAGCAGCTCTACCAGTAAGGAGATGAGGTTTCCGTCTTGATAAGAGTTTGTGCTCGTGTTGCTGGGATTGTTCAGGTTTCGGTACAGCATGGTCTGAATGGAAGTGCGGAGCTCCCACAGCAGCTCCCACGTCTCAACCGACAGCTCACAGCGAACCAGAGAGTGTCCTGGAAATGACACTTCCACTCTGTTTCCATTCACTAGGGCACAAATAGGAGAGGAGTAATGTAATAACTATACATGATAAAGGAAATGCAAAAGTATCTTTACATTAACACAGAAGAAGTCATTTTCACTGGTTGGGAAAACAACTGAACTAAAATCAGCATTTTAGGCAAGATTAAGGAGGACAGGTAATCATTCAGTGCCACAGCCTAAAACAGCAAAAGAAACACATGCAGAAATGGCAGAAGTGTACAGAAACCCATTGTGATTTTGAATATTTCTTGGACGAGAGCGAGGTTGAATTAGTACAAATCTCTGACACAAACATGGAGTAGTATGGATAGTGTAGGAATCTGATTTCAGCAAGGCGGGAAAATATGTGGAATAAAAATATATACATTGGTTTTGATATTTTAATAAACTGTTAATGTGTCAAATAGTGAACATGCTAAAATTGGTGGAATGCTCCTTTAAAAGGCAAAATGTCCCCCCAGCAGAAAACAGTCTACATGGTCATGATTTGACTGAACATAGACATGAACAAAATAACCGTCCTGTCTGACGGCCTGGCTGAGGGTGTCCTTCAATCCTGCACACACTTCCAACCATTAATGAACACTGCAGTTCCTGTGCTACTAAACTCTTCTTCATAGTCCTACCTGTCTCTGCGATATCACAATCTGTGAGTAGCAGCAGAGCAAGTGGATGCACAGTAGAGGAGTCTCTGATGAAGACATTCCCGCTAGACTTGACTGCACTGAAGAAGGTCAACCAACGACTAGGGAGAGGCTCTTTTCCCCTTCAACACAGAAAAAAAACATGAAATTAACATGAATAATATGCAAGGAAAAGCTGAAATTCTCTTTTTGAGAGTGTTCAAACCTGTTCACAGAGGATCGGTGAAGCAGTACTGGCCCACTCAATGTGCGAAAAGACATATTGTTGGGACGAAAGCGTCCTCCTTTGGTCACAACACCTTTTTTTACCTGGAAACAAAGGAGGTGAATTCATGTTAAGGTGGACTGTAATCTCACAATGCATCAATAAGGATGTACAGCAGAAGCACTAGGTGAGACCAGCCACAGCGAAAAACTGCAATTAATTTTAATAAATGCTAATGTAAAACAGAGGACCAATGTCTAATATGGACATATACTTGAACAACTACAGAAATACATTTCCATGTCAGTCCATGCAGAAATAATTGCCTGTTCTTTCAGGGAGCACAGCAGGAAACCGTGCAAAGCCATTCTGGGAAGTTGCCATTTACCTGAATGAGGTTGGGATACAGTCCAGCCAGCAGCACAGCTTTAAGCAGCTCATCCTGGTGGCTGTGCTCATTGTAGAGAGAAGTGTAACGCTGGCACTCATTAGCACGAGAAACCAGGCCTGCTTCGTGCAGGTTGTCACTAAACTGAGAGATGAGGCCTGTAACAGGGTGAAACATTTTGTGAATGTTAACAAAAAGAGCAGGCAGTGTTCATTCCTAAAAGTGAACGAAGCTAATGTTTAAACAGGCCTGTGATTCAAACTAACCATTGATGAAGCGAAGGCTGCCTTTGGACAGAGTGTACTTTTCCAGAAATTCATCTCTGTCCTCTCTGTCGCCCTCCTGCTGAACCTTCCTCCAGCCCAGAACACCTCTGCTGAACACCAGATAGTCACTGTAGCCAGAGCCGCTCAGAGCCTCTTTTGCCTGGAAAAACACAAGACAGATGATAGAATACCGATGAAATAATGTATTCCATTTAAGTCAAATGATTTTTTTCTTTAAATTGTGTGGAAATATAAATCGAACTGTACACAAGAAATGAATCAATTACCAGCTTGACATTTTTCCAGTGATCAGTATTACAGCACCCTCCATAATTACTGGCACCCCTGGTTAAGATGTGTTAAAAGCCTTAAAATAAATTCAATTTTTATTGCAGAAGCATACTGTCACATTGAAAATTGTAGAAAAATGTATTATAGGAGAAGATTAGGTGCTGTTTTGTTGGCGAAAAGGGGTTGTACAAAATATTAACGTCAGCGGTGCTAATAATTGTGGCACACATGATTTGATGTAAAATAATTATTTCTTAATGTGTGATTTTTTTCCCCACTGAATAAATGCACTTGAATTAAAGGTTGGATTTTCCTCTTTTTTGTCACTGTGTTCCTATATTATTTAGAAAAAAAAAGAAGAATTTATTAGAAGCTAAAGAACACATCTTAACCAGGGATGTCAATAATTACGGAGGGCGCTGTATGTTCTTTGACTGATCCCTGTTAAATAGTGGATTTGAAAATGTACACTTTGGCTCTAATGAAGCTGCCTCTATTCCACTTACAGCACTATCTGATAAGTACAAGCCAATCAACATTGCAGGGCAACGTAAAATAAAGCCCTCTTTTACGGAGAACATAAATAAACAAAAGCATTTCAACAACGTTTTGTGCTGGAGATGGGGTTATTCAAAATTTTGACATGAGGATTATTTTTTTCTGTAGAAGCGTATTGCTTCTGAATATCATTTATCAGCCTCTTTGATTATTAATAATTATTGGAAAACAAATAAATAAAATGGGCCAACCCCCAGTAAAGGCATCTCACCTTGTTTACTAGTGCTCTGTTCTGCAGGCTGTTGTGAAAAGGGTCTCTGGTGAGGCAGGCAGCGACAGACAACATGGGCAGGACACATCTGAACATGGAGCTCAGGACCAGCACCTTCCCCAGCCGCGGGTCACACGACATACAGGCAACACGCTCTCCTAAAGGAGTCAGGGTCTCTGTTTTGTCCAGGACGCCTACCAAAGGAAAACACTGACACTGATTCCATCCTACCCAGAAATGGCAGCACTCAGTACAGAACACAAGCCACTGTGAGTCACTTACCTATATCCTGGAGAGTTCGGACAGCATCTCTCACAGCTTCTTGATCTGGGCTGTCCAATACTTGGGATAAGAAATCCACAGCCTCCACATAGCAAAAAATGACAGACCAATATATCAGTGAAAAATTGCTTAAACAGGATACAAAATGGAAAACAAAAAATTTTCTTTCAATACCTTGCAGTGAGGACTGTGAATTTTGGCCTGAACTACTAAACTCTCGAGCGGGGTACGCAGGATCTCAGGGATGGGGAAGGGAGTCATGGATTCCAGCTGGTGTCTTGGGAACAGGTGGTAGGACTGTCCTGGCTGGCATCGTCCTGCTCTGCCTTTTCTTTGTGTGACGTTGGAACGGGATATCCAAACTGTGTCCAGACAGGAGACCTGGAAAACAACACTGATAGATTATTAGTCAGATCCTTACTAGCTTACTGTTGTTTTACCACAAACCACACGATTTATTTTGGTGATATGCTCCGATACTAAATAAGAGCTACAGGCAAATGCTGACCTTAGTCCGTGGATCATAATTCTGTTCTTTGTGAGTTCCTGCATCCACCACATGAACAACATCATCTATTGTAATGGAGGTCTCAGCAATGTTGGTGGTGAGTACAATCTTCCTCTGGCCCACTTGGGGGCGCTGGAACACGGCCTGCTGGTCAGCCACTGACAAACTAGAATGCACTGAAAGAAAAATGGACAATAGTGTGATCATACCTGGGGAAAGAAATGATTGAAAACCTCGAAGACAGCATCTTGTCTTGCTAAATCTCTCTGTACTTTCTTACATGGCACGATCATCTGAGAACCAGAAGAAAAGTATGGTTTTCCCTCAAGTTTCTCTTGAACTATCCTGATGTCCTGCCATCCAGGGAGGAAACACAGCACTGCACCTGAAGAATGAAAGGGAAGGACTTTTGTTAAATAGAAATAAATACAAAATTTTAAAATCTACAACAAAGGCATTTTTTAAAAGGCCAGTTAGAGACAGTGCGCTACTTACCTGGTTCTCCGCGTCTGTCAATGTGTTCTATTACATCAGCTACTAAGTCTAGATCTGGTGTGACCTCATCTTTTCTGCCCTTTATCAAGAAAGGATACAAACACATGACAAGAAAAAGAAATTTAAAAAAGTCTTGAATATACTGAAATGCTACAAAAATCAACGAGCAAATCCCTTTGTTTCACCTGCTTGTCTGTCTGCACTCTCTCCTGGACCGGTGCTGGTCGTCCCATCTCTCTCAGCACGTCCTCCAGGTATCTGTCTCTTACTGGGTGCATGAACCCAGGCACCTTAACAATGGGGCAGCCTCCGAAGTACTGAGCCAACCTCTGGTTATCCCCAGTAGCGCTCATGAGCACTACTCGGAGGTCGGGGTTCTCGTCTAAGCTTGTGCGCAGTAAGGCCAGAAGCAGGTCTGTGTTTACGTCTCTCTCATGCACCTCGTCCACCACCACATGACTGATTCCCTTCAGGGTTGGATTCGACTGAAGCTTCCTCAGGAGGACGCCCACTGTGAGGAAGAGCATGGCTCCTCCACTATATTC
The DNA here is from genome assembly GCF_021347895.1 of Acanthochromis polyacanthus. NCBI lineage: Eukaryota > Metazoa > Chordata > Actinopteri > Pomacentridae > Acanthochromis > Acanthochromis polyacanthus. Next base: position 22,739,707 of record NC_067121.1, read on the forward strand.
TGGTGGCCGACTCTCTAATCTCACCTATGAACAGAGAAGAAACAGTGCATCACAACTCCATATTATTTATTCATATGTGAATTATAATAACAGTACAAAGGAAGGTATCAACCCCATAAAGTCCTTTAGTTTGGAAAAAACAAGACAGATCATTTTAAACTCCTGAGTTTAGAAGAAAAAATGTATTTTATGCCTGAAAGCAATTACAATACATTTAAGAAAAAAAAATCTGAAAAAGACAATCAAGACATCAAGCTTTCTGACACCTCAGCACCTGCCATGTCTGTTTTTATGAAACCAGAAAACGGTGTTTGCCTTAATGGCAACTTCATTGGAAAAAAAACAACAACCCTCAACTAACATTATTCTAATGCTTAATTTTACCCTTTTGTCTATAAATATCTGAAAATAGTCAAAAATGCCCTTTTACAACACAACGAAAAGCAGAAAATTCTCAACTAATTATTTCTAATTATTCTCGCCTCTAACTGACATAGTACAGCACATAACACCTTAATCTGTAAACCTGTATCTACCTGATATCCCACAGAGTGTTTAAGAGCTGGACCCATCTCCTGAGCAACACGATGAGCCACTGACACAGCGCTGATGCGACGAGGCTGAGTCACCAGGATGTTGCACTCGCCGCCTTGGCCACCTCTCACGTGCTCCTCCAGCAGGAAGCGGGGGATCCGAGTCGTTTTGCCACATCCCGTTTCACCAGCGATCACCACCACTCTGGAGGATCGCACAGCCGAGATCACACGCTGACGGTGGGCATCGACTGGGAGCTCCACACTCAGTCCAGGGTTCGCTCTTTCCCAGTCCTCCTGCAGGTGGATGTTGAGCCGTTGAGTCTCCTGTTCAGACAGCGGCCTCAACAGTCTGCCTGTGATGGCATCTGTTACAAGGTCCTCCTCATCCACATCATCTTCCTCGTTTACCGTCTGCTCTCCTCTTGCCTCTTCCTCCTCCCATAGTTTCTGTACTTCTGTTGCCACTGGGTACTGTTAAAAAAAACAGAGAGAGAGGTGTTAGTTTTAACATAATTAGGTAAAGGTGGCCATGAAAAGGTCCAAGGACAAATCTGAGAGCTCACCAAATAACTGAAGTGTTAAAAATTCAATTTATTTCACTGATGTATTCTTTTCGCATTTCATAAAATTTCCTTTCAACTGTCTAATCAAAAGAAAAAAATAACCTTAACAGCAGCTTTTTCAATTCAAGAACCTAAAAAAATCCCCAAATCCACAACAAAAGTACACATACATACATGCCCAGTATTTTTGCCATCTGACTGTGTGTATATAACAGTAAAAAGCTCCAAACCACTCATTCCTCTCACACGAGATCTGAACTGACCTGTGAAAGATAATCTTTCATGCTTTGCTCCAGGTATTCTGGGATTTCCAGTGAAAGTGGCCGTCTCTCCCTCTCTCCAGCTTCCTTGACGCTCTCTCGATGGTACTTGGCATGAGTCAGCGGATTGTTGTCCACATCCAGCAGCTCCAACTCCTGGATCAGGTAGCATGAATCAGATTTTAAAATACAGTTCTGAGTCGTAAGTAAAGGCATAGCAGTTTCCCAAAGCCGTCTTCACCTTCAGCTTCATGCAGGCGAGTGCTGCAGCTCTCCTCTCTGCCGTCACTCGGTTGCTTGCTGTGGCTGTGAACGTCCTCTCCTCAGGCCAGAGCAGACGAAGCTCACACTCCTTTAGCTTCCCTCCTGTTGTTCTGAACTGTATTAGCTCCTGTAGTAATACATTACAGTGTGACTTAGGTAGTGTAATACTTATTGGCTAGGATATGCTAAAAGTAAAAGATGATATAAGTATGGCAAATGCTGCTAAACTGAAGAATAGAGTCAAGACGTGTATGAAATACACATTGATGAAGGTTCTAGTAATCACTGATGTCTTGATGATGGTGTGTGTCTGTGGAGGACACACATGTACAGCTGGAAGATCACAATGTAATCTGTAACTTTGGTGGTGAAGACAAATTTCACGCTTTGTAGAAAATGATATACTCAAAACATAGTGGTGTACACCACTATGACTTTTAAAAGAGGTGTATCAGAAACATCATACATAAAGGTATAGCATGCATGAAATCTGTCTCAGAATAATTGGGCAATTTGAATATGTCTGGGCATATTTTCTGTAAAACATGACCTAATGATAACCTAATGTCCTCTGTAGGGAGTGATCTAAGGGTGAAATATGATAACCTGATGTCATGACCTGATCAACAGATTTAGAAAAGTATAATGGTGTCAAAACTCCCATCATGCGCCCTATAGGTGTGGAAAAATGACCAACTCTCACAGCATAAAAGACAACGCACAGCTCAGGATCTGTAGTTTTTCTTGGGGTGTTAATCAGTGTTAAGAACTATTCCTGGGTTTTTTACCAACAGTAATCCGACTGCCCTTGAATGCTGACTTCTATTGGTGATTTTTTTGAAAATCCTTCACGTTTGAACACCGTCAAATGTTAGACTCTGGCCCTTGATTTGGGACTTAGTTTCCACTTCATCACTTACAATCAATGACAAGACAAAAGTGATTAGCTTTCATTGTACAAAAAGGTAAACAGCTACCGACCCTGATTCTGTTGGATGACGTGGCCACCTGGATGACCCTGGTCAGAAGAGATTTAGGTTGTGGAAACAGGGAAAGAGCTTCAAAGACATTGGAGGTGTCCTCTTTGGGAGGAGACCGTTCAGCCGCTCTGACTCTTGTCACATCATCTGTCCAGCTGTTTTCTTCATCATCATAAAGGACTGAATGTAACCCTCCTCTACCCCGTCCTGCTCTCCTCTTGGGGAGCTGATTATTTGGACCGATTACACCCATTTCCTATTCACAAAGACAGGAAAGAGCAGGAAACAACGATTAAATATCATCTCAGAGTAGCAAGGCAAAAGGCAGATCCGTCTTATTATTTTTCTTTGAATCATTACAGCTTACTCTGAGCTTGAGACAAGCAGCAGCTGCAGCAAATCGCTCTGCATCGATCTTCTTGGAAGCATAACCCTCCTCTTCAATCTTGCAGGGCCACGTCAGTGAAACTGTGACTTTCTACAGGAATGATGCAATATAAAATTGATTTAACCACTAATACAAAGGTATGACGGGTGCAGAGACATCCTCTCATCATGACTTTGGGTCTGACCTTGACACCAGCATGTTCCGTGCAGCTGTACTGGATGAGCTGGGACAGGTCGCTGACCCCCAGAGACCTGGAGACCGTGTTGTGAAGGAGGCTTTTAGGATCTGGAAACTCCTTCAATAGGGCTGAGCTAAGGTTATCTAAACAGTAAGAAACACGTGTCAGACAGACAGCAAGGTGAATGATGTTTTCATACCACGAAACCTACAAATACATATCAAAGAATGACCCCGAAACATTAGCACGACTGATGTTTTTTACACATGGATGTCCTTGAGGTGTACAGGATCTGCGGGCTATCACCTGTCAGCTAACGTTAGCTAACCGGTATTTTCACTCACCTCGTTTACTCTGTGAATAAAATGTACCGTGTTCCTGAAAGCTCCAAGCTTTAGACCCATACCACCGCATCTCTCTGCTACAGCTGGACGCTGTTTTGCCGCCGGTATGAACACATTTGCCAATATTACACAGCGCTCTGAGTCGCACGAGTAAAACACCGGATAGCGCCATCTTTAAACTACACTTTCTTCTTCTGCCGATGTGAGGGCGGAAGTGACCGAGGGCATTCACAGCGACACCTCATGGCAGGAAGTAAAAATGAATGTTCACAAAGCTTTTGAAACTAATACAGAGCTGGTCTGAGATCAAGCAACTTACAGGCTCTACTGTAAAGTCTGGACAGGGAACATTTTATTCCATTTTATCTCACCGTGACAAATAAAGGCTCTTTTTTTCAAAGAGCAATCTGCAAATGGCAAGAATGTGTTAATTTCTTTGCAAAATATAAGGTGTTAAAACATGCAAAGTCACATGTGTTGTTACAGCCACAGCTTAGGCTGTGAGCTGTGACAGGGCTCTTAAAATCATTACAGATAAAATTTTAATTTAACTAAATAATTTTAAAAATGTAAATTTAGAATATAACAATAATAGTAAAAAGCAAGCAAAAATGGTTGTCATCATTTTACCCAGAATAGAATAGTGCAACCAGAATGAGTGTAAGCAGAAAGAATAAAGTGACTGGTAAATGGAGGTTATTTAATGGTTCATAAGTCCGACAGCTGAGGGGAAGAAATTGATTTCTGCCTGAAACTTTACATCTGTGAACACACTCCAATCCTGATCACATCCATGGGTCAATATGCATTCTCGGTCGCAGCAGCACCTAGTGGATGCACAGGACAAGCTCTATACCCAGTCTGAACATGCTCCAATCTGCCTAAAATTCTGCATGTGTGATCAGAGTCCAGCCCTCATCACATCCATAGGATGACACACACTCACAGTCGCAGCACAACCTGGTAGACATGCGTGGATTCACCGACCAGCAAGGATGCGAGGACCCATCCAACGCTGCTTGCAGCTTTAACTGTATTTATACTTTGTATTTATACTACTTATATTTGTGTATATACGTATTTATATTTTTTAAAAATATATAGAATTTTGAAGGGTTTTAACCATAAAATTACTTTTTTTCCCCCTGGAAAATTCATCGTCTTAACTAACTTTAATATTCAAACATGTTCGGTACATTTGTGGCATGAGTCTTATTTCTCTATTGGTTTTGTACTGTCTAAAAGTGCCACATTAATGACAGTGACATGATTGTGACATTGACTCAAAACATCAATCTATCCATAATTTCACTGTCAAACAGCTTGGCCGAAATTAATCTGTCCATTTATTTGAAAAAGCAAAAAAAAAAAAAAAAAATCAGGATTTTAGTTGTTTTATTTTATTTATTTTTGTATAAGGGGAACAATCTCTCCTTAACCATCCATTTCTGGCTTTCTTTTCTTGCATTTATATCTTTATTTAGACTCAAAAACCCTTTAAAATTAACAGGCTAAGTAGATTGTAAGTGGTGCATGACATCTCCCTTGTTTTTTGTAGTTTTAACAAAAGAGCAACTAAACTAAAATGTACACTGACCTTAACTGACACATGTATTTAGAATATTAGTTACACACTTCACCAATCAGTTCACAGCTTATGTGGCTGTTTAATGCCATAACTATTACATTGTCAAAGGCAAAACCCAATCTGTTGGGAAACATTCAATTTTCAGAAGAATTTCTGAGTTAAGTAGATTTTAAGATTCACAGAACTTTTTCCTTAGTTCACACGTTCATTTGAAACGCTAAAAAATGTCTTGATTATTGAGTTATTTTAGCTGTGTCTAATATTATTTAATTTTGTGAAAGGTAGTTCCTAAACCCCTATAAAAAATTATAGCTGCCTGAAATTTTTGGAGGAATAATTGACTTTCATTTTACCTTTAACTAGCTACAAAACACGGCAAGCACCAAAAAGTTGCATTATTGATCTCAGTCTGCACATAATATGTACAGTTGGACTTTTTTTTGCTTTAATCTGACTTTTTCTAAGTACACAGTGGTGTCACCATCTGTAGAATGGAAGGAACACTCCCAGGCTGTGTCTGGACTGATTCCCATAAATAGCTCTCATTGATGACTCACTTCTTTTGGATGAAGAAGAGATGAAGCTTGCACTTGTCTTCCTGTTGGCTGTCACAACTGGTGAGTTTGTAATAAATACATCATAGCTGAAGATTGCAGTTGCTATCTAACAAAAATATGAAGCATGTTGATTTTTCAGTTTTGTGTGGTTTTCTATGAAATGACCCCTTTGCATTTTTTTGTCCTCCATTCTTGTTTTGGTTAGACCTCAAATTCTGCAAACGGGAAAAACTAGGCTAAAATCTATTGTTTATTTCCATTCATTCCAGCTGCCAAGGGGCATGGCCTCTTTTTATTTATTTTGATTCACCCCTTATATAGTATCAATTTAGATAAGTATATGAAACTGTTGTGATGAGAGTTTTATTTATGTCTTCAGTTGCCTTTTATTTCGTTTGATGTTGTGCCACTAATGAAGTTTGTCCAAGTTGTGCGATGGTTTGTGTGGGGTCATCTGTTCTGCTGGCCAAAGATAATTCACAACAATCTGTGCAGTTATCAAGAAAAACATGCAGACAGGGTTTTACTACTGTTTTTAAAACCAAACATGCCTGAGTGGATTATGTTGTGTTACAGCACCATGTAAGCCATTATTTATTCAATACTTGTTATTCATTTAGTCATTGAGTATTAATTTAGAATAGCAGTGCATTGCTTGAGAGAGCTGTGCATTTAAGACAGATTTAAACACACCTTTGTGGCCAGTCAGAATCCAGAGTTCTCTTTGGCTAATGCGTTAGTTGAAAGAAAGGCATATGTACATTGGCGACCCTCTTATTTAGCTTGTCCGGGTTCTGTCTCTCATGGTGGTGAAGTGTCTGGGTGTGGTGAACCCAACTATGAGCCCAACATCAGCCGTGTGGTGAATGGTGAGGAGGCCCGTCCATATAGCTGGCCATGGCAGGTGAGTCCATCTAACAATGCCAGCATACTAAAGCCAGTATACAAGGTGACAAAGTAAAGCAATTTTCAAAGATACTGAATTGAAAAGTACCTAAAAGACAACAGTTTACTGATCTAGTTTCTCACCAGACATGTTGTGTCTAATCATGGTTCAAATGAATGCTATTGTCTATGCATTTCTACAGAATATTTACCTGTTGTAAGCATGTCAGTTTTCTTTAACACTAAGGTTTCTCTGGAGTCTTTCTTCCCCACTTGTGGAGGAACTCTCATTGCTCCAGACTGGGTGTTGACTGCTGCACACTGCATCACGTGAGGAAAAGCTTCTATGTTGCATCTCAGATATAAGCAGTCGTTTTTAAACTAAAGCGGGATGGAAGGTAGCTGAGTAATTGAAATTAATGTGCTCCATCCTGAGCCAAAGAGTGGTGTCCACAGAACTGATGTGCTGCAAAACTCACCTTGGCCAATCCTTTTGCTATGGTATGAATAAAGTTTTTCTTTTCCAATCCAGATTCCACACATACAGGGTGGTTCTTGCTGAGCATGACATGAACAAGGAGGAGGGACCTGAACAGTCTATCATGGTGGCAAAAATGATCATTCATCCTAAATGGAATGACAACTGTGTGTCTTGTGGGTAAGCTGTTGCTCCAGGTCTATTATGAAGACACTCTAGTGTTCTAGGAAGAGGTGTTTATTCTAAGGATTTCTATTGAAACAGCAACCAAGTAAATCAATTTGACATACATGTAAACCAGCGGGGGAGGAAAATGCACTTTACGTAATTATGTGGACTCAGCAAATGACGTTTCACTTTTTGTTTCATTCTGCTACATAGGAATGACATCGCCCTGCTTAAACTGGAGAAGAGTGCCGTTATCAATGACAAGGTTCAGCTGGCCTGCCTGCCACAGTACAATGCTGCTGTCACCCACAACCAGCCCTGCTATGTGACAGGCTGGGGTCGTCTTTACTGTAAGACCTGCTGCTAACATCTGGATAATGTGGGGCGTGGTGTATGTTTGTGTCGTTGAAAAGAAGGAATTGTTCTGAAACCTGTGGTGACACATCAAATATTATTCAAATTCTCAGTTGTTGTTACACTAAGCATACATTTTCTCTTTAGCTGGCGGGCCTCAGGCAACTACACTGCAGCAGGCCCTGCTTCCCGTGGTGGATCACAGCGTCTGTAGTCAAAGTGACTGGTGGGGTAGCTCAGCAAAGACGACAATGGTCTGTGCAGGAGGAGAAAGCAAGTCAGCATGCCATGTGAGCAACAACCACATAACGTAATGTTCTATTCATGTAAAACAAGCGGACACTGTTAACTGGGCCTGTATCCATCTGCCATCAACATCCAGGGCGACTCTGGAGGCCCTCTGAACTGTAAGGGCAGAGATGGCAGATGGTACGTCGAAGGAGTGACGAGTTTTGTCGATGGACGTGGATGCAACACCCCTAAGAGGCCCACAGTCTTTACCCGTGTGGCTTCTTTCATCCCTTGGATCAGTGAGGTGAGGGGAGCAGCCCAGAATCCAAAATCAATCATTACACATAAATCCATACAGAAGGCTCTGAGGCATGTACAAACTTAATTTTGTGACCTTTCCTTGTAGACGATGTCCCAAAACTGAGGTAGTTTGAAGAAATTGATCATGGCGTGACAGAACAATAAATGAAATGTCCATATACTTGTTTTTTATTTCTTCAAATATATACAAGGCTATGAGAAATATAAAGTATTCGTCAAATAAAGAAACAGCCATTTTAAGCAGTACAGTAGGTGCAAAATTTTCAAGGATAGTGCAAAGGTTTATCTTAACATTGGGAGATTTAACAAAGAAAAGGTCTAAATTACAACAATGGAAATACAAATGCAAATTGTGAATATTCATCCACTGTATTTGACCGGATTTGGGACGATTATGTGAACAGTTCTGAACATAACTGAAATGTTAAGTTGTTCAGTAATTTGAACAGAACATGACTGATGGACTCCAAATGTAAATTAACTTTTGGCAAATGGTTAGTTTATGAAAACATAAGCCCAAATTCTAACTGTAAGTGATCAACAGCTGCAGTTAAACTTCTCCCACAAGCCAGCATACATTTTTCTTAAGCAAGCTTTGGCTTTACATTATTCAGAGTAAATTATTACAAAGTAAAAAGTCAAATTATCACTCTCATGGGCCAGCAGGCGTCCATCTGAAGAAGTTAACGTCTCGCAGCTCTTCAGGTAAGTACTCCTGCTCTACAGGACCTTTAAAGGCTGGGTTGTATTTGTAGCCTTTAGCGTAGCCCAGCTGTTTCATCAGCTTGGTGGGGGCATTGCGGAGGTGCAAGGGGACAGGAGGCAAAGGGCCTTTGTGTTTTCTCAAACAGGCCTTCACATTATCATAGGCCATGTAGATTTCCACAGACTTGGGGGCTCGAGCCAGATAGACCACACACTGGGCCAGAATCACCTGGCAGCAAATGAAAGAAAGACGGGCAACACAGGTAAACACACAAGGAAACAACTTTTGATAATTGCGGTTATGTTACAATTAAAACAATCACTGCCTGGCCAGGTGATCCTACCTCGCATTCAGGCATTCCAATGAAGTGGCAGGCTTGGAAGGCGGACACAGCCTGAGGGAGAGCGGCGGGATCTGCCAGTCCTGAGAAAGACAACGATGCAACACATTTCATTACCCCAAAATATTAAAAGTTTTCAAAATCATTATTTCATTTAACAGTTTGTGTGTGCATGTCAGTCTACTAAGGATTTTATTTCCTGTAACTCTATGCAGTTCATGTACCCATAAAGTGTTTTTTTTTTTTAAAACTAAAAGAAAATATTTAAGGGTTTAGATCAGCACAAACAATACAATCAAATCTAAATCTTATAAGCAACAAGTATGATGGGATAGGTGGGTCTGAATAACGCAATCTCCTTCCAAGTAATTGGTAGCTGTATATTGTCTGATGACCGTTGGAAAATTATGAAATAAAGAAAACCTGAGTTGCTGTGACACATAAATTCACCTACCCACATCCTCACTGGCGAAGCGGACCAGCCTGCGAGCTACATAGAGTGGATCCTCTCCGCCCTCCAGCATGCGACCCAACCAGTACAGAGAGGCATTCTCATGGGAGCCTCTCATAGACTTATGTAATGCTGAGATACAGTTGTAATGCTCCTCACCTTTGAATAACACACCAGTGAGAGAGGGTCATTCTTCAGGTGGAATCATTTTCCCAAGCTTTGAACAAGGTTTGAAGGACATTACATAGGCATTATCTTAGAAACGGAAACACTGCATAATCCAAAAAAACAAAGACTGATCAGACCAAATAAAGGGGCGAATAATGCGTCTGATAAGGTCATTAGCCAGGCTGAGGGACAGTTTCATCACACTGTGAAGTAGGGAACAGTAAAGCTCAATCTTTTGGGACAGCTGAGCGTTATGTAACAGGGCAGTGTGGAGGACTAATAAGCCTTACGAGGGGAGTTATCCATGAATGCTCAGCAAAAGGCGTAGATGACCGGCTAAAATTACAACATGTAGATTTGAAAAACTCAACCTATTAATAAGCACAGTGCTGATGGGACTGAAGTTGGAACGAAGAGAACAAATCAAACTCTGAATCTCTGCATTTGTAAGCCATCAGTTATGAAAACACCAAATTACAGCATTTTGGGGGCTCTACAAAAAACAAAATCTCAAAAAACAAGAACAAATCTATGGTACTCCTAAACAACTTTGAGCGAGGATGTAAATAATGCCAGGTTATGCTTTGCTGACTTTGTTCACCTACTTATCATTCAATGCTTTTCAAATGAAAGCAACATGAAGACATTGTGGTCAGAGTTATTGAAAAGTAATGTGATACGGCTGTTAAGCTCAAAGCATAAAGGTATCTAGGTGAAGGAATTATAGCAGGTGTTATGAGAGAATTTTCAAGATGTGATTTGTAAAATATGAAGCCATGTGTCGTTGTGCTGTCTGACACATGCCCTAAATGATCCTTTTAAAATGCCTATTGTTTTATTGAAAGCACCTTTGTCTCAGGTCATGATTGCCAATGTTTGAAGTCAAAGAAATTTGAAGTTTTAGTTTTACTTGATCGATTCAAGTGTATTCTAAACAGAAATGTGCTTCAATCTGTGACTCAAAACAGAGTTTCCAGCCCCTTGGCCCTGATCTGGTGCTTGTCTTGGAGTATTTGCTGTTGGGCTACCCTTTTACCCTTTGGTCCAGGCTATGACAAAATTGTCAATATATAAACAGGCTGGTATGCAAAATAGCTTGAAACACTAAATTTAAAGCACATTCCTGATTTTTTTTCTCCTTTTACAATGAAAAATGCATAAACTTGGAGCAGAAGTGCATTTTCAGAATATCAGATTTGTCTGAAATAAGACAGGATGTCTGGAAAAAGACAAAGCCAGAACTATTTAAGAATATGTTATAGTAATATGAACTGGAATCATTATTCACAGCCAGGCGTACAGTGGTCTACACTAAAGATCAGTCAGTTTCCATAAAAGAAATTTAATAGACTCAAGGTTCACAGGAGTTTCTTTGGATAATAAGACCAGTAACATTCACAAGACAGGTACAGTGAGCTTACCAGCTTTATCATAGAGAATATGAGATCTCTGGAGACCCTCCTTGATATGCTCCTCTGTCACCAGTATCTCCTGAGGGGAACCATTTTGGGCTGACGCGTTGGGTCGGGCCAAGCTCACCTGAGCCTGAACAGCCAGCTGGAGACTGTTAAGTGCTGTTCTTGCATCACCATCACAAAGGTAAGCGATAGTGTCCAAGGCTTTTTGTTCAATGAAAATATTTGTCCTAGAAACAATAATATAGCAGACATACTGTATCAGTGTTAATATTTTATAATATATATATATATATATATATATATATATATATATATATATATGTGCAAGGAATAAAATGTATATGTATATATATATATATATATGAATCACAAATACAAATGTTATAGTGAGAGATCTTTCCTTTTGAACTCGTCAGAAAACGCATGAAAATGTATCGGCATTGTTACCAAAACAACACCTAAGGGCTCTCCTTCTCAAAAATGTCACTCTGAATGAGAAAAATCACAGAATGCAAAGTGACTTTTCATTCATCCATCCATTATCTATACACCGCTTAAAGCTTCATTAGGATCGCGGGGGGACCTTGGACACGTCACCAGTCTATCACAGGGCTAGTATGGAGACAAGCATTCACACCTACGGATAATTTAGAATTACCAATCAACTTGAGCATGTTCTAGGACTGTGAGAAGAAGCCTGGAGAAAACCTACGCATGTACAGGGAGAACATGCAAACTCCATGCAGAAAGATCCCAGGAAGACCGGGACATGAACCGGGGATCTTCTAGCTGCAAGATGAAAGAGCTAACCACCAAGTCACTGTGCAGCCCCAAAGTGACTTCTCAGTTTATTGTAAATATAGCAATTTTGTCAATGTCTGGATTTTACAGAAGTGACTCATTCATCCAGACAGCTGACCGGTTTGAAGAGATGATAAGTTGTTGACACATTTTGGTCCAAACCTCTGAACTAAACCTGCTCCTCTGCTGGAGAGTGTCCGTTACCACCGTGATGTGCCCAGGATAAAGGCCAGCTTCACTCTAGTCTAAACCTCAAATTAGCTGCCTAACCCTTTAATCTCAATACGTGTTACAGGCCCAGATTTCAGTGCATCCCAGACAATACAGCTATCACATTGTTTAGACACGCGTCTCACATCATCTGCTGCTAGCAGTAAACAGCTGTCTACAACTCTACCTCCTCTGTCAACATATGAGCCCAGATCAGAGCTGAGGGGATTGCTGCGGCTCCATCAACTACTATCACACGCCTCCCATGTATTACTGAACTGAACCCACTAAGCCAGGAACAGAAAAAAAGGAAGGCCTCCCACTTGACCAAAGAATTTTGAGTTGTCATGTGTGACACTACAGTGAGGAGCAGCAGGGGAGCACTTACTCATTTCCATCTGTTTGGCCTTGATCTTTGTTTTTTGCTGGATCACGTCCCAGGATTTTGATCCCAAGTCTGGCCACAGCCCTGTCCAGGATCAAGCCCATTGCTTCCACAGACAGCTTCTCCAGGACCAGCACTCTGCATCTGCTCAGCAGGGCAGCGTTCACCTGAAAGGACGGGTTCTCAGTGGTTGCTCCAATCAGAGTTACCGTCCCGCACTCCACATGGGGAAGGAAGGTGTCCTACAGATGTGGACACATAAAGAGTGAAGACCAGCAGGCAACTGCAAACACCGAAGCAAAAAAGATAAAGACTGTGCCTCTCTGAAGTCATGGTATATTACAGGTGAGTACTCTACTACTTTGTTAATTCTTTATTATGCTGGGAGATTTGTTTATAACAATGGCATACCCACAAAACAAAGCCACTTGCATTACTATGCTGTGTGTTTTCATGCTTATCAGGTCACAAACAAGGATCTGGATAGGTTCTTTTTGCTATCGGATATGAGGATTTACTTTTACATAACACAGGACTTCCTAGGCTAAAAGCAACTGTGTTGAATGTAAAATTAACAGATGCAAGAAGAACCCTGAGTAACTGCTGCATACTGGCAATTTAACTGAAATATATTTTATATATTGTTTGGCATAACTATTTAAAAAATATGGGAAACTGTTTACATTATTTTCATAAGTATGGTATTGTTGAAGAGGAGGAGCAACCAAGTGTTTATTTCGAGTAAACATATTTTCGCAACGGTGTGGTTAAGACAAGCAGGCTAGGTTGTAAGATATCCATACCTTTAATTCCTACACAGAAAATAGAAAGAACACTGTCAAACATGATCATCTTAAAACTCTACAATAAAATCCAGTAATAAAGACACAGACATTGGTGTTACTTCATATGTGTGGTGCAAAAATGGAGGATAAACCCAAACATTACTTGACTACCTGTAGTATGACATACAGATTACATCATTGTGTCCCCAACAGCTATTTTGACCAGTGGATGGATTTTCTATCCAAAGCTGGCACAAACTGTAATCAGACTACACTTTTCTGTCTCAATACTCCACCTGTTGGGATTTGTTGAAGCGGTGGATTTCATCAATGAACAGGATGGTCTTCCTCTTGCACAGTCGGAGCTCATTCTGCGCCTGCTTGATCGTCTCTCGGACGTCATTGACGGACGCACTGGTGGCAGACAGTGTAACAAAGCGGGCTGCTCCCTTCTTTTTGCTGTTGCTGGCGATGATGTGGGCCAGAGTGGTCTGAAGGACAATAAATCACAAACAATACTACTGGATAAATGTGTGAAGGACACAGGCAGATCATATAATACAACTTCCTCTGAGTGTCTTGTAAATCTCTTCACTGTAATCTCCAACTCCAAAAATAACCACTGAATGGAGAAACCTGAGCGCTGGAAGACAAATGACAGGGCGAGCTAAAGAGGTAAAGTGTTAGGAAACCATGTTGACAAAGTCTGAGGATGGCGAGCTGCAAGACAACAATCCATGCTGGCAGCTTGGCATACTTAAGAAATCATTAACATGTTTGTTCACAGCCGATAAAGAGAACAAGTACAGAGCTCACAGCCACAGATTTCGTAACTCACTCTTTCAGCTGGGCTTAAAAGTTTTACCTTGTTCACTTCTTTTTCAAGTTTTAGCTGAAGAATAAAACAAAAAAACATGGCACAGTTATGTACTACAGCTATCTTTATGCTTGCAACTCTAAAGTTGAAATGTCATTTTAGTTCACATTTTTAAACAATTATTATTATAAAACGTTCCATTAGAATATGTGGAATAATGTGGTTCTATTTTTTCTTTGTAAACGAAAAACCTTAAGCCGAACAAAGCTGAAAGTTACAATTTATCCAGTTAATGAAAGTTATATTTTTCAGCAAAATTCTGACATATCTATATGTGAATTCTACATCTTTTATCCCTACCCTTACCTTCAATAATTTACAGAGTTTTGTTATTTTCTTGCATTTTAAAGACTCCACAATTTAGTCAATCAGTTAATTTGACAGTCATGTCCATTTTCAAGCAAAACTACCCAAAATTTGCTGCTTAAATGAAATAATGTGGCATTTTTCTTCTTAAGAACAAATTGTAAAGTGACTGTTTTGAAAGGTTATTGAAATTAAATAAGTAATCTGAACACATCCTGTTGAGCTGTTGAACATGAGCCAGCAGTCACTATTTGATGACATCCCATGGTCAAAGCCTTTCATGAATAGATAAAATAATTGGCAGTAAAAACAATAATGAACATAATCCTCATTTGCTTTACACTAGATGAAAACATAAATAGATCAAAAGATTAGTCCTTTACAAAAATAATCCTGTTTATATTTTCAAGCTTCAGTCATAGCTATTTGGGGTAATAACATCAGAAGGATGCATTACATGAGAGCTTAAAGGATTATTGGACAGACAGGAAATTAATCAACAGGAATTTCTGATAAATCCATTCGGTGGATTATTTTGTGGAATTGTATAACCTAAAAAAATTGTAATGATCAACTTATTAACTATCATCGAAAATAATTAGTTGCATCCCTGGAGCTGGTGGGGCTTCAGTGAAAAAGGAACATCTGATTCAGAGACTGTGAAACCACAAGTAATCATCTACTTTACATGTAAAATTGGACGACACTGAGTAATAAACGGCAGAGATGCTGCACCACACCGGATGCTTCATCTCTGCTCCACACCTTTCCACAGCCCGGTGGTCCCCACAGGATGAGAGACGGGATTTCCTGGGAGTCCAGAAGTGAGCGGAGGAGCGTTTGCTGACCTACAACTTTACTCTGACCGAAGTATTCCTCCAGGGTGTTGGGCCTCAGTGTGTCCGCCAGAGGTTTGTGAACAGTGAGCAACGTTCGGGGAGACAAATCATGAGCTGCCTTCACAGTCTGCCCAGCTCGTTGGTTCTTCACAGGCTCTGCTCCGAGCTCAGCCTCAGTCAGTAAACGTTTCAGCCCCTTGTTGACAGACCCGGTGGGACTTTGTTTACTCGTAAACAAACCGTTCCGTTCATTTTGAACTGACACTTTCCCCTTGTTGGCGTGAAACATAGAAAACATGGAAGAGGAGGAGGAGGAGGAAGAAGAAGAGGAGGTGGTGGCCGCAGTCTCCGAAGTCATGCGAGTTTTCTTTACCGGAGGTTCGCTGCCGTGTGCTGTGGACGGACTGCTGTCGGTGTCGCTCTTTAGCAGACACACGTCGAGGTGTCCGTTAATTGTATCGGCCGTAAAGTCTTTGAAACAAACCGGACACTGCACCGACCCCGGAGCTGCGTCTGTCATGTCGGACGCCATGTTGTTCTTACCCGCTCAACTTTTGACCTGTAATCACGTGACCAAAACACAGCTTCGATATAAAAGTTATTAGAGTTGTTTATGACCCAAATTGAGGCTCAACACGTAAACCAGGCGCGACACCCTTTTTTCTAACAAGCTAGTAGAAGGCATGCGAATATTTACTTATATTCATTCAGCATTTTTAATGGACTTCCTTTGATTTATTTCCTATCTGTGAGTTTACGTGCGGATGAGACGGTCGGTCATTTGGCTTTTTCTGTTCCATTTATACAGTATGTTTACTGTGGGAGCACATTACGTTCAGAATGGAAAGAAAGTAAAAAATAAACGTGAGACTTTAATTCGCTATTATGACCCGCTATCTCATTAATGCGAAGATTTAAAAAAAAATGTAAACAATATCCAGGTGTCACAATTACGCGATGATGAGCAGGTACTGAACTGCTTCAGAACTTGTCTGAGAGTAGTCACGTTTTAATGATTTCTATGAGATGAAGCTAATCTATTCATATTTGTCATTACATCCAATTATATATATATATATATATATATATATATATATATATAGCTTATAAACGAATCACAGTTATTTCTGCATACTCATTTTTTCCCAAAAAAAATGTACATTATATACAGGCTACAGAAGAAAATAAAAACGTGGCTCATGTTGCAGCCCCCACAGTGAAATTCATTATATCCAAGTTTACATCTGTCCATACAGGATTGATATTTAAGCTCCTTTTCATTGGGTATTTCACAAGAATAAAATATGTTTCCCACTGCATTGTACAAAAGTCACTAATTGCAGCAGCTTTTCAGTCAATACTGGATTCTGGTGATGTGTTTATACACACCTTAACAGTGACTCATGAGCCCTTGGACTCTGTTTTTCAGATTAACTACTGGTGATAATTACAACACTCATTGTGAGCCCTATCCTAAGGTTCGTAATCGTGTTTCATTACCTTACATTACCTCCTTACCTTCTTTTAATTCAAATGATTGGATTACACTGCAGGTGGCGGTTGTCTTTACTGAGCTTTACTTGGGCACCTGCAACCTGGAATAAACTGCAGAATGATCTAAAGCTTGACTCATTTTTATTCTATGGGTATTTAAGGGCTTAAACTTAATCTCATTCTTTCATTCATTAATTTATTTTGAAATCTTCAGTGCTCTAAATAATGTGTTTTTGTTATTTTAATAATTTTTTCTCTTGATATTGTATTGTTGTCCAAATTTCTATTGGCGCCTGCATAATTTATTTTCCTTAGGATGTTGTAAATGATGCCTTTGTACTTCAGTGCATCTGAGTTTTAATAAAGGTTAAATAAATAAGTCTCTCAGGTCATTCAATTAACATTAAGTTAGAAGTAGATTTTGTTGATTAGGGACCTTAGTATAGGTCTCACAGTGATGAATATTGTAATTATCACCAGTGTGACTCATGCTGTGTAATGAGTGTGATTTTAGCACAAACCTCGAAACTTCAGTGGTGGTCACATAGGACCTCTGGGTTCTTATGTTAATGCAATGTTTATTGGTATATATTAAACTAAATTACACAGGCTGGTAGGTTTAAGTGAGGTTTGGTAATTGAATAACAAAGAAATAAATAATAAAATGGAATACAGTAAGAAGCTGCATTAAAAAAGTATTTATAAATAATTACTTGGAACAACTGAAAATTACATTCCTAAATAAATATAGCAATCATGAAAGAATTTTATTGAGGTTGTATAGATAATTTAGTATTTAAAAGAAAAGAAAATACACATACGTAATAATTCTTAATGCTGCTATTTTCTTACAAACTTTAGTGGTCCTTTACCACAACTTTCCTCTGTCTTTCTCTCCTTTTCTGCTCAGATAAAAGACCTGGCCAAGAGAAACACGCCGGAGAGGCCAGCGAGGCCGGGAAGATGGAGAGAAAGCTCAGAAAAGAAAGGGCTGGCAGCCAAGTGTCCCCCTTAGGGAGAAAGACCAAGCTCAAGTCAGTTTGTCAATGTGCCAGCAGCCGAAACATGAACACGCTGGTCATAATTCCTTATTTAGAGAAGGTGAACACCATGCGCTGCTTCTGGGAGATGAAGTTTGAAATGGAGGTATCCATGAAGTTTTTAAATTCCATTTGAAAGATACTCATGCTATGCTATATTTTCTTATGTTTTTTCCTTTAAATATGTAGGAGCACCAACATAATTAGGTCAAATTATGAACAAAACTATGTCCAAGTCTACTCTGAATAATACATCTAGTGCAGCTTTCTCGGTTATTTTTAATGGTTATTTCATATGATAAAACAGACCGTCAGAAACAGTAATTTTGATATTTATTAGAAAATAAAGTGGCAAAATATGATCATATGTTTAATGCAGACTTACCACACTGCACAAGTGGCAAAGTTAAGGAAAGGTGATGGATATGACTTCAGATATGCTAAATTTAACACTAAGTAGAGCCAAAAAAGTGTAAAACAAGTAGTCTGGGATTCAATTAATCACATACTGCAGCTGGAACATAAGAACTGTAAAGCAAACTGGGAGATTGTGAGTAATCAAAGAACAATTTTGCTTCTTTTTTTCTTCATAGCAGCTATTAGGTCCATTTGAGTAGTGAGAACATAGCTCCCATCCAAAAGTGACCTCATTATTGTTGTTGGCAGAGCTGGTGGTGAAGCCAGACGAGGTTGGGGAGTTTTCCAGACATGCTACATGTAGCTTTGACCGGTCATGTTTGGTGAGATGATGCATTCTTGGCATTGTCGCTTTTATGTGTTTCACACCCAAAGTGTATTTGTGGTGCAATACACTGAAGACTGTGCTGTTGGGCTTTAAAGGCCTCAGTGATACCAGCTTTGCATTACTCCTTAGAAGTTCACTTGGATTGGCATTTAGTAGTTATTCTGTAAATTAATGGCTGTTGTGTTTACACTGGATGAAGTACTATAGGTGTGCAAAGACTAAGAGTTTCTATAAATTTACCTCAGTTGCGACTGTGGTGTGTAAGCCCTCATCATGTGATAGTCTGTGTGACATTTGTGGCAGTAATCTAATAGCACAGGCTATTTATTTACACGATGTCCAAGTATCTGTGTTGACAGCAAGACTTGACCCCCTCTCACAATTCTCTCAGTTTTCACAGCCAGTACCATGTTGCACATTCTTCTGCTTTTGGACTGTAGTTCACATAGTTTATGAGAGGAGGATATGGGATAAAAAGCATATAAAATTAAAGGCTTGCTTCCATGTGAAGATGGATTGACTTGATAGAGTGACAGAGAGCTTGCACCTCACACACCCTTTGCTGGCACCTGTCACTCTTTTGTCATGAGGACAGACTGTTCGTCCTTTGGCCGCAAGTGCTGATTGGTGTGGGGGAGTAGACTGAATTAACAGAGGCTATGGAGGATAGTGTAGTATTAAGGTTTGGGCAGTCCTCACCCTGAGAAGCTGCTGCCATCTCTTCCAACCCTCCACTTGAGACGGCTCTCTCTAAGCTCCAAGAGGCCCTTTGTAGTTAAAGATAGGTAAAGAAGACGTTGCTGAGGAAGGATGAAGAGTAAAGTGAAAGCCATGGCTAGCTGTGTCACAGTGTGGAACATGTGGCTTGTCGACAGCATGTGTCTGGTTGTTTCCTACTTCTGGCGTCGGCTGTGTGATGTGCTCTGCTACAGGAGGAGACACAGAGTGTCTGCGTTTAAGGTACAAAACCGTTGGGCATGTAAACTAATACTCAAACATTAGCTAAAAGATACTAAAACATATTGGCATTCTGAAACAAATGTAACTTGAATATTAATCAGGTAATAATAGCAGCAAATGCAGTTGTTGTTGGTAGGTTCTTTCTGCATGAATTACTACCTAGGAACAATATTTTGTATTGTCACTATTGTTGGTATTCGAAGTCTGTTGTAATGTTTAATGATCTGTCAGGTGGGCCACAGACGATTTTCAACTTTTTAGCACAATTCTGTTGTATTTTGATTTATTCTAGTCCCTTGAAATAGACTTAATTGCACTGTTACAGAACCAAAGCTCAGGTCCTGCAGCACTTTTCTGGGTTTGCTAACACTCATGTATAAGATGCCTTGAAGATGCTCGATGTTACCATGGTTATGCTGCATCAGAAGCTGATTTGGCGTTAGAGGAAAACATTGCACTAGTAGCGTATGATTATTTTATGTAGGCTGAATATCACATATTTATCATCATTTAATGTCTTATTGCATACAAATGTGGCTATACTACAGGATATAATTACTACATTTTGAGTTCTGTTTTTCATTTCTTTGAAACACGAGCTGCGTTATTGTTCATTACTCCTTATTAAACAGAATGCCTAGCTAATACTATAAATACCATCAAAAACTCTGGGCTGTCTTCATAAGAGAGGGCAGCAGCTGGTGGATCAGTAACACTTAATAGCCTACATTACTCGATAATCTCATTGTCCTCATAGAAATGTCTCACAAGAAAGGCTAAATGACCATTTCGTAAAGTATTTTCTGGCATATTAGGGCCGTATTTCTTGTATTTTCCTCTGTCTTTTGAGTGAAATATCATTTTCAAGTGTCTCCATTCCATAGTTTACACACTGAGATGCATGAAGAGCTGTAAAATGAACCACGGCAGGTAAAGAGCAGCTATGTGGGAGAACATTTTATGCACTATAGATTAGACTTTCTGGATAAATGTGATCAGATATATACTAATTTGCATTCCTACAGCTGTATTCAAAGGAATGCCCAGATTCTGGTTGTTTAAAAGTGTTGCTTGCTGCTTGAATCTAATCAGGTCCGCAATACATGACAACAGTTAAAAATATTCAGCGCAAGTTTTGTATTACACAATGCACAAGCTGCCAACAGGAGGAGCATCACAATGATGTTGTTGTATTGTGGCATCAGCATCAGCTTTCATGAACAGTGGTCTCTCAGCCGCTTTTGATGACACAGACAAATTTGGCAACTAGTGGAAATCCTCTTCAATCATAGTGCTATAATTATTTTACCTTTAGACAACACACGAGTGTCACAAAGACAATTCAATGACATGAGAAAGTATCACTCATTATCTAACATTATTGTTGTAAAAGTAGAATTTATGGATGAGCTGCTGCCTCAGATTGCATTAGATTTTACAAGTGTACCAGAAAAGCAGCCACCAAGTGGACATCTGTTTCATTCAGGAACCTGTAAGCACTTTTATGCAATCTTTTATGAAATTAAATACTTACTGTTGCACTCACTCATGTCATGTTATGCTTCATCTAAATGTCACATTTAATTGAATTAGTTAGCTCAACATAAGGTGGATTATCGTTTCAGCAGTAATGCAATTCTCAATATCTTTGTGAAATGTGCGCTTGGTTGTTTTGATGCGAGGATGTTTTGCTTTGCTATGGATAGGAGCTGGAAGGCTACGTCTGAGATAAGAGTTGCTGGTGTTTATCTGAGCAGGGTTAAGAGAATCTGGTGCAAAGGTACAGCGAAACTCGAGTTCACTCTAGTGGTAGAGCACAGTGGGCACAGTGTAGTTTTTCTGAGTCATGAAACAGGTTGAGAATCCTTCCTTTGCTGCCACCTAGTGAGTTTGCGAGGCTCAATGGAGTCGCTTGACTTCATGGCTACAATGGTGACGTCAATGTAAATTGAACAGACTTGAAACCTTTACAGATCAATGCAGGAAAGACAAAACAATACAAAGTAATTTTACTTTTAAATGTCTGCAGCTCACCACAGCTCAGTTCAGTTTGTCTGCTTTGACATTTTTCCGTTATTTACTTCCATCCTTAGTATATCCCGTGTCCCTGTGTTGCATAGAATTCTTACTGAGAGACTTCTGCCTGGCAATAAATGTAAACACTACTCTGTATACACCACTGCTTATAAATACACACGTTCTGTAGTTATCCTTACGGCTGTGATAGTATACCTCAGAGACAAGCTAAAGCCCTCTCACCCTCTCCTGTTTCCATTCCTCTCTTGGCATTTCAGAGATCCACACTGACATTTACGGTCGAAGATCCACATGTATGCGACTAAGCTTTCTTTGCATTCTGTCACTACCTTTAATATCCTTTATGGCGTCTTCAATGTAAAGCGCCTCTCTCGTTTCCAGACTGATAATAATAGTGCATCTGGGAATATTTTCCTCAACAGCACAACACTTGATGTTGCTGAAGTGCAATTGAGGAGACTTGAGCTGAATGGACGTAAAACCACCAGAGGGTTTTTTTTTTTAAATTAATAATTGGAATGGTGCTCAGTTAAAAAAGATTCATTGTGCTCAGACCATTTTGATGTAGTCTTTGTGGACTTCACTATAGAGTTGAGGTTACATTATTTTAAATTGTATTATTGTTTTTTTCAACTTACTTGTCACATGTGAATATTTGTTGGCTTTCTCTGTCCTCTGGTTTGAACCTAAACAAGTCAACTTGGATGGCTTTAGACACAATTTTTGTTTTGTTTTTTCTGCATACACTACCAGTCAAAAGTTTGGACACACCTTCTCCCTCAGTGCCTTTTATTTATTTGCATTATTTTTAACATTGTACATTAATATTGAAGATTAACCATTTTTTGTTTACAACATAGTTCCATACGTATTTTTTTTATAGTTTTGATATCTTCAGTATTAATCTACAATATAGAAAATAATGATTTAAAGTCACTGAATGAGAAGGTGTGTCCAAACTTTTGACTGGTAGTGTATGCAATGGTAATGGATGATGGCTCTGGTCAGTAGAACAATTTCTGGGGGAAATGTGGAACTTTAAAGTAAAAACAGCAAACTTCAAGCACTAAATCTTGCACTTAAAGATTTTGGTTGGACTATCAATGAGACGTTACGCCTCTATCATCCTTTACACAGGTGAACAATGCCCCCTACTGTTTGAAATAAAAACTTCAGCAGCATTGATATAAGATATAGCCAAACCCTTTTAAATAATAAAGTAGAGGTAAAAATGATTACATTTTCCATTACAAGTAAAATTAAGTGACATAAAATTGTACTTTGAATGAATTTACTATTTGACCACTGTTGGTTTGTCCCAAACTAACCAAACCAACTAAAGGCTCACTTAATGTTCCGAGCAAGTCCGATTTTAAAGGGCAGCAGCTCATATTCAGTGAATTCCGACTATATTTGGTTACTTCGGGATGCATAATATGCACTAATTACATGAAATGAGAGAAACATATTTGTGTGTGTGTGTATCTCTAATGTAGTTTAATGTGGCTTTATAAAATTATGTAAGAAAAACCAAAAAGTCTGTCAAAGTACTGCAGTAAAATGTGTTTACATGCCAAGAGAAAACCGGAGATGACAGGGAACGAACAGAAGAGGGTTCTCAGACATTAGCACGAGGAGTTAAGTTTCACGGTTGTCGCACGCATTTAAGCCCACAAGTTTCCGAGAGAAAGTATAGCCAGAGCTGGCAGCCAGAGAGGTGTGTGAGTCGAGACGGGAGAGGTGACTGGACAGTAGCCACAGCACACATACCCCATGCTTCCCAGGACATTGTGTTCTCTG
Organism: Acanthochromis polyacanthus; assembly: GCF_021347895.1. NCBI lineage: Eukaryota > Metazoa > Chordata > Actinopteri > Pomacentridae > Acanthochromis > Acanthochromis polyacanthus. The sequence goes on from NC_067121.1 coordinate 22,763,164, forward strand.
CAAGGGAGGTGGCGCTCCATTTTTAACAGTTCACCTTGTCTGGGTGCCAGACAAACAGCCTAATGCTGAGGGTCATGTAGGTCACAGTATTCACCTCTTTTACCTCTCCTCATGTAGAGTTTCAGGAAAAGCAATGGAACAAAGAAACAACATTTAAATGTATGTATGTATGTATGTATGTATGTATGTATGTATGTATGTATGTATGTATGTATGTATGTATGTATGTATGTATGTATGTATGTATGTATGTATCTATCTATCTATCTATCTATCTATCTATCTATCTATCTATCTATCTATCATCCATTCACCCGAGTTCATGTTAAGTTTAATGGTGAATATAAACTATCAAGAAAAAGTCTTCTGCAGTTTTCTGCCATATGTGTATTACGTGTATATGTGTGTTACCCAGGCAATTTCATGTTTTCCATGAAAACTCACACTTTTATTCATGTTCTAACATAACTGCCAAAGGCTTTTCTAATAATCAATTAGCCTTTCAACCCGATTAGCTAACACAATGTAGCATTAGAACACAGGAGTGATGGTTGCTGGAAATGTTCCTCTGTACCCCTATGTGGATAATCCATTAAAAACAGCTTATTCCAGCTAGAATAGCAATTTACCACATTAACAATGTCTAGACTGTATTTCTGATTAATTAATTTAATGTTATCTTCATTGAAAAAAAAAATGCTTTTCTTTCAAAAATAAGGACATTTCTGAGTGACCCCAAGCTTTTGACCAGTGATGTATGTAAAACTTTATTAACAGAAAACCTGTGGGCTGCCGTACACACATGCATATTAATATAAATACATATCTAACTTTCACAGACTAGGTGAGAACAATGCAGGGAGAACATGTCACCACAAGTTTCAATAAACAGATAAGAATTCAGACAGTTATTTCCATGGAAAATGTCTCTAAGGCCTTCATTTTGCCATTAGCATTCCTTGATATCAAATATTCCCATAATTCTGCACCAATTTATTACAGCTGCAATGATTAATCAGCAAATTTAGTGCCAGAAAATTAATCTGCAATTATTTTAATAGTCACTGACATGTTTTAGTTATTTTTGAAGTAGAAACATCACATATTCTCCATTACTCGCTCATTAAATATAATGATGGGCTGCTTTTAGCCATTTATCATTGTAAATTGAATATGTTTAGCTTTTTGTGTAAGTCTGGCAAAAAGTTTCTCATTATTTGTTGACATTACATTGACAAAACAATGAACTGGTTAATTAAGAAATAATTTGCATCATTACTTGCAGCACCAAAATTTCATGTACAATGGTTATATACTGGATTTATAGTCTGTAGTACTTTCCTATGTATCAGATTTTAATTTCACAGTCATTAGTGGTACAAAGGATACGTGGTGACCTCAAAAGATCGAAGTTTTACTATTTAAAGGAGCTATTCCCTGTGCTCTATATCAATTTAACTTTGCATTTTTTCCACTCAAGAAGCCCTTAATGTCAAACTACGACTTCAACCAGGACACGCACATATACACAGACATAGAACTGTTCAGTATATTTCATGGGCTTTCTGAACACTTACACACTTGACAATGTCTCCAAACATTCAGATAATTTTGCTGTCACATTAACTAAACAACATTTAATCATGCGCCAGTGGACCAGGCAGAGATTTCTCGGCTGCCTGTGCATACACATGCTTTCTCTTGGCAGAGAAGGTGAGAGAGGACTTTGAGCAGCGGTCATGATGCTGTAACTTTCTTTGGCTTTAGTTTCACTGTAAAGTGTGTATAAACTTGATATTTGCTTTATGTCATAAGCCTCAGAGACCTAAGGTCTGTTTATATCCACTGTGGGGTTTAATAACCTCAGAGAACACCCCACGTCTAAGCAATGTGATAGTCCCACCATAGTCTTCCATGCTAATATTTCATGTGCAGCAACACAGCAGTTTTAACAGTGTCATGCTGCATAACCCATTTCTTTCCCACTTTTAAAAACAGATTTTTAACAGGTACTTTAAATTCTTCTTGCTGCTTTTGTGGAAAATCCTGTCTGGCTGTTCCGTGCACACCACTGTATTAGAAAGTTGACTGTTCGTGCCCCTCAGATTGACACAACATGCTGTGAATGACCTACGTTGTCTGTCATCTGTTGGTATCCAAAGACAGGTGTGCGTCCATGTCTCTCCTAGAATGATTGATGGGTGGTTTCATCTGTTTCTGCCCCGTCAGAGTTACTTGTTCTTTCCGCTGTAGCCATCTTGCTTGAGTGATATGCAGTGGGTCAGTATGCTCTTGCGAGTCTCCCCAGTGTGGGAAGATTTCTGGAGGCTTTACGAACCACAGCTTGGTTCTTGTTTACACAAGAAAGAGGTTCATGTGAAGCTTGATGTGGTGACTTGTCATGAAATGAGAGATGACGGGTAAACTCCTTTCCTTTTGCCTCACCTTACCCCAGTCAACTCCCCTCCATCTGCCAAGTTCACATCCTTCCCTGGTGCTTGCCCCCATGAGCTCAGAATGGCTTGAGTCACTGGAGTGAGGCGAGTTTGGCTGAGGTCACCGTGGCTCAGTTTGGAGTCTGTGCCTCTGTTGTCAAATATATTTCACGGTGACTCGAGCAGAGCTGGATTTTCCCTCAGTTCTATCATCCATGAATTCATGGGGACAAAATGAATTCTGGAAGTTTGTGGAGTTAAAGTTATCAACAAACAGCTTGATTGATCCAGCAAAAAGTACAATACAACCTCCAGTCGCTCAAATAATCGTGACTATATTATTTATTCTCTATTCAGTGTTTGTTTTAGAATTTACTACCTGTTTATACCCTGTGATTTGACATAGACACGTGTTTGTTGTTCCGATAAATCATACATATCTTGATTTATAGGGAACTTGGATTACGGTCATATTACAAGTGCTCAGTTAAAACTGATCCCCTACTCTTTTAAAGGAGGTTATCAGTGGATGTTTTTGTCAGGGAGAAGGCATCAAATAAATCATCCGCGTCACCCATCTCCTCTTTCAGCTCGAGGGCTGAACATCTTACTGTAGGTCCCCCCTGGCCGGGAACCACAGGCTTCTTCACATTTCCCCTGAGACAGAGTGCAAGTTACAGGCATTCAGGAGATACGGTGGGAAGCTACATTGCAACATGGTTCCCATTCACAATTGTACACAGACAGAACTATGTGCAGCAGTGCCAAATAACTTGCAGCCAAGTCCTTACAGACTCCTCAGTGTCAAGACCATTTTAATACAATACTAAATTTTATTTACATATATTCTATTTTGACTTAATTTTTATGGGCAGATTATTCAAAAATGTGAACTACATATGTCTATCTGTTTCAACCAGTTAGCAACATTTTCAGTTCAAAAGTTGTACAAATCAATGAGCATTGTTCTTCTTGTCTTACACACAGAAGAGGAACTGTGTACAGTGACCATTCTGACACCTCGAGAGCGAGTGACGGTGGTAGGCTTAACACTTAAAGGCTCTCAAATGTCTCATAACTCAAGCACTGCCAAGCCCCCCTCCCTCCACCGAACACTTGACCCCTGCTGACGTAGGCTGTGCATTTACATTTAGGGACACGGGCTCACTCCATGCTTAATACCATTTCAAGAGGAGCAGCCGCCAGGGATAAAGTTTGTGGGAAACACAAGTGTGGCTTAACAACAATAAGTTTGCTTGAGAGTTATAGTTTGAGAGATTCAAAATCTCTGTTTATGTTATTTGTCATCTGTTGATCGATGACCTTTGATCTAGAATATTTTTTCCTGGATTTCCTTTTGTTTTTTACTTTTCCGTTCTGTCGTAGAGCTGGCTACGATATTTGAGAAAGAATTTTTGTCTGTATCACGGACGTTATTAGTCCTATTTTTTTCCCAAGTTGGTGATTGTTATATCACTGGAAGCCATGACTACGTTGGGAATAAGTGCAGCGGGAGATGTCAACAGTGCAGGCTTTGACCTCATTCAAACCCGCATAGAGTCACTGAGCAGCAAGATGGACAAGCTCATCAACATTCAAGAAAAGGTCCTCAGCCGACTAGATGGGATGTCTCAGGACATTGACTTCATCGAAAAGGATATGGAGAACCTGAAGGTAGACAAGGAGGAGATCCATCTCCCTCCCAGGGTAATGAACCAGACCCAGGTGATGGGGCGAGAGGTGAGGGAGATCTGCCAGGAAATGAGCACCATAATGTCGGTGGTGAACCAGCGGTCTGAGCAGCAGGCTCAGAAACTGGAAGGGATGGAAAAACTGGTTCTCAGCATGCAGCAGGTGATCAGCTTCATCGGGGAGACGGTGAAGAGTTCAAGGGTTATGGAGCTGATGTTCAAAGGCCGAGTAGCTCGGAAAGGCTCCAAACCCAAAGACTCGAAGGGAAAGCAAGCTATAAAGAGGAAATCATCTTCAGATACAATAGCTAAAAAGCTTGACAAGGTGAGACAAGCTGATACTTAAAATATCTGCTTCAAGTGTGTACCTCCTGTCAAACGTCTACATTGCTGTATATTGTTTTGGTATAACCTCGATTTTGAAGGAACATAGCACAACTTTTGTATCGGTTGATATGGATTAATTACTCAATAATCTGCTAGTTTGGATTCTGAAGTGTTCATTTATCATTTTGATGTATCTAAATGTGCCACTCATCATAGCCCATCCATCACCATGAATATCTAGTCTTGTTCTTTTCTATTTTTTTTTCTGTTTTGATTACGATTTCTTAGATCATAGCGGGATCTTGCTGTTCTTGGCTGAGGAAATGAAAGCGATCATAGCAGCAAAGCTGACCACTCCAACCGTTCTCCTGCCTATAAATGTGACTTGGCTTGTGTGTTAAATTCCTCTTATAATGAGCCGGGGTGAGAGGCAGTGTCTGGGCTTCGGCATGCATAAACTTGCCAGCTGCTGATTAAAGATAAAGTAATTAGGGACACTAATTCTATATTGATAAATAAGCTACTGCACCACTAAATATGTCAATGATAGCTCATATAAAATCCTTATTTAGCTCACATTTATGATTGCTGGAGCTCTACCTGTGCTGAGTGCAACATGGCGTTGTTGGCATCAGGCTTACAGTGAGACCCCCCAGCAGGGCATGAGTGGGCCAGAGTGAGGACAGGGGTGAAATTTGAGTGGACTGGTTTGGAAATGCTGTTTTTGGCTCAGGGCGGCAGTGTTTGTGATCCAAAAGGGCTTTAACCCCTTCTGCTTACCAGGAATCAAATGCCAACAAATTGTGACGAGTTAGTCTTTCTCACATTTCTGTTGATCTGTTGTGTGACCACTACTTGTCTTGCTTCTGTCCAAGTTAATTCTGTGCCAGTTAGGGTGCAGTGTGTTTTACACCTCTGGTTCGCAATAGCTAGCCCCTATGTTGTGAAGTGGGTTTTGTCAGAAGTCTGTGCCATGTGATTCTTTACAAATTACTGAACTTCCTGCAGCGCAAATAGCTCTTCGTAAAACTTTATTGGGAGTTCTTCTGATAAAGCTGTCAGAGAAGCTTTGAATTGAGGGTTCCAGTAAATGTCTGCATTTAACCTTGAATGTGGTTTCAGAAAAGCTGCTGAAGGTTCAGAAAAGTAAACATGTATACCGGTATATGAAAATGCAGTTTAATGGAGGTAACTGTTGCTCCCACTGAGCTATCAGTACAAGTATAGTGAGCAAGTATTCCATGATGCTGTTTTGACATTTTTAACGTAATTCCTCAAAGTTGCAGTTCTGGCTGGAATGCACAGGACAGATAGTTTCACTCAAATACACAACGTTGTTTTCCTTTAAGACTAAAATTGCCTGTAGATGACAGTGAAGTTACCCCCAAATCAAACCTGAGATTTCTGTCTCTATTATCCAATCCTTTGACAGGCCATGACTCTATATAAAGGTCACAAAGTGCTGCTTGACTTCGGAGGCATGAGTTGCTCTTACAGATATCACCACACTGCTATCATTTGCGTAGCTGCAGAGATTTTATCTCTACAAGCAAAGAGCAAGCTCACCTGAGTGGCAGTGACATTATCACATTATCGAAAATACTTTTGTCACAGTCCACAATGGAGCACTCCATTTTTTATATCCACACTTGTGTTAAATTAAGATGTGACAGATTGATTTCAAGCCCGTTAAAGGTATGGATCACAATTTTATGGGTGGATTAATACCCTGGTGATTAATGACCACATACCACTCTGAAGGTTTCACTGTGACTCACGTTTCAGGGAATTTCTGTTGTCGTCAGAGTGCTTGTCAGGTGGTTGCTCTGTCTTCCTCCACCTCCGGAGGTGTGAGATATTTTACAAGTAATTCCTGTTACTGTGGCCTCAACACGCACTTCCCAATCTCCCAATCAGGGGTTTGAACTACTCTGCTGTCACTGGGGAAACACTGCACTTGAAATATCTCCTCTGCTGTTTGCCTCACGACAGCATCTAGAAAACAAGTGTTAGACACCCCCAGGTTCAAGACAGGTTTTTTCCACGCTAACCTGTGCAGAGAGTGTTTAGTGAGTTTCCTCAGCTGAGAAATTTGAACAACAGCCTGCAGTCGCCTGTAATATTTTCCACTCCGGGTCAGCATTGCATTCCATTGCTGAGTGCGACAAGTGATAAGCTATAAATTCACTGCCCTGCTGCTGTCTATCCATCAGCCACGAATAATCAAAGGCATGCCATTATACAACCCAGTTGGTGCACAGAGACATGCGATAAATGTGCTAATTTGTAAGCTGAAAACAGTGTTGTATGTTTTATATGTGACAGTAAATTCAACATATTGAGCTGTTTGTTATTTCGTCAAGTCATGTATTTGATTTAGCTTTGATTCGTCCCGTTCTGTGCATTACATGTGGCTCTAATCATCATATCATCATATAACATCATATAACCTTGTCTTTTTTCACTGATGCTTAAATTGTGATATTTCTTCCATTCTGTATGCATTCTTATAACCCTGCTAAGCGTTGCCATCTTGTCTTTTTACTAGAGAACTACCTCTAATAAAGCCACTAAAGGGAAACAAGAGATAACTCCTGCATGTGAGCCCAGTTCTCTGCAGACTTCTCACAAGATAAAGCTCCACGGACCAAAGCATTTCCTCGCCTCTCGCAAATGTGGAAAGTTTGTAGGTTTATTGTGCTGAAAGACTTTATTCTTACAGGATTTTGTGTTTTTATTTATCCTCTGTAAGCATGTGTGCTTATGCATTTCTGGCTGCAGGTGGTTACTTGTTCTTCATGTTTTGAGCTTAAATGTCTGCCTTCATACTGTGGATATTATTGTGATAATTTTATTGATGAAAAAAAAAACATGTAAAGTTTTTGCAGCCACAACGGAGATGTGACAACAAAGAAAAGAGAAGAAAACATTGGGCCTTTCAGTTTAGTATTAAACAGGACCTATGTGATCTGGCTGAATTGTTTATATATTTTTTTTAAACAGAAGCATTAAAATCCAGGTGGACAAAACCCAATCAATGAGATTGTAGCAGACATAATTTCTATGAGGTCAAATTCAGTGTTGGTAGACTGTATAGAATTCTGGTTTTGCTGTTTTTTTTATTGTTTTCTTTTATTTTTTGTATTTTACAGTTGAAAGACCACAAAGCCAAAGATGGGACAGATAAGCCCTGTTTGAGCCCTAAGGGTCTGAAAGCTCAAAAGAAGATGAAGCCTCTAGATACAGCAGGTGCTGAGATCAACATACTGTTACTTCTGCAAACTCCAGTGTCTCTTTGCCAGTCAAAATAATCTGAGACACAGCAGCAGCAAAATGTAAATAAATACACTTATATGTGTTATATGAGAGAACCATCTTACTGTACAAGAATCATAATTTATTACACTGTGACACAGACACTAGATTCAGTAGGTCAGAGTGAAATATTGGTCAACCTCATGCTGTTTTCACAAAAAAAAAAAAAACTTCAACCTATTAAATATAGAGAGAATCTGTGATGAATATTTAACAGGCTGAGACACTAAATATAAATTCTCTTTGAACTTTCTGTAGAAAATATCTCTTTGAAGAAGCAGGTTTTGCTTCTGGAAGAGGTGCAGAAACTCAACAGGGAGAATGCAGAGAAATCAGGTCACCAGCTCACCCCTGGATACCTGGACCTGGAGGCTGGTGTGTCCCCCGAAGATCAAAAGGCCGATGACCCTGAAAGCAACTTGGTGGACTTCCTGCGTGAAGACTCCCGCAATGCTGTGGCTGAAAAACATGAGGCTGTTTGTGAGGAGGAGAAGGTGGGGGAAAAGGTGCCTGAGGAAGAGGCAACACCTACAGAGGAGGATGCAGTGAAAGAAGAAGAAAAACTCCCAGAAATAAAGGAGGAAGTGCCTGTTTCTGCTTCTGAAGAATCAGCTGAAGTCCCAGAGACCCCTGCCTCCCAAGAAGTTGAGAAAGAAGTGACTGCAACAAGGTATTTAAAGTTTAAACCTAGTAAGAGCTGCAGGTACTCGTCAGTAAGCGTATTTTAGCCAACAGAAAATGAATCTGCAACTCCGAATATGGCCCTGATTTATTTTAAAACACAAAACATTTTGTAGTTTCACGCTCTCTGATACGAGAATTTGCTGTGCGTGCTTGTCTCACATTATAGTAAATTACATATTTTTCAGGATTTTGGAGAATTTGTTGGATAAACTAAGAGGTTTAATGACATCACCTTGTCTTTTGATGAAAAATTTTCACTTTTCTGATGTTTTATTGACCGAACATTTGGCAAATGACATATTAGAGTAAAGCAATATTACTTTTTTTCAGATTTGATTTCACTTTTTTTTTTTAAATTTAGCAAACTGAGCATCTTTATTCTCCTGTGGAAGCAGATCCTATTAAAAATTTTTATTTTTTTACACAATTCTGGTTTGCAAGGCTTTCATTTGTAGAAACCTTGACGATAATTAATATAAGTTTTAAGCTGCCAAGAGAAGTAATTTATTTAATGACTTTAATTATAATAAAATTGGAAAAGTCAATATTTTTGCTTTGCTTTATTAGATCGATTAGATTAGACTAGATTGTTGCATCTACTCTCAGATGTATGTTGCTTTGGACAGAAGTGACTGCTAAATAAACCTGTAGAACTGTAGATTTTTTTTTTTAAGCTAAGCACACATTTAGGGACCAAATACTTCACAATGAACGATGAAAATAACACAAAAGAAATAAAATCCATCAACTTTGATCCAGCAGTGATGACCACAAAGACTCCTCACCATCTCAGAAAGCTGAACAGGACCAGACATCAGAGGTCAGCGGCACAAGTACCAAGCGCTTTGTGACAGAGGAACACTTTGTAGTGGAGGAACACACAAAGAGCCAGGTGGTGGGAGAGGAGGAAGAGGAGGAGGAGAAGAAAGAAGACAACGAGGAAGATGAGCAGAAGCTGGAGTCGGAGGGCTGGGCCGTCTTCAGGGCTGATGGAGTTGAATTCCAGTTTGACCTTAAACAAAGGCTGGAGAGGGAGGTGAAGGAAAGCGAATCAGAAAATGATGCTGAAAAAGTAGCCGAAGATGATGATGATGCTGAGCGCTACTTTATTGGTGAGTCTCAACTTCTCAGATTTGGGCTTTATTGAAACCAATTTTTTTACCATTGAAAGACTGTGTGAAAGTAAGTTGAAGATGAATTAATACTTCTTTGGCATAATCACAAAATCTTCACACTGCTGACTGTTGAATTTCTATATTTAACATTACTTTTGTGGCTAGAATTTGAACTAAACTGCTCAGACGAAAGAGTTTATAAAACAAAGCCAAGTTACTCCTCTGTGTTATCTGGACAACAACTGTATCTGGAGTTGATGTTTATCATAGCACGTTAGTCCACAATGTGCTAACTTGATTAAGGAAGTCGTGTAGCCTTTCAAGAGCCTCCCTAGCTGATTATCGGTGAAGCTCGTATGTTCTCACACTGCTTAGAACTTATTAAAACAGATTATTTAATTTCTCTTGTCCCCATCCCACTTTAGACACCACCCCTCCTCCAGCGGCTCCTTTTAATCACCGCATTGTGTCTGCCAAGCCCAACCAGATCAGGAACTTCTACACCATCAACTGGCAGGAGATCCTGGGCGGGTGAGTGCCTCTTGTCAAGACTCCGTGAAATTCAGAACAAATGAAAGCTATTGATGACAACTTGATCTGTCACAGATCAAAGACAGAAAGAAGTTGCAATTCCACATAAAGGCTTAATTGCGTAACTCCCACCCCCCTCCTCTCCTTTCCTCTCCAATGGTTCATAACTTCAGAGTCACGGCAGTTATTTTTACTTTAGGCCCGAGTGGTATGTGAAACTGTATCCCTGGTGCCAGCTGGTAGCTAATCACTAAGTGTTAATCCAAGTCTTCAAAGAAGAGACACAGCCCAGCTCATATTTAATGAAATAACAGATTAGGCACGACGCTCTTCAAAAACATCCCCTTTTGAAGGAAGGGCTGTTTACGATTTGTCATGGGAAAGCATATGCGGCACGATCGCTGCCTTGTCCAGTGTTTCTAGGCCGCTGGCATGTATGATTTCATTTAACAGAGCTGAAAACTGTTGCTGTGCAGACACAAAAATCTGATTTCTGAATGTTCCCTATCTTTAAGGGGTCGCTTCGGCCAGGTACACAAGTGTGTTGAGAACTCATCTGGCCTCACTTTGGCAGCAAAGGTCATCAAAGCCCGGAGTCAAAAAGAAAAGGTACATCACCTGTCCAGCCGCAAAACAGACGGCAACATACACTGTCATTACAATGAATGGATCCTATTTTGATAACGACACTGAGGGCTATGGCACATGATATAAAAAGCAGAGGTCCAGTTGCAATTTTTAGTTCTTACTAGCACACAAGGCCACACTTGGAACAGAAGCAGGGGGAATGCTTCTCACCAAGGTGAGAAATATTTGACCTAGAAGAGAAGATGCATAGTCTCTCTCCTAGCAGGGAACAGCTGACACCTCTCATCGTGTCCGTGTGTGTACTTGTCGGTCTGTCTGTGTTTTTGTGCGTCCTGCGTCTGTGTGCATTTGTCTGCTTCTGCATCTGTTTGCGCCTGTGTCTTTGGTAGGAGGTGGTGAAGAATGAGATCCAGGTCATGAATAATCTGGACCATGCCAACCTGATCCAGCTCTATGCAGCTTATGAGTCAAGGAATGACATCATCCTTGTACTTGAATAGTATGCTCCTTCTTTTATACTCTCAGCACACGCTTAGTTTATTTGTCACCTTATAGAAACATACTGTCCTTAAACTTGTGATATTAAAGCTACATCGGCAATGCTCAGTAGAGTTTTTTTGGTTTATCTTTTAAATTCTTCATTAAATAATTCATTTAATTTAATTATGTTATTATTATCTTTAATTATTATTATCTTTAATTTTAATAATGTGAATTAAAGTAAAAATATTTAATATTCTTGTTACTGTAGGTAATTACACAAAAAAAATCAATGTGTTAGATTCAAAATCATTCAAATGTGGCTGTAATGTTTATTTGTGCATCTGTTTTTGTCACTAGTGTTGGTGGAGGGGAGCTGTTTGACAGGATTATTGATGAAAACTACACATTAATGGAGCTGGACGCTGTGGTGTTCATCAGGCAGATGTGTGACGGGCTGCAGCACATGCACAAAATGTCCGTCCTACATCTCGACTTGAAGGTAACAAAGTCATGTACATCTATTTAATGTGATATGCTTTGGACATTGTAAAACAAAAACAAGTTTTGTCAATGATCTTGTTTTTCACTGTTAAATTTCAGCCGGAAAACATTCTGTGTGTGAGCAGAGTCACTAATAAGATCAAAATCATCGACTTCGGTCTTGCCAGGATGTAAGTTTCAGTGTTTACTTCTATTTTCTTCACTGTTTTACTGACTTCTGTAATCACACAATGTATAAAAAATGTCATTGACTTGTATTTCAATCATATCCCTGATTAGATATAAACCAAGGGAGAAACTGCGCGTGAATTTCGGCACTCCAGAGTTTCTCGCCCCTGAAGTTATCAACTACGACTTTGTGTCGTTCAACACAGACATGTGGAGCCTCGGCGTCATCACCTACATGCTGTAAGCAAACACACAAACACACATATCTATCCATCCATTATCTATACAACATTTAATCCTCATTAGGGTTGCTGCCAGCTGACCTGGTGAAGGTAGGGGACACCCTGGACAGGTCACCAGTCTATCATAGGGCTACATAGAGAGACAAACAAGCACACTCGCATTCACATCTACAGGCGATTTAGAATAACCAGTTAACCTCAGCATGTTTTTGGACTGTGGGAGAAAGCCGGAGTATCCAGAGAAAACCCACGCAAGCACAGGGAGAACATGCAAACTCCATGCAGAAAGATCCCAGGTCCAGGCCGGGATTTGAACCGGGGATCTTCTAGCTGCAACAGTGCTAACCACCGTCCACTGTGCATCCCTGAAAATACATATGCACAAGCTAATGCTGAAGATTTCCTCTCTCCTCCTGATAGCCTGAGTGGCCTGTGTCCCTTCCTTGGAGATGATGACAACCAGACTCTGAATAACATCTTGGCCTGTCAGTGGAACTTTGAGGAACAAGAGTTTATGGATACATCAGAAGAAGCCAAAGACTTCATCAGAAGACTCCTGGTTGTAAATAAAAGGTATTCTTTCCAAATCCACCTGACTAGAACAGATATTAATATCCAATGAGATGTAGAATCTGAAAAATATTTGTCTTATTGTGTTTCTCATCAGTTGGAGGATGGGGGCCTCTGAGTCCTTAAGGCATCCTTGGCTCTCTGACTCTGCGCTTCATCACCGTCTTTATACAAAGGTAGAGCACACATCTTACACAAACTTAATCCTCCAAAATAGTTGTAAAACAACAAAGAAAACCCTTAGATACCAATATAATTCCACTTTCATTGATATAGGTCTCTAGTAATTTGAGAAAATACAAAAAAGTTTGCTGCTCCTAACGTTTTAAAGCGCTGCAATAAGTAAAATATGCAGTTTATTTAAACAAAAGTGGGAATAAGAATGACATTGAAGGAGCAAGAAAAGCTATGTTCTGTCATTGTCATTGTTCTAGTTAATAACTATTAAATATTTCTTCAGTATTGATGCAATGTTATCTAATGTCTTTTGCCTGTTTTGCAGAAAACTATGTGCAGATCACGGCGATCATCATGTGTGCCCACGACTGAGAGTTGAGGTGGGTCTGAACGTGTTGCTCTTCACCCATTAAAGTCTGCATGTTTGCATACAAAAAAATCAGAATATGATTTTCAGAATTCCGCATTCAGAGGCATACCTTCAAATCATCCACAAGGGGGAAGCATGTCTCAAATTTTGGGCCAAGTAGCAGGAAAGCAATAGAATACCTGTTTGTCAGAGATCTGAGATTAAACCATCTTCTTAATGTCTCTTTTTATAGCTCTGCAATGATGTGACAGCTCCAGCTGTGGCCACTTGGACCAACCCTTCTGTCCATGTAATGGACCTCAATTACAATCTGTGCATCTGTGAGGTGGACTGAATTTCTGGTTACTCCCCAAAAACCTTCTCTTGACGTGATCCACTGTGTTTTGTAGCTGTAAGCGATATACTAATGCAATTTATAAAGGAAAACAGTTTTGGTTCATTGGGCTTTAATACTAGATAGTCCCACTGTGTACTGTATATTCATGAAAACCTTCTTCTCTTGAATGCTTTTTAAAAAAACTGTAATGCCAGAAAACAAAGTGTAAAACAACAAGAGCAACTTAGAACTGTAATCAGTTCAGTAAAATTACCATGCAATATACTACCTTTGTGAAATTATTAATGCTCATTTATTGTTGGAACTCTGTCAGGGTAAAGTTGAATCAGCTGCTGAGTTTTTAGTTTGTTGGTAGTGTTTTAATGGAGTGTTTTCCATCTTGTGGTATATGGCACTTCCAAATGGTGCTAAAGTGATAATCTGACGTAGCTTCATAAGACACATATTATCATCATATACTTGAGATTGAATTTGTGTGGCCTTGAAAGCTGAATATGCACATTTGAATATCTACTTCACTTTGAAATATTCACTCATTCTTGTTTATTTCTAACCAAAAACACTGTGTTGTTATCATTTGCTGCTTTTTTTTGTTTGTTTTCGGCTGATAGATACTAGCTTTACATGTTTAGATACATACCTCAACGGCTATTGTATAAAGGCTACAGCAAGATTCATATTTCATATGAACAAAATGTAACTTTTGTGCTGAATGTCTCCCCGTTCTGTTATAAATGCTGTCAAAAATTACTTTTCTTTTTTTTTTTTGGCTGTAAATAGCAGCCTAATAGTTAATTCAAATTCAGATTTTCATAGGGGATGGACTCCATAAAAATAGTGGGTGTCTAATGTGTGTATGGACAGAATGGAATTTGTGTGGTGTCAAAACCTGTAGTATGTGCACTTTATATTATTTATTTAAACAACAAAAATACACAACTCGACTGTGGTTCCACTGGGAAGACTTCTATGGTCGGATCTCCTCGTGTCTCCTACATCTGTTTATAGAGAAAATACATTTTACCTTAAAAGAAACACTTCAGCAACACAGTTTATGTCTTATCAGCAAAGTCTGTTATTTTAATTTTCTGTTGCATGTTTTTATGTGTTTGATCAGCCGCTAAAGCTTAAACTTCACGCGCGGAGAAGTAAATTTTTTTTTTTTTAATCTTCATTCACAGCACTGTAGACGCTTTTTTCACATAAAGTTATCTTTAAAATGCCTTCTGTGAAGGTTCACTGACTGAAAGTAATACACTATCTACCTACTGTTGCCTTAGTTTGTTAAGACATTATTGGGGCTACATTATGTGCTTTTAATTTAACGTCATGATGAATGTCATGCTGATTGTTGGAACACTGAGTGCTAGTAAAAGAAACTGTCATCACTGAGTGTTAACAAATTCAGCATGTATTTGTGAAGTGTGTAGACACCCATTAAACTGATATCGTGTCTTAAAGAAATGGTTTGCTTTTATTCCTTATTTTTAACAGAACAGTAGTCACACTTTGAAAATAAATTAGGGAATTTCCCCCAAAAATAGGAGAAGCTAATATCAGACCAGTTTTTCGAGCACTTCAGTTCTGAGGATTTTTATTTATTTATCTCTAAGACAATCTCAGCAACTTTTTAAATATCTTTAAGCAATATTCACTGAGTGAGATTAGGCTCTGTTCCAGAAAATACACTATTTTTGGTGAGAATTTTAAAAATCTCGACGGATAGCCTCTTTAAAGCTAAACACACAAACACACGCTCTTACTCAGGATGAAAGTAGAGCTGATTCCAGGAGCCTAATAAAGAGCATCTGAGGGAGCCAGTGTGTGCAATACAGTCACCTGAGAAAATAAACTGTGTGTGGGATGATGATGTCGGGGAAATGGGGTTGTGACTCAGAAATAAGAGGAATAGAGTGGGTATCAGGAATTCCTACTGAGGACAAAGGAAGGGTTCAAAGACTGAAAGAAATAGAATGACGGTAAGGAAACTAGTCTGAGTTTGTGAGGATGTGTACAGAAAAGCTTCGGTCTGCTCTGTCTTTTAAAGGACAGTAAGGTCTTATTTTACAGAACCCACAGGGTTAGTCAAGGATAAGTGCAGACTTTATGGGGGAGTACCATGGGAAACATGTATTTAATTGTACAGAAATACCAGAAAAGCAAACTGTCCCACCAAAAAGCATAGAAACCCAGTAGTTGACTTCTTTTAAATCCATAGTTTCAGACAGTCTTGGCAAAAAAAAAATGGAAGGGTTGAGAGAATAATTCACTGTTTTGATTTATATAGCATGAACTAGACAGTGACATGAGAGATGGATGGGAGAGACAAACTGTTATCCATCCGTATGAAAACCTGAAATCGTCTTGAGCTTGAGGAATTTCTTCGGAGAAAGCAAACAAGAAGATACATGTGCAGCTAAAAATGGAAAACTACACTGGGAATAATAGTGGAACATCAGATGTCAAAGCCAACTAGAGAAAGAAAATTTGATAAATGAGTGTATATAAGAGATAATGCTTAGTAGGTTGGATTTGTATTGTGGCTCTTGCGGTTGTATTATCTGTTAATGTGCTTGTGCAAGTGGTGTGATGAGGTCTCCTCATCAACCGAAGAAGGAAAAAAATAGAAGTTTGAACTAAACCTGTGGTAGAGTTAGATAAATGATAGATTTTTGAGCATACAATCCTGCGCTGTTGTTATCTTGCTGGAAAGACCTATGATTCTTCAAAATGGTCTGTTTTAAAGACTTTGTGATGCCACCCATACAGTCAGGTCACAACAGGGTGGACCCACCTTCAAGCTCGATTGGGATGGAGTTCTTTTAATCATACAGGTTTTGACATACTGCTGATCCGTGAGTTTAAAAGTGGTTCAGTTTAGTTTCATCACTTCATAAAACCTCAGAATTCTACAGGCCCATGCAAATTTCTTGCATATTCAGGTTGACTTTTATGTGCATTTTGGTCTGCGGTGGGGTTTGCAGGCATGAAATCACAGCTTGTTTAGTGTTTTTCTTATAGTCTGTACAGATACTTTTGTTCCTGCCTCATCAGGTCCTTAAGGAGGTCTATGGCAGCTGCTGCTTTGAAATTCTGCTAATTCTTTCATTCCCAGGACGGTTTTCTGCTGTAACATGAGTTTCAAACTTGCATAAGACAACATTATGTGGATCTTTTACTGGAGGTTGGCTTTTTCTTGCAATAATATAGAATATTTGCAGAAGTTTAAAAGCAAAAATAATAGTTTCCCATGACAATCCTTACACAGTGCGGTGTAGATTCAGCAATGAAAATTCAGCTAGTCATATGTTCCGAGCTTATGAAAACTTGACAGCTAGCTGGATGGATAGATTATTTTTTGTTGGCTACTGTATGTGTGTAACCGTCAACATTATATGGACCTTTGCTAGAGAGACTGGATATTTTTATGGAAAAAAATCTCCTCCTGCTGTAGTGTACATGTATTAAAAATAAACATTTTTACAGCATTTAAATAGAACACCTGAAGACATTAAATTTCAAATACTTTCCATAATGATTTCCTACCTAGTACTGGTTGTTTTGTTTAGTCTACTGTTTGTTTATTTTCACGCATCATTTCATCAGACACAAAAGGTTTCAAGTTAGCAGCGGTTCAGAGAGAGTTCATACATTCCTGTATTACAAACACAGGCACAGAGAATCACAGTCAGTTAATAGCCATTACTCCGAACATGCGAGTCGCTTGGCAAAACAGGTGATACTGATTTCGTCCAAGGATTTTTTTTCTTTCCTCTACTCTTTCTGAGTTTCTTTCCTTTTTTTGCATTGCTTTTCAGGAGCCTGAGGGTTGGGAGCCAAATTCAAGCTCTCGCTCTATCCCTGGTCCAAGGCCCAGGTTGGAATGGTGAGAAATTCAATTTAAGAGGAGAAAAGAGGCTCCAAGAACTGCCCCTCCACCACCGCGCCTCACCCCTAAGTCCCCTCCATCCACATCTCCAGGGGCGATCTTGAGGAGCCAAACCAAAACCAGATGGACTTATTGGACCTAAAGATAACAAATAGTGCCTGAGTTGCTGTCAGTTAGAGACCACCGGAGCAAAGAAGCTGAGAGTGGAAAAAGCTTATTGACATGTCTACCTCTTTGTCCTACTATGTGATATTATTAATATTGACAAGAATTATAATGCAGTACAAGTGAACAAGAAAGTAACACAGAAGTTGCTGCTGAGGTAAGTGTTTCTGAGAGGCGGGGGCTTGTAAGGGCGAAGACAATAGCTGTAGTTTAGATGTAAAAAAAAAAAAAAAAAGGGAGTTGCGTGCAGAGAACTGGTGCCATCTTGGCTTTGGGAAATAAAACTGTCAGCGCTGACCTGAGTCTCTAGGTGGCACACTCTTTAGTTTGTTAGTCGATACTCCTACCACCCACACACATTCTGTAAGAAAGGACAGAGAAAGAAAAAAGGCTGAGGGTGACCCCAGAACTTCTCGCAGCCTCCCTCCAGACGGACTAAGAAAGTGTCCTTTGTAACAGGAGTTTCCTGCATGTAATTAAAAAGTATTGGGCCCTGCTCAGAAGGGAGGAGACGAGGCTCGGGGTTGAAGGAGGCTATGTGAAGGGTAAGATTCCCTTCTTCACTCTTCGTTTCATGTAAGAGCCCCTGGAGCTGGCCCTGACGTTTGTCCAAACAAGAGGTGCTCTCTTACTCTCTCTCTCTCAAAGGAGGTCCGGAGAGAGGACCAGCCAGTTCTCAGGGCCTGGGGGCAGGTGGTTCTGATTTGTGCGGGAGGGAGGGGGGACAGACCACGTTTATGTTCAGTTAATAGCAGTACACGTGTCGTCACGTCCAGTGGTGGGAACATGCTGGGTGAGTGATGTGTTTTTTACACAGCTGAGATCTGCCACCAATAAGAACGCAATGTCCAATTATCCCTTCACAGTTTTCCCCCCAGAGCAGCCACACCTGGATTCCACTGATATCACTGTTCTTCTGTGTAATCAAGACCGTGTAACTGTGAAAGAAAGGTTAATAAAAAGCTGAATTCATAAGCAATATAATGCAGACTTGCAAAATTCAATACGCTGAAGGGTTTTCCTCCTTCAGTATTAGTTAGTCTGGCGTGATCAGCCGCTTTTGGAAACTTTTTTTTTGTGTAGCTGACATCTTTTAGTTGATTTGCCCACTTTGTGACGATGCCATCTTTTAGCATTTATCCTTTAATTGTCACATGTGGTTACACTGGCTGCCATTAAGCAAAAACTAAATGCCTTAAAGTTGTTATCAATAATTTTGACAGTGTAATAGGGTTCACTTATAATAACAAACCTACCATCTGAATTTGCAGCTCCGTTTGGCATCATTTTTAGGGTTTGTTGTCTAATTTTTGCCTACTTGGCTTGCAACTAACTCTAGGCATAGACAGTTAGCGGTTCACTAAAAGTTTATGACACAGGGATTTCAGCAATTAAAGAGCTGTTATTTCCAGTAGGAGTTCAAAAACAGAACTTATGGATACCCAATGTATATTTCACAATAGGTCAAACTAAGGGTGATAGTATGTCAGTTTCCCTTGCATAAACTAGCCAAAAAAGGCAGTTTAAAACTAATTATCCTGCCCCTGCGGGATTTGATGCTCTTCGAAAACGTGTAAAATGTGTAAAATTAGTCTAATCATAATTCAACAATTATGATTTGGAGTTTCAAAGTCCACATGTGCTCCACATTGTGTGAACCATTTTTTCAGTAACTGTACAACATGACTTTGGAAATGAAAATAGCTCCCACCCACATACAGATTGATTTCCAGATGAGGGGGAAGCACGGCAGCTTGCTGTGTCCAGTGTTTTCCGTCGGTGGTTTCAGCTCTGATCAAATGGCCATGCTGAAGCCTTTAATGATCTTGGAGGTTCCCTGCTGCTGGGTCATCTGCTTGGCTCCATATCATCTCCAGGTTGGGCCCTACTGCTGGTCAGGCGGTCCCACAATGAGGCCCTTTCCATCAGACTTCTATTTACTCATCCCTCTGGCTCACCCCTCGGCCTGCACGGGGTCTCTGTTCATTCTGCCAGCCCTGCTGAGAGGCCTCTGTGGCCCAAAGAGCCACAATCCATCAGGCCTCTGTGTGTGTACGTGCTTTGCTCTTTTATGCTTTAGCTCTTGCTGAGGAGTCTTTGCTGAAGGAACTAAATGGAGCCAAGCGCCTTGTTCAAACAGAGTGAAGGAGCATGTTCTCTGTCTTTGAGGTTAGTGTGTGAACACAAGCTTGTGTGCAGGCGTAGGTGTATGAACATGCTGCTTGTGTGTGCATGTTTTATCACTTTTATTTGTCCAGCCAGACAAATGAACCCCTTCATGACCCCTTACTCATGCAAACATCTACTTATCCTGCCCACAGCATACCCCTGTCATGTTTTAGTGGATCTTCTTTATCTAGTCTCTCAAAAGACTTGCTCACACACATCTATGCTTGCATAACTTTCATATGTTACAGAAAACAGCATGTTAGCCGTACATAAGCGCCTTAGATATCCATATTGTACATGTCTCAGTTATGTTCTTCCATCCCACCCACAGAGTTTGTCCTCCCTCCCAGAGCACAGTGATCGATGAGCAGAGCCTCGGTCTCCATGCAGCAGGGACTGTACTGAGGGGAAAAGACCCTTAGCCTGTTCTCTGTCCGACTCCCAAAAACAGCTACCACGGCCAACAAAAACACAGCACAAGGCACCCAAATGGCAACCCGTATGGCTGCTGCTATTGTAGTGTGAAACGTTTCCCACGATGGAGCCCAAGACGGGATAGCAGGATTAAATGGATGACACAACCCTGAAATTGAGAGACAAGGGTCAGGCCGAGGTGAAGCAAGAGATGTAATGATTTAGTGGGTGTCGTCTCAGTTTCGGTCGTCCTGAAAGTACAGGATTGAGAAAATGCGTGCAACATTTGCAACACTGTATATTACTAGTGGCATTATATAACCACAGCAGCCATATATTGCTGTCCAGCACCATTAACTTATTTTTAAAGGATAACATCCCTGTGGGTGTTGATCATAGTGTGGGTCACTGCTGGGGATCACTGATACCTGACCTAAGCTAAAAATTCCTTGCTGGTTTGTTCTTGGTTTGGCATTTTTGGGCTTGCCTTCATTTCAGGCCAGTCTGCTTTTAGACAGGGGAAACAGGAAAGGAGTCACAGTGCTGCGGTTCACTCTTCGGGCCATATTCACTTGACCACACAAAGAGCCCATTTTGAGGGAGACATTTATGTGTTGTGTGGCAGGCAGTGCAAGCAGAAAAGATTTACTGTGTCTGTGTCTATTCAGGGGCGTTTTGGATGATGTTCATGCTCTTACTGGTAGGGGCCGGGGATTTACTACAACTGGGAAATACTGTCAGGTAGATGTTTCTGACAACAGTGAAACTATTTTACTATGAACCTTTTTGCTGTTATCATCACCGGAAATATGAATAAACAATAATCTTTTGTTTTAAATTTAATCAAAGAGTTAGTTAGAATTAACTAAATACACTATTTACTGTATATTAAAATACACGACAATACCTGCAACTTCATGCACACATTGGTTTGATTCCTAGAGAAAGATTTATTAAGCGCATTGGCTGTATTTTAGCAGATACAATTTTTATTTAGCACATATTAGAGACCAGACAGCAAGAACATTTTAAATGTTACATGACAAAATAAAATACATTCAGTAATAAACTTAACATTTTTTTTGATGATATCTTTTGGCAATTTTATTTGAAGCACTAGCCCATGTTCAGTTTTTATATCCTGAATTTTAGATGTATTTATTAAATTTTTTAGTTTGAAACAAGCCTACAAAGCAAATATAACAAAAGACAATGCAATTGCAATAAAAAAGCAAACATGGTTCACTCACTGCGTCTTAAATTTCAAAAGCAATTACAAGAAAAAACTTTAAAGTAACCTATGAACTTTGAGTTTATGTATTTTTGAAATATATGTGACTGGAATATGAAAAACTGTGATCGATGGGCGCATTGCACTTTATGTAAATGTGTGTGTGGGCATGGAAGCTGGTGGGAGAGGAGGAAGCTGTACCACTGAGGTAGCACTTGGAGTGACTAACAATGGCCCACACATATCCTGTGGCTGTCAAAATCTTGAAGACCCTACACAAACACTTTGGAGTCAGGGCCCACAATTCCCCCATTTTCCCCTCAGCGTTCCAGGTTTTGTTTCAGTTTGGGGGAGTTTAGCACAGGCTTGGAAGCAATATTTTGTCATTTATTTTCCGCTGGAAAATGCATTTTTCAGAAGCTTGCCTTTTTGCTGCGTGTTTCCTTTTATTGGCGGAGACACAAAATCTGAACTTAAATGTGCTTTTTTAAGTTGAGAAGCTTCTTCGTTGGACAAAAGAGAGGATTTCTAAGCATGGAACATCTGAGGAGATATATTGTCCATGCAGCAATTCGTTTTTATGCAGACCCTTCAGAAAGTTGGGAAGCTGTCCTGCTTACTATAAAACACAAGCATGATTTTCGAAAAATTTGCCTCACACTTTCCCTTTATGTGCTGTCTCAGCAGACCCCCACTCTCCAGCCTGAAAGGGAGATTCCATCAGAACGTGCAGGCCTGCACAGCTCACATCAGCATGGGGAAAACACTGCTGATTGCCTCAGAAGCGGGTACCCACTTTCCAGAAACTCAGCAGAAAATTAGTGCAGAGTGCTTACACGTTGAGGGTAATACACACACACCTGTGTCCCCTCCCAGCTTCTCTCTCTGGTTCTCTGCCCCCTAAAAGTAGCCCTCGAACACCTCGTATACAACACATCCAAAACAGATTCCAATCACTCCCTCGTGCCCTCATCGTTCAACAATGGCAGCCTTCTTGCAGAAAATACAATGTCCTGCCAGTGAGCGTTTTGAGAAAACCTTCAATAGCTGTATGTGCTGCTTGGCCAGCGCTGTTTGCTTTAATGGGTCGCTGACAGACTGACCTAAGCAGAACTCGTTTTACTGGCCAGAATTGGGCCAGCGCTTTCTTTGTACATTTGTAACAGCTTGCTGTCACTGAGTTCAACAATGTAAAGAGGACCACCCATGCAAAAATAAATGTCATGATGGAGCTTGCTGTGGTTGCGTTTGTGGTAGACTGTAGTTCTGTGCAAACACACCACATTACTGCTGACAAGGAATGGAGAACAGTGTGGCTCCCGACCAGCAGAGGGCGATCAGTGCACTGGAAAGAATCCCAGTACATTACCAGGCCAATATGAACTCCCTCCCGTTTTCTCAGAGTGTCAAAAATAACATCTCCCATTACTTTCATGGCAATGGAGGAAATTTAAGAAGGATGGTATGAAAACCTCCTGCCAACCAGAGCTGAGACAAAATGTAACGGTAGAACCTGCGAGAAGAAGTAGTTCTTATTTAATGCCTGCGTAAATGGAAGGTGCAACATCTTCTTAAGTTTGCTCCTACGTCACTGTAAAAATCTCATTTCTTCATGGATTTCAAATGGCCACCAGCTACCGTAAAGCACAAAAATCCAGAGCAGTGGAGGATCACATAAGAGGTCACCTGGCCACACAATGCGGCAACATATCTATATATTTCAAATGTCAAGGACTGCTCACATTTAATCATATCTTCACCCTTTGGCCTGGTCCACGGTGTAAAAAATCCCCACCACTAAGCCACTGTCCACGCCACTCCCCCACCCACTGCAGCACCTCTCCCCGTTGTTCCCATAGCGAGGGCCGTCACTGACCAATCCAAGGCGGCCGCCAGGACCTTGGTGGTCTGGAGAGTCTCCGAGGTGGCACAGCCGCAGGGCTGCAGAGAGTAAACAGGACACTGGGGGATGGAGGGATGGAGGAAAAGGGATAGAGAGATGAGAATGTGGAGTCAGCAGCCTCTCCGCCCTGCCTGGGGAAGAGGAAAGCCTGTAAAGCCTGCAGATTCAGAGCTCACACAAACAGTGGACTGCCCTGAGACTCAGCTTAGTGGATAAGGCTTTGGCCCAGACAGAGGGGGTAGTCAAATAACTGCTGAATTAATATTCCTGTAACTTGAGTTTTTCCACTGGAAGCCCTTTTGTTAGATTTGATTATTTTATTAGAGAAAACTATTTTGGGTTTGTTTAATTTGTGATGATCAATCAATGGAATTAGTTCATTATTCATTTACTTGCCCTACCAAGCTCTCTGGCTTGCAAAAAATTACTCAAGGGTTGCATTAACACCTTACGTGAGACTTGTACTTCTCCCTTTAGAAGATATTTTGCACTTTTGACTCCAGCACAGTTATTACTTATTACATTATCCTACAAAAAATTACACCGTATAAAAATAAATGTATAAAAATGCGGTCAGTGATTAATTAACTTTACTTGGTCCCCATTGGCAGACAGCCATGTGAACGTGTGGAGTTTTTTAAGCCTGTGCTAGTGTTCTTTAATATTAATTTTATGTTAGTATTAAGTTATTTATCCAAAACCAAAAGATATTCTACAATTTCTACAGTTTCATTTAGCAGACACTTTTCTCGAAAGCAGCGTACATCTGAGAGTAGATATAACACAAGCAAGGATCTAGCCAGGAGAAAACAACCTGGATAAGTGCCATAGAACAAGTTAAAGTGTGATAATAAGACCGTGGTGCCTACAGGCAGTATAGACGTAATAGATTTTTAAATTTTTTTTCTATTTTGCAATCTGTCAATTCTGAACTGGTAATAATTCACTCATTTAAAAAAAAACTTTCTGTGATTATGTACAGTATGTTTTGTAATTTAAAAAAAATCCTGGACACACAGTTTTGGAGAACTAAAGATATTTTGGTGGCAGTTTAAAGGTCGGACTTCACTTGTTGAGTCGAGCACTTAGTTGGAACAGCTATATTTTGTGTAATCAGGCCTTATCTAAAACAACACAGACACAAGGGGCATAAAAACCATTAGTAGTGGATAAACACTAACCTGACTGACCCACGGATTCAAACTGAAATAAGATGAAAATGAACTCCACCTTGATCGTTTTGTAAATGTAGCTTGAATGTAGTAACAATAATCCACTAATGTGATATTTAACTGTAACTAGAGGCACATTTTCTGCATTGTAACATTTGGCTAATCATACTTACTGCCAGTTTACTCTGGTAACATTTTCAGTCCAGAGCATTTACTTGTCATGGAGAATTTTTACAACATGGCATTGTTACTTTCACTTAAAGATCTGAATTTGCCCTCCACCTCTGACTTGTGGACAAATTACAGCTGATAACAACTGCAATTTAAGTTTATACATGAAAAGATGAGCTATCAAACAACTGAAGGTACAAAAACAGACATCAAAGTGTTTGCCAAAATGAGGTTTGAAGATAATTCACAAAGAAGTGTGGAATTCACCAGTGCCCAAGTCTTAAGGGACCGTGAAACGAGTAGCCAATATCCACATGTTATACACACCACCTGTTTCCAATAATATTACCCTTGTGGGTGATGACAGGTTGAAAAGTGATTTACCTGAGCTGGCTTTTATTACAAATCTTTCTTGCACCATTCCCACTGCTACTTAAGGAATCAGACTGGCTTCATTGTGGAAGTAAAACCCAGTGGTGAAGAGCGTAGACGCCTTCCAGCCGATTTTGACTCTCATGATAAAGATAAATGAGGTGAAGTGGCACAGAGGATTTGCAACAGGTATCGTCACTAAAAAAAAAAGATTAACATTATTTGTAGGAGAAATTCAATTTCCCAAATAAAACACTGATTTCTCCAAACATCATGTAAAAGATTTAAAACAAATAAAATCGTCCGTAAAAAGGAAAAAAAAAAAGAAAAAGAAAAAACGTGGACTTTGCATTAAAGCTAACCATGACAGCAAACTGTGTCTTCTCAATGGAATTGTCCTTTGAGAAGTAATTTTTTCCACCAGTGGCTTTTTCATTATTTTCTTTTAGAATCCACATCCAAAGCAGTGTACTTAGTCCATGTTTTCATAGATTCAGAACCAGTCATCTGGGTTTTGTCTCTCTATTTAATGTGCCAAAAGGGAAGGCAGAGATGGAGGCTGCTCTACCAGGAAATATAGGTATCTAATAGATCTACTCCCCACTCACATTTTGACAGCAATGGCAGGTCTGGTGAACTAATGGCATACTTCTCCTTCTGCCAGGGGGGAGAAATACACCGCCACAGGGGAAGCCACAATCCTAATAGACAGCTGGAAAAAGAAAGGCAGACATAAACTACTGCACGAGCTGCCCCGGGAAGAAGAAGACGCTCCGCATAACAAATAACGTGTACTGAATTAGGACGGACTTTTATATGATTCTTTTTATGTGAGAGGTTAAAATGGGGCAAAAATATCCACAGATAATCTAAATTCGATCGTATTTCACTGAGACATGTGCTTCCCCTTTCCTGGATTGCTGAGGCATGTAATAAAACCCACACTGTTTGACTTGCTTCCTCTGAACCCTAGAGCTCATAGGAATGGTGTTTAAGGTGATGTGAATGCCTATGAATTTCATATTTCAGGGAGAGAGCGAGAAACCAAAGCAGGCAGGTAAAAAGAATTACAGAACTTAACCCAATAATAACCCGAAAAATGAGTATTTGCATGACAGCACCACAATTACATTAGCGCAGTTAAACAATGAGGTGCGCATTTTGTCATAACTAATCACGAGTTTGGGACAATTTCATAAATCAACAGGGATTCCCATAAACATTTAAACACTGAAGTGAAGACCAGAAAATCCTTCTGCTATACTCACGAACTGCAGGGTGTTATCAAAAATAAAATGGGGTGCCAAAAGAGCTCTAGAGATTATTATCTGGAAGAAACATTCCACTGAGCAGACTTTAATAAATGCAATGGAAGTAAGCATCGTTGGAAACAAGATTCAGACAATTAATTTGATGAAGCACAGCCTTGGAACACAGCCAGAAGAGCGGAAGCATTAGCAGGGTTGCTGCTAGGTGACGCAAAAAATGACTAAGATTTGAACTACAATCGAATAACCACGAACAATACAGAAACGGTGAATCATTTCAAAATGCAAAGTATGCTGCCTTTGAAACGATCGCAATTATTTAACATGTAATTGGTGTTATACGATCATGCTGAATTTAGGTCTCTTTTGATAATTAATAGTCTCTGCAGCGTTTTGGGAGGCGAGGGAGCGACAAAAAAGGAGAAGAAAACCAGCTGTGTTTCATAAGAGAAAGACCAGAATTTAAAGCATGCTTGATTTGAGAGCCCATGAATTACTTTATCCTGGTGTGTGTGTGTGTGTGTGTGTGTGTGTGTGTGTGTGTGTGTGTGTGTGTGTGTGTGTGTGTGTGTGTGTGTGTGTGTGTGTGTGTGTGTGTGTGTGTGTGTGTGTGGCCTCCATGCTTGCCTTTCGTGTGCTGGAGTGCAGAGCATGAAATGGCTCTAGATTGCCTATGTTTGCCCTCAGAGGAGCGCTCTTTCGAGATCATATCCTAATCCCTCAGAGAGGCGGTCCACAGGGTCGCTGCTTATTCAATTAGTCTGAAGCCGAGGCTCTAAACATGGCGGGGCAAGAAAGAGTGTGAGAAAGTGTACAGATACAGCGCGGTGGTCCCTGTTTGTGTGTGTGTGTGTGTGTTAGAGGTGATGGTGTGGGACTGTGGTGGAAGCTGCATCCCAAATCTTCTCTGATCTGGCACTGATTATGTGTCTTTTATTATGCAGGTCAGGAGAAGCAGGAATCAGGAGATAAGAGCACGAGAGGAGACTGAAAAATATTTGGTGATATTAAATAGGTACTAAGCGCAGATGAGGTCTCCTGCCAGAGGGTGGCGCCTACATGACATCTCATAAGTAGGTGTTAATAACTCTGGGAGCTTGATAAAAGGGACAAGAGAAGCTGTGGCCCATTCCTGAGGGGTCATCGCTAAGCCTGAAGCCCAAACCACGCTGCTTGAGTGGCAGCTGTTCAGTTACCTGAAGCTATGGTCACCAGCTCTGGTTTTCAGGCCGTGGGCAAATGATCTTGTTCTTCATCTTTTGTGAAAAAGAGAGCGCGAGAGAGAGAGAGAGAGAGAGAGAGAGAGAGAGAGAGAGAGAGAGAGAGAGAGAGAGAGAGAGAGAGAGAGAGAGAGAGAATAGAAAATTCTTGGACTGCAAAAGCACCATCATTGGCTTTTATACAAACAGGATGTACAACATGGAACGGTTTTTATGTCTTTAAATGAACTGATGCTTTTGATAGGCTGGTGGAATATTGTGGGCCAAATATTACCTTATATCAAAACCTCAAAGGTAAAAAACTAAAAATGTATCTTTAGATACATCAATGACACTCCACGAACAAAAGTTTACAATAGGCTAAATATAGAATAAAATAGTCTGCATATTTGTTCAGTAGTTGGTGTTATGTGAGTGCTGACCTAGTTGATTAGATGAATAGAATGTTCCAGAAAGAAAAAAAATATTAAAACAATGAAAGTGTGCTGTTAGCATGTAAATGCGTTAGTGTCCACATATGAAGTTTTCCATACACAAACATGTACAGAGTGATATCTAACATTAGCAGAGGCACAGAATGAGGAGTAGTAGTTATTTAAAAGATGGACAGAAGGAATTAAACATATAAGAGCATTGCTGTTTAAAGGGGACACTGGGTTCCCTGGTTCAAAGTAAAATAACTGCACAAACTGCCTTGATTAAATGGAATTTCACCTTCAGGAACAATCTGAGCCTTACTCGGTATTTTTGCCACAATCTAAAGAGACAGAGCATAAAATTTTATCACTTTACAGTGTGACAACAGATGAATGACCGTACGACTAGAAAACAATATGATGAGTGCTTACATTTATTTGATAATTATGCATATGAAACTACATTGTGCATTTTTCTTTATTTAAATTTTAATTCAATCACAAAGGACTTCGTGGAACTCATTATCAATCATACTCGCAGTTATCTAAAAGAGAACTGGGTTTCAGATAAAACCTTATCTAAACCACTATAAGGGGTTTGGATTTTTTCTTTTTTTTAAAAAAACACTCTTTGCTATAAAGCTGTCCTGTGACACTGCTGCATTCATTTATCTCTGCAGTTAAGATGACACAAAAGCTATTATTATTTTTAGTAGGAAGGCCAAAGTCATTAAAAACCATTCTGTCCCACATGACCCATTGTCTGACAACTAGTGGGACAACAGGTCCAAGTACAACAGCAGTTACAAGTGCGACTCCAAAACATAAAGAATGCGTCAGGAGGACTAATAAAAATGTCTGAAGCTAATTTGCCATCTGAGAATGTGCCGGATTGTAGGTAGTGAAGGAGCCAAGTCAGAGCAGAAACAGCTGGTTAAAGCAGTTGAGAGGATGAACGCCTTAATTTATTGTGTCATCAAACACAACCCTCTGAACGTGTAAAGATGCAAACTCATGAGAGTCTGGGATAAACCTCAGCCAAAAGGCAACACGTCCTCCAAATTAAACTACCTATCCTCCAATATGACCCACATAAACATACTAGTAGTTAGAGATACTGCATTATACACTTAATCTGTTAAAACTGTCAAAAGGAACACAGTTCACTACAGGGTGTCCCTAAAGTCAGGACACATAGTAAATTGATTAGGTTAAAACGCTTAACCCTTTACGCTTCAGTGCATCGTAGGTGTACCACCGGCGGTATACCTACTAATTTGCATAGGAATTTCAAGAATGTCCGACGGCTGCAAACCCGATAATACAAACACTATACGCCGATGGAAAGCTTAGATTCTCATGAATCCGCCGGTATAAACCACTTTCAGATGCGATTACCACAGCGGGTGAGAAAAACACATTTGTCCGACAAAAACAAATATTCATCCATCCGTTCTCTATACACGGCTTCAACGCACACAGCGCGACTCACATTTCCGTGTTCATTATTACACACAGAAAAAAAGATTCCACAAAAAACGGCCATAATCCAACCTTTTACGGTACATCCAGACAACACAAGCCAGTAAACTATTTTGTCCAAAACATGTCCTGAAGTTGGTATAAAATCCACGAATCGGTCGTTTTCAAGGAAATGCACCTCGCGATGTGCATCCAATATTCCCTGTATTTTTCGTCATTTTTTTTAAATTTAAAAATAGAATATTAGCGATTTTTTGTACTGAAAACGGCTGGAATTGACTGAAGCTTAAAGGGTTAAAGAGTAAATATGCTAAAATTGACAGCAATGTGAATTTATACCGTTGAGTTGCATTGACTTGAATCTTGCAAAGTGCATCCACCTTTACATCACAAATGATTGAAATCATATTGAAGATGTTATTTGTTAATAATCCCATTGAATAAAATGTTGTTCAAAATTTCATGTCTTGAAAATATGTACTTCTGCCTCTGTGTCCAGACTCTAGAGACACCATGTACACTACTGTTCAAAAGTTTGAGGTCACCTAGTTGGTTTCATGTTTTCAATGAAAACTCACACTTTTATTCATGCGCTAACATAATTGCACAAGGGTTTTCTAATCGTAAGTTACCCTTTCAACACGATTAGCTAACACAATGTAGCATTAGAACACAGGAGTGACGGTTGCAGGAAATGTTCCTCTGTACCCCTATGTAAATATTCCATTAAAAATCAATCGTCTCTCTTGAATAGTCATTTACCACATTAACAATGTCTAGACTGTGTTTCTGATTAATTTGATGTTATCTTCATTCATTATCTTCTCTTTCAAAAATAACAGTGACCCCAAACTTTTGAAAGGTAGTATACATGTTACCTACTTAAAATGGGAACTGAAGAGCAAAATAAGGCTGGTGCTTTGTTGATCCATCTATCAACCCCAAACTCCCCACATGTGGACTTTGCAGTGTTATTAATGTGACTTCACTCCCTCCATCCCCAGTCATATTTGCTGCAGCCATCACAAAGCTTTGTGACATGAACATGTCATTTTGGGGCAATTTTGGAATGTGTTTTCTCAAGACCACTAGAGGTCTTAATAAATATCGAAGATGGAATATTGCATCTGAAAATCACCTAAAATAGCAAAGAGAAAACATCTTCAGGGTTTTAACTCTCTACTATTACTCCAACCTTGACTATCTTCTGCAGCAAATCTAAAGTCAACATTAAATAAGAAAGCACTAAATGCAGTTTGGTGTAAAAAGAGAGGTCATTTTGTGCAAAATCTGGAAAAAAAAAACCTCTAATACATTAAATGCTCCTAAAAACATCTCTTATTTCTCACTGCTGGATCCGATTTTCACAGCACTGTCTCCTCCCTTGTCTGGGGGGAAAAATGGGAATATTTCTGTGTAACGGTGAGCTGATAGACAGTGACACTTAGACTAAACAAGGTGGAGGTGATGACAGGAGCTGCGGAATCCTATTGTGGAAAGCCAGCACTGCTTGTCACTCTGGAGGTTTACTGGCTGTGACATTAAGGTGCCACGTGTACCACCAAATCCACCTTCAACCCTTTCCTGACTGTACTTGTAAGTAAATGTGACATTTTTCACCACTTCACGCACACCTTTCAATCTGCACTAATTTCATACTGTAGTACCACCTTTTTAGTTTTTTAATTATAATCTTTAAATTCTTATATTTTAAGTAGCAAGCACATTTGTTTGTTTTTTTCAGCTAAGGAAAATCTTAACAGTTTCTACTACAACATTAAAAAAGGGATAACCACCTTGGAAAAATTTTCCAAAGTAAGAAAAATCTGACTTTTTAACACAAGTTTTTCTATTCTATCAACTTTGCTTTATTAGACTCAAGTTACAAATTACTACTTCATTGTCACTAAAAAGGCTGTAAACCTGAATGTAATCAGGTTAACTCAACTCAGAGTTACAAATGGAAAGTTGTGAGAGTGCACACTGTTAAAAAAGGGGAAAAATCCATTAAAAAATTGAGAAAATAAACTCTTTAAAAAAGTGATGGAACCATTTTACATCTAAAAACTGTAGAATGGTGAAAGCAATGGTAGATAAAATCATATCTTTTGGTGATTTAAATACAGCAAAACTGCATCATTTTATAGTCATATATTTACAGTTTTGACCTTTTTTGTTAGCATGAATACTTCTGTAATTTTGATAGTTGTTATCTGCCATTTAACAAAACAGCAAAAATCTGGAAAAAAAAACAAAACAGCACATTGTTCAAAAGATTACAGGTAAAAACCTACAAAAGCATCATTTTTCTGCCCTGCAGGAAGTGGTCCTCTAATGCAAAATGCTGAACTTACACATTGGTCGTGTAAAAGAGATTACTGTGTGCAGCAGGAGTGATCTGACAATCACACGGGAGGCTGGTCAGAACTTTATACACACACCTCTACTCATGGCAAGCATCTGTTTCCAGAAATGTTCTTTTTTTAAAAATCACTTCATGTTTCTGTTGCAAGCACAGGATAACTCAAACCTTTAGGCTGCATTAACCTGACTTGAGGCTTGGGCCGTCTACTTACTTTGGCAAATCATTGCAGTAGGCATTTTTTTTGTAACCCAGCTGAATAAAAGACGAAAACCTCATTCAGATGAGGTACAAATGAGTGTGGCACAACAGAGCCAATTGAGAGTGCTCCGTGCTGTGGTGGGGGCCGACCTGCTGCCAGCAGTATTTCAGCAAGCCAGCCTCTGTCAGACCAGGCAGTCCAGAGTACATAGCTTACCGGAAACCAGGGCAGTTTGATTGAGTTCCTGTTATTGACTGCTTTTTTTGTGGAGAGCAGGCCTCTGCCAGGTTATTTTTTTCCTCTGCCAGCTGTCAGAACACAGACTGTACAGAATCACACACCCAAGCACTCAAGGCCCCGAGGCTTTCAACTCCAAATAGTCATTAGTCATCCAAAGGCAAGCATACAATATTTGATAAGCAAGGAAATGTCTGAATATTCCCTTTTCCTTGTAGTTTCTACCACTGAGCTAAAGGATAATTGTCTACATGCTGTGTCCTACTACAGCTTCTGTGTACTCTGGAGCAGGAAACCCATAGCATCCCTCAGACAGTAAATCAGTCCTGGGATTGGGATGCTCCTGTTCCGAGGAGGCCTAACTATGTGGGATGGAAGCAGTGGAGGTTATGCGGTGAGAGGTAATGCATTGTTTGGCCCATGTCCCAGCCCATAGTGAGGCCGGTGCTGGCTGGAAAGCCTGAAAGATGTGTTTGTTGTACAATAAGTTGCAGCACCATTGCCATCTGGGTATAGACCTTCAGTCAGGGCTGCACAGACGTGTGTGTGGTTCTCCGTGCCAGAAATAATAATAATAAAACAAAGAGGCCCATTCATTCTTCCTCCCCCAAGATGAATTTACCGCGGTAATGATATTAGAGATTCAGAGAGGATTAGCAAAGTAGTGGACTTTTTTTTTTTTTGCTTTTAATGTCACTGCTGAGGGCATCCAACATCCCTAAATCGATTCAAAAAGGCACCCAGTGGATAGAAATCAAACATACATCATATCTTTAACAGCTGCTGAAGCAGAGCCGCCTGTGTAGAAGGTTAATCTTCCTGCGGTGTCACCCCTGCAGATGGAAACAGTGTCTTATCGTCTTAACAAATCCGTTCAACTACAGCCAGGATGGAAAAGAAGTTAAAATATGCTAAGGTCAAGTGAGGTAGTCAAATGGGTAAATGGCGTAGTTCCTTCTTATCATCCCATATACATTTATATCTTGTGATTATGTGTCTTTCCTTGCTGTCATCCAAAGGTGAGATACACCACATGTCCTTTTCTGTTATTCAGATTATATGTCTAGACAAACACAGAGTGCACATCTTCCACTCTGTCCCTCCACCCATATCCACATCCTCTTCCGGTCACCTTCCGCAGTGAGCCTGAAGTAAAGGATGATATGAAAAATACTATAAACTACCAAGACCTCACATGGGTTTCAGATAACTCCTGCTGTCATTTTCTTCCTGTGATTTTATTTGAGTATTTAAATTGTAAGTGTAAAATGTTTTGAGGATTTCAACAAGGGATGATGCTAAAAATATCGCACAGTACAATGATTCAGATTGCTCTTCAGCTTACAGATGTGTAAATTGCAGTTATGTGACGATTCACCTGTCAGTGATGACGTAAAACACTGATGATTAATAAGTGCATGGAATATACAGTGTTGTCATATCTGGACTCATTACTGTTCCACCATGCCTATTTAGCAATTTTATAAAGGTATTCCTGGGGATTATGGTAAACTTCCAAAAACCAATGGTCATCTACAAAGTATGAGATTTAAAATGATTATTAACTTTTGTAATCTGCTGGGGTTTTTTTCTTCAATCACTCATAGGTAACAATTAACCAGTGACAGTCTTGGACTTACAGGGAATGATGTTATTAAAGACAGATAATTTAACATACCAAGGTGTGATATTTTTTAGGGACTTTTTTTGATAGGCTCCAGCAACCCCCGCGACCCTAGTGAGGATAAAGCGGTGTATAGAGAATGGATGGATGGATGGATGGATGGATGGATGGATAGTTAAAGAGAGACAGGAAAGGATCTTTCAAGAGCTGATGGTTATAACTTACTGTTGTACATATTTTGTACAGCTTAATAAATGGTAAGAAGCCCTTTGCTTTCTGTTAGAGAGCAGTGTTAGAACATTAATAAATGCAGAAGGGGACAGGTTAAAGCAGTTTCTTTTTTGCAAGCTGTCTAATTTACCATTAAGACCTCAATAGACTGACCAGTAGCTATTTAAAAAGAACTACAAAGCACTGGTGAAAGATTTAGAGTAGAGGAATTACAGTAAGAACCCCTGATTAATGTGTCATAGTGTGGAATAACTTTTTTCTGATGGATGATCAGAGAGTGAGGAACTCATGATGACTCTTTACAGTTAAAAATATTTTTTTTCTTTGACTGAATAGAAAGTTCATATAAAATATATTGGTACAAAGTAAAGCATTTAATGAGTGTAATTTAGGGACAGTAAATAAGTAAACAAGACAAGAATACTTCTGGACACAGTTGAACAGGGTAAATAAACAATAAATAACATTCAAGCACACCTCAAATTGATATAAGTTCTGACATCTAAGGGGTCGTTTTATGTTGCTGCATTGGACAACAAATCTTTAAAGGGGTTTCAACCGATTCTATATCAATTTTGAGGCACTACTAAAACCACCTGTCGGCAAACACAGCAATCCATTAAGCGCTACCCAGTGGTGCTGATTGCTTTGCCCCTGACCCCGGCTGCTTGTTTACTCAGGGCATGGTTGCCAGTGGGGGATGTGAGGGTGGAGAGGAATAATTTGAATTCCGTAGAGTGGAGCTGTGGTGAAGGGTACAGCCACCCTCTATCCCCTCCACCTAAACTCACACAAACACGCAGTCAGCCTCTGTGTGATGGGCTGAAGCCAGGCTCCTGACACACCGCCGGCCCACTGCCTGCCTGTGCGGGTAGAGCAGGGATGTGTTGATACAGCTGGGGGAGGCAGAGGTGCCGAGAAGTCAAGTGACTTGACCGGGGTCAAAGCACCTCTCTCAGCCACACGCACACACGTAGGATTTCACATGCATGGACCCACAATTCACAGATGCACACATACACGCACTGTCTGTCATCTGTCTTTTCCTTAAATGCCTCCTCAGACAAATTTATTGTCTGCACTGCTTCAGCTTCGCTCTGGAATGTGTTTATGAAACACCCTCAGATTGCCGGTTCTTCCTTCCTCTTGCGGATTATACCAACCTTTCAACGTGGGCACACTTTTAAGTCTACCTCAGGTCTCACCTTTCTTGTTTCTGTAGTTGACTTAATCTTTGTGCGAGCCAAGAACAGCTAAGGAAGGCAAACAGACCACAAAGGAAGCCAATATCCTTCTCTGGGACTTTTTAATGTTTTGCTTCAATATTCAGCCAGTCGGAGGTGCACTGTATAGTGAGTCACCAGCTTATCATCAATACGCATAAGTTTTGACTGCTGCCGGTGCACAATTATTGCTTCCTTCTGCCTCTAATCTTTTCCAACAGATTTATTATGTGTTTGAATGAAGAAGTTCATCTGCTAACCTGTCCTGCTCCCTGTTGTCTCTCCAGCGGTGCTCTGAGAAGAAGGGATAATATTTCAGTCAGCTCCCAGAGCCCCGCAGCCCCAGTCTGTTTCTGTATCCTGCCCATGCCTCCGTCTTCTATCTGTGTGAGGCTGTGCTAGCTTGAGCGCTCTTCGTTGTTCTGACGGGGCAGGAGCGTGTTTCCACCTCGTGAGTCAGCCTGGCGAGGCCCAGGTGTTTTTAATCCAAACTCCGAACAGTCCCTGAAGAAGATTGATGAGCCTTGTTATATGCGTCCAGACAAATAGTAACAGGGACTACACTCAGCTGTGCCAGACAGCACACACAGACTCTCTCTCTCTTAATAGGTGTGCTCTTGAATGAATTATTGAATGAATGAGTGAAAGAATGAGTAAGGGGTTGCATGTAAACATGTTTCTGCCAGAGCTTTAGGAGAGTGTACGCCTCCTTGTATAGGTGCTGATCTGGAGCAGAAATAAGCCAAATAAGTTACTACTACTACTACTTTTAAGGTCAAATCACTTCATTAAAGCCAGAAACAAAGAAAAAAAAACATATGTAGGGGTCAACAGGTATGGTAGTAGTAAGATAAAAGCTCACAATGTTCAATGTTGAACTTATTGAAAAAAGCCTAGGATTACATATTTATTACTACTGCTTTTAAAAATGAATACATTACTTTTTATTAGCTGTAGAAATTATTGTGTTACTTTACGTGTCACATTACTTTCGCATGACTCTGCAGCATCATTTCAGATGCACTGTCACCTAATGCCAGTTAATATCAGCACAAAAAGAGCACAAAAACAAAAAAGATCTTTGTTTTTATGCTCTTTAATAAAAAGTGTAATGACATAAGCCCAAACAACCCAAATTAGTTCATGGAGAATGTTTTGGTGAGAACTAGTTTTTGTAAGGTGTCACAAGCAGTGGGCTATACTGCTTCAAAATAAAAGTATTAACTGCAACCAATTAGCAATTGTAATGTGATTACTGACTTAAGGAACAGTAATGCATTATAGAAAAGTGCAATGTGACAAAAGTCATGATCTGTCATGCATTAATGCCAACAGTCACAAAAATACAATGCCTCATTACTGATACAGTTGTTCACTGACAGTGTAAAAGCTGTGACAATAATAAAGGGTTCACTTTTTCTGATAAACCGACAGAAAATGATCGCCTGAACCTGTATCTACCATTGACTTTTGGTTGCTGCAACTTTATTGTCCTGCTTCCCTCACAAGCCTCTCATCGTGTTGTTTTTGACCACAGTAGGCATTTTTTGTTTCGGCGAAAAAGCTATAAAAGCCAATGGACTACCAGCTTAGCATCAATCAGCTGGTGTATACAGTCAGTGGCTAGCTGGTGAACATAGAGGAGCATTTACTGGCTGGAGAGCCAGGTATCACCCCAAATTTATAAAAACACTTCCCTCTAACTCCTGCACATGCTAAAGTGAGGTGGTATGTGAAGAAGATAAATTTGATCACAAATCATGGTAGCTTGTGCACAATATTCTATTTTAACATCATGACTACCACAGTAGCAAACAACTCAACTCTCTCATGGTGAGAAAGTAGCAACACGTGGGTTTAAAGGGCCATACTACTGTGTCACTGAGCTTATTGTCTCATATCTTGTACTCTTGTTTTGGAGCAGGGCTGCTGTTTTTCATCACCTTTACCATCTGTGACACAGCACGACTGACTTTGTATGAGAGGGAAGTGCTGGCACCAGGCGCTGGGCACTGCAGGGGCCTCTGGTCTTATCAGCAACCAGGTCATAAGGCAGACTGACGGGGCATATAGGCAGGGACACAGTGGGACATGAGAAGGCAGACGGAGGGGGAGAGCAAAAGAGGAGGGAGAGGGGGACTGTGGGACTTCATCCATATACCCTCCGATGTGGGTTTGTTCTCCCGGGGGAACCCCTGCTGTGCTGAACAGGCATGCAGAGGGCAGATAACCGTGATAGTGGATGAATAGATGTGAGAAAAAAGCGCACAGAGACTAACAATACATGGCAGCCATACCTACACAGCACAGTTAAAAAAGTGGCTCCCGTATTGTTTTTTTGGAGTGTGTTTTTGATGGCCACACCTTGTTAAAAGCATGTCTATTGACTCCTGTGTCTGAAAGCTGGGAACACATTTCAAAACAAAGAAATAAAATCTACGTACACGTATGACTTAAACTGCACAGAAATGTTTGCATTTTGGAGGAAAAATGCACCGAATTTGTGTGTAAATGGCTTACTCTTGGGTGTTTGCAGCGTACATATTTTACTGGCACAGCCTGGTTCTCTTCTGGTCTCACTCTTTATTTTCCAGCCTTTTCTTCGAGAGCCTGCAATTCCTCAGGTTGCTGCTACAGTGGAGGACAGGCCCGCAGGGAGTCACCACTGTAATGCTAAACTGAGCCGTTTACCACTGAGTGTCTGGTGCCAGCAGGCCTGGTCTGCACACGTACACAGACACACACACACACACACACACACACACGCTCCAAGATATCCTTTCCAGGGTTCAACTTACTGCACTGCTTAAACGCACCAGCCACCTTATTCAATTAGAGCTTCGTTAGGAGCCATTTAGGCAGCAATTAGCTTGATTGTCTGAATAGTGATTTATGAAGCCAGGAGTACTTGCTCTCCTGCTCTCCTGTCTGGTGGATATCTGCAGCTATTTGCTTCATGATTTACATTCAGAATTATGACAAGCAGGTGTGGAAAATAAGCGATGCAGTGAGTGGAAAGGAAGAGAATGGAGGTGTGCGTGTGTGTGTGTGTGTGTGTGTGTGGGAGGGGGGGGGGTTTGATGGAAATGATGGAAAAAGGGACACAGATTGCAGAGACGAGACAATGGTGGGAGCAAAAGAGCGGCAAGCCAGAGAGCTACAGATAGCAAGATACCTTAACACTCAGAAAGGCAGACAGCACGTACATGTTGATCTTATATTGAGTTCAATAGAAAAATGAATCAGCGACAGAGTCGGGGAGAAAAAGCGGAAGGGAAAGTGTTAATAAGCGTTGATCCTGGCTCGCTTCGATGACCCGTTGGAGGAGCTTGTCTCTAAGGGATTGCAGCAGAGGGGCCAGAGCAGCGCAGCTTCCTCCTCAGGATGTCAGTAAGGAAGGGCCACGCCATGTTTGTCTGGGCTGCTGCCTACTTCTTATCACAATTGCTTTCTCTCCCTTTTTCTCCCTCAATATCATACTATATATCTATGTTTTCTATATCCAAAATCCTGAAAGAATGTCCCTCCTTCTAAGACCCAATCACAACAGTTGAAGCACAGGGTATAATTCTTGAAGTCAGAAACTTGAAACTTGCACATATGCTCAACATAAAACCCTAAAATAAAAAAAATCCTGAATTAGACGTACTGTATGCATATTCAGTGAAGTGTTTACAGTATAAATCCCAACTTTGCGCTGCAACTTCTTGATCTCAAATGTTATCTGAGGACGAAGATTGGAACGTGATTGAAAGCATTAGCAAATACATCTGGAATTAGATTCTTTCATTCAAACCTTTGAGGTCAAGGATAAACTTTGATGCTCAAATGCTGGTTGCAATTTGCTGTGTAATCACCAAATATTATATCATGCCTAATATAATCAACGCAAGCTGCTTGTTGTGGATTTACTGCCTCTGCTCAGTGGGTTTATAAATCAGTGCTTCCACTAGACTGCAATCTTTGTCTCCATGTATATGAAAGAAATTTTACGTACTCCAACAACAATGATTTATAGTAACCAAAACTACTTAAGAGTCCATTGTGCGTAACTAGATTACTGTAACTCTGTTGGGAGCTATACGCTGCTGATATACCACCTTGTGGCACCCTGATTTGTGCACCTCTGCAGAGGTCTGTGGTTAGGAAACAATCCAGTCAAGTGCAGTGAAGTGGCACAGGTGTCCTAGTAATGAATTACCCAGTATGGACCTGTGCACGCACCAGGATATTGGCTCTAAACAGTTAAAGACTTACACCAGGAACAAAGGTCAGGAGATAGCAGCATATATAGTGTCCCCTTCTACAAAAACTGCCCTTACAAATAAAAGCTAATGGGTTGTGTATGCAGAATAAGCTGAACTTGAATTAGAATTTCATCTTTTACTCTTCACAGTTCCCTCCATACTATGCATCAGATTAAAACCATTAGGTCGTAATGATCAGACCTTATAATGTAACCAGAGAGGGTCTAGTACTCCGTCTCAGCCTCCTTCTGGTCTCTTTATCAATCGGCAAACAAGTGAAACGGAGTGTCTACTTCTCATTCTATGGAATTCCAGCCATTCCCCCTGCGTCCCATTTTCCTGCCTGCTAATGTAATCGGAGGGAAACAGAGTCAGCTTCCCAACGCCACAACCTCCAGATAAGACCCATTTATCACATGTGGTTCCTCTGTGGCTCGCTCCGCAGTGGCCTGACCAGACTGAGTCCCAGACCCTGTCAAATCACTGAACTGGTCTCCAGAGGAATAACATGTATTGGTGTCTGGCTGAGGTCTGGCTTTTGGCTCATATTAAATGGAAGGAATGGTAGCGGGTCACATCTTCGTCAGGAGCTCATACTCAGTTGGCACATTACTGCAGTTGCTGCAGGGCCATTTTATTAATTTTGTCATAGATTGGAAATATGTGCAAAAGGTGGCAAGAGTTTTTGGCTGGATAACAAATAGCACAGTAGGCATAGCGTTTATAGTGTTATTGTATGTTTTAAAAACTTTGTTTAGTCACTTTTTGGGCTGTTCAGGAGTCAGACATGAAGTAAGTGCCTCTCTGAAAGGACCAGTGTCTCACATTTAATCTCATCAGAGTGGCATGTTGATTGCAAATGATGGGATTTTCCTGTGAATTTGTCAAATTTGTCAGGGGAAAGCATGATGAAATTTGCTTCGAGATCAATCTGTCTTGACTTGCTGACGGTGTGGCAAGATGCCAGAAGTCTCTTTCTTGGCAGACACATCTATGCAAGAATGCACGCACACACTCAGAGAATGAACACAACCACACATCGCATGGCAGGGTCAAAAACAGGAGATGTCGGTCAGAGTTGTCTGTGTCTGTTTTTTACCACGCTTGATTGAATCAAACAAGGTTCAGTGTCATTAAATGTTGTGGCAAGCCCTAATCCTCTCACCTCTTTGGTCCCAACACAGGAGAGCTTTAGTCTGCTTGCTGTCTGTAACAGCAAGACTACATTAGTGCCGGTTTTGGCTGAAAAGACTGCTTGTATTTCAGGAGTCAAGCCTGGGTCTTTTTCCTCAATGCATGGAAATTCTTAAAACACTGGCAAGACTTCAGGAAAACATTACCTGTGGCAGTGTTTGCGGTGAAGAGGGCACTGTGTGCCAGCCATCACTGTCCACCGATTCTGTAGGGAAGCCTGACAGAGTTACCTACTTAGGCTTTCCATGTGCACCACACCGTGCGCACTACTTGGCCAGCTCGAGATCCAAATTGCCTGTGGCGGTTCTGCTGGAAATAAAATCTACAGTCCCGCAGTCTTCTGAAATGCCTGTCATGTCTACAAAGACCAGAACGCAACCCCTGGATGGAAGAATAACCACACATGTGACACTAAACATGTCAATCATCAGAGCCTGCGACTTCAGCATGATTTTTGGCATTGTCTGCAGCAGACAGGAATTAGTCTTAGGCACAGTTGCAAGGTTCAGTGAAAGTGTGTTCATGTGTAAGGTCAAAACACTGCAAATTCAACAAAATTAACAACTATAACTCAAATGCTTTGAGGAAAACTGCTTTACTGCAAAACACGTGCTATTTCTGTAGCTCAGGCCATCTGTTTTATTGGTAATAATAAAGCTGGACTCATCAAAGTAATTGCTGCAATGTGGGAATGTGAACACACAAGCAGTCTGGCTATCAGACGCACTGTAAGCAAGCCAACAGTTTAACCTGATTATCTGAGTTGCTATATTTGTAGGCAAACCTGACATGGTTTCACCCAAAATATTTTTAAGAATTTGTCTTTGCGAGGGAACACTGGGGATGGCAGCAACAGTGGATCAAATTGATTCAAGGAGTCGGACTGTAATTTATGATGGATGCTAACAGCAAAGAGTTTAGATAATAATTTGATTTAGTCTTCCTACTAAGAAATTATGCAAGATTTTAGACAAAGGCTATCAGAACTGATAGAAAAAAAATGACTGTGTCCTGTAGTGTCAGGCCCTAAGATGTTAGCCGCAGATTTTAGAAGTCCTGCAAGTTGTACAAGGCCATCAGGGGATATTGTTACTGATTAGGGTGCACACGGTCTGTAGCAGCATTTTCATCCAAATAAACACCACAAACCAAGGTTTCCCAGCAGAACATCGCCCAGATCATCACAATGCCTCTACTAGCTTGTCTTCTTTCCACAGTGCATCCTGCTACCATTGAGCTGATGGTAAAGGAAATGGGATTCATCAGACTAGGTAACGTTCTTCTATTGCTGCTTGGTCCATGGCTGAATGGGCTTAAGTGCCCATTGTAGGAACTTTCAGTGGTGGACAGAGGTCAGCAGGGGCACTCTGATCAGTATGCACTTATACAGCTGGAATTTACAGCGTGATCTGACGTTTTCTATTGTGCTACTGAAGCTCTGTAGAGATACAAGGGTATTTCAGAGAGTTCTTAATCTCACAAAAAATAGAAATTAAAAAAAAACACTACAGCAGAAAAATGTCTTGCATTACTTCTCAACATAGTCTCCTTTAAATTCAATGCACTTAGTCCACCGATGTTCAAGTTTGGCTGTGCCCTCATGGAAGAAAGTCACATCCTAAGCCACCAGATACTCTTCAAAAGCACTGACTTTATCATCACTCTGAAAATGGCAACTATGCAAGTTGGATTTCACATGCTGTGTCAATCAGTGTTCACCTACGTCATCTAAAACACCTTATTTTTGTGAACAGCGCCACCAAACAACTGGGGGGAGATATAACATTCATCGTAGTTGGTTCAACTGCGAAAACACTGGTGTGAATGCGAACCGAACCAGTTGAAATTAGCAACATTGTAACAACTTTTGGGTCCAAACGAACCACTCTAACCGACTAACAGGTGTGAAAGCACCCTAAGTCAGCTGGGATAGACTCCAGTGCCCCTAATGAGGATTAAGATTTGAAGTACCCTAGTATGTTCATGTTGCAAAATAATCTGTTAGGAATTAATTTTACTGGTCAATGCTGCATCTTGTCATATTATGTTGCACTGCACAGCAAAAGTTGAGACCTGCTTTTTTGTTTGATCAGTTTGCTTCTGCATACATTTATTGCATGCATGGTCTCTGCCTAACAAGGCCGCAGTAGCTGTTGCATACAAATCCACATTTTTGGTATTGTATCTTTCAAAAGGTACACAGTCTGACAAACAAATATCCAGACTGGTTGATTTCAAATATGCTGCAGCTACTATATCCTACCGCCAAAAACTGTGATGGCAACGGACAAAGAACCGCCCACTCCTAACATAATCAAGACAGTAGAAGGCGGGGGGCCACAAAGGGCTATCTGCCTGATGACTTAAGCTGTGATTTGGTTCTGCAGTCCAGGGAGTGTCCATCAGTGTTGACCACCTGACCTCCACCAGAGAACAGAACACAGGATATTCGCAGCAGGAGCTTCTATTTACAGATTTGAGCTCCTTTGTAATTGCTTTCCCTCTTTCCCGTTATGATATATTAATGAATTCTATCTACAAAGAGATCCATTTTTACACTCAGTGACTGCTCCACAAGTGGCATTATGAAAGAGAGGAAAAAAAACAGTGACAGTGTGACATGCTGCAGTAGCCTGATGAGGCTTGGCCTGTGGTATCCGGGTGGAGTACGGTGGCAAGTTGTGGATGGAGAGGCCTGCGTTTCATCTCTGAGACAGAAAGAATAAGAGCGAGCGAGAGAGAAACGCAGAAAGAAAGAGA
Organism: Acanthochromis polyacanthus; assembly: GCF_021347895.1. Lineage (NCBI taxonomy): Eukaryota > Metazoa > Chordata > Actinopteri > Pomacentridae > Acanthochromis > Acanthochromis polyacanthus. Next base: position 22,806,650 of record NC_067121.1, read on the forward strand.
ACGAGGAAGATAGACAGTGGTGGAGAAAGGGAGTTAGGAGTTAAGAGCGAGAGAGGCCAGGGAGGTGAGGGAGCGCAGCTGACAGGAGCTTCCTCTGGGTCCGGTGCCTGTTTTCCAAAGGAAGTGCAGGAGGCCTAATCTGTGGCCCCAAGAGGAGGGGGACCTGGTGGCCCCCGCTTATTGTCCACTTTATCATCTCCTGCTTTTGATGGGCCTTTCTCCATATGGACAGAGACTTATCATGAAAAAGACCCACAGGAGACAAAGAGTGCCGCTTGGAATACATTTCATATAGGCTAGCACGTATCATCAAATTCGACTTCTGCAAACACCTAACAGGTTTTTTAAAAAAGCATCTTGTGTCCACATGCTGTTAACACAACAGATTCATGTCAAGATCAGCGAGCGGTGCGAGTCTCCCCAGAAACCGCTGCTTTCTCATCTTGTGTGGCGTCTAAGAGGTAAGTCAATCAAGGAAAACTCTGTGGCTTGTGGGGTCAGGAAGCTAATGCAACCACTAGAGCCACAGTTTGTCAGGCTGTCACTTCATAATGAACAGCTGAGGAAGTCACAAACAAACACACACATACACACAGTAGTCTTTCCATTACATTGACTTACATTCATATCTTGGAGCATTAATTAAGCTTTCAGATTCACATAATCAAACACAAGAACAACATAACAACACACGCGGCAGTGAACATTTTGTTAATTTTACTTCCTGCATGACAATTAATAATTAAGCATATTGTTTCTTAAGTCAATTTCAGCTATAGCTAAAACATGCACTATGAAGCGTTGGATCAGATTCCCTACATCCTTCCACTCCTCCTACTCCTCGTGCTATTTTGGAGCTGTTACATACCCTCCCCCCTTTGTTCCCACTGATTAGGGGGTCTGCTGCAGGGAGGGGCCCCTGCAACAGGGATGTCCGATGACCGGGACCCTTCCTCTGAGGGTTGCCAAGACACTCAGGTGTTTGCATGGACACACACACACATGCATACAGACACATCCTTGTATCCCCACCTGCAACTGCAGTCGTGGTCTGCTGCTGGAGCTATTATTGTCATCGTCATCGCCATCATGCCTATTATGACTAATGTTAAACTAACCACCATCTGTTGGCTGCTGTCAACACGATAGCACCGGCAAGTCTGTTTCATTTGTTTTCAAGTTCTTCCCAAAGAAATGAATTTTAAGGAATGAAAAGACAACTGTTCCTTCTATTACTCAAATGCGGTTAAAAGTCTGGAAAGCTGAAACAGTGTGGATGGATTTTAGTAAACTGTCAAACAGTGAGCTATAAATGAGCTATATATTTTCTGTCACTGACTGACTGATGCGACTTGAACTGTTTCATTCAGCACAGGTCACCCACAGTACAGAGCTTTCCCATTTTTTGGGCGTTGATATTCCTGTATTTATCATTATCTGGGTGGGGTTGGCCTGCAGAGCTTCACCAGGTTAGGGAGCAGACCAAGTTAAAGCTTTCAAGGACGAGCCAAAAACAAAAGTCCTTTGATGCCTAAGAATCGAGCAGAAAATTAAGTGGCTGTGTCTCTTTCTTTTGGTTGGGGAGGTTAACCAGGCAACTAAAATCAGACACCATTACAGCTGCCAGACTATTATTTATTCTTCAATTTGAAATCTTTTTCTCCTGTTAAAGTGTAGCAGTGTCTCAAATTACAAACAGCAAAGCATAAATATAACTAATATGTTGCTTATTCCAATGCATTTCTTTATAGTGCTATCGATGTAATATTTCATTTTTAATAAGACGATGCTGAAAAACCGTGTCTGAACAGTTCAACCCTGCAACAGGCTGCAACACACAGTGCTGCTTTTTATTATCATCTGATGAGGATGCTGACATTTTAACCAGGGCATTTAAGCATGTGCACAGTGGTAAATCTGCCGCCCTTATCCCTCCTAACTGCTGATGTGCCACAGTGAAAATGGAAAGCTTGGAAGCCATAGCAACAGTAACTGAGGTGGGCGGGGCTCAGCTTCAGCCCTGACCATAAGAGCAGCCTCAAGGCTACACACAATCTCCTCCACATGAACTATAACTGTGAGCCTCTCCCTTTCTCCCCCTCTGCCTCTCAAACACACATGCACGCACATTCCTGCAATTAATGTCAGGCCTTTTCTTGCTCTCTGAAGCTATCCATCAGGCAGAATGGAGAGCTGACCTCAGCCCCTTTCAAAAGGAGCCTCTAATCCAGCATTCTTAACTCGATTACAGAGTGTCAGAGGGATCAGAGGGACCCTCTCACCTGTCATCTATCACGACGATGAGACACAACTCTGAGCTATGAAATCCTGCCAGATACAAAGGGAAAGTACAGCAGGGGGAGGCAGCAAATGAGAGCGGGACATTTAAGGTAGCGTTAAGCAGTGTGTCATACCTTTCTACGTGAGAAAGCAATTGCAAATGTTACACCTGTACAGTATGTGTGTGGTGTATCACATATCAGTATGTTAATGTGCTTGTTGACTTCTCCTCAGTTAAACATTTATTAACACTCTTCCACACAAAGCTTTCTTTTGATACTTCAAATAGTAGTTGTGGACAACACAGTCTATGACAGTGGTGGGCAAACTTTTTGGCTCGGGGCCACACTGACTTTTGAACTTCAACAGATGGGACAGACCAGCATCAGATGGTTGGAGATTGTGCAAACTAATATGAATTACATGTTAACCCATAAGAACCCAGACCCATTTTTCCTTAAAGGACTTAAGGAGTTAAGGTCAGACATAAAGCTTTACAAGGAAGAGACTGGGGCACTCAAAGTGCTTGTTATACTGGTGTCACCGTGAGTTCTTAGGGTTAAAGACAATACTGACAAAGTAAAGAATACTCACATTCAGTTTCACTGGGAACAGTGTTGTTGGTCACCCTTTTTTGCCAGTGCATCAGTCTGGTGTCAGTTTGGTTGTGGCAGTTCTCAGGATCGATCTGAGGTGTTCATCGGTTAATTGGGATCTGTGGTGTGCTTTGTTGATGTTCATCAAGCTAAACATCTGCTCACACACGTAGGTAGATCCAAACAACACCAGCATCCTCTGTGCCATCTTCCCAATGTTTGGAAACTTGGCTTGACTTAGTGAAGCGTAAAAGCCATTCAGTTTAAGGGAGCTGAACTTCTCTAAGACCGAGTCACTTTGAAGATCCATCAGTTCCAACTACAACTCCTGAGGTGCCGTTTTTGGGTCTTGTGACAAAGGACATGATACCAGCTGAAGTGTCTTGTCAATTTTTTCAAAATCAGAGAACCGACGACAGAATTGTCCGTGTAGGTCTTCTAGTGATTCCTTATATTTCATCACATGTCCACTGGCATCTGTCAGCGTCGCCAGTGTAGGGAAATGAGCAAAGGATTTTTTTTGACATTTCTCTTGAGAATAAAGTCAGTTTGGCTTTGAAGGTTGTGTACATTTCGTGCACAAATTGATCTTTCCCTTGCAGCTTCACATTCAGCTCATTCATGTGTGTCAGTATGTCCACGGCAAAAGCAAAATCACAGCCAATCTCTGTCGCGCAGCTCAGGAAAATCATCGGTTTTCCAGATTAACTCAAAAATGAGCTAATCTCGCCTTTGATCTCCCACACTCGCTGACATACTTTCCCCAAACTTAACCAGCAGACATGAGAGTGGTAAAGCAAGTCCTGGTGATCAGCATCAGTTTCTTCAACAAACTTCATGAACTGATGATGCTGAAGCCCTCTCGCTTGTATAAAGTCAACGAGTTTTACGACTGGCTTCACGACATGGTCAAGATGCAAAACAGACTTACAGACCGCTTCCTGGTGGATTATGCAGTGTAGGAAAATCACATCCAGCTCAGGGTTTTCCTCCTTCACCTTATCCTGGATTCTTTTCAGCAGCCCGACGTATTTTCCTGTCGAGTTTGGGGATCCATCCGTGGTGACATTGGCGAGTTTACACCAAGACAGCTTCATCCTCTGGATGACCCAGACATCCTGTCCTACAGTCCTCTCCACGTGGTTCCCCTTCATGGACTCCATGGTCAAAAATTCCTCCATTGTCTTAAAATGTTCATTAAACCCTCTAATAAAAATTAAAAGCTGAGCAGTGTCTTCTATGTCATTACTTTCGTCCAGTGCTAATGAATATAGCTTGAAGGACTTCGCTTTTTCGTTCAGTGAGCTGGCTCTGTCTTCATTGATTAGTTCAACACAGCGAGTAACTGTCCTGTTGATAAACTAATTTTTTCAAATATGTTTTTGCTCTCTAGGCACAGGAGACCTGCTGTCTCTACCATGCATTCTTTCAAAAACTCCCCTTCTGAGAAAGGCTTGCTAGCCTTTGCTATTTTGAATGCTAGCAAATAACTTGCCTTCGTGCTGTACTCTTGAATCGTAGTTTGCAGAAAAAACGTATTCTGCTGAGTCTGTAAACTGGCTGCCAGCCTCTGAGCCGTTGCTGTCCGTTCTTGCGCTGACTGGTTGCTAAAGTAGTTAGCATGCTTCGTGGAAAAGTGCCGGCTGACATTGTATTCTTTAAAAAACCGCAACGGTTTCATTGCAAATAAGACATAAAGTCTTTGAACGGACTTCAGCGAAAAAATATTTAGTAGTCCACTCCTTCCGAAACACTCGACACTCACTGTTGACTTCTCTTTTCTTTGATCCGCTCAATGCAGCTTCAACGTAGAAGAAGAGAAAATAAACCAACAAAGGTGACTTGTGTCTGGAGCGCGCCATCTAGTGGGGACAACAGAAACGTCGGGTACTGCAGGGGAAGGCCAAATGAATGTGGTCTTTACTGTAATTTCGTCAGTTTTAATAGTAACAAAATTATTTCGCAGGCCGGATTGAAAAGCCCAACGGGCAGTAGTTTGCCCATGCCTGTCATGGATGAGACTGAAAGCAATGCACAAGCCTTGTATTTGGACTAATATGCTACTCATCCGGATTATACGATTGTATTCATTTGTTTCCACAATCGCTTGGATTGGCTTAAAGACAGTCCTTCAGTCAAGGTCAACTTTTTTCTGCGATAAACATGTTCATATGGTGTTTATTATATGATAGAAGAGATATCAGGGGTAAAACATTCATATAATGAATGGCAACACCATGGCTGAGCATTTCCAAATTGAAACTGCAGTCTCAATAACAGGGATTCAAGTTTCAATGTAATGTTTCAATGTAACAAACCAATCTTGTCAACATTGTGAAACTTCATTTGTCTTCAGAACTGGTTTGTGAATAAATGTGTAAGACTGAATCACTCCAATATTACAACTCGTCGTTGTGTAACAGAGTAGTTTTCTTTTTATGAGAATCAAGGTGGGCTGGTGTCCTCAGCTGCAATGAGAGTTCAGGAGTGGGTAAAGAGAGAGAAACAGGGACTTCATGGATCTATTTCAAACACAGATTCTAAACAAAGCAACAGTGTAGAGTGTACAATGTTCCATCCATCCATCCTCTATACACCGCTTTATCCTCACTAGGGTCGCGGGGGGTGCTGGAGCCTATCCCAGCTGACTCGGGCAAAGGCAGGGGACACCCTGGACAGGTCGCCAGTCTGTCGCAGGGCTACATGTACAGACAAACAATCACACTCACATTCACACCTACGGGCAATGTTGTCTAAGTTATTTTAAAGCAGGATAGGATTACTTTTAATTTAAAAAAGGTTTTAATCAATGACCAGAGAGGGACTTTAAGGCACTGAAAATGACATTTTGTCAAAATGCCACATAATATTGTGAACTAATCAATCTGTGCTGTGTTTACATTAAGACAATCAGTTTCCCAAATTTTATCATTTGAAAACAACTGTTCAATTTTTAAAATGGAAAAATTGGAAGATGGAAAAAAAACAATTCTTTTATTTATCGGAACAAGTAGACACAAAGTAAACATAAGTTGAGACTAATAGTCACAGTTCTCAGGGCGGGTCTCCCTCATCGTGACCTCCCTGTATCACTTCAGTCATCACGATACCTTAATGGATGGTTATGTTTCCTTGCAGACCTGCAGAGGTGAACAAGTGACCACAACTGGAGCCTGTGATGTTGATGGTACAACTCTCCCTCTCTCTCTCTCTGTCTCTCTCTCTCTTCCTTTCACTCGGTCTGCCTGGCATGTTGTGTGAAGGCAGGAAGGAGCGAGATTCACCGGTGGCTCATTAAAAGCCATTAAGGAGCAGCACACAGACAGGATGCGGGTAGTGAATAGAGGAAAGCAGGGCAGGGCTGAGGACACTGTTACTCTCTCTCACCCCCACCTCCACTGCCTGCTCTCCTCTCCATCACACACACACATTCACGCACTGTTATCTTCTCCACACAGCACTTCCTATGGCCCCACACATATTCCAACTAGCCCCTGCTCTTAGTTCTGCCAACTCATGTCTCACACCCCTCTGACCTGAGTGTGTGATGAACAGGCCGGGCGATAACACGTTTTTCACTTTGCTGCTCTCGCTATCTCTTTGTCTGATACCTTATCTCTTGTTCACTCCCTTTGTTTGTCCATCTCTTTGCCCTTTTTCACCTCAGACTCCCCGTCTCTTTTGATACTAGTCATCTTTTTGGCACAATGCGTACAGTCAGGGACCGGAAACGCGGAAAAGCAGAGCTGCCCGGTACACAGTCCAGCGTACTGTCTGGGGCCTCTGGGTCACAGAGCTTTTAAAAAAAGAGGTCTGCTGAGTTGGGATCGTGGCCCTGTGGCGTCAAACAGAAGCTCCACCTGAATGTGACCTGAGGCCTGGGAGGGAAGGGACCAGGCATTATCAGTAGTCCTGACGGGGATGATGGATAAATCAAGATCGTCGTCTGGGCAAACCTGTGATACTTCAGTGATTTTCCAGGGAACTAACCGAGCTCTTTCATTTGTTTGTCATAGTAGCTGCCTGCCACTGATGGAAATGAGGCTGATTAGTGCACTAAAACAATAAAGCTGTCACATGAACAGCCAAAACAGTAAACTAAAATCCCCTAAAATGCGTCATAAAGCCGACTGGACCTGCATAGTTTTTTGATAACTCTCTGTGGCTTTCATGAGTGACTACTATCACATTGCGGATTTTACTCACTGGAAACAGAAATACGTTTTTGAGTGTGTATGCTTGATTGTTTTTTACACACACAGACAATTTCCTCCATTAATTAAAGACAAACTCCTTAAATTGATCGACAAAATATTTTTGTTTTGTTTTGGCTCTGAGGAAATCCGACAGCGTCCCTGCATTTGTAAACCCCTTTCACTCTCCGTTGGTGTGTCAGGTCTTTCTCTGCAACCACACACTTGGCAGCCACCTCCTGGCTTTCAAGCTTTTCTTATGCTGGGTCCTCACCCAGGAAAATGTCAGTGTTACATATAAATCTAGAATTAATGTCACTCAGCGTTTCACCGCACAGTTAAATGTGCAAAACAGAACCAGTGTGCTTAGGCACAAACATGATGTTCTGGAAGTGGTATATTATCATCAAGGAATGTGTCCTCTTGGAAGAAAACATGAACTAATCACTGTGTCATTTCAATAATGAAACACTTTCTATTGTCATCACTGCTGTTTCTGTATGTGTCAACTACATTGTTACTTTTACTCACTGACATTCTGTCAATGAGAGAGCCCAAACTCTCATTCAAGTAATTACAAACTCTTGACACCGATGACCCTGTTAGAGTGAAGTGCAACTGGAGAGTTTCAAAATACTAAAGCTGAGTTAAGAGTCGCATACCGGCAAGGCTTGGACAAAAAAAGCTGGCTGAGGTTGGTAGTAGCAGAGTTGTCCCTTGCCAAAGACAAATATAAATATAGCGGTGTCATTATCTGCAGCCGTTAACCAGGATCATTTTTCTCTCCTGCTTGCACGTGCTGCTTGCAGGTGTTGCCATAGAAAGTAATCCTGTTTACTCAACTGCGCCACTCTCGCTGACAGAAGTTCCACATTGGAGTTTGCAGGATTTAGGAAAATCACATAGAGGGTAATAACTTTGTTTTGATGAGAAAAACTCTGCCCAGATGGCAAATGTAGCTAATTAAAGTAGTATGTGTTCACACATACCGTACTTCAGGGAATGTGTGTGAGGTGTAATATAAAATTCAGTGCAGTTTACAAATTTTACAAAGCTGATGATGAGACTCAAAAATCTCATATGGCTCCTCCTACATTCAAAATAACTCCAGTAACAACACTGGACTCACACACAACATGTTGGAGAAAATCACAGTCAGAAAAGAGTGAAAATAATGCTAATGGGAGCTGAGCAGAGCCTGTCCTGTAAACATGTGGACATGAAGTGCCACAGTGCAGCAGATGTATGAGGAATCCTTTGAATGGGATGACCACAAGAAGATTTTAGCACGCTAGAACAATAAAATCACCCACCACAAAATATTTGTCTCCACGGCCCCCACAATCATCTCAATATGTGATAAGTTTGTCTGCTGTCATTGTCTCATTTCCTGGTCTTAAAATAAGAAACCATGTTTCCTTTTATCCACTACTTATATGGCAACCGCTCACAAACGACTCGACGAGGATACTCATTCCAAAGCTATTTGTCAAATGACTAAATGAAAGCAATATGTTGCCTCGTTGGTCTGTTTTCAATGTTTAGTGGTCTGGGAAATGTTGTCACATGCTCAGACAACATTCTCAGCTACTACTGTGTCAGTCCTCACTGGCACAGAGGCTTAAAATTGGGCAAACCACCCATTGTTGATGGGCAGTGAGGTTTTTCTTAATATTTTGCCTCTTCATCTTCCGTGCAGATGATGACCCGAGTGCATAAAATCCCCCTCGAGGGGAATACTGCAATCTGTTTGTGGTTTGCAGCTGGACGCAGGTGATGGAGCTCTGCTTGTAGCCTGGAAGACAGCTGTGTGAGTAGAACTGGAGTACATATGAGGCCGACAGGCTGTCTTTAAAAGCTTGTAAAACAACTCTGTAAAGAAAGTGAACATTGTTTTAAATCTAAACACTGGTAATCAGCTATTGATTACAATCTGCACAGTGTACACCAAGATTTTGCCAAGACATAAAATGTCAGATCAAAACAAGCTCAACAGGTGGTGGCTGTAAAAAAGTAAGGTACGCACTGAAAACTCTCAATAAACAGGATGTATGTATGATTGATCAAATGATTACAATCTCTGCAATGTAAACACATTATAAGTGAATAAAACTCCACGAGGTCGAGGCTGTAAATTGCCATGAGGTCCTCAGTTACGAAAAACAAACTGTAGATTGCCCGTAACTTGTTTCCTGAGATGCTTTGATTTGGTCTGTACATTTGAAAGGAAATCCATTTGCTAATTGATTGGTGCATATTTTGAAACAACGCTGCTGATTGGTTTACTCATGGCCTGATTACTATTTATGTTGGAGTTTCAGTGGCTTCCTGTTGGGCGATCAAATCATGCAAAGCAGCGTTTCACTCGGCAAACACTCGTTTGCAGAGATTTGATCAGGAACGAGACAATTTTACTGCTGCCCTCTGGAGAGTTAATCAAATTATTTATCTGAAGTAAGTCCGGTTACTTAACATTTTGATTTTCATGCTGGAATAAAAGTAAGAAAGATAAATATTTTACTTAATGTGCAGTCATAGTCTTTATACGATTAATCATAAAATGTGAGTAAAACACACTGTGCTTTTTATGCAAGGAAGCTGTGCCAGTTTTAAATTTTATAAGTTTCTGAAATGCAGAAACTTGGAAAAAAGAGAAAAGTTTTCTTCTTTTTCCCTCTTAGCAATGACTAAAATGTGATAGCGAAAAAGAGAGCAAGCAGCTTTAATGAGATCTCTTCGCATTACTCAGCACATTCTGCAGGCTGTCTTCACATCAGCCTCCATTAGCTCCTTGAGAAGCAGACAGGTGGCAGCAGAGAGCCATGAGGCCACAGCAGCTAATGCCCCAGGGTCCACTGCAAACACAATTAAAATGTATGTGTCTTTTATTCCATGCCAGCTCCATCTTAGTGTCACTTCACTGGACTTCCAGAAGGTAGAAAAGCACATGAAGAACGGCACGAGTGACACATAAAGACAAAGAATGGCAAAGGATGAGGACACCCACATGTAGGTGACGAGAAGCAGGCCCCGGACAGCACTGTAAGTAGCTTGATAATGTTTTATATCATTTCTATGTGGAGCGGGGATACAAGCAAGGGGACTCGATCACGAATCTGTGTGATATTACATAGAAAAACAGGAGTGGAGGAGCAAACAGGAGCATGAATTTGTCTGAAGTTTCTCATTAAATAAAGTGCCTATAAATCATCTCTATCGGGATTCCTTTTCTCTGTGTGTGTCTTGCCCGCAATGGGGACACTGCAAATGTTTTTGTCAGGATTCTCGGTGTGGTGTCAGCATTTTGGCACAGGGGAGTGATTTAAGGAGGCATGGCGTGCTTGTCATGCCCCCACGCCTGACTGTTCCCAGTCTGCCCTCAGAGTGTATGCAAACAAATAAAACGCCACAGTCTTTTTAATTAGCTCCAGGGCAGAGATTGACAGCTCATAGGGCTCGTGATAGCACAGTAACCAGCTATTACTCTAAATATTTGGTGCGTTGCACAGCTGAGACCATAAGCGTAGGATTTGGCGGCATGGTGGGGTATTTTCCTATATGGTTGGCAAAGGGCTTGTTCCATGACACCTTTGCAGACAAAACAAAAATATATGATAAAGCAATAACAGAGGATGAGTAGGTTTTATTTTTTTGAGGTCACCACCTCACTTATTATCAATCTGATGAGCAGTGTTTCAAAATTCATTATTGTGTCATAGAGCCTCCGCACTGCTCGCCCACGCTTTGCCGCCTTAAAACAATGTTGATGCTGACCTTAAGGTTCTGAAGTTCAGCCTAAATCTCTAAGCTACAACATTAGTGGATCAAACCTCATCAGGGTGACTTTGATTGAGAAGAAAATAAATATTCAGTCGTGGAAAAAATGATAAGATTAGAAATTAAAGAGAAAATGGACTAAAAAATAATGGATAATAGTGGTCAACAACATTAAAAAAATGTCACCAAAACAAAAGAATACTTTAAAAAAAATGAATGAATTATTAATCCAGACCATGAAGAGTCACAGTCTGATGCTGGTGCTCTATTGTCAAAGACATTTTTGCTTTTGATGTTACAATCCCTCACAATAATTGTTTGTCATTGAATCAGGGTAATACCTCGGTAATGCATATCTCCGTAGGTTCTTAGAGGTTTATTACACTGACAGATTTGACACAGCATCAAAGGCAGGCTGAGGCAGATGAAGACTAGCAATTCCATGACATGTGTTAGATATCACATTTCAGTTCAATGGAAATCTTGCAAACCTCTCCGTGAACATTACACGTTACTCCCTCCAATTAAAGCCACTGTTTACCCTCAGCAGCTATGTGTTTTAATCCAGAAGTCACCTCTCATATATTTATTATAAAAAAATTCAGCTGCCATCATTCACAGTCTGATGCTATGTTGTGTTGCACTACCCAACAAGTAACAACATGTTGCTCCTTTGTTGCTCCTCAAATACGCATCTTTTATTGATTGTATCACACTTCAAGATTGTTCTTCATATTTTTAGCAGCGGTGGATGTGGATTGGAGTGATAATATGCTACATTCTTAATAATTAACCCGCATTTAATATATCAGCTTTCAATAGCATGACTGTTCTTCACGTACCCTGATCATGACCCCGGATTTTTGTGCTCACGGCCATGAAAGTCATTATTTAGTGTGCAACTGTGTGAGGGCATATCTGACTGTGAAGGGGCTTGTGTTTATTTAATGCCGGTTAAATGACGGGGTTCAGGCCTACAGCTTCCTCTGCTCTTAAAATGTAATTATAGGGGGATTCTTTTCGTGCACATGCATTTGACAGCTTTGTTGAACTTTCTTCTTTTCCTGATGCATTGATACATGATGCTTTGTTAATACTGAAAAGTTAAACCTAATGCTTTACATCGTTTCTGGTTTTACACACTTGATACAGTCTTTCTTATAATATAGAAACTCACAAACTGCATTGTTGTTTTTGAACACCACAGAGTATAAAAGTCTAAATTCTCCTCAAACAGCATATGCACTGTGCAATATAATGAAAAATATAATCCAATATCATAATGGGATTATGCATTATGTAAATGTGTTTTGTCAAATTACAAATTTGGGGTCCAAGTCTACAAGCTTAAAACAGCCAATTAAAAACACTGTTGTCCGGTGGGATTACCCAGCATGCACTGCATTTTATATTATGATTTTAGCCTGAAGAATTACAGCATGCACTTTATGCATAATCAATCTGTATTGATAATAACTAATAATATTAAGTATATTTGTGCAATACACATGAACAACTAAAAAAAAATGTTACCCTCTTTGACAATAATTTTGCAAGAAGGTTATGTAAAAAATTAGCATTTAACCAAAACCTAAAGCCCTCTTTTATTTATTTAAAACGTCATGAATTCAACAGTTTCTCGCTAATTCGGATCATTTAACGCAGTCCTCTATAGGTCCCGCTGTAGCTTATAAAACGTGTTTTATTATATTTTAAACAGTGTGTACATTAAGGAGCTCTCTCCACAGAGGTCTCACCTGAAAGCGGAATGTGTGCGCATATTTTAGAGGACGTTGATGCGGTGTGGTCCGTCTATCAGGACTCAGATTCATCCTCCTCTCCTTCTTGTAGTCACTTCTGACAAACCAGGCTCACTCAGAACAATTCAGCAGCAGGAAGCAGCGTCTAATACACATGGGAACAGCAGCTCACAGCACCGCGCAGGAAAAAAAAACAGAAGAAGGTAACTCGAAGATGAGGTTATTTAGATTTGAGGGCTGCAACTTTATGAAGTGCTAACCCTTTTAGTGAAACCGCTGATATAATCTGTAAAGCAGTCTTTCATTAAATTAGAAATGCTTGCTGAAATTTGTGAAAAATATATTGCAGTTAATTTATATGCATTAGTATTAATATCCACGCCCAATTTAAGATGCTCACTGATGTGAAACTCCTCTAAGCTACGTCACATTAATCCACAATCATTAGTGTATGAATAAATGAATGATGTTATTCTTATTACTCAGAAAAAAAATTACATAACAGGTTAGTTGTCCTCTGAAAAGTTTAGATGTCTGTTTACATGTGTCTCAGAAATATTTTCATAAAATTAAGGCTGGTATATGGGGATCCCTTACTTTACTGTCCTTTAATATGTTTGCAATGGATGATAACTTTATAATAGATGGGACAATTACAAAAACATTTAAATTATATATCGTCAAATATACAAAAAGAATAAAAAGAAACACAATCAGTTCACACACACACACACACACACACACACACACATATATATATATATATATATATATATATATATATATATACATATATATACATCAGTTCATATGTATGTGTATATATATATATATATATATATATATATATATATATATATATATATATATATAAGATTTTTTTAAAATTAAATTAGATGAATCAGAAATACTTTCTAGATATTGTTAATGTGGTAAAGGACTATTCTAGCTAGTACAGCTGATTTTTAATGGAATATCTCCATAGGGGTACAGAGGAACATTTCCAGCAACCATCACTCCTGTGTTCTAATGCTACATTGTTTCAACTAATCGTGTTGAAAGGCTAATTGATGATTAGAAAACTCTTGTGCAATTATGTTAGCACCTGAATAAAAGTGTAAATTTTCATGGAAAACATAAAAATGTCTAAGTTACCCCAAACTTTTGAAGGCTAGTGTAGGTATATCTATGATATTGGGCTGAGGGAAAAGGTTTCACGGAGCTTATAAAGAGTTAAAGAGTTGACAGTTTCAGATATGATCCATCTCTCAGCCAGTTGAAGTATGTGATGTTGTTGCATTCGGTGAGTTTATTTAGTCTGCTATTCATCCTCACAGCTTTCTTACTTGTTCTGCAATGCATGACTGAGAAAGTCAAACACAGCAGGACCACAAGGAGAAAAGAAAATCTCCTCCTTCAATTAATTCTTTTAAACGGTTTTGCTATTTTGCTTTTATTGTTATGCGATTCAGTGACTCATACACAAAATTAAAAAGCTATGACAAATATATTACACAGCTGATCACACAGATTATAATGCTTAAATTTTTTTTTGATGATTGTATGCAACAGACAGTATTTGTACTTAATTCAATTAAATCTGAGGGTGAAATTTGACCATTCCAAGCGTTAAATAAATAAATTTGTCAGAAGAAATATTATTTCATATTTAACCAAATTATGATGTTTTTGTCTCATGTTGATACACTGTACAATGACTGTTTCATCCTAAGAGTTCCCAACTGTGTCCAAAACGATTGTAAAATTATCAGCAATGTTGTGACAAACTTTAGATCCAAAGAAGTCCCCTTTTCATCGGAAAATAAGAGACACACAAAGGCGTTATCATGATCCTGCCATGTACTTGGGAGTAAAATTGTGTGTCTGTTTGTTTGTTTCCACACGTCAGCAAGAATTAGAGCAACAGAAAGTGAGAGGTCGGACTGGGAGTGTCGGCGCGGTTGAATTTACGAGTGTGTAATGAAGCATCTCTGACGCAGACAGACTAAACAGAGACTGTGTTGGCCTCTCTCTCACACACAATGAGACACACACACACTCACATACCTCTTCAGGTTGCCGTCCGCCCTGCTCTGGCCTCGAGAAGACCTCATGTGACTGTCCAAAGGAAAAACAAAGACACATAAAAATGATAAATCCTGTCATCAATCATATTTCATGTATTGCTACATATACTGTTTGTCCAGGCATTAAACTGTCATTTCTCTTCTTCCTCTTTTTTTTTTTTTTCTGTTGTTGTGTTACGAGTGTCTTCCTGACAAAGGAGAATGTTGCGTGTTCAGTATGACCTACCTTATACTGTCAAGAGTCAGGTGACTTTGGGAACATGCATTGTACTTGCTGATATGGAAGATTGGGCCTGGATGAGGTTCTTTGCTCCCTCCTTTTCAGCTGTGTTTTGACTAGCATGCCAGCTCTCTGACTGCCAGTGAAGCGCCAACACTCCTGGAGTGGATTGTGAGCATACCAAGGATGAGATGCCTTTGAAAGGACAGATGTTCCTGGGTTTAACCTTCCTCCTACCCAAACCACTACTCTCCTTCCATTGTATATTTGTTCTTGCTCTATAAATAACTGACGGGCATAAGTCACAGAAAAATGTAACTGATGCGCCAGTGACCTCTGAGCCCCCCTTCATCTTTGAAACAGACTTTGAAAACGAAGGCTGGAGGAAAGTTGGCTGATCCAGTCGTAGTAAATGGATTTGGGTTAGGGGACATAATGAACACACCCATTTTGTCCACATAAGGACTAGTCTAGATGTCTGGACTGGCTCAGCTGTCTTATGCAACAGCAGCGTGTAGTCCTGGCAGATGAGGCCAGTTCAGCCACAGAATCCAAAAATATACCTGCTTATTCACAACGTTCTTAAAAATTCAAAATTGAAAATGAAGTTTGCTTATATTTACTTGGTTGGGTAAAACTAGTATCTAATAGGCTTTCACATAACCTGCTTCTTGCACAAATATTAGCATATTCCAGAAAAAAACAAAATTAAAAATCCTGCAACATTTCAGGAATTTAAAAAAATGCCATATATTACTAGATTACATTAAAAAGTCTTTTGCGAAGATTTGCGAGGCTGCACCGCGTTTTGCCCTCTTACTGCTGCTGCTGGGATGAATGGGTGATTGTTCGTTGGCCCTTGTGACGACTCTCCCGGGGCCCATCAATTCACCGAGGCTCCTGGAACATCAGGTCACAGCTAACCAGGCTCTGAGGCTGCAGCCTGGCCTCACTGTGCTGATTTTGCCCCGGTTAGAGCTCAGGACCTCCAGGGCGCACAGCTGGGTCCCTTAAAAAAGTCCAGCTGAATGATTTTAGAAACACTGCAGCTCCTCTTACCCTGCACTCGCTCTCCATTGAGAGCAGCACAGATATCAGATACTGTGTTTTTTACTTGATATGTTCATCTTTGCTTGCCAAAGCCCCTGGAAACCATATTAAAGTCTGCGTTCCGTATTTTTAACCAACAGGCCTCTTTAGTTGAAGAATTTGTCCAAAATTTCCACTTTCTCCTTCTCTTTCCTCCTCTCATGTTTTTTTTTTTTTGTTCTCCACAGCCTCTCTGTTTCCCCATCTCCTCCCCACATGCTCACACACATCTTAATTTTCTCTTTTTCTCCCTCCAGCACTGCTATCGTGTTGTATCAATTACAGCTGACCACAAGTCAGGTGGGTCTGCGGGACATTTTAGATCACGGAGGGGCAGCCAGCTCGCTCGGTGCCTCCAGCCTGCTCCCAGACTCCAGTCCCAGGCCCCGCTGAGGCCTTGTCCCAGGCAGCGCAGAGAGACACCTGGCCAAACCGCAGAAACACTTCCAGCTGTAGACTGCCTGATGCTCACCACGGAGAGAATTCAGGCCAAAGGTGGAGGAGCTCACCAAGAACTACTGCACCGCCATAGACATTTCTCTGCCTTTCAGTCCATCTCATGCTTATTTTCACTAAGATTCAGTTTTTAAGAAATCCAGATTGTTTTGGAAATTTTGTGTCAAAAATGTTTTACACCGCATCAGAATAAAAAATCTCTTTCCTCATAACAAAGTAGAAGAGAGAGAAAAAAAAACTGTTTTTAAACTGTGCCTCTCAAAGTGAAAGTGGCTGAGCACAAGGGGTGAAAAAAAGGAGGCAGGGAGAACAACAGCTCCCTTTTCTCTCCGACCAGTTGACATGAAAGACCACATTATGTCTGAGATTAGAGGCAATTACACTGGGAGTGCGCTTTAAGACCTTTGTTTGCCAACATGACAGGAGGGAGCAGGGCTGTAATTTGATGAGGGAGCTGCGCAGAGTGAGAAACTCTGCATGGCGAGCTCCCAGCGGATGGACGCAAAGAGAGGCCTTTGTCAGACGTGTGGACACGGCGGTTTGGAGCAATGAGAATATTTAGAGAAAGATTAATTGATCCAGGATTTATTAATGAGCGGAGACGTCTTTATCCCCATCATTAGATTTATTGTGCAGCTACTATTTCAGGCTGAAAATTGAGTTTAAAAAGAGACTTTACAGCCTCAGAGGAAACACTTTCATCTTTGCCTTTTGCTCCAGACGACAGTTCAAAAGCTGCTATCTATTGTTTCAGCATTTATATTAATTCAAATGGCACAATTGTGTCGGTTCATTCAAATGTCACAAATATTGTAAACATACGATTCAGCCTGAACCTACGGTCAAACAAAAGCACCACACCAGATCTTCAAGACGGGACATCTCCTCTATTCTGGCCTGCAGCATTGTTCGAACATACCGAGAGTTTTCAGGACAGGAAACGAGCAGCTTGTTCCAGGCCAAGCGGCAGAATGGAACACGTCTTTATTTGAGGGAAGTCATTCCGTTGATATATAAAACACCAAAGCAAAGTTTCCTTCCCCCTCACTTTCCTGGTGCTATCCCCTTCAAAAGGACACGGTCCTTTATACTGGGCTCACATGCACACACGGGACCAGAAGAAAAACAAACAGAGGCCATTTAAGTATCAACCAACCTGCCTTCTGTTTGAATGGAGGGGCACTGCTAGGCCTGGGCCCATCCAATATGCTGCTGTGAACGTGTTTTCTGCAACACGGAGGGGAAGCAAAGTGAGAAACAACAGTAAAACAATGCTCTTGCAGGTATATTGTGATTTTTTGATATAGTCCGTGTGGTAATTGTTAGCACAAAGAGAAAATCACCAATTGTTTTAGCATCAGATGCTAATGTAATGTTTACTTATTTTGTGATTCAGTATTTCGAGACTTAGTGATAACTCAGCTAATATCAGACTAACTATTACACTCTTTTATGGCTGCTTCATATTAGGACAAACTAAAGCAGTGACTCTTTTGCCAACAGAATAAAATAAAAAAAAGGTCTATAAGGAGTTGAAAAAGTTAATGTTAAGGGTTCAGTGACGATATCGTATTATTTTAGGCATATACTACATTCAGCAGACAAACAAATGATAGCTGCCATCACACATGGGATGTGTTGTCCTTCTGTTGAAGACAATAAAATGTTATATGGATAAATACACACATTAAGAATGAGAAATAATAATAAAAGATGACAGCATAAATAGTGCCACCTGAAGGCACTTCTTTAGGTGACAACTTAGATTTCATATAAAGTCATTGCTAACCACAGTGAACAATACCCAGTCCTACTTTTCAGTCGTTGCTGTCATGCGCTGTTCGGCCACATTTTCCCATAAGGCTGTGTGAAAGGAGGAAGAGGACCACCTATTAAAGTGAAATCTTAGGAGTGATAGATGGGAGCTTGTTGACGGGGAGTAGAGCAGCCAGCGTACACCCCAGGGGAGGGGGATGATGAACAAGGGGGGGTACAGGGGAGAGTTCACTAAATGCAAACTCACACCTCTCGCAGTGGGTGGAGGAAATGGAGACCTCCCATGCTGTCTGACTTTTCCAAACGAGATGGACTTCATCTTCAAAAGTGCTTTAAACTTTTGCCTGTTTTTCCTCAAATCTTTTACTTTCATCTCAATTGTTTGAGTTGAAAAATATGTGCCGTCGGGGGAGTTCATAATATGTTAAAATGACTTACTCTGCTTCAGTCGGTTCTAGTAAATGGCGGTAGCTATTCCAGTTGTGTTTTTGTCCCACATGGAAGGGCTTACCACTTCAAGAGAAGTGGTGCAGAGCAGATTAGCAATTGAGAGGCATTCCCAAAGTTTGTGTAATATATAGCATTTTCTAGCTGGGTTGTAATATTTGGAATATACGCTACCGTTCAAAAGTTTGGGGTCACCCAGATAATTTCATGTTTTCCATGAAAATTCACATGTTTTATTCATGTGCTAGCATAATTGCATAAAGGTTTTCTGATCATCAATTAGCCTTTCAGTATGATTAGCTAACACAATGTAGCATTAGAACACAGGAGTGATGGTTGCTGGAAATGTTCCTCTGTACCTCTATGTAGATATTCCATTAAAAATCAGCCGTTTCCAACTAGAATAGTCATTTACCACATTAACAATGTCTAGACTGTATTTCTGATTAATTTAATACTATCTTAATGGAAGAAAAATGCTTTTCCTACAAAATAAGGACATTCTAAGTGACCCCAAACTTTTGAACAGTAGTGTAAATGCCAAGCTACGTCATATTAGTCAAACACTTAAAGCATCCTGTTATTATCACAGCCCTGAATACATACATTGCTATTACATAGACTATGTCTTATTTGGATTAAGCTTTTTAGGGATGTTATTGTCCTGTAAAAAGAGCTTTGTTTTCAGTGTGAAGACAATGCATTTTTAAATAATCACCAGAGTCTGAAAAGGATGCATTTTCTTTGGGGATTTTAAATCACTAAGGAAAACTTAATCCTTCTGTTTTAGTGAAAAAGACATGCATTTACATACATAGTACGTATATATTGCTTTTTCAAGAATGCATTGTGCCACAAGTAAAACAATAAAATAAGTATTTTCATTAACAGGTCATAGAAAACATCTTAAAATATATCAGTCTCAAAGATACAAATACATTTTTAACATCTTTCAAACAAGCACACACTAAGCTTAAATATATAAAAATGAATCTGGGTGTAATACTTGCAAGTAAATTTGCTTTCTGCAATCATGAGCCAGTTTTCATAAATAATATGACAAATCTTTTTGATACATTTAAACTGCATAAATGATGATCTAGTGATCACTGAGACGGAAAAAAGAAAAAAATGCACACAAACGTTCCAATGACATATGAAATAAACTTCAATTTTCTCACTTTCTAAGAGTAAATTTTAATCCGTTAGTCACATTATAGGACAATAAATTTATAAAGAGGCAAATGGAGAGGCTGCAGCACTTGTGGTTTAATGCCTGGTGTGTGTAGGAATTACTGCTGTAGTAGTTTGCCTTTAACTGTCAGGAAATGACCCATAATCTGCAAGCGTTTGACTGCTGTAGCATTCCTGTGAAATGACACAAGTTGAGGTAGATTAGGGGTTGGGTAATTAGCTCATTAGTCAACATAAACACATGGCAGGGCTCCCTATTTCTACACACTCTGCCCCCCTCTCGCTGCCCACAGCTGGTGGCGAAAGTAGGTTCTCGCAAACACACACATACCTGCACACAGACCTCTTCATCATTAATCCAGCTCCTTTCTTCTGGCCCTTTTTTTTCCCTTTTGCAGTTCTCCATACTTTTTCGGGCCTCATCATCTCTTCTTTTCTGCTTTGCTCCAGACAAGCCACTCTTTTATACTGCAGCCCTGAGGGCTGAGGGCCACTTTTCACCAGCACCTCGCAGCTTATCAGAGCACTTTATCAGCCTGAGGGAGAGAGATGTGGGTTAAAGCTCTTCACTCCTCTGCTCTGCAGCTCAGAAAACCAGGAGGCTGTCAGCAAACAAATATTTGTAAGCCAGGGCTCAGAAACGTGTGCCTTCTGACAAAGAGAGAAGATTTAGGAGTCTTGAGTTTCAGAGTGATATTCAGTGTGTGTGTGTGTGTGTGTGTGTGTGTGTGTGTGTGTGTGTGTGTGTGTGTGTGTGTGTGTGTGTGTGTGTGTGTGTGTGTGTGTGCGCGTGAAAGCACAGGACATCCTTTGTGCTAAAAAGCAAGCTGGTCCCCACACAGGATCTCTTATTGCTCAGGGGACAGATGTTGAACAGTGGGACCTGGACAAATCTTCACACCTCCTAAATGCAGCAGGAGGCCTTGGCTTTCTCCTCCACTTAATTTCTGGACCCTCTGTTCTGCCCCTCCTCTCCTCAGGCCCCTCCTGGATCCAGCATAATACTCCCTTTCATCAATGCCTCCCAAATAATATGAAATCTTTTTGGAAATTTTATCAAGAAGGTGTTGAAAATCGAAACATTCCTAAGTTTCAGTTGCGCCACATCGATAAAAGTCTTCAGAGAGAATCCGGCACATTGGAACACCCCTTTAGCACCTTGAATTTCAGTCACAGGCAACTTTTCATTGCAGAACAGGACTGGGTGTGTTTGCCTCGATGCCAGTGGAAACAGAAACCCGTTAGATGGCGTTTAGTGATCGAAAGTAAGAATGGGCATTTGTGTGACTTTTCATTGCACGGGGCTTGTTGTGAAGCGGGCCAGTCCAGAAGCAGCGCACCTTGGTCATGTGGTGCCTGACTGGGCTTGAAGAAGGTGGAGCAAGATGAAAAAGGACAAAGGAAAAGGATGAATGAAGCGAGAGAGAAAATACTATCTAAGAGATCAATCAGCTAGTGTTTGCTGACGAGTCCGATTACCAAATTAGAGTTTAGATACAGCCACTTATTCAGGAGACAAGATGGCTGATGAATCCATCCATCTTCGCCTGGGAAGACAGACAGATAGTGATGTATACCATTTTCTGGGTAATTTGAAACGGAAAAACACAGAGCTGTACTTTCAGTTTAGCTATATCCTTTTCGATGTAGCACTTCAGAGTTCCACTGATTTGCTCTTCCATGGGTTTGGCTGTGTGTGTGTGTGTGTGTGTGTGTGTGTGTGTGTGTGTGTGTGTGTGTGTGTGTGTGTGTGTGTGTGTGTGTGTGTGTGTGTGTGTGTGTGTGTGTGTGTGTGCTTTTGTGCTTACTTGACAGATTGTGCAACTGAAAATTTTGCTCCAGGTGCAATGAAGCCATGTTGGTTTCCAAAAATCTCAGTCATGGGTGAAAAGATGACGTGCGAAGACGCAGTTCATTCCATGCATGGGTTATGTATCAATACTTGAGTGATGAAAGGAGTCGAAAGGTGAAAACGCAGTCATAGTCAACAGGTATAAGTCCAACTAGCATACCTGCACATTCCATGTAGTTTCTTGCATCATAATATGAAGTCATATTTGGGCACTTTTTAATGTAAAACTGTACAATATTATAGAGAGAAACCCAACAAGTCCTTCCTGAGCAGGCACTTAACAAGCGAGGAAGGAAGAAACTGGCAACAGAACCATGCACATGGTGGGCAGCCATCTGTGTCGACTAGTTAGGATAGTAGTAGAGTCCAGAGAGAAAAGATCAGCACTGAAGAACAACAAGCATAAACAGTGGGCAAGTGATTGGCGCCAGTAACCACAGATCAGAAACAAGCAGCTCCCAGAGCCAGAGATACCTTCAGAAAGAGACAGAGAGAAAGAGGAGACAAAGAGGGAGAGCAAAGACATGAAGGTAATGACAT
This sequence comes from Acanthochromis polyacanthus, assembly GCF_021347895.1. Classification (NCBI taxonomy): domain Eukaryota; kingdom Metazoa; phylum Chordata; class Actinopteri; family Pomacentridae; genus Acanthochromis; species Acanthochromis polyacanthus. The sequence goes on from NC_067121.1 coordinate 22,828,917, forward strand.
GCAGTTCTTCATTTAAATGCATGGAAAGTGAAAGAGAAGAGAGAAATGGGAAGTCCCCTAGCATCGTAGGCCTACAGTAGCATTACTAAGAGATGTTTCATGGTTACCTGGGTCAGCTCTAAATTTTTTTTATTTTTTTGAAAAGGAAAGTTCAAGTCCTAATCTTAGAGTAGAAACTTGGTGGCATGGTGCTGAAGTGGTTAGCACTGTGGCCTCACATGGCAGGGTCAGCTGAGTCCTTTCAAGTGAGTCCAAAAGCATGCATAGTAGGTCAATTCTTGACTGTAGATGCAGCTGTGACTGTACAGGGTGATGTGTTGTGATCTGATATACTCTTCCTCTTGCCCAACGCCCTCTGCAGTATAAAATGGAAATGGATGGATTAAAGCAGAGCGAATATCTGTATCCTCCTAAAAAACTAGCTGCTGATACCACAGGAGAAGAGCCTGGCAGCCTAATGCATCCCATTCTAGTTATGGAAACTCTATTCTTGATTTTACAGCCAAGGTAGCCAATGAAGCAACACTAATACAATAGAAATATATTTATCCTGCATTAGTCAGTACTCAGAAAGGGTTTCATCAATATTCTGCACAAAATGAACTTAAATTGAGTTAGACTTCACTGGGTTAGTGCAGGACTGGATGATCAAGACGTACAGTTGTCTCTGGATTTTTGCAATGCATTTCGTAGTGCATAGAATCAGATGGTGAATAGCTCTGTTTCACCAGCTGTTTTTTCTCATTTCCATTTTATCAGTATTGGTATTAATAGTTAAGAGTAAGAACAACAAACTTGCTGTGAGGGATGCTACCAGCGACACTGATTGGTGGGGGAGAGTGCCACACCTTGCTCCTTGGCAGCGAGCCATGGCCTTATCAGGCTTGATGAATTACATTGACACCCAAGCTATCTTAATGACTCTGTCTATCTACCCATCTCCCCTTTCCTTCCTCTCCCTTTTCCCGGCCCTTGGCCTTGCTCCTCTATCCTCCCACTGTTCAAATATCCAGGGCTGATTTCTGTTATTAAGTGTGTGTGTGTGTGCTTAACTACATGGGAGTAGGCGATTACTGAGCCGCCTTACAATTAGCACTGAAGCATGATTTAAGAGCTTATAAAGTTATGTGTTACTGACAGCCAGTGACAGCGGTGGTTGATGACTCACGACAAGCGAGGTAGAAAACAGAGGTCACGACATGCAGACTGAGAAACAAATATGATACCAATAAAAAAAACACACCTGCCATAACTTGAAGCACCATGATGGGAACCAACCTGCACTTTTGCCTATTCTGAGAATGCTAATTACCTGTAGCATCTTTTTCCATCTATGACTAAATGTGGTTAGTTACTGGGTCTGATGTGTTGAAATTAGGTGTGCTGTTACTACGGAAGGTTAAATAGACACTGCAGAGCGAGCAGAGCTTGGTGGTGAGCAGTTGGCATCCTGGAGTCTCATTTCCTGGTTTTTAAGGGGGCATCCTTCCTTCTTTGACTCCAGCTTCCTCTGCTCTAACACCCATTGTACAAAGCATTGCTTCACAGGTTCTCCCCGTGTATATTGGAAAGAGCTACGTGTGGCCCTTGGACTTCGGCTTTAATTTGTTGACAAATGGCCGCTAAGTGCAGTCGTTCTCACCACCTGTCCTACGAGGCAACACTATGAGGGTGAAACACTGGGCTGGCAGTTGTTGCTGACCATGGCTTTAAAGAAAAAAATCTTACATTTTGTCATATGTTAACTCTCTCAACTCCAAGCTCTTTGCGTGTGTGCTTTTACTTTTTATTTAAATTCTGCTCTTGTTGCAATTTTGCTCACTGTGGGCTGGTTTTTCACTGTAATATAAAGTCCTAAACCTCTATGGAAACAGCACAACCATGACTAGAAGTAGAAAGAACTCAGAAAAAGCTATTTTGTACAGTGTGACTCTGTTATAATGCTCTGAATCATCAAAAAAGAAAAAAAAAAGAAAAATAATTTTTTGGCTCTGCGTACTATTGGTATTTAACTATATATTTTTAATTATCTCTTTGTTTGGATTGGTTTCCATACTAGTCTCCTACCTGCACTGAGTAAACACAGTCTGCAGTTCAGCCCAGTTCAGTTAGAAAGTCCCTAAATTTTTATCCCATGACTATTGGTCATAGCTGAGTCATTCATGGTTTCTTAGTTGTTCCACGGAGTGCAGTCTTTTTTCTTTTATTTTTGGCAAATATCTAAACGAGCTGTGTAGAATAAAGGGTTGTTGATCAAATATCACCACTTTAAGCTTTGGTTTGCTTCATTTTCCCAAATGAGCCACACGCCACAGATGGTTAGTTGGAAAGTTGGAAAGTTAAGTTGAAAATTCAGCAATTCCTTCTGTTTTTACAGATTTTGGCTCTCACAAACAGTGTAATTTTGGTGATTTTTTTTTTTTTGTTTAAAGTATAACGCGTCTTTCAAACCTGCCTGCAGTGTCTTTGGTTCAGAGAATTACTGAAAACGTGTGTCCTTGATGGGATGGTTTGTTGTTATCCCTTCTTTTTCCTCTACGTGGACCAAAATGGATGATGCTGTCACTGAAAGAAGAGCAAGGCTGTTGTTGCTGCTATTTTGGTGAAAGCAAATATTATTTTACTGATTGTAGCAAGGGTAAACATGTCACTTGATAGTAACAAGGACTCTGTGTGTGGCAGACGTATGGCATATATCCTTATCATTCTTAGAATTTTGCACAAAAAAGTGTACAATAATCACATTTATTTGCTTGAAGGGCAGTAAAACTTGATGGGTTGGACAAAAAATTGGCTGTAGTACAGTAAACGTCCACTATATTTGTGACACTAAAATTAAAGTGATGCACACTATAAGGAAAATCAATAAAATCTGACTGTCATATGTGCAATCCTGTTCAACTTAAAACAGGTCAAAGGTTCAACCGAAAACTGGAAAATGTTTACATTACTTTTTATTAAGGAGATAAGTTTTCTCACAATAGATAAGCAATATAATTTCCTTGGCGGAACAAGGTCCTGTTTTTATCAATTTTCGGAAACATTTGAAGAAAAATGAGAATTTTAAAGGCACAATTCATTGCTGGAATGCAAATAACATTGTATCTCCACTGCATAAAATGTTTTCACAGGCTATAAAAGTTTGTTTATGTCGATAATGTGACAAACAATGGTGCAGAATAGTCAAATATAATGAAATATGACTAGAAGAGATACACACAAAATATATTTTCTATTAATATGCTTCTATATTGAATGATTGGGTTTCACAGTATATTATGACTCTAATGCCACTGCTACATTAAATTCCCATGGATATTTTTGCAGTGTGCCGTCTAATAACAGCCTATGTAATATCATTAGCTGGGACCGAGGCGTATGTTTGAGACGGTTAAGGGGAGCAGGGTGGGAACTCTGTTCTAATATTTCTGCCCACAGTTGAACCTCAGCCCCATGCCACCACTGGCTGCCTCACATGAACACCAATTAGGCATGATTCAAGACAGAAATAAAGGCAGATGCACTTTGCAGTGAGGAGCATTTGTTTTTACTTCTCTCTCAACGTCAGAGTGGGTAGCCGGTGTGCGGTCCAAGTATTCTGGTTATAATAGTAGCTCAGTGTTCCGGGAACTCCGGGATAAAAAGTGAAAAAAACAAGGCGGTGAGGTTTTCTGGATAATAATTCCATCTTTCTGTATTGCAGTGCAGGAGGGAGGAGGAGGAGTGTTTCTCTCTCTCTTTCTCTCTCTTCTTTTTTTTTTGTTCTGGCAGGTTTCATAGGCTGTCCATGGAAAGCATACTCTGCACATTCTGCAGACAAGGGTCTTCAGGGAGGAAATAGAGAGGAAATTGTGCAGAAAGTGTAAAAAATCAGTCTCTCCTTCTCTCGTTCTCTGCCTCTCTGTGGCTCACTTCACACAAAGAAAGACTCCTTGTTTTCAGTTCACCTTTAATTACTTATATTTATCCCTCAAGGGGCAAGTTAGGGCACAGAGTTTTGGAAACAACAAGAAATCAGCATATACTTCATTCTATAAATTAAACCATGTTCATTTTTTGGAACAAAGTTTGTTCACTAAAAACAAGCATTTCATTATATGTTTTGCGTTTTTTTCTTCGCTGTTAAACTGCATCATCACTCACGCGCTGCCAGATGATGAGTCCCTGACTTCTCCGACAAGCTAATAAACCATTAACACAGTTTGCGCTGGTGTTAACGCATGATCAGAATTTTAAACGCAATGTAAATGTAGTGGAACTAGATCTCTGCCTCCCTGCCAACTGCTGGAAAATGATGTTGATTTTCCCCATAATCCCAGGCTTCGGCAAGAATGTTGAGGACAAATATGATGAAGAGGAACAGGAAACTTAAGCAGCTTTGCAAGATACTGGCAGATTTAATCCTCTAGCCCATTACACAAATAATGGCGGAGCTCATCTTGCACACCCAGTTTGTCACTTTTACACTCCACACTTTGCTTCTTGCATGACTGTAAGAGTCTGTATGCTTTTTGTGCATGCAGACGCAATCATGTGTGTAGATTTAAGCATTGAGAATTAGCAAAGGGGCTGGTAGAAAGAGACGGAGGGGGGAGAGAGAGAGAGAGTTTGGCTTTCGGGGGTGAGGCTTAAGATGAGGGTGTGTGTAAATCTTCTCAAGGGAGCTCATTTGTGCCAGGTGGTCACACTTTTGGAGCTGGTAACTAACCTCTACCACATGCTGTCACCTGGATGTGAAATTACGACGCGGGTTCATTACAGGAGCTCCAAAAGCGTCCAATGGGTGGTGCTGTTTTTGAGAAAAAGAGGCAGCAGCTGCTAAGGTAACATTCAGAACAGGGCAGCAAATTTAAGACATATTTGACCTAGAAAACTTTTTATTTCATATGTCTACACCTATTCTTCATGTTGTACAATAAATGCTAATCCATGAATAGATCCAAACATAAATAAATGCATTTACAGTAAATGAATACCCACTTTTCTAATAAGTGTTCCTTCCCCTGCAGCTGAGGGACATACAGTACAGTTCTGACGATTAGATACAGTAGACGATCCCCAGACTTTCGCTCTGTCCAAGTGTCAGAGCAGATGCATCTGTCAGTCAGGATGAATTTAGGTCACTTCCTTTTCATGCCATGCCAAACTAGAAATAGAACTATGGTCAAACAATCCCAGTGTAATCAAATGCTGCTGATGGGATTTCAGAAAAGGCCATTCATTTTCATTTAATTTAGTCTGTCACATGTAAAGAGTGCCACAGTGTCAGAACAAACATTTACAACAGGAAGGAAACGTATCCGTTTTCTGTCTTCTGCGAAGATGATTCAAGTCGGTAGCTTTGCAAGTTTGTCAGACAACTATGAAGTTAAAAATGTCATCACCCTTGATCCCGGGTTAATAAAGCAAAGAAAGAGGGGAAAAACTTCAAAGAAACTTCTAAGTAGATTTGGCAGTGGGGTGCCTTACCACAAAAGACCATGTTTGGGATTGAATGAAAAGAAACGTTTCACCGGAGGGAAATGTGGTCAGGCATGTTCAATGTATCAAAAGAAAATAACTGATAAATAAAAGGAGGATGGAAAGGTTGTAAACTTCACAGTCTGAGTCGAGGAGGGAAGGGACCCCCGTGGTGTCTGATTATTTAACCACAAAGCATACCCCAGCTTCTGCAGGCTGCATCCGAATAACAAAATCACACAAACACACATTCATATCGAAACACAGGGAGATTACCACGTGCCCAATAAATGAATCACATCTGACTCAAACAGCAAGAATATTAAAGGCGCCACACAAGATTAGCTGGACTTTAAGTATGATGTTGTGGGATATACGCAGAACAATGTTTTCAGCAATAGTCTGAAAAGTACATTGCATTTGATTTAGATAAAGACAAAAGATAATGGGATAATGTGAAAGCAAAAATGATGCTGTAATCTTAACAGTTTTTATATTAATACCATTAAAATAATATATCATGTGCATATATGAATTACACACACAAACTGCAAAATGTATGTCTCTTAAATACCGCTACTATTTTTACTACAAAGTACATGTTGCTTGCAATTAATGCATCAGTATCAGCATAGTGAGAAGTCTCCAGGTGAGTATGTAGTGTGGTAGCCTTGCATAGGCAGAATATTACCAAGATAAACATCATAAAACACAAAACTACAGTAAGTCTATCCACCTCAAACTTAAAATTGATGCTCAAATGTAAAGAGAAAGTCGTATATACTCAACCAAATTTGGAAGCCTCAGGACAAAGCTGGATTATCTGACCAACATGTTCTGCTTCTGCAATGAAGTGAATAAATACGATACTTTCTTGATCATATACACACTATGACAGTACTGAGACTCCGCCACTCTGAAATTCTCCAAATGTAGCAGCAGCATTTTCTCTAGAAAAGCAACTATATGGTGTTCTCACCAAAATAAAACTTTTTTTTTCCAGAACAGTAGCATATTAAGATTCTGTGTAACAGTGGATTTGTAGATTACAACATATATCTAAAATAAGGACACTTGTATTTAAACGCTGCTTCATACAGTATCACTAGCGTTTATAAAGTCCATAGGGCACCTCTAAATGCAGCTCTTAGATTTCAAAATGAAACATTGTAGATTCTGGCTCATTTACTCTAAGATCAGAGGGGAAAACTTAATTGGACATTGTTCCCTCCAAGGGACTGTTCCCCCCTCTCTTCAAACTATTCTGGCCAGACAAAAATGTCTACACCAAATGTCCTGTAACACGCAGTCAGGGATTAATCTGCGTGTTGTGCCTTGACTTCGTTGGGCCTGACAGCCTTGGTAATGGAGCGTATGAATGGTCGAGATTCCACTACAGGTAGAGAACCCGAGGCCAGGAACCTTTCAGAAACTCAGCTGATTACAAAAAAGGAGAACACTTCCACTGCTGGCTTGGTAAAATAAACAAATATGGCATGGAAACCCATCAGTTGTAATAGAGTTGCGGGATAGACTTGGAGGACGCATTATTTTCTCCCTTCAAAGGCACGAGAGAGCGAGTGAGAGCCTACAGCTGGGTCGCAAAGATGGAGCTGTTTTCCGTGCCATCAGCAGGGTTATTCATTTCTCAGAAGGGTGAGTAGATGTGGGGTCTGTGGTCGAATATTCGAAAAGAGGCGGAGCTGAGAGCTGTGTTAGAATTTGAGAAGTGTTAATCAGGGAGAGGATGTGTGCCTTCTGGCTTGTACCTGATTACCTCCAAATGGGCCTGCAGGAGCAGCAACAGCTGGGCCCTACAGCAGTGTGGGGGCAGGAGGTGGAAGGCAATTATTCGAAGACACCACAGATGGTACTGAGAGACAAAAAGAGCAATGACATGTAGGAGCTTTATACAGTATTTCAGGTACAGCACTCAACGGGATGAAAGAGAGGAATTTAGCCTGTTTCTCCAGTATCTCTATGACGCATTATGTGTTCAAGACTAAAAGGTCAATTGCTAATTATGCAGACTATTTAACCTCCTGTATCTCCCTCGTGCCATTATCTGCGGTTGCCCCTTGCAGGTGCCTCTAACAGAGTTTGTCAGTTCATTAATCCCAGCTGCAGAACAAGAATGCTGTTTTTCTCCCCCTGGAAGATTGGTCCTGACAGTGAGAGTGAGCCAGCGACTGTTAAGAGATAATCTAGGCTCTTTTTTTCGCTATCCTCTCCTCTTCTGAGCTCAGCACATTGCTCACCTCTTGCTGCCAAGTTTAAGTACATGACTCAACATTGTGACATCTCTGATGAGTTATGGATCTTTCTGTCTCTCCCTCTCTCTCATCTTTTGTCTCGGTCTCACTTGATCTTGTCAGTTTTACTCCCCTCTGTTTTTCAGATATGTTTTTACACAGTCCTGCAGCACAGCCATTTAAAGGCCAGTGGTTTTTACAGGTCTATAAAAAAAGAGAACAGGTTCTATTTGTTTTCTCATGTGTGTCTTCAGTCACCTGATTGAGTGGCTGCAGTACATTGGTGGATGCAACGGGCTGCTTATTCAGACACTGAAACTTAGAAGCTTTTTTTTCTGACAAGAGAGGCTGTTTGAATAATGCCTGTCTTCTCTCAGAGGGAATGGTGGCATGGCAGCCTCAACAGGAAATGCTTTGCAGCCAATGTTGGTTTCTATTAACCAAAGACAACTTTCACTAACTTTAGCTGCATTAAACTGCGCTTTTCCCCACTTGGGGGCAACACAACAACTACATTAGCATTTATTATGTTCTGTGTTTCATTGTACCTTATCATTGTGAGTCTATTATTCCCATTCATTTCAGCAGTGCTTTGGTCTCCACCACCAAACCGAGCCCTGAAGGAAAAATCTTGCTCTTTAGCTGCCAAATGCTTCAGTGTTTTCTTCAGCTACTTACCAACTTTGGTCATGCACAGTTTGGTTCAGGGCAGGTGATATGCAGCGGGTTTTTCAAAGTCGTTGTGCAGAAAAAAAACTGCTGCCAGCTGCAGCTGAAAATGGCTCTATGAGAGCAATGACAGAACCAAAGCAATAATTTTATGGGCCATCAAACCAAAACAGACGTTTGAAAGGTCCAAACATGATCACATTTCACATTAAGCGATACATTTTTTTTAACATTGCTAAGATAAGATGACTGATTATTTGTTGTAATTTTGCATTGATGGGTTGATATTATCAGGCAATATTTGCTGTTAGTGTAGATTAGTCTGTTTTCTGATAAGATACAAGGAACAGTGGGACAGAAAACCCAACACTATGTTTGAGGTATTTTTTAAGCAATTTAGTACTTATTTGAGTCAATAATTTAATTGAAATGGTTCCCTTCCAAAAACACATGTAAATTTACAGTACAACATGAAGCATTTCACAGACCGTGAATCCAAATGTAGGGCAATGTAGTTTGTAGACATTTAGCATCAAAAAATGAGGGCATGTGATGCAAGATTCTGACACACATAATTTCTGAACATTTCACATGTAAGGTATATTTCAGATCCAAAAATTTTCATTTTGTGTGTTCTCGGTTCATAAAAAATGAATTTATGTGAAAAAAAGGCAATAAACTCTCTGTCCAGCCTCGATTGGTCAATATGGGTATGTATGAATCAGGATATTAATATAGCAGCAAAACCCTCCTTTTGCTTTTCAGCTTTATTTTTAAATAGCTGTGTCACCTCTGTGATATAAATATGTTCCTGTAAGCATCACAAAATTATAAAAAGACACCTATAACACAAACTACGCTTATTTCTAAATATGGTGTTAACGGAATCGACAGGGAGCCAAAGGGACTGTCTGTGACCTCATAAAGATCAATGTGAGCCTTTCACAGCACGAGAAGGAAATGTAACAATGTAACAATATGATTGTTTAGCACTTCCTCTAACATGAAAGACACTCGGAAAGAGACAAGTCTATTCTGAGCCATAAAAGGCTCATTTTTTGTCTTATTTTAAACCTGTTTATTTCTGAGAGGAATATTTGGAATATTTTTAGCCTCAATGAAACGCGTCAGGGGCTTGAAGAGGAAAAATTCACCCAAGTAGGTGCAAATGTTTGTATACACACACACACACAGACACACACACACAGAGACACAAGGCATCACACGTTATAACTGTGCGTCACGCAAAAAGACGATATCACAACATCCGGCTTTGTACTTTGCAACCATAAAGCGACCACCAAAACATCTCCACCTGTGAGGCGATCCAACCTGTGATAATAGATCTGAGTGCCCTTCATGTGCTGTGGAGCAGAGTGCGCTGGTTCATTCTGTCATGGCTGCCTGAGGCCAGGTGAATGTTTCCTTCCCTCCCTCTTTCCTGTTCCTCTTAAAAGCCGGGCAGGTGAGGCAGGCAAAGCCCACTTAAGATAAGTGGATTACATAGCCTGTATCTAAGGCCTTGCAGTGACCGTATCAGTCTGCAGCACAGACACACTGGGCATGTTTTTGTACTAAAATGGCGAAGCTCTGGTGCATATTTTACATTATTATACAGAGTTTTACACAGAAATGTAGCAATGCTAGTTTTGTATAGTCGCCTGTTGAATACTTTGATATCAAAACTTTATTGATTATTAAAAAGTTGCTAAAATGTAAATATGACACCCCTGTTTTAACTTAAGTAAATGTTGTTAGCTTAAGTAAATCTGTAATTTTTTTTTATTTTTTAAATGTTCTTTGGGGTCACATTAATTTGTTTTTCTGTGGGTTCTTCACTACAGATGATCCCTTTTACACACACACACGGTCATTTAATCCAATGATAATCAAAAACAGATTAAATCCATAAACTGTAATGAAGATGAGCATGTGTTTGCATGAAAACAGTTTTCAATTTTCACAACCAAGGAGACCGAGCAAGATGGGAGAGTAGAAAAAGAATGTTTAGAGAATGAATAAGTGACCTCTTCAAACTCTCCATCCAGAATAATCATTTCCACTGCCACGAGAATAGCTGAATAATTGTGCGGAATGCAAAAATCTGGGCAATTTCTTGCTTGGGTTTCTCTAAATACTATTGGATTTATCCTGTCAGTAAGCCGTGATCCCCTAATGACTCTGTGTAAGTGATAAAGTGAGGAAAGTAAAGGGGCTTGATGAATGAAGCATGTGCAGAAAGAACAGTGGGAATAAAGACAAACAATCACTTCCACATCAGGACTGACAGAACACAAGGAGCTGCAGTTGTACACAGGTAATACATTCAATTTATTTATTATATGTTTTCACATTTCAGCTATTGACTTCCAGCTTTTTCCACTGAAATACACTAAACACTTGGAACTTAAAAGCCAAACAGAATCAGATAGTCTCCGCAATCAAACACTCCAATAATAACTGAATGTTGTCTAGAACTGTCTCTTCAATATATGGCGATGCGGTTGCTTCATAAATTAGGAAGAGCGGATTGTGTTGTTTTTGCTATATAAGGCTCTCAGTGAGTGATCATTAAAAAAAACATGTTCTCTTAGTCACGACCTGGGAATTTGGAGGTTTTGACTCTGCACAAAGTCACAAGACAGGCACCACTGAGACTGACATGTGGGTGAACTGTTCTCCTCTTGTATATCGGATCTGCTAAATTTTCAGGCAGCATTACTCTTAAGTACATTTTTGGACAGTGGAGAATCTAAACTTTTACTCTTCTAAATTAGTATACACTATTAAATACAGACCAGCTATGTCTTTTTACATTATTGTAATTTATCTTTCATCATCATTTGTCATCACTATTAGATATTATTGCTATATTAAAAGCTTTTTATTGTCTTTCTTGTTGAATGCAACAATTTCTTGTTATTACACAAAAATATTGTAAGTTCATCAGTAATATCTGACTTATCATATATTTAATAAACAGCTCATGAAGAAACGTCACAATCTTACCCTGAACTGTCATTTCAGGTTACATATTTTCTAACTTTTGTTTGTGTAAGATGTGCATTTACTAGTTTTGCCGTTTCCATTCTTTTAAATTTAGATTTAAAGTCATATATCCCTCTTGATTCTGTTGCGGTTTTTCTGAAACAAGCATTTTAAGTCTAGTTGTGCTCTCATTGGTCAATACTTCTGATTAGTTCCTTGAGTTCCATTTGGAGCTGTTTATAAAGTAACATTTGGCTCCTCTACCCACGTCCAGCATGATAGAGATCTCATGTGTGGAAGCAATCAATCTCCGTCACAGAAACTCCTCCGCTCGTCACTGTCAGTGAAGACTCGTTCTTGGGAAATCACTTAAATTACAGATTAGATGCGTTCTTGAATACAAGTGTGCGTTTCAAATAGCTGCACTTCCTTGTACAAATGTGTCAGTGAGACGGTGAAAAACATGTCCCAGACTTCCCTTTTCTAATAAGGGAAAGTATGACAGGCACGCACGCTGCCTCCCACACTCTATTTGTTGTCCTTTATTCCCGTGACGCGTATAAAAAGGGGAAAAATGAATGTGATATCTTTTTACATCTCAGTCCTTAATGCTCTCTGGTGGCCGAGGAACCCCCATATTCCCCCCCCCCCCCCCCCCCCAGAAAAGTTTAAAGCCTCTCGCTCAGCTGGGTTCTCCCTTTGTACGGGGAATGTTCAAAGTATTACACTGTCACTAATCATCCATGTTACAACATCTTGAGCAGCGAGGGCTCTCACTCTGACTCCACGAAACCATTATGGTGCCACGGGGTTGAAGGAATAGTCCACTTTGATCTCCTCAGAGGAGAGCCATGGAGACATCTTTCAGCCTCTTGCTGCTCCTCTCCTCGCTTCCCTCCTCTCGCCCTCTTCGGCTCTCCTCCCCCTCACTCCCTCTGGTGAGAGACTTTAAACAGTAGGCTGGAGGCTGTTATTTTGGGAGGGCCGAGGGGCGAGGGGGCGAGCGAAGAATAATATCTTGTACTCCAGGGCCCGGACGGCTCCCCCAGCCCATCAAACGAGTAACAAATGCGGTTACAGACCCATAAAAAATAAAGGGAGGGGAGAGAAGAAGAACGAGGAGGCAACATTTTTCTGACACAGTTTTACGGCTCTGCTTATTCCAAGGAGCAGTTTAAGCTCTCCCTGCTCTGCTTGCTCAACTCACCTCCTGCTTTATCAGTCACATCGACACATTCCTGTAAGGATGGAGGGGTACAAGGTGGAAACATGAACTGGGTGAAATAGATGGCAAGAAAGTGGGGTGCAAAACATAAAGGATGATGGCATATCTGATCACTCTCGTTCAGAAGCGGAACAATAGATGTGACATTTTGTCAAACCTTGTTTGTGGTATTTGAGTTTCTCTTTCATCATGCTCTCAAGACATTAAATGGATTATTCAATCACAAGTATAATTTAATTCGACCTAAAATTATCTTTTTGCTAACACTGAATTAATGATATGGTAATGCAGATATATTTTTTTTATGACATGCCTTTATTTGAAAAGTTTTTTTGTATTTGTACAAAAAGTAACCACACAAGACTTAAAACACAAACATAATGATTTGGAGCTGCATGTTATCCAAATTTAAATTCATCGACTTACTTAATAGTTGTACATTTTTTTGAGTGCTTTTGCTGATTTCTCTGCACAAACGATAGGAGTGAGTCTAACATCATTACCTATCAACTGCACAGTGCACTTCATTTGAACCGTTATCTTAATTCTGAGTGAGAAATAACGTGAATGGCATGTGCACGGTTAAATCCCAGGCAGTATGTCACATATAATAGATGAGAAAACGACTGTTATGCAACTCTACACCTGTAGGGAGTACTGAAGATTTGAAAGAGGGAAGAAAAATGTCAGGAACACAGCACAAACTGCATTACATCTGAAAGTCCTCATTTGAATATTGCACGTCTGCTGGGCAAAAGGCCAAATATTTACAAATTATAGTCTCATTAACTTTATGGGCTTTTCTGTCATTATCAGTTCTTTGTATATGAAGGCGTTGCTCAAGAGCTGTGACACTTTAATTATCTACCTGCTGTTCCTGGAGTGGAAACTTTCTAATGGTTCACAGGGAACGGATTGTGTTTCCTGCTTCAAATTTACAAAAAACAACAGTGTGCTCACAGATGGCAAGCATGTGTGTATTGGTAGATTAGATGTTTAATTTAAATTATAATATCTGTAAAATTGGCTGTACCCACTTATCAAACTAAATCATTGCATCCTTTTATTTCCTTGTCTTAACCCTCTTGTGTACAGTACATATAACTATCTGTCTAATCACTAATGTCTGCAAACACTGTTTTGACCTTTCCCTGCAAATTCTTTGACTTCATCAGACTGTGTCCTAAAGAAAGCAAAAGCATGCTCATCTGGCATTAACTTGTTTAAGTGTCTTCATAAGAATATTACACAAGTGAAAAAGAAACCTCAGAAAAATCTTTGTTATGCACTTAAAGTGTTGTTGAATTAAGTTAGCTCACATATCAGCTCACATCTCTGCTTCTCCCTCGGTTGTTCCAAGCTAATGATCTACAGTTCACTGACCAGGGAGATGCAGTTGATTAATTCGGAGCCGGATAGGCGACTTCTTCCCTCTCCATTTCTCCGAGGGCAGTAGGGAGGATGGCTGGACATCTCGCTCATTTAGACGTAAACTCTCCCCTACCAGATCTACCGGATACTTTCATTGCTTTATGTAAGATGCCACTAAATCACCAAACTCAAGCTGTAAGAAGCAATTAACCTTACATGAATTTACAGAGAATAAATCTGTTTTTTCCCCGTCTGTTCGGAGGAATTATACCCACATTTGCTTTCTTTCTGTGGTTAGATAAGAAGACTGTTCTTGCTTTTGTGCCAGTAAATGTAAAACTACCACTAGCTGACAGTTAGCTTTGTGTAGTATAAAGACTTGAAACAAAGACAAGCAGCTAGCATGGCTCTGTCCCTAATGAACAGATTTATTTTACATTTAACAAATGTGTGCGAAACATGTTGTGGTTTAATGGAGATTTCTGTGCCGTACCATTTCTTGGCTGTGAATTGTAACGTCCTGGAGTCTTGTTGCTGCCATGTGGCAACAAGTGGAGACTCCATGGAGCAGAATTTGTTTCTACTTGTTTTACCTTTTATGCTAAGCTCAGCTAACCACTAAGTGGTTGTCACTTAATATTTATCCTAAAAACATGAAAACAACCAAGTGATTCACCAGGTCAGTTTCAGAGTTGTTCTTTGAATATCAACATGCCATTTAAAATCAGCTACAGTCATGTAGAAGTGCTAGAGGAGGTCAGCCAGTGTGGTTGTATGAGGAATCACAAAATGTGGAAACTCTGGGCAAAGTTGATGAAAAAAAGGGGGGAAGAGTTCAGAGTTCTCATGAATAGAGATGACTCCAGTGCTATCAAATATTAAACCTCTAATTCCATAGCCAACTGATGTTTTGAGGAGATAAAGCGGGGGAACGATTAAGTTTCATATTCTTTGTTGGCTAAATGCACCGCTAGCGGTGGTGCATGATGGCAATACAAGGCATGTCAGACTACAATATAGTGAAGAGCTTGTAGGGGATAAAGTTTCCACTCTTGAGGCAGCCATTGTACACCGCCGTTACTCACTTCGTTTGCATTCAACCTCATGAATTAAATTTGACCTGAAGTGGCGTTACTGGTCACAGTTTGAGAATTTTAGGGAATGTGTCGCCATGTGCAACACTCAGTTGGAGTTAGGATGGAGTCTGTAGGTATGATAAGAATCTGCTGATGAACCAGGCAGCCATGAGAATAACAGACTCCCTGCTCCTGTGGTATCTCCTCTCAGCCATGAGTGGGGGATGGTCCACCAAGGGTCTGGGACCTCTCACTCATCCCCTGCTCATCCTATCTGCTAGTGGGCGTTATCATGATGTGAGCATCTCTTTTACCTGTGAAATATCATCGCCTGGCTTGTCTCTACATAAGGACTCTTTCAACAAGGCCTAATCGCTCTCTTGTTTCACTCGTGGATGCCATGGCTTGCCTGATATTTATACTCTGTGTCTGTCTGTCTCTTTTGACTTATATGCATCTGTTTCACAGTACAGTCACCCGTCCACCGCCCACCTCCACCGACTTCACAGCTATTGCTTCAGGAAGGGTCCAGCTTTCCCATTTACTGTCAGTAGCTTGATAGCCTTTTGTAAAGCGGTTGGCAGGCAGCAGGGAGAAGAGGAAACCTTAAACCGTTTATTAGAAGCACTTTGCACCCTTCAAGCAGAGTGGAGCCATTGTAAATAATGGCAATAGCAGACCAGCCTGGATCGGGCCAGCTTGATAACTCAACCCAGTGTGGGACTTTGAAAGGCGTCACGTCTGTGCATGCATCGCTTTCTAACCTCACAACCTAGAAATGAAGGTTGGTCGGCGTAATGACACTCCTGTGTGACCAAAATCATGTTCCTTTCTCTAACACATTCCTCTTTCGAGCATAATTTCACTTTGTCACAATGTGGAGTCTTTTTTTCATCATCATTTCTATTGCTAATGATGGCATTGTACTTACCAATTTAACTGCTAAGATCTTGGAAAATGGCAACATAGTCAGAGCAAAATCCAAGGTGGCAAGAAAAACAGTGAATACTCAGACTGTCTGAGACACTTTATTGTGAGGTAAAACCAAAAGTGGAAATGTGTCCATGCACAAACAATGTGGACACCAAAGATAGAAGCTAAACCAGGAAGTTTGTCCCAAATATGACATGAATATTTCAGAGATAATTTTAACATTTACATTTTACATATACCTCATTAGACTTTATTGTAAAGATCTCACTGAGTAGGGATGTAAAATTTCATTATTACTAAATGAAATAATAACCACTAAAAAGAATAAGAATAAAAAAATGAGAATAAGAATAAAAAAAATCAAAGAAGCAGGCCTTTCTAGAATGATCCTGTATTTTTCTCGACCACGTCTAATTACAATGTTTTCTGGTGTTCAGATGAACGAGTATTTTCCTGTGCAACCCCGTGTATGTGTCACTCTGTGTTAAAGCTCCTTACATGTGGCTGCTACTGCCACAGAAAGAGTGCTTGTTTGTGTGAATTGCAGATTTTTTTGACAACTCTTTCAAAAAAAAAAGAGGCCACAGAGTGCAGCTTTACCCTTAAGACCAAGACAAACACATATCTGCCAGTCTATCCATCTCTATCAGCTAGTGACGATATATCTGTAACTGCCATTACGCTAAAAGAAGAATAACAAGTGTGGTCAGCAATCTTTTCTGTAAACACTCAAAAATTCAAGTGTGTGTGCAAAGAAAACGTTAATTTCATATTTATCCACATTAATCCCGGCGTACTAATTCACACCTCAAACATTCAACAACTTTTATGATGAGCTCCAATTAGCGCTGACAAACAGAATGCGTGACAGCATAGTTAAGAGACTCAATAAAGCGCAACTTTAACTTTAAGCACATAATTGTCTCAATCTAAGAAATATGAGTCTGGAGGGAAAGTATTTATGAAAAGTCAGGATATTATTACAGCCCAGCTGGGCCCACTAGTGATGCTAAGAGTCACCTGCCTGTGGCCTCACCGGTACTTTACAGCACTTAGCCTGTAGGGCTGAGGTAACAGCTATGACATCATTGTCTCCAGAAATGCTGGGGAGGTACAGTGCCACACAGTTGCCAGACTTCATAGCCCACATGAGAAGGAAATTACTTCACCTTCTCAGTTTTCACACAGCGCCTGTTTACCAGTTTTACCCATGGGAGGTGGTCAGCGTGGGGCTGGCACATTCAATCACAGCTCAGGACATTTAACATAAGTACAGGACATTACTTAGGAATTTTCTAAGCTCTCCCAGGTCTTCTCACCTGTATTTTTATTCCAACACCAGGTTGCTATAGGAACTTTGCTGTGCATTAAATTGCAGTGTTTTTCGTTCCTTTGCATTAGGTGTGTCAGTATATTGTGTCAGCATTTTGCGTCACTTCGTGTCCGCAGAACGCAAAAACAAATTGATTTCTTATTCATTGTTATTGTCACAGCAAGTTGTAATTGGCTTCTTTGTAGGATCGTGATGGTTGTGGCCACCAGCTGAGCCTATAAAAGAAACAAATTAGCACCACCAACCAACAAAAGAGCAAACGGTCTGATTAGGTTCAGAGAAGAAACACACAGTTTTATGTCAGTGCTTTAGAACACAAATGCTGGTTATTCAAACAAATGAAAGTTCAATTTATATGCTTTTTGTACAGAACTAATCACATTTATGATTCTTTTATTTCAAATGGTAGGAGCTTCAGTAAAAATCAACTGGATTTCTCTGTTAGATCCAATTGATTTTTTACTGAAGTTCCTACAATCGCTATGACCTGGATGGCTGAGAATCTTCACAGACATATTTATTTCAAATGTTTTTATGCTCTTTCCAGTGTGTGCATATATGCTGGGGGGATTCAACTCTGTTTAAATGAGGCTAAAATCAAAGAAAATGTTGACTTTGGCAGAGGAAGAGAAGCAAATGAGCCGTGCCTCTTTCTAATACCCCGTCATATCTATAGTGCAAATCACCAACCACAACAATTCGGTATTTTTCTTTATTCCAATGAGGCTCACACATACTCCTGAAGACCTCATTCATGTGTTTGTATTCAAACTGATGCAGCAAATGGACAAAAAATACATAAAATAAATACAAATAAAATAACACAGAACATACACAAATGTGCATGTAGAGCATTCGTTGTTATATGAGCAATAGCAAAATGCTGAGACGTTGTTGTTTTGGGCGACTATGCGACATCTAACAGAATTCAACAGAAACATAGAAACCATTCTTTACTGTGTATGAATGAATACTGCTCAACTTTTTTTGTATCTCAAAGATCAAACTGTTTATGCTACATGATGCCATACGTTAATACTCATCCCATAAATGATTTTAGCAGTTAACATATGTGGCTGTCATACAAATTAAATTTATTTCATTTCCTTTAAATATTTACAGTTTAGGAATTAACATGCAAAAGTTGCAGTTTTTAGTAGTTGTTTTGTACTAAGATGACATGGCATCGGCAGGATTACACGGAAACATTTTACAAAATTAAATAAAGTTAAAAAATAAAACTATATATATAGATATTCACATTGACATTCTGTAGAAGTGTAGAACAACATATAAAAATAAATTATAATGCTATAGATTTTTTTAAAATAATATATTGTATTGTCTAAATGCAAAAAATAAACCAAACAAAAAGTAATGAGTGATCAGGGGCATTGTGTGATAGTCTGCTGTATGCAAATTTCATTTCATTTCGTCTGTGCCTTACAAGAACAAAGCTGCTACTTAAAGTGACACAGAAGGTTTTGTTATCCTAGCTGCAACATTAATCAAAAACATGATAAATGTGATACAAAGATAATATCACCCATTTTTTTCTGAATCCACAAGTGCAATTCCATTTTAGATTATTTCTGTTTTGAATTAAAGCAAATCCTCAACGTGCTTAGTTATCGATTTCTGTTTAATGAATGACAACTGATTTACCTGCTCAGTTATTCTTTTTCTATTACAGAAGAATACTGAAAAATGAACAGTAATAAAAACTGACCTTCCATCTGCTGACAGCTTCCCGTGCAGATTAGGCTGCTTGTTTCTCTTGTTGGTGGCAGCTGACGGACTTTGTTTTTTTTATTTTTGTTCTGGTCAGGAATAGGGGAGTTCAGCAGTTGGGGTTGTTTTCTGGCCTGTGGGTAGGCTTTAGGGTCTTGGAAAACCAGGGTGGTCTCACAGAACTACAGCAATATAGCCACTGATTTACGAAGCACCCAACAAATACCTCACAAAGCCATTTGTGTAACTTTGTACAGTTTCCGTTGATAAACTTAAATTCCATGAGATTTTCTTTGGCCGCGAGCCCGAACGCTGATACTCACCTTATAAATACATGTTGTGTGATTGGTGGAGGGTCATGAAAATTAGAATGTGTAGCTTTAGCTTTTCATGATGGGGCTTCTGGACTTTCTCTCACGATCGGTCCCAGGAATAGTTCACGTGCGGCTGCGATGGCTTTTTAATCTCTTTGTCTGACATTTCATTCCCGTCTGAAACATTTTTAATTTTCTCCTGCAGCAAAAGCGCTTGTTTGGGCTCATTTAATCAAGAAAATAATCGCACTAGAAGAGATAAATCTTTTGGAAGAGTATCTGAAATCGGCAAGATCTGAGGCTCTGAGTCAGTCACAAGTTATAGACAAATAAAGTCTTATAGTGAACAGCTCATAAACACACAAACACAAACACACACACACACACACACACACACACACACACACACACACAATCCAGTCCTTCTCGAGTGCACACATACTGTACACGCCCACTTTTAACCACCCAGTGGGAATGTGTTTTTCTAGATCATTTGAAGCCGAAATATTTGAGCTGCATGAGTCCTCTTATGAAGTTCTGCCAAGAGGGAGTTCAGAACTGCTGAGACCCTCAGACAACAACACCCAAATTCCCAGAATTCAGCAGGGCCAAAAACACCCACTTTTGTTCCAGATAGTAATGCTGCACAGGAAACACAAGAAATGGTCAGACAAATGGGTGGTTTACGTCACGAAGTGCAGCGGGGAATAAAGCTAAAAGGTCAACGATTTTTGCTTTCATTGTTCTTAGATTTTTTTTTAATTGAGATATAATAGGCTGCATAGTTTGTGTGCAGCACCATATTTTCAGATGCCTTGTATTTGTTTTCTTTTGTCTTTAAGTTCTTAAATTTCTAGTCTTAAAGGATAAATCTGATGGTAGCTATGGTGGCTAGAAGCAGTGCTGTGCTGGTAGCTTATTTATCTGTGGCATAAGCATCCTTTCTCAATAAAAAAACAAAAAAAAACCCACAGTAGACCATGACCATGTGGCACTGTGCTTGTATGATAAGTTTTTAAAAGCTCCATATTTGTTACTCATTTTATAGATTCACATCTTAAACAAGAACTAATGAGCCAGAAAATATAGAAACACTGACTTGATGGGTTTGTTCACAATGTAACTAAAGATTTTGCCATGTTTGTCAACCAAATCACTACAGAATGAACAGGTCAGACAGCTTCATTAGACAGCATAAAGCTACTACTGGTTCAGATTGCTGAGAAAATAAAGTCTTGAAGCACAACATTCAGCTTCTGCACTTTCTCGGTAGCGACTAATGCTTACGCAAAAAAAATCAGATTGCCATATGCTGCAGCTCTCTACTTTATAAAAATAGATCAAGTGAAATTCCCAGCAACACTGCCTATTTGTTTTTGTTAGTTTGAACATTTTTGTCGCATAGGTTTCATGGTAAATAAAAAACAGTGTCTGTTTTTATGGCGGATGGTCGTGGCGGTCAGCGTTATGGCTGCGGATTTGGATCTTCGTCTTGCCAAGGATCGTTTCATTTCATCTTTCCTCAGTCTCTCATAGCAGACTTGACATCAATCCAGTCAGCTCCCCAGATATAACAAACAGTTGGAGCAATATCTACAAACCGGGACTGTTTCTTAGTGACCAAGTCTAAAAAGGAAAACATTATGATTATTCACAATGCAGTATTTTTTTTTTTTATTATCTCCTGAAATGGAAATTCCACACCAATATTTGATATTTACTATCAATAAATGCACCATATGCTGCTGAGTCGTATGTACAGGGGGTGAATGCACCTTTGTCCGAAATGACAGTTTGGGAATTCCTAAAGTGTGACTCCCTCAGTAGTTTGGAGTATCATTTCGCTGCTTGTTCCCTTCTGTGCAATTACAGCACTCAAAGTGATTGAAAAACACTGGTGTAATGTCTCCTTTTTCAGGTCTGCCTTTATGCTGAACAGTAAATCTGTCTCAGCCATTGGTCCATTTAACCAGATAAGGAGTTATTCCAGGCCTCACACAAGTCTGATGTCAGAGCCACTAATGACTTTGCTGGCTTCCAGTGTTTTCACACAGACATATCACAGGAAATAAAATGTTAAATGAGCCTGCAAAGTACTGATATTTATAGGCTGGTATAGGCTGAAAATATTTAATTTTTATAGCTTGTGACCTTCAGTTTTGTGCAAGGTGCAAAACCACTCAATTCATATATCTTTGAATATGAGAATGACTTTTTCCTGGACTTTATCCCTTCACAGTATTTAGACTTCACTTAGGACGTCCCTGAGAAAGTGTACTTTACGGCGTCTTTTGGGTTCACAATGGTTTCATATGCTGGGTCACGTTTTTAGGCAGTAAAATCTGACAAATGTGGATTTTTAAAAAGAAATCAGATTCTCCGTTGTGCATCCCCTGATGACTTCGTGACTGTTGAAATCATCAGTTTATTGTAGTTTTCGGGTTCAAGAGTGAAGATCACTGAAAGTGTCAGCTGTATGTTTTTTAAAGTTTAAACTAAAATCATTTTGGTTTTCTGAGCCAAGATGAATCCTTTTGGCCATTTACGCTCCAGTCTGGACAACGGAGAAGCAGACCAGTCCTGCATGAAACCTGAGCTGCGTTTAAGCTGTCGCGCAATAAACCCCGGGCTGTAAAGTGAAAGCCTCCCATGTTGATGGGCAGTTAAACACGTGGGGTCCCAAATCTTTACTGTCAAACTGGCTTTGGTTCCAGCTGAGCACCTGGATTACAGGAGAGGAAGACAGACAAAATCCTGTAGATTCTGGTTTAATTGCACTTATTTTCATTTTTGTTTGGCTCTGGTCTTTTATAAACAATCAGGTGCAAGATTAGCTTTACTTTGGAGCCGTTTCCACCGTTATTGTTCTCATAATTTTGGTTTCTGTGCAAAAGCTTCAAGTGATCTTTTGTCATCTGGAAGTAAGCCACGGGAGCGTTTTAGGCTGAAATAGGCCTTGTCATTGTTTTTTTCCAAGGAGGCCTCCCTCTCTGAAAAGTGCTTTTCTCAGCACCGGCCTGTCTGGCTGCACTTCCTGTCCCTCAGCTCTCCCATTCACGTTGTTATTAGGCCTGCCAAATGGCCCTGGTTCACCGGTGGTCTCCTCTAATAATTGCCACTGATGGACAGGTCTCGCTGCTTGTGGCCTTGGGCTTCACTAGACACCGGGCAAGCGGGCCAAACGCACTTCACTGTAACATACACAAGAAAATGCTTAACTGCTGTAACATGAGAACGGAATGAAATAGATTGTAATGACTTAAAACACATCTAATTAAGAGAAAATATTGTAGGGCCACTAGTTGCTTTGGGATACCGGGGTCGGTTTCCTTAACTGTGCTGTTGAGGGACGCCAGGGAAGAAAGGGTAATCTGATCCACGGAGTTAATCTGGATAAGTAAAGACATGTTTACACCACAAATGAGCTCTGAATATTCTCCAGTGCACTTTTCTGAATTAGAGTTTCAGTGGTATAATGAGGTGTATATTCTTTTTAAATGTGATTTACACGATTTCTCAAGCATGTAAAAATGACCTAAACAGTAACACGATCCTGGTAATATTGCAGAGAGCAGACCAGCTATTTTTGTAGCTTGTTACCAAACACACACCAGATACTATGAGCCGACTAATGACAATGGTGATGACAGGGAGGATAATTAGGATGATGATGACGAGGATAGCAATAATGACAATGATAACAAAGGTAATGATCTGTGTAAATAGGATTTTCATTCTTTCTTTCTACAAAAGACAAACTAAACTCTCTTTAGTTATTAATGCTAGGCCTGTCAGCTCCCCAAACAATGATACAAATGCCAGACAAGACAAGGAGGAAGCCAGGATCCTCCTCAGGTGATGATGTACTTAAAAGACGAGAAGCAGAATTGTTTGTCGATTGCAGAGTAGAGCTAGTCTTTCCTCTAATTGCAGTAACATAACAATATTAGAAGTAAATGAAGCTAAAATGTGTGTTTGAAATTACCCTTTGGATAATTTGGATGCTTGTCATGGAAAAATATACAGAGAAACAAAAGGAGAAAGCCAAACCCTTTTGTTTGAGTTCTCCTTGGCTCAACATCTTTTTCCATCACAACAGCACACATTCCTTCATGGATGCCATATTTCTATACTGCTAACAGTGGCGAAGGAGGCACTCAGAAGCACCAACACATCAGAACATATACTGCATTACAAGCAAAAACACTGCATAAAAAACCCCACTTTAGTGAAAGTATATAAACATTAGCAGGACTTAAAATATTACGTAATTAAATTAAAAGTAGTATGATCCCTCTGACTGATATTATTACATATGAAACCAGTGGATTATTAGAAATGAAGCATCAGTGTGTCAACAGTTATGTTGCCTAGTGAGCCGAGTTTAAACTCATTAAATAGTTTTGCTTCTAGAAAATTCTGAAGAGTTGTGAGATGAAAGAAGGAAAGAAGGAAAAACAAAGTTCTGATGCACAAATCTGTTTTTGGATTTAGGACTTTTTCCTGTTTAATCTTTCGTTTTTGGTGATATATTGAATAATTTCAACATTTTTTTGAAGTAAACTGAAGTGAAAAGTTATGAAGGGAAAACAACCGGTGAATTTGCATCTGAAATGTGATTCGGAATTATTAAAGTTTGGTATATTGTGCAAAATACTTAAAAGCAATTAGGAACTAGCAATGTCAAATAATGTAATGGAGTGGAAGTAAAACGGAGGATAAAATGGAAATATTTATAGCTGAAGAGCAGTCGGATACATTATTTAATTAATTTCTTACACTTTATATGTTTTTGTTATTCTATCCTATATTTTAGTAGGAAAAAAACAACCACCATGCTGAAGTTTTATGTACCAGAGAAATTCCACATTCTACAGTTTGTAATGCTTCAGTATGTGGAGAAATCTACAGTCCTGCTGTGTCTAGTTACAGTTGCTAGCCTATAATTATACAATCAGTGTTTAGGAGAGAGGTTTTAATGAACAGTCAGTGTTTTTTATGATTAATGGACTAATGAATACAGGTTTGTGAGTGCAAGCGGTCTCACAATATTTGCTCCGACACGTCTAAGGTGTCAAGATACATTTTATTGAGTGTCTTTAAAATGGATCCCTAAAACTCCCCCTAAGGACCTCTTAAGTGTCAGTTTGCTGCTGGCATTCACGGTGCTCCTGTCTTTAATGTTGCAAACCGCCGCAATCCAAACAAGAAGATTTGAGGAAAAAGATTAAACAGTTCAAAAAAACCGTGCCCTCTTTTCTTTTTTTACCCGTTCCTATTTATAAAAAGCACATTCCTTGTGATATTAGTGATTTTATGACTATGAAAAGAGGTATTGCTTAAAAATATGTTCTTGGGGGTGGCAGGCTGAATTCCCCATTCCCCATGGGTGCACTGAAAGTGGCCGTCTCTGGCCTATGTGAGGGGATAGGGAGGGAGATATGAGTCTGCGGTGCTCAAACGCCCCAGCCTCGACCTCACAAACAGCCCAGGCTCATTCCAGTCTTGGCAACAGCTTAAACTCTGTTGCTTGGTTTCCCCTTTAGCAACTGTGAAGTGCTGGCGGGAAGATTCAGGACAACATGAACCCTGCTGGCTACTTCTGCAAATTTATAATGCAGCAGATCAGGCTGTGACCACTGAGTTGTACTTTCTTTTTTCATTTGCGACCTCTTTGGATTCTGACACGAAGATTATATCTGTAACCAGTCGAACATGTTCGCTTTATTGTAGCGCTGCTGCAGAAACGTAAAGATATTGGCAGTGACATGACTGCTCTGTGCAGTGAGAGTATTTCTTGTTTGCCATGAATCCTTAGTTCATTCTCTGACTAGCCTCTGGACAGCTGGCTTTCATGCATGAAACAGCCTGACAGTTTTTCTGGAAAAAGCAGCCAATTCTGTTCACAAAACTTGCTTGCATTCACATACTAAAGCTAACATTGCAGAATCTGAGAATAATAGTTAATAGGTAAAACTTAGACAGTGAAAGATTGTAATAAACCAGCTCACCAGTTATTTTCGTTTTGTCCTGTCCATTTTAAAAACAGTTACTGATTTGCAATTTGTTCACTTTTATTGAATTGCACCACCGTTCACAAACGCCAGCAGGCAAAATTCATCACCCTTCTTTACTCTCCTTCCGTCTTCAGTTTAGTCTTACATTCAGTCTGTTGCTGGTTCAAAATATGCAAAATTCATAATATTACCAATTATTAATAGACAACCCAAATTAAACAGTCCTATATGGGAGTTTGCACAGATTATTGAAGAGGTTGTATGTGTGGCAGCACTTTTGCGTTCTAAGATTCCACTCCCACGAGCTCTTTAAGCAGTTACTCACAGACAAACTGATTGGACAGTCAACAACAAAAAATATTTAGTGACTGAAAGGAAGGAAACACAAATACTGGAATGAGTAAGGCCAAACGTTGGGGTGACAGCCCTGCAACAACAATGACGTGTCCTCTACCCCCAAGCTATTTTAGGAACTGACGTCTAGACGATAATGCTAAAAAAGCCCATTAGTCACAGCAGACTTCAGGATTCAAAACCAGTCACCAGGAGAAGGTACAAATGCACAAATCACAAAGAGGAGATACAATTCAGGAGTGTAATATTTCAAAATGGAAGGCTCAGGGTTCTAAGAAGCCATTTGTCACTCAAGATTTTGGTTATTGGCCTTTCTAATTTCCAAATAACCAATATCAACATCTGGAAGAAAAAAAAAATCGGTCGATCCCTAATTTCTATTTACTATTGTCAACCCTCAGCTAACCAGTCAAGGCCACCCTCGACTTTTAGTTGACCCTGACATAAAGCTTTATAACATACAGCTATGCCCCACTATGGGACTTCTTGGAATATCTCATCATAAGGAAGTTTCTGTCATCCTCTCTGTGCAATCTTAAGCTATTTCTTTACCATGAGGAACAACCAAGGAGCAGCATGTTGTTGCTCCTGTATTAATAACAATAAAAACTTCAACAAGATCTTACAACCCACTGACGTTTGCAAAGCAACAGAAGAAAAAGAACACAAACAAAATCTTCTTTTAAAGTGGTGCAGGAATTTTCCCACATATAATTTTCTGGCAAATCTTCAATTCCTCAGTTGCTTGATGGCGTAAAAGTTGACTGTCATAAAGTTCTTATCATAAGGAAGCATGCTGATGTGCATGCCAAGAGTGGCTCATAAAAACCATGTCTCATTCACATATCTTCAGTCAATAATATAACCTCTCTCACACACACACACATACATAGGCACAGAGGCAAAAACAAACTATCGAATTCCACCACACTGCTTCTCATTTGTGGCCAGTCGATGCATGTATTAGATAATAAAAAGAACATCCTTTTTACATACTCCTCCTGCTGTCCAGAGAGGAGGCCTGGGGGGTGGGGGTGGGGGGTGGGGTTGGGGGTGGGGTGGGGGTGAAGAAGGGGAGGAAGGGGCGGGAGGGATGTGTGTTTTGCCGAGTTCAGATGACTGTCATGATTAAGTCAAATGAGCAGAGGAGGATTTACAGTCCCCTTATGTGGGGAGATAAGGCGAGAGGAGTGACTCTGACTGACAGCACATGCCTGGGAGGGAACATAACCCACCTGATGGAGAGAGGTTTTCAACTTTCATAATCTCTCCCTCTTCCTGTATCACATTCATCATCCCCCCCCCCCCTCTCTCTCGTGCTTCACTGCTTACCAACAGTAAAAAAAATAAAAAAAAACTACCTCTGGTGATACACAAAACCTGCCTTTAAAACAACGCATCACAAAACCCACCGCCTCCACTCCAGGACTATCACTCCATTACTCACCTTTTCTCAGTCTTTCTTAAACTTAGTGTCTCTCCCCTTTCTGTGTCCACCCCCAAATCTACTTAAACACACCCCCTCAACTCTCCCCTTTCCTCAGTCTGAAATAAATCAATGCTGGTTGGAGCTCAGTTGTAATAAATCAGGTCCTGTCCTGGACTGGAGCCTGCCCAGTCAGCCTGTCACTGCCTGGCCTTCACTCAGGATTAATTAAAGGCCTGATATAAAGCCCAGATGTGCTGGAGCAAGGGAGCCCTGAACCCTTCTGAGCAACTTTGGTCTCTCTCTCTCTCTCTCTCTCTCTCTCTCTACACACACACAAACACACACACACACATTCACATATGCATGCACTGTATATCAACATGTGCACACACAAAACAACCAAAAGGAGCTTGTTTGCATCTTCCAAGGAACGCTGCCAGTTGAACACACGCAGACAGAGCAACGCAGGTCTCCACATGTGTCCATGTCTTTCTTGTAATTGTGATAGAGTCGTAGCGCACTCATCATGCCCTGTGTCCTTCTCATGCCCTCCCTGTCAAAGAGTCTCTGTGAGATATTTTAAGTAGTGCCTGGGATAGAGGTGGGGCCACAGTAGATGCATATGCAGTATGTTTTTGTCTAGTTAAGCATGCATCTGTCTAAAGCATCTCATGGAATGATGGTTGAGAATGTAAAAGTACACTGGAGAGGGGTACAAGATCACAAATTAGAGATATGAATTGTTAATATTTGAAGAAATACTTAAGCACTGAGCTTACAGGTAAGTCCTGCTACTCTGTTTTGGAGCAGTTTCTAAGCTTGATTGGACATGAATATTTGTTAGCTGAATTGCCAGTATGAAGGATTAAATAGCATAAAATGTCATTACAGAAGCAAAAAGAACAAGTCTGTGTACACAAAACATAAGCTGAAATGATAGCTATGACTCTGAAGAGGGATTGTGTCAAGAAACGTCAGTCATCAAGCTTAATTTTGTTGTAGGAATCCTGTTAATTCGTGCAGCAGTTTCAAATATAGGCAAATCCTGCACCATATTTTAACTACAAAACATTCTCAAAAGGATTGTTATAGCCTTTATAGCCGTCTACCAGAACAAATTGAAAGCAAAACAATCTGAAAATCTCAGTCAAAACAATAAAAAGTTATGGTTTGTACATAGGATCTTTATACTATTCTCAAATTCTCTCCTGTCACTGAACTGGATTTTATTGAACATTATATCATTTAAAAGCTTCTGAATGGGAATGGAAACTTTATTGTATATGGTGTGCGGTACAAATTGCATCACACGAAATGGAAAGTTTCTGCCTTTACTTTTCATACTTGAATTTCAAACTCATTCTAACTTGGCAATGACAATGCGTCTGAAGCTGTTAATTGTGGTTCCAACCTAACCGACTTTTTCTCCTCTTTATAGGTCCCTTGGCGGCAGCTGACAGGGGTGGTGTTGCTGCAGGGTGGGTTGTTCTGGCTCGTGAGGTCAAGGGTTGCAAGGCATACTTTATTGCATGATGACTGAGAGGGGGATTAGATGAGTAAGATATCACTCTGTTTTCTGGTCACGGCTGAGCAAGGTTAACCCACAGCGGCCCTGGGGCCTGGGCTGGGAGGAAAGAAGGGGGGTGAGAGAGGGTATCGTGAGGGCAGGGGTGGCTTGGGGGACTATTGGGCTGATTCCTGATAGCCGCAGAGCGGTCTGGCCTTCCCGTTCTATGGCAAATGCTCACACAGGAAATTAGAGGTCTGGGCTTCCCTTTTTCACACGAGCTCTCCTTGCACACAGCCTCTTTCTTTCACTCTTGCAGATCAGCTTGACGCTTAACAACGCACAAAAGACTATTTTGACAGAATTAGCATATGCAGTTTCACGAGGAAAAAAATCTGTTATTATATAGACTACAGTTTCAAGTCTGTGGAGCTACTTTCCAGCATGTTTCTGGAGTGACATGAATGAATGCAAAAGCTTTGTCCTGCTCCACAGCTTGAACAACAGCAGAGCCAATTTATTTGTCTCAGCTGTGGGATGTCTGCACCCATAACACATTTATAGCTTCAAGTTCAGGACATATAAATGACTATCATCCCTCTTCATATCTCTCCTTGCAGAGGCCGGTCTGAAGATGTGGGGCCCATGCAGTCAGAGATCATGGCTTAAACAGATTGAGGCCATTTTCTTGTGTCAGATATGATATAGCCGCTTGGTGCCTAATGGGTCTGGAAAAAGAGGTAAACATGTCCTCGACCCTGTGAATTCCATTACATAAAGAAGTTGATTTGCAACTCTGGGTACACTAACAGCAAAAGATGGAACTGAACTTCCCAGATAAGTACTAAAGCTTGAAATACCAAGGCCATGGAATCCACTGACGAAAAAGTTAGCTCCGATAAATAAACAAACTGCAGGACCTTTAAATGGTCGCTATAGCATAACATTAACATGTTGGAGTGTATTATCAGATAATCGACAAATGACTCCGCAAAGTGTTCTCACTTAGACCTTAAGATACAATCAACACCCAGGATGAATGTAACTCGGGATCCAGGCGTTAAAGCAGGAAGAAAAATAAACCCAGAGAGTAATTGCTGATATGTTCCTAATGTGCCCCCTCACCCCTACCTCCCCTTCTCTGTACCTCCTGCTGATAGGCCACCCCTGATGGCTGTCACACCTGGTGTTGAAGACGGTAGGGTGTATTTTATCTGCTCAGGGCCCATTGGGGGACTATTCGTCTTCCTCCAGACTGGTGTTGGGAGGTCAGGGACAATCCCTCTGTTTATCCCCCTGTCCGTCAACGCTGCACACATCCCTGGGGTTTCTTCTGCATCTCCCCCGTGAAAGTGAGGCACACTTGCACTGCTGGGCTGGAATGCTCAAGCCGAGCAATCAAGGTGCTCGACACTAAATTCAGCCACACACAAATGTGGTCTTTAAACCTATTTAGCACCCACACGTGCACCTACATATATTGCAGTTTCAATTAATGCATGTTTCCCGCCACAACGTCTGGATAAACAGAAGGAAAAAAAAAAATCAAGAATAATTTTCTTCCAATGAATTAACATGATTTTATTTGTGTTTTCCTTTTCTATACACCCCTGCAAAGTAGTCAACTTCGCATTGTTTAGATGTGGAGTGTGCCCAGTGGCCAGCCAAAGCGCTGTTTATCTACTCTGCATTGCACTACTGCTTCTGCCTGCACACGTGTGTCTGGGATTCTGGGATAGGTCCCCTGGGCCGGCGGACCACACATGTGGAGAATGTGAACTCAGCACTCAAACCAATTCCTCCATGACAAAAAGAAAGAAAACAAGAAATTGTAGTAAGCAGTATTCAGTGAAACAAATACTTCAACAGAATGATTTTGACGCAAAAATGTGCATAAAATTATGCTGATATTTAGCAGCACAAAGTTACATAGGTTAAGGCAGAATAAATAAATCTACATTTGAAATTACATCACACACAGATGAGGTAATGTCTTGCCTTCGCAGTTTTCAGCTGCATATCAGGCTATCTCAAGCCACATTTTTCTCTCCCACTGAACCGTTTTCAGCTACACAAAATAAATCTAGCCAGTACAGGCTTTACTGGATGTTAGCTGACAATGTTTTCTGCTTTCACTCTATTGTGTTCAAGAAAAAAAACTAAAAAGCATTTCTTTTCATGTTCAAAGCGCGAGAGACGGGAACAGCGACAGCAAGAGGGATGGAGGGAAAGAGAAAATGAGTGAAATAGGGAAGGGAGGAGTGTGTGAGTGTAGAAGTTGAAATCTGACTCACCAGCTTGCACTCTTGCCTCTCTCTCTGGGACTCCTCTACTTGGCTTCGACTTAATTGCGTCCCCGATATAAACAAGGGGGTTAGTGTGAGAGCAGACCAGCAGCTGAGGGGCTCAAGCAGAGGGCCAGACTGGGGATTGAGTTCAGAGGGGAAGGACTTAACGCAGAAACTGATATAAAATATGCAAGAGAGCGAAAAGGAGAGGGACATGGACGGAGGATTAAATATACGGGAAAGGAATGATAGCTCCTTAATTCAGCAGAGATGACAAAATTAGAAGTAGGGACAGAAATGTGCCAGCTTCAACATTTCACATCGCACCATATTTTGCATCAAAGCCGGCTTGACTGGTGCATCAAGTTGTAACGCTACTCTGTAATGCCAGAGCTGGGGCATCAGACAGTAGCCCTGCTGGCTCCAGAGCAGTCAAAACTGCCCCTCTGAACATCTCTTTCACAGATACTCCCTACTGATCGATTAGTTCCAGACCTCTCAAACAGACAGCTAGGGATTGGATTCCATTATAAGTGATCCCCACTTGGAGTCTTAAGCCCACCAGTCCAAGGCAGATGCTGCTGAGGTGCACCTCTGGATTAAGCTCCTAAACTAACAAAATAACTGAGGTAATAGCCACATACAGTATACTTTACAGCAGCAGCCCCGAATACCTGTAGCTCCTACAAAGGGTGCTCCTGGATGTGTAAATGTCTTTGAAACTGTGCTGTAGAGCAACTCTAAGGAACAAAAGACAAGACTATGTTTTGATAGCAAAATTGTTGTTGTCTTACTAGCCTCAGTTTAGAAAAGTATAGGCCAATATTTTGGATTGAGTGTTTAAAAGAAAAGTTACAGATGTTCGTGGGTTTTGGTAAGCTAAGACAACCAGGTAACAACCAGGTTTCCACTTGTTTCCAGTTTTTATGCTAAGCTAAGGAAGCCGGCTGCTGGCTGTAGCGTCATGTTTAGATATCAGTGGCATCAATCTTCTTTTCTAACTCTCAGCAAGAACATAAAGAAGTATACTTTCCACAATGCTAACCTACCGCTTCCCAGAGTTTTTTTTTTAACCATAATTTTTCCCTTAAAATGGTCATTTGCTGCTGTTTTCCAAATTCCGAACTAATGAAGTTAATGAATGCAATGAGACTGCAGTGAGAACAGTGATAAAAAAGCGATAGAAAGAATAAAGTACAAACAAGACTCAATGTTTTGCACCGCCTTTCACTATAAAGTGTTGCCATGAGAGTGTCTGCCAGAGCGATTAATCACTGCTGATCTGATGTGATTTTCTGATGAATACTGTATTTTTCTACTCGTGGTTCTATACGAAGTGGCTTATGAGAATTCCCAGGAAATTGGTATTTGACGTGGCATGCTATTCAGGCCATAGTGTCCTCTAAAACTGGGACAAATTGTGTCTTGGGCAGCTGCCAGGGTGTAAAATGCCCAATTTTGGTCCCAGCTATTTAGACAGCAATCATCCACAAGGTCAGGCCAGTCTCAGCACTTCATTTCTCATCTATTTTGTTTCCACCCCTGACAACTAAATGATGGCTGACGTCGACTCCAGCGATTTGTACGTTGGCTAAAAAGACACGAGTGCGTGTCCTGCGGCCATGACCCCTCTACTCATGTCCTGCAGGGGATACAGGACTGGGTCAAACACATGTGACATCATTCTGAAGTCATGGATTATAGCGCTGACCAGGTCATAGTGTGTGTGTGTGTGTGTGTGTGTGTGTGTGTGTGTGTGTGTGTGTGTGTGTGTGTGTGTGATTAAGTCAGTTTTTTTTAAAAGATATAAATGATTTTAAGTTTTATCAGGGGACATCTTCTTTAATTTAAGTTTAAACTTTGATTTCCATGTCATCTGTATGCCAGCCTACATTTTCTAAATTCATTTATCTCTCTACTCAAAGCATGTACAGTATGTGCCATTGTGTCTTGTCCAAAAAACCATAAAATAATGTGCATTTAAAGGCATAATCAAGTGGGTCTTTGACAAATCAAAGCTTTGCAGCCCAGTTTTGGCTCTACATTGGTAATGAACTTCCAGTGCACTTACAGGTAACCCCCCTTTGCACACATCGGGCATGAAGACAGCTCTACAGCTGAAAGCCAAGAGAACTGCACCAATATACTGAGGAGATCTCAATTCAGAGAACATCATGCTGCCCTGCTGTGCAAAGAGGAAAAGAAGGAGTTGGAATAATTACAGCAGTTTCTCTCGTGCACACACACAGATTTGCAAATGCACATACACACCAGAAACTGCCAGGTTAAGCAGCTTAAATCATCTCAAGTCAATTTCATTTATTGCCAAAAACCACAAATCACAAGTTTGCCTCATAAGGTTTTATAATTTGTGCAGCTTCAGTGCCCCACTATCTTAGAGCCTGTGTCCTCAGCTCACGGTGCTCCCTGCAGAGAGGAAGGTGAAAACAGATGCTTATATTTCACAGACTGTGCAACCAGAAGCATTTACAACAACTGGCAATCAATCAAACAATGTCAGACCAATCATGCAGATACACAAAGTAAATTTCCGAGTCAGCATTTCAAGTCCACACTGATGGAAAACTCCCCCTCTTTTCAGCATACATTAAACTATGAGTGATTGTGCTATCAAAGATGACAGCGCTTTATTTATTTCTTTAAACCTAGATTCTCAACTCTCCCTTACGCTTCACTTCATCTTCGTCTTTACTCCTTCCTCGGACAAGCGATGGCGGCAATGTCAGCTGTCTTTTTGTTTTGTTTTGTAAGTCTCTGGGAATAACTGGATATTTATGGAGGTGTTTTTTCCACTGTGTCATGGTTTTCTTTGGATTTTCTATTGATGGCATGTATTTTCTCAAAAGGTTGCCCTTTTCTTTCTTGATTGCAGCTGCAGGGCATTCTACTATTCTACATTCTACTAAGCGCACTGCTGTTGTAAGAAATATTATCCACATAAGTTTTCCTGTATCTTCAGAGAAATGCTAACTTAGAAGAGTTTTTTAAAAAAACATTTAGTGTGTAAAACTATGTGCAACTACAGTTTTAAAATGCTTATATGCACATGATGTACATAAATATCTGTAATGCTGTACGGTAATAATCAATAATCAGGAAGAGGTTCAGTTTAAGTGTTACACATTTAAATTTGAAAAAGTTACAGCAAGGTGTGTAGGTGTGTTTTCTATGTTTGAATCGGTGTGTTTTGTGTATGTATGTGTGTGAGGCCTGTGCATACACACACCATATGCGAGCTGGCCTGGACTTCATTAGTAGACAAGGGCTAACAAGAGGTCACTCACTGAAAATACTCAGTCCACAGCACAGAACCCAGCAGCCAGAGAGTGAACCTGTGTTTCACCTGCCTTTTAGTGCTACGACTCCACTCACTGTTACATCTGGTGGGACAAACCAGAAGGCGATTCAAACACTCTGATGCTTTGAGTTTTTGTTGTACACCTTCCAATCAAGCATGTTAAAATGTGTTTAAGGCGTTTTTCACTCAAACAACGACATGACACTCTTTACAGCTCAGTATTTTTCTGTAATAAATAAAAAAATCCCAGTTCACTTCGTTATGTGAGGTGTGCTACTGCCAACCGCTAGGTAGGAGATAGTCTGATTCAAGCAGTCCTATTAAAAGAAGCCTTTTGCTTTACGGACTTTACAAGGTCCTTCAAACAAAGTCTGTGCTTGTTCTCTTCAGAAAACAGGAAGACACTGACAGTGTTCCTTTTACATCTCTTATCATATGCCATAAAAGATAGCTAAAATAATTTTAAAAACTAAATAGCTTTGCTATTCTTAAAATTACTTGAATTGGCAAACGTATCTTATCTAAATTTTATCAGTTTATTTAACTCTAACGCGGCTGATGCCTCCACTGAGCTGATTTTTCTCAGGATTACAACAAATACTAGATTGAGACTCCAGATATTCGAATAACTTTGGTCTTCTTCAAGATAATCTTTGAGCAGGTGGTGGTAGTTTGAGTTTTTCACTGGCCAGAAAATGAGTTTTCAAAGCCAAAAATATCAACACCTGGTACATAGCTTGATGGACCTCTGTATTGATCTTGCAACTCTGTAAAACATCCGCACGTCCTGTATATTGTGGTCATTTAGTGCAGTGGGATAGTAAAAAAAAAAAAAAAAAACTCCACACAGTGCACCTTTAAATCACATTTTATTAAACAGCAGAACCTTGACATTATTTTGGAGCTTTGAATTACTTCATTAATCACTGAATTATTACGTTTGCAAAGATATTTATGGGCCTTTTAATATTTATAATAAGCAACTATGGCAACCTTCGACGGCAAATACTTTCTTATGTAGTTGAGTTACAGAACTCAGGTTAAATATATGGACAAAAATGAGGAAAAACCCTCCTTACTGTACATTTTTAAGGATTTACGGCAGTGAAAATATACATAATACATGCAGAGCCTTTTGAATCCGAGTTTATCAAAACAGAAATGATTTTGCTGGTGTGGAAACCGAAAGACTATTTCTTTATAGCTATACTTCAAAACATTTGACTTTGTGTATCTTAAAGTGTTACACTGAAAAGTCTTGAATCTCCATGACTTTATACTTTCTGAACTTACAGACTGTAATGGTTTAGCCAGAGCTATTCTCAGGTAGACTCAGTATGACACAGAGAAAGCAGCTACTCATTGGCCATCATGGTCAGACAGTAGCATAAAATCACCCCATTAAAAGAAAGCTAAATATTGACAGAGGGTTTAGGCTTGGCTGACTGAAAGTCAAAATTTAACATGTGTGTGAGCTGCATTTTAGAAGCAGGCACTTTTGAAACATTAAAAATCTACTTGGTTATTTTGCAATGAGGCTGTTAAAAAAAAGTCATTGTTGTCCTGCTTTCTTGTTGTTTACTTTTTCTGTCTCTTTAATATCACAGATGACTTGACAGGAGTTGACCCCCATCTCAGGCTGATTATTTAGCTATGCCTTCCCTCAACACTCCACCTCGCTCCCCTCACTGACCACCTCCTTTCCCCCAAAGACCACTATTCTCTGGTCAGATTTACTGCAAAATGTGTGTGTTCCACCATATTTGTGAAATTCCCCATGTGTCAACCTTCAGCTCCCCTACGCAGGGCTTTGAACCTGCCCATGGCTTGAGAGCACACATAAATCCAGCGCCCTCGATGCAGAGGAGTAGACCTTCTTTACATAGGAGTCTAATTGCTGAACTTTGCCACAGTCGAGTTTGTTGAGCTGAATGATTTGTCAAAATTCCTGTCTCTTGGTAATAAATTACTGAGCCAGCCTGGCCAGCCAGTTAACATTTGAAATAAAAATGGCTCTCATTTGGATCCTCGCGCTCGGTAACAGCTCACATTTTTAAAGATTTAACTGGAGTTGCTTGACAACTGAGGAATGTTTTGACATTTTCAACCCTGCCTATTAATATCATAATGGACTGGCAGCGCAGAGCTGTCATGAAATGCGAAACGAAACTCTAAATCTATCATTGTCATTCTGTGAAAATATATAACATGCATCCCATATATGGCGGGGAAAAGTGAACACTTTCATGAAAAATAATTACATCTGGAACATTTGGCTGTGATGAGTTTCATGACCACCTAGTTTGTGTGACTATGAATTAAGCTGTACGGGAGAATTGTGGGAAAAAGTGAGCGCGCTGTCCCATCAGAAGCCAAAGTGAGTGTTTGTTTTGACTTGAAGTTCTACTTGCACTTGGACTGACCCTCTGCTAGACTGACTTAGCTCAGTAACACTGCACTGGCTCTTCTTTTTGCTCATTTCCATTTTGTCTATCCTTACTTTGTCAGCTTCTTAAGCTTCTCTATGAATTTTCATATTCCTTTAGTTTATTGCACTGGCAAAGCACATGCTGTAATTTTGAATGGTAAAGTGAAACAGAGCATTTCCTGACTATGGCCATTTGCTGTCTAAACTTTGTACTCCACAACATTAATTTAACCGTTATATTACTAGTAAATTGATTATTGACTAGATTTTAGAAGGTGATTGCTAGATAGTCACAGTAATCAAACAATATGAAAGAAAGAAGCTATTTTAAATTTGAATGCTTCTTACTCTACTATATTTAATGTACTTCTGTTCTGTTGCTGAAGTTTTCCTACGAATGCAGAACTTTTGTTTGTCATTGATTATTTTACCTCGAGGCATTTACATTTTTGGGCAAACAAAAGGTCCCAGTACTGCAAAAATGAAGGCCTCTATTGTCAAAAAGTTAAAAACAGGTCATAACAAATTCTAAGTCGATATCATCAGTTCTATGTGTCTGTGCATGTTGATCTTTTCCTATATTTACATTTTAGTTTCTGTAATATAATACACTACAAAGGGAAAACTTTCATAAGGCGTTCATAATGTCACGCTTCAGCCACATATACAGTCTTTTTCAGATCTGTTTGTCTTTCAATCGCATATGTTCTTGGGTCTATGTGCACCCTGCTGGGCTAATCCGCAGGCCTTCAGGTTTTCCACCCACATCAAACTGGGAGCCAGGATTCTTCACCCTGAGGTCCTCATGAGTGAGGCACTTTGTGCTCTGGGCTCAAAATAGCATGCAGCTCTCAATTATTGGGAACGGAGCAAATACAGGTGTGGAATCCCAGCCACCGCCACCGCTGGTGCCCCTGCAACAGAATAAAGGCGCTCTTGTCCCAGAGAGCCTGACTAGGAAGGCCAGATCCATGCCAGGCTTTGAACTGCAGAGACCACTGGGCCTGTTTGGTGCGGGAGCTAAAAGAGACCTTTTAAAGGTGTGGAAATGAATCGTCCCACATCAATCATGCATTTCCACTTCTGAATTATTCAGCAGCCACTGCTGCCTGCTGACTTCCACCTCCATATATGTGTGTGTGAGTGTGTGTTTGTGACCATTTGTAAAGTTGTGTCATTGTGTTCTTATCTATTATGTGGGTCTATGTCACTGTGTCAGGGAAATTACAGAAGGACTGAAAGTCTGTGCTTTTTAAATTAAGAGAGTCACTGTTTTGACAAGCCTCTGGACTTTACTTCAGAGGAACGATCACTAAAATTAAAAACAAAATGAAAAGACTTTGCAAAACTGATGAAAGCTTTTTCCAGCCAATTTTACATCCTAAAAAGCGGGTATTTTAAAGATAGACTCTCTAGATCTGAGAGAAAGCTTTTTAAGTCGTGTAATTCTTCCTTGCAGCTAGCTGTGGTGAAGGACAGTGTGTGTGGAGGTGGGTGGGGGCGACAAAGAGCAGAGCTTAGTGGTGTCTGCCACAGACAATGAGCGCTCTGTTTGGCTGGCTGTGATTCTGCTGCTATGGATCAGGTGGCTCCGTTTACTTCCAGGTTCTTGGCCTCTCTCCTGCTGCTCTGCTTTTCTCTTCTCAGCACGTTCTTTACATTTATTGGCAAAGCGGGTCGGTCCTGTGTAGGCTGACCAGGACTGTGCAACTGATGCAATGCTGGCTCATATCAAAAGACGAGAACCGCATCACACAAGCAGACAGATTAAGAAGGACTGACTGTGCTGGCTTCTCACTCATTCACTTACATTTACTGGACAAGCTAGATAAGGCAATAAGGGAAATAACCATCAGAGAGAGGGTTGCTTTGATATAAGATTCTACTTTAATATTGAAAAATGACACAAAGATCAGTCATCGGTTATTCTTGAGTGAATCATCCAAGATGCACAGAAGAATAAAATGTCCAAAATGACTCACTGCATGCTGACATTCACTGACTCTAACGTCATTTTTGCTTCATTTGTATGAGTAAAAATATAGTTTTTGGCTTTTCCCGCTCAAAGATTGAGAGAAAAAACTATCTTCATCAGAAAATTGCTGGGAGCAAGTATTAAGTTAATCCCTTAATTATTTTGTTAACTTTTCATAAGTGGGAGACAAAGCCCCTCGCTGAAATCTATTTTTACAGTAAAAATAATGACAGCGGATTCTGCATCTTAGTTTCAGAGAGCAGTCTGTATCCAGAGGATCTCTGTAGTTGTGTGTGGCCCACACAGGAAATTAAGAAACCTCTGCAGCTTTGAGCATATTTGTGTCTGAATTATCTTGGAACAGCGGATTTAAACAAAAGTGAAACAAGGTTCAGCATGTGCTCGTTCTGAGCATGTGTGGTCAGTAGCAGCTCCCAGTTTAATTGCAGATTATATGAGGATGGGTTAAGAGTTCATATGTACATGACGTATGTTTTTCCCCAAAATGTTTTATCATTTTTAAACTTATTTTCCTTTTTGAATTTGCGGTTCATTAAATTTGCCCATTAATCTGCATATGATAACTGTAAATCACGTAATGTTTTTTTCTAATAACTAAAAATTCATGAAAACAGGTGAAGTAAATAAAAGCTTTATTTCTACAAATGGTGTTAAATTGCCATTAGCTTCTGTGGTCATGTGCATGTGAGAGACAGTTAACAGTGTAATGGTTGGACATTTACGCAATGGGAACAAAACACGAACACCCTTCACTACCACATGTGAGAGCAACATTGTTACGTCAGTGTATGTGTGTGGGCGCCGTGGGACCCAACAGAAACAGGACTTATTTGTTTTAGGGAGAAATATAAGGGGCAGAATGATGATGAGAGAAATCTCCTTTTGAAAGTCTCGAGCCAATCACAGTGAGTTCATCCCAGTCTTCTCACCACCGTCCAGATACAGTCCACCGCAGCCAGCGAGTGTCCATCCTCTGTGGGCATGAATTTACACAGATGGTTCTTGTATCGCGGGATTAGCGAGCATATTTCCTCAATAAGTGAAAAAACAAAGGCTTTACTGAATTTATTATGTCTTAATTGAGGAGACCTACATCAATGTATATTTGTGTGTGAAGGAACCTGGATTTTCTGTGGTTTTATAATCTCTTTTCGGGATTGTTATCAGTGGTGCTTACACGGAGTCATGTGTTTAGAAACAAAATTCTTCAGGTAGGTTCTTCCCACACCACGTAAAGCTGCTGTGCTCTTTAACGATTTAGCCTAATTTAATCTTTATGATTGTGACCTATGTTGGAAATTGCATTCCCAGGTTAGTACAATAAAAAATCATGTTAAAAATATATATTTGAATGTGCACAGTACATATGTTGTAACCGATGTAATTGTTCTTACTGCAAGATGTATATTTATTTTGCATTATTAGCAAATTGTATTGGCCAGATATTTGCTATGACACACACAACAAAAAAATTTTAAAATGACACCGTTAGGTAAATATAAAATTTGTGAAATATTGTATGTGTCATGGCAGTTGCCATGACACATACAAAAATAAAATTAACTTGTAATTGAATTCAATTATAATCTAACGACATGGAGACTTCAATTCCAGAAAGTAGTTATTTCATATGTGGTAAAAAAAATACAGATGCATGTTTATATATAACTGGATAAATCTAAAACACTGTGGAAGTAGTCAATTTAAAGTAAAGCATCTACAACAGTACAGCTGTAGGCAAACATAAAAATGCCAGAGAGGATTAAACTCTAATGTATACAAGTCATTGTTGCATGTGGCAGAGTGTTAACAGTGGTGGTGTAGCAGCCGGGGCTCCCTGTGCCCTCCAAGGTGAGCTCTGTCTCCACCAGGCAAAGGGGACCATGGGAAAGCTCGCATGCCGATTAATCACGGCTAATGAGCTGGAACAGTGTAGCTCGAGCTGCCTTCCATGACCATCTAACCTCACACACACACTCACAGACATACACACAGGCACAGACACACTCACACACGTGCACATGCGTGCGCACGCGCGCGCGCGCACACACACACACACACACACACACACACACACACACACACACACACACACACACACACACACACACACACACACACACACACACACACACACACACACACACACACACACGTAATGTCTGACATGGGCAGACGTGTGAAGGACAGAATAACAGAAAGATTTTTAAAGTCGGTCATTCACACAAAAGCACCCATTTTTATTTCCACATTTGATACAACTGCAACACTTGTATTTTAGAATGTTTTTGGATTATGTTTTCACAGAAATTATCACTACATATTCTATAATAGTGAAGCTAAAGAATGTGCTAGTTCAGCTAAAAATGTAAAAGAGGCACTGCACTGTCTCAGAATTTAGAAATTCTTGTAAGAAGAAAAACCGAGTCTGCCAAATTTCTTTCTTCAACAATGGTAACAAGAATGCAGATTTACCATTGTACATTCACACTTCCTGGCATCAAAGTGACCCCTGCAACCGGTGGGTTGTAATGAACAGAGTTTAAACAAACACCAAAGCAGGGCGATGAATGAGAGGAGGAGGAAAACAGAAATAAGTGATGTCATGTCGAAAGTGACGAATGACAAACCTGATGTTGATGAAATATACTGAAAGCATTTTTTTGGTGCTGAAAGGCCATGCCATGCTAAAATGTATGTATGGCTCCATTATATATGTGGGCAAGAGGCGAATGTCTCATATACTCTAAATCTATCCTCTAATTTATATTTGTTGCCAAATACCTAGTTATCACATAGTGTGAACCGCACTGCTTTAAGCACAAAAAATAATAAAGCCATCATCCCTCCTAAGATCCTACACAGTGCAGCTGTTATTTTATGTTACATATGGCAAACCAACATAATGTGGTTTCTAAACCTCTCTCTGGCTACTGAGGAAGCTACAGCTGTGAGCCTCTTACTGTAACCGTAATCCTTGTGGCACATATATCTTAAGTGGCTCTTTCCAGTGCACATTTCAGTTTTCATTCCTGCAGTCACATATATCTTTAGAGCAGCTTCCGTCACTGCGTCCCCTGTCCTTGTACCCTGGCAGGTGATGCAACTGAGAAACCGTGGAAGGCGATTGTCATTTAAATTCTTGCCGTTCGGAAAATAGAACCATTTGCCGTTATGGTTTCTGTGGGTGGAGAGCAAGAGG
The DNA here is from genome assembly GCF_021347895.1 of Acanthochromis polyacanthus. NCBI lineage: Eukaryota > Metazoa > Chordata > Actinopteri > Pomacentridae > Acanthochromis > Acanthochromis polyacanthus. Next base: position 22,870,809 of record NC_067121.1, read on the forward strand.
GTGTGGTTGTATTTGCATTATACTGGGCTTTTCCATAGGCTCTAAATCGTCATGAGGAATCTATTTGATGATGATAGAAGTACTAAGGCGGTGGTGAGGTGACCTTATGCCACAAAATCATTTGATTACAAATTGCCTCTGTCTGGGGTTGCATGTTTAGATAGTAGCCTGATGCCCACATGTTAAAGAAGGAATCTGAGCCTGCAGCCTGCTCTGTGGAATGTATACCTGAGTAGTGTCATACACAAGCACTTATAGACTCCTGCAGATGCTCACTTTTACAGACACACACCTGTCTGTAGTTTAAGAAGTGCAGAATGGAAACTTGAGCAAGTGGTCCCTGCCAGAAATGTGTGGTATGGGTGTTGGTGTGTGTCGTCCAAATAAAAGAAGGTTTAGCCAAATCCACCAACTGCTTAAGGCACATATCCCACCTTGAGGCATCCAAGCCACAGGAAACCTCCCACCATAACATGCTATAGTTAAGATGTTATTCTGAGTGTATAGTAGTTTCACAGTCTTGAGGGCTTTAATTCGGTTTAGGGAGTCATTCTTTAATTTGAGGGAAGATGTAAGGGTTTTGTCTACCGAATAGTCATAAACGTGCCTCATTTAAATGAGAAATTGCTTGTAGTTGGTAACAACGATGAATATGCAGACTTGATCACCAGAAAAACTTGCCGTCTTCCACATCCACGCTGGTTTGTAATTCTCAAATCAGCTCAGTTCCATCAGTGTGGGAAGAGAGGAGGGTGGGGCGACCTCCTTGGTGTGTTTCTAATATCTCCCCAAAAGTCCCTGTGGGTAGGATCATCTTGGGTGTTCCAGGGTGGATTCTGGTGTTGTTATATTTAACGGGTTCGCAGCGCAAAGAGCACTGAAATGAAGAAAAGAGAGGGAGAAAGAGAGCTGTGTGATGGAGAGCTGACTGCAGAGTATCAGCTTGACCTGGAGGAAAAAGCACCCTCTGTGCATGGCTTGGTGTAAGATCTAAGTTGCCCTTTCTCTTCCCCTCTCACTCTCCTTTTTCTCTGTCTTGGTGGGGAGGAGGGATGTAGGTAATGAAGCTTAAGTGAGCCTGGTGTCTGGTAATGTAATATACACAAAGCCCTTGTCAGGTCTGGATCCAATAATGTGTCATTTACCACGTCTGGAACAGATTGGCCCAGATGATCGGAATGAACCTTTGCCCGGGTGAAGAGTACTCAGCATCTCTCGGCCTCGAGGCCTTACAAGCAGGCCCTCGCCTCGCCCGATCTCCCTTGCACCTTTCACACACCCTCCCCCATCCGTCTCTTGTAAATGCTACTGCATGCCTCAAATTAGTTTGTGAAATGAGGTCTTTATATGACCGACTCCAAAGATGATCCAACAATTGCTACCTTCCCAAATCAGTTTGCTTGTTTAAAAGTTGTTTAATTATCATAAGTAACTGACCTGTCATTATGGGCTAATATTGGAAGTAGTCAGGAGCTCAACACAAGTGGCAGACAAAAACACATTTTTGCACCAAGATGCACTTCACTATGCAGTTGTACGCAAACTCAAAATATGGCCTCTGGATGTAAAATTCCCCCAATCTGTCAGAACTTTCTGAAGCCTCAAACAGCCGTTTGAAGCACTCACCAGTACGAAAGCAACTTCAAACACATTCCACCAAGAACTCACTGTCCATTCAGGCCACAAACCTTCGAATAAAACTCATTATTTTTCAGACATTTCCCCATCAAGAGGAAAAAGAACAGGCGTTAATGAACAACATAAAGATAACTGGAACGATAGTCTTCCACATGCTGTTAGACCCAAAGGCAATATCTGTACCAACAGTACAATCATGACATCTAATAATGAGGCAACACAAGAGGGTCAGTAATGTGGGCTGTGACTGCTCATACACATTTAGTGTTTTCTTTATTCACTAGAAGCATGTTTGGTGTGATCTCATACTCAGTTTGTGGTGTCAACCCTTTCTTGCCAACAGTAATAACATGGCACAGGGATTTATTTTTGGTCAGTTACAATGCAAATCAAATGATTTTTCCTAATATGCATTAAAATGTCTACCTTTATGCAGATGATACCACTGTATATGCCTCCGGTTCCCCTCTGTACCAGGCCAATCTTCAGTCCACTTAAATGTTATCGCTCTTACTATGTTGTTCTTTCTTTAAACTGACAGGCTCTTGGTTACTTTTCATTTGAACAAAACCCAAAATAATCACTTTCCCGTATGGAGTTCTGCTGTTCAAGCCTACTTCCCAGACTCCTAATTGTTTTTAGTTCATTTGAATGCTGGTGTTTTTGGCCTTAGATGTGATTGCTTTGTATGTTGTCCATACTATGTTGTCTGATGATAGGTGCTTCCTGTTCTAAGGTCCATCTGGAGTCAATGACTAAGCTTTAAGATGTTTATTCCAGTTGCTGATGGTGCCTGTGCTTCAATGCAGGGGGCATGTTTGTTCGGATAGAGCATGCAACTTCATCAATTCTGTTTATAAAGGATAATTGACAGCTTATTGGCTGCTCACCAGGGATTTTTACTGGATTGGATTCCCATGTTTTTAATTAAAAAGTTAACATCATAACAAAAAATATGGCTGGCATCATCTGAGCACCAAGATTTGTTGAAACATGAAGGTAACCATCATGAAGTCTACCTCAGTGAGAGTTAGTGTTTTCAGGCACCAGCGTGGGCTGTGGGTGTATGAGAGTATCTGGCTAATGACTGGTAGTGGTGGGCTGTGTTTTAGAAAAGCAGCATATCAGCAATTTGTACCTGAGGGAGAGTGCATTTGCTCAGAGGTGTAATTACAAACACAGGGACCAATTGGGTTGCAGGAGAGCAGGAAGCGCAGGGCTACAGGGGTATGTGTGAATTTACCACTTTGTCCCTGGTTGCCTGGGTCCTGAACCGAGCCTGACGCCCACACAGAGAGCAACGGGGCCCTAGAGGTCCATAGCGAAGGCTGAGAGAGGAGAGAAAGATAATATGGACGTATAAGGTTTAGAGGATGTACACTTTTAGCCCTGTGTCTGTTTGTGACTGTGTAGTCTGTTTCTTTTTTCCTCCAATGGCTTCAAACTTTCACAGAGTAGTAATGAAAAGAAACAGACCTGACCTGTGGGAAAACGAACAACATGAAGACTGAGTAAGCGAGAAAAAGGTTTGGGCTATTTAAAGCATTCTACCTTTCTCTCTCTCTTTTTTGTCTGTTCCAGAGAAGGAGAAGAATTAAATAAAAAGTAACAGGGAGGAATACAAAAAAAATCCCATCTTTTAAACTCCAATTCCTCCTATTACATACTCCAAATGTGTAATGGTGTCCTCACCCAGGCAGAGTCATTCTGGAGGCTCCTCGGGAGCATTGTAGCTCCCCTCTGCGGCACAGCCTCTGATTTAGTACTGTTAATAAACATGATGTAGTGCTTACAGTGATTGCTCAGACAGGAATGTTTCTTTTTTTACCTCTCCTTTTCATACCTACACACACTTTCACATGTTTGCATGCGGTACTGAGAGAGAAGGAGAAAATGTTGTCCCACATGCTTTATATGAGAGTCTTTCTACTGTAATTATTTAAGCAGAGGACAGATAAATTCCTTTGGAGCAGGTTTAGCACTGTAAAATGCCACCCCATTTCCCAGAATTATTACAGGGGCTGTGACTGTGACCTGTTGCTTTCAGAGGCAACTTGTTGGATTGGAACGCCAAATGCTGGCTAGCTTTACCTCATCCAGTATTATTGTGAGGTGTTTTCATTCTGTTATACTTCCAGTGCACAAGTATTATGTCACTGTCAAGAACACATGGCCAAACGACAAAGCTTCTGAAAACGTTCAGAAAAGCTGACATGCCATGCAGGAGCATTAGGGTTAAGCAAACTTTTAGTGTCTTACATGCCTAACTTTGATGCTTAGAGAGGAATCCATTCGGAGGATCAAGTGCTGTGTGCTCAGGAGGGATTTCTCACCAATTAAAATACAATTTTGTTGTTCCAAGCTTCCTCAAGACAACAACCGTACCCAACGAGCTGGATTTATGATGTGCCTGCCAGCTTCTTCTTGGCGCAAATCTTCCAGCAGCATGCTCCCAGCACAGAGCACACATGGCCATCCACAGCTGGCTCTTATTACAAACCCATACAGTAGCCATTCTTTTCACTTACCCTCCTCCCTGTTTGGTGACGCTTATTAGAAATGTAACATACTAGTCTGGGAGTTTGTTACAGATTTATGTATCACAGGTGCTCCCTTTAAACAGCGTGCAGCAGTTATTGAACGATCTGCGTCAGGGCGTAGAAATGTGGGAGGGGAAAGTGTGGCAAGCATTGTTTTTCAAAATGCTGACTTGTAAACAAAAACATGTCTTAGGATTTGATGCAAGCTTGCTTAGAAATACACATCTAATTTTGCAGAGTTATGATTTTCTTGGAAAAAAATATGTCAAAATATATATTTATGATACTTCAGAAAACATCATCTTTGCAGTAGCTATGACTGAATCTAATACACTAAATGAAAATGGTGAACATGCATGCAGTTATCAGTGTGTTTCACAATTTCTATACATACAACAGTATTTACATTAAAAGGTTTTGCAGCTCTGTGTTCATTTTTGATCATAAAAGGTTATTCATAATCTTCCATTTCAGTGCAGGGCAGTATAGCATGTTTTATGTAGTTCAGTGTAGCATTTATTTTATGTAAATTGTGAACATTGATACGAGCAAAACCCTATTAATCAATTAATTCATTAATACAAAGTAAATAACATTTTCTCAATTCTATCCACTCATTTGTTTCATTATATTTATGTCTAAATTTTCTAAATTCACTTATTCTCATTTCCTTTATCGTAATACTCCAATCATATTATGTAGTTATCTGAGTTCAAGTGTTCATGAGTTGATATGTGTTCTTTCATTTTTTTTTTTAAAAGACATTCATGAAGGTTTATTTTATATTGTTGAGAGACATTCAATATAACCGCCTTGTTTCTTTGTCAAACTAATCATAAAGACTAGTACCACTGCGAATGTTTAGCCTCACACTAATATCAGTGTTCACTCTCAACATTACAGGAGGACTCTCTGTATTAGAATGAATTTCTAGGGCTGCCTGTTGATCGACTATGACTGGTACCTGGTGCGTCTGCTGCCTGTCTGTCAACACCAGATCCCTGAGCGTGAGGCTGTGTGCCGGCAGACCGTTTCACCCAGAGTCTCTAACTGCTGCCAACACGTATAGGGGTGGATCACACTCCTGTCCAGAACACTGGAGGCATGACGGGGTCCTGAAATTGCTCCTGACTGACTCTTGACGTTGAGCAAGCACGGGCACATTTAAAGAATAGAAAGCATTCTTCTCTGGAGCTACACAACATGTGACCAGAGGTGATGAGTTCATGGACTAAGCTTTGAGTCGTAAGCTGGGCTTCTGACATTGTCTTTCTTTTTCCATCTTTGCCTGTGTCTTCAAGTTTCACAGGCCGCTCTCCCTCAGATGTGTCCCTCCCCTGCCTCAGTCTTGGCTCCTCACTTTGTCTCCACGCTCAGCTACACCTCTCCAGTTACGTGGCACCACACCTCCTGGTTGTTATCCCCTCAGCCTCCCTCCTTTGACTCCATCCCCACCCTCTCATGCTGAGGGGTGACACTCAATGCCTTTAATGTGGCCTTGGCCCCATGTTCCTCCTGCCTGTCTGATTCATCCAGGAGCCGCGGGTCCCCGTTCCACCCTGGGTGATTGATGGCAGGGATGCCCTCTCCTCTCGCCCTCCATGCCCCACCCCCGGCTCGGCGGACAGCATAGCGTTTCATGAGCTCATCTGTGTGGCGCCCAGGAGCTGCACCTCAAACGCAGGCACCACTCTTGTCTCGCCCCGTATGACTCCCTGGGGGACACAAAGCATGTGTGACCTCCCTTTACCCAGCCTACCAGCTCATCTACACACAACCCTTCAGTAGTCTCACTGTACCGTCACTGTCTCCGTGTACAATCCCTCTGACGACTAAACTGCAGTGTTTACCAAATGCGAACACTTAAATCTGCACCCATATCTGCTCATTATTTCATGGATGCCACAAAATAAAATAAATACTTTTCATTTGCTTCAGGTAGTTTTCTGTTCAACTGCAGTTTCATTTTATGCACAAAAAAAATCTGAATGCATTTACCAGAAGTTTGAAAGAATGCTGAAGTTAGCAAGCAAGTTTTTTTTTTTTTTTTTTTTTTTTTGTAATTGGCAGAGGTGGAAAAGTTTGCAAATAATGATAATACTAAAAAAGAGGCTACAATGTACTGTTACATACTGTTTCTCAATGTTACATACCTTTACCTCCACCAGCAGCCCAGTGTATCTGGGAATTACATGGACAGTTCCATAATTTATGTCCAATTGTTTAGTGGCAGTGCAGGAAGGAGTCTGTCCTTTATGGAATGCATCCGGCTGCATCGCAAAAACAGGCCGCCAATTAACATCAACCATAATCTTTCTGCAACCTTAACTTACTGTTTCACTCAAACAATCACCCTGCCCACCTTTACCATGGTTTATTTTCCATTTCCTGCATCAGTCTTTCGACAACAACAAAACTTTTGTGGAACAGACTTTAGAGATATGAAGAAAATGACAAAAAAAGTTACTGTCTGTTGTTGTTAGAGATGACAACAAAAGAACAAATGAAAACAGTTGTGGCACAACACTCCAGTACGAGTCCAGAAAAGGTCCCTTGTTACATGTCAATCCCCAAGATGACTTCATTTGATTCAAGGAGAGATGGTTTGAGTTTAAATAAGAGTTTTGATAATGGAAAATGTTGTGGTGAGGGACACAGTGTGGATTGGGTAAGAACTACCATTTTGTTAGAAATGGGGGACTATTGTCATCGTAATTACAACAACAGGGAACGGTTGTGGTCAGTGCTTTAAAAGAAGCCAACACTAACTGTGGGAAACAAACCACGTTTAAAGCTGAGGTTTAGTTAAATCATCCCATACCGACCTCCTCTCAGCGTTGCCTTTTTCAGTTTTCACAACAATAACATCACCTTATTTCATCCTTTGCTCCCATCAGAATTACTATAGTAGCTGGATGGCTTTTTGTTTGAATGTAAATATGACATTTACAGAATTTCATTAGATCAGCAACCCTAAACATCATCAATTTACTGTCACATAAGAGAAAAAAAGATAGCTCAGTTTCTCCCATATAAGCTGTAACTAGGTATGTTTGGTATTTTATTTTGAAAAAATGACACAATAAATAGTTTGTCAGTCCCAAAAAAAATCTGCCAATAACTAATGGACTAATTATTGGTTAATAATTTCTTGCATACAATATGACAAATGCTGCCATTGTTCTTCAACCACTCACCCTCTCATCCAGCGTCCCGACTTACCTTCGCCTCCCCTCAGGAAGCCAAGCGAGGCCCGTCCTCCTCTGCATGTGGGACATTCCAAGTAGGAAAGAATCTGAGGACACTGATCACCTAATCTCTCAGACCGAAGCAGCACCTGTTGAGACAGCGCTGGGCTGGAGGGAAAAATCCAGATCGGTGGCAGCTCTGCGTTGACCCGATACATCTCCTTCTGTATCAGCTGACAGCCAATCATCAATTTACACAGTCAAGATGAATGATGTACTGCACTAAAAGTTTATGTGGGTCAATTTACCCCCATATTTAACTTATGTTTTGAAAGTGTTATGACTTAGGATTGTGTTTGAGCTTTTTTTTTTTTTTTTTTTTAATCATCTTACCCTCTAGACTTTATACCCTCTGTAAAGGCAGGATAATTACGAGCATAATTCTCAGAGAATCATTTCCTGGGAACATCAGAATGACCTGATTGGTGTGACAGCATTACCGAAGGAGCCACCTGACTCAAATGAAACCAGATCATTCAAGTAAGAATAGAGCACCAATGAAAGGACATACAATACAGACTACGAGTTGTGCCTGACAGCCAGTCAAATATCTCACCCAGCTGTTCATGAGGTGACCATGTGCTGAGGGGGACCCTGAGAGACTGTGAGCGCCGATATAAATCACGGAGGAGGACGCTGCAGTTGCTGCTCATGTCTGCATGTGGTGAAGACATTGAGATTTTTGCCATAGCTGCTTTGGTGAACTTGACATTAGATGTGTTTGTGTTATTATTCTGTTTACACTTGGGTTTTGTAATGTGTCTCTCAGTGATAAATCGCTTTCTGCTCAAAAACTCTTCTGTTACTTAAAAGTAATCTACCGCAATGTCTTTTAAATGAGAGCTGACAAACGAGCAATTCTATTAAAAGCTTATAACAAGCCTGCTTATTTCTAAAATTGGAATCCATGATGATTAATGCTCACTTCTGGTCTTTGAAAATTGACTGAGCAGTAGAAGTAATGTATGATATAAGAGCTTGCCTGAAAGCCACATGTGTTCTTTGTGTAGACTACAGTATGACTATATCCATGCTTTGGTTGATCTTGATAAATGATCTGGATTGCTTTTGGACTGAGATTGTTAATGTGGCCAGAGGAGGTCTAGTTTTTCCTCTTGTCCAAGGTTATTTAAACTAAACCAACCATTCCGTTAAATGTCTCAAATCCCTTACAGCATGGGCCACTGCCTGAAAGAGGAACGCTGCTTTGCATGTAGTCTGATTATTATCTGCTACACAAATTGCTAGCAGCTGGGTTGTTCACGGCTGATGGTTCCATAGTTTATATATCGAAACTGTTGGAATGCAGACAATTACCACTTTCACTTTCTCACAAAAACCTTAATATAGTTTACATAAACTATTCTCCTGAAAATCCTGCTTTAAAGGGCTTTATGAGCCTCTAGGGCCAGCTGAGGGAGATAAAGAATTTGCTTTGCATTTCATACAGTTTTCTAGTAGCAAAGACAAACAAAAGAGGAGACAATTTTTCATGCAAAAGTCTGATATTTTCAGTTCAGTCTAAATATCCTTTTGCATAACTGAATTTTAACATCATGTAGGTGAAATTTGCTACACCACCCACCACCAGGGTCTGCTTAAGGTTAGATTTTAGCAGACTCCAAGCTGGACGTCTATATCTCTGTTGTGATTTAGGGGTCACAGAAAGAGGAAACCGCAAAGAAGTTAGTCAGCAAACAGTTGAACTTACAAAACTTCCTCGCTTTCTTGCTGCTCATCATGCTGATTTGTCACAGAGCAGGCCGTGACTTTACATTTCTACTTCAGGAATGGTCATTATTGCTAAATGAAAGACAAAAAGCACAAAAAGTAACACAGAATTATTATAAATACAAAAGATAGACGCAGTTTTAGTACACTAATACTGTGCCATAACGCTCTTGCGTGCATTACAGTGAAAATGAAGCAAAGAAAGTGAATTAGTTGCTCATTTTATGCTTCAAATGTATGTCTTGACGTTTGTACTGCATTATTCTTAAGCAGGTACACACACCGTTTTCCCTTTTCGTGAAGGTCATGCTTTCTACTGCGCATGTGTGGAACGTGTCTGGTAATCGTAGCCGCGACTGCGGTTCGTGTAAAAACACCTACAAGTCTGCTCATTTGAGTTCAAGCACGAAGCTGTGCATGGACACGGATCTGTGAAAATTTGAGCTTCTGTAATGTCGTGATTTGAAATACTTAAAGGAATTTGTCGCATTTTATTGTTTTTTCAACACAAATATTCTAGCGTGTGTTGTGTTTTTTAAGCAAACATGGCTGTAGATAAGAAGGTTAGTCATGAGTGCTTTTCCAGTCTTCCATGACTGAAACTAGGGCGTTAAATGTGGATAGTCTTACAATTCTGATTCTGCCTGTTTTTTAGGAGAAAAAGACGTAACACAGAGAGGTGAAATAGACTGAAAGAAGTCAAGTTGTCCTGTTGTCAAAAGCTGCTGAGCACCTTGCGAGTGGTCGAACAGTTTAACCTATAATTACTACAATTAAAATAATACTCATATTAACAAAGAAAAATTGCTTCCAAATGGTCTTTCACATGTGCAAGAAAAGAAAAACAAAAACACATGGCACAATCCGGCTTCAGAATTCTGGCACCGGAGCATGACACGTCAAATCTGAATTAATTTTGCACAGAAATGAATACTGTAGCTGCTTTTATGATAATATACACCATACAAGAAGTATTTTTTTTTACTGTGCGTGACAGTATAAATTTTGCAGTGTGACTTATAACTTAACTTTCCAGGAACAGAACTGTTTCGGTGAAACATTTTCTTTCTGCATTCTCTCAGTGCACGGCGGGATTGAAGTTTGAAGGCATCTTATACTGGCGAGAGTCGCTCAAAGATCACATGATGAAAAGATCAACGAAGGAAGGCATGATGGGTGTGAACACTATATGAAAAGTGCATGCATGTGTGAACAGTACATGTGTAGATTTAGGAGCTTGAGTGATTGATCATTTCCATTCTAATCTCTCACTCTGAAGTAGTCTCTCAGGACGAAGAGCAAGACACATGAGGGAAATACAGCAAATATTGCACATACCACCCTGACGTGTCGCAACCTTTTTTTTTTTTTTTGCAGAAAATTGCAGGGGTTGACATCAAAGTCCAAAGCACACTGCCCAAATCAAAATGTCAGCCGTATGGCCTATAAAAATCGTTGGACCCCTCACTCCTGTGATGAGGAGAAACAAAAGAGACTCCAAAGTCAACACAATTTTCTCCCTTTCCCCACAAAAAAAAAGCCCACTTGCAGGTTTTGTCCTTTTGCTGCTCATAGACTGAAGAACACTGTTAAAAAGACCTCCAGTGGTATTACTGCTTCATGATTTTTTTTTTAACTCCTGGCAATAACAACCTCATGTCCAGTAAGGGCCCTCCCAGTGAAGAATTGATGTAGGGGCCTGTTTTGCTGAGGAGTGTGAGGGAGTGATCAGAGGAGTCCTGTGGATAAAATCGCACTGCTGACCCTGGACATCGGTGATTGATGTCAAATGTGACCATGAAACTCAATAGGGGTTGTTGTACTTTTGATTTTATTGGCCACCATGTCAGACTGCCTGCTCTTTGTGGTAAGAAGACCCGCTTTGCTATAGTTTGTCTTCATACATGCATGCTGCTGAAGAACAGTATAATGATACGTTAGGGTTTGGTAATTGAATTCTCAACCTATTTGTAGAGACAACAATAAACAGAGCAAGTCCCATATGACTGTAATCTGACCACAGTAATATAGAATATTGTGCCCTGGGTAATTTTAAGCTATAATAATGAAATAACTTCATGTTGCTGAGTTGTTACAGTATATGTCTCTGCCTTTTAGTTGTAGAGCATAGAAGGGAATTGAGGAATTTACTTTCCTTAGAAAATTAAAAGAGCAAATTGGTACTAAAGCATTCACCTCTCTTAAAAATTAAATTCGTATAGACAATTATCTGCTTTTTAAAAATGTTTTATAAAAAAATAAACAATGTGGATTTCATTTCTATTCATATAAAGCAAAAAGTCAACACTGTTTCCTGGAAAGCACATTTAATATATTAAATTGTCCTCAGTTACACTGTGATTAAACTCAGCGATGCCTCAATGATGTTCACAGGTGATATTTTTTCGAGTAATGTGTTGTACACATGTTGTAGAGAGATGGTCAGGGTGTGTGATTGATAAACCAAAGACATGACTCTGATCGAGGAGCACAGGGGGTCACAACCACAATCCCAAGTGCATTTAGGGAAATTCATAGTTTCGGTGTGTCTCATACGTCAAGTAATTATGGGATTTTTCTGTATTTAACCCAAAATATGATTTTTCCATAATCTTAACCAGGATGTTTGACTGACAAAACATAAGCATTATTGGTGTAGATGCATGATCCTTTAATTGCTACAATGACCAGCTATTAGGGAAAAAGTAAAATACACATTTTCAGTGAACACTTAATTGATAGGATCAGTCTCAATGTGTAAATTGACTGTAAATTAGTGTAACAATGAATCTACACATTTATTTCATTTTTTTTAGTGAATAAGTCGTATATAAAAGCAGCATCATGGGGCAGAGTTTTTAAACTAAATGGATCTGCAAAGTCCTAAATGCAGAAGATAAAGCACATTCATTTCTTCATTTAACCACATTCACAGGTCCAAAGAAAAAGGATTGTCGGACATAAACTCGGGTTCTGTGCAGTCGACCTTTCACTGCAGCACTCAGCTACAATATTTCTAGAAACAACTATTGTCAGAAAACATAATATTTAACGATGACATTTCTTCCACAACAAAATAATAGCAGACAGATAATTTTGTGGGAGATTGTGACAACAATGACAATAATGATAGGTATTTATGTCATCTTAGTTAGATGACTAAATTAAACATAATTGCTTTTAGCTTGTAAATCTGTCTTCATATGCACCCCACAAAAGTCCTGTTTTCAACACTCTAAACACTTCTAAATGACCATTTGAATAACAAATATATATATATATAGTAACATATATATGTGATCTACAGTCCTAATCATTCTGAAGCATTCTGTGGGAAGAAATCTTGATATCCTAATATCCTACCAAAATGGTTTACTGCATGGGTTAGTATCTCTCCATCTCACAGGTTCAATATGCATCTCAAAACATCAGATAGAAAATCTAGAGATACATTTTTCATGACATTTACACTTGAATTGTGTAAAAATATTGCCAGTGACCAGTGTGATTTGATTCAGCTGATACTCCAGTTTAATTCAGGTTCATTAGATAAACTATCCATGTGCTTTCACAAGAAGAAAAAAAATTTGCCTCCTGCATAGTACAGCCCTATACGATCAATGCCAGTTCAACAATCTCCAGACAATATTATTCTATCATAAATTTTATAGTATGTAGTCAGTCTTGACATTTCCTCACTCAAACAAAGACCAGGACATGTTAAGATTGAGTGTTAACCAACATCTTTCAAGACATTTAAATCACTCTGTGGTTTATCTGGTGGTGGAGCAGTAGTGGGCTGCTGCTGTACCTTGTGCTGAGTTGAATGCTGCTCACAAGGAATTGTGTGCAGCTTTTACAGAGCTTCTTTTATTTTAACAACTCTACACAGTCGTGCATGTGTCTTCAAATAAAATTGCTTATAGCGTCAGTTAGTGTTTTCGACCAAGTGGAGTTAGTGACATAATGTGCTCTGAAAATAGCTTTGAAAATTGTGATTGCTGTTAACTTGCATCTTAGCTTTAGCATAACCATGTGCGTCTCGACAGTGTGGCTTTTGCAAGCCTGTACTCCTCGTATACTTGACACAACCACTGCATAGTTTGCAGACTGCGGTTGTTTATTTAATCAACAATTCTGCCACTATCCAAAGAGAGTCGATGTCAAATGTACGTGCATGAGCATGGACAGTTAACAACACATCAGGTCCGCTGTCTGAATAAGTGTCCACCACACAGTATACAGTTCCAACACCTTCTCACAGTTTGAGCACATCTCAGCACAGGGGAATCAAAGGAACACTGATTTAACCAACAATAATAACACCTGTTTAATATAATAAAGCTGGGTATTAGAAACTGGAGAAAGCTGCATGTCTAGTTCAGTCTTTGTTGAGGTGAACTCCCAAGAGTTTTGAGCACCATTTTACCACGACCATTTACATGCATCTTACTGGGTAGTAACAAATCCCTTGATTGGAGCAAGCTCGCTGGCTGACTTTCTACTTAGTTATAGTCCTACTTCTGGTGGCTTGAATTGGAGAGGATGTGAAACACACAGTTATGTTTCAATCACCTCCAAGGACATTACATTGACTTAGATTCACTTCTTTAATGCTTATTATAATTATAAACATAATATAACTTCCCTGAAGAGTATCCTTACCCTAATCCCAGTCTTTACCCAAATAGATCCTTATTATCATCTTAAACCAAGTCTTCATACTACAAATATGTAAATTTGCATTATGGGCACGTGATTTTTGTCCCCCAAACAAAGTGGATCCCCACAAAGAGACTCAATACAAATCAGTAATTCAAATATCCTACTTGAGAAGCACATACATACAGGAGTCAGAAGCAGCAAAACACTTGCTAAAGATTTTTATTTTTTTTGATATCCATATCAGTTTTCATTTCCTTATTTTTTGCAGAATTTCGTTGGAATCTATGGGCCTGAACCAATGCAGCCATATCTCTGACTCGTATCAATTTTCCAACATGTATCAGTTCATCTTTACACTGCTGGAATACAGTGAACACAGACTCACTGGGTCTGTAAACAGGAGCAAGCTGTTTGCAATTTACTGACGTCATGTTACACAAGTTCTGGGATCCAAAGTTCAAACTCAGGTTCACACTGTTACCCCTTGCTGCCATTCGCAGCATCAAATGTGCAGAGCTGATATTGTTGGCAACTGTTCATCCGTGTGCCTGACCAGTGAGTGAGCCTCAGTCAGGGGGTGATTTGACCGATGGGACCAACAAACTTGGCTTGACCAGGGTGGGTCTTTGACAAATGCTGTGCAGGGGAAAACTGCCTATCTGTTCCCCGACTAATGTGTTGGTTTTTCGCGGAGACTGATTTAAATATGATTCCCACACATCACCATCCATCCAAATCTCCACCCGTGTTGAGCCTGTATACACACAATCATTTCTGGAGGCATATATATATACACACATATGCACATAAATCCTCATTGAATATACTGGTTACACAAAATATCATGACTTTCAGACATAAACTTTGCAGTATTTGTTGTACAAATTATTATAATTTCAGGTGGTTTAACTGGAAAGCAGAGGAGGTACTGTAGTCGTGAATCTAAAATGATTGTTATATATCAGAATATGTCTCATACGTGTATATGTGTGGGATTACTGCAGAGGTGTAGAGAAATGCAGCCATGTAGAACACCCTCCCCTCAGCGTCCACAGTCAGAGCAATAGGGGAGATGTAAAATACTGGCTGCATTTTTTTCCACCACATTTATGCATACTGAGAGAGGAGAAAAATAGACCCGTGGCTTTCACTGATTTCTCTGGAACATGCATTGAAATGTAAACGAGAACAATAAATTCACTTTTAACTGCCTTACTGGGAATTAGCCACATAGTCTGGACTTAAGGAACTCACGTAGTTTCATTAAAACCCACATCATGCCTTGTTAAAGTAACAATGTCCATCTCATAGAGGTTGCAGCATGTGCGTAGTGAAACTGTGCGATAACATCTGTGCTCAGAGACGCCGTTCTTTAAAAGTCATGACTGTGTTGGGTTTTCACCGCAGTCTCTTCACACTCTCCGAAATTGGCCTTTTTATTGCTACATTGTTGATTAGTTTTCATATGGTTCACCTTGTTTATGTAGTGCTGTTTCTGCTGAAGGTCTGCTCACTGAAAGATGATGACAATGGCTGCACAAAAAGCTTTGAGTAATGACATTTTAATATGCATCTCAGGGGGAGGCCGGCCAGACCAGGTCACACAGGGGAGTGGATTTCTGTTATGGAGGCATGAACTAACCCCGACTTCAACTACATGTTTAAAACAGTATTTTGTCACAGGAACCAGGGCTCTTTTGGGCCTGCAGGATCTAGGTCAGGCAAGGAGAGGGAAAAAGTAAGGCGTCTGCTTCAGCCCGAAACCTTAAAATTTGCCAATATATTTTTATATGCAAAAGGATTCATGTTTACAGTTAATGATCAAGTAAAATCATCTTTTTATTAATCACTTGTAAAGCCAGTGTATGAAACATGCTAATTGCTGTGAATTCAATAGGACTGGCAATGCAACAAAAATGCCTCTGGAGTCACCCTTGGTTAGCTTAGCATAAAAACTGAAAACAGCTATTTTCTGAGTTTGTTATACACCGTTTGTTTAATCCGTACAAAGACCAAAAATTCTGTCATTTACGTGCCAGACTGATTTTGACCAGGAGCGGCTGCTGGCTGCCAGGCAACGGGTCCCACAACGTCATTTTTAGGCTATTTTTTAATGGATTAAATAAAGAAAATACAACAGTCTTGTTTTCCCTGTATAATTTACATTGACTTTGCAGACATGGGTGAAACATTTCTTATCTCATCCAACTTTGAGCTAGCAAATCAGTGATTTTCCCAAAATGTTGATGTATTCCTTTAAAAGCTCCTAGTATTTAAGCAAACACGATGTATTTCTTGTATCATCTGTTTTTCTGGAGCTTCCTTACAGAACATCAAACTGCGATCTACCTTGTTAGCATGTTGTGGCCCTTCCAGTTTAACATGACTTGCTCAGGAACTGGAGCCAACAGGGATGGAGAATGCGAGAGAGAGAGAGAGAGAGAGAGAGAGAGAAGGGAAAAAGACAGCGGGAGAGAGCGTAACTATGTGCAGGGGAACTGGGGAGGCACTGGGGCATAATTTAAACAGGAGACGGCTGTTGCACAGACAGGAAATGAGAGGAAGGCTAGTTCCTGGGATGGGACTGAATTGGATGTTTCAGACTGAGACCGGTATCAGAAAGAGGAGACTTATGCGGTCTTGCTAAGGGTAACAGTAAGGTCATTGAGAGCAGCATTTCCTTTTCTGATCATTGGGCGAGCTTGTCAGCACCAGTATCTCAGTTCCCACATCCCTCTCGAATCATTTCAATGGGTTGGATTCAAACTCTGAAATTCAGGCCGGGGCTGAATAAGACCTCCTGTTGCTGCGCCTGTTTATGAGCTCGGCTCCGCTCTTATATGCTGACTGCTTTGGTTTGAAGTTTTTTGGGCAGTTTCATCCGATGGAAGGAAGTCAAGTTGAAAAGGCACAATATTACATCAAAAAACAGGATAAAAATATGCTTAGGCCTGGTCTGAGAATGCCCAATGCGACTGGGCTCTTTGGAGTCTGCGGTTTTGATTTAAAACAGACACATAATACTATAGTCAGGACCCGGCTCTACCTAACCGTTCTCATGCCATTGCGCTGGAGGAGCAGGCAGGCCTAAGCTGCTCTGGACTGTGTAACATCCAGCCATCTTGTGAGTTCTCACTGTTCAGCTTCATGAAGTGTGGAGTCTAGTGCCAGCCCGCCAGATTACTGCCCCTAATCAATCTGATTAGCCTGAGAGGGCGGACACCTTGGCTCACATCTGGACTGCATGCTCCGACTCCCCACAGTTTAGTCTGACAGCAACAGAGCCAAAGCATTCCGCTACACAGGAAGCTGATCATTCAGTGACACTGGTAGCTACAGTCTTTGCGCACTTGTGTGTGTGTGTGTATCTGCAAGCTACAGAGTATATGTACCATTGTTTTAGTGACTATTAAGCCAAATCCTGATAAATGAGGCATACTAAATACAATAATTGAAGGAATTTCTCACTTTTACATAAGGATTTATAGGGCTTTGCTATGACACAGCACTAGATGGACTGTGTGAGAACTGAGGTCTCTGCATATATTCAATGCATTCCCAATTTAGCAGTTCAAATGAATCCCTTTCTACAGTAACATTTCATAGCGCTCCCCTGTGAGGTCATTTCACCCATGCTCTAATGATAGTGAAATACTAGGCCACACATAGCAGCCCCAGCTCCCCTCACTTTCCCTGCTCACAGGCAAGAATAACAGGCACATAAGTCATTCCAGGCCTCCTACTTTAAACAGGTGTCACTTTGGTGATAAAAAATGACATCTTAATTCAGAGGCGAGATGCTTTGTCAGAGCGGATTAACACATCATCAGAAGCGATTTATTTTTATTGTGCCAGCATCATTTGGGTGGAGGTCGAGCACGTCAGTAGTTTTGGCCTCGGCTTCTCCCGAGGGGGCGACACGGTCAGCCTTGATGTCTGCGGAAGAGCAGTCGCCTGACAGGAGATCTGCACTGGAAGGTCGCTCCCGGGAACAGATGAGAGAGTTCAAGATGTGTTTTAAATTATGTAGCTTAACATTCATTTTAAACATTCGTGTGTGCTTTTGGCTGGTGGGAATTATTGTCCTGCCAGACTAAGCTGAATATTATAAGTAACTATATTTGAGAAAAAAAAAAAGTAAGGTAGACACTAAAGATGACAATATCAGGGTAAAAGCTACAAAAGTGCAGTATATTTGCTGTTTGAAGCTTGGATCAGTTGTGAGGATTTTTGTTTTACAGCAGCTGACTCGAAACTAACATAAAATTTCTTAAAATGAATGAAAAAGGCAACCTTTTCTTCCCTGTACCTTCATTATTTCACTTGAATAATAAGCTAATATTACTCTAAGGCTTTTTTTACACAGTGAGAAAAGGGGCTTTTTTGCATCTGCGTTGAATAAAAATTAATCCTTACATTACTTTCAAGAATTTTTCATGTCAGCAGGGCTCCCTAATGTTCTCCATGTTGCTCTAATGAAAGAGAACAGCAACAATACAATCTAGTGATGGAGCCAAAGGGCATTCGGTGGGCCAGGCAAACAAATTTTGTTTATATCTTTGATTAAATGTGTCAAATATAATTTCTAAAACCACGCATATAACTTCAGATTATAATATTTTATTAGCCCTGTAGGGGGATCTTATGAAGCAGCACAAGAGTGAAAGTTCAAGTCCAGGTTTTATGGAATGCAACACACAAATTACCACATACAGCTCACCTCAACTTTCACTTTTTTGAATCTACAGTTGTAGCATAAGTCTCCATCATCATAAAAGTGTTGAAATACCCCATCCTTCATCAGCTAATAGCACAGTGGAGCTGCATTGCTGAGGTCTCTGCAGACCTTTGCTTGCTGTGTTTATGGACACGCCCGGTACTTACCGTCTGTTTCTTATAAAGGATATCAAACAGGGAGAGCTGCCTGAGCCACAAAGCACCTGTTTCCGACACTTCCACTACATGTGTTTGCTGCTGTGTTCAAAGAGCTTTCAGAGGACGAAGACACCAGTCGTGCTGCCTTTAGAAACTACTGTACATTTTTGTGTTGAAATCACAGAACTTTGGCTTAGAGTTAGTGATCACTTCTGCAGCAGAGATGTCTTGCTGTTGTCCTAAGCTCTCAGTGTGGACTGAATATTTGGTAATGCTGTTGTGACACAATGAAAGTTAGTGATTTAGCTGAAAAAGATTTATATCTGAAAGCACAGCGCTATGCTGTCACCACTACTTGCTCCAGCTCCCTAAAACAGTGTTTGTTTAATCTTTAAACATGTCATTAAAATGACAATTTTAAAATTGTTTATAGGTCATAAATTCAAAATTTCAGTATACAAAGGTTTATCTGATAAATGCACAACCACACACACCCAGAAAGTTATGGAAGGGAAACAGAAAAAAAGAAAACTTTTGGTGATACAATACAGTATTATGATGGCTGATGTCAATAGAGTCAATATTGTGGTCGTGACAAAGGATGAGCCACGTGTGATAAGGACAGAGAACAAACATTTTCAGGAAGACTGCAGGGTTTTTGTGCCTCAACTCCTGCTGTATGAATAGATAATACCATTTCTAAACACACGAGAAGTGATAAAACCAAGCCCATAGGAAAGGGAGGAAACAGTGTTATCTCGCTTGTTGTTGGTATCGGCAGGGTGTCTCAGGTAGGATGTGATTGTTTCTGTGTGTGTGGTGTTTTTATAGCAGCCAGTAGTTGGTCTACAGGCTTGATTCCAAAAAAATATCGCTCATATCTTTATTTGAAAAGAAACTGCTGTGGCTGCCGAGATGATAAAGGGCAAAATTGTTGAAACTATGGAACAAGACCTGTAATAAAATCAGCAGACCAAAGGTGATTCATCAAACTGCCACTCAATTTTATGCATCCTTCCAGTTTCTCCTTTTGAACACTGCCAGGATTAGGATTCCTGTTGCTGTTAATCCCTCTGACAAAAATCAGTTTATGCATGTGATCAGATAACAAATTTTACATGCAGCGTAAAGACCTAGCTGTTGAAATACAGAGGAAACCTTATGAAGATTTTAATTTGACAGTGAATATAGTTGCTTTGATTGTTGCTTGTCTATCCCTCTACTGTCACAGCGCTACACTCATTGTTCAAAGTCTTGAATATAAACTTAAATTCATAGTTTCAATTTTAAGTTTTTCCTTTGCCAGTCTCCTTTAGAACAATACGGGCAGCAACATACACCCCGTCAAAAGTTTTGAGACACTTTCTCATTCAAATAAATTAGAATCCTTCTCAAAACTTTTGACAGGGGGTGTATAAATATATTCATCTATGCAGAACCAGTGCAACTTAAACAAAACTTTGCACTACACACTTGCACATGTTAAAAAAAACAAAAACACTTCCATATCTGCCAAAGAAATATGTTCGTATTTAAGAAAACTGGTCTGTATGTCTGCTATTCAAGAAATCAGGTTGATACAAAAAGATTTGTTCTGGTTACATGTAAATGTGTCTGAGGCTGATACACAAGAGTCATCTGCTCCTTCCTTTTCCACTGACAGCAAGTTTTATACAGGACCATAATGCATGCAAAGGTTTCCACCTGTATATGTCCTGACCCTGTGGCAAGAGTCACCCACCAATTTCCTAAACATGAAAGTGATTTGTTTCAGCACGCAACTAAGTGGGTAGAATCTAAAAGGAAGAAAAAAAGGAGCAAGAATCTAATCTGTCAAAAATAAGATGGACTGAAGCTAGCATTGATATTGCTCTAAAAGTGTGCTTGAGCGAGTTTGTACATGGCTTTGCACACAGCCTGAGAAAACCAGATCTGCAGAAACAAGGCCAAGGGAAGGTTCAACAGTTCACGAATGACAGCAGGAAGGTAGCTGGGTCAGGCGAATCGGCGCTCTGTGCATACAGAAGTTTGTGTACAATATTGCATTCTGGTGCGATTCAGAGGCAAATCAGACTTGCTGACCACATCAGCAGTTATCACGTAAAATGCTGCTCTGCAAATGGTTTAAACAGACAGTGGTCACAGTAGAAAGTAAATAGGATGCTTATTAATGTCATATCAGATAACGGTGTAAAGGCTGATGTTTGTCATCTGGATGTTGTCGGCTCTTTTTGTCTTCACAGACTCTGATCCATCTCCCCACAGGGCTAATGGTAGGACTTCTGTGGACAATTACATACACCACACATTTACTGTACACATGTACACACACATACACACTCACAATCAGATAAAACATACACATTCAACTGCTACCTCCACTCCTCCTCCCTCTTCCTCTGCCCTCCCCGCAAGCCTGACCCTCCAATAATGAAAACAAGATGTTTTTATTCTCCCAAGACAGAGGGTAGTAGCAGTCTACGTCTCCCCTCCTCACTTCGGACGCTCTATAAATACTCTTACGACTTTCTTAAATATGTGACAAAAATACATTAACGCAGAGTTTACTGGCTCACATTTGCCTGGGGAAATTAAAGGAGTTCCCCCTGCCTGGCATAGGAGGGGAAATGTCAGCTGAGCTTTTTGGTCCAGGTCCTCTGATGGATTGACATGATGCTTGTTGAACAGGACATGAGAAAGGTTCTGTGCCTGCAGGCATCTATGTGTGTATATGTATACTGTAAGCATTTGAGTGTGTAACTTCCTTGAAAGGAGGTGAGTATTACTACCAGACTGCACACCTGACCTTCATTTTTCAATTTGTAAACCAATCTTCTCACAATTGAGCACCAAATTTAAGCATAAACATGCAAGATATTCATCTTGTTTACATCAAAGCCCTTAAACATACTATACCTGCCATGCTTTGCCTAGCTCACTTTAGCCCCCATCAACAGCATCCCACCCAAGTAAAATTCTGCCTCTACTTCTTTTCCTGCCATATATTAGCTCCAACCAAGGTCAGTTTCTTTCTGTTAAACTTACTTCACTTGAACTCAGTTATCTGTGTAGTAAGTGTATAATGAGGATAGATAGGTCCTGCTGCTTTTGCATAGACTTTCGCACAACTAGGAAGTGTGGCTAACCTTCTAAACAAAGTTTTAACCAGCCTGTGTGCAATGCCTTGTGTACAATTTAAAATCTTTATAAGTGTGAATTGTGTGCAGTTTAAATGTCATTGAACTAAAACAAAACACAGCATTTCATTATAGTTCTAGCTCAGTTCAGGTTTCCTAGTACCAGTAGATATTTTACCCAAAAGCTATTGGCTGATTCAGAAAAAAGAGCAGGTGTTATTAATTCCCTTCCAATATCTTTATAAGCATCCATGTGTTACATGTTACAATATTTTACATTATACATAACAAGGGAGCCCTACTCTCTTCATATGATTTCACTTTAGCAGAGGTTCCCTCAAGAGAACCACTACCACCATGTGAGAACACTCTGTGCCTTATGGAGCAAATCTGGGTTAGTAATTAAAGCCAAAAATCCCTGAGTGACAGAAATGTGTACCCTCTAAACCGCAGCCACACTTTACACTGATGTACACAGACATTGAAAAGGGCTGTGTAACTTCCACACACAACTGCCGATATTTTATTTGTGGCGGTTTGAGTCCTTGCAGAGCCTTTGCCATTGCTTGCTGCATGAGGTTAGCAGTGCAAATTCTTTAAACCTGCACACACACATAGACAAAATGGAGTCTGTATTACCGGTACCCAAATTTAGTATTCTGTGGTCAGGTGTTCATCATGGAGTGGTTGGAGGAGAAAAACTGTGACCTTGAAGGCTCCATAAGGACTAAAAAGGTTTCTAAGGTGACAGCAGAGAGATTGTTCTCTATAGACAGACTATATAAAATCTGTAGGAACTGCAGAGCCAAATAGTAAAGACAAGAGACATACAGACCTCAACAGCAGAAGTAGGTTTAAACTAAAAATTGTTTCATAGCTATGGTGCACTAGCCTAGCCGCACTAGACCCAGGTCTGAAGACACAAGGGTCTAGGAACTCTCGACAGGGAGGGAGGCGGGCTTAAAGGTTGTCTTTCAAATCACTCTGCAGCAACTGGGTAGGTATACAACCAATCAGCGCAACGAATAGGCTGACGTAGTTCCTAGAGCGCCGGAAATCAGAGGCTGCGGGAGTTCGGTGAAGCCTTATTTATACAGTCAATGGGTGAAGCTCAAGTATATTTTTACTATTTTACCATTTCTTACTATCTATATTATCTTGTACTTGTACCTTTCGTGACTTTTTGCACCCCTCTGTTTGTTCCTAAGAGCTCTGTAACGGTAAATTTCTCCTTTGTGAGATCAATAAAGTCTATCTTATCTTATCTTACAGACATGTTAACAGAAAGATTATTCAGAGTTGGTGCTAATGGAGCTCAACGACTGTTGTCGACCCTGGCAGAGAATTCAATTCATTGCCGTGGGTTGTCTAGCATGGCTAGGCTAGTTGTTTCCGGTTGTTTCTGTCAGAATCGTCACGCCTCTGTCGTCACTTAGTTACGCCCGCCTTCTGACTCTTCACTTCATGGTGATTCGTCAGCCAGTTTTAGGAGCATCCAACCTCGAGGCTTACCGAGGGTAACTAGACCCACCCTGGCAGAGAATTAAATTCATTGCCGTGGGTTGTCTAGCGCGGATAGGCTAATGGTGCATATGATGAAGGTAAGACAGGTGGGCAACACCTTATACCTTATCATTAGAAACTAGAAGAGTGCTTGCTTTAGGTGTCCTACTTGTGGCTCTTCACAAAAACCACTGTCTTCCAACAGAAAAAAAATACATTTAGTTTAATGTAATCATTACCATTAATAAAATAGCACTGCATGTAATGTCAGCAGTCTGAAAGGCTGCAATGTGAAATGTCCTATTCTGCTGATAATTGCAAAGCTAGTGACAACTAGCAAATCCGCTGGACCTAATGATCGAGCATGTCACTAGAAATCATTTGAAGCTTTCTGACACATTTAATATAGGCATGCTCGTTTTTAAATGAATATTTCTATACACAGCAGGTAAATACAGAGCGATTATCAGTGGTAAGCACAGCTGAGCTCTAATTGGATGGCATGAACTGCGAAAGGGTAAATTAACTGTTGGACTAACTCAAGAAAAAGCCTTTAAGTTCTAAAATCCTTTCATGCATACACTTTACAACTAAAAAACAACACTTTTATACAGTTTTGTGGGTGTGTCTATGCAGATCCAGGCTCTATTTAAATGAATACAGTGGGTTTACTTGTTTAATCAGACTTTGTCCCCCTCAACAAAAAACTTTCATGAATCACAACATGTCACTGATCATAGCATTATTTCTGCATGTTCCGACTGTTTCTAGTATTCATACATGTGTGTGCATTCCTGTTTCCCTGTTTGTGAGTTCTCAAGAGTGAAAGTGTGTATGTGTGCTTGTGTGTTGTGATTGATACTTGTGTTTAGAAAGATGTCTCTCTAAACATTTTAGGCTGACTGAGTATCTCAGGCAGCCTATTGTTCAGCACTTCATGACATTTTAGCCTTAAATTCATTCAGTACTAGTTTATACTACTTCTATGTTTGGAAAAGTCATTGATCTCAATCAGCAGCCCATTATTGTTAGCACGCAGTTATCCACATTATCACTTTTGCGTTTAGCCTCGTGACTCCAAGGTCACAGAGGTCGATTGTAACTTAAGCCGTGTGGTGACTGCCTGGACTTTCAGAGTCTTTGGGGTAAAGCACACCCAAAGGGGCATTTCTGCACAAGTACACAAAAAGTCAGTTTTGCTCAAACGCTTTAAAAGAGGTCTCCAAGCAGCAAACATTAGTTAAAATGCTTTCAAACATCTCAGTCTTAAGATCACATTTCAAAGAATGTGAGCTGAAGAAAACTTTGAATATCACAGAAAACAATGTGAAGTTGATTTCCAACAGCATGCAGGTTTTATTCTAATCATTGGAACCTCCTGATTAGCCCTCCCTCAATCAGACAGTGGCAGTGGTTGAGTGAAATCACCTGGTTTAGTGATCAGAGTGAAAACTTGCAGCTTCCTGATCTAAATCTACACACGGTTACTTCGGATATGAACATCTATGTCACAGCTTAATGCATTTTATTGATTCATATGAAAGCATGTTCAGAATGAGGCTTACTTCATCAATACCACCAAAATTGATGTGTTAGGACAGAATGGTATTGAGAAATTTTAATAAACTGCCTCCTGTCCAAAAAGTTCCAAAACGTGAAATCCAAAAAGTTCAGCAGTCAAATTTCTGTGAATTATGCAAAATGAAAATTCCTTCCTTTGCCTTTTTGTTTGAACACAGTGTTATTCTCCAATAAGCACAATTCAAGGTGTAATATTGTGAACATAACACTAAGCAGTATCATAGAGTCCATAATTACCTTTCAAATAACAACAACCGAAGACAGTAAACAAACACAAATAAGTTCCCTTCTCTGACTTGTGAGATTGAATGGTACAATGCCCAACATTTAATGCTGCAGGTTAGCAAAGTTTCACGTTGTATACATTTGCAATTCAACATGTTCAAAAGTAAAATATAACAGGCTGTACCTGCAGGAAAATAGAAAGGTGCACTTTGACTGTATAATATGTAAAGTGTTGAATGATGCCTAGTAATGCAGGATACAAAAGCATGATGCAGTGCACTCTCAGAAAATCACTGTGGCTATATTTCATCAAAAAATTTCAGGGGAATATTTAAAATAGAGAAAGGCGATCCAGCACAAATATGAATGGCTGACTTTAAACACCTTAATGGTCCTTAGACCAAGACTTGGCAGTGACTGGAGTTATGAGTAATATCCGTCTGCAGGCAGCTAGTTCATTTAAGAGACGAGCAATAAATGGCTCATGTGAAGGGGGAGGAAAACTGTGCGGCTCATTTTAAACAAGGTATGGACTTGACCATTTCCTTTGTTTTTCGGTTCCAGAATGGAAATCGTAAATAATAAATAATAGCCAGTGTTTTGTGGTTTCATATTTAGCAAGGCACAACAAGGGTGCACTAACAAATAATGGCACAAAATAACGTGTAACAGAGTAACCAGATCCAGATTTTAGGTTAGAAGTTCATAGATGCCTCTTTTATTTGAAGCCCCACATTCCAACTTTGACCTTCTAATTGAACAACTCTACCCTCGAGCTGTTTAAAAGTCACCATGTTAGTACTAAACACATTCTTTAGCATGTCCTCCGCAGCGACACATTTTTAAACAGCATTTATCTATTTCTTTTTCAGTCCCGTGTAATCTCCATGTTTCCTCTTAAGCCAATCCTCATGTTTTCTCTAGCACTGCTTGTCCCAATCTTGGGAAAAAGCTATTTCCTCCTGGTTCCAAGTTCTCCCACTGAGGGACGAAGTGTGTCCCTAAGTTCAAGCAGCACCTCGGGCAATGTAACGGGGTGAGGAGAACAAGAGGTGGACCAGCATCAGAGCCAGGCAATACTAAACAGTGTGTGGGAGAAAATTGCAGGGTTAGTGACCTTATAGGGAAATCAGCAAAGCTTGAGAAAACACACAACAAACAGGGAGGCAGATCACAATCGTCTTCAACTTATGGTCCTGATATATATTGTCTGTATGACCTGAAAAGGTCACATCATGGGACAGAATTTAGTTTTAGAGGCCAGTGGCTGTTTTCTGTTTAAGTTTTTTCATACACAGAATGACAAATTCCCTTTAGTTTTAAAGGAGGATAGACAACTTCAGATAACAATGTCATCACTATTGCCGACTTTATTGGAGTGCGTATTATACAACCATAATTCTTACTGTCATAGTTGTCATCAAGGGTCAGTGGAGTATGTTACAGTTACAAATGTAACTAATGTCTTCTGATGTAAATATGGATTTTTTTTCTGAAAAGTTTTAGAGAAATCACTTGTCACTGGTTTTAAACTCTGTGACATAACATAACACAACATAACAAAACCCTCTAGATGGCTCATTGGCTTACAAAATATAACACACAGTAGAAATTGGATTGTTCACGAGTGTGGCGTTAAAGCCTAGTGGCCCTGCTTTCTAAAATAATGGTTTCTTAATGTAAAATCTAACATGATAACAACCATTTGGTTAACAGATCATCACAGCATAATACCCATGACACTCCATGTGAAAGAAAAACAGTACAGAAGGAAAATATCCGTATTCGGATGTGAATAATGCCCTATTGATGAAACCAGGAAGGGTTCTACCTTGTTGAGTCATTTTCAACAAACTATCCCCTAAAAATAAAAATCCTGATTCTGTGTAATCACCAAAAAGTGACATCTTCTGGTGCTCTTTAGAGCAACAAGCAGAAATAGCTTCCTATCAGGGCAAAGGCACTGCATTACCACGTCCCTATCGTTCTTGTACAAACCACATACACAATGGGAGTGACTGACCTGCACAGTGTGATGACATGTAAAATGCTCCCCACGGTACCTGCTCATGCTGCAGAGCTGAACAGCAGCCCTGATGGAAGCACATGGGAGGCCAAGTGAGCTCTGGGCAAGTGGACAGCTAAGACATCAGTTGTACAACTGGAATAGTAATTGTAGTTTCCACTATGAGATTATACAACTCTAATGCATGTATGTTTATTATTGGTTTCCATGCGTGGTCACATACAATAAAATTACAATTCTTAAACCTCACCACTGTGTATTAAAGACGGATCCAGCGTCCAGGTTTAAAAAGTGAAGGGAATGCTGCCTGCGTTCTTCCTAATCGCCAAAAGAGGGCGACTCCTCTGGTTCAAAAATAAGTCTGACTCTATAGAAGCCTATGAGGAAACAACACTAGCTCTCACTAAATTTGTCACTTCAGCACATATTTTGCAAATGACTTTATGGTCTTTGTTGCTAGTTTCAAGACTTTCACAATACAGTAGACTTTCATTTTGAAAGTAGTGGCCCCATTTAAAGTTAACCAGACGATAAAGCAAAGTTTGTTTTGGGATGTACCAATGTCGTGATTGACAAGTTGCTACTGGGTGTTCAGTCAGATCTTCTCCTCACTCTTCACATCTGGTTTTAAAAAACAAGATGGTGACAGCCTAATAACAAATTCAAGGCTTCAAAAAGACTCTTTACAAAGCACATGTATTTGAACTGAAAAATGTTACAATATGCAAGAGATATTTAATGGAGTTATTGTGGCGCATGCAAGTAGATGTCTGGATGGCACGACTGCCCAGTTACAGATTAGCAAAGATTTCAACAGTGTCTGGACACAGAGTGTGAGTGAGGAGGACAGGGGTTGAAAGACAAATTTTGCCACAGGCCAGGATTAGACAGTAGTGTGATGGATGTTCTCCTGCTTCTAATGAAGCTCCTGCCTTGTATTAGCCCAGGGTGAAGGAAACCAAAAGGGAGGGAAGAGCGAGAGGCTGCAATAGGGGGCCAGGAGGAGAGAGTTATCTCATGCTAACTTAGTTAGCTGATAGGCTCCAGGGATACAGGAGGAGAAGGGTCAAGACCCCTACCAACGTCCCCCAAGGGACCAAAGCACAGAGAAGTCAACATTCCTGAGAAACTCTGAGACCTTCCTCCCCTAGAGAGATGGAAAGATGAGGGAAAGACTGATTGAAAGAGGAGACAGAGCACGCCTAAGAGAGAAAAAGAATGAGAGAACTTTGCATGTTCTTTCCATTTACTCTCCACACAGAACAACGCATGTACAGACAAAGACACACCCTTCTCTATGCATCCTATACATTTCATTTTTACAATGTCAGACACTGTTAGTGACTCATAAACTCACAGTGACCTATGTGCACTCATTCCTGTCATTATTTATGAAATATTTTTAGGCAAACTCCTAAAATAGTCTTTCTCCCCTCTCCTCCCCTTGGCTAAGTCATTTCCAGTGCAGTGGTGGCTGGCGCCTGCAGAAGTCTGAGGAGCAGGAGGAATTCTTACTAGCTCTTTGGCTGAAAGCCTTTGTCATAACGATAGAGCACGTCAGGTTTATCATTTACATGTGCATGCCAAAACAATTTGCATAATCTGTACTTGTATTTGTCTAAAGACAATGTGTGGACACATCTGAAGTACTTGGCAGCAGTGGTGCGGGTTGAGAATCTCACACATACCATGAGTGCGGAACACTGATAATCACATTATTCATCAACCTTGTCCAAGATGCTCATTCAGCTGATACTTTAGCTGAGCCTTGGGCTGCCTTTGCCTGGGATGTGATTTGTGATGTCTAACAGAAATAAATGTTTTCAGTCTAATGATTTACTTAAGTTTCTCTAAGATTGCTTGTTCATTAGATAAATGAGGACGAAACATTCCAAGCAGGGAATCAAAATGACCACAAGCCTTTCTTTTACATATCAGTTGCAGTATGTACAGTGCCTAAAAGAGCTGTTAAATACGAATGAGGGCCAAACGGGTTTTGTAAACTGTACACGCCTTGTACTGCTGCAAGGACCTCTAGACACAGTACATTTTGACAAAGTTTCAATTGATGCACTGTAATGGCACTGTGGCTTGTCTCCCAGCTAAATCCACAACGTTCTCCCTACTCCACAGAGAGCACACAATATTGAAGAAACTGAATTCTCACTTTTTTTGTGTTTAGTGTTGTGAACTCAAGAGAAATTCTTGGGAAAAGCAGGCATGGTGTTGTTCCAAAACTCGTATTCCCAATGAACATGTGTGTAGTATAATCTGTTTTCATAACAACAAGAAACTGCAGGCCATAAAAAAACAGATCAGAGATTCAAAGGAGAATCACAAGGAAACTTTGTTTTGGTTTCCAAGTCATTTCCCGATCCAGAGTGAGTAAGTACTAACAACAATGATTCCTACCTGCCCTGTTCTGTGCTGCAGACATCTTTTTTTCCTGTCTGTAAGCATTTGCCTTTCTTCATCAGATCTAATACAGTGGAGCTTTGACAGCCCTCATTCTGCTCTCAATCCCAGCTCGTCATCTGCATCCCGGTCTTGACAGCCCCCACTACAGAACCCCTTCCAAACACGTAGGAATGTATGGGAATATAGCTTCCTGGAATGCCACTGGCAATCACTACTAGCCAACAAAGGAACAAGAAGGCAGTCACATGTCTTCACAAAACTCCAGACTAACCTTACTACATTCTCAATCACTCATCGATAGTCCCTTTTGCATTCAACTGTGGGTTGTGCACATTGAGAGAAAGTAAATGTAGCATTGCCAGTAATGGCACAAAACAGTCTCGCTGCTCGGAGTAGGAGTCATGCCCTCCAGGAACCCCTAGTCTGGGTTGAAACCCTCCAGGATCTGGCAGCGGTTGTTGGTTGGTGTACTCAAGGGGTGGAAGGATATTCAAACTTTCATCGTTGGCTAAAAATAGGCTGCCCCTCTCTCGGACAAAAAAAGAGGGCCCTGCTAATAATCACAGCTCTGTACTGGCTGTCTGAAGCATCTGGTCTGAGAATGTGTCATTTTTTAGGAGGGGCCTGGGAAACTGTAGACACCATGCTTGCTGCCCAGAATAAGAACCATGGGAATGATTGAAGGGGTCTTTTTTTTGTGTGTGTGGGCCGCTAAACTACAACTAGCCTGTCTCCTGGACTGCCTGCCTGCCTTGCCGCCTCCCGGCTGCCCAGCCAGGCATAACTCACTCAACGGATGGTTTGCCAGAAACAGATGATTTTATGGTAACACATAAACGGCTGGGGACACAATGAGGTCAGGGAACCGTGGACATGGGAGAGATGTCCTCTCTCGAGGGTCAGACTGAAATCCCATATCACTTGGCAAGAGTGTTTAAGTGGTTTGTGACATGTTGAAGCAAATAGATTTACTACAGTATTAAATCAATGCATAATGTTTGACCTATTTTCCCAAACATGTCCTTTAAACTTATAGCCAGTTTGACCTTCTGAATTAATACATTGAGAATTACACTTCTTTGCCTTCTTGCCAAAAGTTGAGTGATAAGATCTATAAAATCCTTATATCTGTGTAGTGACTGCAGCTGTTAACTATTCAAAAAAAATAGTCCTGCAAGAAAAAGTCACATGGCCATTTGCTTTTTTGAGTTAGTTCAGGCAGAGTTTTACAGCTTAGGGTCATGAACAACAGAGGTCTGGTCACTTTTGGTGACTAGTTGAGAGTTTTGAACCATCAATAAGGCCCTTCTGGAGGATGTGGATGATCTCAGGCTCATTGGAAGTGAGCAGATCATAGACAGGCAGCTAGGATTCTTAAATACAGTTGTAAAACTCATACATAATCAGTGGAGGGCGGCAAGGATTGGTGTGATATGGTCAGTTCTTTTAGTGTGTGGTAGAAACTGGGCAGCAGCATTATGCACCAACCGGAGTCTTTGTATGTTTTGCTTGCTGATAGAATAAAGTGAATTGCAAAAGTACAGCCTGGAAGAGATAAACGTATGCTTATATGACCTTTTGCTCACCTGTTCTGAGTCTGAAAGGTAAAGGAATGACCACATCATGGTAGCTGTCTCAGTTGTGCAAAGGAGGACTATAAAACTTTAGTTACTTGAGTGTTAAAAACAACCCCTTTGGTTTGGTTGGTTTGGCAATACACCATCAGATAATGCACCCAAACTGGAGGAGACATTGTTTACACTACAAGTGCTGGGGACATGATGTTAAAGATCTGTCTCAGTTAGGTTACGTGCAGAGCAATCTGTAATTAATACAGTAATTGTTGGTCAGTTAGTGCAACTGATCTTGGTTAGGGTTAGCAAACATGTGCACTCTCATGTCTGTTTGCAAAGTTTACTCCTGATGTAGTTTGGTTTCCTTTGTAAACCAGTAAAGGAGAATATACCTTCAAAAGTGACCTCTGTGCTGACTAATTTCAAACATTCATTTGATGTTTTTCTGTTTGGTGTGTGTGTGTTGGTTTTTTTTTTTTTTACACTGACCTAACAAAGTGTCAAAATACTTCAGTATTACCACCCTGCTTCTATGTGACAGGTGCACTGGTGTGAACTGTCTCAGGCTAAAATGTAGACTGCTATAAATCACTCGGCTGAGGAAGCAAAGTTGCTGCTGTCGTTAACTTGGCTAACAATTAGCCTTTATAACAGAGAGAGGTGTTCATGGGAGACAAACTGGTTAATGAGTGCTGTCAGACAAGGAGTTGTCATGGAAAGCCTCTAGAATGCAACCTGAGAGAGGTGAAAGCCATCACAGAGGAAAACATTTTCTGAACTGGAAATCCATGATTTGGAGCTTCTTTTTTTTTTTTTTATCTTGCTTCATTTCACTTCATCCACAAAATAACTTTGATTGGGTTATTAAAGATTACAGATCAACATCTGTTGTTCTGAAAGCAGTAACTGTACCAGAACCACTGGGTGTTAAATTTCGCCACAGGCGGGCCAGAAGGACAGATTAATATTAATCTGCAAGCTAACTCACATCATACACATCCCTCATGTGCTTTGAGGTAACTTCTCTCATCATGTGTATGCAGCAGCTTTTTCATACAGCGCTGCAAGCTAAATCCAGTAGAAATCCGTCTACACTCCTGTTTGAAAGGAGATAAAGTTACAGGTGTTTGAATACACACAATTTAAACTGTGTCATTCAATTTATTTTGGAAAGATAACATCCTATATTAAAACCACAGACTTTCCCCACCAGTTTGCAAACACTTGTATCCAATAAACATGACTTGTTACTGCGCTAATCAGTTATGACCTGTTCTCATAACTTTGGGTTTTCTATTTTGCTCTCTCATTCTGTGGTAGCGCCACAATAAGCAAGCAACAAACTGTGAATGAGGCCCTTTGATTTCTTTTTGGATTGTGGCCCCACTGAGACAGAGAACATGAAGAAGCAGTGGTGGAGGGTGTCTCTGAAGAAGAGAAAATGGTCACGTCAACAAACTGAAGACACAAACCACAATTCCTGTCCTTAAACGCCTTCCAACCAACAACCACAAACACACTTGCAGCTGTGAGACAAAATGAGATTAATATAAAACTGAACAGTTTTGGCACTTTCTGTTGTTCTGTAACCATTTTGGACATCTAATAAGCATTAAGCTTTTGTCACTCAGTTGTTGTTGCAAACAACCGAAGAAGACCTTTAAAGAACAAATTCCTCAGAAAGACCTAGAACTATGCAGACGGGTTAGAAGGAGTTAAGTGGGATTACAACTAATTACATCATGTTTTTGAGCAAAGTAACACAATTTTTAGTAAAAGATAAAATGAGAATTAAAATACTAAAATATGACTAATGCAGAACATTAACAGAAAAACAGCATTCTTTGAGAATATTCGTCCATCCAAGCCTACTCTTTTCTTTCTCTCTTCAGTTTTATTCTATTTTACAAACTGTAAATCAAACCACTGCTAAAAGAGAAGAAAATACACAAATGTAGCCTATTGGCTGATAAGCAGGATTTACTTTCATCACATCTTGTTAATAAAACAGCTCTCAGCTCAGATTTGCTAGACCCGTTTTTGTCTTGAGATTCAATCGTTGTCTTCAGTCATGTGTGTCAGTCCCATCTGACCTTTATTGCAATAGAAATAAATCACATATAAAGTCTAAATGTGTTACTCCAAAGTTAGTGAATAACCACAAACAGAATTCTGAGGACAGTATCTAGAAACACAATTCAAATGTCGACACAGTTGTGTGTTCAAAAACAAAACTATTTACTTGTGTTATTCATTCACAGAAATATTGCCGAAGTTATCAGTGCAATCCAGACACATTTAAGCATAAATTCTACTCAGTTCAATCTACATTTTGGTTAAAGAGTTGAATAAAAACTGGTTACCTTCCCTTATTTCACTCCATTTTAGTTCGAGGTCAGAGACATTGCCGTACAGTGAAGGAGCTCCCTATGTGTGTTTGCAACGTGCATGTATCCACTTACTACCAATCAAAGCTCTATTACTACTGCGTTTTAAGGCATTAGAGATGTCAACATTGTTAAGGCATGTGTATTGTTTTCTCAGTCAAGGAAAATTAGAAAATGAATTCCTCTGGGTTGAAGTGGAGTGTGTTCACAAGGGGGGGTCAGTGAGGGCGGGGTAAGAGCGCGGGTGTCTGTGTTGACGGAAGGTGGTGGTGGGCTGGGGGGGGGGGGAACGCCAAATTGTGCGCAGTCACTGGTAGATTATTTGCACTGAGACAGCTGAATTGTGGGAAAAGGGGAAGCATGGTGGCTCTGCCATTTGTTTTGCTTGTCGCAGCTTCTTACCCAGACACGCTGAGTACATACTGATTTAAGGCACAAACGCTTTTCTATCAGCTTATTCCAGAAACTTGTGTAAACTTCAACCCACAACTTTTTTTTTTTTTAAACAGGATATTCCAGGACAGTTATAAAATGAAAAGAACACGAATTTAGTGGAAGCTTGGTATTTCTGTCTTGGCAAAAATGGTACATGCTAAACTACATTATGTTCACGATGCGTTCATATAGTGGTAACTATTGACCTTATACAAAGAAAGTCCTCTCTCTCTGCCTCCCCCTGCATCCCCTCCTTTCTCCATTCCTGGCAAGGAAATGGCAGCTCAAGCACAGTTGAGAGCAGTTATGGCATTAGGACAACAGAGGCGTGGCTGGCCTTAAATGAGGGGACAAATTGTAGTGCAAGAAGGAGGGCCAGCAGCCAGCGGTGGCACATGGGAGGTGGCCCCCGAGCGAGCTCAGCGGGGTCAAACCGGCCTCCCCACCATGTGAACAGGAAAGGTGTGTGAACTTTTGCCTTGTCCCGCTCAGTCCATCATCCAGCAAATGGAGAACATCAGCCACACCGGGGGAGAGAGGCTGGCCGGGGCGGGAGTGGAGGGGTTGGGGTGGTGGGGGGAAGGTGCACACCTCACACAGGCTCCCTTTGTGCTGTGGGCAGAGGTTTGCATTACTGTGGGGGGCAGCTGCAAACTGCAGTTAAGGACATGGCCAGGGTGTAATGGAGCAACACAAGGAGAAGGCCATGCTGCTGGAACAATTACCACTTGGTCATCATCATGCTCAAACAGATTATCATCCATGTTGTTATTTTAAGTCGGTGGTTCCAATCCAATACACTTTTTTGTGAAATATATCCTCACAGTTCACTCGTTGTTTGTTGCGCTGAAATACACAACGCTTCACGCAACAATATTCCACTGTGGGCTGTGTTCATCCTTGTGCACGTTCATGCTTGTGCACTGAACAGAGGAAAAGTGAGTGCTGATAAGGCCAGACTAGAATCAAGAGGGATGGTAAATCTGGCCTCTGTTAGCTAAAGATGCTAACTGGCTAAATATCCACAAACTTTCTCCAGAATCACAGACTCCACCTACAGCCATGGCCATAAATTTGGACACAGCTTGACTTACTATGTCTGTTTTGATGTCTATTACAGAACATAACTAATATTTTTTGACAGCACCAGTTTAATTAGTCAACAAATCAACAAGGGATATAATATTATCAATAAATTCCAACAATTGGAACAACTTTGTTCCCAAAACATAATATTAGAAGAAAATAACAAAAAAAATGCAGTACTTTCACAACCTAATTTGGTAAGAATAACAAAATGACACCAAACTCTTTTGATGTTTTTTTTTAAATATGAAACTTAATATAGTTCTCAGGAGTTGTGTACCGTATTGTAAGTGACAATTTTGTGGTATTTTCTAAGATTCACAAGCGTCATGGTACTTGTGTCCAAACTTATGGCCATGGCTGTATAAGATGCCACCTGTTCTAACCCGACAAGCTAAAAGATGTGTGCCTTAAATTCTACACACGAGCTGATATCCAAAGCAACAAGACCCAACAGGAAAAATCTGCAATAAATATCGTGCTGCTTCCTGTGGGTTTGATGTTTCACCTTACACCTGGTTCAAATCATATCTATCTGATAAAGTTCACACTGTTTGTGCTGATGGCTTCAAGTTGAGTCCCAAGATGGATGCTAAAAGTGTCTATATGTTTATTTGTAAGTTGCTTCCAGGTGTCTTTTCTGACTAGACAAAGCTTCAGTTGTACTACTGATACAACATGGTTATTATATTGTTTCAGACGGGACCATCTTCTCTAAAACCTGTGTATGTTTTCACAGTTTCATTGTGAAACACATGTGCAACAAACCTAATTCATCATGGCTATATTCTTTGTAGCTGTTCCAGTCAAAATGCCATACTGTGAATGCTGGCTCACACTGCGTGGCTTTTTGGTAAATCCCGATGGTACATGGTCACAGTTAATGTTATTAATGACACCTGTGCTATTCCTGCTACAACTGGTGAATTAGTCATCTTTTAGAGACTGCTAAACTGTAGATGACTATTGTTAAAAACAATGCCATTACTGATAGATTTACTTTAGATATAGACATAGATATACACTACTGTTCAAAAGTTTGGGGTCACGCAGACAATTTCATGCTTTCCAAAATTCAAACTTTTATTCATGTGCTAACATATTTGCTCAAGGTTTTTCTAATCATCAATTAGTCTTTCGACCCTATTAGCTAACACAGTGTAGCATTAGAACACAGGAGTGATGGTTGCTAGAATTGGGCCTCTGTACTCTTATGTAAATATTCCATTAAAAATCAGCCGTTTCCAGATAGAATAGTCATTTTCCACATTAACAATGTCTAGACTGTATTTCTGATTAACTTTGTTATCTTCATGAAAAAAACTGCTTTTCTTAATAAAAAAGGGACATTTCTAAGTGGCCCCAAACTTTTAAATGATAGTCTAAATATATATATATATATATATATATATATATATATATATATATATAAATATAGTGTGACGTTTGTCTATGCTCAGTCACAATCTGAGTTTTGAAATGCATCATGTCGTCTAGAAATTAATGGGTTGTATTGCACACATGGGAATAATCCTTATGTGATGTAGGAGACAACTTGTATCCAATAAAATACGTTTGGATAATTATACTTTCGTAGTGCAAATACACTATGTCAAATATCTGATAAACTGAACTATTTTTATGCATTTTTGAACACGCCTGGGAGGGGTCTTTAATGAGTCATGTAATATATTATACTTATACTTTGATTTGGTGTACCATGTGCTTTAAGAGCTCTGGACCAGAGCTGCCTAATAGCAGTTATATTCCACAAAGACACCTAAACAGACACTGTCTCATTGGATGATGTGCAGATACAATGTACATTCCCATCTTTCTTTACTAATGTCTGCACCAACCCACCTGCACATGCTCTTAAATTCACAATCACATAGCAGAACAACCAAACACTCCAATTTTACTATCAGTGTAGCTCACTCTATTCTGAGATCAGAGTAAATATAGCTGACCAGGCTGCTCTGTTTCCTCCCAGTGGGTGCTGAGTGGGAGGTCAAAAAGATTTTAAAGAACCTTTTAAAGCTGTAATATTTTAAGATGTGTTTATAATTCCAGAACTGGCTATTTTTCAATGGATTTTCTCCAATATGGCTGTTCATAGTTTTCATTGTTAGGAGTGCAAATGTTATCATTCGACTCCAGCAACACCCCCATCAATAGCAACTTTCAGTCAAATGAAAGCCCATTCATTGATTCTTTTTCCCTAATGTCTTTGTTGCTTATACATCATGCTTAGCAAAGGTCAAGAAACAAACTAAGTTAGAAGTTGCTATTTTTTGTGATTGAATAAAAGGCAAATTAATAGTAATACAAAACTGTAAATCATTGTCTGTCAGTTCTCTTTTAGAAAAGTGCACACTCTTACCACACTGGATTTGTGAAATAGTCATGTAATGTAATTAAGATGTCACTGAGTGGACAGAATATTGAAGTGAAAAAGCCACAGATTTTGTCAATCTCAACGATTGATTTAATTAACTGCAAATCTCTTGCTGTGACCCCTGTAATCCTGTTTTTTTGCCTTTTTTCACCCGGTAAAAATTAAAGTTTAACTATAAATAGAGGTGGATAATGCAGTTGACCCGAAGGGTTAATTCTCAGGCTTTTGGATGCTTTCATCCCCTGGAGGCCCTCAGTCCATGCTCTCCTCAGGTTACATTACCATGAACTCGAGAACCATCACAAGGAAATGAGTTCATATGGAGAAATGAAGCCAGGATTTGGTCTGCTCGGGCACCTTTGTAGGCACTCCCAAGATGAGAGGCCGGAACAGGCTGGGCCTAAGTCCTGATTAATTCCCTGATTCCACGCTACGTCATGAGGTCAGTGGGAATTCAAATAAAGAGAGAAACTGTGGAATAAAAGGAGTGAATCACTGAAGGGAGAACAGCAGACACAATCGTTTTGTTACAGTGTGTAGTAGCTTTCTTGTTTCAACACCTGTCAGAAAGACCGACAAACATACGTGTGAGAAGAGAGACACTTAAATGAAATATCTCAATTAATACCAGATGAAAGAGCTTGTTGAGTACAGCCGGTGTGAGCTTTGTCCGTGCATGACGCACAGCCAGCAGCTTTGCTGACTAATTACTCCTTTACATAATCCTAAAATGTTTTTACATAATCTCCGATACTGTTTACACATGAAAACTCCTCAGGATTAGTGTTATAAAGTGCCTCACAGTGCCAAGATAAATACACATCTTGTGCAAGTCACCCGACCATTTCAGCATCTATCTTTCTACATTTGCTCACCTAATCAAAATACAGTTGGATAAATAGATATATGTGGCCTGAGTACACATACAGAAGTCAAACAGCGGATGGCATGTCAGTCGCTCTGCGCCTTTATTTCCACTATTTATTTGCTCACGTTGGTGACACTTAGAACCTGAGGCCATTGGATTTATGTCACGCGAGTATAATAAATGCATCACGCTACAACATGTTCACACATCATAACCTACACAAACTCACAGTGTACAAACAAACACACGTGTGTGCACAGCTCCAGTCACCCCAAATTATAAGGAGAAAAAAAACAAAAACACTGATTGCCTGAGCAGCTGAGGTCTGGAAGCTCCATTGAAAGTCCTACTGCTGGACCTCCTGGGGTGCTGAGCTCTGGGAAAATTGCCACTGAAGATTTGTTACTGGGGGCATCAAGTAACACAACACATCTCAACTTCTTGGTAGGTGCAATTTTATTGAGCAAATTACTCTATAAAATCTGAAAAGAAAATGAACTGTTTCTCTCATATTTTAACTCTAAACTCAAATTCAGTTGGGTTTTTTTTTGCAATTACATATTTAGCTTTCTATCAAAAGATGCAAAAAGAAAAAAAGAGAAGAAAGTGTAATAATAACAAAAGAAACTGGGAGGAATCCAAAAAAAGCATGAAAGACAGAAAAAAACAATAATTTGCAGTTCTTCAAACCAAACTCAACAGGGTGTTTGTTTTAACTATTAATAGGATCATGCCACTCTTCATGAAAGTTTAATTTCTGAGAATATAAGTCGTGGAACACTAATTGTTATTTTCTAAAGCATGCTGTAGAGTTTCTGATTTCTTTACTTTTAAGGCCAGAGTTCAATTCATTCCTGAATGCTATTAATAGAACACTGAAACATGCAACAGATAAGTTATCCATTACATCAAGTCTGCATTATTTTTTTCTCACAGGGGTTTCAAGAGTCAGCTAATCGATTCATAAGAAAGTAATAGAAAAAACTGACTTCCTGGAAGGAAAGAAAATTGCAAAACACACAGTACTGCGAGAAATAATCAGCTAAATAATGATTTGATTTGTAGATTTTGCAGTGAAGGGTTGTCTGTCTTTATATGTCACCCTGTGATTGACAGGCGACCTGTCTCAGGCATAGACTACCATTTGCCCCTGGGCAGTTTCAATAGTCACCAACCTTCTGCCCCCCTCTTAAAAATAAGTGGGTATAGGTGACGGACGAATAACTTTTTTTTTTAAATGCAAAAAAAGTGTTCACACCCCTTGAAAGT
Organism: Acanthochromis polyacanthus; assembly: GCF_021347895.1. Classification (NCBI taxonomy): domain Eukaryota; kingdom Metazoa; phylum Chordata; class Actinopteri; family Pomacentridae; genus Acanthochromis; species Acanthochromis polyacanthus. The sequence goes on from NC_067121.1 coordinate 22,910,413, forward strand.
TTTCCACTTTTTTGCTTTTCAATATTGGATCACGGTCAATTTAATTTGGCTTTTTTTTTTTTTTTTGCTAAATTTTGCCAGAAAAGACGACCATTTCATGTTAAAGTGAGAACAGAGTTCTGCTAAACAATGTCAATTCATCAAATATCTAAGTATCTAAGTAGTCATACAGTGCAGCAGTGAGCCTGTGTGGACACTGCAGTTTTCAACAGGGGAAAATACTTTTTATAGGCAGTGTATTCCTTAAAGTTACATTAAAGGGCTGGCAATGAATCACTGTAGTACCTCAGAATAAAAGAAGAAGAAAAATGAAGGTAGTGTAGTGTGCCACAAGGGCCAGGTGGTCCAAACTGTACTGATCATCCACAGCTGTGTTTTAAAACAAGCAATACTGGAGGCCATCTCATGATGGGATCACCCTGACCTGCGTCAACAGCAGTCAGTATTCATGATTAGACTTTTACCTGAGCCCATGTCAGACCGCAGCTATCGTCAGACACAAAAAAAACTTTATTTTGACCTCAGCTACACATGTATAACGATGCTTTACTGTAACTTGCACAGTTGTGTTAATGTTACCAAAATCTGTAAAACTGCCTTTGTGGTAATTCTACAGTAGGTGTCTCTGGGACGGAATTTTGTCACGATGGCACACACAAATACACACAGTCACAAGTTCAAAACAATACAAGCTACGCTATTGCAGCTGGCAATAAATTGCCATAACAGCATTGACTTTACAGTTATGATGCCTTTTCACACACCAAACACCTTGAAAAGCCTGTAAGTTCTTGTCCCACTGCAGTGGGTTCCACATAAGTCCCTCATAATGTTCAGACCTGTCCTCAGTCAGTCCTGCTGCGACTGCACATGCCCCCAAAGCCCCCCCACTGCCTCAGAACCTCTAAACCCCCAGTGCATGCATTAATCTTGTACACCCGGGAGGGAAAAATACAGCAGCTGCCAATGCAGACCCACCCAGCAAGCTGTGTCCCAGGAGTTCTACTAATTCCAAGGTCATGAGGATGCCTCCGCCCCTTTCCTCTCACCCTGTCTGCTTACCTCAGCTGCAAGAGAAGGAGAGGAAGTTAGAGGGAAAATGGTATAAGGGGACAGAGAATGCTTTCCAAAGTAGCTCTGTCACATGGACATTTGGCTGTGAAGTGAGAAGTTCCCTCATCCAGCAGATCTGAGAGCACAGATTACTGAGGTGTGACGGGGCATGTATTTCTGGAGGTGGGAGGATAAGGGAGGCTCGGTGCTGTCTTCGGAGTTCTCTCCATCTTCAGTGATTGAATATTTCATTAGTGGCGCCTAGACCAGTACCAGACATTCCTAAATCTCCCTCCTCCTCAGTGACCCCTCTCAGGTGGCGGAGGCAAAAGACATGGCTTCTATTAATCTGATTCCACTGGAGACACAGAGGCTTGACCAAAATCTGTCTTGACTTTGCAGATGTGTGAGGAAAAACTGGTTAAGTGCCAACTGTGTTTTGGTACTGTAGTTAAAAATGTCACTGTACTTATAGCTGTGTTTATTGTCATTCAATTAGCATGGTAACAGTTACAGCCATTAATATTACAAATATTTGACCCAATTTTATGGAACAAATTGCCCTTGCACCTTAGATAGGCCCCATCCCTGTCCATTTTTAAGACCCATCTTAAAACACACTTTTATTCCTTGGCTTTCCATCCAGCGTGAAACACTATTTTTATTTATTGTTGGTGCCTTTATTGTGTATTTCGAATATTATTCGTTTTTAGTGCCTTTTATTTTGTGATTCTATTTGTTTTTAGTGCTTTTATTATGTATCTCTGATTTTATTTGTTTTTTAGTGCTTTGATTGTGCATTTATATATATATTTTTTGGTTTAGTGCTGATTTTATTTGCCTTGTTCTGTGTACACGTATGTACAGCACTTTGATTCAGTCGGTGGTTGTTAAAGTGCTATGTAAATAAAACTGGATTGGACTGGATTGGAAATATTTGAAAAAGTTACACACACAGTATTACAAACAAAAAAAATACAGTGGATCAGAGTGAACTAACCATAAGCTCAGTTTTATTAATATTTTTTCACTTGCCTATTCTTCCTATAATTTCTGTAGCTTCAGGTTAAGTGCAAATTTTCCACAGAAATTAAACTTCTATGTGAATACATTTTCAATTATTTGCATCTTTCCACTGACTATGCCACTACACCACTAAAATTCACTGAATGTTTGGTTTGACACTGTACAGGTCTGCACGAGCATAAAACACTTTGTCCATAATGAAATGAAACACCTTGACTTAAAATTCTGCAGCACTGCAAGCTTTTTTCTTTTAACCTACTCTCAGAAGACGGACCTATTCCAGTGAGAGACTTAACACAAGAAAATTCCAAGTAGTTGCATTTTTTTCTTCAAACTATTATCTTCTGGACTGCCGCTAACAAATGTATGCTCACATGTCGCATGTTGTATGACTCACATACTTTGTTCTGCATGAGCGAAGTCTTTTAGCCCTGTTTTCTCAACACTTCTTTTCAGTACTGGAAACGTGTTGAAAGGATGCCCTCTTTGTATTGGTTTTAAGTAAGATAGTCGCTGTAATAAATAGCAACTTCTTTCAACACCATGAACTTTCTCGCCAACCTTGGGTGTGCAGTGAAATATCTGACTTTGGACAGGAGCCCTCCACTCCCTGTGTGAAGAAAATATTAGCCTACAATTCTCATATAGCACAACGCAGCATTTCAAAATACTGAAAGTAAATGACAACAAGCTCATCACCTGTTTTAAGTCATGCGTAGAGCAAGAGTGCGCTCAACATGAACTGTGGCGAAGCTTTTGTTTTACTAAGTAATCAGGTTTTCTTTTTGTCCCTTTGCCAACCCCATGTTTGATTCTAATTCAATCAGCAAGTCCATATGTTGCGACTTTTTTTTTCTCTTTCCAGAATGGGGCCTATGAGGCTGTTGCATTAATCACCTCTTTATGCCTGCTCTCCCACTAGTGTCCAACAGACTCATTAGCTGAACCAGAGATGTGGTAGTCATAAATCCTGTTGGGGGTGGGCAATGGTATGTGACAACCATGGGAGAAATTATCAGCTAGGTGATCCAGAATGTGTGGAGTTACCTACAAGGGAGACATGCAGTGACTGGGAGAAATAAAAAAAGTTAGGTGTCAACAGGCCCCAGCATCCAGTCCTCAGTCCAGGTTGGTGGGTAGTGGGACCCTGACAGTGGGAGATGAATGGGAGGGAATTATCTACTCACTCGGCCAGATAATTGCTCCATTTGGCCCTGAGTTAGAGAATAGCTTCTAATTAGCTCCCTGCAGTCCCCTAGACCTTCACTCCTCCCCCAAAAGAAAACACTCTCACACATGTTGGAGGTTTAACCAACTGGGTCACTTTGATGACACCTAAAAAGTTGCAAACTCCTCTGCCAGTTGGCAGCACGTCTGATTTGAATGATTTTCCACTTTAAAAGAGAGAAAGGTCTATTGTTGTTTAACCAAGATTACCAATTTGGTGCAAGTTGCTTTTCACACTGTAGCTGTCCTATGTGAGTGAATGATTTACAGATCTGCACTTTCATCCATGTAAAGGTTTTCATCTTAGGTGTTTGGGACATGCCAGTGACCATGGAGCAATTTCAGTGTTTGACTATAAAGAAAATAAAATATTTATTGTATTTTCTGTTGCAGAAACGTTTAATACCACTTGCATGTCCTTGTGGTAAGTATGATGCTTCACACTGCAAACAGAAAGGAGCAATCTACCACTGCTAAAACCTAAAAACATCTTCTGACCTGTACTTCTAAAGTTCACGAACCACTCAGTGTGCATTACATTTTACGCAATTCTTTCTTTATAAAGGCAATGCAATAGTTCACTTGATATTCCGTGTAGTATGCAATTTATTAAACTTCTCATTACATCCCTTTTACATTATTCCTCAGCTCAGTTGCCTGAGATGCACGGACATGTAACTGCCAGTTAGTAACATAACAGTAATCCCAAATATGCTCACATGCCATCACAAATCCCTGTTTTAATAAGGGAGGACATGCACAGGATCCTTCTTTAATTCCCTTTAATAAAGTGTTATGACAAAACCCACAGCCAACTTGATGAAAACCAGCCCATAGAACAGTTCACAGAAAGATATGATGAGAAGATGGCACATTTTTATGTCCCAGACTATCAAGGTGCCTCAAAATAAAATCAGTAACTGTGACTGCCTCTGATTACAAACTGGAGTGTGTAGACAAAAGTAAAGTGATTAAAATGGTGTGTCACTTTGTAATGCATTAACTCTAGTTTGCAGAACACTGGTCGTATCCCATCTACTTTTCATTTTTATGATTTTTTTTCTTTATAGTGTTGTTGCAGGTCCAAAATAAAGCAATAAATAAAATCCTTCCAAAAATAAAATTGCAAAAATAAGCTGTATTTCTTGGACTGAGCCAGGCTAGCTACCCCCTTGTTATTGTCATCATGTTAACCATCTGATGGCCATACAGCATCATAATTCCTCATTTTTTCATCTAGCTATCCACCATAAAGCAAATGAGGACATTTCCCAAAATATCAAACTCTTCCTTCAATTAAATATCCGGAATGTCAGCCTGTGTTTCAAAGTTTACCGCCATGACATTGTATTGATTTGTGCTACGGCTGTTGCTGTAACTAATGTGATTTTCATGTATCTACTTTCCCGCTGAGCCGTAGTATCAAGAAGAAAATTAACATCAAAGTAACTACATCAAATCTGAATGACCTTTTGGGCTGTTATCACCTTAACACTAATAAAGAGGTGAAGGACCCTCACCATTGATTGATGGTTTTCAGCATCGGTGGGAGGCCATTTACAAATGAACTTCTCTAATTAGCATTCTGTTTATTTGTTCTCACAGTTCAAGAGAAACAAACCTCTCCCATTTCCTCCTGCTGCTGATAGGATCCATAAACCCAGCATCTCAGCAGTGGTCTGGCCTGACAAGAACTGCATTTACACTGAAGCAAATACTGCAGTGGGCCGCAGTAGCATGTTTACCAGATGTAGCATGATTACCAAGTGCAACAAAAGCTGACCTTTGATAAAAGTTGATGAATATATTTGTGTCCTGAATTCAGATACCTTTCGAGCTGTTCTGCAAATCTCAGATCTTGATTTAAAGACATTTAAAACCAGACGAAATAAAAGTCGGGTCAGCTGGGACGACAGCGGAGAAGATAACCTCCAACGCCGGCAGCAGTGGAAGGCGGTGACAGGTTTAGTGCACATGCCTTGTGTCCCTGAGAGTGGACTGCAGGGACCCTCTGACATGTGTAAGCCTGCAGAGAGTGGCCCTGCTCTGGGCTGCTGTTAGGGGTTGAGTGGGGTTAAAGTGGGTGATGATGGCTGGAAGGATGGAAGAGTCACAAAGGGTTCAAAGCAGCGTGATAACCACCTCAACAACTTCTCCCTTTACCTTCAGATGTGATGAAGACAGCAGGCCGCACGAGCCATGACACGAATGTGGCACTGTATGAAATATTGATGTTTTATGCACTGAGTGGACAGGTTAAGGGCCTGGTTGTAGTCCAACGTGGGTAGACACACACACCATGGAAATGGAGTTGTTGTTACTGTACTGCATTGTAGTTCGCTGGAGGGCACGGAGCCCTTTGTAACCTTCTATGGAGAGCGTAACACTAGGCATTAGACATGAAACTCTGGATGAAGAAGATGACAGACACCTCTGTCACAGCCACAACGGCTTCTCTCACGATGGTTAAACAAGCATTAAGCTTTTTCACCTCACTTAGTATTCATGAACTTTTCAGGGCAGCCTTGATTTCAGGTTCATATTTTCATATTATTGGAGATCCATCTCATCTATCAGCCGTTTGTTTGAAGTGATTTTAGATATCCCAATGTAACCACAGGAACTAAGGGCTGTGGAGACTTCATTGGAAAATGGGTGGGGATAATGGGAAAGGCACCCTGGGAAAATAAACTGCAGCCAGTGATCCCTGTATGCAACACAATCCTTTCTCTAACTCCCCTGTTTATGGATGTTGGGATTTCTTTCTGCAAGTGTGACATATTTCTAACCCAAGTCATACGAGCGCTCATCGAAATAAAGGTGGTATTTATGCAGGGCATCGAGCAACAAAACACTTGTGAAAGATAACACTATTGCTTGATTTGTTGATTGAACAGACATGTTCAAGTGCAGGCAAAAACAGACTCATCAACAATGAACTACTGATGGAGGTTCAGCAGTGGTCCTCCCAGACAATAGTATATCATTAAGTCATTAGTCACTAGTTTTGTTTGACAACCAGGGATTTATCACTTTTCCTTAAGAGGAAAGTTCAGGAAAAAAAGGTCAATGAACACAAGAGGTTCACTGTGCAGGTAGATATGGGATGTGTAGTTAGCTGTGGTCATTATATATGTATATATGTTGAGTCAGATACCAAGAGCATAAGTAAAATTCCAAAGCAGAACTTCAGCAGCATATAACCAGGTTCTGGTGACTTAAATACATATAAATCACCCTGTAAAGCCGGTATTGGTGAGTTGAGAATGTGTCACACATCACCTCTGGGAGAATGAGTGCAGCAGAGCCCAGCAAAGTGGATGGAGCTGATAAAGCTGGATTGTCTGGCTGTAATCAGAGCCAGATGTGGTCAGGCCTTCGCCACGGTGGTCCGACCACATCTGCTGTGTCAGGGGGAGGGGGCGAGGGGGGGGGGGGGGCACAGCTGGATGACCTCTGACCCAAAGAAAGGAACCACGAGCCAAGGTTGACAGCTGCCATGGAGGAGGCAGGCGACCTGCTATCATCTCCTTTGTTCACATGTTTTACAAGTTGGCTCGAAAAGTTTCACGATGAATTCTGTTCTGCTGAGTTACTTTTTTTAGGACCTTTCTTACAATCCATTTTTCTTTTTATTCATATTTATTTTGCCAGGTTTAGGCTTTTTTATTATCACAAAGTACCATGAGCACATTTGCTGGCACAGTTCTGATTTTAGCCGTTAAAGCAACATGACATTATCTTGGCATCTCCAGCAACTGTGTTCACATTACTGTCGAAATGCATATAGTCATTCCAAGTTACAGGCCCACTTTCTATCGAGTGATTGTACACTGAACAGGCGAAGAGCAAACAGCTCCAGTAAAGCTGTCAGTGCAGCAGGTAAACTGACTGACATTATCTGCACGTTCACTATTAACCCAGAGGCAGGAACTGTAGCGAGATGATGGACAGCCTTGTGGTGGAGCTGGCCTGGAGCTATTAGTAGATCATTGGAGGAGTTACTTTTCTCTTCCTGTCCTCCACTCTCCTTGGAAGGAAAAAAAAATATATTGATGTGATTCTGCTGTTAAACAGAGAAAACCAGATAGCTGCTGAGGTTCACCATTCATTCCACCTTCATGACGTGCAAACAACAGGGATATTTATGATGTGGTTTCTATTTTTCAAGCATTTCTAAGTTAACAAATTGCCAGATTTTTGCACATATTTCACAGATTGCTCTATTTTTACTTCACACAGGCAGTCTAATTTTTACTCTCCCCTTCATTTTGTCATATTTAACAATGTCATTCAACGTTAGCCTTTTTTTTTTTTTACTGAAAAAGATCATTATTACCTCTGTGGTTTGTATAAATAGGCACTTTGTGAAATCTGTTCTCTTAGTGTGTTTTACATCCTGTTTTTTATTTCATTTTTAGGCAATCTTGCCCATAAAATATTTGCTAAATGTGTTTTACATGTGTCATCGGCAGCCCACAGAGTAACACCCCATTTCAGCCAAAGGGATGATAAAAATAAAGGCCTTTCATATCTGGTCTTGATGGATAAGGAGGGCACGCAGTCAAACATAACTCCCTACACTTGAGGCCTACGCGGTGCAGCAATAGGGGTGAGTCGTCATCACCATGGTAGCGGGTGCTCTATCTCCTGCGCTTGATGATGGAATTGCCATAAAAAAAGAGATTTATCTGTCTTCACAACACCAGAGACGAACGAGGTGCTGCATGAAGTATCGCCACGACGGCCAGTCTCTTCAGTCTCACTGCTTCAGGTGCCTCATATTTCCTTCTCTGAACCCCCTCATTTTAGTACAGCGAAGGTATGCATTTATCAAGAGGAAGAGACCTAAATCATTTCTTGCACCCACGCTAGGGGTTGGAATGCCACGGCTGATATGGCTGAACAAACTTGTGCGTCGGTGTGCATTCTTGCTGGTGTGCATGTCTCTGCGTATGCGCAGTACATCTAGTTGCTGTTCAGGTTCTCTCCTCAGTGTGGTCAAACGGACATGAGAGATGACTCCAGGTAACTCAGGTAAGAAAGCCGCTCGTTTACATTTCACTTAGTGATTTAGCTGCAAAAATTATGTTATACATTTGGTGACTTTTAATATACATGGGTTCACTTCAGGCACCTTTGCCAAAAACAGTCCTTAAATCTAAATCTTTGGACACTAATTAATAACGTCTGAGGGAAGTGAATTACTGCTTGGGCAAAAGGTAATTGCCAACTGTCATTTGCCACCCAGAATTAACTCATCATCACCTTCAACGTATCACATTACGAATTATTGTCTGACTTGAACTACAGGTTTGCCGTTTGAAGTTGCGCATTAAGTCTAGACACACCCATGGTGACACTTATGTCATGTAAACAGATTCAAAACAGAGAAGCACACTGATGATAACTTCATTGTTGCATTTGGTTTGCCTAAGTGCTATTGTAGATAGCAACACATCTGGACGATAGATGCTATGAAATTAAAAGCACAACTATCCGCGTTAAACGTCGATAATAAGTTGGCTCCTTCTTTATTTTTTCAATCTTCCCAACAGCGTCACTGATAGCAAATTTCAGTGTAATATATTCAGTTATTTACTGTCTGCAGTTTTGTGGGAAAATGAATAATCTGAATTGTAGTTCACGAGGAATGTTCTTTCTTCTGACATCCTGTTATCAGCACCCAGCACTCCATTACATAAGAGCGATAACACCCTGGGCTATGCTAAAAGTAATGGGGGGAAAAGATAGAAAGCACAGGCACCTCCTTCAGAGCTCAGGCATTTCCTTATGGGAAACCCCCTCCACCATTACAACTTTTCATGGTAAAGGGGGAGATGTAGCAGAGGAAAAGGTGAGCGTCAAGCTGGCAGGGTCCATTAGGACGTGTCCTCCAGAGAGTTGCAGGGCTGTAAGCTACACTGACCTTTAATGGATTTGAGTGACAGCCAGTCAGCGCTGGATCAGCCGGAGAGGAGTGGCTGGAAAGAGGCCCTTTCTCCATTGTTCTCTCGGTGACGTTCCCTGCCATGCTTCAGTGAGGGCAGGTGCTTTAGGGTGTCAAAATAGGAAGACCCACGGACAGGCTTGGCTGCAGTCCATGCTCTTCTGACATATGACAAAAGCTCCACTCTCACCTCAGCACAAAAGGGAGTCCAAAAGTGAGAGCAGGTCGTTTACAAAGAGCTGCTAGAGACTCTGTGCTTTGCTTAAACGGGAAGGACTGACTAACCTTTCGACCCAAATGAGTGTGTTCTGGAAAGATTTTCTCATCTCCTCTTGTTTGCTGTGTGAGTTTGTCATAGTAGACACTGATAACTGTCTTTCCATGGAAGATGATAAACGATCACTATCTAACAAAGGGCGTACTTACTTTAAATTTCAATCCATTCTAACAAATTTCTTTCAAGCATCATTCATAATCAAGTCATCAAAACACACATAAATGGTATGCTTTTGTTTCAAATCATTAAAACACATATGAATATGATGACAAACATAATAAATGATAAATAAGGAAAAAGACACAAATAAAGAATAATAAACCAGAATGGGACGATATCCAAATGGTGACCAGAAGGAGCCAAGTTGTTATCAAAGCCCAAGTGATTATTTTCCACAAGATTTTCCTGTCAGGATGTTATGAATGTCTCTGTGCTCAGTGGTCAGTGATAAACGGTGTCACTTTTGCTGTGCTGATGTCATACAACAGCCTCAAGGACCGGCTTCCTCCTCAGTAAGTGTGAGCTGAAGGATGGACTTACTGTGTCCTGTTCAGCACAGATGGCTCATGTATGTGTGCGTGTCTCAGTGTGGTATAGACGGCTTTGTGTTTCCATTCTTTCCATCACCATAAAAAGTCTTTTGGGGGGTTTTAGCCATCGCTAACCCACATGATCCCCCTCTTTAGGTATTAGAAGCAGGAACACATTTCTGTACAGAAGCAATTGGATCTATCATCATTACTGCTGCTCCAGGAGACATTATTTACACGAGTTACTGCATTATTGATTGTATTTTATCCCCAGTATTTGCAACGTGAGAGTGGAATGTATTTATGTTGGCAGCGAAAAATACTTCCACGGCAATAATGTATGCCATAGCATTACATTAACAAGTCTCTGCGCTTTGTTTGTTTTCATAGTGTATCGAGCCTTTACTTTGCATTTGGGTAATTGGGGTTAGGTTTCCTGCTGTGTAAAGAAAGCCAGCCAGGAATGTGAGCATTTCACTGACACGCTGTAGAGGACAGTCACATGGAGTGAATGGAGATTTCAGCAGGTCACATCACTGCCTGCTAACCAAAGTGTTGACACTTTGGTCAATTTTGCTAACTTTTTGACTTCTGAATGGAAATAGGTGCATTATCATTACTGCAGCACTATTAACATGACTGATGAGAAACATTTTATATTAGCAATGCATATACTGATATGATTTCATCCATTTTTTGAGTCATTCAGTCAAAGGCTAGTTGTAATTTGACTCAGAGTCAACTTTTAAATCCAATTTTATGTCTCCTGTCATAATAACTTGTAATACTTCACATTTTCATTAGTTTTGATGAAAAATCTAAAAAAAAAAACCAAAGTTAATCCAATGTGTCCACGTGCATGGAAATTAATCGGATTCTTTAGAATTATTTTACCTCATTTTCCTCCGAACGTTATCTCCTCTGACAGTGCTGGGGAGATTGCAGGCTGACTAAGTTTTCCCGAAGCAGGGGAGTCTGTGGCCATTGTTCTGGGCTCTGACGGCAGCAGGGCTGTCGTTGACGGACAGCACCACTGATTCGCCTGCGCTTCCTGTACAGACCCAGACACAGCTCAAAGTTTGCTCCGCTGGTCTTATCATGCATGTCACCGTGCCAGGAGAGAAGGAAAAAAGAAGGGGAAGTCGGGGGAGTATTAAGAGCGCGAAAGGGTTTTTTCCCTTCATTCCATTCTGCCTGACAAGGAGTCAATATTCAATCCGAGTCTATATTCTACAAGTGCTATATGTGTGGTGGAGTCGGGAGCTAAAATACGACTTTCATTATGATTCTCTTTCTCCCTGTTTGGGCACGATGTGATGGAAGATTGTTGCTGCTGATAAGATAAGAATGTAGCAGTCGCCTACTCTGGTTGCTGGTGCAGAAGGAGGAAATTCCTATCTGATGGGACTTTCAAATTGGATTTTGAATGGTCAGACAGGGAAGGAGAAAAATATTTACACAAGTGACATCTCCATCACTGGGAGTTGTAGGCATGGCCTCTGGGCAGTATTATAAACAACAGAAACACATAAAAGTAAACAGCCACAGTTTACAAGATTGGGTGACATTCGGCTTGAGGTGATTTGTTGATAGATGTGACGTAGTATCTCCAGATTTTTAACTCATTTCATTCATGGATTGGAAGTAAGGGCTGCAATAACCTAAATATAGATTTAAATTCGATCTTGTCAAAACAAAACATTTTCAAATAGTTTAGTGTGACAGTAAATATAATTTAAAAGGTCATTTATCCCAAAAGTTTGACCCTTTGTGCTCCATTATCTGTGGTGTTCTATGTGACCACAGTCTTTCCACCTAACCTGTTTAATATACCCCTTTATTTAATCCAATCTAATCCATCTGCTTGTATCTACATAGTCACCTTTTTAAAAACAACCCCTGATTATGCTATTAGAAATTATAAAAGCAAGGCAGTAATACTAGTCCACACGAGAACAGATGACCAAATGCATGTAGGCAGAAGTTATTTGACAAAATCAGTGTGCTGTGGAGGTCAGATTCAAAGCTATGAACTATTTCCCCAAGAAACTGCATTTATGTTTGATAGAAAAATCATTTTGTAACAATATTGTAGAAAAAAAATACATTTTTCTCAAGCGCGTGAAAAGTCTGAGAGAAAAACTAACACACTTACTGACTGATTTCAATTCATATTTGAATCTTGCATTCAAAGAATTCATGGTGAGCTACTGACTGTGATAAAGCTGGAAGAAAACATATGAAGCCATCACCTACTCCCATAGGAGGCAGAGGAATGACCCCTGTCTAGCCTTTCTGTCCTCCAACGTGCACCAATCTACAAATATACGTCACCTGATGTGCAGATCTGATATGCAGGATGAGGCTTATGGAAGAAACACAAGCATATGTGTGCAAGAACACATGCAAATTTTGTAACTGCCTCTGTTACTAATAAAGGAAACTGTTATGACACACTCACATTATCATATCATTGCTATCCCTCTCACAAAGCTTCTATTGTGTCTGCCTTCCTTAGCAGTAACGGCATGTCCTCTATGCACCGTCTAGGAGTGCTTGAATTCCTCACTAAATGCCAGAGAAACACCAACAGAAGCTGCGTCGGAGGCGTTTAAAACCGAACCGACTTACTGGACTCTTGACCTTACTGTCAAGCAGTTGTCAGAGCCCATATGTCTGCCTTCTTTATGGCGAATGCAAGTCAATTATTGCGAAAGTGCACGAGCAGAGGGGTCAAGGCGTTTTTCCCGAGGTTAAATCAAGTGTGTAACCTCCGCGTTGCAGATTGATGGCCGCCTCATGACAGCCAATGAAACAGGCACCCGAAGACTTTTGGAAACTTTGTGTGGCCAGAAGCCCTGGACCTCGGTTTGAAGGAGGTGCTGTGCCAGGTGGCTGCAGTACAGAGCTGTTTATTTCTGTGAACTGCTGGGGACTGCAGCCCTGCAGCCCAGCAGCCCCTGAGCTTTCATGTTGCCCCGTACGGCATGCCCTATGCAATTCGCCTGCCTGTTATGAGCATGAAGTAAACAAAACATTAGGTCATCATAAATCACTGGCCAATGACATGTCTGGAACTGAGATTAGACAACCAGAGTAGAGCAGTGGAGTAGAGGGAAGCCAGTCTGTGGTCCTGCAGCTCCTTCTCTCCTCCTCGGTCCCAATGTGTAAGATCATTATTAAAATTGCAGCTCAATTAAGATAAGACTAAATTACTTTCTCTGTCTCCCGCTTTGATGTGCGGGGGATTTTTCCCTCTTTCTACAGTTGAAAAAGAGGCAGTTTAAAAGGAGCAGGGGGGGAGAGAATTGCTTTGACTGCGCTTTGATGTTGGAGTCCTTGCATTGCACGGGTCTGATTGGAAATGTGCATGATTATTTTTTACCCAGATTATTTTCAGACAAAGCTCCGTTTTCAAAAGTGAACGCTACATCTCATTTGCTTCATTGCAAAGACAATTTAACCTCCTGGCAGAATTGTGAGTAAACATGTGTGTGCATGTGTGCGTTTCATTCCACTTTTCCTGAACTCTTCGTTTTGGTTGCCACAGGCCCTGAGCGCTGAAACGTGACTTCTTTTTTTCTAGGTCAGCCCGTGTCTATGCTGAATCGGTGTAATTGAACATGTTTCCTACCGCTTGTAGACTATGATGTGCAGACCAAAGGGTGCAGTGTGTGGAGAAAACTTCCACAGGATTAAACGCTGGAGGATCTGATTGCAGCTGGCAAAGGATATGAGATAATCACACAATGGAACATAGACGTGTAGTAAAAGCACACTGGCTGTTTTAAAATGTTTCATAAAGAAAGGAAATTTTCAACACGCGATTCTTTGTTTGGATAAAATTCAAATGCTTTATGATACAAAAACATCTACCCGCATGATAGCACAAGTGCAATGTTTCTCTGCAACCAAGTCAAGCACTTCGCCACTCCGTCTATTGTTCATCCTTGTTCTCTTTGTCTTAAAGTTCACGTATTTGCCTGACTTCTCACTGTAAACACAAAGGCAGAAACATCAGAGGCCCATGGACTGGGGATGTTTATATGAGCAGAGAGCCTGGAGATGGAACAGAGATATGAGTGCTGATCTGTGAAAGGAACCACCGCTGTATCGCTGCTGCTCGCCATCACACACAAACACCATCTGGCTGCCTCTCACCACACAGAGAAGACCTCACACCTGCACACCACGCAGAGGCACTAAAAATATATGAATACATCCAAGCAGTCGGCAATGTAATGAGCGTAAAGGATGTGTTGGTTAGTGGCAAAGTCAGTGTGAAAAATGTGGGAGTGTGAGAAGATTTAAAGTCTCGGCTGCAAGAACCTCACATTTTAAATGATTACCAACACACTTTGAAAAGTGTATACAACTCTGACATATTCTTTCACTATTGTTCTCCTCATGTTCACAAATAAAACTCGGCTCTACAAACTTGTTTTTCCACCCATTTGCTGCGTTCTCCACAGACTCTCATCCTGAACTTGTTTCACCTCTATAATTGATTTTTGATTTCTCTTTAAAATGCAACCAAGCGTGAAAACGGAGAAAAGACGACATAGAGACAATTAGTTAAGTGTCTGAAGAGTAAACAACTGGCTGCTGAAGAAAAAAAAATAACCATCAGGAAGAAGAGTTTTCGTCTCAGAGGTCAGAGGGCAGTTTGTTGTTGACACAAGCTCAGACAGCTGACATTTGCGATACACTCTCAGCCGTGCTGTACTATTCACATGCAGGATTGTTGCATTCAGTCGTACATAAACTACCATTGAAAGGTTTGGGGTCACCCAGACAATTTCATGTTTCCTGTGAAAACTCACTTTTATTCATGCGCTAACATAACTGCACAAGGGTTTTCTGATCATCAATTAGCCTTTCAGCACCATTAGCTAACACAATGTAGCATTAGAACACAGGAGTGATGGTTGCTGGGAATGTTCCTCTGTACCACTATGGAGATATTCCATTAAAAATCAGCTGTTTCCAGCTAGAACAGTCATTTACCACATTAACAATGTCAAGACTGTATTTCTGATCAATTTAATGTTATCTTCATTGAAACAAAAAATGCTTTTCTTTCAAAAATAAGGACATTTCTGAGTGACCCCAAACTTGTGAACCATAGTGTGCATTGTTGACATGTTTACTTCTTGCAATATTTTGTGCACTTTGTCATGTTTTAACACATTATTATTTCAACAACCTTATACTGTTTGTTGATGCTGTTTCAGAAAACATGCAATCCTAAATTATTTCTGCCAGCAATGCCTATGTGATGATCGCGTGTTGTTCCATCTGCGCGGCTCCATTTTAAATAAACCAAAAGCTTGCATCTCCTCGGAAACTGTGAAAATTTGTAATAGTTGTGGCTTAGGTCAGTGTTATTCTTTTTACCGGTTTGTTTTTCCTCGCCTGTGCTTGACCTCACACCCTATTCTGCATAGTAATTCTCCATCACAGCATGTTACTTGTGTGTGTGTGTGTGTGTGTGTGTGTGTGTGTGTGTGTGTGTGTGTGTGTGTGTGTGTGTGTGTGTGTGTGTGTGTGTGTGTGTGTGAGAGAGGGAGAGAGAGAGAGAGAGAGAGAGGGAGTGTGAATGTGTGTCTGTGGTGATGTTGGTCGAGAGGGGATGCAGATAAATCCCTGCTTCCTGCTTTTCTGGTTGCAGGGACTGAGCACAGTTTAGGTGAAACTGGGAGCAGCATGCATGAGGGCAATAAAAGCAATCTCATACTGTATCAGAACTTCAGAGGACACTACACTGACATCCATTCACCTCCAGGACGTTTAATCTGACATTAATAATAATCCTTTCCATGTCCGTAACCTAACCGTAAAACATGTCTTTACCTGAGAATGTAATTATGCACTTTACGGAAGCTTTTATTTGTCTCTAACAAAGACAGCTTCCCGTAGTGTGACTGTGTAAACAGATTTTGGTCCTCACAACATGAGCAATACCTTGAACACACACATTCTTTCAGCCTTCCAAAAGCATGTTGTTGCAACAAAAAAAAAAATCACTGATCTACAAGCAAACCTATGAACAGATTCTTATAGCGTGATCATGTTTTAAGCATCACATATATCATCGTATGAATAACGGATGCAATTAGCATGCAGGTGACTCAGCAACAGAAATAAATCTGATGATTCCTCCTCCTTTACCTAAACATCACTTAACAAATCTGTCACCAATACTATAAAGGCAGGAAGGACTGAGAAGGAGGACGAGGAAAGAATGGCGTTGGCGTTTTTCCCTAATTGCACACTGCATTGTTGACGTTCTGATTAGCTGTAGTAGCTCTCAATTGTCAGCACTTTTTCATCAGATCATTTTATGACCCGTTGACCGCCGCGTATGATTGACAGAGCTAATATGTTATCAGATATTTTCATCTCCGACTTGATCTGCAGATGTATCTGTTTTTAATAAATCAGCTGCAGCAGATTGGATTAGTGTAATCTCAGTGTCCCTGGGAGCACAAAGCTGTTGTCAGGACTGCATTCTTTTTGATTACATAATTTCTTCAGAAGATGTAGCAAGGTCCACACTGCAAAATAATTCAAGACAAAGACTGTAGCATCAGTTTATGCGGTCCCAGGCTGCAAACAAAAGCACACGTGATTTCACAATGTGTAAATAAGAACGGGGGAGAACACTGTACAGACGCTGCCAGGAATTAATTACCAGTGGGGTCTTTGGAAGCCTCATATGGCTTTACGTCTTTACGCACACACACCACCATCTCCCCTATTAAAATCAAATGTCAAGTTTGTTTTCCTCAACGATGCACCTCCTGTGTGCAGCCACTTCTCCCTTGTTCTATTTTAAGGAAAGACAGCGTTTTACTGTGCAGCCCAATTCATCACTGTCTGTCCCTCTGCTTGGTGTGACACCCTGTTCTCCTCCGTGGAGGGACCGCAGGACTCCGAGTTGAGAGGGGTCACTTCCAACACTGTCTCCTTTTCTTTCGGTCCAGATGACACCCACCCACCCACCCACCTCTCTGGGTTTCAGAGTTGTGAGGACGAGGAAAGGGGGAGTCGGGCAAAAACAGATGTGATGCTGGTGTGTGCGTGTTTGCATTTGCATAGATCTCCTTTTACTGCAATTTAACAGCACATATATTTGGAAATACTTTAAATTATGGAGCTATTCCTGCAATTACCACCCTTACTAAGATTACAGTTTATGTTCTGTAGCTGTGGATTTATTGGTTTTTGGGTCTAAATATTGATTGGTTCAGTTTGAGGCTAATTTCTTCAAAGTAGTTGTCAAAATCCTCATAAAATAGCACAGAATTTTGATTGCATGTACTGCAAATAACTCCATTTAAAGAAAAGAAGCAAGGATTTTTTTTTAGCATTTGTTGTCTGATGGTAAACAGATTTCAGGAATAACATTTCAGGCTACTGAGGAAAACTGCATTTGCATTACAGAATAGTTGCTTTTTTAATTAAAATAATTTGTCAGTATTTTTCTATTCAAAATTGATTAAGCAAGATTACACAAAACCTATAACACAGTGGCAAATAGTGGCACCATTCACAGTCAAATATTTAATTCTGTATTTCTTGTATACTTATTATTTATCACCAATTAAAATGTGCCTTTTCTTCTTCCAAAGGAACAGTGTTTGTGTGGGTCAGACAGCAGTCTGCTGGTGATGTTTTCATAGCCCAGTGGCCGCCTTGCACCATAAACGAGATGAGACCCGCGAAAGACACAGACAACTGCTACTGTGGCTCAAATAGCAGTAGCTGGACAGCTCTGGAGTCTCAGGAGTTCAAGTTTGTTCACTTCACTCCCTGCTATCAGCGATCCACCGAAACTGACTGTGAGCTTCGAAGAAAAAAAAATGGAATCGAGGCTTTTATACTGAAAAAAAAAACACTATTGTTATGCTGGATTGTTCTAATCAATAATAATCCCCTTAATTACTAGGTTTATTTTAAGAAGAGCTCAATACATGTGAAAAAACACAACGATCAAACATCAAATCATCAGAGGAACTGACAATATTTTTTAACAATAAACTGTATTTATCCCTCTAAATGCCACTATGATCTAATATATTCCAGATTTCAAAATAACCTGCATTAAAGTAAGAAATAAAAAAGCTGCCAAAATATAAAAAACATCTATTTTTATCACCCTCACCTGCGACAAAATGGAGTTTTATTCGTGACCCGAGCAGACAGATTAAAAAAAAGAAGGTTGTCGTCGGTTCTGAGTCATTAAAATACATATTCATAAAATTAAACTGCACTTAACAATAAATTACTGTATGTCGTGGTGTATAATTGGGACATTCAAATGCTCGGTGCGTAAAACGTGCTATAATTAGAAACCGCAGGCCCGAGCTGGAGAAAAGCAGGTTTTGTGCAACTTGAAGGCAAGTCTGTTCGTTTTTGGAGGTATCTCGCCAAGGCTGTCGGGTTATTCGCAGGTCGGCCGTTTCCCCTCGCTCTGAATTCACAGTCCCCCATTATCCCAGCATCCCAGTGGTTGAGAGGTCCGCGCGGGTTCACCTCTTTTGGATTTGAAGACGTCGCACGACTTCGAGGCCATTATTTCATCCAGGAGCCGTGTTTACACCTCACCGCTCGGCCTGTTTTGACAAAGCCGAGTAAATCACTTCTTCCAAAATCGCCATTCGTCTTTAAAATGAGAGGAGAAGAGACTGCATGCGGCGGTTATTTTTCCTTCAGAGACAAGTGTTGGACCTCCAACCTTTCGCTCGTTTGGCCGCAGAGCAGACAGAATCTTGCGTCTATGAGCTCCCAATTAGAAACAGATGGCGCTCGGAGCAACCGAGAGCTGAAACACAGCATTTTCCATACTGAGCTGCGGTCACTCAGCCATACAGGTGCACACAGTCTGCAGGGGCTCACCGAGCTTTTACTTCATTTACTCCTTCTTTCTGTGTCCAGCCCCTCTAACCCCAACGGAACAGGAGAACTTAGAAAGCGCGTAAATGCGTAAATTACGCACTAGTGCAACTCTGTTTACAGGTAGCTTCTTGGGGGATTGCTTTGGGCAGACTGCATCGTATTGCTAGACACAACTGAGATCAAACGAACAATGGCATAATACTCGGTAAAGAGTCCCAAAATCGCAAACATAAAATAGACTCACTGCGCATTTTACGACCGTGAAAACACCAGAGAGAAGTTAAAAAGAAACTGTAATATCTAAAGAAGAAACAACGTTGCGTTCATGAGAATAAAATCCTATATGCATAATAAACTTTTACAGAAATTCAACGACTTTCCCTGAGCACGCCTGATATGTTATCAATTTTTTAAAAAAAGGAATTCCCGTCAACACTCATTTGCCCCATGGAGTCACACCTGTCGAGGTCAAAATAACAAGATAGTGTCAGAAGTGAAGGCTGCAAAGTGTTGCAATCATCAACGTTTTTTTTCCCCACTAACTTGCTGCTTGTGCATCATTAGCTGACATTATTGTCAAGCATTACACATTAGTCATCACAGGACATCAGAGGTTTGCTTTGCATCAGTCCAATTTCCAGAGCAAAAGGATTATTTTATTTTTAGCTGTTAAGATATTCATGCTTTTATTAAATAGTAAATTTGTTGCTAGGTAGCTGTAGAGTTGCATGTACATTTCTTAGACCTGACCTCCAAACGAATGAAATTTAATTATATACCTATAATGTTTTAAATACTTATCTTGATTATTGTATTTTTATAAGCAAATCTTCATGCACAAATAGCCGCTGTGCTTCAGAATGTATCAGGCGACAAAACAGCAATTAAAAAACACTACTTTAAAACAAATTCCACCACCGTGTGACGACTTCAAATCAAAGCTGCAGCTCTGATATTTTACATATTAAACACAGCTCCAACATTGAGGCTTTTGTCTTTGCTATTTGACCCAAAGCAGTGAGGGAAGTTGTGCGTTTTCAGGAATGTAGCGGAACGTTTCGGGGGAAGAAGCAGAGTTTAAAGCCCCCACAGTCTCCAACAGCGGTGCACAAATGCGTGCGTGTTAGGAAGCCCTAAAAAACGACATGTGCCCCCCCGTTTAATGACATTTCCCCGCCAGCAACATCTGATTACAGTGTTGTGAGAAATAACCACCACGGTCATCTCTACTGTAGGTGGGGGACAGAGCTGTAAGCAAAACATCATCTGTTCTGCTCCTTCCTCCCGAATAGGAAATTAAAATGAAATTACATTTGTAGCAATTTTGCTGTGGGAATGGATGAACAACGACAGTCGCTGCTCTCAGCTCTCTCTCTCTCTTTTTTTGCATTTGTGGATTCTGCTCATGCGTGTGGATCATCTCAGAGATATTTACAGTTTGGGGACATTAAAATCGCCTCCCTCCAAGCTACTGTCCTGGTCCTCCTCTCGCTCTTTGTGTGCGCTACGTCCTGTTATATTGTTGATGGTGCTCGGGCGGCCGACATCCTCCTCATTGACCCCCGGCTCCCTCTCTGCCTTTTCCGTCTCATGAAAAACGATTCCAGCTCTCTGATTGAATTTTATTCCTTCCTGACCTGGTCCATTCTGCGAGAGCGCCATCAATCTTTGGACTAACACGACGTTTGTTTATTAGGTCCACACTTGGGAAAGTATCTAATGACCTCTAGGAGCCTTGATTGTGGTGCGATCCGAGAGCCGGACGGTGCACACGAGCAGGAATTTGTGTTGAAGACTGCATAATTCATAGAGGTTTCTTTCTCTTTTGTTTTTTGTTCATAAATATCAGAATATGTATTGTAGTCAGAAAAAGGCACGTAGCATGGAGCTACCCGTGATTTATTTTGTTGTTGTCTCTCTCCTCCTGCTGATCTGAGGCCTAGAGCTGATTAAAAAAGACTTCAGGAGAAAGCCAAGCTGTACCACTTTCCAATTTAGAAACAGGATTTTAAAACATGTTGCAATATGACAGGAAATTTGATCATAAGCATGTTTTAACTTGGCGTCTGTCACAGCGTGAGGGACACGTTACAACATCGGTGTTTCTGTTTGAAAGGAAACTTTGCAAAATTAACAAAAATAGTAAATCTAAATGATCTTCAAAAAGTTATTGAGCAAAAAAAGGTGTTTGATAGAAAGAAAGGCAAGGAACTTCTGAATTTAAATTGTAATTTTTTTATTAACTAATAAATACGTTTTTTAATTGAAATTACGCACAGCTATTTTATTTCCATGCTCTAATATGTTTCAGGTTTTCTTTTATAACATTATCGTGATAATGAAAGCTACAGTAGTATATATGCTTACGTATTATTATATTATTATTGTTATTATTATTATCATTATGATGTTCAGGTTGTCGCCAAAGACTTTTACGCACACGTCTCAGGAGTCCATTCAACTAAAATTAGTTTAACATTTTTTTAAACTGATGTGTATATTAATGACATTTCAAATAAATATCTGTCTGCACTTGGTAAATATTGAAAAGCCTCAGTGATATAAAATTAAAGTATGAATCTACCTTAATTGTCAGCGTGAATTGGAAAAAACAGATGCGTATTTGCATTCCCGAAAAACATGAATTCTTGTACAGAAATATCCTAAAAATACTGAGTTGAATTTGATTTAGATGTTGAATTTTATGCGATTAAAATACACTGACACAATTAATTTTGTTGAGCGAACGGTTGATCTCTTTGTGTAGAAAAAAAAGTCCACTAGGATCAGAATAAAACCTACATTTGACTTGTCAAGTAGGTTTACGAGGCCAGTTTCATGTCTTTTCGCCTCTGCAAATAAATATCCACAAACTCAGCAAAGGATGAGTTACAAATAATGAAACGTGACGGCCATTGTTGTCTCCATGCAACTCAGACTGGTGAGGATTCAAACATCAAAACTGAAGTGACAACGGGACTATCTTTGGCATGTGTGGTATGATATTAAGTAAGCACTGGTATGCGCCAGTAAACACACAACGCAGTCCAAAACAAAGCTGTGCTGCGCGCAGCCTCTTTCCCAGGTCTGTGGCTCCATGTCAAGCTGATTTTTAATCATCTGTTATGAAGCCTGGACGTCTCTAATATGACACCGAAATTATAAACTGCATGTGGAGGATGAAAATAAAAAGCCGAGCAAATAAACACATCCTTTACATGCGCTTTTCTGTTGGACTTGTGCGCACCGATGGAGACTTTTTCATATTTTTAAGATAGCTTTTCTGAGCGTGAGCTCCAAATCACTACAACAGACTGCAGTCACAATACCCTTAATTTTCCTTCACAAATTCTGATGACCACCTACCATTAAATAAATTAAATCTAAGGGGGTCAGATCGGATTAAAAACGAGGAATATCTACCTCACACACAAAACCAACTTGGATCAGACCGAGTGTCAAATATTACTAGCCTGCATTCAAGTCTGTAAGAAATGAGGCGTAACTTTAGCTCACATAAAATGACAATTTATTAAACAAACAAACAAATCCTTCAGAATACTTTTCAACAAATGAAGAATCTTTGAAATAGTACGGCGATATACACGTTCCTTTTTCTTACTTTTTTTCTCCTTAT
Source organism: Acanthochromis polyacanthus (assembly GCF_021347895.1). Classification (NCBI taxonomy): domain Eukaryota; kingdom Metazoa; phylum Chordata; class Actinopteri; family Pomacentridae; genus Acanthochromis; species Acanthochromis polyacanthus. The sequence goes on from NC_067121.1 coordinate 22,933,014, forward strand.
ATTGGAACAATTTTTTTTCTTTTTTTTCTTGGACAATTAAGGCAATTCAATTTAGAAACACTTCTTTGGTGTTTGGTCCATAATATCCGGCTACAGTTTAAAAATAAATTACTATATGCAATCTACACGTCCATGAAAGGTGAGACATCTTTAACATATCACATAAAAGCCACAAAAGCAAAGAGAGACTTACGTGTTATTTGCAGTAACACTGTTCTTTAGAAAAAACCAAGATCAAGTCTTTTCTGTTTTTATTTGTTCTTTTCTGTCTTATATTAGTCCATATGGTGGTGGGCAGGTAAGGAGGGTAAAAACGCTGGATTTTTTTTTTTTTTTTTTTTACTGAAAAGAGTTCAAACACCGCGAGGAGAATATATCAAGCCTGCTTTTTGGTCAGAACTTGCTGCAGTCATACACAAAAGCTCCCGAAGTGCGATAGATGGATTGGCTCGGTGGGAATGACATCTGACAGCTGTTATTTCCATTCACCGGCGAGTTATTCAAGCCAATTCTCTGGGATTCAAACATCTCTCGGACTGAATGGAAGTTCTGCTGCTGTGCTGGGTAAGCTGCGCCCAGATGGCCCAGGTCTCCGGCCTGGTTGAGGTACCATGAGGTCAGCCTCCCTTGGTGGGGATGGTGGCCCTCCTGCCCCGAGTTTAGGTTACCGTGGGTCAGGGAGGATGAGGTGGTTGTGACTGAGTAATCTGGCAACGTTTCGTCCACGGTGGTGCTCGGTGCCAAGTGGCTCGATCTGTCCCCTGCGTAAAGGCTCATGGCTTGCATGTTACAATGATAGGTCGCGTTGGAGGTAGTGGAGATGGAGTTTTGGTTACAGGGTGAGCTATAGACAGACGTCTGACTTGGAGAATAGTTTAAGGACAAAGACGGTGTTATACCTGTCCTGTTGGAGGCGGTGAGGCCGGAGCTGAGCTCGGAGGCTCCTTGGGGAGACCCCCGGAGGGAGGTCATGATGTTGTCCACGCTGAAGCCCTGCGTCGAGGCCTGGCCGTGGTGCTGGTGGTGCTCGGAGCTGTCCATGCCGATGGAGCGACTGGAGGGGATGCTGTGAGGGCTCCCGCTGGACAAGCTGCTGCTGTCTGGACTCTCGATTTTGGGAACGGTGCTCAGAGAGGGAGAGTCGGCCTGCGGCGGCGTCACGGCCCCGTTCTCAGTCTTAATATCCTGGATCCTCACCGGCTGGGAGCCCTGCACCGGCTGCTCCTGCTCCCGGCCTTGCTGCCTCGGCGGCGCGTCCTTCTGCAGCCGATCCTCCTTCTCTTTCAGCGCGTCCTTCTTTTTGAACCGCCGCCGTCTTCTCAAGAAGCTCCCGTTTTCGAACATGTTGTAAGAGTCCGGGTCTAGGGTCCAGTAGCTGCCTTTGCCGGGTTTTTTGTCATCACGGGGCACCTTGACAAAACACTCATTGAGCGACAGATTGTGTCGGATGCTGTTCTGCCAGCCCTGCTTGTTGTCTCGGTAAAATGGAAACCTCTCCATGATGAACTGGTAAATCCCATTCAGGGTCACCTTCTTGTCAGGAGAGTTTTGGATAGCCATGGTGATGAGCGCTATGTAGCTGTAGGGAGGTTTGACCATATCCTTGGGTTGAGGCTGGGGGGTGTACGGTCCATACGCACGGGCCATGCTGGCAGGATACTGGTCATGAGCCGCGTGAGAGTACATGTTCATAGGTGCTGGCATTCCCGTGTATCCCCCACCGGCTGCGGCCCGGTAGTAGCTCGGGTCGCTGCTGATGTACGGCACGACGCCCAGTGAGTTGGGACTGGAGACGGAGTAGCGAGCCTGCATGTCTTCACTTTGATCCAGCGCAAGTAAAGCTCCAAAACGCAGAATGAGAGTTCTCCCTCCTCTGAAGGCTGAGGTGCTCAAATCACAGTTCCTCGCTGCTCACTTTGTTAAAAAAGGGGGAAAAGTGGGAAAAGTCTTAACCCGCAGTGCAGTTTGCCGTGTTCAAACTGTCCCCATCCTTGTGTCCCTATGAAACGCACATTGAAAAAGTTCTGAACTTTGGACATCCGTCAGCACAGGACTTTGCGCAGTTAAATTCTTTTCTCCTTTTTGCTGCCAAGGAAGCCCCGCCTCAAAAAGTGTACGAGTCGTCCAATTGGAAGTCAGGCCGTGCAGAGAGAGCAAAAAGCTGCTGGCCACACTCAGAGGGCTTTGAGAAAGAAGAAGAAGAGAGAAAAAAAACTAGAGGAGGTGTCGGTAACTCCCAGCCCACTCCAGCCCAAGACTTCAGACGTGACAGAGCGACTCACATGTACACAATCAGATCATGGAGCGCTTTTACGCACACATGGGCATCCTCTATGAGGCATGTGGCTGCCTTAGAGAAACAGACACAGCAGAATTAGCTGTCAAAATCACTAACTCAGCAGCTTCACATTATTTTCAACTTACAGCATTAAATTAATTCTGAAATTCTCTTTTAAAAAAATCACAATTTACGCACGAAACACGCTGAATTTTTTGCGCACAGTCTTCTAGAGCTACTCCTCTAAATAAGAACTTCATGAACTGTATTGTGTTTCCTTTTAACAAGAAAAGAGACAAACACCAGTAAACCAAATGGCGGCGTTTACGTGCAGCTTGACGTCTTTAAAGTGCATTTTATTAGTTAAAAGGCTCAACACCAGCAGCAGATCAGCGTGAGATCAAAGCAGGGGGTTAGAAGTGCGCATAGCTGGTAGGTGGGCGGTTAAGAGCCATCTCATTACAACGGGAATTAAAAGGCAGTTTGGGCTGAGAGTGACCAGAGGTGTGAGAGTTTATTCAAGTAAAAAAAAAAAAAAAAAAAAAAAAAAAAAGCATCTGAAGACGAGAAACCAAATGGGGCGACCGGCACAACACCTTCCATGTGTGACTTTTCATCAAAATGTTTGAATATCTATTGTGTTGTCAGCTCGGAGGCCCACACCAGAATTTACTGTCTCGGTAGCTGAATAAACAAAAGTGGATTATTTACTTTGCATTCATGGCAAATTATTTAAATATGTATTCTTTTAAATTATTTCACTGGGCACAGATATTTCGCTTAGTGTAATTTTAAAATCCCCTAATGAGTTTCTAAGGTGTTTCATGGCAGTTTATGGACATTATATGCCACAAGGCCTGGAGAGAAAATCATAAAAATAAGACCTAAAAGTCCATTACGCGGACCATGAAGGCCTCTGTATCGCCCTGCTGTCAAGGGCCACTGCGCATGAAATTGTTAATGATCATTGTGAGGCAAAGTTACAGTCCCAATATCGCCGTAATCCTCTGCAGGTCGTCTTAATTAAATGTCCGTGCAGTGGCCTGGTGCTCCGCCGGTTTCTCCTTACATGGACCCGGGCATGAACTTTTTCCACCGCCCTGGGCTGTTTACTCAATTCACGACGGGCCTTTTACTTAATACCACGGCCTGCCCACCCAGTCCTCCTTACCTCTGTATTATTTAAAGTATCCAGCAGAGAAGCACAGTGAAAAGGAGGACAGAAAATCAGCCGCAATATTTGAAATTTGGTGTATGTTTTGTACTGTTAGCAGTGTAATTTCAAATACTGAAAATAGCAATGACAAGAATTATTTTAAAGTGATGCTTCTTCATGTCATTTGGTCTATAATTTAACTAAATGTAATGTCATGTCTTATGTCTGTTTTTCTGCCTTTGTTTCCACTTCATTGTAGTTTTTCCTCCGAAAACTTTTTCAACGAACAAGAAATCCAAACATTATTCTTTTATAACAGCTATCAAATTTGAAGCCACAAACTATTTTCTTAATCAGACTTATCAGCCTCGAATACTGATGTTCATCACACAAAAACAAGTAGCGTTTTGTTTTTTCTGAAGTCACAATTTTGATTATTATAAAGGAGAAAGAAATAAGGAAAAAGAAAGATTAAAGCCTGGTCAAAGAGTCATCATAATTGTGAACCTGGCTCCCTCTGGCGTTCAACGAGTGCACATTTTCTGCAATTTGACCAACATTTGTGTGAAGTTTTCAGTTAATTTCTGGAACTTCCAGTTTTTCTCAGTCGCTTTAGTACATTTCTCAGATCAGAATCGAAATTCTCTAAACTATTTTTTCAATATTCACATCATTGTGTCACTTGTGCACATCAAAAAAGCAGTTTCTCATTTCTTTGAACAAGTAGCAAATGCTTTAATGCATCCATGCAAATTGCTATGTACAATTATCTGCTGTTTCCTACATTATCAGTTGATTATTTCATGTTGACCAAAATGCATTATAATGGGTCTCTGTTGAATAGGCATCAGTTTATCGCATAAGTCTTCACATACAAAAGGTTGAACAAGTTGTTATAATATGTCCAAGATATTTCTATACATTACCATTAAACTTTTTTTAAACTGTCTTGAATTGGTAAATTGCTTCCAGGTGGAGCTTGACTTTCTCTTTCGAAGGGAAATGCGTAAAGGGTTAGAGTTTTCTGAAATCGCTCAAAGATGCAAGAGAAGATATCCATGATGTGGATGAGAATCTGTGTCCCAACAGACAGGAACATCAGGAGGTCTAGGAAGACTGCATTGTAATTCCAGCACTGCATGTAAGGTTTTCCTGAAGGAGATTGTCCTATGTTCACATTTCTGTTGTTGTTTTTTCTTTGTGTTACACACCGCTGTTTTTCTTCCTGTATCGCAGTAACGTTGGTCTGTCAACAAATTACAATACAAACAGTAAAAGCGTAAATGTGAATTTTGTCCAGTCTCTTGCAATCAATCTCCCACATACACTAAGGCGTAACTTACAATTTACAATAATTGTCATCAAAACGTTCACCATAGTTTACATCAGAACATCCCTCCAGAGTACACTGTTATGAGGACAACAGCACTAAGCAATCTGACTGTCTTATCTGCACACAATGACACAAGGAGTGCTCATTCTGATGGCACCGACATGTTCATTGACACAGATATTTCCTTTAGGGGATGAATTAAGTAATCTGAGCAAGAGACTGGCTTTTGCAGGTAATCCGTGGTGTTTTGCTGTTTGTATGAATTGTTACGGGAAACGCACTTACTGTTTTGCAAATTTCGAGGATGATTCAAGAAATGTATCAAAACGACCGAGAAAAACTGTAAATAGAATCCAGCTTCAGAGTTGTTTTGAACTCTGCTGAAGTTTTGTAGCCACCAACTTCAAACATGTGAGAAACAGCAGAAATATATGAAGCCTTTAAACCAGACTCAAGTTTGTTTGTTTTATCCAAGGCCCTACAAATATGTCCTCATATTTTCTATGTATTGCCCGACACCACATTCAAATATATTATAAATATTGTTGAAATTCATTAATCAACATTGGTGCCCTTAAGGAGCACGAGGAGCCTCTTGCAGGCCAAATGGTTGCAGAACATTTATTAGAGGCTGCTGCCACCTCATGACCTGCTTCAGTAGTGCAGGTATGGACTAAATGGCCATAAGAAACGAGGCAAAAAGGCACCTTCAGATAAGGCCACACAGTGACCTTAAATATTGAGAGGCACTGCTCAAGATGCTAAACTTTTTGGATCATTGCTCCACACATTTCATGTGCAATAAAAAATCTACAAGAACATCAATATAAACATTTTCTCTGTGGTATAATTTCACTGAAAAATGGAACTCAAATTAATTATCCTAGTTGGTATAGTAAACAGTACACACACACACACACACACACACACACACACACACACACACACACACACACACACATGCTGTCAAACAATTAAAATTTTTCAATCATATTAATCACAGGGTTGCTGTGGATTCATTTCAATTTATCATGATTAAATATCATCCATTTTTAATCTATATTAATTGCATTCCATTTTGCATGTGCAAACAGTCAAGAAAGAAGAGATATATGCACTTAGGGTGTTTATTAAACACCTTTAAAGGTTCACGGTAGAACTGCAGACTAACGCATGCATCACGTTAATGTGGTACTTTAAGCTGGAAGCGCTTCAGTAAAAAGAAAACTGCTTCCTGCAGAGTGTGCATATTACTGTATGTCGTCAACTGCTCTGTCTTGGGGTTTTTTTGTATTAAAATTTCCCACTGAGAGAGCCAACAAGTAGGGCCGGATATGGATTTTTTGAGACTAATGCCAATTCCAATATTTGGCAGAAAAAAATTCTGATAACTTATTAATCAGCCAATTAATATAAAAAATAATAATGAATAAAATAACTTTTTTAAATCCCTTAATGCTTACAACAACAAAGATATGAATTGCAGGCAGAACATTTAACTGATAGAAAATACTTTCTCCTTTGAATTTCTTTAACTTTACAACAGAGGAATTTTCAAGTACAAAAACATGCAACAAAGCATATAACCTTAAAAAGAGTCAATCTAGCAGTGAGTTAATACATCTTGTCTTGTACTTCCTGTTACTGCACATTAGAGGTAGGTTCTATTATGTATATGCTGTATGTGAGCGACATAATGAGTAAAGTTACTGGAAAACATTATTTATGCAGCCCTCTGATGCCCTTTTATCTTCAATCACATTTTCTCTACTCCATTATTTTCTTTGACATGAAGTCATGACTCATATAAAGCAAAAAAAAAAAGAAAAAATAGATGCCTTTCTCAGATGCCAAAACACGTCACCTTTGACAGATTTGCATTTTAAATATATAATGGTCACAAATAGTCTGACACTAATGTTACTCCTTAACAACACACACTGAGTTGTTGTTACAGCCCTGTATCACGTTATAGTATTTTCTGACAAAGTAAAACTAAGTGTGACATCATGACAGTAGCTGAAGACAGACCGCAATGTTCATCATTTAACTTTAACTCTTTCTCTTAACTGAAACAGAAGACATGTTAAGTCATTGTTAATTTCACAGCGTCGTTATAAACTTACCTGTCGACTCAGCCCACTCCTGTAATGTTGTCTGGCTGTGGCTCACTCCTGTACGTTACTGAGAAGACAGCGGTGAGGACCGAGGACTGAATGGAGTCAGAGCTCCATGAATTGGACAAACGGCGCATGGTCATCATTCTCCACGACTCCAACACTTAACAGCATTTACGGTTCATGAGAAATGAAGAATATATCGGCGTTTAATCGGCAAAACTCCGGCCTACGATGATGATTTTGAAAAGGTCTTTAATCGGCAGATTAAATTGGTGAGGTCCTACTGTTCACGATCTTTCATTTGGAGTTGCTTGGTTCTGCCACTTCCGGATCAGCTGCCCATTTGCGCATGCGCGACGACATGCGCGACGGGAAGTCTATTTGGACAAACTGCCCGAAACGCATTGCCAGAGACGCTTTAGGGATATTGAGTCATTCTGTTATACATGCATAGTTTGTTTGTTTGTTTTATCTAAGGGCCTAAAAATGTGTCCCTTGAATAAAACAGACAAGCATATATATATATATATATATATATATATATATATATATATATATATATATATATATATATATATATAAAATATTAGCATTATTATTTTTAATTATCAACAACACAAAGTGCTTTCATTTGCTGCCAACTTTAATCCTCTGTATCAGGCTTTATAAACAGGTGATGTATGCTCAGTAATTAGCCTTAGCCTCCATAGAAAAAGGGGCAGGAGATAGATATTTTGTTTGTAAAAAAAACAAAAACAAAAAAAAACAGTTACAGTGCATGAGTTTTATTCTTAGTAAATCCAATGAATCTTCTAACAACAACAAAAAAGCATCTGAATCAACATGTGTAATTCCTTCATCTGTATCTTTGGCCATAATAAATTTAACAGAGACTTAGAAAAGAACTGAAGTAAAATTTAATACATGAGTAAATGTAGAATAATACCCATGCATTAGCAAAATGCTCACATGAAACGCCGATTAAAATGAACACTGTGTGTCTTTTGCTGTACTCAACTGAACTATTCTGTAATGACCATGGTAGCATTTCTTACATACTTAACACTATTACTGTCTCTAAAAACAGTATAGTTTAGATCAATTTTTTCTGCTTACACTCTGCAGAGTATTCTACATACGCTAAGTGAACTAAATATTTTTTCTATTCCTGTGAAATTGTGACTTTTGTGCAGGACCACTGGAAATTCTGAGTCAAGAGGAAACCACTTAACAACAACTCTGACATCAAGCAAGTTCTATGGCTCCTAGTTTGCACACGTCCCTGCTGTCCTCTGTAGGATTTAATTTAGTGGCATCTTTAATCAATTTGTTAATATTTGCCCATCATATGTGTAGCTTACTTTTGGAAAAATCAACATGAACCCAAATGTATGTCTTAATTTGCAGGCGTATTTTACTAGATAGATAGATAGATAGATAGACAGACAGACAGACAGACAGACAGATAGATAGACAGATAGATAGATAGATAGAATAACCTTTATTGATACTGCAGTGGGGAAATTTGCAGTGTTACAGGTATCCCCATAAAAAGAAGTCTGGATCATAGTCATTAAGAGCATGGACTAATCTTGGAATGTAACTTGTCCATTGACAACAGATTTTCTTGGACTTCGCTGAAACATTCCCAGTACTCTTTCTTCCTTTGTTAGACCTCTTTTTATGGGGATACCTAAAAGACAAAGTCTACGCAATGAGACCTGCAACAGTCGCTGAATTGAGAGCAACCACTGAACGTGAATACACGCAGATACCAAGGGAATTGTTTCATGATGTGTGCTATTCCATCGCTGCGCGTTGTCGGCAGTGTCTGGACCAGAACGGACGTCAGTTTGAGAGCAGGAGGTGACAAAACAATAGAATGATGTTTGTAAATTATTTTACATGTTGAAAATTAAAGGAATTATAATAAACACCTAGTTTACAATTATTTAAAGTGTGTATACATTTTTTGGGACACCCTAGGTCTGTGGCAGGGCTACATACACAGACAAACAATCACACTCACATTCACACCCTCACACCTGAGGTTAATAATCAATTAACCTCAGCACATTTTTGGACTGTGAGAGACCCAAAACCAGAGAAAGGAACGTTCAATTCCATTTCAGTCTGTTGATATTAAATAAGTATAAATATAAGCTTTGCCATAAAACACAGCTTTATCTGCAGTCACTGTTTGGCACAAAACCCAAATCTCTTCAGCAAACTGAACGAACAAAGGTGGAATTTAGTTTGAGCCTTTCAACTTTGAGTGACCACTAGATGGCAGTACAGGACAAACCAACGGGGCTGAGGCAGTTTAATGTCAGAGGTGCCACTTCAGAGTTGCAGACGGTTCTGTGTTTCAGTTTTCGGGATTAATTCATTTAATTATGGTCTTTGCATTACAGTTAGTCAGGGAAGCGTCTCGGAATAAAGACTACACAAACTACAATTACATCATCCTCAGGGTGTAAACAGCTCCAAACAAGAACGACTTTATTGTTAGACTAATCTATGACTTTATCCCGTGTTATGTCACAGTGAAGCAGAGTACACATGCTGTTAAATGTGTAGCAACTACCAACGACACAGCAGAATCTCCCTGATGATGCTCAGAGAGGTGACAGTGTTTTTGTTTGGTGCCTTTTCAAATTGTGATTTCTGAATCTTGAATCTTAAAGGCATTTTTTTTCTCTCAGTTTTACTGCTCAAAAAGTGGCCACACAAACCCAACATTTTTAGAGTCAGTATAAAGTCAAAACATGGCAATCAATTAGATTACTTGTAATGCTACCGAGTGCTATCCAAAATAAATCAAGTTTCAATCATTTCCTGAGCGTAATAATGATAAAAGAACGTTTTCTGTAGCAGGGAAAATGGAATGAAAACCGAAAGAGAAGAAGGAATCTGGTCATAAAAAACACCTGGTATATATTTCTAAGAAATATTTATTCCTTAAGACCTCAAACATTTGCAAATGATCCTTTACAAATAAATCTCTTAAATGACTGACAGGAGATCAGCAACGATGTCAACAATGTCAGCAAAAGTAAATGAAGTGCATGAATAGACATGAATTCAGGTATGTTTTAATTCTTTCAGTAAAATGCATTTATTGCGCATCCATGTGCGTGAAGTCAGTCACATATTGAGAAAGTGCTGCAAGTCCCCACATCATAACCTGATGATTTCAAAGGTCAAAGGTCACTGAGGAGACTTTTCTTTTTCCTACTCATCTCGGAGTCGTGAAGAAAAGTTCAGTTCAGGCTGAATTCAGAGGAAGTCTTTTGCAGTTTTACCGCCGGAGCTGTTCTCGTCACATCACGCACGGCTTCACGTCCTGGTAGACGCTCTGGTGATGGTGATGGAGCTGGTGGTAATAAGCTCCTCCGCTGCTGGGATGATGGAGGGAAGAGATTCCGTTTAGGTTTAAAACGAATTCCTTCCTGTCGCACACGGGAGCTGAGTGGCTGGAATACCGAGACAGTCCCACTGCAAAGAAACAGGACACAAGAGGTCATCATCTCCACAGCTGGGCTCCAAGATGTCCAATACATATCTTAATTATCAGGTTTTATTATTTTATTGTTTTACAAATTAGATTGGCCAGACCTAACCAAAAACAGAGCAGGGTTTCATTCATTCCATGTTTTTTTTTAGAGGGAATAACTGATAGGTGTCACCTTCTGATACCTTTCATAAAGATTTTCTAAGCTGCAACTAACCCCTTTATCAGCAATGGACAATATTTAACTAAGGCTTTGTAGATCAGAGGTTTTTGAATTTTCTTTTGGGTGGCCACACTTAGATGAAGCTTCCTTATTTTACAATAAAGCATCTGCATTTTTTTTTAGCAAAACCTAAATAAAATAATAAACTACCAAGTCTGCAGTGGTTAATCTCAATAAGTAAAAAAAAAAAAAAAAAGCATTTTCGTGCAAATAAACTGTCAAGTGACAAACAGTCCTAGTGATTTTCTGATAATCTAAAAATAAAAAGCAAGTATATACATTGGTGACAAAAAATCAACAAATGAACTAATCTTATATTAGGCATTAACAATTTATAAACTACAAATTAAGTCCGTTATATTAATAAAACCTTCAGAAATCTGTTTTGTTAGAAAGTGGTACCAATTCTTTTTTTCTCCGTGTGTTTTAAAATGGTTATTAGGAAAGGAAATTAAACTTAAAGTATGCAAAAATACAGCGAGAGGTTACATTATAAACGCCCTGGAGGCAGATGCAGCTCATTCAAAGGCCACAGTGAAGCTGTATTCAGCTCAAAAACAACAAGTTTTTTTTCTTTGTTAAGAATATGCATGTGACAGCGTATTTAATGTCATTTTCTGGGCTAATTCACTCATTTTGTTGTGCTTCTCTCGCTGCGTATTGTTCTTTTATTCGATACATTTTACAGCACGAAGGCCTTTGAAACGTTTTCTGTGGAGATATAATCAAACAAATTTAATTTAAATCGAACACTATACGTGGCAGAGAAACTGTGCACCCTTCAGAAATCATTTTAATAAAACATGATACAAATAAACTGGAAGACAACGGCAAAGATTTTACTTCACATTGAAACAGTTAATTTAAACTGTTAAGCTCAGTGCTTCTCTGTGTTTTACTGGCTACGTTTCCATGACCTGGTTGGACAAATAGTTATAATTTTATTCAGATTTTCTTTTTATGTTGGTTATTTGGTGCAAATTAGTCCAACAGAAATGGACAGTAAAAATCAAATTTCAATAGATTTGTTCATTTGTGTGCAGTTTAAAGTGCTTGGAAAAAATGTGTTTTGTCTGATCAGACTGAGAAAACAAATGACCTGAACCACAACTAATGAGCAAACAGTAATGAATAAATGTAAAATAATGCAGATTATATGACACAGAAGTGTGGTACCTGATATGTCAGAAGAATCTCGTGCGTTATGGTGCAGGTAGCTCTGATCCAGAGAGTAAGAGGACATCCCAGTGTGCATGGCGGAGGAGTTCTGACCGCCTGATGCCAGAGACTGCTGCTTGATGTATGGAGACACTCCAGGTGAGCTCCAATGAGAGGCTGCATTTGCATACGGAGACTGACAGTCCAAAGTGCCCACCATGGCTGGGGAGGACTGCAGGGGGCTGCTGCTGCTGTCCGGACAATAGTCTGAGTTGGTGGCCGCCTGACATGCGGCCATATAGGAGGACCCGGAGCATGAAGACATGTGCGGGACGTGATGTCCTCCTCCAAGCCCCTCGAACCCGCCTGGAACCGTATTCCCCATCAAGTCCAAGTTGTAGCTGTTGTGACAAGCTAACGAGCCAGAAGATGATTGGAAGTCAAAGGTCTGCGGCAGCATGGATGCTCCAAACCCGATACCGTTCATCATCCTGTACATTGGTTTCAGAGCTTGACATTTCCTTCGGAACCCCCGAGGTCTGCGCCTAAAGGAGCCCTCCTCGAACATGAACTCACTGCCCGGGTCGATGGTCCAGTAGTGGCCCTTGCCGGGTCTGCCCAGACCTTTGGGCAGTTTAATGAAGCACTCATTCAGAGACAGGTTGTGTCTGACAGAATTTTTCCATCCCTGATAGGATCCCCTGAAGAAAGGGAACCGGGCCTGAAGGAACTGATAGATTTCGCTTAAAGTGAGCCTCTTAGTTGGAGAGCTTTGAATTGCCATCACAATCAGAGCAATATACGAGTAAGGGGGCTTTTCTGGTCGCCTCAAGCCTGAGTTTCCCTTTTTCCCTTTAGCTGATGCGTTGTGCGCGTTCTCCATCCCTGGCTGTGCGCTCAGCAGCGCTGCGCTCAGAGCACCGGCCGCTGGACTGGAGCGCAGAGGGTTGGATGGATCCAAACGCTGCTGGGAAATCTCGGTCGTCATGATTGCGCCTCTTTTTTGGATTCTGGGTCTCTACAACACGTGGGCCACTCACTTTTCATGTATTTCGGGCACTATTAAAAGTTTCCTAACGCGGTATTTAAAGAGGCCAGTGTCCATTTGCGATGCGCTGCAAGGTTAGAACAGTGAAAATCAAGAAACGCCTGCCGCTGTTCCTCCTTCCTCTCTCTGTCCATTGCTGGCAATAATCCCACAAGAGAGGGGAAATAAAGCTCCTCGACTTTGCTTGCGCATATCCACCCGGCCAAACACAACTCGACCACCTATCAGTTCTTAAATCTCTCACTGCCCTTCTACCCCCCAAATCCCTCCAAAAAATCGCCAGGAACTACTCCCTCCCCATTTGGCCGGGATCCAGACTAGGAGCCGGACACGGCGCAGTGGAGTAAGACAAATCTCCTCCCATGGATCATTTTCCAAAACACCTCTGTCCACATTTGACATATATCGATATCTGGCATGAAAACCTGACAAGCTCTAAAGTGTTTGAATAAAGCGATCCATTTCCTCCTAACGTGTGTTACAGACAGCGAGGATGCCTGCGGGTAGAACTTTAGATTGTAAAGTTGCTCAGGACCATTCCTGAGTCCTGATTTGTTTGGGATCTGTTCAGGGTTAGGGCTCTGACATGAGAGGAAGCATGCTTTTTCCATCAGAGCGTGCCAGTATAGGCTACCACACACAGCGCTCAAGTGTCACTTTACCTCTCGGAGTCTGGATTACATCCCTGGAGAAAAGAATTTATTGGAGAATCTAGCAAACAAAAAGTCTTGGGAACGACTTGGACAATAAACTATGCAAATATAATCTCTGCAATGTTAAATGCAGCAAATGCCCTCTCGTACCTGGCATCACTTGAAAGCACCGAGCTTAAGATATGAAATCACTTCCCATCAGCAGAGTTAAAAGAAACCCAGACTATCAGCAAACATCCAACTTGCAACCCCGCTGGGTCCAGGATGCACAGCTGCCTTAAAGGAAATTTACTTTCTAGTCTCAGAAGAATGGGCCAACGTGGAAGACATTTCTTCCTATTGTGGATTGGAGTCGAGTTTGGTCAGGATGCAACGTTTGTATGAAGCCTTTCCTGCGCATGTGTGGTGACTGAGGCGACAGCTATGTGCAGGCCAGAGCAGAAAACATAAATATTGGATGCCTCATTCTGGCACCAGTGAGCTTCATGAAGACTGGAAAGTAAATACTTATATGGTAATTTCTTTTGGACGTGTTAAAGGTAAATTAAAAACAGGCTACATGTATTATTATTATTATTATTATTATTATTATTATTATTATTATTATTATTATTATTATCAATTATTATTATGATTAGCAAATTGTGTGCAGAAAGTGTGAGAGAGCATTTATTTTAACAAAAACCTCTTCAACATGTGCAAGAAAACGTAATGTTAGGAGAGACTTGGTACAACTTGTAATCAATTCCTGCACTTTCTAAACATTTTGTGAGGTGGAGTCATGAACACACGCCCAGATAAACATTACTGCATTGACACCTAATGGGCGTCAATGCCTCAGAGATGTGTCAGCCGTTATTTTTGGCCCTCCAACAATAGGCTGTGACTAATCAGTCATTCAAATTATCGTACAACAATAGAAAACACATATCAGCATGAGTGAGTTCTTTATTTCATTATATAGAGCATAGATTTTTGAAAGAGACACATAATAAAAAATAAAAAGTGCATATTTTTAAAACGTTGGTAGAACAAAGCACATAGACAATGGTCTGTTCAGTAACATTTACAACAAATATTTTAATATTAAAAATCTGAGAATTTGAAAATAAAAGAGAAACAACCACATAAAGTAAAGTAAGAACCCATACCACCACAGTAATGTAATAATTTAGTCCCAACACAGAAGTAAACATTTTTTTTCTGTCTTTGGTGTTGGGTTTGCTGTCTCCTCTGTATCCGCCATCAGTGCATTATGGTGAGATTTAATCACCAAGTAATATATTTCTGATAATGCAGGACTGTCTATGAGAGCAGCCCACAGCCGTAGGCGTTTGGCACATGCGCTGTGAAGGAGTCCACATGGCAGGGCGCCCTAACGTATGGAAATGAAGCAGGTGTATTTGAATGATGCATCATCAGTTCAGTGTAGTGCGGCCAGATGAAGGCAGGGGGGAGAGGTACATGTCCCTTGTTTAAGTCTCTCTTAAAGGGTGTGCTGAGGATACTGTCAATAGCAAATGGACTGGTAAACTTGGGGCAGGAGTCCGTCTTGGTGGCCGCAGCAGACTTCGGACTGCTCTGCGACTCCTCTGCCTGTTCGGACACGTCCTGCTCCCTTTCGAACTTCTTGTTAATGCGCTTTCTTCTGCGCCGGAACACCCCGTCAGCGAACGTGTATTCGCTGTGAGGATTGAGCATCCAGTAATTGTCCTTTCCCCAAGGTCTAGACGGGTCCCGGAGCACTTTGAGAAAACAGTCATTCAGAGACAAGTTGTGTCGAACCGAGTTCCTCCAGCCGGTGTAACTGCCCCTGAAGAACGGAAACTTCTTCATCAGGTAGTCGTTTATCTCCGCCAGAGTCAGACGTCCTGAGGGAGAATCCCGAATGGCCATGGCGATGAGAGCGATGTATGAAAACGGGGGTTTGGGTCTCCGCGTGTACGGCTTGGACTTGCCGCTCCCGCACGGTGCAACAGGTGGAGGGCTGTGCGCCACGCAGTCTCCATCCGACCCCAGCTCCTCCTCAGCAGAGAGAGGAGATCGCGCATTCCGCTCTGCATCACCGGACATCTGGAAATGTTTCATGTCGTAGTGGCTCCCACACATCACCTCCAGCTTCATGCTTACAGTGGAGCGGAGTCAAATCAGTCCAGTCTTAAACTCCAGGGAACTCTGTGCGTAAAGTCTTGTGCGTCAAGACGCGGAGTGCCTTGAACTGTATCCAAAAAGTTGTGTCTGTGCAGTCATACCTGTCTGAGCTCTGAAGCCTGTCTTACCTATAGTGTGTGTGTGAGCAGCAATTTATAGCAGACTCACCTCCCTCAGGACCCGCCCCAAAAGGGCGGAGCTACGCGATTTTAAAAGATTTGGAGCATCACAAAACATCCACACATAGCGTGCGTGATAGTGTAATAAATCATGATAAAGGTTTCATCCTGCTGCATTATGAAATGTTTAGCAATTAGCTAGAGACGACGTTCACTTTACACCCCATTTAGCAGCTTTATCTGTCTTACCTGAGAAATGTGATCCGTCAGACACCTTGGGACTGTTTCACCTGAGACAACCAGGGGGCGTAGAATTCCTTTGTATCCATAAGGTGCGGTGCCTGCAGGTAGTTTTATTTGTTTGTGTCAGGAAGCGCAGGAATCACAGCCAGAGCTATACTTTTCCTTACACACTGATTTATTTTACATTGTCATTATGCTGAAAACAATATGCTGCACTGCTTTTAAAAAAAAAAAGATGCTCCCTGTGCTAGCAGTATTTAGACATTCACGTATTCTCAAGATCTCTAATATCAAAGGTGTGAACTATGGATATCTCTGCCAACTTCACAGCCCTCGTAGAAACCAGCATTGTTCTGTTTCTCTGTTAAACAAATAAATGGATCATGAGCTTCCTGTTGCGCAGTGCCAAGATAGTGAATTGGCCGAACAAATTAGTTGTTGTGATTTGTCTCTGAATAAATTGCCTTGAGGTTTTGGAAGGCTTTCGAAGAGTGGGAGTCTTGTGATCTGATTCCAAGAAAGAAGTGCAATTATGACTACGAGGCCAACAGGTGAACAGACCGACTGAAGCATGAACTGTATATTATGCCTTTTAATGTCAGTGTCTCATTCTTTTGTACCCCCCACTCACGGCCTGGATTGATCTCCTCCCACTCCTGCAGGTTCATCTGGGAGTTATGTTGAACTGGGCGACCTGTTCCTCACCTTATCTCCTGTAAATCAGACCTAATCACTGGTTGTGCTGCAACGGGTCATCAAATATTTAAATGGCAAAATAACATCCTTGTATACTACCTGGAAACCAATGTTGATATCACACTTACAGCACTGAGACATTATCACTGTGCTGAGTGGTTTGACTTTTGTTTATGCAAACTGAAGGTTTCAAAGTGTTTTGCATGTAGGTTACACATGTTTGTGCTGGTGTCAGTGTTTTGATGTTTCAGGTAATAATCTGTTTGTGTTGAGTGTGACACAGAATCTGTGGTGAAGTCACCATTCTGAATGGTGGCATGTCAAGGATGGATTCCTGCAAGCTAACCACACAATGACAGGAGCTCAAATACCATGGACTCATTCTGTTCACTGCATGTGGCAGCTTGTGAGGCCGCCGTGAGTCTGTGTGTGTTCTCGTATACATCGTGATCTGCTTAATAACAGCTTTCTGGAATGATTTTATAGCTGAAATTGTATGTGTGCATCAATGCTACACTACTATTCAAAAGTTTGGGGTCACCCAGGCAATTTCATGTTTTCCATGAAAAGTTACACTGTTTTTCATGTGCTAACATAACTGCACAAGGGTTTTATAATCATCAATTAGCCTTTCAGCACCATTAGCTAAACAATGTAGCATTAGAACACAGGAGTGATGGTTGCTAGAAATGTTCCTCTGTTCTGGTCACTATGTAACTATTTCATTTAAAAATCAGCCGTTTCCAACTAGAATAGTCATTTACCACATTAACAATGTCTAAGCTGTATTTCTGATTAATATAATGTTATCTTCATTGAAAAAAAACTGCTTTTCTTTCAAAAATAAGGACATTTCTGAGTGACCCAAACCTTTGAACGGTAGTGTATGCTGGACTTGGAGTAAAGTTATGTCAGTGCACTTTCTGAAGACCATCATTATTGCAGTCTTTCAAATTTGGTTATGATTACTGACGTAAAACTGTTTGCGACTGTTCTAACATGAAAAAACACAGTGGTTTTCAAGTGAAATATTCATCTGATATTATATTTATTATACATTGCTAGTACAGGCACAATAGTGGTGATATTTTAGTATTCTATGAGCTAGAGCATGAAGAAAGAAAAAACTAATTTATGTTGTTGTTGTTCCATTAGTTTACAATCTTATCATCTTGCCTATTTGCTAAAAGGTATAGTATAAAACAGGTGTACATTCTAATCCTTACCAGACATATTAACCTCAGAAAATCCTATTATGGATGGCTTTAAATAATATCTGTCCATGCTGATTCCAGATATGTCTCACTGTCATGCTATATCTTTAATTATTTTAACTCGAGGCTCAGTGCTGCTGCTCTGTGTGTCTCACCCTTCCTCTGTCTCTGCTAGGTTCAGTGTCATCAGATTTATGAGCACATTAGACAACAGAATAATGGTGGGCCTTTCTGCAGACACTAGGTCAGATTACATCTTTTAGTTTTTTCTTTAGCCCCATTTTGAAAGCAGAAATGCCTGCGAGCTATAAAAATGGAAAATCTTCAAAGAATGAAGTAAGTTCCAGACTCAGCAGCACAATAATGGCAACAATTTCTCCTCTGAGCAACACGTACAAGGTGGCCACAAAAGCAGCATTTTTCTTGTCACAGTTAAACAGATTTTGAAATTTCTTGTGAAAAGGAATTGGTGCGGTAAGCTGCCACTGTATCTCTGATGTTGGTTTCACCTGTTGATATGGTGGAATGAAAAACATGTGAAGCACTGACACAGTTCAGTGATACAGTGGCTCTGTGTTCAGATCCTAAACATTCAAAAATCCCGAACTGATAACAAATGAATAAACTGTGCACACACACAGTAGTTGCTTAAGAAGTCCTTGACAGACCAGTGTTTATAACATGTTGGAGCTCTGGAGTTGCTCATAGTCAGTTTCTTCCATGATTCTGTAAGTTTTACGCTCCAGCTGATCAGTGTGATCTGGAACTTCACTGGGCCCAGTGGTAACTTACGAAAGAAACACAGTCACAACCCCATGATTTCCAATTAGTTCCTTCTGTTGAGTTGTTTGTGAAGGAAAATAGCTTTCCAGTCATTGGTTGGAGGGCACGAGGAAGAAGAATCTTAGTTGGTTGCATGTGTAAAGAACAAAGCTGTGGCTAAAAACAGCACAGGAAGGGCAACACCAAATGCACTAACAGTAGATTTAATAGTCATGTTGAGGTGCACTGAATCATGCGTCCTCAGACTAAATCATCTCTCCGTGACTCCACAGCTGCATAGATTTCCGCTGATGCCACTGGTCAGCTTAAGAGCTTGTGTTGTATTATGACATTATGATGCACCGTCGGTAGAGAAATACGAGATGAGACAATGAAGATTAAGTTTTCCAAACACTTCAGAAGTGTTTACTTTGTGTGTGTGCGTCAGTGAAAATTGACTGTTTGTGTCTGTTGACTGACTATTCTGTTGTCAAGGTAGTGACATATTTTTGAGGATATGCAGAACACATAAAAACGTTTAGTGGGAGTCATAAATACAACTGAGTCAGGTGCTGGAAATAGTCAGTTCTCTTGTACTTTGCAGACTGCTGTATGTATGTTCCTTAAATATAAGCATTCATCTGTAAACATGCATATATTTGCATGTATCTTTCAGTTAATGCAATATAATTTCTTTTCTTTAGCAGATAATTTTATTACATACTCAGGACAGTTTGTGACACTTTAAAAAAAAAAAAGATATGGGGAAAAATATTTAAACTTTGCTCAGCATCTCAGCAATGTAAACTCTTGCAGCAGATTCCACAAGACATCTAAAAATAACCCTGTGGAGATGTCAAACTGACGAGGATTCAGTTTGCATAACTCCCGCTCAAGGCTTGTGTCTCTCCCTCTCTCTCTATGCAAACAAAAAGCTTTCGCGTGCAAAGCTGCAGGTCATTTGAGATGTTCAGATGTTTTGCAGAAGATTAAGCCGCTGCGAGCAAAGACCTGGGTAGCTTTAGAGTTTGGGCGGCATTCGGTTGTTCAAAATGCAAATAGAATTTCATGTTGATTCTAAGAATTCCTTCATGCTATTTATGGAAGGCATGTGTTTATTATCACTGTACAATACGTCCCACCTCAAAATATTTCGTCAGTCACTAATTATAGTATTTTGACAGCTATGTTTTGAAACCACGTTGCTAGTGTCTCAGTATTTAATCAGAGCATTATGGTTTTGCACAAACATGTGCGTGTTCTTAGTCACTGCCAGTCAGCTTATAGAGACAAGTTCTTCACGTATATTTGCTTCCACATGTTTGTTCACGTAGATCTCGTCCCACCCTATGAATGTAGTCTGTTGTTTATGTGTGAAAGTTCTTTATATGTGACTTTTTGTAAATTTAATCGCATGGTCTTTGCACTCTGACAATAATAAGTGATCAGTGAGTCACAAATTTAAGGATGACAGTAAACAAAATTCATGTTCTTGCATGTCTCTTAAACGGAAAAGTAGCAGCGAAAGAAGGAATGAAAGCAGGCCCTTGCCTGTTGCTGGTTTGGGAAGTTTCTATTTTGGTCTAGTCTTTTTGGAGGTGAAGTAAATGAGGTGCCAGACAAATGGGAAGAAAAAAAAACTGCATGAAAGAAGCAATAAAAGCACAAACAATGGATTTGATCTTCAGGTGGAGAAACAAAGAAATATCTTTGCTATTGCTGCATGATTTTCTGTTGTGCTGTGGGAATAAAAAATACTACTGAGCAAATCTTTGCAGTTTTTCCAGTGCTGATTTGCATAGTTTTCAGCTATACATTTTATATGTGATCTAGTATTGATCTAGTGTTATTTTTGATAAGCCAAACTCCTCAAAATTTTAAATAAATTATCAAAGCATTTATATCCAGTGATTTTTATTTTTTTTTAGAAAAGTGAAACCCTCAGAGACATGATTTGTCTAACAGTGAAAGCAAAAGCCCCATGCAGAAGAATTATCCGGGTAGAGACAGAAGTAGGGTTAGCAGAGAACAATAAAAACCTGGTGCAGCGCCCATTTGTTTTTTTTAAGTTTGTATCAGAGGTCATGTCAGTTAAGCTTTTACGTGCAGTCTGAGACAAGAGTAGGCTGGGTCGGCATTAGGTGAGGGAACTTGGTGTAAAAGCAGAGATGTATGCGTCTTTTTAGGCCTCTGTGTGAGTACTCCACTTAAACTTCTCTCTCATGTTTAAACAAAGAAAGTGGGGGGATGAGGTAAACACTACTAAAGACACAGCACCAAGTGGGGGATTGAGATAGAGATGTAGTTTAGTTTGCAAATGGGGAAACAATTTCCTCACTGAATGGAGGTATAATGTCATAACAGTGTGAGTGATGATGGTGAAAGCTTTAAGGAAAAGGGGCGATCCTCTCTCTATTTATTCTCTCCAGGGTTCTGGGTATAAGTGAGGTCTGTGTTGAGCCCTTGCGTGTGAGCAGACAGAGTCTTATAAGCTGTTAGTGACGAGTGGCAGGACTGCAAAACTGTTCACACCATCATAGAGAGAGAAGCTTGATAAACATTGCAGTCTCAGTGTGCATAGATTTGATTTAAATATGTGGCCCAACTTTTCACTTCTGTAATATGCATTGTTCTCTTACAATCTGAAGTGCTGCACAAGTTGCTTGTGCAAGTCGGTGAATTTGTTGGGTATCTTTACCACAATTGCAAGAAATTGAAGCTATTTTTCTTTGCAAACCTAAAGTTGTCTTAATGTCCGCCTTCTTCAAAGAATCTCCAAAGACATGTTACAAAGCAAACTATTCAGCATCTGTGACTATCATATAATTTGCAGTTTTCACCTTGCGCAACAAAATCAAAAAGCCCTGTAACTGTTAGCCACAGATTCATCCAGCATCTGTTGAACATTTACCATCTCTCCTAATCTCACAGTTTATAGACACAGTGTCGCACAGAGAAACATAAAATGAAATATGTACAACGCTACGATTACAGTTCAGGTTTAATCATTACAGATTTGCACAGTTTTACTGTTTGCTTATTTAATTTACGGGCTGTCTAGTTTTTGTTCATGCGGTGTTCTTCCGTGATTTTCTTTTCTCTTGAATAGATACTATTTATCTACTTCTCTGTCTATCTATATTTTTACTATGAGAATATTTAATTTAACTTAGATACACTGTATGGAGACCATTACATATGGCACTGTGGAGCTGAGATGAGTGCATACATTAAGCTATAATGCAGATTTGTAATTTAATGGAGTAGGTAATTACAAGCTAAAATGTTGCATTTTAAGGATCTTCTATTTTCTGTTGTGCTGTTTCTATGAGGCACATTACCATTCATCCTCCCTCTGTGTGATCAACAGCGCAGCATTTTCTTTCATTTCTTTCTTTCTTTTTGTCATCTGTTTTCATGCCCAAAGCTCCAGACCGTAAAGCCTCTGAAATAGAAACAATTTAAAGCCGTAAACAAGCACCGACGTGTTCTCTCATTTTCTTCTTGTGCATGTACTTATGCTGCCATAGCAACCGATAAATTCAGTCAAATTCAATCAAATTCAGTCACATAAAGTACAAAAAGTTCAAAAAGGAAGTTAAAGCCATCTGCAAGCACAACAATCACAGCCAGTCTGCAAGAAAATTAAATCAAATGATTGAATTAAAACATCAAGGTAACTGGGTTGATCTTTACAAGTCAGTAAACTGAAACAGGATATAAGAATTACCAAATATGTTCACGCATATTTAAGCTAATTACTTTTCACTTAGTTTGGACATTGTCTTATTGAAGACATCAGTGGATTTTCTTGCTCATCAGTGTGTCTTTCCTTATGGCCTGTTTGTGTTCAGATTTTGAAGCTGCCATGTGAGCAGCTATGTGGCAATTGTGTGAAGCTGAAACAAGCTAAAACAGCTGAACAACAAACCCTTATTTCCCTCTCTGATCATGGTGGCTTATACAAAGTAGGTTATATTCAAACTGACACCTCCGCTGCTCAAAGGAACAAATGCACAACTGATATGTACACATTATGACATCTCCTGTAATAACTAAACTAAAGGACACACAGAGGACCATTTCTTTAATCTGAAGTCTCACTACTTGAATGTATTTGATTTTACATAATATGAGCATTTGTCCTCGCTTTGTTTACACAGTCTTCCAACATGTGACCACTTTAGGATCACAAATATTCATACATTTGTTTTGGCCTATTATGCTAATTTTCTGGTTTTGGATGTCTAGAAAACTGAAGCGTCCCTTCTAGCATAGCTCTGCACAGTCCTCAGGCAAACTGCAATACAAAGAATTGGCAAAATAATAAATATAGAATCGAAAAGATGATATGCAGTAGTATTGCATGATATATTAATTCCTAAAGGAAATTTGCTTATGAAAGTAACACGGGTAAAGCAAAGCGTACCTTCTTAGACTATAACAATCTGATCATTGCCAGATCCAAACAATACTTTGGCTTCTGATCGTTTTAACACCGGTTAGCGTGTGTGTTTTCTGTTGTCACAAACAAGCCAGTATACCAGTATGACTGCTGACCAGAAATCTACAACCTTTATCTGAAACAACAACAGTTGCGTGAGGCCATGCTCTGCTGCCCTGTGCTTAAACATTTAAGGCAGCTTTCATACATCGACATGTGGGATCTTGATGAACATCATGACCCTATCAACATCTTGATCATGCTTTATTTGTAATGTTCGCTTTTCACGACATACGAAGTCCAACATCATCTAAAGCCTATCGTGACTAAAACCTTGAATTTCTATCTTTTAAAGTCACATTACAGGACAGAAATGTTCAAGTTGATATGGACTCCACAGCTTCCTTAAGCATGGCTGCTTATTTAATGTGCATTAAACAGAAGTTTGTGACACGTTGCATGTTTTAACCAGGTGAAATGAATATCTACAGAGGCTTATTTAAAAAAGAATCTAAAAGCTGTTAGCAGGATATAGCCTGCCCCAACTGTGCTCAACTTGTTTTGGCTGCCTTCAGGCCTTCAAGTCTCATTTGTGCAGGCAGGAAACCAAAAAAAAAAATCTCTGTGTTGGGATCCCCTTCAAATAAAGAATGCTTAGATACTATCACAGTTACTACGTCTACAGAACCTGTTTGGGTTACTTTCAAATGAGAGAAAAGAAGACAGGAGGGGGGGGGGGGGGGGGAGAGAAAAAAAAAAAAACAAAGGCCCTGCGTGCAAATCAGAGAAGGAACTCCCTTCAGGTGAGTGCCTGTAAAATGTTGGCTTTGCACGAAACCAACACTGGTCTACCGGCACACACCTTATTTACACCTACTCAGGCAGGAGTCAATCAGAGGGCAAATGCCATCCTGTCAAGAAGATTTAATGTAATATGGATCCCAGGTGATTATAATCTTTATGTGTTTATTTTTAGTGTTTGGTTGCCATTTTATGTATTTGTTGCTTTCGTTGCCAGGGTTGTCGTTCCTATTTCAAATGTTCCGTCTCCATAAAACACTACAAGGCCAGGCAGATTTTAAATTTTTTTTACAATCATAAAACCATTGTCTGTGTTTTTTTGTGCCTTGTTTACGTCAGCAGAATTTTGCAACCTTCGTTCCCCTGTGACATAACTATGCTTTCAGTGTAAATGAATGAGGCTACGTGGAACTTCTGTGGATCAAGTGAAATAAAAGCAATGTCTGTTTCTCGTGTGGTCTCTGCTGGGTTCCATAAACAGATCTCCCAGGTGGTCTAAGTGTGCCGTGGATTTGTGTTTGGATTTGTCTTTGCATGTGCTTTTTGTCTGCTTCTTTGTGAACAGTGGATATAGCATGTTGTGGAGCATGTGTGCACATAAGAGGGGAGAAACAGAGAAAACCAGCACTTGCATGGAGGAAAGCCAAGCGCTTATGGATGGTGGCGTGCTCAGCAGAGCCAAATGCAATCTGACAGCTAAGTTTAACGATATTTATTTCCAAGCAACACGCTTCCAGACCTGTTCTGGATCTGTTCTCTCCACTGGACTTGAGTTCAGTAAGTGAATGCCTCCAGTCTGGTGTGAGTTTACTCGTAATGTCTGTGAATGGGAATGTTTACAACATGTTTGATGAGTGTGCGTGTGTGTGAGCTACATGTGTGTGGGCGTGCATTGCCATCGGTATGTGTACCGACTCCTCGTACTGTCTCTGAGAGTGTTATTGCATGCATGTTGACAGCAGTAATGGATCTTTTATGACAGTTTGGATACACACACTATCCTGAAGCTGAATTAGCCTGCTCCTACCTGTCATCCCAACAAGATTAAAAATCTCGGCTGCAGTCCACCCATCTTTGTTTCTTCAGGGCCCACCACAGAGCTGCATCGTTTCAGAACTCTGTTCAGTGTCAGCTCAGGTTCAGATTCACTGGCTGAAGCTGCAACACCAGTCGCCATTTTCTTGATAGAACAGATCCAGTTTAATTCCATACTTTATGGAATTATCTTTTTTTTATACAAGCCAGTTCAGTGAACCTGTGTTCGGGATTCAACCCCTGGGATATTTACCAACACATAGTCACTAAAATAACCCAGCTTTATTGTAATAAAATAAAATAATGTAAGAACTGAATTGTTGGCATTTTCACAGAAATTTTAAATGTGTTCAAAGGGTCAAAGGTGAACTTGTCAAAGATTACATACATTCATCCCGGTAAACTTCCACAGGATGTACAGTAGCATCATAACAACGTAGTCGTACTTCATTTTATGACCTTGATTACTGAACACAAGTTTGAATAGACACGCGTAGTTAGCTATCAGTGCAGTTAAAGTAATCAGAGCTCACATTATTGCATATAAAACAACAATCCGTGGGTGTGTAGGGGTTTTAAACCAATCTTGTGTTGATGGAAATTTCGTTTTACGATCTGACCCGGTCAACTGTTACTTTCATAAACTAAACTGGTTAGCCATGCCTAGTATTTCACAAGAGAATGTGGAAGAAGTTATCATGCCCATATCATGTTGTATAACCCAATTACCTTTAACAACCAAAACTTCCACCAAGCCACTTTTGCATCACTATGACAAGTTTACTATGTTCTTTTTTTTTTTTTTACAACACAAGAAAAATTTCCTACTGCGCAAGAATACATAATACAGCGTAGCTATGATTGTTCCGGGCATGAGTGTGCAAAGACTGACACATTACCCTCTTGGTAGTTAGGCAAGCAAAAGAGTTGAAGAGAAAGGTGTTTGTTTTGTTTTTTTTAAAATAGTTTTTTGGACTTTTTTCTTTTATAATAGTGATATTGATTTATTTATTCAACCAGGGCCCCTTAAATGTCTCAAATAAATAATAAATACTTGTAAATGTATATTTTCTTTGCATCTAAACATTGCAATAGTGTTGATAAAAGAAATTATCAACAGCAGACATCTTGCACAGCATCCAACAGAAAAGCATGAAACATTGTGGCTCTGTTCAGCCTGAGCTCCTTTGCTGCAGGTCTCCTCCACTACTTCCCTATCTGCCTCTCAACTTAACCTGTCAGATAAAGCCAAAAAATAGCAAAAATAGATTCATTACTTGTGATTTTACTGCTGTGACGCGCCAAAATATCTTCTGTATAAAATATCTACAGTGGACTTCTCCATATGTTCAAGTTTAACACAGAAATGAAAATAAAATGTACCTTTACAAAAACATTTTAGAGTGAATAGCAGTTGAGTTGTCATTCACAGAATATCTGAGTATGACAGAGAAGAGGAGGTGGAAAAAAAAAGAAGTTACTACAGTTTCCCTCTTGTGCCACCTGAGGAGTTTTCTTAGCGCTGTTTACACTCGAGGATTTATTACATTATTTACCAGCCTCTAAAACAGCTGTCACTTGTTGCTGTCAGTGAGAAAACCTTCCCACACCTTCTTTACCCTTCTCATAATCTTTGGAAAGTCATGTTTGACTGTCTGGTGACTGATGTCATTGTAAATGACATTTGAAAGAATGTCACTGGTCCAGGTGTCTCACCCATTTTAATGGATTTGTGTAGCAGGATCTGACAGACAAAAAGTCGTCACATAAGCTCAGCTGCATATTTAAAAAAAATTCTAAAGTTTACCTTCACCCCAAAGAACTCGATATATAGAGAAATGCTGCTTGTACTTTTAATGAAAACCTTTTGGCATTATTATTATTATTATTTAAAGCAATCCAACATTACAGTTAGTAGCTGTTAATTCTATAAAAAAGATGGAAAATTCAAAATAGAACCAGTGCTTTCTAACAACTAACTACGGTAAAATTCATAAAAGCATCCAGAGCAAACCGTGCGTCTCATCACTAAAAAATGTATTCTTTTAGAGCAGTGGACATTCTCACTCTTCAGCGAAGCAAGTATGCGTCTTGGTGTGTGGTATGTCTACAATGAGGAGAATGTAAACTGTGCTGAAATGCGATCCTCACTCTTTTATAGTTTTCCCAGGTTTAGAGATCACAGAGATTAATGCCACACGCACAGTGTTTGAAGCCATCATGAAAAAGCCAATTTCGCCATAGTTATGACTGCTTTCCCCCTCAATCATACCTGAGGTGCTGGCAAAGTCTTCTTTTCAGGTTTTTTTGTTTGTTTTGTGTGGTTTCCTGTAGCTGACTAGCAGTCACATCAAAAGCCTTATTTAGGTCAAGCTGCTGGCCTGTCTGGTCAGCATGGCTTGCAAAAATCTGTTCAGGACAAACTTGCACAATCATCCAGTGCCAGCCAGGGTGCGTGAGAGACTCTGCTCCACCCCCTTTCATAAATCATTCCTCATCTAGCTGATCAGTAACATCAGATAAAGCAGCATAAATCAGTTGTCTATATAAACATTCCTGATTGTGACTGGTGAATATGAGTGGTTGGAAATGAGCCAAGTCTAGGCATGATTCATGTGGGTAAGGCTCAAACCAGATGACAGAATCATCTGAATCGCACCCTGGATCTGGTGAGCTGGAATCCAACCAGGGTAAATAAAAATATCAAGTCTGTTTGACCTTGGAAGAGTCCTTGTTGCTGGGGGAGTTCCAGAGAATCAAAGTGTCTATTACCCAGCCTCAAAACGCTGTTATATTCAAATGAATATACTGCTATGTAACAACCAAAATACTCATTAAAGCACTGCTGAGGCATTCATTGACCCCTAAGAGAGCTGCCATTGCTTTCTATGATAAAACACTAAGAAATCAATCCACTTTAAGTCCTTTCAGATTATGCTACAGCTCTACATCCACACAGCATATTGAAAAAGTGTGCAACAACTAAAGAAGGCATGGTTTTACACAAGACACAAGAGAGACTGACAAACAACAGTGCACTAGGTCATGGCATGGATACCGATGACGGAAGAGTTCACCAGTCAAGGGAAGCTACTATCATATTCTTTGTTTCTTGGTGGAACAGGTGGGAGAGGCACCTGTGAGGCCCATGGGGCTTTGCCCAAAATCACCCCTTTGTTCACTCATTCACTACTTTCTATGTATTTGGAAGCCAATAGTTCATTTAACTGTTATGACCGAGAAAAATAAACCGAAATGCACACCAGTGAGACAGACAGGTAAAAGTAAATTGTAGTTCATTGTGTTTATTTCACTGCCAAGGCAAACAGACAACGCACAAATCTATGTTCAGGTTTACAAGCACACTGTTATCGTTAGCAAGTGCAAAATAAGCTATAGAAAGCAATAAAATGTAGATAATGTGCACAAAGGAAGTGGATGCAGACACGTGGAGAGACGGGGTAGATCAAGTGATGGTACTGACAAGAAAACAGGGCTGCTCGGATTGGCAGGTATGAAATGACGAGAGACAGAATATGGAAAACAAAGGCGCAGAACTGAGATGCAAACCGTGACACTTAACAGTGAGCAGTAAGCTAAGATTCTGGACTCCTTGCCTCTAGTGCCACTTATCCAGCACATACAGTACTGTAGTAATGATCTGGCTGCACCTTGTTATCCTCCCACTGTTGGCAAAAGAATGTTCAGGCTTGATTGCATTTCTTTAAAAATGGTAACGTTCGGAATTGTTTTGGTGGAATATTTGTGTGCAGGGAGGTGAGAAGTGTGGCTAAAATGGGTAATTCACCAAAAAACACTAGCAAGGCTGCCTTGTTGCACTATCCAAATCCTCTGCAAAACTTGTCAGTTTGCTGGGTTGCTGCTTGGAGGTTGATGTCACTGTTTCCCATAGTGAAGTGGATTTTGAAAATGGTAACAGGGGACAGATAGCAGAAGGACAGGAGAAAGTTTGCTGCCAGGAGCAGCCAGTAGCAGGCTTAAACCTGCTACTGGCTATCTACATAAAACATGGACAAAATGCACCAAAATTTGGCTAATCTGCATCGCCAATATCTGTTGGTTGACTTGGGGAGAAGAAATAAATCCACACTGGAAATCTTTCCCATGAAAATCAACATGCAGATTTAGCACCAGTCACTAACAGCAAACTGTTGCTGACAGTGATCCAAGAATCGCAAACAGAGAAAGCTACAGTAGATTCTTCGCTGAGCTGCTCCATGTAATTTAACCGCCCTCAGTCGAAGAATTACCTGCCCCACTAAAGAGGAATGATTTACAGACAGCTATGGAGTTGATTATACAAATAGAAATAACAACAATGAGCATGCTAGCTAAACAGGAACTTCTGTCACTGGCAAACACAAGCATGCTGCCTTCAGGCGAGTGTCTGAGCAGCCACAGAAGCTCACCAACTCGTCTTGTGAGTAATAGGTGATCGATTTTTCATGGCCACCCATTTGCGAGGACACTTTCTGGTGTGACCCGACCAGAAGGCATGTAGGTGACAAATAAAGGGTTATTTTATAAAAAGCAGAGAAAGACTGCTGTTCATTTCTCAGTGTGTAATCTTCAGTGAGGAGTCCACTTGGATGACTCACCAGTTGTTGTTGTTAAACAAGGAAGTTCAAGTTCTGAGAGGCTCTGCAAGAGACTGGGTTTACCTTTTTCAGGAAACTGGCAGCAGAATAACTCGTGAAAGGATGTTTTCTTTGCTACACCCAGTGTTTGTCAGGTCTGAGGAGGGAAGGTGGGTTATGATGAGGTCGAAGGAGAGCTCGGGTGAATTGTAATTTCTATTTCGGGCTCATTGAAGGACAGACACGTCCGTCCTTTGGGGGTCTGTGGTCTGTCTCTTACCTTTGACCCAGACTGACAGAAAAGGGGAAAGGAACCAGACATGAGGGCGAAGAAATCTAATGATTGTGGTGAAAGAAATTCAATGTTTTGGTTCTCAACTGAGAATTAGGTGAGTAAAATTCACTAGTTTGCCTTTTAGCATTTCGAAGTGTTTGCATGCGGAAGTGTTACGATTAAAGATGTCTCGTGCGTGGTACCTAATGATAATCTGGGAACTCCATCAGAAAGTGTGAAGTCCATAAACACAATGCAGGGCTGGAGTCAAAGAGTTTGCCACAATGAAAGCATTTCCCATCCATTGACCTCTTGTCATTCCCAGCCTCCCGTGCTACAGAGATCAAAACAAATGCTTTGTAATCTGACCCTCATTCAGCATCAAACAGCCACTACCAACAAAACAACAAGCAGTGAGGTAAAAGGGCACCAAAATAGTTGGGGAAAGGGCCGCAACAACAATGCCATTGTAAAAATAGAGGCACTGGAGACTGGCACTTTGTCTGCTTTTGAAGTCACGTTTCCATTTTTTTCATTCAATAATTCTTTACACGGGTGTTTGGTCAGCTTGCAAAAAGCTGAGTGTAGCATGCATTATGCAGGGAGGCTTTTGATATGGACAAGAAATGGAAAGAAAGGGATCAAATGTCCTCAGCGGTGTAAAAATGCTGATCCCCCTATGCGCTCCAGTGAAGAATTAACGCAGTCGATCAAGTTACAAGAGAACTAGAAAGCAACCCTTGAAATAGCTGGAATTCCTCACAGCACAGATGTAAACTGCCTGAACTGACGTTAAAGTGAGTGCAAAAAAAAATCCAGACTGAGAGATTTCTTTCTGTACGTCACCCTCCAAAATATTTAAAACTTAATTTAAGAGGTATTAAGCGTGTGCTAGGTGATTTATAGACCATTTTTATCCCTGACTACTAACACTTTGCATAAAGTGAAGTCTAGTGTACACATGACAAGTCGAGAGCAAAGAAGTAGAGCTTTTCTCCTGGTGAGTGATTACACTGGGACAAGCAGCGAGCACTCCCAGAGTGTAGGAGGTGCTGATGTCCATTTAGAAAACTATAAACAAGGTATGACTCATCATGACACATAAGGTCAGCTTTAGAAAAACATTTTTCTGTGGTTTCCCTGAGTAAGATATAATAGGGAAGAAGGGTGTTGTTTTGAAGCATATGAAAAGAACAGAACAATGAGAGCGGAGAAAATCATTGAGCTGAATAGAAGTTTGGCCGCTATCATATGACAGCAGATAGTATTGTCTGCCTGCACATTGTTACTTCTGTTAAAGCACCTCAACCATTACTATCTGACGCCGTAACAATGCAACTCAGTGCCAACTTCCCTCGTAAAATATGCATCAAACAGCGTAACAGACAACAGCACCCACACTTGGGTGGTGCCACTCTTCTTTTATACTGGCGCTGTCTTAACATACACAGTGGACTTTGGTTAATGCTGATATGATTATTACATTACAGCTGCATTATTACATTTGTTCCACTGTTTAGGTCACATGTCAAGTGGGTGCATGACTAAACAGCTGTTTCCAAGAGGAAACAAGAATAAAAAGGAAAATTTGAGTTTATTTAAACTTCAAGTCTTATTTTACTTACAATTTTGTCCGTATCGTCGGCCATAATGTGACTGTACAATTTAAGGTGACACGAATTCCAAAGGTTGCATGGTCAGTGGGAGGATGGGAGTTCAAATTCTGGGTGGGTGGTGCGAACCGAAGAGTGCACGCAACTGCAAGGCTGAAGATGTTTTAGCTTGAGTGAAAATAAAATGCATTTATCCCCAGACTGAATGAGTCAGCTTGGCAAAATGGTGATGAGAGGAAAAAGGGAGCGACTAGGGGGTAAATAGAAGAAAGGGTGAGATCGGGGATCAGTCAGAGGCTGGGTAGTTTGCAAATAAGGCTAGGTAGCACTGGCTGTTTGGGAAAAATCAACACAGATTACACAGTCGAGCGGTCAAATGTGGGTTAATAACACAAGGTGAAATAATGCATCACCTTCGGTCCGGAGACACCTTAAGATTTGGTCAGCCTTGCTGACAACAGGGCAAGAAACATCAGCAGTCAAATGACAAGGCAGTCCCAGAACAAATTCTGTCAAGGCAAAGTTTTATATAATAAAGCTGACCTGCAAAATTGTTACATAATATGTGCATCTATCTCTGACCTGCTGACCATAGTTGTACGTGTATACAGGAATTTTATTGCCATTTTGGGTGTACTCCCTTTTTACATTATCTTACTATCTGACTAATCATTTTATTCGTGTAACGGTGCCATGTCTACAAATCTTAGAAATAAACTTTAGTGATTACACTGTCATCAAATTTGATAGAAACGATGAGCAAAACTATAAAGGTAAAACATGAGTTGAGATAAACCAGAATTAAACTCTATAAAGCTCAGAAAAAAATGAGTTTCAGTAAAGGAATTTATTGTAAAAAAAAAAGGTTTTCTTCTAGAGAGATTGGCACAAGGCGGTGTGCAGCACACAAAACGTTTACAGTACACAGCAGGTTGGATTGTTCTCTCCTCCCATAAGTACGATGCTTGTAATTGTACAGCATCACTGTCTATGTAATAACGGCTGTTTGGAAAATTTAATCACTGCTGTGGATGAGCACTGAATGATGTTTTATCTCTGTTTTTGAACACGTACACAGTAAAACACATGCTGCTAAGCAACAGCTCTTAGTTGAGGTAAAAGGACACTAGTGTAGTTATGAACACCTTCTCATTAAGATTTTGGCAAAGGCTGATTGTATTGAAACACACCCTCATGGCATGCAAAGCTATATTAGGTGTGTTGTGGTTTTTACTTTTATCTTCATGTACACACTGGGAAAATGTGAAATTAGTGTCTAATAAAATCCAAAGGCTGCACATTTTGGAGGAATTTGAATGTCCCACATGAACTTTGCATGCCAGTCAGGAAAATTAAACCTGTCTAGCTCGTGAGCGCAGACATGTGTGGCGACGGTGGAATAGTTACACAACAAAAGCAGCATTGCTTGAATGAAAGCTGTCAGTTGGGGTGAGGCCCAAATCTAAACAATCTGATGAGAAGCAGTGAGGCACATATGCAAACAAGCCAGGAATTCCTCCGTGTTATTCTTCTGGGGATTTTAAAGCTTACTTAATAAGCTAACTGATGAGTAAGACACAAAGTAATGACACAAACAGTGCCCATAGTAAACAGTAATGACTAATGTCTCTATGGAAGGGAATTCTATGCTTTGGGATTGGTGTTGACATGGGTGACTGCTGTCTGGCACGCGATGTGGGATTAAGGACATAAACAAACCTTTGTCTGGCTCCGCCCGAGCCTCACAAGCCCAACTTTCCTGATACAGGTATGTCCGGCCGGGTCCAGATAGGGATTGGTTCCATGAATTATATATCTGAGACCGCTGTCAACTTAAATAAGAATCGTGTGGATAATCTCATCAATCAACAAATGGAAAGTCTATGTTTTTTGACATTTTAAAATATATATGACATGAAAAATAATGACTACCCCCAGATATTAACCTTTCAAATCAATTTTTCCCCCTTCAGCAGATTTAGGCTCTTTGCTTTGGTTCTATGGTCCAAAACTTGCCTCTGTCTGTTGACTCTCACTGCCTCTCTGTTTTTAGCTAATAAGCTCATCATACACTCAACAAAAATATAAACGCAACACTTTTGTTTTTGCTCCCATTTTTTTAATGAGATGAACTCAAAGATCTAAAACTTTTTCCACATACACAATATCACCATTTCTCTCAAATATTGTTCACAAATCTGTCTGAATCTGTGATAGTGAGCACTTCTCCTTTGCTGAGATAATCCATCCCACCTCACAGGTGTGCCATATCAAGATGCTGATTAGACACCATGATTAGTGCACAGGTGTGCCTTAGACTGCCCACAATAAAAGGGCACTCTGAAATGTGCAGTTTTGTTTTATTAGGGGGCGGGGGTCCACTCCTCTTCAATGGCTGTGCGAAGTTGCTGGATATTGGCGGGAACTGGTACACGCTGTCATATAGGCCGATCCAGAGCATCCCAAACATGCTCAATGGGTGACATGTCCGGTGAGTATGCTGGACATGCAAGAACTGGGACGTTTTCAGCTTCCAAGAATCGTGTACAGATCCTTGCAACATGGGGCCGTGCATTATCCTGCTGCAACATGAGGTGATGTTCTTGGATGTATGGCACAACAATGAGCCTCTCGTCACGGTATCTCTGTGCATTCAAAATGCCATCAATAAAATGCACCTGTGTTCTTCGTCCATAACAGATGCCTGCTCATACCATAACCCCACCACCGCCATGGGCCACTCCATCCACAACATTAACATCAGAAAACTGCTCACCCACACGACGCCACACACACTGTCTGCCATCTGCCCTGAACAGTGTAAACTGGGATTCATTCGTGAAGAGAACACCTCTCCAACGTGCCAGATGCCATCGAATGTGAGCATTTGCCCACTCAAGTCAGTTACGACGACAAACTGGAGTCAAGTCGAGACCCCGATGTGTATCTGTTTATAGGTTTAGTGACTAGCTGGTAAACACACTGAAACATTTAACCGCTAAAGGGCCCTTAGATAGCTACCTCAAAACTCAGCCAAAAGAAGTTGATACTGGATTTTTATTCAGGTGATCAGAAACAAAACACCAAATTCAGGGGTGGAAAAAAGTTTTCAGGCACCCCATGCATTTGTGAAATATTGCATTAAGAATCACTCTTCGATCTTCAAGTGCAATTTATTTTAGTACAGTCACAGCCAAAATACTTTAAAAAAAAGTCATCAGAATATTAAAATTGATTGGTTCCGTAAAAATACATAAGAAAATTTGAGTATTGGGTCATTTTGGTATCAGTGAGCTTCTAATGAATGTTGTGCTTTTAATTAGAAGACACAATTTTTGCTGCTGTGCTTCATGTCTATATAAAGCCAGCACATTTGAAAGTTCTTCAGAGACAAAAACGACTAAAACAAGGAACCTAATGCAGGAAACACACCTGAAGATACAGATTCAGGAAGGGTACAGCTGCCGCCAGAGAGCCGGGAAGTGCAGATGCAGTCCTTCAGCAGTTGGATACACTCTGCAGAAATGCAGACAAACGGCTTGAAGGACAAACCAAAATCTGAGCATCCAACGGTTTCTTCAGCAAGAAATGATCGCATCCTGATCCACATGTGCAGGGAAAATCACTGAATGACATCACAGGAGCTTCAGCAGCAAGCCAAACTTGTGTTCAGTGTACGTGGCCAGCTTTTAGTTTATGGCTTACAGTCCTACAAGGCTGTCAGGAAGCGCCTGATCAATGAGAGAAAGAGGTTACCCCAGCGTCGTTGGGTCCAAGCACACAAGAACTGGACAGCCAGGAATTGGAAGAAGATTCTGAAGTCAGATAAGTCCAGTTCCAGCTTAATCTTCTTCCTGCTCATGCGAGGATACGCAGAAGGCCAGGCAAAGCATTATCTCCAGCATGTACAGTACGTGATTTATTTACTTTTTCCTTCAGTTTTGAACACATTCTCTGTCATTTGTTCATTTTGGTACTGACAATGTTGAGAACTGACATATTGAAAGTGTCAAGAATTCAGTTTTGTTACTTTTTCTTGTCAACAATACACACACACAAAAAATCATTTGTATTTGTTTGTGGCTGTCTAGCAAATGCAGCAACACCTTTTGAAACACACAAAAAAGTTTTCCACAAATACTTTATGATAATATTTGAGATTGTGGAAAACTTTAAGAGTGTTCAAAAACTTTTACAACACTATACATGATAAAGGTGTTCTAATCTGCAGAAGGTGAAAGTCAACCATTGGCTGACACATTGACCAGGACACATGAAAGGTGACAACATGTCGATCTTCTGATGAGAGCTGTCCATAAAATTAGTCAATAATGCTTTACTGTGCTTGTCTAATTGAAATTAAATATAATATATCTACTTTAAACCAAATCTGTGCACTGGAACTCACTGTGATTCAAGAGTGTCCAAAGACAGGTTAAATATCTCTATGCAAAATGTTTCCCAGTCATTGAATGACACATTTAAGTTTCCACCGAACAGCTGAGATAACATGAAACGTTTATGATACCTGATTTATTATGTTTCCATCACACTTCATGATAATGCTAGACAGTCTTTGTAATGTGTTCCAGTGACCTGATTAATGAGCAGTGCCTCGGTTAAACTTTGAGCACATTTATTTGATAAGTAATTTCGGAGTCATTCCATTCTGTGATACGGTGGTGGTGAAATAATGATCCCTTTATTTCTTATACAATCCCAAAAATATTTCAGAGTTTTATCAGCAAAGGCAATGTGCAACGTAACATGTACTGAAGCAACAACTTGCCTAAGTTGTCAAGTTGTTACTGCGGAAGACACATTTCAATATCTGCAATATCTTTATATTTAAAGGGTATGCACCGATCAGGCAAAATATTATGACCACCTGTCTAATATTGTGTTGGTGCCCTTTATGCTGCTAAAACTCCTCTGACCCAGTGGCGCATGGACACAGGACCTTTGGGGATGTCCTGTGGCACCGGTATGTCGGCAGTGAATTCTGTGGGTCAGGCTTGTCCTGGTAAATCCCACAGATGCCCAGTAAGATTTGGATCTGGGCAGTGTGGAACCCGGGTAAACACTTTAGCTCTGTTGTGTTCCCTGCGCCACTCTTTAGCAGTGTTTGCAGTGTGTCGGGATGCATTGCCCTGCTAAGGGTGGCAGCTGCCATCAAGGATTTCTGTTGCCATGGGTGCTTGGGACTTGCTTGACCTGCAATATTTAGGTGAGTGGTACATGTCAAACATGTGCATGAGTGTCAGGACTCAAGGTTTCCCAGACATAAGATAGACACATAACAAGATGATCGATGTTATTCACTTCACCTGTCACTGGTCATAATGTTGTTCCTGATGGGTGTATGCACCAATTTTTTGTGTGACTCTTGACTTAATTTAGGTAAGCAAATGCAGTAAGCTACAGCTTTTGTTATGCCCAATGTTGCACAAGAGCTACGTGTATACTATAGACTTCTTCAAGCTATACCCTTATCATAACTGTAGGGCGTATTGATAGAGTAATCTATGACATTATCAGCACTTCTTTGTCAACTAATAAAAGTCACAAGGTATTGTATTGTACAGCAACAATTCTTTCTGTATCTGCGTTGCTTATGTGGGCGTTCATGTGTGTGTGAGTGGCTTCTTGTTAACTGTTTTCGCAGCTGAGAGCAGCAGAGAGGTCTTTCCACACCTCCTGACAGCTGCGTTCTGCTCAGTCACGCTATAGAGGCACAGAAGTGGTCTCCACCTCTGACTACAGGGCCCTCCAGAGCTGGAGTTATAAATAAAGAGCCTCAGTCTCAGATGAAGAATTCACCAGTTGGAAAAGTGGCACCGCAATGAGCCAAATACAACACGAAAGTAAGTCTCAGTACGGACAATAAATCTCAAACCTAATTTCTTGTTTAATTGTTCTTTCCTTTTCATTTGCAAATAACACGCTGAACACAAGGAAAGCTGCTGCAGGTAGTATACTAAGTGATTAATAAAGCCCACTTAGAATGTCATCTTAAAGGGCAGAACCCTAAATTAATGATCCACCCACTACATTTGATAATGTGATTAATATGATATGGTTCCTGGTTAAACCCATGGCTGCTCTATTGTCCTTAGATGGCAGAAAAAGTTTTATGATAAATGATTAATAGCCGGCAATGAATCATTCTGCTGATCAGGCTGGTGTTTGCTTCCATCAAGTTAGAAAAGCAGCTGAGGGACAATAAAAAAAAGACAAAGAGGGACAGAAAGTGAAAACAGGTGATTGTAGACTGTAAACCAGATAAAGCAAATTGTTGCTTTTTCATTCCACTTTTTTCTTTGTCCTCTAAGCTCGAAGCTTAAGAACGAAAAGTCTCTGAATATAACCCTGGAGCCATATTCTCTCAGAGTTAAAAACTGACTGTTTCAGACCAGATGCTGGATAAATAAGACAACAACTGCCTGCAATAGAGGCAGGGCATCAGATAAACAGAAAACAAAACTGTATAGTCATCAACCAAACAGAAGAAATCAGCGATAAGAGGCTGTAAAGTTCTGAGTCACATGATTGAAAATTTGGATTGTCATCGTGGCTGTTTTGTAGAATCAGGGTGTGAGCTGTTTATATATTTACAGTTTGACTTGCATAATGTAGATAATATTCTCTGTGTGGCAAAGTTCATTTTATGACTAATTAGCGTATTTACCTGCAAAGGTGGAACTTTCACTTCTGTCATAAAGCATTCATATTTAAATGAATGCAGTTTTTCATTCTTAAGGAAATATATGTTAGATAAAGACTTAACATAAGGTAAAGTGTAGGAAGTCCTAATGTAATTCATTTTACTTGCTATACTAATAATAGGAATAATAACCTTTATTTAGAGGGATCTTTTCAAAAGCCAAGCTTCCTAAGGCAGCAAAATAAAACAGACAAGTCACTACGTCCTTAAAATCTAAAATACAGATAAAAACAGTGTTTAAAAAATGTAAAAACATTATTGAAAGAAAGATGATTGTTCAAAGGAAATAAAAACTCAAATCAAATCAGGAAAGGCTCTTCAATAAAAAATACATTTAAGAGGAGACTTAAAAGAGATCACTGAATCAGATGGCCTGATTTCCTCAAACAAAACATCCCAGAGCCTCACAGCCCCTGACTGCAAACATTCTGATTCCTTTAGTTTTCAACCAGGTCCCCAAAACACAAAGAAGAAAACCTCTGCCTGAGGACCTCAAAGCGTGTAATGGTAAAAGGACAAACATTTGACTAGTGTAGAGGCTGTGAAGGGCAGTAAAGTCTTAAAATCTGTCGTAAAACACACTGGGAGTCAACACAACAAGGCTAAAACAGGAGTGATCATGTTTGGTTCATGTAACAAAGCCTGTAATCTGAGCTCTGTTCACTCGGTCAAGAGCTTTCTGGTAAAAAAGACTGTTGCAGTAATCCAAGTCGATGGAATAAAAGCATTTAAAATAGTAGTTATATGTTAAAATAGGTTGTATTTTTAAAAATTTCCTGAGATGATAAAAGTAAGATTGTTTTGGCGTGCTGCTTGAAAACTCAGGAATCATGTCAAACCAGACACAAAAATTCTTCACAACAGGCCTGGCATTATTTAAAAGAGACCCAGCTGGTGTCTGAGACAATTTTGTCATGTGCTGTGATCAAACAACAAGAATCTTTGCTTTGAGTTCAACTCAAGGAAGTTGTTTCACATTTAACTTTTGCCACCAGAAAGACAGCCATTTAAAGAACTAATCACACCGGGCTCAGAGGATCCAGCAGGCAGGTACATCTGTGTGTCATCAGCAAAAAAAACAGAAACAGATAACATGTTTATGAATATCTGCCCGACTACTTGCGTACATAAAAAAGTCACTGGGTCATGAGACCTAAATAGGTATATTAGCATGACAAAATGTGGCCATGCACAAATGACCATAGACAGAGTAAAGACAGGCAAAGTGAGTAAACACACAATCATCACATTAAAACATGCTTCCAAGAAAAACACATTTGTGCTCATCACTTTATCTTTTACCTAAAAGCATCATTATTACAAGGTGATGGTGAGCATTAGTCACAAAAGCGAATAATGGTGATCAAAGATAACATAATTTTGCTTTTCCTGCAAGTATTCTTATTGGTCGTTGATATTTTTTCACTAACCCTAACCCTATAAAAAATCTGTAAACTGGACTTGCTTGTGTTCAACTTACTTCACTGTAAATCCACGAAGCAAAATTCTAGCAGAGTCTCCACATTGAAACTCTATGTTGACTCAACATAAACACACATACCACCAGCTTGATATATTTTTTTTCATGTAAACAAGAATTGAAATGTTATATTGAACCCAAAAATGTTTTGCAGTCCATTTACGAATTTATTAACAAGCATTGGCGAAAGCTGCAGTGAATTCGAGGCTGTAGAAACAAACTATTTCACTGTGTAAAAAAACAACAACAACAACATCAACCTCTTGTTCTATTTAAAATTTCCAGGCAGATGATATTCACTTGTTTAATGAGTTAATTTGCGTCAGGTCTTCATAAAACTTTCATGTTACTGTATCGGACTGAACTAAAAATCAAATGTGCAGGCTGTTTCCAATGAACTTTAAAGCAGATTGAGTGAGGTTTTGATTTACAGGCTTGAGAGAAATATGAGAAGAGTATTTAAATAATGACTTGAGCATTTGGAAAATGGAGAAATAGTGCAAATGAGCTTGCAAGGTCAAATTCTGGAGGTCCAGTCTATGTAAATGAGTCAAAGGAAGGCGTGTGGCTCTAGTAGGGAGCAGATAGGCTTCGTGCCAGAACAAGGCAAGCACACAGAGGGCGGATCAAAGGTCTAACGATGTGTCCAAACTAAAATGGCATCACGCACTTACTTACACACTCACACACTGTGTTCTTTGTTTGTATGCCAGGATAAACATCCTAAATTTGGGGATTCTGTGGACAGTGTCTTTGATTGTAAAGATCTACTAAATGTCTGCTATTCTAATACCAGCTCTGCTTAGAAATTAAAGTTTCCATCCCTGCAGGCTCTCTTTACAGAGAGCTACTGCTAAAGGTGCAGAGTCTGTCAAAAGTCATGCCAGAATGGTCCCAGAAGTCTGTTCAAACATGCCCCCTGCTGGGCGAGAGAAAGGTCGGTTCTGTTTGTCTCAGCTGGAGATTTTTCCGACATCATTTTGTTCACCTGTCCTTGCTTTTGTTTGCTGATGACCCTGACATAATAATGAAAACAACATACAGCAAAACATCATATCAAATAAATCAATGGACGGTCATGAAATTTGCTTGTGATGAAACGGTCATAGTCGTATTTTACTGTCATGATCTTGTCACACGATGCATATAATAGCCTGTATAAGGAAAACAATATGTTCAAGAAAGCTAGTAATTGGTAGGATTATATTTCTGAACTTTTTAAATTATCTGTGTGGTATTTGTGACGTTAAGCCTACGAGAAAAATACAGCTTTTGTGTTGTTTTTGCCTCTTCAGTGATGAATTGTAAAGCACGTAGAAAATAAAACACTTTAGGAACGATTTTGTATGAAAAGTTTCACTCTGAATTATGTACAATCTAAAAACACAAAGCAAGATGCAAGCATTTTGTGTTGCTCACTTGTTTAATAGTTATTTTTACTACATTAACAGAGAATTTTTATTGGGCAATGGCCTACATTTAAAGCTTTAGTATGATCACAACTGGGTTACTGGCAAGGAGGGGAAACATCCGCTTACATTTCATCTACAGTGAAAATACAAATAACAAAAAAAAAAAAACAGGGATGATAAATATAACTGATGTTAAGAATACACTGATCAGGTTCATCTGTCTGCTAAGGTATACAGGAAAGAAAGTATTAAGGTGTCTTGTGGGTTTTATGGACATTTCATTTCTGCTCATCTGGGCCTATAAGAAAGTCATCAGCTGCATTTTTTAAAAGTGATTTTCATCTATTAAATTTTAAATTTGGAATGGGGCCTAAATCAAGAAATGCAGGGAGAATTAGGTTTGAATCATGTGTGAATGTTTTGTGGAATTAAATATGTTTCCTTGTATTTTATTAAACTAAAGTGGCTTTCTACAAAATCAGAAAAAAAAGAACAGTGGTAAAGCTTTGTTTTGTTTGCTACAATTGCTGTAAAATATTTTGGTCCATCATTAGTTTCTTAAGATGAATGAAGGAAATAAATAATGAAGTAAATTAACAAAGAATAGAAAATTATTGGAGTAGAAAAGAAAAAGTTTAGAGTGGCCTTTATTGTAGAGCTGACATGTGACTGGTTGAAACGATGATTCTTTTCTGCTTTAACCACAGCTCTAAGGATTATGTATAAAACTTCTTTGGCCTTCTATGGTCACAACAGAAGTGCACTGCTTGTTTTTCATTTCCACAAAATTCTTCTGTGAGAACCCTTGTCTGTAAAACTTGCAGTAGCAGTTTACCGGCAGCTGCAGTGAGATGAAGTCACAACTCGGACAACATTCAAACTGCAGCCGAGCGCACAAGAGCTCCATTCACTTTCTATTGACAGACCAGTTTGTAGCTAATCTTTATTATCACACAGCAAATGAATATTGTCTAGCTAAACACACCTCGACGTTGTTCCCACTGATGTTCGGCAGGCCATTTAATCCAGCAGCAGGGTGTTTCCCTGCCGTATCAGTCTACAGCATGTTGATCTAACCGGGGTTGTTAAAACCACAACGCTGCTGTTAAAAATACATTCCCCAGAGGGCTTGCAGAGGTCTTAATGCTAAAGCAGGACAGAAAGCTTTAAGTCCCATTTAATGGAAGGTCAATATTAGTGTAAAGTTCACAGTGTGTCCTTTTCATTTTTACACCTTGAAGAATGTAATTGCAGCAGTGCACTAAATGCTGCCTTATTGTGTTTTCCCATATTCTGCATCCAGCCGGGCGGTCTGATTCCTGAATTACTGAACACAGCACAGGGAGCCAAAGACCTGGTGGATTGTCTATCTCAGACTTTGTTCTTGACCCATACATCTTTGACCTGTGGTTTAGTTTGCAGAATTCAGAGGTGAAACACAGTTTAACCCTTCATTACATTGTGATCATCCTTCTTTATTTAACTTTTCTAGCCATGTGGATGGAGTGCAAAATGTCTATCACTTGATCAATAAAATATCTCTGATAGATTATCAAGAAATTTCAGACATGTATGATCCCCAGAGGATGATTTGAACTGATTATGGTTATTCCACATCTTCATCTGAGCATTTCAGTTTTCCACTTAGATATACCTCAACACCTAAAACGTAGATATTCACAAAATTTTGCTCACTTTTTGAAGATGCTGAATCTTAATTGCCTTTATAATCTTCCTGACCACCATGAAGTCTGACCGGGTTGACAACTACCAGATGGATTATCATGAAATTTGGATTTCTCTTCATTTTGTGATTCCTTCACCTTTTCTAGCACCGTTCTCGAGCCAGAAATTTAAAGCTAAATATCCTGAAAAACAACAACATTTCTATTAGTCTCAGTTTTACTTTGTTTTTAGATCTAATTAGCAACTATTAACATGCTAACACACATTAGATAAAAACGCATCATTTGCTCTCCCTGTGACCATGTTAGCGAACTAAAACACTTGCGTAGCATTAAGTCTACACATGCAAATTTGTTTTCATTCAGATTACTGAACATGAGAGAAATATGTCAATGCCATGGCATCATATGTCGATGAGATGCATCCTATTTGCGGGGGAAAAAAAGACATCTCTGTCTCTAGAAAACATTCCTGAGTCTGCTACTCTCATGAGACATTGGTTCGATTTCCATTTGAGTGATGGCATGTAGTTTTACATACGCTTCCAAAATGACTAGCCAGTGTCTCTGTGTGTTTACATTGGGGTTCTGCAGCTCAGAGTCGAGGCAAGAGAGGATCTGCTGAGCCCTGTGTTTACACTGCCTGTTTCCTGTGTGGCTTTTTGGGAGCCTGTGAGGGAAGAGACACTGCAGTCAGAGAGCAATCAAACATAAACACAGAACAATGGATGACGGACAGGGGAGGAATAACTCCAAAGACACAGTTTTGGGGTCTCTATGTTGATGCCATCCAAGGACAGCTCCATGTGACACAATGCTAAGGTGGGTAAACTGCTCCATGTAAATGCATGCAAGGATAAATGATCATTCCTTTAGAATTCATCAAAATGAGCTCTGCCCTTTCCAGTTAGATCATAGTTGGTAGGAAATATTGAGATGCCGCTTCCAACCATTTCTGGAGTGAAAGTGGCTTTACTGACACAGCTCTGTGACTCTCTGGGGTAATTACATTAAGTTGTGTGTTTATGTTAACTAACAGGCCCTGTGATGTTTGGCGACTGACCACAACTGAAGCAGGGACCAGCAGGCACATCAGCCCGACCTCACCAGGCAAGCCAGTATCAGACTTTGATCGCAGTTATCAAGCAAACCTCTTACACTATCAAAGCACCATCTCTTCTTAGAACGGGCTTGATTTTCTTATCACAATAAGGACTCTGCGTCTGCCTCTCACAACCGGACCACTTCTCCTGGGTGGTCTCGGGGCTTAGCTGCATAATAACGGTGCCTAGCTGTTCCAACAAGATGTGGAATACAGCGAGAATGCCTCATTTCAGCCAGATAGGAATCGCCTCATAACCCTCGATGGGACTGATAAGGCAAGCTGTTGTAAAGCTTGGTGTCTCAAAATGAAGTACATGAAATGTTTGCGAGGCGGAGACATGTGAACCAAAGAATCTTCTGTATTGCCAAGATTATGGCGATTTTATAGGCATAAGCATCAAATCCCGCACACTCGTTCCATGCCCATTTCTGAGTCCTGTCCTGGAGAGATAACACGAGGAGGAGCATGATGGAGCTGGAGGGGGGAAAACAGCCTTAAGTGGAGTGCTGAATGCTGGGTTTCCTGCTGCGTCAGGGCTGCCACTGTCCCGCATCTCTGACCTGGACCTGGACCTGGACTCCTCTCAGGACTGAAGGATCGAGAAGGAGGTGTGGTCTCTTCTTGTCTACCCCA
Source organism: Acanthochromis polyacanthus (assembly GCF_021347895.1). Lineage (NCBI taxonomy): Eukaryota > Metazoa > Chordata > Actinopteri > Pomacentridae > Acanthochromis > Acanthochromis polyacanthus. The sequence continues at coordinate 22,977,486 of NC_067121.1, forward strand.
TTTCCTGCCTTCAGCACAAACTCTAATTGGAAATTTGGGTGGCCTTGTTTATTTACATGGTTGAAATGCGGCGAGGTTGTATTTATATTTTCATGGCGCGTTCTCAGCAGTGCTGCATTACAAAGCCTTCCCCTGAGATCGCTGTGGGAGAGAGGAGAGCTGTAGAGTAGCCCAGTGGCTCTGTGTGTGCACGAGAGGGAAGAGTGATGAAGGTTGTACGAGGCCTAATTTTCTTCACTATGCATCTGCACTTAATGATTTTGAGGGAAAAACTTGTCTTGTCTTGGTTGCCTTTATCGATTTAACTAGATCCATCTGCAGAATGAATTTTTTTTTCATATTGAAGTTCCCTTTGAAGATAAATAAAGTTCTTGTATTGTACTGTAAATCAAAAGGAATAACACACTGTATGGAATGTATGTTAAATGTCAAATTTGGTTGGATTTTATTCTAAATGACATATATGCATTTCCAAAGATTAGCAAAAATGGGAACAAAAAAAACTCATCAATTAGTCTTAAATTACACTATTTAGTTCCCCAAATCAGGAATCCAAATTCTGTATGTGACCTGTTTGTACAGGATACGCATTAAGAAAGACGATTCTGGGGATCAGCTATCAAATTCTGTGCAAATGTCCAGGATCGCACTCTATAGATTTAAAAAAAAAATGTGATTTTAAAAAAATTCTAATAGGATTTCTAACAGCAGTGGAATAAGTGTTGCATATAAGGATATATTTTCAAAAATTACACACAACCTTCTAAACTAAAGGGTCTCTCAGGACCCAGAAGTATACATGGACAAGAATTATCCTTAGATGAGCCGTGTCAGAGTGGTGGCAGTATGTGTTTATCTTTCAGGCCAGGTCTGCTGAGTGGCGGAAGGCACAGCTTTCTAGTCAAGCCATTGCTGCAGAGAGCCTGGACCTGACTCTGGATAGAGTAAACACATGATCACACACACATGCATGCACACACACACACACACACATGTAGACTCACAGGGTTCTCCCGGCCTCCTCCCTGCCCGTCAGCTGGAGACCACACACCCAGACCACACAGAGTCTGAGAACAACCCAGCTCACTCTCACGCAATAAGGCCCACGAGCTGTCACTCTGACCACCTCAGTCTCTGTCAGCACCGGTGCTGTTCTGTCACTTGACACACAAAACAAAGTATCTGTGTTTAGAAAGACAGAAAAGAAAGACCTCAAAGTCTTGCTTTTGATTGGGAACAATGAGCAGGAAATTAAGAAAGCAAGATTTGATCATGTTTCTGAACCCAAACGGGAGAGTTTTTAAAATGTGTTTGTATGCACTCGTGGATATGTTTGTCTTAGAGGCAGGTGTATCAGTGCAGTTATTGGGCCATTAGATGGAATCAAAGGGTTTGCGGAAGCACTGATTACTGTAGTCCAGCCATCCAAATGTGTGGTCATTCTGGCTCATAATTCCACTATCTCCAGCTGTAAACGTACAGCAAGCAGCCAATGATACATCACTCCCTGCTGGTCACATATTTTACTACACCTCTGTCCATGCACATGCACTTAGACACAAGTATCTGCTTTGACTCATCTTCAAAATCATCTTTTTTTTCAGATTTTTCTGCAGTTGTAGAGTTTAAAAAATTGCAGCATAGTGACATGATAGCGTGACATCTTTTAACTCCAGTGCTTCTGTAAGATGCCAGCCAAACTAAACAGACAGCGCCAGCCTTGCATCAGTAGCGGGTAGTCCACCATATTGTTCTGCTTATCAGCCTTTATCTGTTTACAGTCAGGTTCGAAATCATGTGATGATTATTTTCCATGACCTCGCTGCTCCTTATCCGACAACTGTTATTGCTTTCCTGTCATCATGATGTATTGGGTCAATTGCATTGTTGTCTGAGGACACTTACATAAACATAGACATGAGAAAAATTCAAAACGATTAATGGTGCAGATAAAGAGTTTGATGGGAGCAATTCCTCCTACTGTAGGTAACATGAAGAGAAGCAATTTAACTCTATTGATGGGTAATAAATAGTAAATTATTTATTTGGGTTCTCGAGAAAAGTTCATGGAAATATATCAGTTTTGACTGTCCTTTGGTCTGCTATCATAAAAATGCTGAAATAATCATGTGTCAACAGTTAATCTGGGCATGACCTCCCTTCACTGAACTATTTATGAGATTACAGAACATCAGCAGTGAGCGAGTAAGTGACGACTGGCGGATTTGCAGTGTCAGTTTGAGGGGTCAAAATTCATAAAAAAAGGAAAATGAGGTCAACGCCTTCCTAACCACAGTTCAACAAGGGTTAAACGGGCCTGTCATCAAATACTGGGCAGGGGTCTGACCCTAAACACACAGGGGTCAGTGACGCAGAGTCCAGTGTAGAAAACCTTTCCCCCGTTTTTGTCAGTTTTACTGCTCACGCTTTGACTCTCTTTTCTATCTGACACCATCTGGTAGCTCTATCGAGGAAATATCCTACAATTTGTCAAGTGCGTATGTTAAGATAACAACATCCTCATCAGCAAAAAATCTTTTATTCATTTTTCTTTGCTTTTTGATTTTATCTTGTGACTTTCCATGGTGGGAGTTTCTAAAGCTAAAGCTACACTGTCCAGCAGATGTCAGCAAAGCTTTTCTTGTGACAGAAGCTCTGTTTTTTTTTTTCTTTCCTTAGATCCTTGATGTATTTTTGACATGTAAAATAAAATAAAAACTAATCACCAGGGTTTTGACTCAAACTGTACGGTGAATACCTCACCAAACATCTGAATATTTTTTGTTTTAAATGAAAGGATTTCCAGTACAAGAGCAAGATGAGGTTTGACACTTACTGTGATCAGTGTAAATGCTGCTGCTGGTTAAAGTGCTCAAAAATATGATGAGGCAGTAACAGTTTCAGAGATGGTTTCACAACAAACACAGTATTGGTGTGATTAACGTCAAGCACAAACACTGACGCTTTGTGTTATGTCTCACTAGCAGCCCAATCAGTCAAATTGTTCACAGTCACTGAGTCAAGATGTAACCAGTCGCTCTTTTTTGGAGAAAGTGTTGCCACTAATCTGCTGTTAGTGGTTTCATCTTCTCTGTAAAGTCTTTCTTGAAAATGTTTGGCTCATTAGGTGACTAAACTGTCCTCTCCGGAGCTTCGAGCGAAAGGCACAGACGATGGAGTAACGGCTCTTACAGGCGGAAAAACTGAAGCCTGACTACAAATGATGTGGCTTCCTGCAGAGGGGGAAACACCATGGCAAATGTGTGAATGTGTTTTTCTTTTCTTCTTCTTTTTTTCTGTTCTTTTTCTAACCAAATATGACTCTCATTCTTCCTCCCTTTGTTTGCAAATGTGGGGAGCTCAAAGATGAAACAAGCACAGTACACGTAAGTGGTTTCAGATGAGTTTATTTCAAAGCAAATCTGCTCAAACAGCAGTTTTATATTAGAAAAAAAATCTTCATGTTTATGTCTGGTGCTTGTAATTGTTTCTCAGAAAATGTGTATTACAAATTTTGTTTCCTCCATACAGTAGTTTTCTCTGAATGTTTTACTGTAACTGTAAACTGTGATGTGAAATCGGTGTGGTGTCTGTGTTTGAGTCACTGATGTTGTAGGTGGGGGAGTCAAATGTTTTATCCTGAGTCCATAAATGTCAATTCCCGATAACAGTAATACCATAACTGTGTGACACACATGCATCCACCCACATGCATGCACACACATGGACCTTTACTGCGCACACACTTACATACACAGTGTTTAACACACCAGTAAGTTGTACATTAAAGAGATTGATAGTGAGTGAGTCAAATGTCTGACTGTGAAGTAATGTGAAACGAAATTTCACTCTGCAGAGAATCAGGGGGCTGACTACACGTTTGAGGGGAAAGAGGATTTATGGTTCATGAAAAAGAAAAACATTCCCGTCTGTGATTTTGGTCAGATTTTTCAAGCCATTGTGAAAGTGATGTGGTTTAAGTGTGAAGGAAGTAAATGCAGAGATCGAAACTTTGGACCACAGAAGAAAAATATAACAAAACCCTTATCCCTCCTACTTTAGCATTAACATTTAGGACTTCAACAGCATGAGAAATTCCAATATAGTCATTTTGTTGTTCTGTCACGTAATGCGCACAAAATTCATAGCGTGTCATTGTGTGAGACTCATGGCTTTGCTTTAAGTGGACATTGCATCCAGTGTGAGCCTGATTAGTAGGCCAGCCATGGGAACCTGAGGACTCCTCCCTGTCAGAACCTGCACACAGACCACAAAGGTAGTTTTTCTTCCCAATTGTGAGGCCACGAGTTTCAGGTCAAGAGGAACAGGTACAGTTTCCATACAAGTTGCGGGATGAGTGTGTTTTTCCAGTCAACCTTCTTCAGTCCAATAAGGTCATGTCTGATCATCACAGTCAGTGATACAGGAGTTGAACTACATGCTGCTCTCTGATAATATGTAGTACACCACATATCAAAAACTTTATATCTGGTTTGGAGCAAACTGTTGTTTTTCAGTGAACCCCGATCAAAGCAGGTTGTTTCATAAACTGAGCATGTAGAAAAACTATACAAGATTTCACAAGAACGAGGCAACAGTTTCAAAAAAGACCACTGAAAACACTATCAATTAAAAAAAAAAGTTTTACGACACTAGAATCAGCCGGTGACCCCTTAAACCTTGATTATATTCACTTGCAGACAAGCATATAGACAGCTGTAGACATCATAGATGCAAAGTTATACTACCTTCCTATCCACATGGAAGACTCAATTCCATACATGCACATTCAGATGGAATCACTGTACTGCTCTTGTAGCGTAGTTCTGACAAATTCTGGGCTAATATCCAAGGAGGTGCTCATGCAGACTCCTCCAGACGGCAAATAACTACATTTACATCATGTGGACCTTTAAGGACCTTGACAAAATGGTAGATGCAGAAAGTATAAAACCTTGAGTATACTCCCTTGCAAACATGCACTTGAACAGCTGTGGAACCATGGATGTGAAGTTGTGGTCATGATACTACTGTTTAGTCTGCTTGGAGTCTACCAGGAGGACTCTGTTCCACACTTGTATGCTTTATAGGCACACCACTGTCCTTGTAGCGTAGTCACTGCACAGAGACAAATTTTGGACTGCACCCCGTCTTCCATTAAGCAAAGACAGTGTGGATGCCACCAGTGTGCAAGGGTCTGTGAGACTTAATTTCATCATCTCTGCAAATCTGTCCAGGCAAACCTTTTTATGGACATCTGTGTGCAGCCTAAATTGTATAACTTGCCTAACCAATGGCCTAATTTGTATCAGGGTCATCCAAGAGACCTTAAAAGAGGTCATGCGACTTTCCAACATTGAATGCTTGACAGGCATCCAACTAGGTAGTACCACAATCAATGATTAACAGGTACTCTCCAAAAGTAACCGATGTAGGCTACGCCATCAAACAACCTTGCAAACACTGACTCCACCTGATTTGATGAAGGCTTCATTTGTGGGCTGTCAGCTCCTGGATTTCAAACCGAACCAACATGACAACTTATTTGGAAACTTTCTCTCATTTCGTCAAAATATGTTTCTGAACACTTTTGAGGCGAGTAGCAAGCCATGGAGATAAGCAATAGCTACCGTAATTTCCGGACTATTGAGGGCACCTGAACATAAGCCGCACCCAATAAATTTAAAAAGAAAAAAGTTTTTTTTACATATATAAGTCGCACCTGACTATAAGCCACCGGTGTCCATGTTGTAACATGAGATATTTACACAGAAAGATTTTTATTACTTGTAATTAAATACATACTTTTTCTGAAGAGTGCCTGTAACATGGCAGTGAAACACACTGAGTCAGTTCACGCTGCCAACTCCAACGTCTCACCGTTGATTCATTGATGCCAAGCTAACGGGCAGCAGCCCTATTTTCTTCTTAGACAGGCAGATCAATTGCCATCAACTTAAAAGCTGTGTTACCGACCCGATTCTGCCGGCTGCCGAACCGTGGTTGGGCAGCCTTGGGTAGCATGCTAGCGCTAAAAATTATCTTTAAGTTTTTTATTGTATTGTATTGTATATCATCGTGGTGCATTTCGCTCTGCCTCCGTTTCCACACTCATGTCTGCAACACACACACACAGCTGCAGCGCTCCTCCTCATGTCACACTCACACACACACATACTCTCTCACACTCACATACACTGTAATCTGCCTAGGTTAAAGGAGAGCAGGCTTGGCCTGCAACAGCTGCATCATATGCATTTCTTCGTGTTTTCCATGTTGAGGGTGTGTGCATGAAGCGCAAAATGATTCATCTGAAGAATTTAATGAGTTTGATTTAATTCAAACGGTGGCAATGGTCCACTGTGACCTGTTGGTAATTTTATTAGTCTGATGTGACGAGGCTAAACTTAATGATGGCATGAAGCTCACACATAAAAATCTCTACATTAGCCGCATCATTCTATAAGCTGCAGGGTCCAAAGCGTGAGAAAAAAGTAGCGGCTTATAGTCCAGAAAATACGGTATTTCAAAAGTTTTTCAAGAGATTCCAGAGGTGTCGAGTGGCAGCTGGATGCCCTTGATTTACATAAAGTAACATAAGACCTCAACTTTTTGCAAATGAGAAGCAGGCAACAAGGCAACCAGTCTCTCAAAATTAACTATGATGCAACCAGAAAACATTACATGACTGCTTACAACAACTGGGGTCTGTCAATGTCCACAGATGTCTGTATGAGGGTCCACAATGCAGTACAATCGAGGCTAAACACAGGCTTTTGCCTTTTCTGTTTACATATGCAGTGCAGTCATGAATGTCAGAAGGAAGTGGACTAAGCACTGACAGTGTTCACTGTTTACTTTCTCTTCTATGCAAAAAAAATTGACTTTGTATACAAAGTACTGCAGGTGATAAAGTTTTTGAACCACAAAAACAGCTGTCTTAAAAGGAAGAGTTGATGACTGACTTTCTCTAACAGTGTAAGTGCAATAATCACATAATCAACTGTTACCTGTGAAAAATCAATATTCATTCATGCTGTTTTGTCCCTTCGACATGTCTGTGTTTTGTCTAAGGGGCCATTCTTCCTGTGCACCTGTGCTAGTACTTCCTGTCTCTCTTGCCCTCCGCTCACTTCATCCCCCCCACCCTCAAACCGCATCCTTCACACTCTCACAATAATATTTGTAGAAAAAAAATGTACCTTCACAGTCCCAGACACAAAGATTACGACGCATAGGTGTGCAAGTGAAAATGACAGGGTCTTCCCCATATCTACCCCTCCTTAGTTACCATGACAGTTTCAACCGTACAGTAAATGGGAACGCAGTCACAAGGCATGCTAAAAGGTCAGAGCTTCACATTCACATTCATGCCCTCCTGCATGTGTGTTTGAACGCTTGTCACTCCTGAATGTGCTGTAGAGGTCTCTGGGAAGGGTAGTCAACTGTTGGGGAGGTGTTCTGTTCCTGGATGTGATCATAGGCCCGTAGGTAGAGACCATTGTTCTGCTGGTAATAGTAAACCAGTTTCCTGGCAAACACTGGCTCCACCTAAAATGAAATTACGTCTGCGTATGAAATATGTACGTTAACATTATTTTGTCCTGTTGTGCCCTGCAAAAGCAGAGAATGTTACCGAAAGAAAAAGTGTTAAGCTTGGCTGGCAAACTGTATAACAAAAACTCCTTGTTTTTATGGCTTTTCAGGCTGATTTGATTATTTTTTCCAATAAAGCATTACGGTCGAACTTAATAGTACCCAAAGATGGAAATAATGCACTTCGGTCATTTTATTTCATTCTGTTCATTTAAGCAGATGAACATAAATGTTAATTTAATGTATCTATGTTTAGCTAAATTCCTGCCTATATAGATAGAATAGATAGATAGATTAGATAGATAGATATTTAAAATTATTTTTATTTTGAGACTCCTATTAATATATGCAGCTTCAGTTTTGACTAAGATAGCTATCTTGCTAGTTAGCATGCTTTGGTACTAGTGCTTTAGCAACAGTTATTGTGGTTTATCTCTATTTTAGCTGAGTTTGTAGACTTTGTAGTGTAAATCTTTATATATATGTCAGGGTAGAGACTGCGATTTGGTAGAATTGGAGTTTCTACTGGTAGAGATTACAATCGCAAACTCTACTGGTAGAGACTCCAATCGCAATCTCTACTGGTAGAAACTCTAATTCCACCAAATCGCAGTCTCTACCCTGACATATATATATATATATACATACACTACTGTTCAAAAGTTTGAGGTCATCCAGACAATTTCATGTTTTCTGCACATTTTTATTCATGTGCTAACATAATTGCACAAGGGTTTTCTAATCATCAATTCACCTTTCAGTATGATTAGCTAACACAATGTAGCATTAGAACACAGGAGTGATGGTTGCTGGAAATGTTCCTCTGTACCCCTATGTAGATATTCCATTAAAAATCAGCCGTTTCTCTTTAGAATAGTCATTTACCACATTAGCAATATCTAGACTGCATTTCTGATTAATTTGTTGTTATCTTCATTGGAAAAAACTGCTTTTCTTTAAAAAATAAGGATATTTCTAAGTTACGTCAAACTTTTGAACCGTAGTGTATTTTAAATTTAAAGTGTCTGCACAGAAAATTGACATTCTTATGGAATCATACGTTTTGTTTTTGGCCTAAAGTAAAAGAAAATGTCTAGAAGTCAGTCAATTCTTAGCTCAATTTAGTCCAAATATCTTGTGAATTCATTTCGCATTATGAGAACAATACTAAGGTGCCTGCATTCTAAATTATGCATAACCCATCATGCACATATAGTAGTTACAGAGTGACAATCACAATCCTATTTTCACCATCTTGAATTTTAATGTTTCATTAGCTTAGTTTTGTTGTGTTTGGGTACCTGTGCTGTGATCATCTTCCTTGGGCGCTGTGGATCAGGATACTCATCTCCAAAACACAGCACCACCTGGTGTCTTGGCAGATGGCGACCACTATGGGCAAAATCTTGGAGCTCTGAGAGGACAAGAAAGAGAACGTAATAAGAAACGAGGTCTTGAACCCGTTAGACCCATTATGTGCTCTTATCAAATATTCAGACTATCATATTTTCAGTAACATTAAAACCACATTTTACTCACATGACATTTTTCTTAATCATGATGACTTTTCCAGAAACCATTGATGAGGATGGTGGAAATTTAAAATGAAATGACACAGAAAACCCTATCTTGTGTTGCAGTGTGGTGGACCACAGAAGGTGGGTGGGGACTCCACACTCTGGCCCCCTGCTGAGAATATGAGTTGATCGCTGAGAGGGACTTGCCAAGCTAAAGACCTGCAGCCTCTCCTTCATCATTATCGCCTCCATCATCACAACCAGTATCGATGTGAAAACAACTGTCATCATACTGTAAATAGCTGAAGCAGCATGTTTATCAGAGCACTCTTAGTTATTCTTATCGCTTAAACAGTCTAATGGGCGGTAAGAGCCAAACCTGTTCCCTTAAACAGAGAACATAGATGTTCTCTTAAATATACTGTGAACCCCGTATGACAGTGTAATCACCTGACCATAGAATTTACATTACAGTTTGCTAAGGAAGTTGCGAAATGCATTTAAAAAAAAAAAAAAATCAGAATCAGAGTTTATCTGCTTTTCACAAATCCTTCACATAATGCTGTGAGTGTTGGTAATATAATTCAATGGAATACATCAACAATACCTCAAACTATGGGCTGAAAAGTAATCAACTGTTCCTTACCAGTGGACAAAACGTACATTTAACATAATGTAATTGCAATACTACACGTTACATAAAACCATAGGAGAACATACAACATTGCAGACTTCAGATTGACATATAAAATGATGCCTCGTTTAGGATCAAAGTACTAAACTTTAGAAGTTGTGGTTCAAATGGGCTCCACCCAGTTAGCTGTTTCCCTGGTATCATTTTACTTGCAGCCCCTTTTTAGCGTTTATAAGCGCTATATAGATATCCAAGTGGCCTCCAACAAAGCATAACATAGATCTAAGCTGATTTAAACAGTTATTTATGTATTTGTCAACTCTTTCAATGGGCAGCCATATTTGGAACCTGTAAAAATAAATGATGATTGAAAATAAAGCGTCGTTTTCATTTTTAAAAAGGTATCATTCTATGGCTAGAGGGTGACGTCTAGAAAAGACTATAAAGCTCTTTGAAGCAAATTCGTGATCTGTGATTTTGGGCTACATCAAGTAGAACTGGCTGGGTATAAAAGAAGAAACTGAACATAAAGTTAACACTATAAATGCCATTTTCATTGCATGAATATTGTCCTGGATTGTATCTTACTGCTCAGGTGTTTCAGTAGGTGCAAGCAGAGTACACAGAACATACAGCAGCATATTAGTGCTCACCAATAAGGAACTGCTGGGTGTCAAACAGTTTGCATGGCTGCTCCTTCTCCAGCTTGTTGGGCTTATCCATATATGGAGCCAGAGGTCCTTCCCAGTATACTCGTCCCTGGCACAGGCGCTTAGCATACAGCCCGTCAGACGCCATCCACAGAAGCACCCCCTTCTCCAGTATGTTGGGAAGCATCTCGGCACCCTGTCTCTGAGACTCAGGGTATGGGAAAGGAAAAAGGATGACTTCTGCCCCACTGTGAAACCTGTCCTCTGGACACGGGGAAGAAGAGGAGGAAGAGGATGGAGAGGATGAGGAGGAAGAGGTGATCCGACAACCTTCTGGGCTGGTGGTGGTAACTTCCTTCACCAGAGACTCTCGGTAGAATAGAGACACGTGCAGGCTGCAGTCTGGAAGATGGAGACAAGCATTTAGCAGATACATCAAAGAATACTCAATAACAGCATGATTAGAGTCTCATAGCTTGATCAGATGAAGGCCCTGAAATGCATGTACAGTCTTAATCACTGTTTGCTTATTATAACAAACATCTTTTAATTTCTCCTTTTTAAACTATCATCTTGTAATGAATCTAAAAAATATATGTCTTTACACATATTTCCTATAGCCTGCCGTTTTAGAATAGGGAAGTAAGTAAGTGTTGTTGGAGGTATTTATAGTTTCTTATCTGTAAATGCAAATATATATATATATATATATATATAAAAAACTACTAAACATTTAAAAACAAGCATGAAAGCTCATGTTAGTCTCAGACTGTGTGTGTCCAACATAGTTTGGACGAAACAAATCCTCACCTGTTATGGCATTATTGTGGTCCATGGCATACACAGACGATTGAGATTCTGAAAAGTAGGTGTGGAAGGACAGCTGAAAACCTGCGCAGAATAAAATAAAGAAGCACCAAATGCCGAAATTAGAGTAGTGAATGTGAAAGTACGGAGATGTGAAAGGGCACTGTGGCACTTTTTTTGCCGGGATGAGGAAGTTTTTCTTCTCCTGTTTTTTTTTACTCTAATCTGGAACTAAAACAAGTCTAATGTGTAACATCTTGTCCCACACTCCATTTGTGTGGTACTATTCACAATGACTTCACAGCCAAGTTTTTCTTTCTACACCACTGGTCAAAAGATTTGAGACACTTTCTCATTCAAGTAAATGAGAACCTGTCTCTAAACTTTTGACCAGTAGTGTACACATGGAGATCATATCAATATTTTACAAAGTATGAAAAGTGCAACTGCTTAAAGAACTTAAAATTTAAAGTTCTGAGCATCTTTAATTCATTCAAAATTAATCTTCAAACCTGAAAGACAGCCAACTGTGGGTGGATTCAGATAACCGCTTACATATTTAAATAATCAACAACATACAAGATTACTGACACTGTAAACCGTAAAAGCCTTAGTTTATAAATGGACCACATTATTACATAAAGAAATAAAAAAGCATTATTTATATTTTGTGTAAGTAAAATGACAATTTTACTGACAGTAAAGCACAGCCAGTTGTTTGTGAATGGAAATGAAAGTCAGTGTTAGCGAAAATCTGAGAAAAGAAATTCATACATTTATAAATTAAAGCCCAGTACATGTCAAACAGACATTCTTTATGATCTAGCCCATTCTAAATCATGTGCCCTTGAAGTACATGCCTGCATCTTACCATTTTCTGTGTGTGAGCCAGGCCAAGGTCGACTGATTGGTGACGGGTAGTGGCACTGACCATACTGCAGCTCGGCATGTGGCCCATGGTGATGTGTAGTAGGAAGAGGCTGCTGTTCTGGTGGTGCGTGATAATCTCTCCAGTCCCTTCTCTCCTGAGAAACCATAAAGGTCGAAACCTGGAAGGGAGCACAGGAGAGACGTCAAAAAAAACGATCTAATTAGTGATTTTTACCATTTACACTACCAGCCAAAAGTTTGGAAACACCTTCTCATTCAATGCTTTTTATTCATTTGCATTATTTTCTACATTGTAGATTAATACTGATGATGAACACTTTTTTGTTTACAACATAATTCCATAATTACTATTTTAGAGTTTTGATGTCTTCAGTATTAATCTACAATGTAGAGATAATTAAATAAAAACCACTGAATGAGAACGTGTGCCCAAACTTTTGAGTGGTAGGATATTTTTGAGGTAAAGTTTTAGAAGATGCACAGCCACAAAATCTGCTGACCTGGTTGTGCAGTGGCGTGTATGGAGGAATGTAGCTGACAGCATTTACATGTGATGCCGTCTCCTCCAGACTGCTCATCTTCATGCCTATAATTGTAAATAAAAAAAAGAAGAAATATATTTATCAGATCATTTGCCTGCACATCTTTCCATTAAAGCATGATAGAAAAAAAGGAACTAACATGATTAAGAATAATCCATAGTGGTATTTTACAGACTAACATTAAACTGTGACTATGTGCAATATTCTGTGAACAGAACTATGTCGTATTTTGGCAAGTACAAGCGTGAATATGTTTTGTGCACTTGTGCAGTTGTGTTACTTCTATTCTCGTACCAACAAAATTTGCAAAGTTTAACAGATGACTGAGTTGCTCTGAATCCTGTTCATTCTGAGAATTAAGTGTTTGTCCAGATAGCAAGAACCACTCTGGTGTGACAAAAACAGTTGTACATAGAATGGCAGAGACTTAGTTATGCAAGGCTGGAGGTCGCCTGGTTGTGATATGTGCACCCTGCACTTAGTAACCGAAGCCCTCTAAAAAAAGCACTACGGCCTTTTTGGTACATGCTTTGGCTTCCTTTGTGCTTCCTGCCTCATCAGAATCAACTGCAGTGTGCAAATGTATGTGAAAAATCACCCATAGTCTATAAACAATGCAAGTTGCTGTATGAAATACAGCAGCACTACTGATATGCAGATGAATCATGCAAATAGTAACAGATTAGACATTATTATTTGCAACCAACATCCAAGCATAAATGATTTTATTGCACATTTTGTCACCTCATACTTGAAGAGCTAAATTAAATTCTCTCTGATTAAATGCTTCACAGCTCTTGTGCATTTTTGCATGCACGATATTTGATACTAACCTTTTTTGGCTCCCTCTGGAATGATTTGGTAGACTTTGTACGGCTCTGAGATGTCCAGCTGGCTTCTTTCTACTAGTTCATCAAAGTCATTGCTTTTATTAAGGGCACAGCGTAGTCTGGTTTTCCATGTGGGGGGATCGGGTTTGTCCACACCTTCCTTATATTTCCCCTTGAACAATGCCCACGCCTGAAACAATCATGGAATACATTTTATTTACACTTTCTTTTCAGCCATGCAAAGCTATGGGGCTTTGGTGCATAAACAGTAAGAGCAGCGCTTCCTTAAGAAACACCTTAAGTTTGCTTTTTGATCATTTCAGTGCAGTGTTCGAGTTGCATTTGTCACATGTGTTGGGTGCAGTATGAGGAGAGAGACGGGACAGTCTGACCTTGAAGAGTGCAGCATCCTCCTCTCTGTTATAGTCTTGTTTTCCCGCATGTTTCCATGGAATCCTAAAGATGGTTTTCTCATTGTTTTCCCAAACTAGGCCGGGATATCTCCTGCTCTCGATCTGATCAATCAGCCACTGTCTCAATTTGCCGTTGCCGCAACTGACTGACAGGCCACTGTCCTCATCCAGGTTCATCTCTGCAAAATAAAATAAACTAGCATAAAAAACAGAACTGTGGACACATTAAGGAGCAGTTCTAATCTAGCTTCGGATTTTTACTCTAAGACTTAGTCCTTTTCTGAACCGGAGAATATAAATTTGACAGACAGACGACAGTTCCAAGTGATTATCATTATTGCAATTTTTAGCTAAAATTGCTTTTCAAAGGCATTTATTTGAATGAAAGAGTTGCTGGCGTGAATTAGTTATTAGAGATCCACATAGCCTCTCCCCTGCAGCCATATTAGTAATCTTTTTGAATACATTTTGTCAAACAACAGCTTTGCCACTTTTGCTCAAAATCATTTACAAGGTAAGGATGCAGGGGTGGCAGCAGAAATGAGTAACTATCTTAATCACGTTTGGCCTGATTTTCTTTTCTGTCATTGTAAAGAAATGTGACTCATCTTTAGACACATGCATGAAAAAAGCAACACTTGTAGCTATAATTAAATACTGATCGAGTTTAAACACAGCAACAATACATGCTGGAGTATAATAAAATTGTGAGTAAGAGTTGCATGATTACCAGATTAATGGCACATTTACAAGTAGTTACTGTTATATTCAGGATGATGAAGACTGACATCAAACATTTTCTCTTGGCTGAAACTACTGCTGTCATTTGATACATTAAGTCACTTTTTTTCAGTTATCATGATGAAAATACATTCACTCATTTCAAAGGAATTGCTGTTGCTTACCTTTGAGTGTGTAACGTCCGCCACCGAAATCTGTTTTGAAGCTATCGGGGTCCTATTCTTAAATGTTATCACATCTTGATTTGTTGCAGGGAGGAGCCTCTCGAGCTGTGTGAGGTTCAAAAGGAGATGCACAGCATTTGGGCGTTCATTTCTGTGAAACTCAGCACCCACAGTGCTGCAGTGGGGAATCCCTCTAGTGACACCCAGAGCAGACACCGGGATGGAATGGAACAAGTACCTGTACCATCACACAAATGTTTCCCCGCGTGTTTGTATTTTTCTAAAGATCTGCAAGTTCAAGCTAATTTCCACTGACAAAACGGTTGACTGGAAACATTTATAGTCTTTGAGTGTAAATTTGTTATTTGAGTAAGACTTGTCTTGATACTGACAAAACATGAGGAAAAAAACGTCAGAAGAATGCACATGCTTGATTAATCAAACTACTGTACACTGTCAAAGTGCACTTTAGTTGTAACACTGCCCTCCAGTGGCTATCATCCACACATCCAACTATCAATACTATGTACAAAACTACTATATGTAAAATCTCTGATAAAATGGTTTATTTTTATTATTTTGCTTTCTCTAAAGACAACTGAGCAAAAGACAGATAAAAGAATGTGATCTTTGTGTTTTTGATGCCACCATGCATGACCTCCCCTGCACATTAGACAAACAGGAAGAGAACCAGGAAACAGAGCTGTAAACAGAGTGCAAAATGTATCTTCTCACCTCCAGTATTGCAGCCCACCGACCAACAACCTCAAAAACTCTTTGACTTCAATCCTTTTATTAAACAATTTGAAATCACATAGACACAGTGGAAAACACAGTTCAGAACATTTATAAATTAGAAAAACAGCACCAGAAACATCAATCACTGGTAAAAATGAATATGAACTTAACTTGAAAACGGTCTCTTCCAACACTCATGTCCATGATATTTTGAGGATAATTCCATCTGTGATGGACATCCAGACAGGAGTCCACTCCAAAGCACATTACATGTCCAATACTTAATACGTATCCTCCAGGCTGAGCTGCAAAAGATCTCATCAAAAGATCTGATCAAATACCTCCAGGTGGGGTGGATGCATGTTTTTCTACCTCCTCGCCATTTACATTGGACGCCCTGGCAAGCAAGTCACGTATATCAGCCTCATCATTGAAAGGATTCTCCTTATATTCCATCCTCATCCATTCTCTGAACTGTAGGAGAAAAAAATAATGTTTGGTCTGTTGATGGCAACGAACAATGCAAAGAACTAATGATAAACTGTTTAAATCTACTCTTGAATGCAGCGGTACATTTCAGATTCCTTCATATCCCAGTTTCCCATGTTCAGCATTAACGACTGACCTGTTCAGCTTGAGTGGTCTCAAACTCCTGTAGCTGCCGCTGGAAGCCCAGGTTGGGTCCAGCACAAGGCCGAGCCACCCTCACCGCAGCCAGCGCCTCCTGCCAGCCCAAACCTGTCACTGTCATGATGTAGGCTACTACCAGTGTGACACTCCGGGACACTCCTGCCAAACTGTATCAAGGGAGCAAATGCAAAAAGTTAAATAACCAAATGACTACTGGAATTCTCACAATTCTCTTTTAGAAATTCATGAAAATGGCTTTTCATTTAAACTGGACATTTTAAATGGTTATTTCACTTATTAGCAGTTGTTATTTGCACACATGAACACCACATCCTTGTTACAGAAACCTGTATAAACCCTCATCCCAGTTTGGAGAATCATAGCTGCCATAATCACAGGTGTGTCTAACTCAAGTTACACACTTGTTTGTTCGTAAAACAACTGTAAGGATGATCTAAATGCTGAAAGAAAAATGAAATTCAGAGGAAAAAAAGAAAATCAGAGGAGGAACCTAACCCAGCATGCTCAATATTATTTGAGATGTGTTAGCAGGGATATTAATAACTAAGTTCTCTGTGTTCTGTGCTAACAGCTTATCAAAAAAATGTGTAAAACTACACTCAAAACCAGAGTAGAGTTATAAACAACTAACCAAAGCCCATCATATTTAATATTTGCAGTATGTGGCACTGCCAATACCAAGTGGACTACAGATAGTGATGACAGAGAATAAAATATAAGGAAAGTGGGGTAAAATAATAGAACTGAGGTGAAAACGCTGATTCAATACACATTATATACGACACGTTTAAATGAACTTTGGCTTTTGGAATGCTTCTTTGACTAAGAATGATTAAGCAGAGAAGCTTTTGTCAGTGCAGATCTTATAAATAGATGCTTGTGTTTCTGAGAAGACCCTCTCTCTAACCAAATATAACTCTCCCCTGTGAACACGTGGTCAGCTACCCCGCTGCACGAACACAATGCGGTCAGACTTGTTACTGTACTCTGTTTTGGGAAGTTCAAGAATAGGCCTTCCTTTAGGTTATCATTTAATCTCTTCTGTGCAGCAGTTACACATGAGTTCACATGTCTCGCTGTGTGTGGCGAGCTCAGTTTTTGTTCAGCTATGGATAAACTGTACATTTCAGTTTCAATATGTGTGTAACTGCATAAGCTATCAAGTTCGTTTGCTACAACAGCACATATTGTTTTCATAGCCCCTGTGTGTGAATCTTGACTCTAGCTTCCAGGTAAAGCAATCTTGCTCTCACCAGTGAACGAGGCAACCTTCTCCTTTCAGGCGGGACTCGTGCATGAACATTATACTTTGTTTAAAGTGCTGAGTCCTGTGGGGCATAAGAAGAATCTTGTCATAATAGGTCATGGCCACATTAAAGCATTATGAGAACAGAGCAGGATCTGCCGTAAAAGCTGTGTTGTTATTTTGTCTTCGCTGACACCGAGAGCTCCTACATGCAGCAGCCTGCTGGTCTTTGAGTCACACAGTTCGGTTCGGGGCTTTTTTTGTACATGGCAGGTGTAATGTTTTTGCCACTGACTCGCAGATCCCGGAAAGATCAGGATCAGGGTGTGTTTGTCTAAGATTTGAAAGAGTTGGCATCATATTTCACACCTGCTTTATCAACCTGAGAGATGGTGGTAAATGGGAGCAGGAAAGGTGATCTGTGTATGCACGACCATTGAAAAGTTTGGGGTCACCCAGACAATTTCATGTTTTCCATGAAAAGTCACACTTCTATTCATGTGCTAGCATAATTGTACAAGGGTTTTTAGGTTTCAGTGAGCCTTTCAACACAATTAGCTAACACAGTGTAGCATTAGAACACAGGAGTGATGGTAGCTGGAAATGTTCCTCTGTACCCCGATTAAGATATTCCATTAAAAATCAGCTAGAATAGTCATTTAGCACATTAACAACGTCTGCACTGTATTTCTGATTAATTTAATGTCATCTTCATTATTATTATTATTTTTTTTTAAAAAGGACATTTCTAAGTGACCTCAAATTTTTTGAATGGTAGTGTATGCAACATGCATATACACATATGTGCATGGGTATAAATATATCTATATGTGCCAACAGTCATGCTAAAGCTCAAAAACTGGAACAGTTTGAAATGTGAATTTGGTCTCAGACGACTGCGATACAGGCACCACCCCTTGGTTTTTCTTTTGTAGTTTTCTAAAGAAAAAAAAAACTGCAGACACTTGTACATGACATGTATTGAAGTCAAAGTAACAGCCACGCACCGAGCGCTAAACCCAGCTGTGTTACTGTGGTCGACTAAGTTCCCAGTGAAATGTTGAGCTTGTGAAAGTGTATCATTTACACGTTAGCTTGAAGAAAATGAACCTCAGACACCCACACAGTGCTGCCTCAAATGAATGTGGTACTTTCTCTCTTTGCTTCAGCTTTTCATTGTTCTGTGCTGTGTTGCTGAGCTGCACATTTTGGTACTTACAGGTTTTGTGTGGGCAGGTCAGCTGCTGAAATGCAGAGATAGGTCATCTCCTGGTGGACAAACAATACTAGTTAGCCTACCTATCAACAGTCACTTGCACTGAATACGTATCACCACACTTAAGGTTTCACAACGTATGCGTGTTGCTGATGGTAAACACAAACTGCCCTATTGTGTGAAGTAGAAAAAGGCAGTTTTAAGAGAATTTGTGGTCACATTAGTCCTTGTCATTTTTAACAATGACACAGCTGAGAAGCAAAGATGCTTTTGTGCTTCCAGCTGTCAGAGCAACTTCAGATCAAAATCAATAATCCAGGAAAAAAAAATAATAATGAAGAAAGACTGCACAGTCCACAGAGACTGAAACAAGAACAAACGCCTACTCTGAAACCCACGCAAGCACACAACTCAGCACAATGACCAAACCATCTGCTCTTGACTGGCATTTTTCACGATACGCTGTGAATCACATGATTAAGATACTCTCCTGCTTGTTGTTTACTCGCTCGGGAATGACAGCTGTTTGCTCAGGGGGAAGCACTACTGGCGAGTACAGCGGTACTTCTACCTGCACAACCTGACAGACTGGTCTATGGAGTGTGGTAGACGGCGCTAAAGTCAGGCCCAGTGTACCAGTACACCTGGAGAGTCACAGCCAATCAATCTGTTCAGCTTCATTTGCTTGAAAAATTAATAAGAAACCTAAGATGCACAGTTTCATAATTCATCCGATGGCTGAGATGCTACAAGAAGGGAATCGAGAGCTTCTCACCTGGAGGATCGGAGCTGCGCTGTCATGAATGGACAAGATGTGTGTGATGTTGTTTCTGGCTAACTGTTCTCTGTCTCTTGCATCTGTGATGAAAAAAAACCAAATAAACAAACAACAGCACAATTTCAGACCATGGATATATGCAATCATATATATATACCCTTACATAGATAGATATACAAAATCAAATAAAATAATACAGTTGGACACACCTTTGAAATTTCCTAGGTATAAGTCAGGCAGGACCTGGGGGAAAAGAGAACACTGGATGCAGTTTTGGTCAAATGGAAAAGCATCAGTGAAAATGAGGTGTGGTACAACAGCTCAGAGACCTAAAACAGCTGACTCAGAATGACACCCAGAACATATGAAGTGATAGTTAGAAATTACAGCCCATGTTGTAAATTTAACCCTGAGATCATTGGACTAGATAAATACAAAGCTGCTAAGTAAAACAATAACTATAGCTATGACCTGCTTTAAGTTACACCACATAGGTGGAAATGACTAAGTATTTTTATGGGGTTTTTTTTTCCCATTGAAGATATATTTTTTTACCATCAAAAAACTAATCGCTGGACAAACTTTTATATTGCTAGACATTCTTATCCTTAAAACACTGAGCACTACTCATCTGAGAACCTCCAACCTGAGGCGCGTGGATCAGATGGAAAACGTACCTTGTTGATGCCATTTCCCATCCTGAAGGACCCGTCTGGAAAATCACAGCCAGAAGAAATGCCACACTGTGCGTCCTGGTTGTTTACAATTGCTTATCGAAAGTCTTGACAGCTTTCAAAAGCCACTGTTGGGAAGGCACAAGCTGCTTCTCCGTGTCCGAGCGAGCAGAGCACTGCTGCCAAAGCTTTTCCGTGTTGAATTCTGGGAGTTGTAGTTTTGGCAATGCAAGGAGAGCCGCTTTTGTTGTGCTGACATAGCTGTGGTCTGGAAACTGATCCTGTATGTGTGGATGGATGTGAATCTGGAATATTAATACCTTGTCCCCCAGGCCCGACGACAGCATTTACTTAACCTGGACCCATATAAATATAACAGAGTGTCTACCAGAGAGAAGATAGATGAGGGTGAAGAGAGGCCAATGGGAGGTGAAAGTTGTTATCGGTGGTGGGGTATTCAATTTGAACTTGCTGTGAACATAAAAAAAATAGAGAAAGTGGGGATTTAATTGTAAAGAAAAACTCTCATTGTTGGATAATATCTTTTCCCTATTTCCGCAAAGCCACTGTCCTAAATCTTGTACAGGGACTGACAACATTTAGCCAATGAAAATCTTTTTGTGGCATACAAAATCCAAAACACATAACTGAATTTCAGGAATTTTATCATGCAGTTGTATTATCGAGGCTTGTTGAAAATCATATCTATGTGAAACTTTAGAAATCACATGCTAATATACACGACCAGTCAAAAGTTTTGCCACACCTTCTCATTTAATGGTTTTTTCTTTATTTTCATGACTATTTACATTGCAGATTCTCATTGAAGGCGTCAGAACTATCAATGAACATATATGATATTATGTAGTAAAAAAAAAAAATTGTGAAATAAGTCAAAGCATGTTTTAGATTTCAGATTCTTCAAAATAGCCACCCTTTGATTACTGCTTTGCAAACTCTTCACATCCTGTCACTGAGCTTCATGTAGTAGTCACCTAAAATAGTTTTCACTTTACAGGAGTGCCTTGTTCAGGTTAATTTGTGGAATTTCTTGCCTTCTTAGTGGGGTTGGGACCATCAGTTGTGTTGTGCAGAAGTCAGGTTGGTACACAGTTGACAGCCCTATTTGACAACTGTTAGGATCCATATTATGGCAAGAACCAATCAACTAAGTAAAGAGAAACGACAGTTCATCATTTATGGATCATAAAGTTCATATCAGATGACATCATAAGTCCATCCATCAGAAGCTGTTGTGGAGTACATGAGGAGAAAAGTTCTGTCAATGGCAAAACATTTAGTTTATTTATCATTCCAGTATTGGAAATTCCAGCCACGTGTGATGATAATTTCATTAATGAACACAACTTATGGTACAAAAAATGTGTTCTCATTGTTGCACAGATACCCGATGATGATTAGAGAGGTTACATTCTGCGTTCATCCATTTATACCCTGCTGTGAAAAGGCACATTTTGTAAAATGAAAACAAAATTACAATGTAGTTGTATTTATTGCAACATGGAAATCAAAGTTTCAGTGATTAACTTATCAGATCTGGAGTGGCCACAGGGGTGACCAATGAACGGCACCCTATACCAGAGGTGCCTCTGATTGTAGATGACAACGGACGAGACTGTTAGATGGTTATTAATGCTGGTGAATCAAGCAGATGAAGAAGAGTGTGTCAGTTTTTCCTTTAGACACGCAGGTTGACCACATTTAAAAACACAGAAAGACAAGAGCTAATCTAATGCACACAAAGCAAAGTTTGTCTTTCTGCCTGAAATTCCTGCACTCCTACATGAGACACTCTGAAAGAAGGATGTGCAAGGCCCAAGAACAACACATCCAATACTGTGATGTTCTCAGATACAGAAAAAACCCATCTGTTGACACTGGTTGGGTTAGGGAGGAATGGCCACATAGTGTGTCAACCTCTCCACCATGAAAACATCTTTTTGTGATGCTTTGGAAAAGCTTATCTAGACACCACCCTTGCCTGACCGACTTGTCAAAAACAAACAGGGGGAGACACAAAGTCAGCGTCAGCACCAGAAAGGCACATCAGGACAACAACTTCTACTGAGAAACTTTAAAACCACAGGGAAAGAAACAGGAGACGTGCCACCAGTGAAAATGACCACATGGACATCTCTCTCCATGTTGAGCTTTTTAAACCACCACATCACTACTGAGAACTCGTGGTTACATTACTCCCTTCTGGAATGTAAATAACACAAGAAAAGAACATTGGATCATCACTGTGTGGTGGCTCTGTGTAGACCCGGAGCTCTCACAGGTTGCAGTTCAATATATTCCGACACTACTAGCTTGTATTTTCATTAAAAGGCTACACAGACCACCCTACTGCAGTGCACCATTAACCAGATACAACCACATCATCCCCCGGCACCGCTGCTAGCAGGAAACCACCTGAACAGAAAAACCAGTGTGATGGGTAAAGCAGGTTCTTGAGAAACAAATCACAAACATGGGAAATCTGCATCTGTTGCAGAGAAATGATGGCATTTAGCAGCTGATTAATATCACGATAAAATCAACAGGACGTGCTGCTACCCACTGCCCCACATTGACAGCACATTCACACCGCAGGCCCCAGTTGGTTTAACTTCCTGGTGATCTGCTGTTGTTCTATGTGGGGCAGCACGTGACCGCCAGACTACAGCTTGAATGAGGGGAGGTGTCTGCGGCACATACGGGAAGTGACAGAAGCCTGTTACTCTAGCATCAGCCTCCTGTCTTTTTTCAGTTTTGATATTTCAAACTGTGGTTCAAGTACCTTTCACTTGAATATTTTAGTCAGCAATTCATCTAAAACTGTGTTTACCTCGTAGTTGAACATTTGAAGTAGCTCATAATGTTAGCAATAAAGTTGGCTCGGTGTAAAGAGATGGTCAACATGCTATTTGGAACAAAGCAAAAAATAATTTGTAAACCATATGATCTGGAAGATTTTACTTCAGATATTTGGAACTGTAGATGGAATGTAGTTTGCATGCAAATAAAGTAACTTCATTCACCAGTTTGTTTTGTTTGATTGTCAGCTACAGCGGTCAGTTACTCGTTAACTGCCACAGAAACCTGGAAAGTTTTCTGAATAACCTGAAGATTATTACGAGCAGTAAATGAGAATAACAAAAAAAAATACGTGTAAACCAGTAAATGGTGACAACACAGGACAGGTAAATATGATACAGCTTTGTTGTGGCTTTAGTGTGCGAAAGGTGGAATTTATTGTGTGGGCGTTCACAGACAGGTTGCCCAAAATGTAGGCCTACATGTCAGACATCGCCCACACCGAAAGAGGCTACAACTCAGGTGGTTTCCCACTCTAGTTTCACATAAATGCTTGTTTTGTCAATGAACTGTATTTTTTTCCCCCTTTTTATATTTGAGGCCAGGTCATGTGTTTAGCTGAGCTGTTTTAATTGTATGAAACTGGTTTGCTACTGTAAAGTGTCTTTACAGTTTACTTCCTAATTTTTTTAGATTCTGTAAAAATTCTTGAAAATGTTGTTTAGATAGAGAAACAGAACGCCAGAACAAAGTATCAGTATCACCATCAAATCACAAATTGACAGATGCAGTCATAGGCCTGCTTGGGGACGCAATAATGAATTTGACCAATAGGTGGCGACAATGCCACACGACAAGATGTTCAACAGTTCGACTTGAGAAAAAAATCAGCTTCTCAAATACCTTGTTCTAAAAGCAAAAGAAGTTAAAATGAGAAAGATTCGCGGGAAACCGCTTCTGAATACTTTCCTGTAATGCGTATTTTTTTGCGGATGTTTTAGGCTGCACAAACCTGGAATCTATTAGCCGTCCTGTTGTGTTTCTGTTATCGACTTTTCAGGCTGTTTGTAGTTTTATGTCGTCTGCGGAGTTTCACTTTTGAACGAGTATATCGAGGAAATCCCGGAAACGCTAAATAAAAAGTGCTCTACGTGGATTTGCGGCACTTTGTGGTAATTAATGCACTCCAGTTTTGTTTAATAATAGTACTGAATGTGGTGTTTAATATTATTTGACGGTTAATAAGCTCGGTCACGGAGGCTAAGTTGGATTTGTTGGCTAAACTTTGAGGAAAGTGCGCTGCTAGCTTACCTCTCCTCAAGCTGTCAGTGTTGTGAGCGTCACGGTTTGTTAACTTGCCGCTTCAGTCATTCATTTGGTCTCTTTTGACTATTTGCGCGAATGTTATACCGTATACATGAGTTAAACACATTGTTGTGGGTGTGTTTGAGCTGTAACAGTTGTGTTTTATCGTGACTTCTCAGCAGGGATGGCCACTGCGCCTATGTCCTCACTTCATATGAGATCGACAGATCTCATCATTAAAGAGCCTCTGGACTACGGAGGATTTGGGGAAGTTTACCTGTGCTACCATGTAACTCTGGGTCAGGTGGTGTTGAAGACCATGTATACAGGCCCTCTTCGAAACGAGTAAGTTGTCTTTGTGTGTGTTACTGTGTTGCTGTCCTGGGTATTCCCCTTCGCCTGGTGATAACTTGAATCATGTGTCCAGCTCGACACTTGAGTAAAACTCCGACCACAGCTCTATGAAGCAGCTTTGTGCTTTTACTTAGACAAAACATGATCATTGTTATATGTTTATAATATGTAAAGACGCATGCTGACAATAGTAAACTATTTTTGCCAGCCTCATTTGTTAATATCACCGTGGAAATGTGCTGAAATGCAGCAGCATGCACTGATTTCTCTTTTAAACACTTCCTATAAAGCAGGGATAAATGAGAAGTTGGTTCATCTGAAATGCGGATGTAGGAAGGATGGTAACATCAGTTTTTCACCTCCACTGTCTTAGCAACACATTTTCAGATAATGCCCTTCCTCTTTATCATCTCCATTCATGTTTTTTGTTGCAGTCCTACTACATGATTTCACCCACGTAATTTCACAAGTCATCTAGGAACCATATTCTCAAAGGATCCTAAGGGGACGAGTAGCTCTTAAAAGGCTGTGTGTTAGAAATTCCTGTGGTAATCCACCTGTTTACACAAGCTTTATTAAAAGATAGAAAAGAAGAGATGCGGTGTATTGTGATGATGGAGTTCATAATGGAGATGTTAAAGATATGAAATAACGCTGAATATGACAGTTTTCAGCACTATGAACTCCTAAAATCAGTTTGCAGCTCTGATTAAGTTGAAATATCTTCGCTATATATACAGCCTATCTGCCTAAGGTTCTGTGTGTTACACCTGCTGACCAGTCAGTGTTAACATAGGACGCTCATTCATGAAACATGACATTATCTACAGCATGAACATCCACTCTGTCCATTCTCTTAACTGGAGAGCTCTTGATGTTCCTCCCAGCAGCTTTGTGAAAAGTCTTTGTCTTCAGAGGAGACTTAGTTGATAGTTTTCAGTGGCATTTAGCAGACTCCTCGTGATAAGATAAGCTCTTTTGTAAAAATAGTCTCTAAAGTCTAGAAGTGCGGATAAAGATTCTTTTAAATATATCGATAAATATTTGGAATAATTGCTCATCCTTTAAAATGTCATAAAAAAGGCCTGTAAAGATGTGCGTTTCCAACATCCCACGTCTTGTTTTGTTTTGTCAAGGTAATGGACATAATGATCGTCATGATAATGGTCCAAGTATTAATAGTGATTATCGAAATTAATGCACTGACTGATTCTCTTTGTACCGACTTCTCTATTTATAATTTTATTCCTCATAAAGTCCTATGAGGTAAGTACTAATTAAAAAGAATTACGCTAAATATTTTAAATCAACTCAGGGTTAATCATTACTAAGCAATAATCATATACAAATGCGCTTTTTTCTAAGGTTATAATATGTACATGACTTTGTAGTGTTGCATAGCCAGACTGGTCTGACAGCACCTCATTATCAATCTGCTGAAGAGGGAAATAAGCTCTGGATAGTTGGCGTTTCTTTAAATCACAATCATCTTGGAAAATGTGAAGGATTCAGGAACTTGTCCTTACTGTACAATCCAAATCCTCAACAAAGTTCAAAATTTTTCATTGCGATGGTTTGCTGCCTGGAGATTGTTGTTGTAGTCTAGGATTATTTTAAAAACGGTTACACGTAGATAGTGGAAGGGGACGAGAAAGGACATCCAATAGCAGGCTTATACCTGCAGTCTACATTCGATGAGTGAAACCAGTGACCCTTTGGATTTCAGTCATTTACTTCAATTATAGTATGTGTAAGATTCATTGGGTATTAATTTCTGAGTCTGTGATCCACCTTGTCTGTGTGACTGGACACGATAACAGACACACGGAATTGACTGTATTTAATGCACATTTCTCATTTAAATTGCAATCCAGTTGTCTGCTTAACATCCGTATCCGATACTCATGTGGCATATCAAAATCAACAAGATCCAACATGGTGCACATTTTGTCACATGTCCACTTTCACCGTTCACTATGCTTTTCAGGGAGAATAAAAGGTCTCTGCTGGAGGAGGGGAACATCATGGCGAGCCTGAACCATGAGCGAGTGGTCAAGTTGCTGGGTGTGATTATGGAGGATAGAGACTACTCTCTGGTCATGGAACTCATCCCCAGAGGCAACCTGTTGGTTATGCTAGAAACGGTTAGCAGGTTTAAATTACAGCGCCCTCCATAATTATTGGCACCCCTGGTTAAGATATGTCCTTTAGCTTCCAATACATGCCTTTTTTTTTCTAAATAATATAGGACCACAATGAAAAAAAGAGCAAAATCCAACCTTTAATTAAAGTGCATTTAGTCAGTGGGGAAAAAAGTCACACATTAAGAAATAATTCTTTTGCATCAAATCATGTGTGCCGCCATTATTAGCAACCCTGATGTTAATATTTTGTACAACCCCCTTTTGCTAACAAAACTGCCCCTAGTCTTCTCCATCTAATACATTTTTCTACAATTTTCAGTGTGAGAGCATGCTTCGGCAATAAAAATTGAATTATTCTTTAGGCTTTCAACACATCTTAACCAGAGGCGCCAATAATTATGGAGGGCGCTGTGTCACTCTAAAAAGGGAAATTGTTAAAATGCATGCACGCAGTTCCAGCAGTGTTATCCTTAAATACAGCATTTTTATTTATTTTTTTTGGTCCTAGGTCGATGTGCCGGTATCCATCAAGGGAAGAATCATCTTAGAGATTTTGGAAGGGATGGTGTACCTCACAGAAAAACGTGTTCTCCACAAAGACGTCAAGCCAGAAAACATTTTGGTGGATAAGGATTTTCACATCAAGGTACATTACACTGTCTACATGTTAATAATGTTGTTGTTTTTTTCAGTCACAGTCGCAGTCATGGAAAGTGTTTTTTTCTCTGTGTTTTCTAGATTGCAGACCTTGGCCTGGCCACTTTCCAGACATGGAGCAAACTCACAAAAGAGGAGTCTCGCAGAAAAAGTGGAAGGGGCCGATCAGCTGGGGTGAGAGGGGCCGGCACACTAAGCTACATGGCTCCGGAGCACCTCGAGAGCATCCATACACCCTCCACTGAGAAGTCTGACGTGTACAGTTTTGCGATCGTGGTTTGGGTCATTCTCACTCGAGAAGAGCCATATGCAAGTGAGCTGGGATGCTAAAACACGCCAAATTCCTGATACCAAGGCAAACCTTATCCATTCACATGATAAACAATGAACCTACGTGTCACTGTTGTTTGCAGACATTCAAGCAAGTTTCTTTTTTTGTGCCCAGATGCCAGGAATGAAGACCAGATCAGCCAGTGTGTTCGAAAAGGCGACCGACCAGCAGAAGACCTCATCCCAGAGGACACGCCTGCAGAGATGATTGAGCTCATGAAGAGATGCTGGCATCACAGTCCTGAGCAGCGACCAACATTCGAAGGTATACGTTTTGAATGTAATTTAAGCAACAGTTCCGGCAGTTTCATAGCCTAGCCGCGCTAGACCCATGCTCTGAAGACGCAAGGGTCTAGGGACGCTCGACAGGGAGGGAGGCGGGCTAAAAGGTTGTCTATCAAATCACTCTGCAGCAATTGGGTAGGTATACAACCAATCAGCGCAACAAATAGGCTCCTAGAGTGCCGGAAATCAGAGGATACGGTAGTTCGGTGAAGCCTTATTTATACAGTCAATGGGTGAAGCTCAAGTATATTACAGACATGTTAACAGAAAGATTATTCAGAGTCGGTGCTAATGGAGCTCAACGACTGTTGTCGTTTTTGTTGTTGACCCTGGCAGAGAATTAAATTCGTTGCCATGGGTTGTCTAGTGCGGCTAGGCTAGTTGTTTCCGGTTGTTTCTGTCAGAATCGTCGCGCCTCTGTCGTCACTTAGTTATGCCCACCTTCTGACTCTACACTTCATGGTGATTGGTCCGGCCAGTTTTAGGAGCATCCAACCTCGAGCCTTATGGAGGGTAACTAGACCCACCCTGGCAGAGAATTAAATTCGTTGCCGTGGGTTGTCCAGCGCGGCTAGGCTAGCAGTTTCATTCACCTCCTCATCCCGAAAGTTCGTACCACACTTGGTCGATCCTCATTTCAGTTTTCTGCCGCTAATGACAGGAATGCTCTACAAAAGTCCCGAAAACTTTCCTTTCTTAGCCCTTCAATTTTTAAAAGTTTTTGTTTATTTATTTATTTTTTTTAACACTGTTCGATTTGCTGTACATGTAACCTGTTCATCTTGTTGTATGTTGCCTCTTGACCAGGTCGTTATCGAAAATGAGAACTTGTTCTCAGCTAACTCAACTGGTAAAATAAAGGTTAAATAAAAAATAAAAAACAAAGCATGTGGTGAAGAATAATAATCCAATGACAGAGAACTTTTTTTATTAGAGCTAGTGATCATAACTTTTTTCCAACAGGTTCAAAGTTTGATTTAAATAATCAGCATTGATTATACCAACATTAACATAATGACCTAGTGTCGCATTGTTTGCTCGCTCTGCTAGAAATAAAATGCATAGGGCTTCTAGTGACAGCGCCTTTATGTGATAGCAAAGGGTATTACACATTTATTTTTTGTAGCCAATTTCCTTTCATAACATTCGCAATATTTCCAGTTGGCAAATGTGTCGTCCTTCAACTCCTAAAAAGGGAGGCGATTCTATAGTCACGGGGTATTCCTTTTACACTCAGCTGCTTTTGTCTCCATATTTTGCAGCCATTTAGTATATAAACTTTCTTCTTTGAAGGTCTTGTTCAGGAGTTTGATCTCTGCGATTTAAGGTGAAGATCCTATTCTCATGCTTTTCCTCCTTTTTCTATTTCTTGCAGAGGCCTACAACACCTTCTATCCTTTCTACATGGAAACTCTTGAACAACATGTAGAGGAAGACTTACATAATCTGAGGGTAAATATATTTTCTCCAGGATTTGATGTGGTGATCTTATCAAGTAGTCTGGAAAGACGCTAAGCAGTCAGTCTGAATGATTGATGCAATTTATGAGCATTTTCTATAATGCTTTTCTGTGTGTTTTTATACAGATGGATTACGAAGGCCCAGAGGAACTTATTGAGAAAATGAAATCTTTATCAATGAGCCATGAATGTTTTCCACCAAGTGAGCATGGTGGGTAACTTTGCAGGCCCAGATATACTGTCCTCTACACACTGTGACGTTTTCCTTTATATGCTGTACTACGGTTAATGATGTAAATGTTCAGATGTTGTAAAAAGATGCTGAAGAGGATGGTGCAGCGTTATTGCTTTATTCTCTCTCCTTAAATTGCAGATTCTCCAGCTCCTCTGGTGAGTTCAGACAGAAGTGTTTCAGAGCCAGTTGAAGCCAGTATTGAAGACCTGCATGACATCCCCTATGAACCATCTGTGGAGTCTATTCAGACAGATGCAAGGGCTACTAATGCCCCTTCAGCTTTGGAGGAAAAACTGGATCGGGAGTTAAACTACCACAAACATGGGAGCTATAATTGTGAGCACCAGCCTTATGAAGCCAACTCCTTCAACAACTACTCAAATCCTTCCCTGCAAAACCACATGAGCACCTCAGATCACGCATTAAGGCAACCAGAACAAGACAGATCGTCTGTCCATTCTTGGACAAAAGGCGGGCCAGTGCAGCCCACCAGCCAGGAGGAGGCTTTGCATCGCCCCACCACTGCAGGTCTTTATGACTCCATGAACTCTTCCACACCTACACCGTCCAACTCGTCAATGTATGCCAGCACATTGTCTCTGCCACCGTTGAACCAGCAACATCCACATTCCCACTATGACCGCCAACAGTCCTGGCCAGCTTACCCAGTGTTGGACACATCTGCCCCTGACGCCACTATAGGGCGTCTTTTGAACCCTTCAAAGTGTGCCTCGCCTCAGAATCAAGGTACATACAAGCATGTCTGTTTCTGCAGTTGCTAAATGGAGATGTCTGAGAGGTGTTCAAAGCTTCTCGACTGTATTGTGGTTGTACCTTTGTATTGGAGCGACTGTGTGTGTTTTGTGCTCCTTGCAGGATCTCTTTGCATTCACAATGCCAGTGGGATCCAGATTGGAAGCAACAACACACTGAGTATCAGAGGTTATGACCCTTCCCTTAGTTGTTCATCGTTATTTACTACTGGCCCAGCTGTCTCTCCCATCAAAGAAGGCATTCTGAAATACGGTAAACGTCTAATAAAGCATTTCTGTCATGCAGCAGCGAAAAAAAGTTTGATGCATTTCTTATACACTCGAGGTTATAAAACAAATGGTACAGTATTATGATTGTAGCTGTTGTTCTTGCTGAAAAATGATGGAATAATGATGTTATAGAATTCCCCAGATTCCAGTGTGTAATTGTCACATTTTATGTTTTTTCCAACCAACATTTCAAAAAGCCCAACTGTGTTGAATTTTTTTTAATACATATATGACTTTACACTTAAATTTTATTGATCCTTGAGCTCTAGCAAATGTGTTGCATGTTTTCCTTATAAAATATTTGTAAAGACATTTTTAAAAACTATTTCAATTCCTGTGTTGTAAACATTCTTGTTTACTGGCTAACTATCTTTCTGCTTCCTGTGTTTACCAGCAGATAACTAGATATTTTGTGCCACTTTGGCATCTGTTGATCAGTGGAATAGTCTTCAGCTAATGGCAAGAGTGTGAATTGCATCTCCACTCATTGAGCAAAGAAAAACACTTCCATAGCTCTAGTACAGTTCCAAAACTCCACAGGGAACGTTTAAGTCAGAGAAGATTTCATGCTTAGAAAGATCGCGAATACAATAGCCGAGTTATCAGTTGCTGATTAATTTGTAACTGTTTATTTATTCCAATAAATAATAAGGCTGTAGTAGTTATGAATATGTACCACTTCAATGAAGCATGTGATTTTAGAGCAGTAGTTAAAATTGTTCTCTATTAATACATCTCCTTTACACTCAGAACGATTTCTCGTTAGCTTAGCAAGTCTTCACTCATTTATTCCTGCCTTTGTTTCACTAGATGACTATGCTGTGACTGAGCAGCACTTGGATCTGCTGAGGGACAACATTGGGAGTCAATGGAAGCGCTGTGCACGGCGCCTGGGTCTGAGCGAAGTGGAAATACAGACCATAGAGTTCGATTACGTCCGTGACGGCCTGCCAGAGATGGTGCACCAGATGCTTGAGCGCTGGAAAATGAAGGAGGGAAGTTTCGGCTGTACGATCGGGAAGCTCTGTCGTGCTCTAGAGGGAAACATAAAGGTAGATATCATCCAGAAAATACTGGACATCTGCAGTTCGTCTTCTCTCGAGATGTCATAAACTTCTGAAGCTCACCAGATTTGCTTCATTGACTCTATAGTAGCTGTCTTCTGATTTCAAGGCTCCAGGGCTCAATTTAACCAAAGTTACAAAACATTTTTTTAAAAAAAAGTTAAACATTTACTGAAATTATTTGGTGTGGTACTTAACATTATCTGGGTGTCACTTTTTTTAAGATCAAATATTCCTGTTTTTTTGGTTACAAGCTCAAATCAATGACTGCATGGCTTTTCTATCAAACTTGCCTTCATGAGCTCTGACATTTTTATTTGCTGGGTTCAGACTCTTCTGATCATAGGATCTAAAAATCATTGTATATTTTTGTATTTCCTTTTCGAGCAACAATCCTCTATTAGTTCTTATTCGCATGGCAGTCACAAAACTAGCATAAAATCATAGCACAATTTTTACAAAAGTGATATTTTTAATGTAAAGACTGTCAAGTATTTGTATTTTAAAAATTGAATTCTATAGTTGTATTATGAAGAAGCGGTTGAGTTTGTGCGTAGTTGCTGTAGCGTAAACAGAATGTTGAGCCTGTACTAAGAGACAAGCAAATGGTGTGTGGTAAACATTCTTTCTGCCTCCAGTCACAGACAAGGTAACATCAATGAGCCTGAAAGAAGCAGATAACGTAATGAAATACAAATTGTACATAAGGATGAATCCTTGCCGTGTAACATTGTGTGCAGTCAGGAGTCAAAGTGCGTTTCCTTGAATCTCAGTCCTGCTGCAGATTATGTGGTGCCATGAATGTATGCATGAATCCGTGGTTTTCTGTTTGGTGTGTGGACTTACTGCAATAAAATCACATTATCATTAATCTAATGAGGTGTTGTACTGTAACAGTTCAAGCTTTCTGGAGAACAAGCTACTTTTTTCCCCCACTTCTCGTCATTTGAAAATGCTGTGAGTTGGTATACAGCTCCTCAGGCCTGCTGTAGTTGATGCTGCACGACTGACATGCAGCCTCACCGAACACAACGCTCCGTTCTTCCACCACAGATCCACAAGCCTTTTCAGCCTCGATCCTCTGAAATGCTATTTTTACTTTCAGAATAAACTGTACTTGTGTTTCTAAAATTCTTGCTATGTGTTTAATGTGTGCACCAAACAACTTAAATTCCTTGTTTCGACTTTAGCATTTTTCTAATCTTGTTGGTTATCTCCTTAAGCTAGTTGGGAGCTATCAGTAGAATGAATGCCTGAAAACTGGACTGCAAGCTGTGATGTCACCAGCTTTTTTTTTTTTAATATGTTTTCACTGAAAAGCGTATTTCCCTTTAATGCTAGTGACCAGTATTGCAACCACAGGATTAGGACAACCAGCTGACACTCAGTAGAAACATCAAGTTTGACCCTAAGCACACTTCTTCTGTGCACAGTAGAAGAAGCGTGGAATCATGGGAGTTGTCTTCACCAGATTCAATGGTTTTTATTTAATTATTTTATACATTATAGATTAATACGGAAGACATCAACACTATAAAATAATACATATGGAATTATGTTGTAAACAAAAAAGTGTTAATCTTCAGTCCTAATCTACAATGTAGAAAATAATGCAAATAAATAAAAAGCATTGAATGAGAAGCTGTGTCCAAACTTTTCACTGGTAGTGTGCCTTAAAAAGAAACAGATTTTTCTGAGTTTGACATATTTTGAAACATTTGGGGTAATCATACATGTCAGCTTATATAGATTTCACCTTTTTTTAAATTGCTTATTCGCGCAGAAGTTAAAAGAAAAACCTCAACAATAAGTTAGATGTGGTAAGTTCTGTATGGTCGTCTACAAATTTCCGTAAATTGTGCTGTGCTGTGAAATTGCAAAGCAAAACTTCTGCCCTTTGTCTTGGTATTAGGTTCAGGGGCTGGCAAACCTCAGCATTTCCTGTGATGTCTCACACTTAAACCACCCCGTGTATCTATTTGTTTTTGTAGATGTGGTGAATCAGTAAACATCACTTTAGTTAATTGTGATTAATGATGCCATTTATAGATCCTTTATAGATTCTGCTGAGGTGAAACAAGTGGGCATAGTGGTTGAACAGTGTAAGTGCAACAGCCAAAACATGTAAATAACATTGGATTAGTCATTTTAGACAGTGTAATGCAGAATTATTATATATTATACCTTTCAGGCCTTCTTATTTTAAGAAAACCAGACTTCAAAATAAAAGTAAAACTGTAATTCAGACTAGAAACTTTTAAGAGTTTTGTCTGAGCACAAGAACTTATTTCAGAATGTGAGTACTTATCAAGTGTACAACTCGAAACAGAAATACTGTTAACAATAACATATTAATGGACCGTTATGACTGATGTGATGATATGTTGCTTTTGCAAATGAAACATTTTTTACCTGGTGAGTTGAGTAATGTCTTTACTAAACAGGAAAATTAATCCCTCCGCTCCATGGTGGATTAATGATAAGGCTCTAGGACATCAAGGAAGGATTTCAACGTTGTTAACAGTGATTACATCTATTTTATTAATCAGATTAAATGGTGATGTTTCAAATGCACCCTGTCGATCAACAGACTAAATGTAATTAAGTGTGATTATTCAACAAAAGGAACAGGCTTTGCAACACGTTGTGTAAAACAACAATGTTTTATTTAGATGAAATAGATGTAGTTTGTTGGGATCAGCTTATTTGAGAGAAACATTTCTGTGACGGCTGAGGAATTCAAACAACAGCTTGAGGTGTAATTATCCAGATCCCATTCTAGCCATGTTTTCTTTACTAAATGGATTTACACACAGTTACAGACAACATTAACTTCATAGATTTTCAACAGCAATTATCAAACTATGAATATCTACAGAAGCATTATTTGGCTTGTGTTAGCTTTTTTGTTTTTTTTTCTTCGCTTTCCATCTCTTACAGTGACATAAATATACATTATATTGTTCGGCAATCAATCGCATTCCACTGTAAACATGATAACAGCTGACTTGTAGACTGTGCAATGCATATAGACAGAACTGTACCATGTGTTGAAAGTAGTTTCATGCACAGTGTGTTCATAGATAGCTGATCAAGCACCATCTATAGCTATAAACCTGCAGTTTTCAAGTGTAAACAATACTCGGACTGGCATTTTAAAGGAAGTGTTTTTGAAGTGAGGTGGTTTGTAGTTCTCACGACTGTATATGGATGTGCTGATGTCATAAACAAGTCGTCACTGTTTACTTTAGAAATCACAGAATACATGTTATACTCCGTTCACAACAAAGTCATCATTCAAACTCAAGATTACTACAGCACTGTATCAGTTGTATAGTAAATTCATTCAACATAAATACGACTTTAATATGGTAACATAAGAGAAGTGACTCTCATACTTAAAAAACACTAAAAACATCTTAAATAGAACTAAATCTATCCTAGCAGCAAATGTCTATTAAAAATA
Source organism: Acanthochromis polyacanthus (assembly GCF_021347895.1). Taxonomy (NCBI): domain Eukaryota; kingdom Metazoa; phylum Chordata; class Actinopteri; family Pomacentridae; genus Acanthochromis; species Acanthochromis polyacanthus. Next base: position 23,012,737 of record NC_067121.1, read on the forward strand.
ATATTAAGTAGTTTATAAGGCCTGCAACTGTTTGCACAATATTCATCAGAAACATGTTGAAAGTGCAGAATGCCAGCTTTCATTTAAGGGTAGCATTAGCCATGGAATCAGCACTAGGAATACACATTTACTATATTATGAACTTTTAGCGAATAGTCAAAAATGAGCAATGGAGCATGTGAATCCCTGAAAAACACTCCAACCTCAAAATCTATTAATTTAAATGTTCAGAGTTTGTTTTTTTTAATTGTTTTTTTCCCCATTTAACTTGATGAAGCTGGTATTATTATTATCTTCCAGTTGAGCTGGAGGATGTGTCAGAGTCAGAATAATTTAATGCAAATTTGTGCCATGTTAAAATTAAGACCCAACACCTAAAAATGAAGTGAAATGAATCGATGAATCTCAACTGATTTAGTAGCACATTTTAGGGGGAAATTAATTCACAGTTTGTTTTTGGTTGGGTTGAATGAATGAATCAAGCCTCAAAAACAAGTCTAAAATTTAATTTCAGAGGTGGATTAAGTGCAAATATTAAAAAAATATTGGGATTGCAAACTCATCGTCAGTAGAATAGAACAGAATATATATCCTTTATTAGTCCCACAACGGGTGATTTGCAACGTCACAGCAGCAAAGTGACAGTAAGAAAAGCAAGAAAACACAACTATAAATTAAACAGATGAAGTATGAACACTACATACACCCCCTGTCAAAAGGTTTAGGACACTTTCTCATTCAAATAAAGTAGAACCTGTCCTACAACTTTTGACAGGGCGTGTATCTACCAAATTTGGTACACATATGCAGCACATCAGGCTTAACAAAAAAGTCAGTGACAGCCACATTCCAAACCCAACAGGAAGTGAGCTATTTTGCGTTGAATGTCAGATTTTGCCCATTTTTCATTTTTTTCAAGAGTGAACTCCTAGGGGGAAACTCCAATTCACCTCGAATTCGGCCAGTACATACAGGAGGCCTTAATAATCCAAAGTTATTAAAATCTTTTTCCAAAGTCAAAGCGCGTGTCCGTGGCGGCCTCTGGAATTTTGATCCTTCGCCATGAACTTTCAAATGCTGTGTAAATGCCCTGGACATGCTCCAATCTGCCTGAAACTTTGCATGTATGATCAGAGTCCTGCCCTGATCACATCCATATGATGAAATACACCCCCTGTCAAAAGTTGTAGGACAGGTTCTACTTTATTTGAATGAGAAAGTGTCCTAAAACTTTTGACAGGGGGTGTATGTATGCATATATATATATATAGACGTACATAACATAAACTAACATAACGTAAGTGCAGATTCCATGTACAGGTATTTGACAACTAACTCAAAAACGAAAGGAGCTGAAAATTAAATGTACCCTTCCAGATAAAGCTGCCATTCTGTCTTCTGTCAAATTCACATCCGGCATTTAGAGGAGAAGACGAGATGCATAAATAAATAAATAAACACTAAGGCAGTATATTCTTAATTCCTGAACAAGATTTCCTGCAATATAAATAATGTAATTGCGCATTTTAAAGAAAATAACCTGCAAAAATGTTAATAAATATTCAGTCAATTACATAAATTATTATATTTTAAATATTATTATATTTTAGATATTATATTATAAATGGAAATAAGTATCAGGGCCAAGCCACTTTAGCCTGCCCTGGAACCATTTCTAAATTAATGTGGAAGTTGTCTATTTCTGAAGTCCTTTTTGCTCTGGCACACAGAGCTTCAGCCTCCTGCTTTTGTATTTGGGAAACTGGAGTGTTTTGATCCTTTGACAGGTCTCCACTGGTAGCCAGGTTAGTGATGCCACACATTTGAGGGTAGTGTTTGAAGCATTCAAAGGCGTCCTTGCACTCCTCACAGTTGTGCTCCTTGAACGTTACAGGAGGTGGCTGAGCAGAGGAGTTGGCTGATGGGAAGCGGCTGGTCTGTCTGTGGACTGTACGAAGTCTGATCCTGATCTTTTGCTTTGAGCAGCACTTTGAGGAGCACCGCTGGCAGAGGCAGCCCTTCAGACAGGCATGGCATAGTGTACCTATGTCCCTGCACACGATCCTGCGGAAGTTCGGTCTTAGCGTCAGGTAGATGATGGGGTTGTAGATAGTGGAGGACTTGGCAAACATGGCTGGCATGGCGAATGCCAGAGGAGGGATGTTTTCAACGTGTCCAAAGGCAGCCCACATGGACACCACAGCATATGGACTCCATGCAGCAAAGAAGCCAACGCAGACAGCTACACTTAGCTTGTAGGAAAACAAGACCACAAAAGATTAGTGTAATTGATATAACTTTAAAAAACACCGTAATCAAATGATAACCTGGTGTTATTCTGTGTGTCTTCTGAGCAGATCTCACGATAAGACCAACAACATCAATGTGGTACTTCTGTGTCAGTGAAGCCCAAGCCTGCTGGTTTCTACTGAAGATGTCAATCTTTAAAATGAAACAATCAATACATACTTCTGCATTAAAAAAAAGGCCTTTTAACAGCCATGTATTATCCATCCATCCATCCATTTTCTTCCGCTTATCCGGGGCCGGGTCGTGGAGGCAGCAGGCGAAGCAGGTCGTTCCAGACGTCCCTCCCCCCAGCAACGCTTTCCAGCTCTTCCTGGGGGATCCCGAGACGTTCCCAGGCCAGATGAGATATATAATCCCTCCAGCGAGTTCTGGGTCTACCCCAGAGTCTCCTCCCAGACGGACGTGCTCGGAAAACCTCCAAAGGAAGTCTCTCTGGAGGCATCCAAATCAGATGGCCAAACCACCTCAACTGGCTCCTTTCGAAGCGAAGGAGCAGCGGCTCTACTCCGAGCTCCCTCCGGATGTCTGAGCTCCTCAGCCTATCTCTAAGGCTGAGTCCAGCCACCCTACAGAGGAAGCTCATTTCGGCCGCTTGTATCCTCGATCTTGTTCTTTCGGTCACTACCCAGAGCTCATAATCATGTATTATAGTTTATGGAAAAAATATTACAGTTCATGGCCATGAAGAAATGTCACATGCAAGCTTTAACGGTGTTTTTATGGAAAACTTATGATTAATTCACCCATGGGTTGGTCTCTTCGTGTATTTTAAGCACAATAAATAGCGGAATATCAGACTTGCCTTTTAAAAACACCAGACAACTGCTGAATTTAAGGATTTATCTCTTCAAATTCAACATTTTTGGGTGTCTTTTCCTAATGACTATGAAGCATTCTTATGAAGAAGAGTATGTGATGAGGTACCAGCAAATGCAGCAGTAGCTTCTCATCCATCACAGTGTGCCCAGGGCCTATTAATAGGAAGCTGCATCACAGGGAGGATCTATTGAGGTCACTGCCAATTTCTTGAACAAATGGAGGTGTGAGGAACTCTGCCGCCTATAAGAAAGTGCTTTAATATGTGTTGCCATGATACCCTGCCTTCCCATTAGCCACATAACCATAAAATCTAAGTGTTTTTCACATTGATTGGTTCACCGTTTTTTTCATTTGTTTTGCAGTTAGGACACAGATTGGCAGCATGAAAAAAAGAATTAATCACAGATATGAGCATTGTGTTTGTGTGTGCATGTGTGTGTGTGTATGTGTGTGTGCTGTATATCTTAGATGTATTTGAAATAGTGCTAGTAATCCTCCTATGTGGTGTGATTATACAGAAACACAAATGCAGAGGGTAAGTGTGCATATAGCATGAAATTCAGAGATTGAGAGAGTGAAGGAGGCTGCAAAAGTGGCCAATTGTTACCGTCAGATTTTCATCTTACCTTAACTATTAGAATCTGGATGCTGCTCATGTGTGTCTGCCTTGATGAATGCTGCTCCATAGTCTTGCGGGACGCCTGCACAGTAACCAGAATGCCTGTGTAGGACGCTAAAATCATGCAGCATGGAAGGATGTAGCAGAAGATGAACAGCGCCACAGTGTAGGAGCGTGCAGTGGTGTGCTCATTGGACAGGCGCCAGTCAATGCAACAGGCGGTGCCATAAGGCTCCGGTCCGTACTCTCCCCAGTGGGCCAGGGGGGAACAGGCAAACAACAGGGCATAAACCCAAGCGCAGGCAATGAGCAGGCAGCCGTGGACAGAGTTAAACCTGTTTCCTGTGAAAACAGAGCAAGATTATATGTTATTATTCATGCATTTGGAATGATTTTGGCACAGATATTACTTAGTGAATTGCCTTTGGAATGTCACATTTTAAATGAAGATGACAAATGATTTTGGCAATTTGATAAGTCTCTAAGTAGCATTAGAGAGATGGTTCAAAATGTGAACGCCCTAGGGGTATCGTTTCTCCACATGTGAAGTCAAAGGTGTCAATGCTTTTCCCAGCAGTTCATTTAAACTAGTCAGCCTCAGTTTATCACAATGCTGAATGGCAGGACATAACTGTATCTGTGATAAAACCTTCTACCTGCTACAGTCACACAAATATCCTTCACTCTGAATGCAGTCGCAGGAATCAACAAATAATCTATACAGCATACTGTGATGCCAAAGAAGCCTTACATCAGCTGCTTGAACTGCCTCTAGATTCACTCAGGGGAAAGTTTCCCTTTCAGGGTGAGAAGATGTGCGTCACTCCAGCTTGTGTATCTGATGTAAACATAACCTTACATGATGGTTGATGAAGATCGCAATCGCCTCATTGTGTATCCGGAACTGAATATGTCTCCTGAGAATTGAATGAAGCTGCTGCAGCGCTGATGTGTGTGGCCCCCATTCACCGCCTTGTCCTCGAGCAGACACCACAGCACAAACACTACAAACTCAACCTTGGAAGTTTTCTCAGCTGACTGGTTGTCATTGACCTCAGATGGAAGAATGTGTTGTATGAATGATGGAGATCACGATTCTAGATGGAAGTGGGTTGCAACTAATAGCTTCTTGGGCAGCATGCATGCCATACATGCTTATCCATATGTTCTAACTTTGGTAAAGAAGGTCTTTATTTGAGCATCTTGCAGGAATATGGAGACTAGCTGGTGAAGACAAATAGTTTGAAGTTGGTGAGAATAGAGTCCTCCTACCCCAAAAGTGGCTTGAGATACCTCATAAAGGAGCATTTTCTGCTGGAGCCTGTGCATTTTCCAGACATTAGTTACAATCTAAAGGTATCTGCACACGTGGAGATTAGCCACAGACCCTCTTATTTTAACTGCAATGAGAGGCTGGTTGGCAGTTGTTTCCATTTCACTGGAATGCTGAAGGACCATGGGGGTAATTTTATGGATTGATAATCTCACTCTAGTTGTCTGCCTCATTAGCCTGCAGCAAAAAAAATAAGATGCTCCATTGGTGATTATTGAATGATGAGTTATTTTGCATCATAGCAATGCTTTAGGGATTGATTCAGCATACATGCAGGCTGAGATATTACAAAATGAATGCAACTAAAGAGAATCTATCTGTTTGCAGCCTCACATTTAAAAGGAAAACCAGCAATTCTTGATTAAGTGGCTGAAAAAAAGCTTCATTTTAAAAGTAGTGGTGTTTAAGTGCTGAGTAGAGACACTCTTCTGACACTGAAGGGAAAATACACTTGAAGCTGAGAAGACCCAGTTGCACTGCATTAACCAACATCACAAGTAACACTTATTGAGTGCAGCCACTTGACTTGTCAGTCATCAAAGAGAGGCTAATGCGCAGTGCTTCACAGAGGGATAATCATTTAGGGGTTTTTCCCCACTGATAAATCAACAATCAGCCACTTTGGGTTGTGATGGTTAATCCTGTGTCATTTCACTGAGCAAAAATAGCTTCTTTGAAGACTTACCGTAGAGCGGATAACATACTTTAACAAAGCACACCACGCTTAGCAGGGTTAGAGTGGTCAGACTGCAGATGCCAAACAGCATGCCGCAAAATGCGTATATGGAGCAGACGGTTTTCCCATAGAGCCACCTGTGTGGGAGGGCGAGGAGGTTTGAGAAAGAGGCGAGAGCAGAGAACAGAGACAGAGAGGAGAGATCGATGAGGAAGAAGGTAAAAGGGGGAAAAGGAGAGTAGCTTGAGCATGACACTCCATATCTGTGAACTCACACACAATCATACAGCTAACCAACCGTGTCATTAAATGAATCATGAAATATCAACGGGAGCCTGATTTTAAAGGTACACACGTGGACAAAATTGTTGGTACCCCTCAGTTAAAGAAGGAAAAACCCACAATTCTCACTGAAATCACTTGAAACTCACAAAAGTAACAATAAATAAAAATTTATTGAAAATTAAATCATCAAAAACAGCCATTACTTTTGAATTGTTGATTAACATAATTATTTTAAAAAAACAAACTAATGAAACAGGCCTGGACAAAAATGATGGTACCTCTATAAAAGATTGAAAACTATTTGACCAGAGTGACATGATTAACTCAGGTGTGTCATTTAATTGACATCACAGGTGTTTCCAAACTCATAATCAGTCAGTCTGCTTATTTAAAGGGAGACAAGTAGTCACCCTGCTGTTTGGTGAAAAGGTGTGTACCACACTGAACATGGACAGCAGAAAGCGAAGGAGAGAATTGTCCCAGGACATCCGAAAAAAAATTATAGACAAACATCTTAAAGGTAAAGGCTATAAGACCATCTCTAAACAGCTTGAAGTTCCTGTGACAACAGTGGCTCATATTATTCAGAAGTTCAAGACCCACGGGACAGTAGCCAACCTCCCTGGACGTGGCCGCAAGAGGAAAATTGATGACAAATTGAAGAGACAGATCGTTGGAATTGTATCCAAAGAGCCCAGAGCAACCTCCAAAGAAATTAAAGGTGAACTCCAAGGCCAAGGTACATCAGTGTCAGATCGCACCATTCGTCGTTGTTTGAGCCAAAGTGGACTTCATGGGAGACGACCAAGGAGGACACCACTGCTGAAAAAAACTCATAAAAAAGCCAGACTGGAATTTGCAAAAATGCATGCTGACAAGCCACAAAGCTTCTGGGAGAATGTCCTTTGGACAGATGAGACCAAACTGGAGCTTTTTGGTAAGGCACATCAACTCTATGTTCATAGACTCAAAAACCAAGCATACGAAGAAAAGAACACTGTCCCTACGGTGAAACATGGAGGAGGCTCAGTAATGTTTTGGGGCTGCTTTGCTGCATCTGGCACAGGGTGTCTTGAAAGTGTGCAAGGTACGATGAAATCTGAAGACTATCAAGGCATTCTGGAGAGAAATGTGCTGCCTAGTGTCAGAAAGCTTGGTCTCAGTCGCAGGTCATGGGTCTTCCAACAGGACAATGATCCAAAACACACAGCCAAAAACACCCAAGAATGGCTGAGAGAAAAGCGTTGGACTATTCTAAAGTGGCCTTCTATGAGCCCAGATCTGAATCCCATTGAACATATGTGGAAGGAGCTGAAACATGCCATTTGGAGAAGACACCCATCAAACCTGAGACAACTGGAGCTGTTTGCTCATGAGGAGTGGGCCAAAATACCTGTTGACAGCTGCAGAACGCTCATTGACAAATACAGAAATCGTTTAATTGCAGTGATTGCCTCAAAAGGTTGTGCAACAAAATATTAAGTTATGGGTACCATCATTTTTGTCCAGGCCTGTTTCATTAGTTTGTTTTTTTAAATAATTATGTTAATCAACAATTCAAAATTGATGGCTGATTTTGATTATTTAATTTTCAATAAATTTTTATTTATTGTTACTTTTGTGAGTTTCAAGTGATTTCAGTGAGAATTGTGGGTTTTTCCTTCTTTAACTGAGGGGTACCAACAATTTTGTCCACGTGTGTACACCTGTAAAGATTCTGCCCTTTAGCATGTGTCACTTGAAAGCATCACGTCTCTAGTGGTCAGAACAACCACTTTGTCTTTCAATTAACGCTGCAGTAGGTGCCAGGTTTAGTACCGGTGGTAGAAGCTTGAAGTTATAGCCATGGGGTAAAGGGAGAGAGTCAAGCCCAAGTCACTAACAGCGAGGTTGATGATGAAGTACTCGGCAGGCTTCAGGAGGTGTTTTTTCTTGTAGGAGATGTATAGCAGTGTGCTGTTGCCAAACAGGGAACAGATTCCTGCAAGTATAAAACAGGCAGAAACCCCCGAGTGTGAGTGAGTGCTGACTGTGTGGCAGAATACTGAGGTGATAATGTATCTGTCTGTCTATTTAAAGCAAGTCAATCATTCTGGTAAATATGCCTCTTGCCAAGAAGTAAATAAGATACAGCAGATGTCATCTGTTCAGTGAATATAAGGCATGCCATCAGTAAACCATGAGCCTCTTCAATCTAAAGGCGCCACAACCTAAAGCAGTAGGGGGATTGAAATTAATGTGTGTTTTGGTCCTGCAATTTCATTTCATGCGGCTGAAAACAGCAAACAGAAAGATATACTATACTTTTGGTCATGCTAAGATGTGCTATGCAATGGAAATACACAAAATACGCACGTAATTAATGTAAAATACACACCAGAATTGCTACACTTTATGTATATCTTCATCCTCATGTCAGGTTGTTTTGTTGTTTTTTTTATAAATCTTTTTGTAAATACAGAACTCAGTGGTACACACAGTGACAGGCTACAACATAATCCTACAACTAAGGGCCAAGGTGACATACTCAACTAAAACAATGGCAGCTGAGTCAGTCTGGTAGCATTATATCTGTTAGTCCTCCACTGATAGCATGGGCATGAAATCAGACTCCATAGGTTTATGTCAACACCTACTTTTAATGATCTACATACTCCTAATTCATTTTGGGAACTGGACATACAAGTTTCATTGCAGGCATCTGAGAGATCAGGGCAAACATAACGACATTCATATTTTTAAGTACCGTATGTATTGCATCAGAAAATCACACTCCTTTTAAAAGAAATCACACTGAGTGAAGGTAAAGATCAGGTTTTAAGAGTCAGAGAGAAGAAACACCATTAACGACCAAACATTTTGTGGTAGTCCATCTAAATTTAAGTCATCTGACATGAGTTCAATTTGATTCATTTGGATTATTTTTCAAATATTTACTCTTTTGTTTGACTGTAGACTCTGTCACACATAACAACTAGATAATCTAATTTATGAAAAGGAACACGGTGATCAAAAGGACAGTAAAATTCATATTTGTAACTTGTCATAATACAAGACATCCAAGAAAATCTCACTGCTAATGCTGCAGTCATAACAGCAGGTGGTATCCAAAACCCATGCACAGTTTATGCATATTTAACTACCAATACTCAGTGTGAATGAAGCTCTGCAATTTCACTCGTTCCTTAAATTTGAGTCAAAAGTATAATTATTTTGCTGATCGCCACAGAAGTAGCAACAAAAACTCCACAAAGCACAACACTCAGTCGAAACCAAATTAGTATAAATTAGTCCCTCAAAGCAAACTTTTTAAAAATAGGGAATAAAGAAAGTAGCAAAGAAGTAAAGAAAAGTTAATACAGTCATAAAATAAACTTCACAGTATAACTGTGTCTTTCTGGTTTCTTTCTGATTGTGTGCAGTCCATGAATGCATTAACTATTGCAATTTACCAGTAATGCTGCCGAGATCAAAGACTGAGATGAAAGTTAACCTTGCCATGATTTTTTCAATATGTGGCACAGCCATAGAATTCATTATGAGTGGCCCCTTATGTTGTTGTGTCGTAAGCACAGATGATACATGAAGGGCTGCTTATATACAGGTACAAATAAAATACATATACATGGTAAATACAGACGGAAATGATAGATGTATACAGTAGGTAATACAAGAAGGTGAAAGTGGAATACAGAACGAAGTTATAAAACAAAAATAAAGTTGCAAGCCTTTATGTTATGCTGTCTTCCTTCATGCTGTTAATAATTTCAGCTTGAACTGATCATAAAGCTTAACTCAACTGTTCGTCTGTTCAGGAATAATAGCATAAAAATGGATTTCCGTTTCTGTAGACTCAACTCACCAAAAACCGAGTAGATCACAGCCACAGTTATGTCCAGCGGCACAGGTATGTTGGAGTGAAATGCAATGTCTTCAGTCAGCTGCCCCATCTGAAAACAGTTTTTAAGAGCAACGTGAGTAATTGTTCAAGCCCAGATTATATTAGCTTTAAAACTCTGTATTTAAACCTTCTATGTCTAGGGTTTAAAAATTTCAGATTGTGTCTTCTTTGGGTCTCTTATCAAAAAGCCTTTTCTGCTCTGGAAGTAGATGACCATTTTGCAACTCTAATAAAAGAGTCACTCATCATGATGAACCTACAGACTGACCTGGAGCTCCACTCAGCTTTAAGCTGCTTTATAGCAAGTTTCTGCTCATTGTTTAGCTATCACTGTCTGTGTTCCTCTCTCAGTGTCTCTGTTGCTTTTAACTGCGAAAAACAGCTCTATTTGGTTATTCAAAGTTCTTTTGTGCTCTTATGTGCTGCTAACCTTGTGCAGTGTTATGTGCAAAATGTTGTCCATAAGTTGACAACAATGCTCGACAAGTGCAAGGTTAATTGCATATGCGTAATTCTCCCCTTCTATTCTCCCCATCCATCATCTACACATCACTTAATCCTCATTACAGTCATGGGGGACTGGAGTCTATCCCAGCCCACTTAGGGCGAAGACAGGGGACACCCTGGACAGGTCACCAGTCTATCACAGGGCTACACATAGGGACAAACAATCACATTCGCAGTTTCACCTATGGACAATTTAGAGTAACCAATTAACCTCAGCTTGTTTTTGGACTGTGGGAGAAAGCCGGAGTCCCCGGAGAAAACCCACGCATGCACAGGGAGAACATCCATCCATCCTCTATACACCGCTTTATCCTCACTAGGGTTGTGGGGGGTGCTGGAGCCTATCTCAGCTGACTCAGGCAAAAGCAGGGGACACCCTGGACAGGTTGCCAGTCTGTCGCAGGGCTACATATACAGACAAACAATCACACTCACATTCACACCAACGGGCAATTTAGAGAAACCAATTAACCTCAGCATATTTTTGGGCTGTGGGAGGAAGCCGGAGTATCTGGAGAAAACCCACACATGCACAGGGAGAACATGCAAACTCCATGCAGAAAGATCCCAGGCCGGGATTTGAACCGAGGATCTTCTTGCTGCAAGGTGAAAGTGCTAACCACTATTCCACTGTGCAGCCCACAGGGAGAACATGCAAAGTTCAATCTTGGGACGGCCGGGATGTGAACCGGGGATATTCTAGTTGCAAAGTAAAGCACTAACCACAACCCACTGTGCAGACCTATTGAGAATGTTCACATTGAAAAAAGTAATCTTTTTGCCTTTATTATGTATAGGATAGTGGAGAGAGAGACCGGAAACGTGGAAAGAAGAGTCAGGGAATGACATGCAGTAAACGGCCATGGACTGGATTCGAACCATTACTGCTGCATCAGGGACTGTAGCCCATTTACAGGAGAAAAAAAAACAAATCTTATGCATTTACACATGTAGAAGTGATCAAATATTCAGGAATTCAGTTTTCTAGCTTTGATAGAGTTGTGTCATAGAAGAGAGTTTAGTGGATGATTGTATTAATTGCTGGATGTGTGAAGATTGCTTCCTCCAACCACCACCACCACCAGAGAGGAGAATGATACATCAAAATGCCTGCAAGATACTGGTGTCATCAGCACTCTCACTTTTTCATTCTGCTTCAGTAAGCAAAGTCAGATAGTGACTGACAGGCTTTAATCAGTGGATGACATGAGGGTCAGTAAACGTGGTTTAATAATAGGTAACAAGGACACGCACCTCAAACACATCCTCCCATGCAACTGTGATCAGACCACAGTGCAGAACCATCTGCATTGTTCCCTAAGCCCCAGCATTAGAGATTAACAGACATCTGTACTAATGATAGTGTGCCACCAACTGTAATTATGTTCATACACAAATACACGTAATTGGTGTGTCCATTCATGTCACTCAACAGTGCAGAAACCATATTTTTCTGGATGTTTGTATTTACAGACCTACAAAACACTTTGACACTCCACACTCTGAATTACACATGTTGTGTTTATGATGGTACTACTGAAATATGGGCCGGTTTTATTTCATTCAATGCAAAAAATGTCCCCCAACTATGCAGAAAATTCTCATTTATCATGGATACTGTCCTGTTTAAGCATTGAAGAAGTTTACTTGGAGTAGCTGAACATAAAACATTGAATGAAGTGTCAGTTACAGGTGTTAAAAGTATTTTTTTTTCTCTTTAATGAGCAGTAGATTTTGTAATTGGTCAATTCTCCCCTACTTTCACGATTGTGTGTATACATGATTTCACCTACTTTTGAACGGCTTCTGTCCATCTGTTGGAGTTTTATCTGTCCACAGTTTTCCCAGTTCGCAGACAGCCATCACTAACTGTGAACACCGGTTTTGCCACTGCTTTTATAGAGCATCTCCTTCTTAGACAGACAGACAGACAGACAGACAATGTCCTAGGATCTTATTATAGTAATGCTGTCAGATGGAGGGGAAAAAAATGCAAAACCCTGTGAGAGACATTAGAAGTGTAACTAAGTGCACTGTTGGCACCTCTCTAACTTATACATTGTCTGTCTAAATCTGTCACTGATTGGTTAGTAACAGAATGCAGAAGCACACCTGCATAGTCTTGTAAGAAAGGAAGATTGTTGTCATTGGTTGTTGGGTTCATGTCCAAGAAGGAGCCAGGCGGTATGAATAAAACACATCCGAAAATGTTGTGGTAATAAAAAGCCTGTGGATCCATAGAAAATTTAACAGAACAATAAATAAATAAAACCACAGATCTGTCTGAGGAATCATTAGATTAGTGCGAAGATGTGCAGTTATACTTGGTCATTTAATTGTGAGCAGCAATTACAGTCTCCCTTCGTGCGTATACGCGCAAGAACTCATCCAGACGCGCCATTACGCACGCTTTACCGGCTCCAAGACGCTCTAAGCATGGGTACATCCACCTGAATGTTTGAGCGCTTTAGTAAAACGATTTCAACACATTGAAATCGTATAGAAAGACACAGCTTGCGTTAGCCACCTTCTGTCCGCTCTCACCAAACAGAGAAAGAATAGAGGCGCTTGGACAGGATGCGCGCGGCAAAGCAGACCGCTTGTATCTACAGTTAACAAACCCAAGGTGTCAACTTGTCGAAATTGAGATAATAGTTTCACTTTCAATAATTTCCAAAATCAGTCAGTCTTTTTGTGACTAGTTTGCAATCTTGTGTTCTGTGTTTCAGGCCAGATTTTGCCTGTAATAGCTTTCCAAAGGTTGAGAGCACTGACATGGGTGCAAAAGGACAGCATGTGAACCAGACATTTCTAAAGAAAATCCCATCTTGTTTGGTATTTCTCATGACCAGCACTACGCCACACATTTCAGCTAACTGTGTGACACACTGGACCCACATTAACACAAGACCACTTTGTCATATCTAAAAACAAATAAAATGTTCTTACCTTTGGGCATAGATTTACCTAAATCCACGTCCACTGCTGCTTGAGGAAATCAATGTGCCTGTATGTTCCCAAAAAAATGCCTTTCTTAACCTTCCCCTTAGTGGCTGCTGTTTGTCCGGTATCTCAGAGGTGTTGAGGAGCAGCAGCAGCAGAGAGCGCAGCACGCCGCCTGGATGTTACTGTATGTGTGAGTGGTCAGAGAGGCTTCGCTATAACGAGCTGCAGCGTCAGATCTCCACACTGCAAGCTGTTAGTTCGGATCAATTCATGACGTCAATTACGACTGAATTCACACCCACGTAAGTTGGACATTCTCCAGGGAGGCACTGGAGTTCATGGTGCTCCAGGTTAACATCCCTCATCTCTAAAAATTAATTTTCAAATAAAAATGAACAAAGAGAGTGATTAAGTCAGTGCGTCCACTTCAGAGAGTGAGAGTCCCAATGCCCGTTGTTGTTCTGACGGTGTTTCCAAGATTTGTCAATGGTTCTTCCAAATGCAGAAGTTCCCCATACACAGAATGATAAAAAAGACAAATTTTTAACTGGCCTTCTGAGAATCCTCCAAAGACTCCCTCAGCAGTGGCAGATCTTCCATGGGGCCACGAGGGGGCACGAGGGGGCAGTGACCCACCCTGGCAGAGAATTAAAGTGGGTTGTCTAGCGCTGCTAGGCTAGTAATGTGGTTCAACCAGTTCATAAAACTGTGGCTGGTTGACGTTAATGTAACGTTCAGGAAACTTATATGTGATTAAAACAGTAATGTTAATGTTCTAGTTGTCGTTAATCAGCTTTAATTTGACACTAAAACAGACTGATAGTTTTAAATGACATCAGTTTCATTAATTTGTTGAAAAATTCTCATTTGTTGTTGTGATGTTGCTGCTGATTCATTAAAATCAGATGATATATGTTGAAGACACGTTTAGTTCTAGTATCAGAAGTACAAGACGGAAAATGGAAGGTTAGTTCTGCTACGTCAAAGATTTCAGGAATAGAATAACTAAATGAGTCTTTAAGCCTCTAACTTATTTTACAATAATGAAATAATGAAATCACAGATAATAAAAATACAAATAGCAGAGAAAATCTGAGAGAATAATGTCCTGAAAAGTGTATGAAGGAAAAGCAGCTTTTTATCCTGAAAGATCAGAATCAGCTCCAACATCTGCATCTGACAGCATCAAGTCAACCAGAAAGAAAAGAAAAAAGAAAATGACTTCTTTATGATCACTTCTGTTCCGCTGCTCACATTCTTCACCTTTTTAGTGCACTTTTAAAAGTTCAGCAGACAGGTCCTCTGCTTTGGAGTGTGACGATGTCGTCGGTGATGTGGAGACTGAAGTTTCCGTTTCACCCACAGCGTGCTTTAGGACACCCAGGTCAGACTTGATGTTTGAAATACTGACCGACAGCTCAGATTTAACTGTCTGCAGTTCCGTTTTGATGGATGTTAAATTTTCACTCAAAGCTGCCAGGAGCTGGGTCTTTAAAATAACCGTCATCTCGTTACTGAGTGAAAGTAGCAGTTCCTCCTTAAGGTCAGAGATTGCAGCATCTGAAGTCCTCTTCAAAAGAAGAAGTAGTTGATGAAGATGTTCTCCAGCAGGACCAGGAAGACCACGACCAAGCAGCCTTGAGATCTTAGGTAGCGTCTCCCTCAGGTGAGTGTCAACGGTTTTCATGGTCAGGTCTGTGGTAATCCCGTCAGAAACAAAACAGAAAAAAAATCTAGATTATAAATCAACATGTAACCAAAGCACTCTGTGTATAACACCATAGTATAGGATGCAGTTCAGAAAATGTCAAAGTATAATATACTTTTCAAGAATAACATAGTATGGCCTGTAGTTCATAGTATAGCATGTCTGTAACAAAAAAAACGCAGATTATGTGGTTAAAAAAGGCAAAATGATAGGATGTTGCCTAAAATTGTCATGTATGATATGTGGTTCAAAAAATGTCATAGTGCAGTATATTGTCAAAATAGTATGTTATTCAAGAAAACATCAGAGTATAATATGTGGTCTAAAAAATGCCACAGAATAGTAGTTCATTGCACAAGTAAAAATATTGTAATTTTTAAAATAGTTCAAATTCTTAGAATATGTTAAAACAAAAGAAAAAACGTCATAGTAATATGTCAATTAGCATAGCATGTCGCTCTAAAAACGTCATAGTATAGCCTTTGGTCCACAAAACGTTGTTGTGTCCTGGCTGTCTGAAGTAGGTGAGGAGCAACACAAAAACAGTCTAAACACTGGTTTCCAGAGGGTTAGACGAGTGTATATTTGAAAGAGTAAGTTTACAACAACACAACATGTGAGGCAGTTAAAAGCAAACGGGTGTTAGTAAAATAAAAATAAATCAACAGAATTAAAAGTGAACTTCACGTTGACATTGATGGACATTCCAACCAGGAACAAAGTAAAAGATCATCAGTACGAAAAAAAACTCTTCCTGTTCACCTCTTAAAACCCCAAAATCACACCGCAGTAGCACCCTAAACTAAAACTACCAATGGGTTCCGTGTTTTCCTTTCTGAACAATTCAAAGGTCCCTCTCTATCTCCCCACACATCCACCAACCACTGGAACACATCTCCAAAGTTCTGCTGAAGCTCAGCTTCCCCTCAGAAGAAGTGCTGCCAGGTGAAGGAGCCTTTTGAGAGGCAGCTGGCATCGTGATTGAACTGTACTTTGGTCTGTTCCAATCCAGCTTCAGCTCCAGAGACGGCAGGTGGGACGAGTCAACGGAGGCCGGGTGGACGAAGGCATGCAGCTGAGTACAATCCAGAAAACAACAGAGGAGGAGAGCAGCGGCCCAGGGCCAGAACAGACAGAGGAGCATAGTATGTCTCTGAAAAAACAACATAGTATAGTCTTATTTGGTATGAAAAAACGCCATCATATACATTGTATATTGTACAAATAACAAGTCAAAGGAAAGAGACATACATTGTAGAATTGTAGTGAATGAAGGAATTTTTATTATTGTGTCTTACATACATTCAGTATGCCCAGCCCAACATGGGCTTATAAGACACCAAAATAAACATCGGACCAGATGCCAGACAGTAGGTACAATAAACACATTTTAACTTTCATTATTTAAATAAAAAAGTCTGCCGCCTCTTCCAGACTTTACAAACAAATGCAGCCTACCAGAGAAGCGCTTTAAACAGAGAATCAGGACAGGAACTCTTACCTTCTGGACAACCAACATTGGTTCACAAACAAGAATACAGAATGTGTCTGACCAAAAACCTCTAAAGACTCACTACAGCCAAGAAAAAGACAACTCAGCTGCACCAAATCCACTAATCACTGCACACATTAGCGCCATGCGCTAACTGTGGCTAAAGAACCACATTTACCAAGACAACTATCTAGTACAAAGCCCTAAAACCAGAGACGGCTGGTATAAATGGGCTAACAGGACTAAGCCTTCCCAGGCCAACACAAAAAAGATGAGAAAATTATTTTTTAAATAACTTACAACAGATTGTTTTAAGTTTAGGTGAAAACAAAGGTAGCAACAGCACCAATCAGTCAAGAAAAACAGAATATCTCTAAATGGGCTTATTTTTTACAGCCCCAGCAGATACAGTCCGCTTTCATTCATTTCGTTCTTGTAAGTGATTGACAGGTGTCATGTCCCACCCCCGTGATTTACTGATCATTTGGGCCAACTTCAGGCAGCCCACAGGCCTTTGACGCAGCGAGAAAAGGTTAAGCTATGGCGGGCGTTAGCACGAACGAGGTGGATTATTTGCTTTCATGTCCATTTTCCTCAATGTCTTTGGAGGAAAAGCTGGAAGTTAAGAGACTGGGATCACATCGGCCGTTGATGTGAGCTTCTTTTCAAATAAGGTAGGCCCATGTTGACCTGTTAAAGGACTGTGACACCTTGTTTTTGCTGAGGTCATCTGTTGTACTGAAGGTGTGTTTTGCACTACATGTCACCAAACAGATGTAATAAGACAGTTGCAGCAGGCTGTCTGTGGGCAGTCATTGCAGTTGGAACACGTTTCGTAGTTGTGTGTGTGTGTGTGTGTGTGTGTGTGTGTGTGTGTGTGTGTGTGTGTGTGTGTGTGTGTGTGAGTGAGAGAGTGAGTGAGTGAGAGAGAGTGTTGATGTAGAGAACTAAAAAAGTATAGTGTACCTGTAATTGATGTAACTGTGTGTATCATAGGTGATGTTGCTTTTGCTGCTGTGTTAACCATTTAATCGGTATTATGCATTTGTTAGCCCACCCAACAAATTTCACCACCAGCTGCCACTCCCTAAAACACACCAAGAAACACATTAAAGACGAGAGAACAAACTAAAGCAACGGAGCCAAACCCGGTTCAGTGAAGAGAAACAGAGGAAATGTTTGACTGCAGACATAAAGCAGGAAGACACTGAGCTGCTCAGGTGTTCCTGATCACACCAAGCAGTCACCTGGACAGCCAATAGGAACACAGCTTACTGGAAGTCCAGAGGGCTGGCTTAGTGAAGTAAATTTAGTTTAAAGTTGAAGCAGAAAGTTAACAAAGAAAGTTGAAAACCACCTTCTGATACCTGAAATCTCTGAGTTTACACACAAAGAACGCCTGAACATGTCCAGCTGGATGGACGTGCTATACCAGTGTTACTTTATTTCCATCCCATATGAAGAATGCAAAAAGAGGAGGTGCTCTAGGAAGTAGACCGTGCCAGACCCCCCGGCCTGTTCGATGGCCACGTCTGGACCATGGACCTGCGACAGAAGAACATCTGCTCACTGTGAAAGATTATTGAGAGCAGCTTTTTGTGATTTCTATGCAGAACACTATGATGTTTGCTGAGCTGTGAACTATTAAATAACTTAAGAATATGGAATATTGCTACTGTTTATTATTGTTCTCAGATTTATTGATAAATGTATAGAGTGTTGCTTATTGTATGTTATTGTATTTGATTTAAGAATATGGAGTATTGTTACTGTTTATTATTGTTCTCAGGTTTACTATTAAATGTATAGAGTGCTAGTACTTACTTATTTTATTGTATATTAAAATTTACATTACTGCACTGAACATTTCAGATTATTTTACCACAGATCAAGGGTACAGATTGTTGTTGTTCACTTTGTATTGGGTAGTACTCATTTTGATTTAGACTGATTAGCATACAGAACCCTATGATGTTTATGGTTTACAGCTGAGAACTAGTTGCTAAAAGTACAGAATATTATTTCTTATTTTAGGTGTGATAATTGTCAGTAAACATTCTAAGAAGTGGAAATTGACAGGGTTGTATATCGTGCTGTTCTTGCACAATATTTGTCACTTAATTGCCCTCAGGATGCTGTCGTTGAGCTTACCAGTTTTACGTAAAAGGCAGATGCTGCGGCTGATGATGCTGTAATTCACATGAACAAGGAAACAAGTGTACTTCTTTTTCAATCATCAAAATGTTCAAAATCTATTATAAAGTGAAAAATAAACATATTTCCAACATGAAATCGCTGTTGTGTGGACAAACAAAAGTGAATACAAGCAATAATACAAATGATTATTCTTAACCAAAATGACAAAAAAAGTCACAAAAACACATTGATCAATTCTGACCCACTTATGTACGAGTGTAGGGTCCAATCACTCATGCACCTAAGGGTTAAACTGTGGTAATATTCCTGTTACTGTGCCTCTTAGCAAGACTAGATTTTATTTGCCCGGAAAATCCAGACTGACTTTATTTATGTATTAATATAAATACAAATAAAGGCAGTCTGGCATTGTGATGACAGGGGACGATTTCAAAAAGGAGGGGCTAACGAATGCAGCTTGAACAAGAAAGAACCAATCAGCGTAACACGGATGTGACGTACAAACAAACCGACCTTGAAGTCCATGTAGTCCAAACAACAATGGCATGCAGCCGAGAAAGCGTCGCGGTGAATGATTACTGCCGTTTTTCTCACAAAAATCTGCGAATACATGGGGTACTCTCAAGTACAACACTTATTTTTGAAAAGGCTACGCAACAAAAGACTCCTTCTGAACGATTAGCGCTGTTAGGAATAACTTTAAATCGGAGCCAAACCAAGTCGGTGCGTATGTGTAAAAGTTGCTTAAATTTACTCACATTAAATTTACTCATTTGCTTGCTCTCCCCCCCTGGAAAGGGCGTAAGATATTTGATTCACTCACTCAGACATCATATATCGGTTCATTTTAGTGCAACAGTTATCACACCACAGTGGACAGTGTTAACATTTATGTTGTTTTTAACTATGTGCTGCTGGATCTGGATTCAAAATGAAGCACATCGGCATGGTTAAAGTGCCGACCTTCAGCTTCAAGAGCTCTGGAGGGTTTTCACGTCCATTTTATCCGCTTTGGTCACATCTAGCGTAGCATTCATAACGCTTTTAAACACACCGTCCCCATCATTTTCAAACAGGTCAGAACACAGAGAGCTGCTCTTCAGCCGCTGCAGTGAACTCTCTCAAATCAAAGCTGAAAGTCACCTTACAGTTATCACTTCCTTTCAAGTCCCATGTCCTGGAGCATAGAGCCCACACAGCAGAAATGCATGACTGACCAAATACCTTTGCACTACATTGTACATTTCTTTATTTATATATTGTGCCTTTCATCATGTTCCATTATTATTCAGTGTGACATTGTGTCATATTTATTCTCTGGATAGTTCTGCAATCTTTATTGTTATTTAAATTGAAATTCCTTGAGTCCTGTTCCACACATGTCAGTAATAAAGACTTGGTTCTTGAAGTTGAAATGCTTATATCTGAATCTTTATTGTTTCAGCAGTGTGTCTCTTTTAGGCAAGTTTGTAAATACGAATTCAAGAGCATTATTTACCCACTGGAGCAAGGAAGTGCAGCTTTTAATAATTAGAACTCAGTATCAAAATAAACCAATCACAGTGGGTCAGAAGCACGTGTGGTGGCATTTAAAAAATTAATTTTGAATTTGTCTCAGAAAATGCAGAAAAGGGAAACAATCCAGTTTGTCACACCTTGAAGGCCAGGAGGAATTATCTTCAAAAGAGTTATGCTCAGTGAAAAAATTGCCTCGCATGCCATTTGCTCTCCTTCCTCTTCCTCACATGCGTGTATTCACACACACACACACACACACACACACACACACACACACACACACACACACACACACACACACACACACACACACACACACACACACACACACACACACACACACACAAGCCAAGATAGTGGCTGGAACAGATTGAGCCAAAGCTGGAGATGAAAGCTCCATGCAAGGTGTAATAGTGTTGTTCTGGAATTAATTGTGATGGCAACACGAGGGTAGGAAGAAATGAATGTCCACGATAAGATAAAACACAGCGTGGACATCAAAGTGGTCTGGTGGGAAAACAGAACAAGCATTTAGCAGAAACTTTCCCTCATGAGAAAAAGTTGCAGCCTGCCTTCAGCCATGCCCACGAAGGACTTTGAAGAATATCAATTATGCTTTTTCTAAAACAGTTTTACCGGAAACATTGTGACTGCATGTGGAGATTCATTTAGCCAGTATAATACATTTGTATGAGAAATGACAGGTCACTGACTTACAGTGATGTAGATGTTTGCCTCGTTTCATTCTGTATGTTTAAATTTTAGCTACGTGGTAAAAGTTCACTTCTTGGAATCAATTGTGTTTTTCTGTTGAAGTTCATTCTTGACTTTAAGAAAACAGTCTCACTACTTGATCTGTTCCTTTATTATGTCACATGATCATCACTAACTGATGGAATTATGCAAACACGGACCAGAGCTCCTTGAAGAGCTCATACAAAATGGAAATTTGAACATTATAATATCACAGCAACTGGGCTTACACCATCTGCTAATGAAGATCGCCTGGTATCATTAAACTCTGCAGAACAGCTGCTAAATGAAGCATGTGTTTCTTTATTTTCTCTTACCTCCACAACAACATGCTGTCTTTCAATTGTAACTATTAAACTGTGTTTAAGCATTGCCCAAAAGGGCTCAAAGAGACTTTTTGGGAAATATTCTTTGTTTTTGCTGGGAGGGAGACGAAAGCACTCACATCACTCTCATGTACGCACAGTTAAACGGAAGCTGCAGTCAACAGACAGTACAAGTAGAGAAAAAATACATTATTTAGGGAATTATTTAGGTCATGCAGGAGTATTTCCTGTCTTGCTTTAGTGATGTCCTTTGAAATGTTTAACATTAGAATCGAGTAAGTATTCATGAAGCTGTTGTAGCTGTGCAGTAATAGCTTGTTGCTGTGGTTTGCTATAATTTTGTATGAGATTTAGGCGCCTGTTTGTGAATTTTGATTATCAAATAATACTTTTCTCTCTTGAGCATAAGTTTTGTTTTAGTAAATTACCAGAGGAATACATCGGTCCTCTAATTGCTCTTTGGTTTTTTCTAATTGCTCTTTGCTTTAAAAAAAAAGAATTTTTGGTTTGCCCTTTAATCGCTGATTTGGAGTTTAAACTCACAAGATTAGACTTTTAATTCACTTTCGAATTCAATGGAAGCTTCAGAAAACCTGAAAATGTGGTTTGTCTCAAAGATACAGTATAATGTCATGTTGTGCTTTAATCCCCTCTCAGGAGGCAAAGATTGAACTTTAAACTATGTCAAAACAACACTGATAACACTTATTGCCACAGGCAGTAAAGAGGAGAAAAAGAAAGATAAAACAGTAACAACTTTGACTGTAGTTGTCCTACAGCTCATCAAAACCTTGTATGATTTGCTCTCGAAGCCATCACTGCATTGGTAGACGGGTAAATTTTATTTTATCACCTCACATATTGAGGTGTTCAGCAGAGTATTGATTAAAATCAGTGAATTCCTGAGTTTGCACATGAACATGAGGTTTATTGTAATAGTTTTAGGAGGCAAAATCACATGAAGCTTCTTTTTATAAAGGCTAAATCAGCATCAATAATGGTAGAGACCAGTAGTTAGTTTATGTGTCTGTGTTCTTTTCCTGTATCACTGTACGAGCATTTGTTCATCTTTAATGAAATAGAAGTACTCATTAATATTCTCTCTTGCAGTGTTAGATGGACTTCATTTGTCTTTTTCTTTTAATCTTCTCTTTTTCTTATCTTTTGTGCCTATGTCTTCTTTATCATTGTTTCATCCCCTCCCGTGGACACTTTAAAGCTTTAGTATCTGATATGTTTGTATAACTCTTCCATTGTTTTTTATGAATTCTCTCTTCTCTTTGATTGTGGGAGTTTGGCTTTAAATTAGATATTTATTGTACCTCATGCAGGTTTTTTTTTCTAATCTCTCTCACAAATAGAGATAATTAGCAGATAAAAATACAAACAAAGCTGTGGGAAATAAGGAAAAGATAACAGATAGTAATCTCCCATAGATATGATTTTACATTTTTCCTTGTATTCATTACTTTGTTGTTAAAAAGACGCACATTTCAATAATGCGTGGGTTTGTCAGTTTCAAAGTTTCAAGTTAAGAATCATTTTCCTAAACTATGATTTAGTCACAATGAAACTAAAACCAGTTAAGCTTGCTTGGCTGAGATATTTATGGCGAATAGAAATGATGCTTCGTCGTGAATTAATGTGGACTCATCCCAGGAAGAACTGGTAAGAAACCTGCATTTACTGAACAGTCAATGACAATGAAGCAGCACCATGAAGTTTTGGCAGTGGCATTACAATCACAGACTGCTGGTAATCTCCCTGGACTGTGGACCACAGCCTGGATGCTGCTAATGAGGAGTAGAGGAGCAGAAACAGGTAAGACATCCATGAAATAAAGACAGGTCTCATAAATGTACAGCACCAGTCAAAAGTTTGGACACACCTTCTCATTTAATGCTTCTTAATTGTTTGTATTATTTTCTACAGTGTAGATTAATACTGAACATTAACATGTTTTTTTGTTTACAACATAATTCCATATGTGTTGTTTTATAGTTTTGATGTCTTCAGTATTAATGTACAATGAAAAAATAATTTTAAAAAAACATTGAATGAGAAGGTGTGTCCAAACGTTTGACTGGTAGTGTATTTGCTATGGTTACATAAGATAAGGTTTGCCAGGTAAGATAAATTATAAAGTACTGTTACAGCTAGGAGCCTCCACTAAAAGAATAAATTCAGTGTTATGACATATTTAATTTTACATTAAAATTCCAGGATTCCCTCAACTTACAAGTTTCCAGCAGCAATAACCCAAGTAGTCCAACATCTCATCCTCAACACTGCATGTTATGAGAGTTTCAAACCGTATGCAAAATAGAAAAACATGAACACAAGAGAGATGTACAGATATACATTCTCTGATCGGGAGATCAATGAAAAGAGTGAGCTTGTTATTTTGAAGCAGCAACGGAAGCGCCGAAGCCTCGCTGAGCTCAAGCTGCTCACAGCAGGACTGATCTGAGAGAGCTCAGTTGATATTACTAACATTAGTCTACTGTCTGTAAATACAACATTCATATGCAGATCACGCTTATGCCTCTCCTTTAAATATGTGCTTTTATAGGGTGAAACAGAGAATTAAGAACCAAAAGAGGCAATGGTAACAGCTTAAAACTAGAAACACATCAGCTTTTCTACATTCCGAAGCAATTTGATTTGATCAGTGGGAACAAGAACTTTTACCAGCCTTGTCCCATGAGAATGAAATTCGTGTCGTGTTTCAAGTGCAGTGTTAAACATGTGTATCATCAGTATAGAAAGAGACACTGTGAAATTCATTCTTGTGTGTTTATCTTTGGCTTGCATATTCTCCTGTGTAGGCTTAATTAACTGTGACAGAGGATCGGCACACATCTTACATGTTGACTTCCATAACATTTCGTACATTACGCATGCACATGCACAAGTGCTCACATACAAGTTATCCCAAGTAAAGCACAAAAATGTAACATAAATAATAATTGTGAAAGAGAATATGTGTTGTGGATTAAACCTCTTTTAAAAATAAATTAGTACCGTATTTAACGTCTGTACACTACCAATGAAAGTTCGGGGTCACTCCGAAATGTCCTTATTTTTGAAAGAAAATGAAGATAGCATTAAACTAATCAGAAATACAGTCTAGACATTGTTAATGTGGTAAATGACTATTCTAGCTGGAAACTGATGATTTTTAATGGAATATCTCCATAGGGGTACAGAGGAACATTTCCAGCAGCCATCACTCCTGTGTTCTAATGCTACATTGTGTTAGCTAATGGTGTTGAAAGGCTAACTGATGATTAGAAAACCCTTGTGTAGTTATGTTAGCACATGAATAAAAGTGTAAGTTTTCATGGAAAACATAAATTTTCCAAGTGACCCAAACTTTTGAACGGTAGTGTATGTAAAGTGCGCGTGCTGTAATTAGCTAAGGTTTAATGTCCAGGCATTCTATTTGTTCTCAGAAAAATAAAATAAAGCTTTGTAGATATGAATAGTCAATGTATGAGATGGATCTATGAGAAAGCAGCGATCAAGCCCTATTTAGCCTCCTCATTATTTATCCTACTAAAGTTCTGCAGATATCATGCAGAGAAGCACAAAGCATAACTCATTTAAAATTCACGACATGTATCAACTAAAACTGATCGAACACCTAGACGTAAAGTGGTGAACTGAAGGCCAGTGAATGTAGGCTGCCTGCTAATACGGCCACAGTTTCCTATGAATCATGACTCACCTCATCTGCACACATGCTGGGGTTTTCCAGTGGAGATGAAACAACATCAAAAGGTAAACGTTTCTTTGGCACTGCGATATACTGTAAAACACTGGAAATGTAATTGCAATCATGTGCAATAATATATAACTTAATGGCATGATCTTGATGAATCTTGAGAAGTTATATCTCTTCTGTGTGTTCTGAGCAAGATGAGAATTCAAACACAAAAGCAAATCGCACAGGAAACCGTCCGAACAGCGGAGTGCACACACCAACCACATGAGCACACGCGGACCTTTTCTGTGCAATCACAAACTGTCACTTATCTTCAAATTAAATTGCCACAGACTTACCCTTCAAAGGCCGTCTCTAGGACAAGTCATTCCATCACAATAAAGTATATTTTTTTAATTTCACAAAAAACCTCGTAGGTGTTCTGCATAAAAGAATCTTTTGTGTGATTCTTTCTGTCTCATTGCTGCTTATAAGTCACAGGAAAAACATGGCCGTGAGCGCGAGTTGCATCAGTTCAGCTCCATTAGCTCCATCTATCCTATGAAACCATCATTTAAGTAATATAAAGCAGAGGCCAGGAAATATCGATACGTAATCAGCAGAGGTGAAAATATGCCGCCACTGAAGCACATAAAGTGTACATGAATGTGACAGCTAAGTGATTGTTTCCTCCCAGTTTGTCCTAGTTCCACTTTAACCAAGGGCAAAATGAAATGCAGCTTTATGGAGGGAAACCCTCCCAAGAACAGAGAAATGTGTATGAATGTAGAGCAATGAGTGGTTGGTATTGTTTGTACCAAAATGGAAGAGAGAAAAAACTCAACTTCTAAATTATGAGTGTGTGCATTTTCAGTTACCAAAGAGTTTTTGGCTCACAGTCTGTGGGCTCCAGTTACCTCTACTGCCATCTGCAGGATAGCAAAAACAGTGAAGCCTCAGTGTCCAAACCCAGCTCAGATATCATTTTTCAGCCAGAGCTGCCCCCTCTCCCAATCCAACCTGCACCACCTACTGGCAAGAAGAATAAAAGCAGCATTCACTTTGACCTGCATATGTAGAAATCTACAGGGAAGGAAAGCGCTAACTTCTGTTATTTTCACACTTGAGCCACCTGCAGGCAATGAGATGTTGCAGCATTGACTGTTGCATTTCTAAAAATATTTTTGCTGAAAAACAGTTGACTAGACAAGTAACAATGTAGCCACAGAAGTAGAACATATATGCTCATTTCTTTGATAATTACACAACCGTTTAAAAGTTTGGGGTTACTTAGAAATGTCCTTTTTTTTGAAAGAAAAGCTTTTTTTTTTTTTTTGCTGGGAAGATGAGATTAAATTGATCAGAACTACAGTCTAGACATTGGTGTTTGTTGTTACATGTGTTAAATGACTATTCTAGCTGATTTTTAATGCAATATCTACATAGGGGCACAGAGGCCCATTTCCAGAAACCATCACTCCAGTGTTATAATTAGGGATGTCCGATATTGGCTTTTTGCCAATAACCGATATGCCAATATTGCCCAGCTCTCAATTTTCGATTCTAATATCAACCGACACTGATACGGAAATATATGGGCTTGGAAATAATTCCAAACCACAGACATATTGTTACTCAGGCACAGCAAACTTGTTACTGCGGCCACACAACTTGTTTACACGCTTCACGACACAGTTTGATGATGAGATCATTTGCGTGCTGGTAAATGCCGGCAAAATCCAGGCATTATGTTATCAGGTTCCATGATAGGCAAAAAAAATAAAAATAAATAAATAAATAAGGATATTGACAGATATTACATTTTTATGCCAATATCGGGCCAATGATATCAGTGGGCCAATATTATCGGACATCCCCAGTTCTAAAGCTACATTGTGTTAGCTGATGGTGTTGAAAGGCTCATTGATGATTAGAAAACTTGTGCAATTATGTTAGCACGTGAATAAAAGTGTAGGTTTTCATGGAAAGCATGAAACTGTCTGGCTGACCCCAAACTTTTGTGTATGTGCAGTAAAAACATCACATTTATATTTTAAAATACTGGTGCTACCTTTAAAGGCTTTGCATGGTCAAACACCGCGGTATATTGTCAACCTCCTTCACCCTTACGCCCCGAATAGAGCTCTAAGGTCAGGACAACAAAAAGGACCAAGTACAAAACCCGTGGTGACTGTGCTTTTCATGCTCTTCCTCTACAACTGAGATCAGTCGACTCCTGTGAAGCTTTTATGAGGCAGCTGAAAACGTCTTTATTCAGACAGGCTTTTGGTTGACCTGTAGCCACTTTATTTATTTATTTTTTTAAATTTTATTCATTGTTTTTGATGCACTGTACTTTAGCTGTTGCTTACCTTTATCATTTTTGTTTAATCCTTGTTTTACTGTTGTTGTAAAGCATTTTGTGATTTTGGATCTGCAAAAGGTGCGATATAAATACATTTTAATTGCTTACTTAATATTTCAGTATCAGTTTAAATGAGTGTGGCCAGCTAATGATATTCCAGGACCAGGTGTCTGCTAAGCAACTTTGCTAAAACATAGAGAATAGCAGTGCAGCAGCTATTAAAAAAGGGGGAAAGAGAAGTTGTTGGCAGTTATTGGCAGCAGGTAGGCAGAGTGTAGGTGGCAACACTGGTGTGTACAGTTGTGGGTCTTTTTCTTTTCTGCAAGGTAATGTGGCAATTGTCACGACACTTAAACTGGTGAATAAACAACTTCCTCTTGTGGGGAATCTAGAGCTTATAGAACATAAGAGAATAGGTTGGTTACTATGGTGTGTGTTAGTTTTGTGAGGTATTTTGCAAAATAATGTGCTGACATTTTTTACATTTTAGTCTTAAATATTGCTGCTTTACAGTAAAAACTCCTGATTTTCATCACACCCTGATTGGTTTCAAACACGTTTAAATGCATTGAAAGTTTCCCTTCAACCAAATCTGCAACACTTTG
Organism: Acanthochromis polyacanthus; assembly: GCF_021347895.1. NCBI lineage: Eukaryota > Metazoa > Chordata > Actinopteri > Pomacentridae > Acanthochromis > Acanthochromis polyacanthus. Next base: position 23,040,763 of record NC_067121.1, read on the forward strand.
GATTGTAGATCTAAATGAGACGATTCAAAGTATTGCAGATTTGGCTAAAGGGAAACTTATAATGCAGGTAAATGTGTTTGTCTGTCTTTTTAGTCCAATGATGGATCGCTGATCTCTCCAGGGTCTCAACCATAATATACATTGCAATGAGCCGCATTTTCCTCAACACTGAACAAAAAAAAACTGTGCACTCAGTGAATGAATAGATGTTTGTTCTGCAGGATATAATGCCCATGTTATTTCAGTCTGATGTTACAAAGGAAATGTCTGAATAACAGCAGAAGCTACGTTATTAGTCAGAATTCTTGACTGCACACGTACATTTACCTTCTTTTTGCTCTCTACCATTGAGCAATAAGTTTAAAACTTCTTTTGAGAAAAAGTAAAAGGTGAAGTTTCTAGCGCAGCTGCAACAACACGAAGCGCCACCTTGGATGGATCCAACAGTGTGCCACCGCATGTAGCATGTAGACAATAACGGTAGATTTTAAGGGCGAAACATGAAAACTTCTCCTGTGCGTGGGCAGCTGTCACTTTGCGTCTTTGTTCGGCTGTTCAGTTTCTGAGTTAGTACAGTCATGAGGGGACTGTTTTGACGTAGAGTCTTTGTGTTTCTCCGAAGGCTCCTTCTTCGCCATTCAGCAATCAAAGTAGCACAAAGCAGTCCCAATAAGTGTTGTGTGATTGTCTTCGAACAAGAGACGTCACAGTCTTCAGCCACTAAGATGGAACAGCTGGAGGTCAGAGCACAGTGGAGAAGAATTTTGTAAATCTCTGTTTTATTGTTGTTGTTTTATTTTTGAATGACACACCAAGTATAAATCCAAAGTGATGGCTATCTCTGACAAGATAAGCTTGTAATGAGCTTTGAACTGCTTGATACAGCCCTTAGAAAAATAAACAGAGACAGTATCCCAGCAGGATTAGTTGTCTACATGACTGTTTTGCTGCTCCCTGCAAATGTGTAAAGATTTGTTGACTGATAGCAGAGCAGAGTGAAGTTGTTGTGTAACTCAGCCACTTAACACCTCTGTCAGTTATTAACTGGTGTTCACGTGTCTTTTATTTTATTAATGTGTGCTCCTCTCTGGCTTCTGCTGCCTGATTTTCTGTCAGACATCAGTATTTATTACTTGTAGCTCCCATGCAGAGGGAGATTCATGGACATGGCAGGAAGAAAATTTGCAGGTGTGCTTGTTCTTCACATTCTAAGCCTGCTTTGTGCTACTTCCCTTTGCTTGGTGAGATTTTGGTTTTATTTATCAAGATACTGTCAACTACAAACTTCCGTTTCATTACTGGTTTACTGCAAATCAATAACATGTAAACTTTTTATTTTTTACTTTCTAGCCCACACCAAAAATACTAGGTAAGTCTTTTTTTTAATTATTATCAAGGAACAGCTATAGTTGTCGCTTTTTATGGCCGATTTAATGGTAACGTTCTTCAGACTTACTCCCATGTTTGCTTACTTCTTTCACTTACAGACTATGATGTGGACGGTGGACGGGATCTTGACATATTTGACATCAATGAAGGTTTGTAGAAGGAATAATTTTCTTGTTCAAGTGTCCAGATTTTTGTTCTGTAACCCTGTAAATCCAGATCTTTGTGCTTGGTCTCCACAGAGGCAGGACTGGATCTGGTGGAGGGGGACATTGTGCTTGACGAGGTGTGTTAAGTGCCTTTTTACTTTCACAAGTTTGTTTTGTGGATGGGAATTTAACCCTGACTTTTTATACTGTTTCAATATTTGTTTACTTTTACTGGCCACTGCAGAGGCAAACTCGGAATTCCATAATAGGGGATAAGTACAGATGGCCGTTGACGATCCCATATTACTTGGAAGATGACTTGGGTAAGAGTGACTGTCAGAAAATTTAACAGATCCAAAAGCTATTGAAGTTCACCTTAATCCAAAGAATGCCTCTTCAGTATCAGTTTAGAAGAACATGGATGGATGTACACAATATTGTCATATAAAGTATTAGTCCTGTGATATAAGTGAAGGAAAAAAATCCACTTTTTTTGTTAGCTTAACAGCTTCAGTTACAAACTGCTTCTTCTATTAAGATTGTACACAAACACACAAAAATATAACAGCTATAAAATGTAGATTAAAGAAACTAACATATAGGAAGCAGATCAAATGCAGATTCTCCAGGATTAAGATACTTTTTACTCGTTACAGCACCAGTAGTAAAGATGATAGACATAACAGAATTAAAAGTGCCATCCATTGGCCATAATGACTTTTACTTTCAAAATTGTACGTACATTTTGTTGCTAATATTTCTATAATGTTACATACTTTCTGTGGTTGTTTTGTTGCAGGGCTTCACTCGTAATGAATTGTTATTATTATTAGCAGCAAACTATCTTAATACTGCATCCACAGTATAGCACAGTAACTCCAGCAAAAAATACAGAAAAATATTTGCATATTTTTGTCTTTTATTTTGTTAGTATTTCCTCTTTTAAAAATATTTTTGTCAGACTATTTTTGTTAAATGATCTTTTTTAAACAAGCTTAACATTAAAACATGGCTAATAATTGTATCTTAACACTAACACAAACTCCTTTAAGTCTACTGAGTACTGCATGTTTTATGTTCCGCCATTTATAAATGACACATTAACTCACACATGGGAGCCTTATGGGAGTGGACTTAACCTTAAACGTATGCAGGTTTAAGTAATGCAACAGGAGCTTTTCAATGTATTTACACTTTTTTATTTGTTAATGTGAATTTATCATCTTTTCTGCAGAGATCAATGCCAAAGGTGTGACTCTAAAGGCCTTTGAGCAATACCGACTCAAGTCCTGCATCGACTTCAAGCCTTGGAGTGGAGAAGCAAACTACATTTCTGTCTTTAAAGGAAACGGGTAAGGGAAGCAGAATATGCTTTCCTGTAGGGTCAGTGTGTTTTATTTCAAACAGGAGGGTTACTCCTGGGCTGCACAGTGAAATAGTGGTTAGCACTTTTGCCTTGCAGCAAGAAGATCCCGATTCAAATCCCGGGGTGGGCCTGGGATCTTTCTGCATGGAGTTTGCATGTTCTCCCTGTGCATGCGTGGGTTTTCTCTGGGTACTCCGGCTTCCTCCCACAGTCCAAAAATATGCTGAGGTTAACTGATCACTCTAAATTGTCTGTAGGTGTGAATGTGAGTGTAAGTATTTGTCTGTATATGTAGCCCTGCCACAGACTGGTGACCTGTCCAGGGTGTCTTTTGCCTTCACCCGAGTCAGCTGGGATAGGCTCCAGCCCCCCCGCGACCCTAGTGAGGATAAAGCGGTGTATAGAGAATGGATGGATGGTTTTTGAGGGTGAAGATACAAAAATCCCCAGATCTAATCACATGAAATTCCCAAAATTCAGCAAAAAAATATTTGACAGAACTCAGTTTTGGTTTCCAAAAATGTAATTCTAAACAAAATCTAAAATAGTGGAGAAACATACATTACTTTTCAAAAGTTTGGGGTCACTCCGAAATGTCTTTTTTTAAAGAAAAACATTTTTTGAACAAAGAGAACATTAAATGAATCAGAAATACAGTCTAGACATTGTTAATGTCATAAATGACTACTCTAGCTTGAAACAGCTGATTTTTAATGGAATATCTCCATAGGGGTACAGAGGAACATTTCCAGCAACCATCACTCCTGTGTTCTAATGCTACATTGTGTTAGCTAATGGTGTTGAGAGGCTAACTGATGATTAGAAATCCCTCTTTTAAATACGTTAGTGTGAGTTTTCATGGAAAACATGACCACAAACTTTTGAATGGTAGTGTTTGTCCTGCGTTCTCCCTGAACTGACACAGACTGACCTTATAGTCTGCTCAGATTGCGAGACACACTGAACTTTCTCAAAGATGAATGCTTTTTATATTCTGTATTCTTATTACCACAAGAAAAGATTTGAATGATTTATCATGGCAGATTCAATGTGATGTGCGTTAATGCCTTGTTTTCTGTCCAAAAGCTGTTTCTCCTCTGTTGGTAACCGACATGTTGGGAAGCAGCGACTGTCAATAGGAGCAAACTGCGACCGCATCGCCACCATCGAACATGAGTTCCTTCACGCCCTGGGTTTCTGGCATGAGCAGTCCAGGGCAGACCGCGATGATTACGTCAGAATCATGTGGGACCGCATCTCAGAAGGTTCTGAATCTCTCAGTTTTACTCTGCCATGCAATTAATAATCAGTCCATTATGAATGCCCATTCATACTCTCACATAAGAGTCATCCCTTTATGACATGCCTCTTAAGTATGATTATAATTTTACAAGATTGAGAAGGTGTGTGAAATAGCTGCTATATGTTACATCTCTACTAGATTTGCGGAAAATTTAAATTCTAATGAAACAGAAAAATCACTTCAGGCCAAGCAATGCTCAAGAGGTTTATTATGAAGGACTGAAAGAAAGTGCTCAGTTCACTCTGGATTTGATTTACAGCTTCTGTGATAAGCATGTTTTGCTCTCTTGACTGCAAAATCACAAGATAAGCAAAGGCAAGGTGCAGTGACCTGTGCTCATCAAATTGCTAATGAGTCTAATTTTAATCTGTAGTCTGATTAAAGTACAAGGCGTTTTGATTCGTCAGCAATCACTTATCAAAACTTTCACCAACTTACTTTTATGAGAGGTATCAATGAACATTCCCGAAGTCCATCCCCAGTTCAAGAAAATGGATTAATGCACTAAAAATTAATTAAACTGCGCTGACACTTTAGTTTTTATCTGATCTGCAGGTAAAGAGCACAACTTTAACACCTATGACGACACCACCTCCAGCTCTCTGGGAGTACCCTACGACTACGGCTCCATGATGCACTACAGTAAAAATGCCTTCCGTAACGGCACTGAGCCCACCATCGTCACCAAGATCCCTGCTTTCAGTGACGTCATCGGCCAGCGGATGGAGTTCAGTGACAGCGACCTGCTCAAGCTACACCGCCTCTACAACTGCAGTAAGAGTCAACAACCAGCAGCAAAGTTGTGCTTTGTTTTCTGTAACAGAACTGGAAGCTGGAAGCCCCAGTGCTGTTCAGTAGAATTCCATGTGTCATTGCGGTAAACTATAAAATTATCCATCAGATGGCTTATCTCTCGGATGTTTGCCACTGAAAATGTGGCCTCGCTGTGTAACTGAACAGTTTAGTGCAGTTCAAAGTGCTCTTATCCTTGTGTATGTGAGTTTATTAAATGTCTTATAGCCCAGGGCTCCACCTTCCTGGACTCATGCGACTTTGAACGTGAAAACATCTGCGGTATGATCCAGGGACAAGGAGATAAGGCCGACTGGGTGAGGGTTGCCAGCGCTGCTGGAGGGCCCGACACTGACTACTCCAACCTGGGCAAATGCACAGGTGAGAATGATCTCAGAGGGATAACACTTGAAGCATGATGCAGACACACATTTCTGCATTGAAGGACAGGATCACATATTTACAATTGTGTTTTGAAACAATGCTCACATGCTTGTATGTGCAGTGAAAAACTGATCAGCGAAACACAAAGATGGAATTTAGAACTAAGAGATTCTTTACAGAGTTCCAAAATGTGTTTGCTGAGCATCTCTTCCATTCAATTCTTATTGCAAACAATATCCTATTAATCAGTAAGTGAAGGCATGTGTGGTTGGGGAGATATGGTTCCTACAGAGATGAAAAATCCTTCCATCTTACCATCCATCTTTAGGATCAGGGTATTTCATGCACTTCAGCACTGGCACAGCCAGCACTGGAGATACGGCTCTGCTGGAGAGCAGGCTCCTCTATCCTAAAAGAGGTTACCAATGTCTGCAGTTCTTCTACTACAACAGCGCGGGAGCCAACGACACACTGAAGATCTATGTCAGGGAGTATGACGAAGCAAACCCCAGTGGAACATTACGCTTCATACAGACCATAGATGGTGAGTTTTACAGAATCTTATTACTGGGATTACTAATGTGACTATCAGGTTCTTGTTGTATGATAAATTCCATACTTACTGTTACAGGATCCCCTCAGGAGCTGTGGCAGCTGCACCACGTGAGTCTAGACGCCAAAACCAAATTCCGCGTCGTCTTTGAAGGCACCAAAGTAGGCTCTGGACCCGCAGCTGGGGGACTGTCTCTGGATGACATCAACCTTTCTGAGACCACCTGCCCAGAGTTTATATGGCGAGTGAAAAACTTCAGTGATGTTATGGACAACACCCCAGCAAACACACCCATCTATAGCCCCCCATTCACCTCCAAGGAGGGTTATACCTTCCAAATGACGCTGTACCCCAGTGGGAGGGAAGGCTACCCTGGAGAGCTGTCAGCCTACGCTAATCTGGTGGCCCGTGAAGGGGACACAGGACAGATATGGCCATGCCCCTGGAAACAGATGACCATGATGCTGATGGACCAGAACCCACACATCCAGAAGCGCATGTCCAACCAGCGCAGTGTCACTACCGACCCCAACATGAAGGCATCAGGTGCTGCTACTTTCACTGTCAAAAAGACTCAAAACAATTGTTCACGACTTAGAAAGATATCATGAAGTGACTGTTTTTGCTGCAATACTGTATTCAGACACTTTTTTTCCCCCACATTCTTTTAAACAGGCTCTGACCAGTTTTTCTGGGATGATCCTCGCAAGGTTGGAGGTGAGGTCACGGACACAGATGGATCAAAGTATTTCCGAGGGCCAGGCTACGGTACCGCTGTGTATCTCACCCACCTCAGAGCCAAAAGCAGAGATTTCATTAAGGGAGGAGACGCCATCTTCCTGCTCACTATGGAGGGTAAAAGAAATCGATAACAGTACAAACTGAACAGACTGCAAGATATAAACATTTTATGGTATTAAAATGCTTAAGGATGTGTTTGCTCTTGCTGTGCAGCCACCCCATTCTGCCATATATCATCAATTATTTATTCATTACACTATACATGCTAGTTCTGCAGATGGCATTCTTAGGATTATATACACAACCAGTCAAAGGTTTGGACACACCTTCTCATGAAATAGTATATATTTACATTATTTTGTAACTTGTAGATGAATACTGAAGACATCAAAACTATAAAATATATATTCTTTTAGAGTTTTGATGTCTTCAGTATTAATCTACAATGTAGAAAATAATAGAAATAAATAAAAAGGGTTGAATGAGAAGGTGTGTCCAAACTTTTGACTGGTAGTGTAGGTCAGGGATGCGTGATTACATTTATGATACATTCATGATTGATACTGGTGGGAAAAACACTCAAGTTAATCACGGGAAACAATCATTGCCTGATCATTTCATGTTCAGCATCGCTCCTTTAACTGCTCTCTCATTTGCTGTCCCTCTTCAGACGTGTCCCATCTGACAGAGTCCCAGCCTTTGCCTTCCTCGCAACCTTCCTCGCAACCTCCCTCGCAAACTGCCTCGCAAACTCCCTCGCAAACTCCCTCGCAACCTCCCTCGCAACCTCCCTCGCAAACTCCCTCGCAACCTCCCTCGCAAACTCCCTCGCAAACTCCCTCGCAACCTCCCTCGCAAACTCCCTCGCAAACTCCCTCGCAACCTCCCTCGCAAACTCCCGCCACCCCCGACAGGTGCCTCGATGTGAAATGTGAGAATGGTGGAATCTGTGTCGTGGACGAAGGTGGACCTGCTTGCAGGTGAGCACTTTTTGACTGCACTCACTAAGCTGCAATTATACCCATGTTCGAACCCTAAAGGGATCATAATAAAACCAAGTGTGAGGCTGGATGTTCAACAGACATTCAGCTCTAAAGGCTACTGAACAGCTGATGTTTGCCATCTCAGCCTCAGTAAGATTTGTACCCTGTTAGACAATGTCAAATGAGAAACCATCAATAAGATAGCTAAGCTTAGCAAAAAAGTTACATAGACTTTTCCCAATACCTGCGCTGATTTACATGAGAATTAAAATACAAAAAAAAAGACATAAAAAACAAAAGTAACAGTCACAGTTTTTGCTAATACATGGTTCATGCTGCATCAGTAAATTCACACTTTTTTGACTGTTTTCCTTCAATTACCTCCATGTCTGTTGACCCAGTGGTAAATGTGTTTCTCTTTTGAACCTAATGTCTGTTGAATATCCAACTTCAAGACTAGCTAAATGAGAAGAAGATACCACTGTTGTGTCTTTTTGCTCAAGTTTTTGTGGCTCAAGTTACAGCCAGCAGACAGTTACGTCTGTACAAACACTGGAAACAGGACTGCTTGCATGGTGGCAAAATGCACCTACCAGCATGTCTAAAGTTAAAAAATTAACAAGTTATATGTTCGTTTAATCTTTACACATATGTAAGTGTACAAATGATACATTACAGTTTTACAGGGGTCATGTAGTTCACTCCTGGATAGCATGAATGAAGAAAAAAAAAAATCACAAAAGGACGAAAATCTTGATAATTTATTTTTTTAATTGAATGAATTTACCTTGTTTGGAGCTTGTGGTCGGTGAGCTCAGTGCCAGCTTCTGGTCATCTGTGGTTCTCCTGTAGCACTCTGTCAAATACAAGAGAGGACTATTTCTCAGCCATGCACATGAACTTTTTGCAACCTTTAAAAAGTGTTAAGTGAAATCACCGTCTACACATACTCTGAACACTGCAATACCTTCCAGCTCGGAATTTACTTTCTCCTGTTCATCATATTTTCCCTCCCTTTCCAGATGTGCCGTGGGAGAAGACTATTGGTACTATGGAGACCGCTGTCAGCACTCGAGGACGTACTGGGATACAACCGTCCTTGCACTCGCCACTTCTTTGTCTGTACTGGGAGCCATGATAGTGATTACATTAGTCAGCGTCTACTGTGTGAGGAGGAGGTACAAGAATCGCTCCAAGAATCACGATATAATCATGAAAAACATACATGCTGATGGCAAACCCTGAACTTTCTAATCACTTTAACGGAAGAATGGATCAAAAAGCAAGCTGAAAGTAAAATAAATGGGGACTTTTCGTGCCAAACTTGTGAGCTAAATATTGTCTAAACCAGGCTTTAATATATAAAATTATTGTATTTTTCACAACAGTGAACTGAAACCAGAATCCATGATCAAACATGATGTTAGATTGCCCCCTGCTGGTCATTAAATCTAAAAACACAAGTGCAATGTAAGAATATTATTATGGCAAAATAAATTATTTCAAACATTCAGTTTTATAACAATTATTGAAAAACAATTCCCAGACACCATAACATTATATTCACAAATTTAAAATTTATTATACCAAAGACAGGAACATTTGTGTTGTCTCTTTTCCATGTGGATATATTTGTATTACTGAACTTGACACAGTCATGCCGGTGATAACAGTTACTGTAGGAGGGACGTGGGACTAATATTACCTGTGAGTGTCCATGTATGTGTGTTTGTCTGTCTGTTATGTCTGAATGTGTGTGTGTGTGTGTGTGTGTGTGTGTGTGTGTGTGTGTGTGTGTGTGCACGCAAAGATCTGTTGATTAGTGCTCAATAGATACAGTGATGACTACAGGACATCACAATTAAACAAAGTGGAGCAGACCATAGCAACTTAGTGTACTCATAGTTATATTGCATGGAATGTTGGGTTTTCTGACCTGCAATTGCACATTAATACTTGTGTGTGTGTGTGTGTGTGTTTGTGTGTTGTCTTTGTGGGTCTATGTTGTAAGAGAAAGGGGGGGGTGACGCCTCCATAACAGCAAACAACACATCCTCCCCGCCACTAAAAACTTCACCGACATACAGGTACGCAGTTCCTTTAAAAGCATCAGTATACAACATTTCTCTTATTTACAATCATTGGAAAAAAAAAATCACCATTTCTCTCAGAGAAGATTAGTAAAAGTGACTGAGTCACCATAAAGAGTATGCAACTCCTAGGAGTTAGTATTGCAAATTTCTACAAAAAATTTCTATGCCATTTTACAGGCCAAGAGCCATGATTTACTGAAGAAATACAGTATTTTAAGTGCCCTATCTACAACAGTTAGGTGTGGTATTAATGGTGTACCATTCAACATAGTTCACTGATAATAAAAAGATTATGTGTCTTGTTTTTAAAAAGTTCTTTCAGCAACTTCACTGCTTTCACATTAAAAGATATGGTAAGTTCTTACAAAACAAACAAACAAACAAACAAACCATGGAATTGTTATCCATATTAACAAGTGTTGTGGCAAGCTAATGCTATTGCAAAGAGACTAGTGTTGATTACATACTCAGCTGGTTGTCTAATGTAAAAATAACGTTCCACAGTCTGTGAGAGAAGGGCACGACATGGACACGAGGAACTGTGTCCACAGGCTATTCAAGAAGGTTGAGTATCATTAAAGGGCTCATTTGCTTGTTTTTATTCTATGAGTTGCTTGGGTGGAGCAGGTTACAGTGCATGTTTCTCCAATAAAGAGGCTGTGCAGAGCTCGGGAGGCTGTTTAGAAAAAGCTTGATGAAACTTCTTCGTGTGCATTTTACAGCCTCTTGAGGAAACTCTTGTGTTTGTGTCCACATATGGGAAAATCAGACTGATGAAAAAGGAGATGAGGCTGTAGCTTGCTGTTCAGAGAGGGGTGTCGTAATAATCCGTGGGCTGATCGGTTCCAGGCGGCTTCTGCTGTTTCTGCTGATGCTGCTTCATAATTTCCTTCACCTCCTCCTCCAGCTCGGGGGGGATGATGAACTGGTCGTCTGGGTCGGGTTGGGCTGGAGCTGTGAAGTAACCCCCGGACTTCTTAGAGGGAGCGTCGGCAGCCACCTCAATCAGGTTGTGGCTCTTTTCCTGGCGTGCCACCGACCCATTGACCCTCCTCTTGCCTGCCAGCTTTCCTCCATCCCCACCGGCCACACCAACGCCCTGCCATGAATCCTCCCTCTCAAGCCCGTTCTCTGTCTCCCCGTGACTGATGTCAGCTCCGTCCTCTAGAGGCTCCGGGGTGCACGGTGGTGGAGGAGGTGGGGGGAGAGTGAGCAGGCTGCGCTCCTGACTAGAGGATGGTGGTATCGATGTTTGAGGAGACGAGGACAAGGAGGAGTCAGCTTTCAGGCAGTGGACGTCTGCCTCTACTTCCACACGGCTCCCATTTGAGAAAACACCAGCGATGGGCTCTTCGTCCTCGCTGTCCAGCCCGTTGTCAGACAGGGCGCTGGAAAAGGTGGCACTAGATAGCTGCCTCTGAAAGGATCCTGCTAAACAGGCAGGATGGAGGGCACAGCAGCTACGGGTAGAAGGCAGCTCTGAAGCTGGGAACAGATACTGGCAGGGCTGGGTAGCTGTGTGGGCCTGCTGGTGCTGTAGGGACATCAAGTGGGCCTGGTGGTGCAGGTGGAGGTGAGGGTGGTGGGGCTGCTCCTGTAGGAGTACCAAGGAGCTCTGTGGAGGCTCATCAGATGAGGCCGTGGAGCCCACCTCGCTGCTCATCTCACTGGTGCTGATCTCACTGCTGATCTCACTGCAGGAGGACGGAGGAACAGGCAGAGAGCCGTCGGAGGGCCGCTCTTTGATGGCAGAGGATGAGGGAGGATAGGGGCCTAAGCCGGGGCTCGGAGGAGGCTGGGGAGGCTCAGAACAGCAGCAGGAGCAGCAGTCTTCGCTCACACTCAGCTGGACCACGACAGCGCTGAGGCTGTCGGTGCAGCCGTAGCCCTGCGCCAGCGTGCACAGCTTTTTAGCAGCAGCCAGGCCGTCTGGGACGTTGCGAACGGCCTCCACAGCTTCGGTGGGAGACACGGCATCCCACAGGCCGCGGCTACCCAGGATGAAGAACTCATCCTGAGGAGTGAGCGTGACCGTCTGCACATAGGGACAAGGGATGACGGAAGGGTAGAGGAAGGAGTAGCCCATAATTCGCGTAGAATCAGTCACGCCGTTCACCTTGTTGTCCTATGGGAAAAAAAAAAAGCAAACAAATCAATGCAGTGCACATCGAAAAATTTCAATTACATTCATGTAGTTTGCGCTGACAAAAATCACTCATTGAATCCATCCTCATCTACAACATGTCAACCTGGTTCAACTTCTTCACCATCAAACACAAAACAAAAATCTCCTGAATAATAAATCAGGCCAGTAAAATTACTCAAACAGCCCAACCTCCCTGGTGTGAACTGTATAGAGGCTCAGTGGTGAGGAAAACCACCCTCAGGAGCCCTCACATCCCCTCCACCACTCCTTCACGCTGCTGCCATCAGGGAGACGCTGCAGAACCCCACTGGCCAGGAAAAACATCTACAAAAAACCTTTCTCTGCAATAGCTGCTCTTAGTAACACAAAATAGACTGTACTGCGTTTCTAGTGCTTTAACTTATTTCATGTGCTTTACTTGCTTTTATTTATTGTACTATTTTGGATGTGTGAGGGGGTTTTCAATGTTTTTAGACTTACAGCTGTGACAAAAGACGAATTTCTGTTTTTACTTGGAACGGACGATAAAATTATCTATCCATCTATTACGATGTGCTTGGGATCTCTACCTCAGTGATGATAGCCCTGTGCTGCCGGATCCTGCGGTATTCGTCCTCGAGCCCGACATTGTGAAGCAGTGACAGTGACAAGGGCTTTCCGTCACGGCACAGGATGGCCTGGCACTTGCCCACGTTAGCAGCTGTGAGGGTGAAGCAGCCGCCAGGATCGGTGGGGTCGTGGCGAATGTGACACAGAGCCGCCGAGCCACCCAGCTTCTGTCCTGCAGTTCCAAGTTTCCTGCAGGGGCAGAAGAATGAAGATGCAGCAAGATGGAGGTTGATTTTGCACATTAGAGTTCTTGTTACAAGGATTTGAAATTTGCAGCGTGTAATAAATGTTTTGTACAAAAACAGAATGGCAGATTAGAGGAGGAAAAAGCACACAGGAAAAAATGCCCCCCTCAAAACAAGAAAAAAAACGTATTTCAAGGAACTTTTACCATTAAATGAGTTGAAAAATCTGCCAATAGAGCAAGTGAAAAATGTACTGGTAAGATTTCTTGAAATAAGATATGATATTTAGAATATTGAGATCTTAAAATTAGCTGGGAAAATTTATTTTAAGCTATATTTTACCAGGATTGTCAACCTTAGGCGTCTTAAAATAAGCTAAATATGTTTAAAAAAATAGTAGTTTTTCACTAAAAAATAGATTTTTGCTTTCATGTAACCTCCTAATTTGAGCTGTATTAACCCTCCTGTTGTCTTCATTCATGGGCACCAAAAAAATATTGTTTCCTTGTCTGAAAAAAAAAATTAACAACAAAAAATTCCACAAATTTCTGATAATTTGCAAAACCTTCAGGAAGAAAACTCCAATAATTCCTTAAAGGTTTCCAGTAAAAGTTTTATTTTTAAAAATCCCACAAATTTGATAACAATGAGTAAAAATCTTCCCCAAAAAAATCCTAAAAATGTCTAAAATGATTACATATATATCAGTAAATCTTCCAATATTTTCTTTAAGAACATTCCCAAAAAAATCAACCAAAATCCAGCGAAATTGGCTGGATTTTGTTTGATTTTTTTGTGAATGTTCTTAAAGAAACATTTTTTTCCCACCAAAAAATTTCCCAAAAATGTTCAAAATGTGGACATCAGAAGTTTCATTGTGAAAATCTATATTTTTCAACATTTTCAAACTTTAAAACGGATCAATTTGACACTCATTACGACACGAGGGTTAAACTTATTTTGAGGTTTCTTGTAAAATGCAACTCAAAAAAGATTATTTCCAGATTGTTTGACTTAACAAGATATTTAAGATACATTGTCTTAAAACAAGTCCCTCTATCTTACTGAAATGTCACTTGTTAAGTGAATTTATCTCAAATCGAGCGGGATGAGACATTTTAACTAAAAAAATAAGACAAATAGACTTGGTGAGATTTTGAGTTTCTGCAGTGCATAAATATGTGTTTTGAAGTCTGCCGTGTACCTTTGCATGACGAGGAAGGTGTTGGTCATGTAGTCCTCTTCGCTCTTGGTTTTGTGTAGTTCTTCAGCCAGCACATCGTTCATTGTGCACTGCAAGAGGTAGGGCACTTCCACATTTCTGTCTCCGTCAAACACGCCATACAGAGCTTCACGACTCCCACAGAAACTGTTCACTGAAAGGGCCGCAACACAGAGTCTGAAACGAGAGAGGAATGTGCTCTGTGAGGAAACAATGAAGGCGTCAAAACCCTGCTAACTCCTCTGTTCACATATTGATTGTGTTCTTCCACACACCAATAACCAAGGAAACAATGCATTCTATGATTCAGCTGACTGAGCAGCAAAACCTCTGTCATCATCTCATCAAGCATCACCTACAAATATGAAAATGTGCACAGAATATGCGCCGTTGCTCAAATCTTTTCTTCGGCACGCACATTTAATTGATTTGGCAAATTAGCCCACAGAGCGGTGCTTTGGCATGTGAAGGTGCACGATTCCTGCTTTCAACAAGCACTGCTTTAAAATTTCCTTCATTAGAGTCATGTGGAGTTCACAAAGTGTGGCCTCAAGAGGTTCTGATTAGTGAGGCTTCAATGGATGAGTGCGACGGTCGTGGTTGTTTCATCATTGACTGAATTCTACTTACTTGTTCTTGACGCCCGAGGCCTCTGTGTAACCATGACTCCACACAGCAGGCCCTCCAGATGCCTCATTCGAAGAAAAGGTTGGAGGCGGATCAATACGGAAACAGCGAATGTTACTGGAAAACAAGAAAAAGATCAATTTCACTGTATTGTGCTGAAGCATCAAGACAAAAAATAAAACCACTGAGTGTTGCATTCTTATTTCCAAATCACATAGATATACATTAAATCAATGTGTGTATAAAATAAACTAAATCAGATGCGCAAACTCAGACTGAAGTGCAACTTGTAGTCTCACTGACAGAATAACAAAAGACCTTCAGGATAAGAACGACATACTTAAGCTGCTCGAGGGTCTTGTGGTCCAGGTTGAGACGAGGGTTTCCAGTGAGGTCCAGCTCCTGAAGCTTTGGAGGCAGATTTTCCGGCAGAGTAATCTCACTCAGCTCATTACAGCTCAGATCCACGCACTGACAACAGAAGACAAGATGTCAATACTCACGCAAATTCACATTCGGTGAAAGCTTAGGGGCTCGTACATGAGGTGTGTTGTTGCTGCTGGCTTACTTTCATCTCCATCAGCTGCATGACCTCAGGAAAGACCTCAATAGCATTAGAGTGGGCGATGAGTGTATGCATGCGCCGGCAGTTCATAATGGTGGTGGGGACGGTCTTCAGCATGTTTCCGCTCAGGTCCACCTCTTCCAGCTCCTCCAGCTTGGCCATTTTACTGAAGGGAAAGCAGTAGGTGAGCTTGTGTGTGTAAAATAGTGTTGAATTGCCTAATTGGTTAGTTAGAAACAATTAGCTTATTGATGGCAGCTGTTTCGGTCATAAAACCCTCGCCTTGCTTGTCTGTTGTGCAGCGGCTCAGCGGAAGCTTCCATGTTCGACAAGATTGACTCTGAAGATTTTCCACTTAAACAATAAAGTTTTACAAAAACAAGGATAGAATCTTCTCATGCTGTAAAGCAATGAAGTCGGACCTGAAAACAAGTTTTCTTATCTCTGATTTTCCACACAGCTGTTGCATTGCCCAATTCAGTGTATAAACCACAGGCTGTAAAACCAGTTTGAGTCGACCAGATAAACTAAACTTTGTTGCAGCTTGTGGATGTTTGTTTTTAAGCCCTGACTGCAAGTAAAGAGCTGTCTTGTAGCAGTTATTTTATCCAGTTTAAGCCTGAGTGTACTCAACTTACTTTGGGGGTCCATTTTGTAAAATAAAAACAGTTAGGAATCACTGATTTGTTATTTGTCGAGGAAACACTGGCAAACATTCACTGATTCCACCTTCTTAAATGTTTTCTCGACTGTAAATTGAATCTCTTTGAGTTTTGGTTTTGATTGTGATGGGATTTGTTCATCACTATCACAAAAATTTACAACAAAATACTACATATTGGTTAGTTGGAGACATAGTGTAAAATATGAGTCAGAAGAGAGAAGATTTCAGTTCTTTACCTGGCAGGGAAAGTCTGCAGATGGTTGTAGGCCATGTGCAAAACTCGCAGGTGTGTGTGGCCTGTTAGCATGGGCACACACTTGTCTGTCAACCGATTATTGGTCAAGTAGAGCTCCTGCAGGATGCTGTGGCTTTCCTCTGATAGAGTGGATGGTGGCAGGTGCTCCAGCTTGTTGGCCGATGCATTTACGCATCGTAAGCTGAAAGCAAAAATTGAAAGTACAAACTCATTTTTGTTCTCCTTCAGACTGGGACATAAAAAATTGAGATGAATCATTTTAATTCCAAACATCAACATGACATCTCTGACCCCACCATTAAAATATCTCCCTCTTGTATTTTATTTGCCCGTCATCCTTGCCCTTGGTCATCTTGTCCTTGGTTAAAAATTCCTATTCCTAATTTCTGTCCTTCATCTTCATATACCTGCATTTTGCATACACTTAATCTTCTTGTCAGATGCTGGATGCATATTAGTAAGAAGAAAAAAAAAAGTCCCCTCCAGCTAATGATTAATGTTACCTGTCAGATTTGAGGAACAGGTTGCACGGCAGCTCCACCAGTTGATTGTGCTGTACATCTAAAACCTCCAGCAGAGGGCGCTCCACTCTTTCAGGCAGCCTCTGCAACTGGTTATGTCCTGCACTCAGCTTCCTCAGACTGTTGCTGCATAACAACCTGCAGCACATATACAGATGGTTGGGTCAGTGCTAGAACATGAAAGATAAACAGCTAGACTATTATGAAACTGCAGAGATAGAGACAGAGAGACAGATAGATAGATGTTGGTGAACAGGTGACGCATAATTTATTTTTTTTTCAAACACTGGCTCACGACTGAGGAGACTGTAACTGAGGAAGGCTGAAACAGTAATGGAAATGAGGATAGTGCAGGAGGAGGACGGGGGTGTGGATGAGGATGGAAAATCAGAAAATAGCAGCGCCTCTAGTGGAGCCTGCAGCTGAAATTCATCATTCTGACACTTATTGGGTAAAAAATAAATCTGCAGACAATGAGGGGTACCAAGAGGTAGAGGTAGACAGAGAGAGAGGGAGAAAGGGGAAAGGAAGGGATGCAGAGGGAGCAAAGCTGACAGAGTCGATGCGAGACACCGAGAAGGGGAAGATGTGCATTTGAACTGACCTTCTAAAAGGCTATATAAAGAGGAAGGGAATGCACGAAGGCTGCGGACGTTACAGGGTATCTGTGTGATTTATGGCGCTCTATGGGGGATAGATGGCTGGCTGACAAAGAGCAGGGAAAATAATGCAGCATTGTACTCCATTTACGGGCTTACAGACACATTTGCTGTGAGAGAGAGAGACTCACCGTGCTGGGAGCTCACTGATGAGGTTGTGGCTCACGTCCAAAACTTCCAGCTTCTTCGCTTCACACAGCCAGTCTGGCAAGGACTCCATATGGTTCCTACAGGAGAAGAAGGGGTGATGATGATAAATTATGTGTAATTTGACATGTTCGGTACTGAAATACTATATGGATGCTGCTTCAGATTTGATAGAAAACTGGCTTTTTTCCCCACTTTTTTGTAATATTTTAGGCTTAGTTTACCGGATAACTGACGTCTGAGCTTTGGAAATGCAATATAATCTTAGGTGTGATACTCACTCAAAGTGTTAAAACAATTCAGTACAGTACTCCTTCAGTGCATTTTTATTGCCAATAACAAGGTAAGTACGAAGACTTTATGTCATTTACAATCAAACCTTGTATCAACCTTGTACGGTTAAAGAATGACAGCTTGCTAAGTTGATATTCCAGCACACTTGAAAAGATCCTTTTACTGTGTAGCTCCCTTATGCAGTTACATGATCTTCAAAGCATCACTTACACCGAACAATTAGTGCTCTTGTACAGCAAAGAGGATGTACTGCAAATGAGCTACACTTTTTTTTCTTTTTTTAACAGTTTTAATTAGTGTCTAATTCATTTTTTTTGTACTTTTGGATTTTTCCTCACCTTGAGATATCCATGTAACTAAGATTGGAGGGCACAGGACTGACATCCAGTTGTCGTAGCTCTGTAGGGAGAAATCCAAACACATTAACCTACAGCAAGGACAGACGCGGCCTATTACAAAGGCAGGTGGATGGAAAATGGAGGGGAGCATTTGGGAGGGGGGAGGATGTGATGACAAGTTAGAGAGGAATGATGAAGAGAGACGATGAGACTGCTGCACTGATGAGAAAAAATGAACGCATGCCGATAGCCGAGTGTAGGTTAAAGTTCGGCACGGAATAAAAAGAGTAGCATTTGTTTATTATTTATCAGAGGAGAGAGATGTAAATTGGCGACCTCAGTTTAGGAGTGCGGTAGCGAGCAAGGGAAGTGGATCTCTCTTGACTAACCAAACATGATTGCGCCTGCAGATATCTTGAGGCCATGCGTGCTAAAACTCACCGTTGCTGGAGGCGTAGATGCCCTTGAGCAAGCAACCCTTGGCCTTGAGGCCGGTGATGTGGTTCCTCTCACAGTGAAGCACCTCCAGCCGGGGAAAGACCGAAGCATCCAGGTCTGTCAGCCTGTTATCCCTCACGTCCAGCTGGGTCACGTGCCTCAGCAGGTCAGGCTCATCTGGCACCATGATGGAGATCTTATTCAACCTGACAGAGGAGGCAGGGAGGAGACAAGGGTTCATCTCCAATTGGATGAGGTTGAATTGCTCAGGCTGTGGCCTTTTTTGTAAAGAAGGGAACATGCCTTGGGTGATTGCTGATATATTGTGCAGTTTCATTGGTGTGTTTCATACACTGTTGTTGTTGATGAAAAGAGGAAGCAGGGACAAGTTAATGGGTTCGATTTGTAACACGAAATGTGAATTTGTTGCATCGTAAATGACGACCCATATTTGATTATTATTGTCTACTGCTAATATCTGTATTGTCTATGTGTTTGTGTTATTCTACTCTATAAACAAACTACAGCATTTGGTTTTCATCATATTCAAACCAAAGCAACAAATAGTTGCTTAATTGGCTCTGCCCTGCTTGAATGATAGACAGCCCTCTACTCTAAAAATCCAGTGATAATTTTCTTCAAATTGCTTTTTGTCCAAAACTCAAAAAAGCTGATTTTAAAATGACAAAAAGCAGGCAATCCAAGAACAGATGTCTGACACATGACTATCGACTCATTACTAACTTTCTAGCACATTTTTAGGAAACAAAAGTTTCTAAATCCAAAAAAAATCTCATCAGAGATATCAAGAGATCATCGTCTAAAGACGTGAGAAAAATAATACACAAATTTACAAGCCCTGTTTAAACAAAGCCAGAAGGAGTGAAGCATTAACAGAAAAATAGTGCAAGTCACTGCAGCTCAGTGCTTTTCTAGACAACTGGGAGACACCTGAAGGAGCCACTGCGAGCAAATGATTTCTTGACTCCGTGCTGTCTGACTGTCTGCTTGTGTTGCTGGCTTCGTCCTTTTGTTTTTGTTTCTGTCATTAGTGGGATAACATGTGTCATTGAGTGCAGTACTTGGGACACGCATGACTGGGGGCTCAAAGAGTTACTTGACAAAGTTACTAGAGTTCATTCATACAATCTTGAAATAATCTGCTGTCATTCTCGTACCTCAGATCGATGTGTTTGACATGAAGCAGTCTGAAATTCTGCAGGGTGAGTGTTTCCAGGTGGTTTCCGGCCATGCACAGCTTCTCCATGGAGGACAACCGCTCCAGCACCTGGGGTACGTGGTTGAACTGGTTGAAGGAAAGTCCCATGTAGCTCAGCCTCTGGAGCGATCCCAGCTCGTCGGGCAGGTCATTTAAACTGTTTCCATCTAACAGGAACGTCTGTAAACTGAGAGAGCAGCATAAGTTTAGACGAATAACTTCATCTGTGACAGAGATAATAGGAAAGATGGCATTTTAATGAGGAATTATTCGTATTTTGATTAACAGTGTAGCAACAGTGACTTGTTTAACAATTTCTGCAATCATAACCAGTAAAGTTAACATCCAGCAGATGGCAGTAGCAGCATAAATGCCCTACTGGCCACTTGAGGAATTTACAGGCATACCAGATCATTCCCGCAGATCAACTTCTCATCTTTCTCTGTTTCAACCACCATACCTGCATGTTCAGTATAAATTAGGTTTGGAGTTGAAGCACATGCACAATCCAAATTATCGGCTGTGACCCAGATACTAAATGACTCCCTTAATCCCTATTGTCAGAGTGGAATAAAATGGACTAAATAATGCATGGATTTTCAAGTTCAAGACTCTGACAGTGATTTAGAAAAGACTTTAGATCTAGTAAATATTTCTGACACTCCTCTAAAGAGTGAGTAATAGGGCTTTTCCACAGGAAAGGGGGCTGGAGCTGGAGCTTGACCAAAACCTACAGTCTTCTGAGCATTCCCATGAGAAAAAAAATGGTATTCAGCCAGAAAAATCAGCTATGTTCCATCTTTTTGAAAGTGTTGGCCTAGAATTCAGAAACATGCAATCTTTTTGGAGGCAGGGTAACACTATCATCTCAAGCAAACTGGATATCGTCTCTCAGCCACCAGGACCGAGTGACAATTCATTTCAAAATGTAATTCAGCGGTCCATCGAAAAGCCTCAATGTTTTGCTGCCAATACAACCCCCAGGAGGAAATGCCAACTATGTGCAAAGAAACCTAAAGGTGTGCACCAGAATACAGAAGGAGATGGTCAAAACTGAACTCTCCACAACAACACATCATCTCAGTAACAAGGCAAAAAAGATTACAAAAGACAACAGAAATACAAAACAGTTAAAGAGTGGATTAAAAAAAACACAACACACACACACCAGGAGCAGTCCATGATCAAGGCAAAATGGCACTAGCAAGCACCGCAGTTATGATGTAGTTGTTATGACATGTGACAGTTGCTAGGTAACTTGCACATTTGGCTATGTAAACTTTTAATACCGAACAGGCAAAAACGCGGTTGGCTTGTGAAAATGTTGACTGGTTGCCAAGCTCTGGGATGGCACTGATGCAAGCAAACATCAGCCTATATCAGCAGGAAAGATCCGGGACGGTAAGTGTAAATGTTGGGTAATTACCAGTCTCAAGCAGTCAGTAGTAGAAAAACAAAAGGTAATACCAAAACTAAATCAATAGTAAAGTAGTGTTAAAAAGAAAAATGACTTGTGAACTGTAGATCAGGTATATAGAGTCTCTGACTTTACTACTGATTTATTTTATTCATACGACACGAATGCCCTTTTCTGAGACTGGCATAAAGATTGCTATCATTTCTTCTGCGTCATCAGTAAGTTCCTCTTTTTTGCTTACTTGGTCATGGCTCCCACAGAGCTGGGGACGGAGGCCAGGTAGTTACAGCTGAGGTTGACCTCCGTCAGGGTGGGGATTTCACAGATCGCCAGGGGGAACTGGCCAAGGTGATTGTTGGACAGGTTGAGACTCCGTAGACGAGAAAACCTGGAGACAGAGGACAACGTGATTAATTAGAAGAGAAGAGAAGAGAAGAGAAGAGAAGAGAAGAGAAGAGAAGAGAAGAGAAGAGAAGAGAAGAGAAGAGAAGAGAAGAGAAGAGAAGAGAAGAGAAGAGAAGAGAAGAGAAGAGAAGGAGGGGGTAGTTGTGTCTTGTCAACATTAATATTGCACGAAGAGTATAACATTTCATAAATATATTCATGGGTAATGTAGCAAAGTGTAGCTTACACAGAATTTTTCAGCTGAAAAAACACAGTTCGATCGAACACACCCATAAAAGTACGGCTAAACTTTCACATTCGATTGTTGAGCAAACAAGTGTGGCAGAGACGTCTGTGTTGTTCATTTAAACACCAGTGACTAGTGGCATTCAGTATGCTGTCCCATGGCAGACAGGTGACCTTCACAGGGGTTAGACCCCGAGGGAGGAGGGAGCCAAGGGAACAAAGTGAAGCAGGGGGAATGACTCCCTCTGTCTTTATCCGTCTGCACACATACAGACGTGCACACGCAACCTGCTATCACCTATCACAGCGAGAGCAGCCGGAGATGAGCAGCGCGCCATATTAGCACGGCACTCTGGAGCAGCTGCTAACGCTGGCACTTGATTTTCCACGCTATGTACACACACAGGTTACGCACACTTTCTCACAGTATATCATGATGATGGAGGGAAAAAGGCAAACGAGGTGTCAAGGCTATTGATTAGGGTGGCTGAGCAATTCTAGCTGAGGGTGACTCCTGCAGGCAGTGGGTGGGCTGTATGTGGGAAAATGTCATTCCACTATTAAATCAACCTTTGCAATCTGCTGAGTAATGCTCACACCCCCTCCTCAGACTTTCAGTGTCTGTGTCATGCTCTGTCTGTCCTAGCATGTTATTCTGTTTTCTTCTTACACCTTTCCTAGTATATTTAAAGCAACACTACTCACTGTATAATCAGTGGAAAAACCGCAAGCAAAAGGAGAATTATCTACCAAATAAGCAGCTGTCAGTAGTTTTGTTCCTTTTTCTTATTTTAGCTTATTGTTTGAGTTTTCCGCCACAAAAAATCCACACCCATTAGCTAATCTCACACTGTGTTTTCTTTCACCGACACAGCCCTGATTAATGTTCATTCCCTGTCCACCAAATGTCAGAAAGACAAAGCGGGAGAATACCAGATATTTTTCTGGGAAGTTACTGGAGGACGAAATAGAGCTGAAAGTCGTAAACACTCGAGTTATAGTCATCAGATGGAGTGATAAACAGCTCTAATGAAGGTTGACAATGATAATAATGGTCATAGTAAGTTAGTTTTATGCTATTAGCTTGCTCAAGTCCCCCTTCCCAAGTGGGCACAAAAAATCTGATTTAAACAATATTTGTTTTACAATTTTTTTCAACGAGTACAGCTCATTGTTTCAAGGATCAAGCTAACGGCTCTACTATCATTAGCTTCATTTATAGGCTTTGTGAGCAGCCGCTATCCTTTAGCTAAAGCTGTTACAAACCTGTCTGAAATGCAACTGCAGATAGACAAATTACACATTCATCACATCAGAGCACTGATCAGCTAAAAAACTGAATATCATTCTCATGAATTGCTGAAGAGCAAACAAGCGGTAATAAAGGTAGAGTGGATATCAGATTTATATTCATTAGGTAAACACAGATACACCTCTAAATAGATGTTAATGTTGCTCCATGTCTGCTGAATGTGTACATAAACACCACCATAATGACTTGATAAGGTGTAAATATGATAATATTGTGATTCTTCAGCTGCCCCCAATTGGCTTAAAAATCAATTAATGTAACTTCAGTGCTTTAACTTGACCTTAAATGACCTCTTTCATGCTGAAATTTGTCTTTCTGCCCCTCTTCTGTCTTTCCCCTTGTTCCCATGGCCTTCATTTCCACAACTTTTATGTCCTTCATAACTTGTTAAGCTATCATACATATGTAAAGAAACAGGCCAAAGGTTCAATTGCATGCATGGAACATCAGGCATTCCCCTCAGTGAGTAGTGACCTCTGTCTCAAAGAGAGATGCATGCTGGGAAGGCAGTCCCGTGCCAGAGGAAAGAGCTGGTATCCCAGACAACTGATTATGCATATCTGATTGGCACATCACCCACCAGTTAGTATTTGGCCACAGAGAAAAGGGAGAGAAGGGGAGAGGCATGTGGCAGGTTCACACATTCCATTGCTCTTGGAAAAATACTACACACTCTGACCCCATGTTAGATGTCAGAGAGAGCCGGTGTTTATACTGAAACACAAACAGACTCTCACACAACAGTCCACACCAAAACACATACACCCACATTCACAGAGGCTGCATACAGAGTGTTATTGTTCTGGACTCTAGCTCTTTTGACTTCAGTCTCTCAAGGGAAAGCCAGTATTCAAGCAACTCTGCTGCATGTTTCTGTCAAAACCCCTCTATTTTCAGCTAACTATTCATCTCTTTCTCATTATTGACCTCTTTTTCTATCATGCTGGGTCAAATGCGGATGAGCCTACTTAGGTTTGGCAAAGCTCGGTAGATGTTATCTCACTTGACCAGCAGGGGAGCTGTGCATCATTCACTCAGATTTAAATAAACTACTTACTTCCCTCACATCATCTTCTCTTTACACCAGTCATTATCCCAGGGATTAAAAAATAAAGATGATTCCAAAAAAAAAGAAGGCTGTGGTGCAGAATCAAAACATCCTGACCTGATTCATTCACAATTTTCAATCAGGGAGACTCAAAGCATACATGATGGTGCATACACAGTCACTTACACAAAGACCCAGATTCCTATAATGCAGCTTTCTTAAATTAAGAAAAAAACATACAAATGCCATACTGTATCAAGACTTTGTATGCACTGACCCCAAATCTGTAGCCTGCAGCCACTATTGCATACAAGCAAGCATCTCTCCCTCTCCTCCACACAGACACTCCATTCTGCACGCACAGCTAACACATACTCAGTCATCAGATTCACACAATTCACTCCGTTAAATGGTAGGACTCTTCTGGCAGTAATCTTCACAAAGAGACGCTGTGACAGGCGCGCAAGTGTACCAGCGTGTACAGGAATCCAAGCACATGCGTGCACGCACACATGAACACGCATATATCTTGGCTGTGGTCTTTAATCTGGGACCATGATAAGCATGCAGCAGATGGTGCCCACAGAGAGAAAGAGTGAGAGAGGCCAGGCACACTAAAAGCTTCCCTGCAGACACATCTACCCTTCTGGGCTCTGGGCTCATTTGACTTAGCCTGGTACAGGCCTGGCTAGCCTCTTTGGTCTCAGTGTGCCAATGGCCCCAGTCCGAGACTGTTCAGGTCGATGGCTTGCAAATTGCAGGCGAAAGCTAAAGAGGCCCAAACCGTGACCTGCTGTTTGCAGTGAAGCCTAACTACTGTGTTGGTGTCTAACCGCTCAGCTCATTGTACAACAACCCATCCCAGTTCTCATTGTGGCTAAGTTATGCTAAGCTTTTATAAACATTTTCCTGCATCAAGTTTCACCTTGCCCTAACTAGTCCATCCAAACCATCCTGGACTCTCAAGCCTGTCCTTCCTTTTATTATCTTTCACTCCTTCCTGCCACATCCCGTCTTTATAAATCAGCCTCAGGTGCGTTTATTGTAGATTTATGCAGGCATTGTACCTCTGCAGCTGCTGCAAGCGCTGGTCTGCAGGCAGAAAGTTGTGTTTGAGGTTGAGGTGGGTGAGGTCGTGGCTGTAGAAGAGGTTGGGAGGAAGATGCTCCAGACTGCAGCAGGACAGATCTACCGAGTTGATTCTCTGGGACACCATCTAGATGGAGGTAGGAGAAGAAAGTGATAAGAGAAGACAGAGAGAGACAGAAAGGAGAGCGTGGAGCTAAACAAGGATTACTTCAACCGCACAGGTCTTTACTGGTTTACTGTTTGTGTTTGTAGCATGCAGCTAGAGGGTCAAATGTCATTCAGTGGCAATCTCCTTAGGATTAGTGAGTCACAAGAAGTTGAGGGAAAGCCCAACAGGTTAGTGACTTAGCATCACACATTACAACATTGTGTAATTGAGTTAAGTGCAGGTGCACTGAGCAGTGAGCCTGTGATCATTTGATAGTCAAATTCACAGAAACATCGAAGCCGAAATCTAAAACGATATGGCAGCATACACGTCTGCCTCATCTCAAAGGAGAAAATCTACAGTCTGAAGTGGAGCCTTTCACAGTGAAGTTAGCTAGAGGCTCAACAGTCGTCACTGCAGCACGTGCTGCTTCTATCCAGGCTTCTATTCTGAGTGGCCCTCAGGGTGCTGGTGACATGCATGTCCCTGTTAATATTTAGAAAAGAGGTTTTCTGGCTATGGCCTACTTGAGTTCAAATGAGAGAAAGGAGAGAGAGCCATGAGTGGTGTTTATGTGTGAGTGCACCCAGAGACTCTTGGGTTATACAATACAGATTGGACAGCAGTGAAATATGTGCAGTTTTCAGTCCACCCAGCTCATATGGCAGTGGGATTGCAGTGGGTATAGGGCAGTTGTGCATGTTCTAATATGCTATGCAGCTGACCCGCAAGCAGTGCCCGTGGAGAATATGCTTCTGCTCTCCTGTTCTGTCCATAACTCTCATGCACACACTGTACCTTGGCAGCGTGTCTGTGCCAGCGCAGGTGCTCCGTGAAGCTGTCAAAACTGACGTAGTAGGTTTGACTCTGAGGCCCTGCCGAGCTGAAGGCCAAACAGTGATTGTGCTTCTTCACCTCCTCCACCTGCAGCCAGACACACACAAGAGTGACATTATATTACTGATATCGCTGATCCTGCTCTGAATATAAATGATAACCCCACGCCTATAGAATCAGAAAGGAAGAGGATATGAAAACGGAGAGGAAAAGCTGACACACAGACGTCTCCATAGACGGGTTCATATTCGAAAAGATTGCTGTTGAAGGAAATAAGATATGAATTAAGCCAAGCAGAAGCACACTAAAAAAACTATACAAGGCATGTGTGATCATATAACACACACATGTGCATGACATGAGCAACAATAAATGTATGTGAAGTTGCTTTCTGGACACGCAAAGTCACAAACACTCTGAAGCTACTTTGTGAATGAATGCCTGACTAGTTTTGTGTTTAAACAGAATACTAGCACGCACTTAGACAAACACATGCAGAGACACTGAATGGAAGAATGCTTGACTAGAGGTCATTTGCTGTGTGAAATGTTTAGAAACTGGGTGTGGTGCGGAATGGAGTGTCCTTTGTGTCAGGGCAGACAAGTAGATAAGGCTTTTCTGAAAAGCCCTTCAAGCTTATGTCGCAGATACACACATAAAGCAAACAGATAAAGGTCATTTTAAAGAAGGCGATTTGAAAAAGCGAGGACAGCATGAGGGTACTGTTGCAGTGCATTACACTGAACATTAAAGCATGTCTTGACTTCACATTAGAAGTGGACAAGACATATATGCAGAATGCTGAAAATATTTAGAGTTTGAAAGACCATTTGCGATTGACCTTGAGCTACAATGAACAAAGCAGTGCTGGATGTCAAAGGAAAAGACAAACTGTTGTTTAAGGTGACATGTATTCAAGGGCGAACAGAAAGCAGTTTGCAGAGGGCAATGACATTGTCTTTTTCAGGTCAGTCTCTGATGACATGGCATTATGGGTTTATGATCTAAAACGGGAATCATATAACGTCTCCATAAAAGACTAGGAAGAGGGAAGTTCTGGTGGGACTTTTACATACTTTTCCTCCAATGAGCGGCAGGATGTGCATCTTCCCAGTCTGGCTCTCCTTGACAGAGGAGACGATGAGGCAGGTGCCGCACAGGATGACCTGCCGTCTGGTCCAGCGGTTGACTGGCAGCTGGAGCTTCCCTTTACGAACGTTGTAGGTCCCGGACAGCTGGACCCGCTCTGAGCTCTCGATGCTTTGCGGCTTCCCTGGAAGAAAAAAGGAGAGATTTTGTGGAGTGAGCACTGTGGAGGCGATCTAGACATAAGTTAGTGAAGGACTACAGCCAGGCTATATTTAGTGGTTCATGCTAAAAGCCACCAGTGATCTTATTTGCTACTTAGACCTAAACACAAAACTGATGAGAGTGCTTGAAGAAAAGTCAGGAGACTGCCAAAGTGATTGCAATTCATTTTGAGGGGGACATGATTATGGCAACCAAATTCGATGACCTTTCAGTAGCTCAAATTTCCAGAGAAACCACAAATGTAAAAAATTAGCTGGTGGTGCTCAGTGAGATATCAAAGGTTCACCAAAATCATTAAGAGCCATCTCAGTCTGGACAAAATACATACATCTGAACCATATGAATCTACTAAACAATTGTTAAAACACTTTGGACAGGAGCTTTGGACCAACCAGCATCGTCATTCTCATAGCTATCCTGACATCCTAATATCTATGTGACCGTCCCTACAGAGCTCTGACCACCATATCATCACAATGCAGTGTTAGCATAAGGTCTTAATACATTCAGCACAAATGTGAGCCACTAATGTCCTGCTTTACACATGGAATCCAACAGTAGAGCTTTGCATTCAGTGGAGTGCAGTCTACATTACTAGGGTCTCAAATTAATTGCAGGTGTACCTCCTGTAAATTATTCACTTAAAATTTCTGAGCTATATTTCTTTCATTTTACCCATCTGTCTGCCTTTACTCCATGTCTGGTTCTTTCACTTCACTTCCAGCCTGCCAAACCTGACAGTCAGGCTGCTTATCAGGCGTTCTGTCAGCCAGGCTGTGTTATCGTTCTGTCTAAACATCCACCTGCTTTCTGTCTACCTCCACCTCCGCAAAAACCTCCCTGGGCTGGCATGTGCTGCCCTCCCCCCCTCAGTCCTTTCTTTTCTATCTGTCCGGCTGCCTGGCTTTTCGATTTCTCTGTTCTATCTGTGGTTTTTATGTTCTGTGCTCGCAGCATTCTTTAACCTCATTGTTTTTTCTTTCGACCAAAAGATTCATGGTGTGGTCTGCAGAGTTTTCCTCTCCAAGCGACAGATGGTCAAAGAAAACGTCTTTCGTCCTGTGGCCTGCTGTAAAGTAGCTGCATCTTTCTTACACCGTCTCCTTCCCACATGTTTCACTTCAGTCTAAACAGAGAGTGAAGCTGGGGTTTGTGTGGTGGGGGTTGGTGGAAGAAGAAGTAGTCAGTAGGGTAAGCAAGTGTGAACTTGCTCTCGCTCTCGCGGCTTTAAATAATTTAGGTTCGCATGCCGACTGTAAAGCTGATGCAGCACAGTAGTGTACTGCACACTGCTTTCATACAACACAGGAGGATTTCTGCTCCTATATGAGCTGATGTGGATATACCTGAGGTCATCACAACGGACAGCATAAGATTGTCTAACATACAGCTGAATTCTCCTTGCCCAAGATGCAGAGTTTTGTGCAATCCTTGGATAATTCCTAATTTAAATTAGCAGCACAACTGAGCCCTAACTTCTCATCAGCGTTACAAACTAGTCTTGTATTCACAGCAGAATCAATACCCTGGTTTGTAAAAGGAAATTTGCTTTGACAAAACGCAGAGTACGTAACACAAAACACGATTGTTAAATGTTGATTTATCATGCTTGAGCTACTGAGGGGATACAGGGGAGCACAAGCCTCTGAGCAAGTACATAAAGAGTAGAGATGCAGTCGTCTTACTGTTTAATGCAACACTGGTTGACAGCTGATCGTAAAACCACGTTAGATTTCCATGTGAAATAGAAGTCTTTCGAAAGTACATTTGGCATATTTCGTGAAACAACCACAAAAAGTAAACACCCATTTGTGGATAAACTTAACACAACTGGGTGGTTCAGAGTAAAAATGATGTAGAGTTCATATAGTTACAGCAAGTCCTGTTCATTCTGTGCACAAAACTGGGAAAATATCTACAACATATGGCACACGGCAGCGAATCATATTATGTACATCTAAATGGCATAAAAGAACACCTTTCTTTCATAATTTCTCTCTGTGCTCTGGCAGTCAGCCTTGACTTCACAGCAGCGATTTAAAAGCTGGCAATTACAATCTGGTAAATCTGAATAAATATGTTTAAATGAGCTATCAGGAGATGAAAGACATCTGTAATATTCCAATTCCCTTTGTTCTCATGCAGTACTCACAAGTTGACGCGTAAAATACTGCTATAATCACATTTGGCATTAGATTGTCAGCACATTCACCCTAACATCTTAATAAAACACTAGTTATATTTGTTCTTTTTTATTGGCTTAATAAAATCCTCAGTGGCATCCTAAGCTAATACAGTTTAAACAGGAATCTGGCAACTTCTCTTGTCCTTCTATAGACTCGGCCCTGAAAGTTATGTTAAGAGGGCTGCAAACATTGTCTACAGAGTTTATTAAAAGGGCATCTTGGTGCTGTTAGATAATGATCGGCGCAACATAAGTGTGTCGGACACCTTGCAGCTAAAAATCAGAACGTTAACATCACTGGATGTTTTGCCTTATTTACACTGAATGCAAACTGTCGTCTCTCTGTCCCAGCTCCCCTCCTTTCCATAACGCTGCTGATCACCACATGCATTTAACTGCACTTCTGAAACAAGAGGAGCAAATGAAACTGCTGGTTTTATCTCTCTTTCTCTTTAAAGTGACACTATTGCTATCCAATTAACAGGAAATGCTATTAAATGACTGAGTATTTGCGTTACTGTGAGAAGCAAAACGTTGGCCAAACAGTGACGTTGTGCCCCAAAAAAGGTTGTGTGGGGATGGTTATAAAGTGGACAGCCCTGTCATGATGTTTTCATGTCGAGTAACAGACAAATCAAAGCCTCTCTTACAAACCAGTAAATATTGATCATATTATCGCTATTAAAAATGCAAATGCATGTCCATTCCAGTCACACTAGTATTGCTCTACTCCCAGTTTTTATATATAAGGAGCACATTTTTCCATCTATGTATATCATGTAAATTCTATTCCTGTGTCATTGCATGTTTTTGCAGTGTTGCAATGTCTAATAATCATCCCACTGCCTTTCTCATATATAAGCCTGTGCCGTGTTTCTTCTTTTTATTACAACCTCTACTACACAAAGACTGAATACAAAAAGAAAACATTCAGGTGACTTCTCCTTGCTAGAACGTCCAGGACGTCTGGCTGGCATCCAGAAAATCCACGACTTTCATTGTGGAGCTACAGTGCCTATATTAGGTGCTCACCCCTTGAAGTTACATTGCTGTTCGACATTGAATTATTAATGACAAGAATTTACACAAAAAGATTCTTTCATGTCAAAGTGAAAACAGATTTCTGCAAAGTATTGGCAAATAATTACAATCTAAAATCTAAAAAAAAAATAAGATTGCATACCTCCTTCAAGTCAGCATTGTGTTTCTGCATGTGATGGTAATAGATGTCGGCAATAGAACTAAAAGACAGTTTTTTGCATTCAATCTTATTTTCATAGTTCTATCATTCCTTTTCAATATATTTGATGCACAGCTTCATTACTGATATTAAGATAACACACCATCTTGGTGAGGCAAGTCACCACATGCCAACCACTTAATTAACTCTATTAAATCTTATTACCTCACTCTCTTATTAGGAAGTCAAAATATCCATTACATTTTGCAGAGCTGCTTCCTGATATAACTTCCACCCAGTGCACCTAGCGATGCACAAAAATAGTATTACAAGGCAGCAGAGTCCAATTCCATTTTCAGTTCAAACTAAGTGGTTTAGATAAGTGAGTTAAACCAGGAACTGAGGTTTCCGTTAGAAGAAAACATGAGGAAGGGAGAGATGAGAAGGGTTAAATAAGTAAGGGAACAAAAAAATATTATTTTTACAGGGAGACATTTACGAATGTAAAAGATTTGACATAAAATTTGAACAACTGATACATTCATGTTATTGTTTGCACTTAATATTTTCCTGATTAAAACATGTGAACTGCTATGACTATTTATGTACCTCCTTTAAACATGTATAGAAGCATGATCTGTATAAATCTTCACCACCAAATATTCATTATGCCAAGAGCTATCCACCCACCAAATGCCATCCAAATCACATGGATATGGATGGCATCTTGCACACAGACAGACAAATGGACTGGGGTAATGGAGCAGACTGGTTACCTCCTTCCCTTCCAATGTGCTGGCTGGCAGAGGTTACCAGCAGGAGCGTATTTTCATGTGTGAGCTTAGGAGGAGAGTATGTGTTGCATTAGACAAATTATTCACAAGCTTTTAGCCTCAATATGTCACATGGGCATATTCCTACTATTTTAGGCTGTTTGTTGGAGCGTGCTCTCTCCCACACAAGCATATGTGCACGCACACACACTCTTCTCCACGCTGACATCCACACACACATGCACACACACACACACTCTCCATCACAGTGACAGTGATTAACCATCTCCATATGTGCAGCCATCTAATTGCACCCCCCTCTACTCCCCTCAAACGATGATGGACCAAAAACGGCATGGGATTTTTCATAGGGAGAACAATACAGACAGCTTTGAGTGGGCTGGCTTTGTGAGAAGAGTAAGTTTGAAAGCCGCTCCTGTGCTGGATTTACAACCATCTCACATTGACGTGGGCCGACTAGATGGAGGCAAACATTTCAGTCTGGCCATGGGAATGCACATCGGAGGAAACAGGGAGATGGGTGGGACTCCCACGTGAGCATCCTGTTTACAGGGGTGGGCCAGCGAAACGCAGGATCTCTTGGTTACCCTACAGTAGGGGAAGGAAATTATAAGAGACATTTGCCATATTCCAAACGCAGGAACCTTGGGCCACCTACACTTGAAATATTTTGAGCAGCGATGATGTTAGTCATGGTGGTCAGTCATCCCATAAACTATAGGCAATGCAGAAGATCTGAATTCAAAAATAATAGTCAGGCATTGCAAGGTGGGTGTGTTCGTGTGCAGAAGTCAGTCTATTCCTAGACCCACAGTATGTAGGAGCAGGAGTACTACTGTGTGTGTGTGTGTGTGTGTGTGTGTGTGTGTGTGTGTGTGTGTGTGTGTTTGTAACTAGAGATGGTTTCCTTCCTTTTCCACAGGCTCTGGAAATAACAGTTTCCCTTCCACACTAGTTTCCAATACCCATGTGAGCGCACCCATTCTGCTCCAACACAAACAGACATACATACACACACACACACTCATACAGGATTAATGAACAAGAATCTCTCATTACTAATCTCACTTTCTTTCAATTGTGTACACTAGTTCTGCAGAACTTAAAAGCACAATCGGTGAAACACATACAAACAAAAGGGGAGACCAACCAACAACAACCACTTTGCACTATTTGATAATGATGATGAACAGAAATTACAGTGTCTGTTTGCATAAAAGTTTCCAGTAGATCTGGATTCCAACTCTTGTGCGGCTTGAACATCCGACTAACAACCTCAGAGCAAGCCGAAGCCCGCAAAAGCAAGTTATTTGAATTCATGCTACCATGAGCCCTATTTCCTGCTAATCTTATCTGTGAGAGATCTGTTGCATTTACAGGCAGGAAAACTTCAAAATGGCAAAACTACACACCCATGACATGTTTTTAGAGTACCACTATGCCAATGTATCTTACATGGTTGTACTTTCCCACAGGAAGGGGGAACTGGCCCTACGCTTTGCAAGTTCAAGTCACGACTTTCAGCCAGTGAAACACACATTACTGTATAATTCAAGAACCAACACGCAGAGGTGTAACAACTGCTTCTGACATGATGCATCTACCCCCTTCAGAATACTGATACGAATAACTGTAATATATATACAGAGAGAGATAGAGAGAATGCTTTTTCACACACACACAACCACACTGACACGAAACAAAAACAACTTCTAATTGCTCCATGTCGGTATTTCTACAACCACGCTGCAGAATTGACTCCCCGATGCTCTGCTGCTCCCGTTCTCCATCATTGTTAGCGATCAGCACCCGAGGCTAACCTCTCTTCATCCATCTCCCCATTTAACAGATCAACGCTTCTTTCCTCTGGATCTTCTTCGTAATAACAAGGACATGTCCCTGGTTAATCATCATGCCCTGCTAAATGCAACCTGACATCAGCACACCTCCACTACAGGACTGGGCATGCCATACCGTAGGGCATCGCTGACCCACATAAGTCACAGCAGAGCACGAGCATGTGAAGACACATGCTTGTTTATTCTATAGGCGGTGACAGATGTGATCTACCGGCAGCAAGACCCCATGATTTATAAATACTTCTAAGCCCATGCTGGGTTCCTATGTTCATTTTTTTACGCTGTACTTGAACCGAGTCATTTCCCTTTATAATGCTGTAAGGTCTTGACCTTATTATGTGAAAAGCCCTGGGATAGCTTCTGCTGTGAGTTAGCAGTATGTAAATAAAACTGAATTGAAATGAAGTGCATGAATCAGTAAGTACCAAAGTAGCATCTTTGATGAGCTAGTAGACTCATGATTTAATAATGGATGCTGCGCTGGAGATAATAACCCACAAATAGCAAACTAGAGTTGAAGGAAGTTGAGGGAGAAGGGATATAGAAACAGACGTAAAACCGAGAGGAGGCCAGCTGTTACTCTGAGACACAAATAGCTGCACTGTCCTTCTGGTTCAAAACACACGCAGATGCGCACACGCAATGTCAAAATGCGTCTACTTATAGGTGTGCGTTTTCAGACAAGAGCAGAACGAGCCTCCTGCATCCCATCAGCCCTTGCCGTTGCCTAAACGGTTCTATTCCTTTATTAGTTTCGCTCCCGGATTGCTCTGTGGCTGACTTGAGGTGATTACTTAGATACAAAGTGACAGGCCATGTTAAGCCAACTGTCTGCTCAGGCAGCGGTTGACGAGTCTTGCTTGGAGGTGGCAAAGGCCATCACGGGTGACGGGCTGCTCGCTGTGCTCACCTAAGCGCTATGCAATTTTTTCTTGCGTTACATTTTACCTCGGCAGCTTTCAGAGCAGAGAGCATTGAGAAAAACACAATATGCTCCCGAGCTCTTCAGGGAAAGGTCTCAAGCCTGTTTAAACCACACAGTTTCACAGTTTGTGAAATCAGTGATTCTTAATTAGCAGCCACTTAATCGTACAAACCCTCTTTAAAAGTTCCCAGATGTTCTCACACAAACGGGTCCATACAGATAGAAGTCTCCCCCTGAGGGACTGAGGAGGTGTTGATGTGTGAAATGTGTCAAGCTGTCCTTTGTGTAAAAGTGATAAGAAGATGAGGTGCATGTTTGCATGGGAAATAAGTGAGAGGTTCTGCATTATCGCTGTGTGACACGGCATTTGCACTAGTGTGTCCGGGTGTTCTTAATTTGGATCGTGTTCAGCACAAACACGCCAGGTTGGGCTTGATCTGTAATATTTTGACTGCCAGGGATGCTAAGTTAAACAGAATGGTCAGCAGTCAAAATATCAAACAAGGACAGATTTGTATAGATTCATTTTGTTTAAAGTAGCTGTGCTGTGAGAATAAGATGTAATGTTTTGGTCAGAAGGTTGACTACTGCGATCCAAACAGAAACAAGACTTACGACATTCCGTCTCAGCTTCATCTGTACTTTGTATGCGAATCTGAAAAGTCAATGTTAGCAACATGGGGAACCTGCAAAACATCAGCATGTTATCAGTGTGATGGTGTATATATTAACATGTGGATGCATTTAGCTCAAAAATCACTAAAACTTCTGCTAAAATAGTATTTTTTTTGTCTGAAAGTTCATGATTGATGCGCATAAATATCAGAACATGAAAATAAATTAGCTTTAATCCAAAGCATAATGTAAAAAATTGCCACTGCTTACAAACAAGAAGCAATTCTTTTAAAAAAATCTGTCAGCGGTGAAATTATGATAAACAACTGTAAACTCGGCTTGTTTGCAAAGTGCTACAAGCAGCTGATTTTCGAGATGAGTATTTATCCAAACATCCATGTTGCGGTTTGCTTTCCTTATCTGGAATTAATAAAAGAATTAAACATGATTAGATTGTCATGCATTATGGATGAGTTCATCAGTATGGATGCTAAAAACTGTAGAGCGACACAATGCAGAATTTCAATTCGTTGGAGTACACTAAAATAATATCTACCAAGAATTCCGAATAAAGTGGCAGGTAGTCTTTTTGTGCACTTTTCCTTGTGTTCCCAAGAGAGTGCTGACAATCCTATAGGAAAAGCTGAGCGACACACTTTGTGCTTGAGACTGTCAGACACTGAACACCCTTCAGCTTAAACAGCAGCTGTGGTGATACCCGTCGGGCCTCTAGTATTAAAGAGCAGGGCCAAAGAGACAGGGTGCTCTGGGAAAGTATGTTGCTATGGCTTAGGTGGCTATGAGAGGTTGGAGACATTGCATCCTCTGAGAGACGATGGACAATTAATAGTTTAGTGGATGCCCTCTTATTCCGATAGGTCTTCTCTTTTAAGCATGTCACCAGGAAGGACAGTTAGTAAGAAACATGTGCACACACGCACGAAGACGCCATACAAAATATCCTCTCAGTCCATTGAAACACATCCTGAATCCAAATGAGGTCACAGCCTGCAATATCTTCCCCATCAAGCCATTATTACCCTTTGCCCCTGGGAAGACGGGAACTAAACAGCCCTCTGCTATCAAAGCCATTGTACAGCTATGGGCATCAGGTCATGGCAGTACCACACACCACCTGTAGGGGCAGTATGGGGATGCACAATGGTGCAAGGATGACCTTAGGGGAATATCTCGTGCCTGTAATCTTTCTTTTTTTTTTTGTTTTACGTAAATTTGAACCACTTGCACACTTTGTTGCTCTTCTGCATTACTGACATAACTTAATGCACATTGGTAGACTTTCAGGCCACTTTTTTATCTTCCCATATCAGGACATGATGCAAATCAGTATTTATGGGTTCGTGGTAGATGCAAACGATGTATAAATATGCAGCCATAAGTCACAGGCTTGGCAGCCGGAATGAGGAACTACAAAGCCTCCATAAGTGGTTAGTAAATCACGTTGCGCAGCTATGAATTTTTAAACAAATGACTTATGTGCGTTTAAGTGAAAGAAATAACAGCCTTTTCCATCAACAGCGGCATCCTTCACAGCGCCCGCTACACTGTGAACATGCTTCATCGTGCTATTTTAACCATATGCACTGAAAGTAAGGCCCAGATGTGGCGGACAGAGAGGAGAACTCCATCATGGATGCCTCAATTCACAGGTGTTGGCATCAATGTGTGAAAAAATACGATTTTCCCTAGTGATTCCCCCGTCAGTGAAAAGGCCTGGATACTGACGTACATAGCTGTGTGCTCCCCCCTCTCCTCCGCTTCTCTTTCCAGCTTCACTCCTGCTGCTGTTATATAATGAGTGTGTGTTATGAAACCTTACATTGGAAAACACGAGCCCGTTGATCAGCTAACTCAGAGCACACACACACATACACACACACTCTCAGACACACAAAGGCTCTGGGGATTTTTTTTTTTTTTTTTTTACCCCTTTCATTTGTGAATGCAAATACGCTCCATACAGTTTATGTGCATGTGTGAGCACACACTACAAATTAATTGAGTGCACGAGTGTAAATCTGAACATGATTGCAGGGCTGTGAAAGCGTGCAAGGCTCCTAAATGAATTATTTAGCATGTTTGAAGGGCTGCGTGTGCATAAAATAAATAAATAAAAGTACAGGAAAAAACAATAGTAATGAAGGTCCATAGTGGCACGCCACTGTGAAAGCATGAATATTAGAAGCTATGCTGGCTGGTTTATGGCAGGCGAGAGGAGGTCTATGTACGGAGCGTAAAAGAAGTAAGGCGAGTCCTTGAGATGACCAAAAACTAATGCATATATAGATAAACACGGATATGAACAGACTGAAAAGGAATTGGCTACTGGCATAACCTGTCACCTCAGGCAGAGATTCATGGGAGGAAAATGTAACACGGCTTTGTGAGCTGATCTCAGTCAGCTGTAAACCTGAACATTGAGAGTGGCACGAAACAGATAGCATCCTCTTGGGTTGACAAAATTAGAAAACACATGATAGTATGAAATCGTGTATGCATGGATATTAAAAGATAATGTACGTTTGGGTCTTATTTTTGTACTTTTGACAAACTTTTTTTAAAAATCAGTTATAATACTGTGTTTAAACTGTGTGTGCACAGCTACAGCTAATGAAACAACCAGGCGATCTGGGTACTAGTTTTGTGTTTTTATCGCACAAAGAAGCTTGTCTAATGTATGGATTGTGGTTAAAATAACACGTTACTACATCAAAACTAATTTCCGAGCAACTTTTTTTGCTGGCATTTATTTTGCTGTAGCCTTTGAACATATTTATCCTCATTAGACCCCTCACTATACAGCATTTACCACAAACACAAGCTGCTTTCTCTTTTTATGTTGTACTTCTGACAGAGAGGCAGTTCAAAGTGTGTGTCCTGCCCCCAGCGATGGATAAAGGTGACATTTTAATATGAGCTCTGGAGCCTTCTAAGCATTGCCTCCAGTGGCCAGGTGTCAGCAAATCAAAATGAGTTTAAATCCCAAAGTTGATAAGATTAAAACCTATGACATCATTGATGTTGGTGCCATAAATGGCGGCAAAAACTACAAAGACATGATTCATGTTTGAAAACACTGGAGTTACCCTTTTAAAAATAAAGGCAGATTCCCTTAAAAAAAGAAAAGGATATCAAGACAGAGAAGACAAGAGAATAGTAAAGCAAGCTTTCTCATAGCATCTCACATCGTATAGTGTCAGGCTTGTTTAAGGCACGTCGTTTATTTTCCTTTTCTTTTTTTGTATCAACTCAGAACACACTTTGATGCCTCCGTCACTTCCAGTGAGTGTTTAATATCTTGTCAGCTAAAGGTCAGATGTATTCTTCATCAAACCTTCCGAGCTTTTATGTAATACTGCTGCACGTAGAGTTTAAATGCACGATAGACTTGTTCATCGGTGTGGAAGAGGATGGCTATTCTATGTAGGGAAATAATAAATTACCAGCAGGTCATGAATGCGTGAGAAACAAATGGGAGGGTGCGCTTTCACACACAAAATAAAGCAAGCCTGCACACGTGTGAATTGAGTTACTGTTGTGTGATAGTAATCTGGCAGGAGAGTCATGGTGTCCAGTTATGTAATGCCTCTGTCTTACTTGCTTGCCTCACACACACAGACACACACACTCACTGGTTGTGAGTGAAAAGGTTGTAACTATATGTGTGCACGTATTTAAATGCTTCAGAGGGCAAAGAAGGTCTGGGTATAACTGAAATTCTTCATTTTTCCTACTTATCTTCCTCCATTACCCATTCCCTGGAGTATTTAACGTCAGGCTTCAGTATCTCCAGCTGCCATCCACACTCTCTTTTCTCCTCTTTTTGCTTTCTTCTGTTCAGAGTTAAAGGCTGAGTGGTTTTATGTGCTGGTCCTTGCAGGCAGGGAATCACCATTTCTAGTTCAGCCTGCTCAGAATCTGACCTCTCTTTCTTCACACCCTAAGGAGGCCTCAGCCCTCTTTTGAAATATGTCAGTACGTGGTCCATCCTGCTTAAGTGTCCTCAGGTCCCCGGATAGTAGAAAGGACAGAGAATGTACTATGTATTATATTAGTGTCTTATTCAGCCCTTCTCAGCAGACCCAGCTTCCTTTCCAGCCCCAATTTGGCCCACCCATTCCCCAAGCCCCACCCACAGCCCTCCACATGCCAGCGGTCCCTGCAGTGTGTCCTCAGCACAGCCTGTGCCATCATGGTCAAGGATACACTGTTGACAGCTACGGGTCACTGCAGTCCAGGCACAGGGTGGCACACACTCATGAATGATGCAGCACTCGCCTTCAGTCTTACAGCTCTCTCACTAACACATGAGGACACATAATCAGGCCGGCACACGGGCAACGCATGCACAATGGCACAAAGGTGGGCTGCAGTTTGTAGTGAAGACGCAATTAAAGCGAATCCCAAATGTATGACAACACTGTGACAGCGTCTATGCCTCGAGGAGTTTTCAGGGGAGATACGAAATGAGGCAAACATCCACACTATGAACTCCATTATACTGTATGTATGCCGAGAATGACAATTTCTCACTACAAAACGATAAATGGTTTCAGAAAATATGGAGCAAGGAACAGTGACAACAAACATGTCTCATAATCTATTTTCCATAGATCTTTGCCGCTCCAGTTTAGTGCAAAAAAAGCTATCAACCCATTTGTGGCTCAACAAAAACAGCAAAACTACTCAGTTTAACATCCATCAAGCTGGAAAATCGACAACAGCAAGATATCCTGACTTTTAGTTCTTCCTATAGTCTAATTTCCTGTATATCCAATTTCTAAAAATGCTGGATCTTCTCAAAATGAAACAGATATGAAACTCAACACCTCTCTATCTGTGAGAACATTTGTCTCATGCTCATACAATATGTATAGCGAAATGCAAAATGACATCCTCTTGAGGCAGTGCTAAAAAAGCCTAGCATGCGTTATTGCACGCGAGCCTTCATAAAACTGTAAGTTTGCTTCTCCAGACTGTGGAAATCTCTCTCTCCAGAGCTACACATGATGTCTGACAGCTATTTTCACAAGCTGCGGTACTATTTCCCATGAACTGAACATGATGTGTGAAATTCGTGGACTATTCGTTTAAGAAGAAGGAAAGAAAAAAAAGGGATGAAGGGATTTTCCTGTTTTCTCTGCATTGTGGGAGAAAATTTCTCTTTTGTGCCATTGTGAATTAAAAAGTGTTTAACGATGTCTGATCAAGCAAACATTTAGTCTGA
Organism: Acanthochromis polyacanthus; assembly: GCF_021347895.1. Taxonomy (NCBI): domain Eukaryota; kingdom Metazoa; phylum Chordata; class Actinopteri; family Pomacentridae; genus Acanthochromis; species Acanthochromis polyacanthus. The sequence continues at coordinate 23,081,001 of NC_067121.1, forward strand.
AGACAGTCTATTGGCCTTCAGAAAATTGTGATTAGAATTTTTCACTATTTTTTAACAAACAATTAGCACATTAATCTAAACAATAGTTTTTAACTGACAATCAGGAAAATGGTTGAGATGATCCATCAAAGAGTATTTTTTAAGATTTGCTCGAATCATGCAATTGGTTCCTCAGATACACATACTAGCTTAGCGTTCAGGACGCTGGTTGCTCATCGGTACCATCACTGTGTCACTTCAGCCTCCGCATTCTGTCACTCAGCAGTTGCTAATGGTCTGTATACAGCAGCAACAGCGTGTCTGTGCAGCACTCTATACAGCCCTGATAAAGTGCAGCGCCGTATACAGTATGGGGGGGCTTAGAGAGAGTGTGAAAGAGAGGGGAGTGAGGTATTGTCATCTTAAGCACAGCACAATAACGCCATTCCAGACACAAAGGTTTAAGCTTACCCACCTAGCACTCAGGCCCCCTGGGAAGTGCATCAGGGGAGGGTGAAATGTGAGAGCCGGGGATGAAGGGTGAGCAGCGACGAGGAGCAGGCTGACAACACCTCCCTCTGATACGGGGGCTAAAGAGGGGAGATGAGTACGCTAATTGGTGAGCCGGCGAAGGTTTGATGTCGCGCGAAAGGTTAACGCTGATTGTGGCGGGGTGCACATCCACGTTCAAACGCGCATATGTGTGTGTGTGTGCATATGTCAATGATTAATTAGCTTGCAGGGACTCCCACCTGTTTGTCACCGTAGGCTTCCCTGTTCATTTGTACCACTGCATTAATAATGCCTGTCGCTGATAGAAACGAAGAGGGGACACGAGCTTGACGTTCTCAACCTCTCGGTCTTCCTCTTCTCATCACACTCACTGACCTTTTCATAAGATCACAGTAAGGGTGAATATTGCTTTTCACCAAAGAGTTTTCAAGAGTTTCTCCTTTCAGTAAGCTGGGCAGAATACTCAAACTGTACGGCAACAATTTAGCACAATCAGTCCTTCCAAATAGCAAGAAACGAGAAAATACTGGTATGACAGCATGACAAAAGTAGCCTAGCCGCGCTAGACAACCCACAGCAACGAATTTAATTCTCTGCCAGGGTGGGTCTAGTTACCCTCCATAAGGCTCGAGGCTGAATTCTCCTAAATCTGGCCGGACGAATCACCATGAAGTGTAGAGTCAGAAGGTGGGCGTAACTAAGTGACGACAGAGGCGCGACGATTCTGACAGAAACAACCGGAAACAACTAGCCTAGCCGCGCTAGACAACCCACGGCAACGAATTTAATTCTCTGCCAGGGTCGACAACAAAAACGATAACAGTCGTTGAGCTTCATTAGCACCGACTCTGAATAATCTTTCTGTTAACATGTCTGTAATATACTTGAGCTTCACCCATTGACTGTATAAATAAGGCTCCACTGAACTACCGCATCCTCTGATTTCCGGCGCTCTAGGAGCCTATTCGTTGCGCTGATTGGTTGTATACCTACCCAATTGCTGTAGAGTGATTTGATAGACAACCTTTTAGCCCGCCTCCCTCCCTGTCGAGCGTGCCTAGACCCTTGTGCCTTCAGAAACATGGGTCTAGCAGGGCTAGGCTATGACAAAAGTGCAATTCAATTCAATTTTTAATTAATAATACTACTAAGATTTTAACAGTACCAAACATAGCCATCCTAAAGTTTTCCCGACTCAAAGTAAATCACCCTCTGCATTTCAACGAAGCCCTCCAGTAACAATAATCTTGCTTAATATCACTATGCCACTAATTTAATTAAAGAGTTCAATCTTACTTTTGACACTCAAAAGTGGAGGCTTTAATGGAGATACAACAACAAACCCCACTATCTCAGCCTGAAGGCCAACACCGACGCCCATTAGAAGCAGAAAATGTAAAGGTCACAAAAGAGCAACACTGCTGAAGATAATCAGGTGGGTCGACTGAGTCACAGCACCCTGGCAAATGTGAATCTATGACATTTGGTGATTTTTTTTAGAATAGCGTAAATACCCTACTTCCTAATTTATGTGTGAAGAGAAATGTGCATTATGTAGCCTTCAGGGGCATGCTTTTATTTCGCAACACTGACAACCCAGATGAGTTCAAGCAGTGATTCAGAGGAAATACGCTACATTACCGAGATAATAAGTAAAAATACTAATTACAGCAGCATCAGAATTGGCATTTGCATAAACAAAATCACTTCTTTCTTCCTCTCCTGCACAACAGCCAACTTATTTTCTAGCTGCAATGGCACCAAAACCCCGTTTCCTCATACTTTGTTAAAATGAAGACTGTGTGTGTGTGTCAGCCAGTCAGTCAAACATGATGTCATGAGAAGTCAAACACTGAGGGCATAATAAGTGAGCAGAATCGGCAGCGTCACGTGTCTAGAGATCAAAAGCAGAAACAATGTGACATTAGCTCTTGGTCTGTCACAGAGAGAAAATTTAGTGCTTGTTTTTTTGCTGTGATTACCGTCAAGTGTGTGCAAAACAAAACACTGTTCTGATTTGATTACATATTAATTTTTAACAATAATTATGTTTTGTTAGCTGCAGCACTGGCTTCATCAACATCACTACAAGACAAAGCCTACCGAGTAAGTGTACGTTGTTGTGCTGTAGGAGATAAGACGTCCTGTGTGTTGAAAAGATGACACAGTGATGATCGCAGTGAACAGATGTGATTCTATGTATGTGTGCGCTGAGCATGTGCTACCAATCACGGAGTAGACAGATTCCTGAGTAGAGAAAAGCAGATTTAAGTAGGCGGCAGCAACATTTTCATAGATGCGGTGCGAGAATAGCACTGGAGTGAGCAAGAGACTGGGTGAATACCAGAGCGGTGTACTGTACTGTAAAATCAAAAGGAGAGTGGGATGCATATTATGCTGGGCAGAGTAAAAACTGCAGCCTGCTTGAGGCTCCTGTCTGAACTTGTTTTGTTCACAAACAAGGATATGAAAGTGAAGTATTTGTGCCACTTGCCATTTAGCTGGTCTCTTAACCGTGTGCTTGTATTTTGCTGTACTTGAGCTTGTATTGTTATGTGTTACTGCTGCTTTTGTCTTGTCTGCAGAACATACTCTCCATAGACGAGACTGTGCTATACAAATAAAATGATTGCTATTATTATTAGATATCAGACATATGCCAAGTTAACATGTTTTGACTTATAAATATGGAGTTCAATCAGTTAGTCCAGTTAAGCCAAAGCTATTTAATCACAACACAAAGCAACAACTCTGTAACGATGTGTGCTGCTGGTTGCAGTTTTCCAACAAATCCAGTGTCTCCTCCATCATAATGCATTATGCATAAAGCCAGGAAGCTGTCTTAACATGTGCAGTGTGTGGTGACAATGACAGAGTTTTTATCCCTGATTGATTAGCTCCTAATCCACGAGAAAAGACAGTCAAACCACTTCCAGTTCCAAGTGTTCCCTGAGGGAAGACCACAGACAGAGATAAGCGCATCTTTTGTTATTGTTTGTACTTAACCTCTAATGCCATTCATTATCAGGAGCTATAAATGACTCTCTCCAAATCTGGCAGAGACCCACTAGGAGGTTGCAGACATCCAAGTTGTTCTGGGAGACTTTATATTATATTAAAGCCATGTTGTAGCATTCTTTTTATAGTCAAATGGAAAGTAATGAATATATTCATACGTGAGAAGAGCAAAAGTAATAACAAAAACAGTTACTGTTATTGTTTGTAACCCAGCTAGTCTCCTGCTCGTGCATCAAGAATGCATCCGATGGGCTGCAGATGCCTTGGGGTAATTGAGATGGAAGTTGTACATGAAGACAGCAGCTACAGAGTCAGTTGTTCTTTAATCCCACAGAAGGACAGGCCACGAAGTAATCAGATCCCAGATCTGTGGTTAAGGCTACAATCAGTCCAGTTCAGTGCAGAGAGAAAGGAGAGAGAGGCATGAGGAGGGCTTTCACACCAGAAAAGCAGAGGGGAAGAGAGAGAGCAAGAATTAAAGGGCTGTGCTCTCCTGATGATGCACAGGGACACAGCGAGTGAATGAATGAATGAGATTGTGATGTTGTTGCACATTCCCCTGGCCCCACGTGCTCACTTTTCTCTTTCTTCTCATTCTCCCTCCTCCCTCCTTCCCTTTCCTTTTGTTTTGTTTAAAATTTAACAAGGTCTGGAACAGTGGACGGCTGAAGCGGGCATCCGGGGTGTTTTGGCTCAGCTTCATGTCACATGCAGGGGCCATGTGAACACAGTGGCACTGAGGGAGAGGGGGGGAGGAAGGGGGAGAGGGGGTGCTCGGGTGGGAGGGCAGTGGGAGAGAGAGCGAGTGAGGGATAGTGAGAAAACTACCAAGAGAAAGTCTTTAACCAGAGGAACTAGGGCGCAGGTAGAAAAGCGAGCTGTGGCCGAGTGTGTTAAAAAAAACAAACTGCAGTGTTTATGAGACACACACCACAAACGAAACAGGAACTAGAGACAGAATAGGACGGTGCCAGACAAGTGTTGGCATGTCCAAGAGAGTCAAATCCAAAAGAGAAGGGCATGGTGGGGGAAAACGACAGGGAACTTCCTGGTGCAGCAGGTGACAGCTAAACTTTTCTTTCCACGACCTGGGTAATTATCAAACGGCACAGCTAACAGCAAGAGACATGCAAATTGCCTCGTTAACGATTGCGACCAGCTGCACGTGGGGTGTTGTCTTCTCACTCTCTCTGGGCTGACAGTGGGGCTTTCAGCTTGACAGATCTCAGACACAGTTGCCATTATGTGCAACGACATACCAGTTTATTAGGCACACCTGTGTAATGTAATGTAATGCAATGCAATGTGATGCAATACTCCTGCAATAAATCTTTATGAAGCAAACGATAGCCTTTTTTTGCATTTAGCTTCTGATAAAATGTTGGGGGAATAATACGACACACTTGTAATAATAATCAATCTTTTATAAACTAACTCTCTGAAAGTAGGAAGCTTTTCTGACACTTTAATACTTTATACTGCAGATTTTTGGGGGGCTCTTGGAAGCAACAACAACAAGCTATGGACATAATCTCGTCATGTTGTTGCATTTAGGTTGAAATGGTTAAAACATGTAAGCAGATTGAGATCATAGTAGCATAAATTTGGAGTTCTGTTTCCCGCTACCTAAGAAATGCCCAATATCCACTTTGCTTTTTGGTATGATTTTGATCTCCTCCAGCACCTAAGGGAAACATCTCCTTTTTAGCTGCTACAGATGTACTGTTTTCAACATCTAGTGAAAAATGTGTCTGCTGGTTTGGAAGCATACAGTGGCTTGAAAACAAGTTACCAGAGCAGTAAGAGTTAACTAAAGCACTAAAACTCGGGGTCAGATAGCCCAATACAAGAAGGATGTGTTGTGAATACACCTCTAGGATCAAAGTGTGGTACCTCTGCATTAGTCATTGTGTTGTGCAGTATATAATTACACAGATTTGCTCCTGTATATCACTGAGTTTTCTTCCAGTCGCTTTCAAGGCCTTTCTCTTTAAACAGTCACTTGTCAATGAGGAAGTACCATTCTTGTGCTTCAGCATTTTTTTTTGACAGAGATGAACTTTAAACTAGGTCATTTCATATCAACAACTCTTCCCCATTCTATTAGACCAGAGTCCATAGAAGCAGGCTAAGCTCCACCCAAATTCACCTTATCTAGCTGTGTCCAGATGACACAAACAAAGATTCGGGGACAGTCTGGTTACGCTATGAATTCCATTTACAATACTGTTTGCAAAACAATCCATCTCTTTGGCCTTATGTTTCTGCCAGGCAGGAAGATGTCGCTGTAAAAACAAAATATTCCATAAAGAGCCGTTCTTAAAAAAAAAAAGAAGAAGAAGGAGCTGCTTCTGTCCTTTTGCAATTACTCAGTGACTGTTAAAGAAAATGAAATGCTAAGAAAACGAAATTTTAACCACAAAGTGAAATACACTCTCTGGAGACCCGGGCTTTGCAAAACAAATCAGTGTAAGCGCCAGTGGAGTGGTGGTATTTAAAAACCTCCCATCCAGGAATTGACACAGTTCTGTCCTGTACACTAGCAGGCAAGCAGGCTGCCTGTTCCCTAATCGGAATTTTTGGGCCTCTTTAATGCTGAGCGTTGCAGATGTTGTCTGGTATTAGGCTGTGCTGCTGCTGATCAAAGCTGTGGATAGTGAGCCCCTGCTGGTCTGCCTCTAATCCCCCCTCATGCATGTGGTCAGGGTAGGGGCTGGTGCTCAGCTCGGGCCTGGGGACAGTCAGCCTACTTCATGATCCTGCAGAAAAGGGGGAAAGTTTTCACCGGCCTTTGTTGGTCAACACCATCTACTCCAACGCTCCAAGGTTTCTGGGGAGCATTTGGCAAGGGCAGCTTGACAGACAGCTGAGAGGCTGGGCTTCTTCCAGAGGGCAGGAAAAGCAACTGCCCTTCCCAACCCCCTTTCCCAATTCCCCATCTAAGATGTGCCGGCTGGCAGACAGCAGTGACATATCAGCATGACATTGCTCAGCCTAGTTTCAGCTGCTTACCACAAAGCAATGAGATTTTCAATCGCATACCCCTCTGTTTCTTTTTTCATATTTCCACAGGGGGGGGCATGAACCAAACACAGCTATAACACCAAAGCCTGCAGGTTCACGCACAGAGAAAGCAATGAGAAAGGGTGCGTTTCAGTGTGTTAGACCTTCAGAAATAATGAGCTGCTCATTTTTACCCTTTAATAATATATTTTAGAGACAATTATGAGGGTGACCAGCAATTCTTGGAATGAGAAGCAATAAGCAAGGGAAGGATAGAGATATGAGAAGATAAATGGAAACTGTCAGATGGTGTGAGGGAGGAGGAGATGCGAGAAAAGCTAGCGAGAGGAGAGGGAGGAGGATCGATCATGAGAGAAATTGAGAGAGGGAGGAAGATTCGGTGTGAGAGGAGAGAAAGAGAGGGTGGTAGGATGTCAGCCAAGAAGGCAATCTATATTAGACAGCAAACAGTTCCCCTGGCTTTAACTGCTACAAGCTGACACCACCATCCTCTCGATGTCTACCTCAGTAGACACACACGTGCAAATCCTCAGAAATACGCACATCCAGCTGAATGTCGAGGCGGTACGGCCACATTTCATTTAAGTCCACTTCTGCACGTGTGACCCGCATGTGAAGAGACGTCAAATACACAAATCTATTCTTTGATCATGGCTTTTCTCTTGGGAACACGCTAATGAACGCACAAACCACAGCGCACACCGACACATGCGTATTAGATTTGAGCTCTGGAACGTGTGAAATCTGGTTACACAATTACATAATGACTCAGCAACGGGCCATTTAGAAAGACCATTAGTTGTCAGGCGAGGACATGGATGTGAGAAAGGATGAGGCAGCCTAGTGCCTCACTTCTGCAAAGATCTCCCAGGAGTCTTTAGATGTATGGGGATGCTGTGGTTTCGCCATGTTTTATGGACTGAAATGAAAGTGATACTTGAATATTGCAATTCATAAATCCCTGGGGACCAGTAGGACATTACTTGAATAACAAAATCCATTCAAACTAAACCACTGGAAGGGATCCTCATACTGTTAGCAGGATGATCAGTGACCGTTCATAAAAACAAAAAGCAAAACAATGACAAAAAAATTGCGCAGACTGTTCTCCTTCTGCCTTTGAAAATGTTTTCATAGAAATGCAAGTGTGAGTGTGGGAGCAATCTGGCGCGCTGACTGTACGAAGGGAACGACGTGGCACAGACAAGACAGAGTGAGTGGTGCTGTGCTTAATAGCTGCCACAGAGCCTGCTGGAGAAAGCTGGGAGCTTCATTAAGCCTTTAAACCCTGCAGAGTCCTTTAAGTCATCACGTCACTAGCCGCTGCCTCCTCAGAGAGCACCTGAGGTAAGAGTGGAAAGATACAGTCCTGAACTGATTTTACAAATGCTTTAGAGTAAATGAACTATTAATGAATACAAACCACAGACCATTATATCACTTAGGACTCTGTTGAAATAATTCTCTTGTTCTAAGTTGAGTGCTTTTTTGTATTGCTAATTTATTTTTGCTTATTCTTTATCATTTTGATTGTCTATTATGGATGTCATCTCTGATATACAGGACTAAACAAAAAGCTCTGAAAAGGTGCGGAACCTACAAGACAGATGTGGCAAAAGTGTACAAAATTCCAGCTTGAGACATCTTTGTCTAAGGCTCAATGGGAAGATGCTGTTTAGGTTCCTTAACTGGGAAACCTGTCATTTAAAGAGGCAGTGGAGTTAACCCAGGTGATGAGAAAATGCAGAATTTGTGCACAGTTAGCCTTGCTGTTACAGCTAGATCCCAAAGCAATAAAGAGGTAAGTTATTGTCTGACTTTTGTAAATAAGCAGCCCGGTAACAGTGAAGCAGTAAGCGTGAAATTACAATTTGTTCTGAGAATCGCTGCAAAGAAAACTTCCTATTAAAATAATAAGGTAATAAAAAAACAAATAGGGGCACTATAAAGTGCTATTTTGAGAAACAGCGATAATTCCCATTACCAATGGTGGAAATATTTGGTGAAATTATAATGTTATTTTTATCGTAAAAGTTAGAACGCTATAAACATTTGTGAGCAGGTGGATTTTGCACTTGTTTTGTAAAACCGGAACGATTATCGACCTTATCTCTGCTTTTATTAGTTCTGCTTGAACAAATCTTCCTGCTAAGTTCACCTCAGTGCCAGACACCGACAACAACATGGGAATTACCTGAAAATTGGGTGCAGCGTGCTGAAACTGCTATCAACCTAACTTTGTTTGGCAAAGGCCCAAGCTATAAACCTACATTGTGCTGAAATGAATTAATACCTTGATGGTTTCTAGGCCAGTATACGCCAGTGGTCATTAATTTCTCCCATAAAGTAGACCAAATCTTAGCACCACTTTGGATTTACAAGAAACCGCCTTTCAAACATTTCAACTTTAATAGGGTAAGTAAAGAGCTCACAAAAAGTAGCAGGTATGCTGAAGTACATAGATGAGAGCGTTTCCAAAGCTGAATGGGCTAATGAATCTAAATAATTCAGTGTGCTGCTTTGGTTTGGTTAAGAACTCCAGGTCCTCTGCCTCTCGGGAAACCCTGTGCCACTATGTGCTTGGGGTTCAGTATGCCATTTCCTTTTCTTGCAAGTTGACACACACCTCTGGGTAAGCAAACCCAGAGGTGTGTGTCATAACTGTCTAGATAAGTACATCTGTTGTCAGAGCAATATTAACTTGTACCTATACTTCTACCTGGATGGTTATTAAACCACAGTTATGACTCAGTGTACAGTTAAGAAAAACCTCTCATAACCTAAGTCTCTTGAGAAAGTGGCCTTTTATTTAGAACTGTGGCATTTCATGTCTGTGCAATAGAATGCGCATGTATTGATTAAGCGAGTCTGTGTATTTTTTTTTTCTTAAACTATTTTCCCTTGTACTCAAACTCTAATAAAGCTGGCTAGGCATTACAGAAGACTCCTGTGTGGGCAGCTCTGAAAGGATCACTCATCACCCTGCCAAAGAGGACAGCGGCCCTTTGATCTAGGCAGCCTTCTGTACATGTGTGTTTCTGTGTGTTTGTGTGTCTGGTAGGGAAAAGTCAGTTCTCTCATCTGGCCACTGCCGAGTCTGTGTACTCAAAGCATGACCTGACCCCGTCGAAGTCAAACTGGTTCTATGCATTGTCCAAAGGATCTCGGAAGATGCACCATAGCAACTTCTCGACTGAACAGCCTCTTCCCATCATTCTCCTGCTCGCCTAATCATGCTGAGTACCTCATCTGTCACTCGTATTAAAGACACAGTCAAGCATGCTCGTTGCTGACGTGCTTAATATCTAGGTTAGCATTAAAACTGCATAATGTTCTTACTGAGCAACTGAGTAATAAAACCTAGTTTAGATACGGAACTTTGTGCATCAAAAGCCACTCAGAGAAAAAAGACCTCTAGTGCTTTACAGCTGTGTCTGAGAGGCAAAACATCAGCTGAGGCCGGTCCTTATCTCCACTATCTGAGCAGAACAACCATTCAAAGTCAGCTCAACATGTGTCAGCACAAGTATCCCCTCATATGCCCCGTCCCCCCCAACCCCCACACTCCGCTTCCTCCTCAGCAGACATGCCTGACATTCTAGAGGAGCCAGCGTACATTCCTCACATGCTCCAATCGTGTAAGGAAACCAGCGGGAGAGCAGGCCAGACATGTCACCAGGGCATTAGCTCTGCTTTCACTTTACAATGCACACATTTGTGTGCCTATGACAGTGCTCTTCAATGTCCTTTTACATGTGGTTGAATGAGAATTAGGCCTCTCGTGCAGACTGCAGCCTGAGTGGTGCGATTGGCTGTGGGGGGGCTGAAGCAGTGCTCAGGTGACCACAGTTAAGCTGTCTCACATGAGATCTGGAGGTGTAGCCGTCAGAGGGGCATCGGGGCTTCTTTTGCACGCCTTTAGCGGCTGCTGCTACTACTAGTTCATCTCAGCTGACTGCACAGGCACATACAGGATTCTTTATATATATATATATATATATATATATATATATATATATATATAAAATTGCACATCCATCCACATGAGCGCCAGCATGCATTCTCATACATTTTCAGCTTCATACTGAATAACCTCCAGTTCAACAGCCTCTCGTGACAGGAAGCTACACAGTGCTAGTGTCTCTCCTTTCCACACTTCAGATGCAACAGTTTCTCCTCAACCATCCTCACTCGACTCACATTTTCACCGCCCCTCCCATTTCACTTCCCACAGCAGCAACAGCAATAGCAGCGGTGGTGGAGGCAGTGGCATGGCGAAGAAAGGGGCTTCCTGAGCTTTGGAAGAGCACGTTAACCCAGCTTGGCAGGCAGTTAGTGAGTGTGACAGTAGCCGTGCTGGATGCCAATAGGACAAGCACTGTGCAGCATCTCAATGACCAGAATTCACTGAGTCCACAGAGAGGGTTTATGGTCCTCCCAGCCATACCGCTCCCACCCCTATTCTCCATCCAACCACAAAGGCATTCAGCCTTTTCATTAGGATGATAATGGGGCAAAAGCCGGAAAGGGCCCCATGTCTGAGCACCATAAGTTGTGGTGATGGCTTTGTGGTAATGCCATGCGTGTCCATGGGAGCAAAGTGTGCTGCTACAGGCCAACAAAGACAGTCAAGGCCGGAAGAAACAAAAAAAACAGCCCTGAAAATTTAGAGGAAGTCCCTGAAGCAAGGTAGATCTGGAAAATAGCCTTTGGATCATGATCTCACTCTGACCCATTCATGCCAACACACGGTTAAACCGGAACAAGGTAAACCATCACTAGGAAGCAGGCTTATGCTAACAGACCTTTAATAATATCCCTCAAAATTGCTGTCGCAGTTATCAGCAAAGGTCTTGTGCTGCACTCAAATTAAGACACAAGCTCTACCACCCTGTGAAAACAGTGTGTCTCAGCAAAAAGGGAAAGAATTTGTTGCTTTACTCTATTAATACTATTTCATGGCACACACCTGCATGAATCCATTCTGATACAGGTAAGCAACCTGTTACAAACACTCCAACACTGAGCATCTGCACTCCAAACTACGTAGTGTGCAAAAAAAAGATGGCCTCAATAAGTCTCAGAATGAGCAAAAACATGTGTCATGACAGAAAATCATATCTGAACGTATCATTTCATTTACCTGCATAAAAACGTAACAAGGAGCCAATTTCTGTGTTTAGCCCTTCCTCTTGAACTCTCCACGGGTCCTTAAATCCAAGCTTAAAGAGAAAGTCATTCTGGATCTGCAGAGGCCTCTCATCTGGGCTAAGCCTCCTGACAGCTTCACCATGCAGCTGAACATACAGTGTGGGGCTGGAATCACAGGAATCTCCATTGTGATGTGCAGTCAGCCCTGATTTCACAGCACCCTGGACACAGTTCGGATCTTGGATGTCAGGTGTATTACCTGTAGAACAGGCTCTTGACAATGAGCCGGCACTACTGCTGGGTGGCAGGCTGCCCAGACCGTGTGGGCTGAGTCTGCTATCCGGCCCCATATTGTTTGTCATGTCGTTTAAATGTCCCATGTTGCACTGCTTGTAATTGGCGGTGACAGCGGCGATGCCATTGGTGTGGTGTTGGGAGATGGGGTCCATGCTTGTGCTCGACGCAGGACAGTCAAGCTCCAGCTCGTCTGAGGAGCTACCATACATGTCATGGCCCTCTGTGGCACTGTCAAAGGAGGGACTGAGGATGGACGCCTCTGTTCCCAGGATCATGTCATCACTGAGGGAGTCCCTGTGTTCACTGAGCCGGGCCCCAGAGCTCAGGTCATCAAATGCGCTGCTCTCCACATCCGAACCAGAATTTAATCCATAGCTGTCCACACCATTCCTGTGCTCCGAATCATCGTCATTGGGGGTATCCATGTTAGAGTTAGAATTTAAGTCTGACAGCGAGCAGGTTATGTTGTCTTGTGACTCTGATTCTGGGGTGAAAAGTTTTCCATCAACGTCCTGTTGCTTTTGCCTCTCATCTGCATTCTCCATGAGCAGCAGTCTCAACCTGTCACTGGGATGGCTCCTTAATTCTGTGGATTCCAGAGGGGTCAGGTGGTTGCATTTTATACTTGAATCTTCTTTCACCTTACACGAATTATCACTATAGTCATACTTCACATTGCAGTTGCCATTTTGATCAGTCTTAGAGCTATCTTTACAAAAAATGCGCATAACAGAGCTCGACTTGCTGCAGAGTTTACTCAGTCGGAGCGCCACCTCGCCGGCTGTGGTGTCCATAGTGCAAAGGACCGGCCTGGGATATGAGGGCGTCAGTCTGTCGTGGACATGTATGGAGCCCCGGTGGAGATCTGCTCTCACCCACTCGCGATCTGCGGGCTGCAGCTGCATGTTCTGTCGGTGCTTCAGCATAGACTTCCTATCCAGACTCCGAGTGTGCAGAGACGCAGAGGACAGGGCCGAGTTCATCTTCGCGCCGCAGGCGGCGGTGACAGCTGAGGTGGCGGTAGTGGCTGCAGCTGCGGCGGAGAGGTTCCTCTTCAAGCGCCTCCGTCTCAACAGGAGAGAGCTAGAGTTGCTGGATGAGCTCCGGCCATTAGACGCTACGGCTCGGTTTGACGCACTAGATCCCGCCGTGGAGCCGGAATGAGAGAGGCCATTCCCGTGCCTTGCCTCTACGCGGGAGGGTGAGAAATGTCCACCGCCATCATCCGCTGGAGTCCCCCGGGCGACAGACAGTCCGCTGGGCTTCTTCATTAACTTGGTCGCGCCTCCATCTGACGCGCCGTCCTCAGCGACAGCCTGCACACTTTCCATCTCTGCCAATGAAAAGTCCCCCTCTCTAAATAAATAACGGTGCGCACTTGGTAACACCTACAACCTCTACATTTAAAAGCCTGAATACGAGCCCACCGTGATAAATGTCCGCCGACTGGGCGGTGTTGTTGAGTTATTCCACTAGTAGTCATTCACTTCTTCCCTTCCTTTCCCCGTCGGAGTCTCCTCCGCTGCTCCAGAAAAAAACATTTTAGTGATTAAATTCGCTGGGAAGAGGCTGGGCGCGCAGGGACAGAACAGGGCGGAGACGTGACTGTGCGTCCCATTTGGACCAAAATACAGTACTAGAATATGAAATGAACGTCGGCCGACCTCCTACGCAAATACTGACTAATATATATTCATGAGGACACAAGATGGGGTCGCTAACAACAACGCAGTGCATTGTGGGAAGTGTATTGTTCCAGAGAGCGGGCCATAGCGGGCCGCCGTCACCCGCTGCTGTGTCGCAAATACATTTCCCAAGATGCTTTGCTTCGGTTTCAGTCAAGCGAGGCGGTGAACAGAAAGAGGCGTAAACATAGCTCCTATAAAATGTGTGGCATTCAGATACAAAAGTAGCTCGTCCTCTGTCTGCTGTGTTGTTGTCTCCTCCCGCTACAGTAAAGTAAACTCTCACACGGCTAAATTAGGCTACACACGATTAAAAAAAGTAGGTTACCAGAGTCAACTGTTGAATATGTGAAGAAACTTTCCGCTGTTGTTTCGGATTCAGTTCACGATTAGTTGCGAACATATCGGATTTCTCGATAATGAAGTGCTTTAAGTTGCGCTGTTTGGCTAAATGAAGCTTCGCTGTAGGTCTAATTACTTCAGTGGTGACGAGGCACCATCTCATCAGGACGCCATTTCACAAGGCCTCACACCGGCTCTGTACACAGGATCCCATTCTGTTGTATTTCTCGCCATCTAGTGGATGAAACCGCAAAACTTTGTCCTGTTGAGGACGCAGCGACCCCTCAGAAGAGGGAGGCCGCTGTTCAGGTCACCTTTTCGCTTCTGTCTGACTTCAGTAAATGCAATAAAATCAAGTCAAGGCTGTTATTTATAGAAGCACGCTGAGGGAAAAAAAGCTGTTGAGCCAAAGTGCTTTACAGTACAGAAATCAGACTTGTATTGCAAATTTACCTAACAAGTTCAGCCTTATAGTGGGATTTATGCTGTGAATTTCCCTGAGTATTTTAAATACTTTGTAAAAAAAATAATAATAATTAGCAGACTAAATTGAACTGTATGGTTAGGACCCTCATTCTGGAGTTGTACCTGACTAATTTCAAAATTAGACCCTACAAAAACACCCAATGAATCCAAAAATGTCCTTTAAACAAGCATACTGTATTTCTATTTAACAGAGCAAGACCTCCAGCAGAACCAGGCTCAGAGAGAGTGTTCGTCTGCCTCTGCTGGTCGGGGTGAGGGTAAAGGCAGAGAGAGAAAAAAAAGGATAGCAGAGACAAAGAGACAAAAAACAAGAACACTGGACAGGTTGATGGAGTCAGACCAGTGCCAAAAACATCTGCAAAGAGGTACAGAGAGGACAAAGCACAACCCATAGGAGAGAGAAGACACAAAGTTAATGAGAAAAGCCCTCAGAGAGCGCAGTACTCCACCAAGGCTGCTCCACAGTATCATTTCCGTCGGCTGAAATCTTGAAAAAATTTGTGGCAGAAATCACTGCACCATAGAATGTGGGCATTTTGTATAGACGTACCCACAAGCAAAATGACGTTGCACTGAGCACAGGCATGTGTTATGCATGTGTACGTTATGTATGGATACCTGCTCTGGAGCAGACAAGATGTTCCTTTACTTTAATGCATGACTAATAATAGTGAGTGGCCATTATGTAATATATAACAGTACAGTAGCCATCAGAGCCGTTTTTCTGCCTTACTTAATGCAACACAATTTTCTGATACTCACACATGTTCACTTAAGTAACATTTAAATGCAGAGGATGTAATGGTGTGATATTTTTACTGACATATAAGTTAAGATCAAGGATCAATCAATTCATCCTTCATGTGTTGTTGAATGTGTTATTTTTTCCTATATGTTTAACTAAATGCTTGCATGTAGACAAACAGCACATTTGTGTGGATGCAGCAGACAATTACATCCTTCATTTTATGAAACTCAATAACTTAGTCTCTCAAAAATGATTCAGATATGATGTCATCCATAACAATAAACTACAATAGTCACCAATGAAAGAAATACTTCTGGTTCAAAAGCTGTCTCACTCAGCAAACTAGAACATGATCAAAGTACTGCAACTAAATAATTAATTAAATGTGCAAAGAAATAATATTTCCAAACGACGGGACACAACTCTGTTACGACAGAGCACAAACATTTGTTTAAATATGTTTATTTAAAATCAAAAACTGGTTATTTGGTCTGTTTATTAACCATTTCAAGTCAGTAATTCTGTATTTTGTAGAAGCTCCTTTGGCAGCCATTACCCTCAAGTCTTATTGGTTGAGTCTCTGCAGGTTTTGTGCACCTGGACTTGAGCTGTTTATTTGATTCTTCCTGGCAAATTCTCTCAAACTCAGGGAAGCATCTATGAAATTCCAAATTCAAGTCTTTCCTCAGATGTATGAAGTATGAGCTCTATTTGACCAGTCAGTAGTCCAGCATCATCTTCCCAGCATGCTTTGGTTCACTATTGACTGAAAGGTGAACCATCTTTCCAGTTTCAGAATGCTGCAGGTTTTCTTCACTGACCTCTCTGTATTGTGCTGTATTTTTGCAGGGTGTCATGTGTCTTTTAGTCAGAGTGGCTTTCGTTTAGCTCAGGGGTGTCAAATTCAGGAGCCACATACAGCTTAATCTGATCAAAAGTGGGCTGGACCAGTGAAATCACTGCAAACCATCCTATTATTAACGATAACTGCAAATTTTTCCCTTTGTTTCAGTGCAAAAAGGTGTCTTCTGAAAATGTTCACATCTAACCTTTGCACCACATGGGTCAAAAGTGACCCATATTCAATGGAAATTGTATCTGTTGACCCATAATGAACTATCATTTTAAGATGAGATTAGATAAGAAAGCTTTGCTGTCATTATACACAGTGTACAATGAAATTCTAGATCTTTCTCCCTTTTAAACATAAAAGATAAATAAGTCAAGAAAATAAAACAAGGATTAAAAAAACTAAACAGTGGAGTAAAAGACGTAAATATAGATCTTTACAAAAGAATTTACAAAAAATGTGGAAATGGCAGCATATAACAAAAGAAAAGAAAGTGACACAGTCGCAGATTAAAAACATCATGAAAAATTATTTTTAAAAAACTTCTGTTTCAACAATATTATGCCGGGCAGAATGGACACGTGGACAGCACCCCCAGCAGCAGACCGGACACAGTCTGCAGTGTGGAGGACCCCCTGAGGAAACACTGGAGTTAAAAAAAAAAAATCTGGAACTGAACAATATAGTAATTTACTTCAAGATCAAAACAACTTGTCAAAATTTTCAGTTTTTGTCTCCTCTTTAATTTTTGCACTTTGAAAAGTCATTCATGATTGGACCCTTTTTTTGGCCTGCAGGCCCTATATTTGACACCCTTGCTTTTGCTAACCTACCATCTTTGCCCTCCTGATCAAGAGCTGCTTGAGCTACATGCCAACTGTCCTCTTCCCCGCAGGCTTTCACAAGACCATAAATGCAACTCAGGTAGTTAGACCATGTACCGGTATGTATATTCAATGTCCACAGTCCAGCTCGATTGTATGTCAACTACTCAACACATATTCCTGTAAGTGAATGACCACCAACCCAAATATACTGCAAACTAGGAAAGCATGCATCAGTGGCTCTTTTATTAAAATGAGTTTAATTTGGACAAACAGAGACTACATTTTACAACATACATTTCAAATTGATTTACACCTTTATTGACTCTGTTCTGTGTATTTAAAAACTCTGACTTTTTGTCAAGATTTTTCACAGCCAAGTCAGTTACCAGAATGCTCAGATTTATTTTCTTTATTTTTTTCCAGAATTTTGGTACAAATGCTTTATTTTGGAACATTTTTTTTTAAATGGGACATGTAGAAAAAGAATAGAATAGAATAGAAGAGAAGAGAAGAGAAGAGAAGAGAAGAGAAGTTATACAGAACAACATGTGAGTAAACTGTAAGAATTATTCTAAGTTGAATTTATTAATTTATTGAAAATTGATTATGTAAATTTGCATTTTTTAAAAATAATTTAAGTAAACTTTCAAATCAAATTGAAAGTGATTTTTCCTCAATATGAACCAAATAAACCCGTCCTGTGATGAACTCTGTTTTCAGTAATCAACTCCTCGACAGCAAGTGAAGCACTTAATCACCCTTGAGCAGAATCTTCGAATCCTTCTGAAACGTTTCTTTTTTGGTTTTACTTCTATGATATCTGAGGGATCTTCTTGCATGTTTTAGTCTTCTTCCATGATATTTTCTGCAGGTTCTACATCTGTGACAGTCACTTCTTGAGGTGGTCTGTCTGTACGGATGTTAAGACTTGCTGCTGTAATTCTTTCGTCATTGGTGATCCCATCAGATACAGACGAGTTTTCCAGAGGAGCCGTCAATTTGGTTATTTTTTCTTCTTGATGAGTGACTGCAGTAGTTTGACTTTTAGTTCCACCTTTGTCCTTCGAGATGGATTTTCTGTCGTTCCCCACCACTTCAACCAGTGGAGCAGTCATGTGATCATCAGTTTCAACTTTGCTTTTCATGATAGATGTTCTATTCGTACTTCAAATTTGATCTAAAGGAGCCGTCAACTTGTTTATTTCGTCTTGTTTTTGAGTGACAGCAGTAATTTGATCTTTTGTTTCACCTAGATCCAATGCAGCTTTTGTTGAGCCTTCAGTGTCATTGTCTGAAGTGGATGCTTCGTTCGAACTTAGAATTTTACTTGAAGTACATATGTCCCCCCAGACATACACCCCCTGACAAAAGTTTTAGGACACTGTCTCATTCAAATAAAGTAGAACCTGTCCTACAACTTTTGACAGGGGGTGTATTTCATCATATGGATGTGATCAGGGCAGGACTCTGATCATACATGTAAAGTTTCAGGCAGATTGGAGCATGTTTAGGGCATTTACACAGCATTTGAAATTTCATGGCGAAGGATCAAAATTCCAGAGGCCGCCACGGAAACGCCTTTTGACTTTGGAAAAAGATTTTAATAAATTTGAATCATTAAGGCCTCTTGTAGATACTGGCCGAATTTGAAGTGAATTGGAGTTTCCCCCTAGGAGGAGTTCACTCTAGAAAAAAGAAAAATAGGCAAAATCTGACATTCAATGCAAAATAGCTCACTTCCTGTTGGGTTTGGAATGTGGCTGTCACTGACTTTTTTGTTCAGCCTGATGTGCTGCATATGTGTACCAAATTTGGTAGATACACGCCCTGTCAAAAGTTGTAGGACAGGTTCTACTTTATTTGAATGAGAAAGTGTCCTAAACCTTTTGACAGGGGGTGTATGTCTGCCACCTTTTTTTCCTTTTACTTCTGTGATATCTGAGGGATCTTCTTGCATGTTTTGGTTTGTTTTAACCATGATATTTTTTGCAGGTTCTATATTTGTGGTAGTCACTTCTTGAGGTGGTCTGTTTGTACAGATGTTCTTCATTGTAATGAACCGGTGGCCAAGAGCTGCACTGGGTGTGATCCTTTTATTTGGATCCATGTCCAGCATCTGCTTGAGTAGACTTAGGAAGGCCTTGGTGTCTTCTTCCAGTGTGCATATATATATATATATATATATATATATATATACCGGGCTTTGCAAAAGTTCTGTTACACTCGGTTTCATGATCTTTAGAGACGCTTACATGTCGGAGTGAAAAATTCCATTAAATAAACTGAAAGTTCTACCTTATAGGCAGGTGTCCTTAATACAATTTTTTTTCTCCGGTGAAGTTGTATCAAGATGGAAGTCAAAAGAGTTGAGTTATCTGCTCTCCTTTGTGCTGAACATCAGCCGGATGACCGTCCACAGAGTCGCGGAGAGGCTAAAGAATGGTGAAGATCTTTCAGGTCTTCACCATTCTTGGAAGATCACTGAAAGATCTTCACCATTCTTGAGCCTCTCCGCGACTCTGTGGACGGTCATCCGGCTGATGTTCAGCTGCTTGACTCTGTCAGACTTGTTGTGGCCAGCATGAAGGAGAGCAGATATCTCAACTCTTTTGACTTCCATCTTGATACAACTTCACCGGAGAAAAAAATTGTATTAAGGACACCTGCCTATAAGGTAGAACTTTCAGTTTATTTAATGGAATTTTTCACCCCGACATGTAAACATCTCTAAAAATCATGAAACCGTGTAACAGAACTTTTGCAAAGCCCGGTATATATATATTTCCGGAAATGGCTTGGATAAGTTTATTCAAACAAAAACGAAACATCAAAATTCGCCGCGCCGCCACAGACACACCTTTTGATGACAAGTCACCATTTTCACTGTGCATCATCATCAACGTGTTCAGGCTGTTGTCACCACATATGAGGTGAATATGATCAACTGGGTAAGAATGGGGCATGAAAGTGTAAAAAATGTCTGTTTTTATTGTCATATATCCCTTGCTCTTTTTAAGGTGAAGAGGCTCCAGCTCACTTGTATGCATATAGATTCATATTCATAACTTTTTTTTAAAACAAGGATGATTAACATTACATATTAAATCTTATGAAACAAGCTCGTGTAGCACCCTGTTACCCCTACTTAATTGTATCCATGGTTACAAGATAAAACCTAATCATATTTATTGATTTAAATAAACCTGTTAAGTTGCAAACATTGTTCTGATGAGCTGTTTTCACACATTAATGTTGGTGATCACACCAACCCAATATTATGTGTAATTGAAACGGACATTTCTGCATTGATTGATTTAAAAGAACTCTCAAGTTGTATTAAATTAATTAAATTGGCTTGATAACTTAATTTTACCCTCATTGTGTTCAAGATTTCAAGTCCCTAAAAACTGGTATTTATGCAACCAGTTATTAAATCACTGGTCTTTGAATATATAATAATCACCCTAACTCAACATAGTTTTCTGAATAGAATTTCATCTGAAGTAGCCACAACTCAAAAAGATTTATGCAAACTGTTGCAATATTAACAACTAAACATTTGATTTGAAAATGTAGATGCTCACATTTTCAAGTCTGCTTTAAAGTCAGACTCATGATGTCCATATATTCAATCTTGCTATAATTTTCCTCCTCTGCTTGTGGGTCATTGAAAGATCCTCTCCTAATGGATTTCCACTATGAGTAAGTAAATGTGCTTCGATCATGTTCACTTGACCATATGATAGACTTGAAAATTGTGCACCTTTCCTTCAAATGAAAATGTCAAACACAAACTTTGTTTTCCATTAGAGCTGCTGAAGCACCCTGCTCAACTGGCTGCATTTAAGCATGCAAAATGTAGCTACAGTTACATTTAATTTTTTTTCATATCTAAATGGCTCAATTATTTGCAGTCAGTGCACATCTTCCTCATTTACTTGGGACAACTGTATGTTTGAGGTTCAAACTCTTACAGTGGGAGTGCCAAAAAAGAATTCATGAGGAATTCTCTCATGATCCAAGACTGACTTAAAGTCTAAATTAAAGTTCTAGGTTATGGATTACAGCATATTACAGGACTAATTCTGTGCAAACTGTGTGAATATTTAGGATATAGTTCTACATCTATGTTAGGGGCGGTTTATCAAGCAAACTCGGTGTGAAAGAACCAATAAAAATAATGATATATTGCTTTTCACACTGAGTCAGTGAACGCAACTGAGTTTGGAAGAAGTTCAAATGCTGTATGAGTAACTCTGTGGTACAAGCCTAACAGTTGCTGTACACGCAACGTTATATTTAAGAAATTCTAAAATTTAGGTAGAATGACTTGTGTTCACAAGGTACAGAAGTGTGTTATATATTGAACAAAACAAGGCAGTCACTGTAGGAAAAAGGAATTTGTTAAAGAAAAGTGAGAATAATGCATACAATCCAAATGCATTCAGAAATGGAATTTAATCAGCATGAAGTATCCTTTACATGGTATTCCGCATTTCAAAAAGGAAAAAAAGGACTCCTTTCAGATTTGTTCAGTCACTCCGCCAACATGTAAAAGGAAACCGATTATTGCGGAATTCATGTTCCTTGATTCCAGCAAATATGGGAAAACCTCATGCTCAGCCCACCGGCTCAGGTTGTTACTTAGAGCTGAAAATGAGAAGTGGATCGTATTTGTATAACTTTATTCTTTCTAGGCTCTACGGTACTGAACCTGTGGATTGAATTTCATTCTTAAAAAAATGGCGTGATGCCTGAATCATACAGAAGCTTGTTCTAACACAAAAATACTTCATATGTCTCTGCGATGAGATGACCCAATGAAATAGTATTTATAAAACGGTCAATGTGACAAGAGAATAACCTGTGCGATTCTCTCGAGGAACTGGTCGAAACACGGACAAAACGCCTATTATTTCACATACAAACCATGCAGTGCAAAACAATTTTTATGTTGTCAATTCCCAGATTTTATTGGGTCATCTATCACTGGTCAGGACCTTGAAAATAAGGGCGAACACACGTTCCTTTGCAGGAAAGATGCATTATAGTAGGCGGCCAACAGCCTTTCACCTCTACTATTTTTCTTCATCTGACAAGAATTTCATATTGCAACTTTAAAAGTAATACAGTAAAAAATAATAAAAATATTTTGTGCACATAAAGCTCATGAGCGTTGGAATACTGGTGTAGGATCAGTGATCAGGTAACAAGACCATTAAAGTGAAGAGACAAACTGGTTACAGCTCAGAAATCCAACAATAATTTACACATTTGGACCCCAACCTTGAAACGATGACCGTTGTAAAGCCATACTCTTTACAGTGCAAAGAATTTATGCAATAGAAACATTTAAAAACCCTGACTCGGTGACTCCACTCAAATCAGTGCTCATCTTTTTGAACTGAATGCATCATTGTTTTCAATGACAGTTTGATCAAATCTTGTCTTGATGTATCGGTAAAGCTGTCAAACAGGCAGATTTTTAGGTGGCTCAGTCAAGAAAAATGCTGAAAAAGTTCTTCAGAATAAAGCCTTTCTAAAATAACATACAAAAGAAAACTTAAAACCCTGAAGTGTAGGCATAGTGTATATGCACAGTAAAAAACAATGGTGCGGGGATATACCTGCAGTTTAACCTTTTCTCTACAAACAATGGGTATTGCTTCATCAAAAGCTTGAGTGACACGAGTATAAAAGTAAAGTGTATAATACAATGCACATTATGAGCGAAGATCATGAACAGACTGCGGCAAAAATTAAACAAAAAAAAGAAGAGAACAATGTAGCAAGTCATCCCTCTGTAACTCAAGTTCAAAAATCACTCAATTCAAAGCGCTGAGATGTGGAAAGACACGGAAATTAATGGTTTATGATCCCAAGAGTCCATAATAAAAACAGAAAGCTGTTGCACACACTGGAGCCAGAAGATATCTGGCAGCTGCAAATTTTTACATTAAATTCATAAGACTGTGACATGACTAAAACTTGGTTAAGCATGAGTCTTCTTTAAACATAACCTTCCTTCTTCAGTATAAACAAAATGTACATTTGGAGAGAGCGCAGGCATTCACCCAAACTCTCAGATTCACAGTTAGCAATTAGATGTCAGCATTGTCGGTACAGTGAGAATTGCACATATGAAGAAACAAGTCAGGACTACATAGTAATGACACAGAGGGAACTCCAGGGGGTGCTATAGTCTAGGAAAAGCAGAAGGGGGGAAAAAAAATATTGCACATGATTCTAATGTTGGATGCGTCTCCCTCCCTCCTGTGGGGCTTTCTGAGTCGTTTCCAAAGTCCCAGCAGGTGCAGTAAAGATGGAGCTTCTGCTGATAGAGTGAGCTCAGAACAATCCGCCCTGCATCCTCGCATAGAGTCGCCCAAGAGGGCTAAAGGAGTGACAGCGTAATCAAGAAGAGGGATAAAAACATGTCCACTGAGACGAGTCCACTGGTGTTACTGATGAACCAAGGTACAGCTGCCCTCAGTAGATGTTGCGAGTGTCAGTCGGCTGCAAAACAGAAACTCTTCCGCTGTCCGATCGCCACAGAGCCGAGCACCTGCCTGAGAGCTCAGCAGAGAGGTTTAGGAGACAATCGAGTGAATTCCACACGGGGGCAATGTGAATCAACTGGAGTCATTACGTGCTACTACAGTGGATGGAGTAGTGGGTGTCTGCATCTTGTGGCGTAGTACCGACTCAGTTGTGTGGGTCTTGAAAAAGGCATTTCAGAAGACATGGCCTTATTGTAAAACGGGCACCATTTTACTGTCCAGCACTTAAGGTTCTCAGTGGAGGAGAGCGCCGGTCCGGCACTGCTTGAGACAGTGATGGTCTACTATGGTCTGTGAAACCTAAAAACACAAACAGAATAAGGATTGTTTTAGACATTTCACCACATTTCATCACCTCGGCTTGAACTCACGTTGCACGGCCAATCCCCAGCATGTGAATGTCTTCGAGTGTGTATAAGGTGATATTTAGGCATGCACGGTCACATGCCAACTAACAGTTCTGCACATTACCTGGTTAAATGGCGACTTGACTCGTGCACTTCCATCTCATTGCTCTTGAAATCGTTGAGTTCCTTCCTTATAGCTGCCTGCAGAGGACGAATAAGGAAGGAGATTGAGAGAAGCTGCAAAGGCTTAGCGCACAAACTGCAGCCTGTAAGCCCCGACTCCATCTCCTTTTAGTATGCTTCATGCATTATTTACGTCTATCTCAAGGCCATGAATGATTCTGTTGAATTCTCTTCTCACATCACAAGAGGCTTCAATGTCCCCTCCTGAGACATCCGACGGCCCTAATTTAATACACAATCTGTTGCTGGTGTACTTGGAGGGCCAGCTTGTGCTTTAAACTATGATGAACTGTTGATACCAAAGATTTACATATATTAAAACACATAGGGGAAAAAAACACTGAAATGGTATTTTTAGAACATCAAAGCTGCATTTAGGTGTTACAGTCCTTAGATCCCACATTTATCTCATTTTCAGCATGAAAATGACTGCAAGTAATGGAAAGACTAGACAAAGCCTGTAGTAATGTTATCTTCCACCAGGGGACACTGTGGTGTAACTGCACATAAAAGCCTCATTCCATCTTTAACAATATATTTATTTCAAATCTCTTTTCCAGGAAGGCTTATGTGTATCTCATTCATGTAGGTATACATATTCATATTTGGGACAAAGCCCAGTGAATCACAGCCTCCGAGTAGTACCACTGGAGCAGCAGAAGACTGTGATATGAGTTGTTTTTTTAAAAAAAAAAACCCTACATCCTCTCTAAAATGTCACATGTGACAGCAACCCGAGGGGTGATGTCACTGCTTTTATTGTTCAGCATGACTCAAGGGGACGTCTCCAGCCGTGGGGAGGATGACTATATGACAGGAGAACAAACTAAATTCTAATCTGTGCTATACTGCAGAAGCAGGAGAAGGGGAAAAAAAAAAACGTCAGCAGAGCAGAGCCACGGCTGGGGGCTCCGGAGGCACTGCTTGTCCAATTACGCGCTTATATAAGAGGAGCCGTTGCATAATCAAAATGCTGAATCCCTGTGATTTTCACATGAGTGGTCCTCAGGTGTGACCTGGAGTGTTCAGAGCTGCGCATCACCAAAGCAAAGACAGCGGAGTATCTGCTCAGCAAAAATGCAGATCTCATTAAAAGTCAGAGGCAGAGATCACCGGACACTGAGCAGCAGGACCACCTCAGGGTGTTTACTCACAAAGGGAAACCAAACAACTCAGGAGGAACTCGCCGTAACAAAAGAGGAGGAACGCATCCTCCGACAATTACTCTCCTGCGTTATGAGTTGCGTCATATGAAGCACAAAGGAGGGAGATGAGCTTAATGGTACTTAAGAAATGTGAAAGCAGGAAATGAGGGATCTTGAGAATACTAAAATATTATTTTAATTTAACTGAGATTAGCTGAAGCAATACTGGCCTTGTCAGCTGCCGTGAGCCGGGTCCAGGGCTTATCTGCACGCCTGTCATAGTCCTGGGCATCTGACACCTCCACATAGTCACTGAAGCGGATGAGAATTTTGGCCTGTCTCAGCTCCTCCACAGTGGGCCTCTGGCTCAGCTGGAAGAAGAGTCAAAGAAGAGTTACGGAACAGAAGGCCATGTAAAGATTTCAAAATTGCCGTCATGGTTAGCAGCTTCCCAGAACTCATATATACATTCAAGTTTTCACAGAAAGTCTTGCATATCCGGTACTTATTCTGCAGGGGATTCACAGAGGAGTTCAAGATCTCACTGCTCTGGTATTCAGGGCATTTATGGAATAAGTAGGTCAAAGTCAACATTTCAGCTCCTGCCGAGCCTCTTCGGCGGGTGACGTCATCAAAATCACAAAGGATAAACTATAAACTTTGTCATTTGAGCAGCTCTCTGGCAGGGTTGGATTCACAGTGTCACATTGTATCTCTGAACGCACTAATTACATTTTTTGGAAAGCACTTATGCGCCTAATGAAAGCACGATCATGACAACAGACAGCAAACACAAGAGACAACAATCACTAATTACAACAATCTTTAAGTGGATTTTTCATTAAACAACAGCTCAGTACTTCAACAGACATTCTGTAACAAGCAAATCATAAACCTCTTTCAGATTCCGCAATGAATAAGACCTGTCATCGCATGTACTGTCAGCACAATATCTAATTAATACATTACAGCAAGGCTGATACTTACTGATTGTACATCAGTGTGGGTTTGCATAAAGACTGCTAAAGGATAGGAAATGCCAAAGATATGTCTGTACTTGTTTAGAATTTGTGACACAGTTATACAGTTTGTTTATTTTTCAGTTGTAAAATGTCCTGAATATGAGGCCACAGTGTAAAACATCAGATGTACAAGTTTTATTCTCTAGTTATTCCATCCTAAACACATAAGTCCTCCAACAGCTGTGAGATGTTTGTTTTGAGCAGGATGTCTGCAGGTGAGCAAGAGTGTTATTCTTTAATTGATAGCGACAGTAACATGCTCAACACCTCCCTATGGGGTCAAAGGTTTTGGCAGTCAACATGCTGCAGGGCCAAGGGCAACAAGGACATGAGGGCCTCCTGGGGGATGCCAGAGAAAGTACATCACCGGGCCTGTAACGGACCAGATATGACTTCTCACAACAGATGAGTCACTGTCACAGTGTATGTTTATTCTGGCTTGCAATTTACCCCCTCCAGGTGCTGAAAGAGCAAGTGTGGGTTTGCACCTTTGGAGCTATTTTGGACTCACCTTTCGTGTCAGCCTTCGCTTTATCTCCCTCTTCTCCTCCATTTCTTCTTGCTCATTGCGAGCTGCACAAAACGAGAGGATCAAGTGTTACGGTTTAAGTGCAGGCAGGCAAAAACAGTGGACTCTTTGTGAAATGCTAAGAATATTTTTGAAAGGGTAACAAACACACTATTTGCATAATGTGGCTCACTAGATTCACACTAAACTAAGTTTGTCAAAGCTTAAAATAGTTTCAATTATGGGCTGTTTAATGCTATTAGGGTTGAGTACTGGGAGAGAATGATTTCTTTGTTCCTTTCAAGGTATCCTGGGTCTTTTGGGTCTATGTTTATGATCACATGATTAATTCATTTGAGGAAAAAAATGCACTTCTCTTATGGGGGGAAATAAAACGCTGATCACATTTGCATGGGTGTCTGCATTCATCTGTGTGTTGCACTGTTGATTTGGACTCAATTACAGAGACAAAAACCTCAGAGGAGCGAGTTAAGGGAGCAACAAGAGCTATACGAGGACACTGCTTCTGTTTGCAACAGCTTCACCTGTCAAACTGTATTTGCACTGTGCTGAACATGTACTATATCTCTCGTGCTACTTGCAGTTTTGCATTCTAGATGGCGCCTTTCTCTAAAAGCAAGTCCTGTTTGTTTAACCTTGGTACTGTATATGCATGAGAGACGCGAAGGACGTGACTTGTCACTCATGAATTCTTAGACTTTGTGTTTGCCTGCCGTACTCTGCCAATCATGCAAGAGCCTCTGGGAAAGCAGGAACTGCTGGTAAATCAGCCTTTGATGTGAGAGCCGCAGAGTCCCAGGCAACAGAACTGCTTCTCTCTGATACTGCATGTGTTTGAGCTAAGAATCCAGTCTCTCTAGACACGATTCCTAGGGGAGCCCTGTTGCCTGCCTGCCTCACATGAAACAGCAGACCAAGGAGGAATAAAGGGAGAGATGTATGCCACTAGCTCTCACATAACTAGGTCTCCTGAATCACCAGGCTGCACTACATGAAGTCTGCATGCACAAAGGGCTGCTACAAATATGGGCTCATGCTACAATGCGGTGTTAAAGTGACATTCTTGTTGAACTCTTCACATTCAGGAATCCGCTTTTGCAGCTTAGCAATAATGGTAAATACACAAGACACTCACGTTTCAGGATGTTCCTTTGTTCGAGCTCCTCTGCTGTGGGTCTCTGACTCAAGCGCCTGATGAGAAACACACATCTATTGTCAGCAAAGTCAAGAGGTTAGCAAGGCAACATAAAAGCAATATGAAGAAAACCAGTTCTAATCCATCCACATCAACCTACTCTACAATAACTTTGCAGCCGTAAATGTTTCTAAAGAAAATCTGTGCAAACATTTCAGTGGTTATTCAAACAGCAACATACACACTTAGAAATAAGTTTATTAGGAATCACGAGGCAACATTATAATGCAGAAAACAATACAGAATTCTTCAGTTTTTGCTTGCATTGAGTGTCAGAATGAGGAGAAAATGTGACCCCAGGAAATCCGATTGTCGGCGCCAGATGGGCCGTTTGAAACTGTTCATTTTCACGGACAACAGTTAGTTACCTCAGACTGGTGCAAAAGGAAAACAAAATTACCCCTGCACTTCTACAGAGACAAATGCCCTGTTGATAAGAGGCCAGTGAAGAATGGCCAGCCTGGTTAAAGCTGGAAGTGAGGCTGCTGTACCTCAGATAACCATTTTTAACAGCTGCGATGAGCAGAAATTCATCTCAGAACATGTTGAGACGGATGGTCCACAACAGCAGAACACCAAGTTGGGGTCCATTCCTGTCAGCCAACAACAGACATCTGAGGCTGCAGTGGGCACTGGCTCACCGAAACTGGACAGTTGAGGGCTGGAAAATGTAGCCGGATCTGCTGAATTTCAATTTCTGCTGAGGCACGCAGATGGTACGGTCAACAGAATCAGCAGCATGAATCCATGGACCCAACCTGCCTAGTGTCAATCCTCCAGGCTGGTGGTGGTGGTGTTGTATAGAGAAATGTTTTTTTGGCACACTTTGGGCACCTTAAAGGGGAACTTCGGGTTTTTTTCAACCTGGGGTCTGTTTCCATATGTCATTTCATACATGCGAGTGATGGAGAAATGAATTTTCGACATAGCTCCAGTATTTAGCCAGGCAGGCAGCTTAGCAGCTCAGCTAATCGCGCGATAGCTCGCGCCAAAACCGGTGTTTTGGCGCGAGCTATCGCTATCGCGCGATTTCGGAACGAGAGTTGATTTCTAGTGTCCTGAGATTGGGATACAGACCACAACAAAGAGCAGTCGCCAGGTAATGTTGAGGTTTTCATTCACTTCTCATCTCTAGTATGTTGTGGGACACTCATTGAGACTATCTGAGCCGGTCAGTGTGGGAAAAAAGCACGTTAGGGCGGACTTTGACGCGGGGGGGGGGGCAAGCTGCCCCATACTTTTCGCTAGCCGAGCTGCTAGCTGAGCTGCTAAGCTGCCTGCCTGGCTAAATACTGGAGCTATGTTGAAAATTCGTTTCTCCATCACTCACATGTATGAAATTACGTATGGAAACAGACCCCAGGTTGAAAAAAAACGAAGTTCCCCTTTAATACCAATCAATCATTGTCTGAATGCCACAGCTCATCTGTGCATCGCTGCAGACCATGTGAATCCTTCTCTGGTGACAATTTACTTCTCTTGTAATGGCTACTTCCAGCATGATAACGCACGGTGTTGCAAAGCAAAACTCAGCTCCAACAGAACACCTACAGGAGATCTACAGAATTTATGTGCAGTCAACAAATCTGCACAAGTTATATGATGTAATCATGTCAACATGGTGCAGAATCACTGAGGAATGTTTCCAACATCTTGTAAAACTCTTGCAACAAAAGGACTGAGGCTGTTCTTAGAGCCAAGCGAGGCCCTTCACATTATTAGTATGGTTCCTAATAAAGTGCTTGGTGAATATAGTTCAGGTAAAGCTGCTTAGTTTTTCTTTTCTTCTCTACATTATGAACTGCATTCACATTCGTGCTTCGACAGCAACTCCCCAGCAAGGTTATTTCTTTGGCATTTTGGCTCACAGAACTTTTATACTTGATAATGCTGTTGTTCAGAGTAAAGCACAGTGTCTTTGCCCCAAACTGGATTAAATACAGATTTTTGGAATTTTAATTCTTTCTTAAGTTGTTAATGAGCAACACAGCTCTAAGCTGTTCTTTGCATTGATGAAAAGTTTGCATCTTATTCCTCCTGACAACTTGACAGGTAAACTTCCTTAAACTTCAGAGAGCCTTGATCACCAATCCCTCCTTCTTCTCATTGAATGACACGAGGATAAAACACTGCAGCAGCGCAGGAATAAGGCGAGAGCCAGAAATTCCTCGAGAGTCAGCTCTCATCCGGTGCTGAATAAGGCAAATGTGATTATGACACCTTCAAATGCCAACTGAAAGGTTTCATTACAAATCTACTGCGCACATTTACACAAAGACACGTGGAACAGGACAGTCAGGCACGTCGAGCTTTCATTTAACCAACGGTTATCCGAAATACATTCAGATGGGGACTCTGATTGCAGCAGTGTGTCGGGACGCAGCAGTAGACCTATCTGTAGGCACGAAATCAATAACTGTCTCCATCTGACAGCCATCTGGAACTGCTCAGTCTAATAAACTGCTGTATGCAGAGTTATGTCTGGGCTCAGACAAACTTGTCTCATATTATTTTGTGTCATTTCTTCTCCCATTTGAAATTTATTGTTTAGGAAAAGTTGGTTGGGAAACTGAGCTGTGCTCCTCTCTGCATAGTCTGAGCATTATGTCAGAATTATGTCAGTGAAAATCAACAAACACCCAAAACAATGACAAATAATCCGAGAAAAATATCTGTAAGACCTAAGTGAGGAATAGCAAAAATGAGTATAATGAGATGACAGTTAGTTATACAGACCTTGATAAAGTAACTGCTACCTTGGAATACTGTGTTTAAGGCTGCACTAATCAATATTTTAAAAATAACAATGGACCAAACCACTGTGTGCAGAGTCAAGGCGTCACTATCATTACAAGAAAAGCACTCAGAGAGCGCAGTACTCCACCAAAGCTGCTCAGTCGTATCATTTCCGATGGAGGAAATCTTTAATAAAAAATGACCTTGCACTGAACACAGCCGTGTGTTATGCATGTGTACGTTATGTTTTGATACCAAATTGTGTGACCTAAATATGTAGCGGCGGTGGGAATTTATGAGACTCAGAAACACTCCCACAATTTAATCAACTGTTCTTTGTATGAATTAAGACGGGTAAGTCTCGATAATTCCGCAGCAATTTTTAGTAGGATCGCAGTGCCGCTATCTGGCAATTTTTAACAAATCAGTGGATCCAGACTGTAAGCCGCATCACTGCCACAATCTAATCACTTGGTCCTTGTGTCATTTCCGACTTTCCCTGAAAATTTCATCCAAATCCGTTATTCTGTTTTTGAGCAATGTTGCTAACAGACAAACAGACAGACAATCATACGCCAATTGCCACATAACTCCGTCACGCTCCTTGGCAGACTAAAAATCTAACTTTACAGCATCTCTCAGCTCTCTGGAGCACTTTAGCATCACATAATTTACGGCTTTGGTTATTGCCCCATAATTTCACTGTTTTGGTTCATTGTTATTCTTATGTTTATCTCATTTGCAGTTTTCTGAGAAAAAGAACTCATGCAAACCCACTGCACAGTGTCTGCCCAGCACCAAACAGCTAATGGACAACAACTAGATGGTAAACACAAAAACATGAGCTTCTGAAGACCTAGATGTATTTTCAGTGGTTGGTGGAGCCCAAAACGGCTTCAAAGAGAGTGAATATTGGTGTCCAGAGCCATACCTCGAAATGAATGCTCATTTTAATGTCATTTTGATGTTAAACACCAGAAGAAAAACAAATCCTGGCTTTAACTTCATATTTAACTGACACAAGAGTGCTATCAGTCCTCATATCTGACTCTCTCTCATTTTAGGTGGCACAAAATGAATCTTATGTAAAATGCATAGAAGATGTTAAAGTGTGCAAAAATCAAGGGCAACCTTCTCAGGGGTAAAAACTGAAACACTTTCCTTCACTATCCAGGGTTTTTGCCAGTAAATCAGGTCGACAGAACTAAGTTGAGGTCAGCACGTCCTAGTTTAGCATTATCGTGATCAATTCAGATTGGCCTGGCACAAGCAGTGACTTTGCAGGACAACAATGCCGCGGGTTAAAAACAGAGCGTAACTGGGAGGTGTGCATTAGATGACACTGTGCAAAGGACACTGTCACAGAGCTTTTTGGGAACATGACAACTAAGCAGGCAGGCCTTCTGGGAGCACACGCTGTGTTCCAGTCGCAGTGGGGAACAGTGACTTCTGTGCCAGTGTCTCTAGATAATACTCTATCAGTCCCTTACAGTCACGTTTCCTCCAACTCCTATGCTATTAGACAATACAGGCTTCCATTTTTGGATTCACCACTGGCTTGTTGGTGTTTTCTCCTCTCTGTACATCATTACGTCGCTTTCATTTAGTCACAGATTGAAATCAGATGAGACCTGTTATCTACTGGGGAAAAACATTATGTTGTTTGATCTGTTCAGTTACTAGCATTCACATTTGTGACCTCCACATTCAAATCGCTATGATTTGTACATACTGCGCCAGTATTGTGTGCGTGTGTGTGTAAACTGCTGGTATGAAATGGACTGCGTGGTGCTGCTGTGTGGAGGAGTCGGGTGGAGATAGTTTGGCACATGCATCACCGTGGTGATTCAGTGAGCGAGGGAGGAAGTCAGGCAGGAGGAAGAAAGAAGAGAGAGAGAGAGAGCGAGAGAGAGAGAGAGAGCACACTAGAGAGAAGACAAGAGAAGGAAAGGAGAAGGGGGGGTTGATGCATCACTGAAATTAGGTCAACTCCATTTTCAGAGACTCATTTGAACAAGATAAAGCATTTATCCTTATCGGATGTTGAGACGGAAAAAATGGAAGGACATGAAAGCGTTTCAATAATAAAATGTAAAAAAAAAAAAAAGCTCACATCAGCTTGGGACTGAATCACAGTTCTATCAGCCAGGATACTGAGCATTGTCAGCCCAAAGTATGACAAAACGCTGGGTTTGGCTGAGAGGAGCCGGTGCTGCTGCCCAACAGCCGCCGTTTGAGTTGGTTACAGCGGCATCGAGCACGTTCACTGAAAATATTTGGCCCAGAAATTGCGCGTGTATCATAAATGTATTCAGGTTTAAAAATGCATGTGTGGATGTGTCTCACCTGGTGAGTTTGGTGCCTATCTGCTGCCTAGACTCCAGTCGCTCCTCATCTGTCTGCATGGGCAGGATGTTTTTCTCCTCCAGCTCTCTTTTGGATGGACGGTTACTCAGCTTGATGGCCAACGAATCTTTTCTTAGCACCTTCTGAGCCAAGGTACCTAAACCCAAACACCATGAGCAAAATGTGAGAGGAGCTGCAGGAAATGACTGCACATCTAATTCTACTTCAATAAGATGGGTTTTAGCTTTTCTATTGTATTTTCCTCTCTCCTGATTGTTTCAAAATGGTTTATATCTTGCACTTAAATATCAAGAATAATCTTCAAAATATTACATTTATATAAAAAATGAAACAACTTTAAGCTTGCAAATTAGTAAATATTTAGACTGTTGTTTTTCTTTCATGAATTTGACACTGATATTTTAAACTAAAGCAATCTATAACTGTACCTTGATGTTTTCTGTAATTGCACAGGCTTTGTACAATATATCACATGGACAGATTTGGATAAAAAACAGCAAGATTCTACATCAAGTTTCCTACACCTTTAAGAATTACTCATACTTCCAAGGAGCCTTAAAGCTTTGATGTGGCATATTGAGCAGTTCCATCACACATGACCAATCACAACCTTTAGAAACACTAATGTGCCAAAAAAAACACAAACCATTCTGCAGTTCAGCAGTTCTGCCAAATGGAGGTGCATGAAAGTGTTGGGTGACAGCATGATGCTGGATAGGCTTCTGTGAACCTAATTTTGTCCCTGATTTGAAGGTCAGTTTAGCTCAGTTCCAAGAGCCTTTGGGTGAAAATAGCAGCGCTGTCGATTCTGATCGCTCAACCAAACATGTCACTGTTCCTGTGAACAGGAGCTGACCGACAAAATAGACAAAGACAGAGTCTCCGTTGGGGCAAACTCTGTTCTTTCTCTTTGCTACTCTCTAACATCCTGTCTTCATCTTTTCTTACAAAATAATAAAATTCGAAGGATTGTAAACCCTTCTTAACCCTATGAATCACCAAGAGACACACAGAAATCACCAGAATGATAGAATTTCTCAGAGCAAGAAACTGTAATAACCAAAAGATTCATTGGATTTTTAGTTTGATCAAATCTTAACTTCAAATCAGTTTGCTCCGGCAAGATTCTGTTAAAAAAATGAAATAAATTAAATTCTGTCATCCGTAGTGCAGCCATTAGTGATTCATTTCTGTGGAACTTTATGAGTGAACTGGGATTAACTGCAGCCTGTGTTTACACAGAGTAGATAGGAGACATCGACAGAAACAGATTAAAAATGTAAGTAATAAAATATTTACAGTTTGTAGAGTTTGTCTTTCTTCAGTACTTGGAACATCTGTGAGCACTTTGGAAAAGGTTTTATCCATTTTTGTAAAATAAATTCAACTGTTGTTTTTCCATTTTTGTTGATTTATCGCATTTTAACTTTGTTACATTATATAGAAGACATTTTAGTATCCCCTCTACTTCTAACTGTGGTTGCATTATTGGATTCCACATCGCAGTGAAAAGTGACCCCACAGTGAGTCAGAATGTGACAGGAGCTGCTTAGGGTTCAGAAAGTTAAAAAACACCCATGGCTGTCTGATAATCATGATAGCATTATTCATCAAAATGGCAGCCTAACATTAGACAGTTACGGTAAAGTGGAGAGTGTTTAGGTGTCTGTTAATGTGTTTCTGGAGCCAGTGTTTTTGCAATTTGAATATTTTCACTCCTCGGTGTCACTGTGACTGCTGCCACTTACTTGTAAATATGGAGTCGTCATCTTCGTCATCATCCTCATCGTCATCCACATCATCGTCCTCGTCTTTATACATGCTGGGCAGATCTTCGTAGTCGGACTCGTTGGGCATGTTCTCCTTATCGTCCTCATAGTCGATGATCACAGACGGCACTTCTCTTCTCTCCAATGGAGCACACTGACCACCGCCGTGCAGAGCAGAACTGGTGGAAAGAAATGCAGTTAGGTTTGAAGGTTTTCACCCAAATCTTATTATTATTTCAGTAGGTAATGTCTATGGCCAAACTGTTTGGCCTTCTAAAAGGAAGCTTGAGCACCCCCTAAAGGCAAAACTCTAGTTTAAATGAGGAAAAGATCAGATTTCATATAAATCATCTTTCAGCAAAGTTTTAAACATTTAGAAATTTAAACAGTATTATGGAAACAATAACGCTGGCAAAGCTTCTCCAACCAGACAATGGAAGTGGTTTAAAACAATAGACGAACCTTTGGCTTCTGGTAGAGAACAGACTGATATCTCAGTGGGTTTTTAATCCAAGTACAAAGGGAGAGGAGGCATATAGCTCCAGCTGAATGAAACTGGAGCAAAAAAGAGGAGCTCGAACACAAAATAAGTGCAATTCTGTGCAGTCCTACGCAATGTCATGCAATTCTCTGAGCCACACAGAGGAAGAGAAGAGTAACCGATTGCACGGCTTGAATGATTCAAAAACAATGTGACAAAAATAAACTTCACTTTCATTAGCCACGAGCACGTGGAGAGATATTTGATAGATTGATTAATAACAGTCTAAGTCGAAGCTTCTTACGATGTTACGTAACCATTTCTAGCTTTCAGACTAATTGTGTGCGATGTCAGGACCACTACTTCCTTATCCCTGCCCAAATAGCTCTGGTGAAAAAGAGATCCTAATGTAAGAGGTTATATAATGTGCAATCCGCTACCGTGTCCCTTTTCTCTAAACAAGAAGAAGCGCGGCTCTTCTAAAGAGCAGCTGGTCATGTTATGTCAGGCCAACTGCTGGAGGGACGCCTACTCCACGCGCCTGTGCCCACACATACACACATTTACTTAAAAATTAGGCCATGCTGCCCTGTGAGGCAGTGTGCTGATTTAGACCTGTATAGCAGTGCTAGAGCTGGCAGGATGCAACCTCAATAACACCAGAATATGCTTGAAAGCAGTGGACAACCAGCAGCCACCAGGGATACAAGCTAACAAACAGGCTGCTCTATTCTATTACACCTTTGCATGATTAGTGCCGTTTCAGCAGCAGCTTTTAATAGCAAGAGTTTCATTTTAGCTCCATGACTAATCAAATAAAAGGTAAATAATGTCATCACCAGCACACCCTTTGGGAAATCTGTACTAAGCTATAGGTCTGTTACATAACATCTATCTGTGTAATTTCAGAAATACACATATATCATCGAAATTGAGTCATAATCCAAGCAAGATATTATGCGAGATGTGCAGACAGACAGATCGAGAACAGATCCATAATCCCTGTCTGCCTTCACACAATCAGATTCAATGACCTGAGCGCTGATAGCTACTAACCTTTCAAACCTCTGCATGGAGAGCGCCAGGGTTTTATTGAGCTCCTCGATGATCCGACTGGGGGCATGCAAGCTGCCATACTGGAGCTGGAGTGGGTGACCGTGGCTCTGGTGGAGAGCGGAGAGGCCGGCGAGCTGGGAGGGCAGCAGGGTGCCGTGGTGGGGCGGCAGGCCCTGGGGAGGGGCACACTTCTGGGAGAGATTGCTGAGGGGATTGGGGGACGGAGACGGGGAGGAGGAGGAGTCCAGCCCCCCTGGAGGCACGCAAATCATCACTTTCTTGGGCGGCAGAGGTGGAGAGTGCTTTCCCCCGGGCATGCAGGGCAACTTCATTGGCTGGCAAGAATCTAGAGAGAGGGAGGACAGAAAGGGGAAATATTCACGGTGGGTTCACGTAAGCATATAGCATCTCCCGCAGTTTGTTGGTGCAGACAGATAAAGAGAGCTCATAGATGATCAGATATGGCTCCGACGTCAGTGCACAGTGGTGGGAATTAGGCCAGGGTAATGCCACTTCCCTCTACTGACAGATTGACAATGACAGAGAGAGCCCAGCTGACCGAACCGCAGGGGAATTTAATGAGACTACTATAATCCTCTGCACATGTGCGGTAGCACAGGTACAGATTGAAGCGAAAGCGGTCACGGTTCATCCATCAAATACTCAGAATCTACATGCGAATTTTAGTTTCAGGGAATGCAGCAAAACCCAGGACTGCGCAGAGCAATAAATAAAGAGAAACCAAGTTACAGTAAAGAGTGTAGATTAGTTTGGAGAGAGATCAAGGAAAAAAAAAAACACAGTGCATGGAGAGGCCAGCTGAACCTGCAGCTGTTCATTAGTTAAGACAACTGACCTGTGCTATGGTTTGGGATCCTAGAGAAAGGCTTTGGAGGGAGAGCAGGAGGCTGCTTGTGGTAAAGCGGTGGCTTGGCAGGTGTGTCCTGATGATCACCTGGAAAGGTGACAGATTTCTTGGTGGGCAGGACCATGGATGACTTCATAGAGGGCTCCTGAGTGCAGATGGCGCCGTCCATCGAAGATCGGAATTCAACAGTTGCTAAAACAAGACGGAAGAAACAAACAAGCTGACAAGCGCCGAAAACGTCTGAGTGAACATGAAAGGCGCTTCCCAAAAAGACTTTTCAAAGTTTAAAATGAACTCGGGGTGTTTTTGAGACAATGGGGAGTAAGACTGTGTAACAACCCGAGAGCTTTCTATCAGCACGCACCAGACTGTGGAATGGTGGCAGACGAGCAGTTTGACAGAACGTCTGCTTTTTAATTCTTTCACAGTTCTGAGCCATTTGATGGTTTTTGCATGATCACATTTTAAAGCTGACAGTACAAATCGCAACACTGCTCACATATTCTGACCAACAATGTACTGATGCCGTGAGCTTCCCCCATTCCCAAATGTCATTTAGGCTGAGCAGCCCATAAAAAAAAAGAAGAAAACTCAGCCTTACAGGACTTTTTAACATACATGAAGTCTTCCTAGGGAGCTTGTTTTTCACAATTTTGTGTTACTAACTTAAGATACTAAAGTCATAAATTGTTGAAATTTAACATGCTGTCAAATGCATGGGCCATTTAAAGGCCTTTATTTTGAAATATATCCTTCAGGGATGATACATGTACATGATGTTGAGGTTTAGTCACTGAGATGCTGGACTCTGCAGCATGGAGAATTAAGCACATCTGGCCTCATTAATATCTAAGGAGTGGCACAGACAACGTGCAGAAATATGGAAGGCGCCTATTCATTTTATCATTTTGACAGCTGACTGAGGCAGACAGCATTTGCATCTCGGATGTGCATGACTTCAAACCTTAGATTCAATGAATACACATTCTATTTTTATCCGTTCTTAGTTTGAAACAGATCTGTCTTATCTTTGACATCAAGGAGTCTTTTTACATTTGAACTTTGTCCAAAAAGCTTTGTGAAACAATAAAAATATATCTTATAAAAAGGCCCCATATTTCTTTATTTGCTGTCTTTACATCTTGGCAAGAGTCAGTGGACTTTTCTCAGCTTCTCCAACTTTGTTTTTGATGCCCCGCGGCACATAGCACCCTGCTGTCAGATATACTCTCAAGCTTTGAATGTGGGATGACTAAGGCACGTCAAATCAAGATCAAAAGAGTTTAAAAACGCTACAGAATTTCTATAATGAAAGATTATATCTCTAGATACCCGTTGCCAAATCTTGAAGAGTGCACATCAGAGACTACTGATTAATGAGGAGATGAATAACTGAAGACTGTCCAATTTAGCGCCCCACGTCTTTCCCTCCTGTAGTTTCTACTTAAATCTGAGACAGTTTCCAGCTCGGATAAATCAGAGTGTAACTGCATGAAACCAGCTCACCTTTTTCAAAGATCTCCTTCAGCACTCCTCTCTTGATAAGCTCATCTCTGCTCTGTCGCACTGACATCTTCCTCTCCAAAGCTGATAGTGTAAAGAAGCAGAATGTTAAAGATATTTTAAGATTGCAAGTTGTCATCCATCAAAGTATCATGCAGCCGTTTAACCCTGGTTAACCCGTTCACTAAATCACCATTTACCAACATGGGTGTTCAACTAGAATGAAAAAAAAAAAAAACAGTCACATTTACATTA
Organism: Acanthochromis polyacanthus; assembly: GCF_021347895.1. Taxonomy (NCBI): domain Eukaryota; kingdom Metazoa; phylum Chordata; class Actinopteri; family Pomacentridae; genus Acanthochromis; species Acanthochromis polyacanthus. Next base: position 23,119,937 of record NC_067121.1, read on the forward strand.
ACCATGTTAAAAAAAGAAGAAATAGTAAATCAGAGGAGCAAATTAAAGGAATGACCTGGGGCTTGTTCCATTAACAACTTCACCAAACAAGAAAAGCACTCAGAGAGCGCAGTACTCTGCCAAAGCTGCTCAGTCATTGTGGTAGTTCCAACGGATGAAATCTTTAATAAAAAATTACCTTGCGGTGAGCACAGGCGTGTGTTATGCATGTGTATGTTGTGTACGGATACCGAATCATGCGAGCTAAATATGTAGCGGGCGGCGGGAATTAATGGGACTCAGAAACACCCCCTACCCCTCGTATCATTTCAGACGGATAAGTCCCGATAAGTCTGCAGCGGTCGATTTTTAGTAGGATCGCAATCATGTGATCGTCAGCAGGCAGCTGACATAGTGTTCACTTGTTGTCATGGTTACAGTGATGCTGTGTCGCCATTTCACAATGATACAGGAATCTTTACCAAATCCGTGGATCCAGACTATAAGCTGCATCACCGACAAAGTCTGATCACTTGGTCTTTGTGTCATTTCCCCTGAAAATTTCATCCAAATCCGTTTGACCGTTTTTGAGTAATATTGCGAACAGACAGACAAACAGATGGACAAACATACGCTGATTGTCACATAACTCCGCCGCTTTCCTTGGCAGAGTAATAAGCCAAGCTTGTTTCAGCTCTGACTTTAATTTAGGTTATTTCAGATTCAACATAGTTCAAACTCAGTGACTCTGGAATCTTATGCTGTTTAACCATCAGACTGAGCTGTTGCTAAACCACAGTTCTTTTAATATTCACCCAGTGGGAAAGACATCACTCCGACTGCTTGAAACTGTGTCAAATTAGCCTGACTGCGTGACGTTGATGTGACCGGTTTACCCTCAAATTGAGGTTGGTGTGGTAGTTTTGTATGCTTTTTGGAACAGGCCCTCAGGTTTGTTTCTCTCAGCATAAGTTTCCAGCATGAATTGTCTTTATAGAACTAAAATAACCTCACTAAAATAACCTCACAGTAAGTCAGACTAGCTCAAAAAAGCCTGGTTTATTTGGTGAAGCTGCTTTATGGAACAAGCCTCTGGTTAAAAAAAAAAAAAAAAGGCTCAAAGAAAAACCTCAACACAGTTTGAGACTAATGAATGTGAGCTGACCAATAAAGCTAAAATCCCACTAAACACCACAACAGACAGGTTGTGTTGTTTTCAATGGAAGACAGATATTGCAATCCAGCTTTCTAACAAAATGGGATAAAATGAGAAGAGGATTTCATCGCATTATCAATACAGTGCAGTAAAGAAGCAAAGAAAAAAATCCAGGTAATTGGTAGCATTCACTGTGGTACTTTGCCTTTCTGACATCACATAAAAGCGATGTGGCTCTCGCACCCCTGGTATGCAAGAAAACGAGACAAAAATATTGCCTGCCAGTGGATTCAGACTTGTGGGTGGTGCTCTCATCACAGCAGCAGCAGCAGCAGAAGCAACATTAAAATGCCTGCAACCTTCTTTACCTTTATCTTGTTTGTTTGTCCTTGCAAGCCTTACATAAAAGTGAATTTTAACTAGGTAGGCAAAAGGAAGAAATGCACTGAACACGCTGTCATATGACATCACAGCTTGTCACATGGAAATGAAATTTAAACGTGAATCTGTTCGAGCTGATATGTGGGGCTTTGGATTGAGATGTTTGGGAAGCGCTGCACTAAAAGAAAGAAAAAGCATAGGATTTCTAATTCATTGCTAAAAGCCGTGAGCAGATCTCCAGTGAGTAGCAAACGTTCCCAGGCAAAGCAAATAGTTCCACTATCATGAGCCATGGCTTTTAGTGGATTTTCTGGATTTTCGCAGATGATCGGAGCAGCAAAGACTCTAGCGATAGCTGGGCAAAGCAGTGAATGAACTCTCACAATGGCACTCCAGGAACTTTCTGGGGTCACACTCCTTTTATAAGATGTATTACCAAAACTCTGAAAACCAAATGTGCCTGATCAGCCCAAGCATACACATTTCTAGAGTTTCCTTGTTATTACTTGAGTGCTTATATGTGATGTGCTATCTTTCATTGTGACTTTCATCTCTTATCAGACCAAACAGCGGTATTCAACCCTAAATTTGTGCTGTAAAGATAATCAGCCAAGCGGTGAACAGCTCAAGCTAAAAAGCAGAGCACTGATTCACAAAGATAAAGGATAAATGAGATATTCCAGCAACACTTCCCTCCTCATAGTAATACATTATGCACAAGACGGCATGTCCCACAGCTACCATTTGCTGCTATTTTTAGGTTTCAAAAGTTGAGCCACTTAAGAGCTGATATCAGGAGGCTGAACGAAAGCAGTTAAACATCACGTTCGTTATTGCAAAATCTAGCCCTGCATGGAAACCAATTAGGAATGTCAAATGAGGATGAGTAACAACACTTGAGCACGCAGAGCTGGAACCTCCCTGCAGGCCTCTTGTGACTCCCGCTTATGAGGAAGATCACACATTCTGCCATGTGTGCTTTACATATGACCCAGGAGTGCTGTCCCTCCCTCTTCTTTTGAGAATGATGTGTTCAATGCTAATACATCCTTTCAAGTAGAATCGGGAGAATAATGTCGGCTTAACCTCTCCTTTCCTTGCCCTCAGTCACAACACAGCAGATTTAAAACCAAATGCCGAGAGTCCAAAATTAAAACACAAATGAAAGTCACACACACAGAAGACTGGAAAGCCTGTGGGGCACAATTTTAGATCCTCTGTCCTTCAGTGTTAGAAGCTACCACAGAAAAGCATGTTATTATTGAACACTATGCTCCATTATGAGGTTCCTCCAGGATACCAGATGTTCAATATCATTCCATACTTCAAAAGTTCTCCAAGAGAAGCTGTTTGAGATCAGCTCTAAGCCAAGAATTAGTTAGGCAGCGAAATGTCTTTTTTTTTTTTCCTCCCTGGGAAAAAGACGTGATCGAAATACTAGCAGTATGTCAAGCACAGAGTCATCTCCATGAGAGCCCTAGGAGGTGGGAAATTGAAGACAGTGTGAAATCAAAAGAAATTGTGCCATTTTCGACATGCTATTTTGGATGCTAATGCTGGCAGTTTCATCAGAAAGTGATGTTTCCCCCCAGAGGGAACAAATTTAACATTAGGTCAAGTGTATCAAGGGGATAGTAAATAGACTTATCAAAGAGCTGACCCAGAATCAACATGGACGATTTTTCCTGACTGAAAGCGGAGCTCATTCTCATGGGCGTTGGGAGGAAGTGAGCTGTAACGCATTTGACATTCGTGTGCATTCAAACCGTCATTTCAATTTTCAACACTTCTGAATATGTCAGGGTTTCTCTCGACAATAAGAGTAGTGGACCTTGTATTACTCAGGGACTATAATCAAAAATACAATCACTGCATCTTGGCAATTGATTTCCAAAAAACTACCACGATCATCTAAAGAGATTTTCATTTTTACATCCTCTTTTGGAAATTACACCATTTAAAAACAAAAATAAGTCACAAAAAAGTGAATAATTTTAGTCAGATTTGCTTGATATGATTACAAAAGACAGATTTTTAATATATATGTTTCTTTGTATTCTGTTTATATTCCCCATTTTCCTTCAATTCTGCAGGTCCACCTCCTTTCTTCTGCCTACTACTAACCTGTCTAATAAAGCCAGCAAAAGGCCTAAAATTAACTTTTAAAGGAATGTTTATGTTTTTATTCTCTCATCTGACTGAACAAATGTTCATCAGCTCTTTGCCAGAGCGGGGAAACCCAGGGCCAAAAGGTCGTCACTCGACTGGCAGTGCTGTAATATGTTCAGGGATTATACTGCCGTTTCATCCAAAATGAAAAGTAATTACTCAAAGCTTTATGACATAACTGTGATGCCAAGGGATGTGCCCAGTTATGCAATACCATTAACTCAAAAGCCCTAATGAGAATGTCATGTCTTCAGATTGGACAGACAACAGTGTGTGCTCATAAAAACAAAAGAAAATTGGTCAAATTGGAGAGGACACGTGTCCCACACTAGCTGAGCATGAAGTAATAAGATGAAACATGGGCAAGACTTGCTAAAAAAAACAACTTCGCTAAATATTTAACGATTATACTATTAGCGTGCCAGAACGGGAGTTTCGTGTTCGTTTCATCAGGAGGGTCGTATGAGGATCATGCACAAAAAGGCATTCAAAGCAGATGAAGAAAAATGGCTCTTGTACCAAAAATCTGACTTTGATGCTGAGAATTATTGACTCGAGAACGGTGAATCACCACCTGTCAGTTGCCGTGACGTCGACCACTGCTGGGTAACTTCAGTGAGCGGCTGAAGCACACAAATTAAAACACCAAGACAAACTTTCCTGTAGGTCTTTCAGTGCCAAAGAGCACAATGCGGTATTCCATATAAGACTACAGAAATCCTCAAGTGTCCTCTAAATCACCTTGACTATTAACCAACATCTACTTTAAATGTCTACCATGGCCCGAGTAGTGTCATGGTCCAACAGTCCAGACATTCAATCTGCACCAAGATGAGAAGATGAGACACTCATTGGGCAGGCTCAGCTGAGAGCATATTAAATGAAACTGGCATATCTGAGTCCAGCCTCTATTGATCTGAGAACACTACACTTAATTTTTTAGAAAAAAAAATTCCACTGCGAAGTGACCCAGATAGTCAGAACACATCCTTCCAACCCTGAGGCTCAGTGGCTCAAAGTGGAGTCTTTTACTGAAGCAATTCTCTCAGCCTGAGCCTCACAAAAACTGTATTAAAACTTTCATGGGGTCTTTTATCAATGAGGAGCTCAAGCGTTAAGGCTCATGCGTCAGAAGCTTTGGGTATGGCTAATCGAGACCTTGACACCTAGAAGGACACGGCAGGCTTGTGATAGGACTTCTGCTTTTTCTGTCATGCTGTACATAATCAATGGACAGGTTTGAAAACTGCCATTTACACTCTCTAGAATTCACTGGGATGGCTGTGGTTCAGAGCAAGGTCTGCTAATTAGATTAAAAATAGATGCCAAGACAGCATCAGATGACGTTCTCTTTTGATACATCTCTGCTTACTGAGATCTCTTCCTGATACGAGCTGGCTATGAAAATGTAGCGAGCACAAGAAGACATCCAACTGTCAGGCCCTCCCTCCTTCCTTCCTTCCTTCCTTCCTTCCTGAGGTGAAGAGTACAGTCCCCCAGAGCTGCCCTTCATTTGCTTTATTATCACAACACATTCATAATCCTCCACTGTGCTCAGCGTCCAATTATCCATGGCAGCATCTGCAAGCCCAGTGGCTGCTCTGCTCCCCACCGACACAGGAGACATAATCAACAGCAAGGTATCAGAGACAACCGCAGAGACGGGAAGCATTTAGGGCCAAGATTAGAGCAGGGCAGCAGGAATCACGAATACACACTTAACATCAACTTTGTCTTTAATGAGATGGATGCAAAGTGCAACCGCAGAGCACATTTCTCCCCGACTGCTTCGGCAACAGGCTGACAAATGACCAGTAAGACGTCTCAGAGACTTCAAATGCAAACTCAAGCTGCCAACTGACAAACCATTAACACAACAAACTAAGTTTAGAACTTGTCAAAGTGTGTGGCAGCAGCTTTCTTCGAGCTGTTAAAATTAGGTCAGCTCATTCTACGCATTCGGGATGGCCATAAATAGGCTGTCAACTTGGCATTGACTAATTAATTTAAGGCAAATAAACAACGGTACGCACAACGTTTGGCTTTAAATACACAGATTTGTAATGAGGCAAGAGGTCAGATGGAGTCAATACAGTTCTCTTGAGGAGATAAGCTGAGCGTTCTTTCTCTAAACTCAGATTTCATAAAAAAAAAAAAAACATTTAAAAGATGACTACAAGTTTAAATATGACTGCACAGGGCTATCTTTCCGGTCTCATAGACAGTTACAAAAGGTTTCTTTTTTTCTCAAGGAATAAGTTTTACTCATCTTTTACATCTTATTTTTCTCCTTTTTTGCTCAGAGTTATAAACTTCATTAAGCATGCCTTCTCAAAATCAAACCTCCATTTCAAACAGTTGTTAGCGTTTCATGCACGGCAATGGATTCAGGCCTGATGCTTTTCAAACCACAAAAAGGAAAATAGTCTCTTATCCAACAACAACAACAGGATGCAGTGGATGTTTAGACAGTTAAACTGGCGTTCAAAAGTTTGAGGTCATCTTTGAGAAAGTTCAGTTTGCCTAAATAGTCTATAATACCAGTCTGTGTCAGCTCAAACAGAACGCAGGATTTACAGTACTATTCAAAAGTTTTTGGGTCACCCACTCATAACTCACCTTTTTATTCATGTGCTAACATAATTGCACAAGGCTTTTCTAATCATCAGTTAGCCTTTCAACACCATTAGCTAACACAATGTAGCATTAGAACACAGGAGTGATGGTTGCTGGAAATGTTCCTCTGTACCCCTATGGAGATATTCCATTAAAAATCAGCCATTTCCAGCTAAACTAGTCATTTACCACATTAACAATGTCTAGACTATATTTATGATTAATTTAATGTTCTCTTCATTGAAAAAAAAAAAGACTTTTCTTTCAAAAATAAGCACAATTCTAAGTGACCCCAAACTGTTGAATAGTAGCGCATACCAGCAAAGATAACTTTTTAATTTGCATAATACTGCAAATATAATCCTAAAACCAAAATGTACAGTTAACTGACATGCAAAGGTTTTACAATTGGGGTAACTTTGGCTCTCATCGAGTGTCGGTGAACAACCGAAGTAAAGAAATCTGTACTGTGAATCATTAACATCCTAAAAATGAACTTCATACAGAAATGTTACGGGTTTATAAGGCTGAAAGCTCTGAAATGTGCTAATTTTACACAAACTGCAGACTCTGAACATTAGCATTCACTGGGAGTCGTGTTTCTATCCTGACAAAATTCCAATATTCACTCTCCAGCTAACTGTGTTTGGTTCAGTGGCTGGAGAGATTTTTCTTTTTTTTTTTTTTTTTTTTTTTTTGCAGTGAACAGGCAGCTTTCTGTGGCTGGAAAAGAGGATGATGAGCAAACCAAAACAATAAGGTGGCAGCCATAAACCCCAAACAATGAGCTTAAAAAATAAAAAAAACAAATCTCTGGATAGCTGAAGGGAGTTTTGTGGCTCTGTCACTATGAGAAACACGTCATACGTACATGGACATGTGAGCCAATGATTAGCACAGCTTTAAACCTCTATAGAAGTCTTGTTCACTTTGCTGCTAGAGTTCCAAATCCCTGCGACACTTCCTGCCATTTGAATTTACTGCCCTAACTAACACGTGATTTTTTTTTTTCCATCCACTGCTTGCTGCAGAAGCGAACTCCCTGCTCCACTTATATGTTGCTGCAAGAGTTGGGTTCACGCTTCACGCTAAAAGGAATGTGACAGAGTATGGACATTTGTAGAGGCACCACATTGGCTGAAGCACCTGTCCGAGCGCTGGAGCCACTGTGGCGCTGCATACCGCCAATAACCACGCAGAAATTCAACTACGAGGCAAATCCGGTTAGATATGGCCCCTTATAATCGGCCCTCAAAGAGGATCGAATAGAACAATAGTAGCAACGGAATTATTTGGAGACAGCGGCATTATGCAAACAAAACAAGTGGGTAACAAAAGCAATGAATAGAGCCGTTTCTCTCGGCTCCACTGTAACAAAAAAAAAGGCTTCTTTTGTTGCTCAGCTCTTGATGATCGTCCTTCACAACAGGGGAGATGCTGTTATCGTCGGGCATACATGAATGTACCGATGAACTGACAGAATCTGCGTGATTGTTTTATCAAGCACGCACTGTATTAAAACGGCAAAAAGTCGAGGATCTAAAGCTTGAAAGTATGTTTCATCAGCACTTTTATGTCTAACTATAAATACCAGAGTCCAGAGAGACTAATGAAGAGCCAGGGGACCGTGTGAAGGGCGGAAACATGAACTGGAGCCAAACATCACTCTGGGAACAGTCAAAGCTTAGCTGAAAGGTATTATAAACCAAAGAGTCTCTGACAAATGATGGAGACGCGACATCACATTAATGATTGTGATTAAGAGACTAACGGGATCGAGATTTAAATGGAAGCCACAAAAACAAGAACGAGTCAGACAGAATGAATCATTCAGCAAACTCACACCAGGAAAATGTTAATTCAATAAAATTATTAAATCAGAACATCCTGTCCTGATCAGATCAGATTCGGGTCTAATGTGCAATGGCACATCCTCTACAAAGGCGAAAATTCTGCTTCCAACCCATGAGATACAGTCTGACAGTGTGCCTCCTCTTGTCCAGCCAAGCAAAATAAATACAGCCACATCTGAAGAGACCATGGCCTTCACTCGCTCCTGACAACTTGGACGGCGAGATCAAAGGAACTGTAAAAAGACCTCAAAACATGAGACTCCAACACTGCACTTTGGCTCAATCAATTTGCTGCATTTTCAAATCACCCTGGAGACAGAAATTTAATAAAATTGCCTTTTGACCAAAGGATATACATTGACTTTCTTTGAAAACCAAACACAGTGCATCCTTTACATGGTTGTTATGCACCTTTTTTTGTGGTGCTCACGTTAAAATAATCTATGAAGAAAATGCAACATACCTGCAGAGGTCTGCTTGAACTTCTCGCTCTTCTTCTTCCTCCATTTCCAGGGCTTGAGGAGCCGACCGAGAGTAGCAAACTTGCTCCTACGATGGATGGGGGGAGTGTGGGTGCCGGAGACCAGGGACTCGGAACGCATGGCGGCCAGCCTCTCTACCTCCTCAGCTGTAACGGAACCAAAAAAAAAAAAAAGAAGAAGAAATGGAAAAACAAGAAGTTTTACCAAACTTGGACCGCCCAGTGACAAAGCTGACCCCTATGACCTTGAAAATGAGGTCACGGTCACCAAATTCGAACTTGACCTGTGTCTTATTATGGTACACCTGTGTACCAAATATGGTGAGGCTACATCAATATTTTATGGAGTTATCGCACGGAAACCAAAGTGTTACAGACAACCCCGCAAGCAAGCAAGCAAGACCATGCAGGTGAAAACAATACCTTCCGGCAAACGCAGTTTTGCCGGGCAGTAATAAAAACAGGATCTGGTGATTTTCTGGTAAGCTTTCGTGCAGGAGAGCTAGTGGTGGGAGCAGCAAACATTTTTGCTTACAATGATCAGAGCAGCGAGAATCTGTGCCATGTGGCCTCCTGAATTCTGTAGTAGCTGGACGAGGCTGAACAAGAGGACAAACAAACCTGCATATCACATTGCATTACGCAGGATACGCTCTGAGTCTAAACAGTTTGAGGCTGCATCGTACGGAGCAGTTGGCATGACTTGCTAGAACACACTAAACAGACTGATAAACACCTCATTAAGAAGGAATCTTTCTGCTCTTCATGAAATATTCACAAGGCCCAGCCCTTAAGACTTTTAAGTACTCTTTGATATCAAAAGCAAAGAATGTTGAGCATTTTGTTCAAACACAAACCATTACACCAAGAAATGGATGCAAAGGGCTACAATTGGCCCCGCTTAGATAAAACTAAACGCCAAGGTGCACCTTTACCGATGCGATCAGAAAACCAAAGGGAGATAATTAAACGGCATTCAAACTGAATATACAGATTGCGAATATCTTTTTAAAAGCTATGAGCAATGCTGGCAGCAACCAGACCATCATGGGCTCTTCTGGTCTCCTCACTTAAAATCTTAATGAACACAGTCTTGAAGAAACATCAGTGGAGTCTCTCAGAGGCATAATAAAGTAACATTCACTGACCAGAATAGACATACTGCTCAAATGCAACACTCTTGCAAGAGCAGAAAATGAGCAAAAATAATGGAATTTGCCTCACTGTTCCAATACGTTTGGAGGGGAATGCAGCTTCAGAAAGAAAGACCAAACTTATAAAACCATAAAGATCAATCAATCCAGTTCTATGCCATTCAGCATAGGCGATCATTTCCCTCCATCTAATCTGATCTTTTGCTTTCTGAATTGTGACTGGTGCCCGTTCCATGTGTAGCCATGATGTCAGTTTGTCTAATATTTTCATTCTCTGCCGGCCTCATCCTCTCTTCCCATTCATTTTTCCAGTTGTGACATTATATTCCAGGATCGCTTTCCTTACGATGTGTCCAAAAAAAAAAAAAAGGCTGCATGCCGTTTCCTAATTTTGTTCAATAGTGTGAAATTTGTTTTTAGTAATTTCAAAACATCTTCATTGCTTATTCTGTCGGCATCTCAACCACATCTCTGCGGCAGTGATTTTGTTTGACATTTTATAATTTATGTTCCACTATTCAAATCCGTACATCAGAACTGGTAGGATGTAAAAGTTGAGAGTCCTCATATGGATGCTAATCGCTATTTTCTTATTTGTCAGTATATTTTTCATTTTCATCAATGCTGTTCTTGCCATTGCTATTCTGTATCCGATAACTGTTTCACAACCCCATCTGATGTCATCCATGAACTGAGATACTTGAAATGATGAACCAACTTCAGTAGTTCTTGGTCTAATGTTACAGGCTGGTATGCTATTTTTCTTTGAAATTACCATTACTTCTGCTTTCTTTTTGTTTAAAGACAGACCTAGTTGTTGGCTCTCTGTATTAGTTATGCACACTATTGCTATTAGCACCATGTCATCTGCATAACGTATGATATTTATGTAGTAACCTCTGATGGATACTCCTGGTAAGCTTTGGATTTTCCTCATGATATTTTCAGTGTACAAAGAGAACAGGTCGGATGACGGCACACATCCCTGTCTGAGTCCTCATTTTATTGGTTATATACACAAACAGATAGATTCCTCAGTGCATTTTATATTTTATTGTAAGGTGATGGCTTCAGATGAGTGGCCAATCATCTCTGCTTTAGCTTTGTCAAAATACTTTACCGTAGCTTGATAAATGTGCAGGCTTTTGCAATCCATCTGCACATGCAACTTTGCAAAAATAACAGTCTTGCGTTCCAAACTGTGAGGATATATGGTCATAGAAAACCTAAAAACAAGCTACAGAAATCACACAAAGATCTTTATGTATATATGATTTACCACAGCATATCAAAAACAGGCATGAGCTTTCAAGTAGCGAGCATAAAAGCAGGGAATAGAAGAAGAAGAACAGCACCCACAACATAATAGTGTTTTGAGTCTAGAGTCTGGATGTATGATATGACCTCTGGCACATCGTGTCATGTCGGTTGCCAGTGTCAACACATTGCATCAGGTGGTCACCCACAACATACTGCCAGGGAAAGCACAAGGCGCTCGTCTTGAAATAATTACATCACATTCACATCCGCGATGTTTGCCAACAGAGACGTATCATTTTACAGGCCGGCCACCTCCTCGGGGCAGTGGGACAGCATGGTAAATAATGTGACAGTAATGCAGTGCAGAAATCTGTCCCACGGACCCATTACTCCAGTGCTCTGGTGCCTCAGAGCCAATCATCTTAGCAATCTTGCCACCTTGCCACCCTATAAATAACTCCGCAGTCGATGCTAATTGAATCCAGTACAGATTCAGATTACTTCATTAGAGGTGCACGGGCTCAATAAAGGCAAATAGACGACCAGCTCTGACAGTTTGCTGCACTGATTAAAAGATTAAAAGAATGATGGTGTTGACTCACTTTTTAATAACTTTAATAGAGCTTAGAAATTGTATGAAAACATCAAACACTCCTTTGTAGGCGGCTACAAAGCCTTTACACGTTACTAAAATATGTATTGCGTTGAGAAAAAGAAGCCTGCTTTTGAAAATAATCCTGTCAAAGCGATTTAGGCGCCTTCTGTGAAGATGAGACCTCTTTCTTTACCCAAAGGCCTGCCTGCCTGTCTGTCTGTCTCTTTGCATTTGTGATCCACAAACACTGCATTTAATAGCGCCCAATCTATTTCTTTTTCTGCTACTGAACCAGTTTCAGGCTGGTAACACAGAACCAGAAAGCCTATATTTAAACTGTGTGATGATGCAGTTCATTACAATCTTGGCAGAGGAGAGGGGAAGTCAGTCTGAAGAGTATAAAGGGGGAAAAAAAAGGAACAAATGTGGAAATTCTCTTGCAGGTATCCAACTCATTAAAATGTTGTGGTGTTTTCAGGGGGAGCCGATCATCTCCCTGACGCCAAAACAAACACCAGGATTCTCACCACATTGCACACATTCCCCACCACTGTAATGCCAGCAGCTTCAAGTGGCTGGTTTTAATTAAAAACACTTGTTTGCATACCAAGATGGCTGAGTGATGATGTAATGACACTGAACTGGAAATGGCTTTGTGCAAAAAAAAAAAAAAAAAGAAAAGAAAAAAGAAAGAAAAAGCAAAGAAAAAACAGCCGGCACAGCTTCATCTGTGAGCTAAGTAGGTCAATAAAAACACATCCAGATGAAGAAGGAATTCATCAGCACATTTAGGATGGATGCAAACCAACAGTGAAGCCACAGCCCAGCCCTGGGAGAAGTTCTGATCCAGTCACAGGCAGTTTCCACAACAGCAACAGTGAATCACTCCATGTTCTGGCGGTGTCATTTTAACACTAAAACATTCACATCGACCCACTAAAAATGCAAACACAGACCATCACTCGTGGAGAGTGGACAGATACGCGCTTATTGTCAAAGGAAGTCGCATTTAATAAGGATCCTGAATGCTGCAAAGACACTATGGGCGAAACCACAGCAGCTTTAGGCTTTTCACTCACCGTCCAGCGTGTCGTTCCCGCGGCTGCAATTGCTGCAAATGTGCTTTATCTCTTTGCCGATGTGACAGTGGATCGTGAAAGGCATGTTGTTGTTGTGGTGCGGATGCTGGCCGTGGCCCTTCTTGTTGCTCAGAGACATGATTTTGACCAGGCTGAACGCCTTCTTCTTGGGTTTCTCCACGGCCACGGGCGTGTTTTCTCGGCACCCCGTGGTCAGCCAAGCCCCGTGCATGATGGTGGGCGCCGGATCCACGCTCGGGTAATTGGCCGTCCTGAACATTTTGGACGCTGAGGGGAGGTGAGGGAAAAAAAAAAAACGGAGGCTTCCGAGCGGCGCTGTGGTTACTACGGTGTGGCTTTTAAATTACGAGGGCCATCAACTGAAGTCCTACCCGACCCAGCTTCTATCGAGGGTCGATTTTCTTTTATTCTGTATTCCCACACCTTTACCTGAGATCCCGATGTTTATAGCCCACCACGTTGCGCAATGCAAAAGTCGCTGCTTCTGCTGCTGCCGAGAGAGAGGAAAAAATCCCTGCTGCCAGATCCAAGTGAGCTAATAATAAAATCGAGGGTGAGTAGTGAATGGCAGTGAATAGCTCTCCCTCCCAGAGCCGTAGACTGCAGTCGGTTGTGGCTAATCCACGATTAGTGAAGCTGAGCAGTGTGCGCCTCTGATTGGCTGCACGGTGCGCTCTTCTAATAGGCCAATGCGCACCGAGGAAAAGTTGCTCCACCGTCTATGCCAGGGGTGTCAAGCTCATTAGGGGCTCGGGCATGAAATGCCAGAGGCCCTATTGCTCTCCCGTGGGGCTTCTTATTATTATTATTATTATTATTCTTCTTCTTCCGCCTAAAACTTTGGCTCGCTACTCCTCCCAGGGCTTTGAGAAATCACACACAAATTATATATCAGCGTATGTGGTTTTATGGGGAATCGATGGCTATCTATTTTCTAAGACATTCATTCATATTTGACAGAGTTATGAGCAAAAAACTGCATTAATTTTACACATACACATGAATGGGATTACTGAATCACTCAGAGTGAAGACTCACCTGTTTTCACAACGCCACTGCTTCGCCATACTTTCACCTAGAAACGTCATTTAACCATCAAAACGTAGTGATTTCTCTTGTCTACGCAGGGATGTATTTTATGTCATGCTGACATTTACAGGTTTTGCTCAGTGAGTCCTCAAAAAAGTGAAAATTCTCAAAATCTGCTCTCTCTAGAGTGTGTCACGTGACTTGGGAGAGTGGAGCAGAGATGCAAAATCCGCCTAAAACTTTCACGATTGAATCGCTCTCACGACCAAACCATAAATGTTAGGGAAATGAAATTCGGTCAGATTGTAGACAATTTTCCTGGGATTCAAATGAATCCAAGTTTGAAGACGTAGCTCTTTCTGAAGTGAAATGACAGGCAGCAGTTTACAGCAAAGTCGCACCGTTCTCTCCATAGGCGCCCATGCAAACTGAATCATCTGGCTCATGGAGGGAGAGTGTTTTTCAAATCGCCGCCGCTCGGTCATTTCTCACAATATCTGGAAAATAATTACATTTCTGGTTAGCCACAGGCTTTTTCTCGCTCACGGTCATCTCACTTTTCAGCTGGGATTAACGGTTATTCCGTAATTACCGCCATAACGCCACATCGCGCCGTGCTGAGAACCAGGAAGTAAAACTAACACTTCAAATGGGGCAAGATACGCTTGCCAGTATCAGTCACTGATAGGTGAATGGAGTGGACGCTCGGCTTTGGTGTGAGCGCCCGGGGTTCAAATCCCGGTTGCGATTTTTTTTCCTGCAGATCTTCCATTTTTTCTCTAAGTCATGTTTTATGACGTGCTTCGTCAGAATTTCACCTACACACTTCATTTTAGTTTTAAAAACACCCAAATCTCGTCTTTTCAGGAATGTATATATATATTGTGATGCTGGGATTTATGCTTTTCCATAAATAATTTCACCTACACACTTCATTTAGTCTTAAAAAAAAAAAGCTCTTCTTTTCAGCCATGGATATATTGTGATGGTGAGATTTATGGTTTCTCATACAGAAGCATCCAAAAAAACCCTGTCTTCAGCAACAAACAAACAAAAAAAACCCTTTCAGGAGATGTGATAGAGTGCCACAGAGGCGTCACTAGGTTTAAAGGAGAGGGGGGCTTAGCACCCAGGTGATGCATAGGATGTGAACACACATTTCATTTCACAGCTAACAAAAACCTCTCTGGGTGGGATTTATGGTTTCTCATACAGAAGCCTCCAAAAAACCCCTGTCTTCAGCAACAAACAAACAAAAAAAACCCTCTCACGCCATGTGGTAGCGTGTAACAGAGGCGTCACTCGGTTTAAAGGAGAGGGGGGCTTAGCCCCCAGGTGATGCATAGGATGTGAACACAGATTTAAGATGGCCCGACGGGTGGACGGCCCGACGGGTGGACGGCCCGAGCCCCTCCCACGATTTCCGTATGTGGGAATTGTCTAGTTTTAGTTCAGGGGCCACATGCAGTCCAATTTGACCTCAAGTGTGCCAAACCAGTAAAATCACAGCGTAATAATCTATAAATAACGACAACACCACAGTTTCACCTTTGTTTTAGTGCAAAATAGTACATTTTGTCTTTTTACAAGACATGAATGAACAACCTGAAATTTATCAGGAAAAGTAACTGTTATTTTAACAGTATTATGCCTCAGTTTATCATTTACACATGTGCATTACAACTTACAGATCACAAGGTATCTGCAAAGGCAAAGGAAAAATATAAAGTGGCAGTTATATGTATTACTCAGCCAAGGAACGGCAGAGTTATGTTACGATCGTGTACATTTATACGTCTGTCTGTCTGTTAGCAACATTACTCAAAAATGGACTAACAGATTTGGACAAAATTTTCAGAGAAGAGCAGAAATGACACAAGGACCACCTGATTGTATTTTGGCAGTGATGCAGCTTATAATCTGGATCAACAGATTTGCTAAAGATTTCTGTTTCATCGATAGTGGTATGGCATACTGTAACTATGACAACAGGTGAACACTACATCAGCTGCCTGCTGACAATGACATGATTGCAATCCTACTACAAATCGACCATTGGACTTATCCGTCGGAAATGATGCAAGGAACAGTTGATTAAATTGTGAGGGTGTTTCCAAGTCCCATCAATTCCCGCCGCTCGCTGCATATTTAGGTCATGCAATTTGGTATCCGTACATAATGTACACATGCTTAACACACGCCTGTGCTCAGCACAAGGTCATTTTGTTTGTGGTTACCGTACATCTACACTCAACAAAAATATGAACACAACACTTTCGTTTTTGCTCCCATTTTTTTATGAGATGAACTCAAAGATCTAAACTTTTTCCACATACACAATATCACCATTTCTCTCAAATATTGTTCACAAATCTGTCTAAATCTGTGACAGTGAGCACTTCTCCTTTGCTGAGATAATCCATCCCACCTCACAGGTGTGCCATATCAAGATGCTGATTAGACACCATGATTAGTGCACAGGTGTGTCTTAGACTGCCCACAATAAAAGACCACTCTGAAAAGTGCAGCTTTGTTTTATTGGGGGTGTCCACTCCTCTTCAATGGCTGTGCGAAGTTGCTGGGTATTGGTGGGAACTGATACACACTGTCGTATACGCCAATCCAGAGCATCCCAAACATGCTCAATGGGTGACATGTCCGGTGAGTATGCTGGCCATGCAAGAACTGGGACGTTTTCAGCTTCCAAGAATTATGTACAGATCCTTGCAACATGGGGCCGTGCATTATCCTGCTGCAACATGAGGTGATGTTCTTGGATGTATGGCACAACAATGGGCCTGAGGATCTCGACACGGTATCTCAGTGCATTCAAAATGCCATCAATAAAACGCACCTGTGTTCTTCGTCCATAACAGATGCCTGCTCATACCATAACCCCACCGCCACCATAGACCACTCCATCCACAACATTAACATCAGAAAACTGCTCACCCACATGATGCCACACACGCTGTCTGCCATCTGCCCTGAACAGCGTAAACCGGGATTCATTCGTGAAGAGAACACCTCCCCAACGTGCCAGACGCCATCCAATGTGAGCATTTTCCCACTCAAGTCGGTTAGGATGACGAACTGGAGTCAGGTCGAGACTCCGATGAGGACGACGAGCATGCAGATGAGCTCCCCTGAGACGGTTTCTGACAGTTAGTGCACAAATTCTTTGGTTATGCAAACCGATAGTTTCAGCAGCAGTCTGAGTGGCTGGTCTCAGACCATCTTGGAGGTGAACATGCTGGATGTGGAGGTCCTGGGGTGGAGGTCCTGGGCTGGTGTGGTTACACGTGGTCTGCAGTTGTGAGGCTGGTTGGATGTACTGCCAAATTCTCTGAAACGCCTTTGGAGACGGCTTATGGTAGAGAAATGAACATTCAATACACGAGCAACAGCTCTGGTTGACATTCTTTTTTTAAAGTATTAGTATTAATTAGATAGGTGCAGTGTGGAGAGATTGACAGGAAATGAGGGAGAAGAATGGGGGGAAGACATGCAGCAAGGGGCCGCGCAAGCGGGAATCGAACCCAGGCCGCTGCGTCGGGGACCAGCCCCTATAGGCTACATGGTTTGCCCGCTTAACCTGTTGAGCTATACAGGCACCCCTCTGGTTGACGTTCCTGCTGTCAGCATGCCAATTGCACGCTCCCTCAAATCTTGCCACATCTGTGGCATTGTACTGTGTGATAAAACTGCACCTTTCAGAGTGGCCTTTTATTGTGGGCAGTCTAAGACACACCTGTGCACTAATCATGGTGTCTAATCAGCATCTTGATATGGCACACCTGTGAGGTGGGATGGATTATCTCAGCAAAGGAGAAGTGCTCACTATCACAGATTTAGACAGATTTGTGAACAATATTTGAGAGAAATGGTGATATTGTGTATGTGGAAAAAGTTTTAGATCTTTGAGTTCATCTCATAAAAAATGGAAGCAAAAACAAAAGTGTTGCATTTATGTTTGTTGAGTGTATATTAATAGGGCACATTCTATGGTGCTGTGATCTCTGCCACAATTTTTTTTCAAGATTTCAGTCGTCGCAAATGATACGACTGAGCAGCCTTGGTGGAGTACTGTACTCTTTGAGTGTCTTTCTTGTTGACAAATTGCAGTTGATGTCTTCTCTGTAATTTTTTACGCTTTGCAAAGTCATCCTGCGGACTGGATTGGACCCTCTGGTTGGCTGGTTTTGGCCTGCAAGCTGTACGTTTGACACCTATCTACACAATCCCAATAAAAACATGTTTTCAACAAGTAACATTAAATGACAGACAATTTCTGTATGCAAAAACAACATAGCAACAATAACTAAGCAATAGGGCTTCTGTCACAACAACATTTCAGCATAGTCTCTACAAAACTGCATTATGATAACCCTTGTTCAACATTATTATTATTATTATTATTAAGAGAAGATTTTGCTAATGTTTCCCTCTGAATGTTGATAGATTTATTTGTAAACTGAGTCTGAGTTAAAAAAAAAATCAATTTAGTAAGAGGAGTAGAAGGAATGGAGTGAGAAGAATTCAGAAACTGTTGTGAACCAAGTAAATGCAGAAAGTAAAGGGGGGATTAGTGTAGTCTCCACTTCCAAACAAGCATGACAGTACTGCTGATGCTGTTACTGATTTGGTTAAACTAAATTCCTTCCGAAGGTCATTCCACAACCATGACAGCGCAGAGAGAAGAGGATGAAACAAAAAAGGAGCAAACCTCAAAGCATGCGCAGATAACCAGGCGCCGGAGATAATTTCTGCTTAAGAACTAGAACAGGGTCAGTGATAGCCCCATTAGGCTCTTAAGACACTTAATTAAACGAGATAGTGTAAAAAGCCATGCTGAAGCTGTTCAGAGTGACTGTATGACACAATGGCAGGTTAGAACAAACACATGTAAATCAGCTGATTCAACCTTTGTACATGAATAACATATTGAAGACCACTTAGAGTGTGTCCTTCACGTGTCCTTGCACTCATTAATTACAAAGGCAGAAGAAGAGACAATGACATTTTTCAAAAGTCAGGTTTAAAACATCAGAAGGGCAACAAAGAGAAATGCAAAAAAATTACAACATCTATTTAATTTGGCCGGAATACCAGACAAGCTCAGAGAATTCAAATCAAAGAAAACACAACAAAGGCACCATAACTGGTAATCAAGCACAATACTTTGAATAAGAGAGCTCAGCCTAAAGAAATATAAAGATATTAAATATTCTTTCCTTTGCATCAAAACCCCAGATAGCCACTCGGTTGCTCCCCAGAGTTGCACGCATATTCTGGTGTAATTGATAATATTAATAGGCAGTTAATGAGCCACTAATCATGGAAAAGATAAGGGACCCCACGGCATTTCCAAACACGTTTCCTACAGAGCAGAGAATGGTTGTGGACTGAGGGGGTGGGGATCTTTGATGTTCCTTCAATGAGCTGCAGCTTATTCCAGTGACATCAAAGTTCTCTCTGAAATGAGGGACGGAGGCACGCAGATTTATTTCCACCACGGTGCAATGCAGCAGTTGCCCTCAGTTGCCTCTCTCTGGTGCAAAGTTTCACTTTCTTGCACTGAGATGCCTTATACTTAAGGGAACTGGTAAGAAGAAGCTATTTTTATGCACAAAAACAGTTTGCAACAGAGAGTCAGAGGCTAACAGATGAAGGATTAAAGTATTTGTCATACACGAGGAAGACAGTACTGCAGCAACATGTGTGCTTGTGAGAGAAACGTGGAGCGTGAGGCTGTAACAGGCTTGAAACTCCAGAGAAACCTGAGCTGCTGTCTTGCTGCACCACTACATCTATTAATGAGGATCTTTCTGTCTCTGTTTACATTCACATAATTCTGCACCAAAAAGTATCTTATGATACACCTAAATCAGAACTTGGCTGTCAATAAGGTTCAACTTTTGTGCAGCTCTGATTTGTGTGCTTCAGTTCCTTAGTAAGTGATTTTGGGAGGAATCAGATCCTCAGAGACAGCTCATATGTCGTCTGTGAGACAGACTGATCGAATGTGGCAATGCAGTTACGTAACCACTTTGTCAGGCTGTGCTGGTCAGTGCACATCACTCAGCTTTAATCAGCTGACCGCAGCTGATGTTGTCTGGAAAGGAGAAACCTTCCTCTTTGTAGCCACATTTAAACCGTACAGGTGAGATTATAGATTTTTTTAAAATAGCTTCTTTATTCTGCTGTTCACCATAGGCCATGCATCTCGGTTTTAAATTGGATTTATACACACGTGGACAAAATTGTTGGTACCCCTCAGTTAAAGAAGGAAAAACCCACAATTCTCACTGAAATCACTTGAAACTCACAAAAGTAACAATAAATAAAAATTTATTGAAAATTAAATAATCAAAATCAGCCATCACTTTTGAATTGTTGATTAACATAATTATTTAAAAAAACAAACTAATGAAATAGGGCTGGACAAAAATGATGGTACCCATAACTTAATATTTTGTTGCACAACCTTTTGAGGCAATCACTGCAATTAAACGATTTCTGTATTTGTCAATGAGCGTTCTGCAGCTGTCAACAGGTATTTTGGCCCACTCCTCATGAGCAAACAGCTCCAGTTGTCTCAGGTTTGATGGGTGTCTTCTCCAAATGGCATGTTTCAGCTCCTTCCACATATGTTCAATGGGATTCAGATCTGGGCTCATAGAAGGCCACTTTAGAATAGTCCAACGCTTTTCTCTCAGCCATTCTTGGGTGTTTTTGGCTGTGTGTTTTGGATCGTTGTCCTGTTGGAAGACCCATGACCTGCGACTGAGACCAAGCTTTCTGACACTAGGCAGCACATTTCTCTCCAGAATGCCTTGATAGTCTTCAGATTTCATCGTACCTTGCACACTTTCAAGACACCCTGTGCCAGATGCAGCAAAGCAGCCCCAAAACATTACTGAGCCTCCTCCATGTTTCACCGTAGGGACAGTGTTCTTTTCTTCGTATGCTTGGTTTTTGAGTCTATGAACATAGAGTTGATGTGCCTTACCAAAAAGCTCCAGTTTGGTCTCATCTGTCCAAAGGACATTCTCCCAGAAGCTTTGTGGCTTGTCAACATGCATTTTTGCAAATTCCAGTCTCGCTTTTTATGAGTTTTTTTCAGCAGTGGTGTCCTCCTTCGTCGTCTCCCATGAAGTCCACTTTGGCTCAAACAACGACGAATGGTGCGATCTGACACTGATGTACCTTGGCCTTGGAGTTCACCTTTAATTTCTTTGGAGGTTGCTCTGGGCTCTTTGGATACAATTCCAACGATCCGTCTCTTCAATTTGTCATCAATTTTCCTCTTGCGGCCACGTCCAGGGAGGTTGGCTACTGTCCCGTGGGTCTTGAACTTCTGAATAATATGAGCCACTGTTGTCACAGGAACTTCAAGCTGTTTAGAGATGGTCTTATAGCCTTTACCTTTAAGATGTTTGTCTATAATTTTTTTTCGGATGTCCTGGGACAATTCTCTCCTTCGCTTTCTGTTGTCCATGTTCAGTGTGGTACACACCTTTTCACCAAACAGCAGGGTGACTACTTGTCTCCCTTTAAATAGTCAGACTGACTGATTATGAGTTTGGAAACACCTGTGATGTCAATTAAATGACACACCTGAGTTAATCATGTCACTCTGGTCAAATAGTTTTCAATCTTTTATAGAGGTACCATCATTTTTGTCCAGGCCTGTTTCATTAGTTTGTTTTTTTAAATAATTATGTTAATCAA
The DNA here is from genome assembly GCF_021347895.1 of Acanthochromis polyacanthus. NCBI lineage: Eukaryota > Metazoa > Chordata > Actinopteri > Pomacentridae > Acanthochromis > Acanthochromis polyacanthus. The sequence goes on from NC_067121.1 coordinate 23,141,444, forward strand.
CAATTCAAAAGTAATGGCTGTTTTTGATTATTTAATTTTCAATAAATTTTTATTTATTGTTACTTTTGTGAGTTTCAAGTGATTTCAGTGAGAATTGTGGGTTTTTCCTTCTTTAACTGAGGGGTACCAACAATTTTGTCCACGTGTGTAGTGACGCTGAACCTAATATAAGCTTGTTGTCGGATTTATTAAAAACAATAATATTACACATGGATGCTTCTTTCTGCACCCCTGGATGGTGGGGTGATGATTTTATTCCCCTTTTGTGGTGGCATATTTGTAGAATCTTTTTGTATTTTCAGAGAGCTTCAGTTGGCCTTGGAGCTAAACGGGGAGCACATTTTCTGCATTTTAACCTCTTTTGGCCTTTCTAAAATTTTAAAGTCTAATGTTTCAATAGAAAATTGCCAGTTGACCAATTTGAAAAGCAAGAAAATCACATCTTCCACCAAGTAAATCAGCCCAGTGCAACTGACTCGATTAGACATTCAGTGAACATGAGATGACACTTGACGTAAGCACTTCCGTAGAATTTTTGTGGGCAATTTGGACTCCACGTGATTCAGCGTAAAATCCCAGTACTGTTCCTGGACTAAGGTATGTTTCCATGTGGATGACAACATACCTGACACTTGTCACAAACTGTCACAAAAACTTCTACTGTCGCAGTAAGCTCACCCAAAGCTGCTGAGAAGTATATGCCAATCCTCTCTGGCTCACATCTGATGGACATGCTGACTCACAGTGTTGTTGCCATGAAGCTTCAGTAAACGTTCGTCCTCATGTGCAGCTAAGGCAAGTCTGGATTCCACAACCCTTATTAGAATATCTTTTAATAAACTCCAAAATGGGTGGTGTTTTACTGGAGGGAGTGTTTTGCCGTGCCAGCGATTTAATATTTTGGATTCTGGTTCAAACTGGTTTTCATGGCAGGTCTGAGGCTAAACAATCTTACAACTTCCGACCGAGCAGCCTGTCACTACAAATCTGCTGTTCCCGTTCTCCGTGCATCTCTCTGTCTCTTCCCATCTGTCATTCTCTCTCTGCATTATTATCCATCTTCATCCCTCATAGTAAGACAGCAGCAACATTTCCTTGATGCAATGCAAAAGATAATAATATGGTAAAAGTGGAGCACTTCTTCTTAAAGATTTTTGTGCAGGAACATGTGAATAATAGTTATGCAATTTTAATCTGAGAATGATTGCTCACACCTCTTTCATGCACTTCCTGGCTCCACCTTCAGCACTGAGCTTCATCTTCTTCCTGACAGGCAGGAGGGTAATGTGACGTGGTTATGTAAAGTCCACAGTCTGCAACACTTGTGAAACGGTGATGTATTCATTTGGAAAAGAACTCAGACACACAGTGACACAGCGAAAAGGACAGACAAATGTCAAAGAAATGTGAGAAAGAAATGTACCCACTTGTTTTCTTTTTTTTTAATAGCTGTGCACCTCAACAACATCCCCTCTTGACATTAACAGTCACTGTGAATATTATTCAGCTCAGTCACTGAAGCCAACAGAAATGTTCATACAGTTCTGTCACTGACTGTCTGGGATTGTGGTAAGATGCTTGTGACTACACTTCCAGCAAACTGTAAACAGATGACTGTTCACTTTTCATCTCTGTTACATTTCACTCCCGACTGTCTTTCCCCTTCTACTCTTATCTGTCTTGTGCAGATTAAATTTGCTTTCTGTACTGCTGGATGAATTGACAGCTACAGATGTGGTCAGTGGTATGATTTACGTAGGTGATATGTTGTGTGAACTGCCAACAAAAAATGTCACCCTTAAAGAAGATGTTGAATCTTATCATTTTCTAAAAAGAGAGGAATACTTTTCCCGTCTAGTTTGACAGTTTATTTTGTTTCTAATGGAAAATAGCCAGAATCAACTTTTAAAGAGTATTCTTGAAGTGACAGTCCTAAATAATGTTACAGGTCAGTTTCTACTGCTACATTCCCACTCTTTTGGCATTTGATAGGAATGTTAGATTAACCCTATAGGTCCCAGTTTAGCGCCTGTGCTATGATTGCATATTCATTTTTGATTTGTGGAAGATTTGAAAGCAGATAAGATAGCTCGATAATAAATAATAAGGCTAAGAGGCAACAGTTTTCATAATTAAGAAGATTAAACTAATTTAAATACAGGACTAAAACACTAAAATATTGTTATTTTTTTAAGATGACCTGAAAATATTTAACTAAAGTTACCCTACATACCTTACAAAAATATACATGAGAAGGATTACATGGCTCCCACATGAACAAGCTTTCTTTTTTGTATTAATTTGCATCTTTTTGTTTTGTATTTAATATAATTTAGTTTTATACAATTTGGGGATGAAAATGGATTTAAAAAAAGATTATATTCAACATTACAAAAGTAACTTTGTGCAAAAACTTTAATGTAAAAATACATCTTAAAAGAGAATTTCCTATTTCAGTGGCAGAAGTATTGCACAAATATTGACCAAGCTGTCAAAAATGAATACTGTTGAAGGAGGCTATCCCTCACATTGTGGTTTTATTGGCAGCCCAGATTCTTCCTTGTCTGTGCCACAGAGAATCGACCCAGGAATTAACCTGATTCTTAAACCTAGTAAACATTTATAACACCATTTTCATTCCAGATCTGGACCATATACAGTGACACCCACACTTTGTTGTAAACCTGCAGTGATTAAAGGCTTTGGATTAGTTTACTATGCAAAATGCAAGAACACAAAAAATACAGAGAGGAACATTCAACATTCAATTAAAAGAAATCTTTTGGGTTTTTAGTTTGAAGACAAAGCAGCTGCTGTAATAGTTTCAGTCTGTTGGAGGAGGCTCTACAGAGCTGCACAGTTTATTCCATGTGATGTCTGCTGCAGTGCCGCCATCTAGTGGCCTCTATTGGTAATTTGATGACAACAGCACAAAAAACAGGCACAGATAGAATAAAATGTCCCTCTCTCGTCACTAAGTTTAATCTACTGAGCCCTGTGCCCTTTATGCTCTCTGAATACCAGGAACATTATTTAGAAAACTGTCTATTAAAGTGGAATATGCTATGAAATAAGCATCTTTACTCTACGTCTGTATGTAACGACGTAGTACGTACAGTCACATCCTAAGAGAAGTGTGTTGGACGTGGCTTCCACATTCCAGCCAGACATTTTCCTGTGGCTAAAATGATATTAAAAAAATCTTCACTGCTAAAATTATGCCCATAACACCAAAATGAGCAACCACTCAGCTACACCTTACCTCATATTTGCTTGGTTTGTCCCAAAGAAGTTATCTTAACAGCTAATAAACCAGGTAGTTTATTCGCAATTAACTTTTCAATCCGGAATTATGTGTTCATAGGGAGATTTTAAAGCGAAATTAACTTTAATTCCGAATTAAAGAGGAATTAAATGTCTCATGTAAACGTGGCCTATCTGGTTTATTCCCATGTTAATTCCGAATAAACTAATTCCTGTGTACGTTCTGTTCCGCTTTAGTTCATCCCGGTCATTCTGCGCATGCTTCGCTCCTCACGTAGCGATGATGTAGTGACGTACACATTCTGCAACCTTACTGGCGCGAGTACATTCTTGCAAGATGGCCGCCCGAAGCAAGCGTTGGTGTCGTGCTGAAATCCTGTTTTTAATAACCACCCTAGAGGACATGGATATTTTAAAGAGGTTAGATGGACGAAAACATAATAATGGTGATCTTTTTAAGGCCGTGGCCTCAAAGATGGTCGAAGAAGGCTTCCACCAAAGAGATGACCACCAGATTAGAAATAAATGGAAGTTGTTAAAACAAGAATACAACAAGGCCAGAGCGCACAACAACAAAAGTGGCTCGGATGCTTCAACTTTCGAGTTCTACGAGGAAATGGACCGGGTCCTGAGGAACCGACCACAGGCTAATGCCGACATCCACGGCATTGAGTTGTGCTTCAATGACTCTCAAATGTCCGACAAACCTATATCAGGTTAGCTAAAGGTTGCTTTTCTTTTCAAATCTGTTGACCCAATTGCAACTAGCCTTCCATTACCATTGTCAGCCCAGAGTTTACAGTAACCGCATGTACAAGCAACAAGCACTGAATGAACTGTTTGCCTTCTCCTCTCTTAAGATGTAAACATAAGGAATGTGCCAAATAATGACACAATGTAGTAAATATGCGTTTTAATGTCCTTCTAGTGTTATTTACTGAGCCATACATGTGTTCCCTCAGGCTGCCTCCCCCTCTCCTCTCTCCGTCTCCTCGTCCCTCCTGTGCAGTTGCTGTCTGCAGCTCTGTGGCAGATAGTGAAGCAGGGAACTGTGGAGCATTATGGTCTGCTGGAGGAGTTCATTAGCACAATGCTGGAAACGGTCCCTGAACTGCTCACTGACACAGAGACTGTCCAGCTACTTATCGGCCTACGTGCAAAAGTAAGAAAAAGATACAAGATGTCTTTAAAATTCTGTAATCCTTCTGCACATTTGTTCTTTTTCATAGACTGGGTTGTTTGAAGGGGTGTAGTTTAAGTGAGCGCAGTTACTTCAGTACTAATTCTGAAATGGTTTACTCAAGTATTTTCTGTTGTTACTAAATGTAGTTTTCACCTGTAACATAATAACCCTCAGTCAGTTACTGAAATGTGATGATTTCTTCTTAATTAGACTGTCTATTTAGGTCAAAGTCAAACGGATTTATTTGCAATATAAGATACACTACTGTTCAAAAGTTTGGGGCCGCTTAAAATGTCTCGATTTTTGAAAGAAAAGCATTTTTTTTTCAATGACGATAACATTAAATTAATCAGAAACACAGTCTCTACATTGTTAATGTGGTAAATGACTATTCTAGCTTGAAACAGCTGATTTTTAATGAAATATCAACATAGGAGTACAGAGGAACATTTCCAGCAACCATCACTCCTGTGTTCTAATGCTGCATTGTGTTAGTTAATGGTGTTAAAAGGCTATGAATATGGTAGTGTATTTAAATTTATGTGATGCAAGTCAAATAAACAATAAGCATTACAAGACAAATAAAAAGCAAATGCAGCATATTCAAGATATTCTAAAAGTAGCATCAGTATATACAGTACAGCGCTTAAGTAAGACAGCAGTACAGTTTGTGCAGGAACGGTCAAATTATTTCCCTGGGAATGTGCTAAATCACAGTATGCAGTGTGAATTAATTAGTTAACGTAGTTGACTTTAGTTCCAGTTCTCACAGCTATATTATAATAACATTTTGCTATGTTAAAGTGCTCGTAATGAGTGTGGCTGTAATTTTTCAACTTTTAAATAAAGTAGATGACATATTTTATCCCCATTTGCTTGCTTGTTTGTTCTGCCAGAACCAAAGAAGGAAGAACCCATAGACAAAAGACAAAATGTGGTTAATTTCAGATCAGCTCTAAAATAGAGTCTCTGGACTTGATCAAGAATCTTTCACCACCGCTTACTACATGTCTTCGTAATGCGTGAAAAGCATAAGTACAGCAAACCTATATCATTAACACTACAAGTCAGAGTTTATGAAGAATCACACACTAGAATAAGTCATTGAAGGCAACCACGGTTCCATAGTCTGAGTAAATTAGGCACTCGGCTGTTTTTTTTATTATTATGCACCAAGCTAACGCATGGAAAAATAGAATGAATTTTCGTTGCAGACATTGTTTTGTTCATGATGCTTGAACAGTGCCAACTTCTGACTGAAGATTGAAAGGATCTTTTGTATTAGGGAGAGCAGAATTACACTCCTCCTCAAATAAGATCAGTGTAAGCATCATGCACATTAATAATCTGTAGATAAATCCAATTCTCATATCAACACCCTCTTCAAATAATGGCATAAGTCATTTTCTCAGGTTTTTAAGGAAACACAAATAACTGAACCACACTGCATTGAACCTTGATCTAGGCCTACGATCACATGATCTGTTCAACGGAGGATTTAGGTCATTTTACTAGAGGTGGCTGGCATCATTTTTTCGGCCCCCAGGAAGACTAGCCGGTGCCATTGGCATCAGCTAACGGGGATCCTTTTAATTAATTAATTAATCAAATAAATAAATGAAGAGATGAGTTCGGCAAAAAAGGTCAAAAATGACATATGCCATTATTGTAGGAATTATACATTATAATACTATTTAGTGATAGGTTGTACCTTTCAGGACCACGCCTCCTCTTCCCACTAATGGTAAGCTGGGAAAATAATGCCTTCACTAAATCAGGTCTCTTGTTGTGCCAACAGGTGGTGCTAGAGTTGTGCCGCAGTGATGATTTTGCCACACCAGAGAACATCCGGCCTCATCTGAGTAGAATAAACGCTTACATTACAAGGCAGGATGAAGAGGTAAACACAGTTTAAAAAACAAAATCTCCATAACTCTTCGTGCTGTTTGTCCTTACTTTGTGTCTTTGTGCTTTGTGCTGAAGACATCTAGGTTTGCGGTAAAGGCATCGATGACAAACTTCCTGAAGCTTGTTCACACTCTTGTGGATGATAAACACCAGAGGGACGTCTTTTATCAGGTAAGTTCATTGGAACTAGTTGATATAATTTCAAAAAGAGAAGTTGCTTCGTGCAGTTTGACTTTATGGTTAATACACATAAATGTATCCTTAAAGATCTGAACAGTGGTGGAAGAAGTACTTAGATCCTTTAATTCAGTAAAAATACCAATTCACCAATAAATAAAAAAATGCTCCATTAGAAATCAAAGTCCTGCATGGAAATACAGAAGTATTAGCAGCAAAATGCAGTTATTGTATTTAAGTACAAATAGGCAAGTGGCTGTCTGATGTTTAATGGGAGAGGAAGAAAACATGCATTTCTAATAGTCTAATCTCTTTTCAGTTGTTGGGCTTTTTCTCTGCTCTTTGACAATTAAGAGATTGGAAGCTACTGTTTAAATCTTCAGAAGTATGTTGTATTTTTAAAGCTTTTTTATATTCTTAATTATGTAAAGTCTTTATCCTAAATTCAATTCAATGCAGTTTTGTTTATATATCGCTAATTCACAATGTATGTCATCTCATAGCACTTCACATAGTAAGGTATAAATAGACCTTATGAATTTTAAACAAAGAACAGAGAACCCAACAAAAGTTCCCTTTGGATTCCCTATGAGCAAGCAGTTGGTGACCCCTTTAACCAGTGACCAGTTGAGGTGAGAGTGCAGATGAGGGGGGTGGAGCTAGCAGGACAGCAGATTAGCATAAAGTACCTGAAGCTATCAGATAAATGTTGCAGAGTAGAAAGTACAATATTTCCATCTGAAATGTAGTGAAGTGCAAGTATAAAGAGGCATTAAATGCAAATACTCAAAGAAAGAACAGCACTGGAGCAGTTTTGCTTACTTAGGTATTTCCCACCATTGGATTTGAAGTAGCATTCAAAGCCCGTTTGGTCATTTATGAAATGTAATGAAGGTTTTTTTTCTTTGCCTTTTTGTCCTTCTTTTTGTAGAAAATCTTCCCCACAGTGTTTGGCGATAAATATGACTCAGCCCTGCAGGCTCTAATGAGAAAATTCCTCTTTAATCTTCAGAAGCTGCTGCCTGTTCCCTCCCTCGAACAAGTGGGTACCTGACATACTCTAAATAATGCAATGACAAATAGGTTGTACAGCTACACCTGCGAAGTGCTCCACTTGTTAGCACTAAAACCAGAGGCAAGTCAATGTTGATATTGGTAATCTTTCCCTATATAGCATGAATCTTTGTAAAATATCCCTATGCATCTCCAGTGCAAAGGATGAAAAAATAATGTGAATATACTGTGACTGCTGTCTGATTTTGTTTTATCACATTTCCAGACTTCCCTTTGGCTCAGTCTCTCCCCTCCTGTCTTGAAAGAGTGTGTAGACTTTGTGAGTCAACCTGAGCATCTGACAACACTTATTCAGCATCACAAAAATCATGGGCATGAAGTTCCACAAAGTAGGTCTTTGAGTGACTTTCACTTAATTCCACAGTCATTCATACCGTTTCATCCATCAGTTTTCTGACATTGAAAAATATTTTGTTTTTTTGGGGGGGTCGATGTGTCATTGTTCGTAGCTCTGCCTTCCGCTGGTGATGACTGCATCCTTGCCAGCCTGTCTTATCACCTAGCAAAGATGGACAATGATGAAGGAGCCACAGCTGTCAAATCTGAATCCGACAGGCACAGAGAGAACTCACTTGGAAGTGCGTATGAACAGGACAGAGAAGAGAACTTCAAGGAAATAGGTTCCAAAGTGGCGATGATTGAAGAGAGAAATGGGCAGCAGCTCACTGATGATCTGAGTGACCACCAAGGAGCCTCTGTTGAAGTAATACTTCAACCTTTTGATGAAAGTGATTCGAATGACGATGAAGACATGGACAAAAAATGGTTTCAGCATTTAAAGACGCACAATAGGACATCCGCAAAAACCAAAGAGCCTTTCTCTAGTGAAAATGAGCCTCTAAATGTCGCACCCCAGGAACTGATATCTTCTGACTCGTGTAAGAGAAGCAGCCGCATGAAAACATGCTCGATTTGTAGGGAGACGTTCACTTGTTCTGCTGACTTGACGAGTCACATGAGATGCCACACTGACCAGAACCCTTACGTTTGTTTGCATTGTGGGAAAGACTTTGACAGCTATGAAGACTGGGAGACACACGAAGAAGGTGAATGCAGCAACCAGCATCCACATGTAGAGAAGGAGTACGCACAGGAGAATTCTTCAAGCGGCACACACAAAAAGAATCGGAAGAATTCAGCTCTTTTGAAGGCTACAGCTCAGATCCAAACGGCCGTAGCTGTAACTGCAGATTCGAACCATTTCATTATCAATGCTTGTAATTTCCAATCAGCCGCCACAAGTTTTGAAACGGTGGAAAGTGAGACTGTAGCACCTCAAAACTCTGCAAACGGCTCCCTGAATACATCTCGCATCATCAAGTGCACCATGTGTGAAAAAAACTTGTCAAGTATTGCTCTCATGAAGAGCCACTATTCCAAGTCGCATAAAGTCAGGGGCCCATACCCGTGTCCTCTGTGCAAGAGAACTTTTGTGAGGTTGTGCGAATTGGTTCGACATCGGCAGAACAAAAAGCAGTACCAGTGTGCTGCCTGTAAGAAATGTTTTGAAAGTCCAGGACAACTGAATGATCATGAAAAGGTTCACACTGCAACACCACGCGTTTGTGAAACGTGTGGGAAGAGCTTCAAATCTCTGCGTTGTCTGACTCTGCACCAGAGGAAGCACAAAAAGCGGCAGCCCACTGTTTGTTCCTACTGCGGGAAACAGTTCGGTGAAGCAAGATTCTTGAAAGCACATATGGTGAGGCACACGGGCGGGTACCCATGCCAGTTGTGCGGGAAGAAATACAATCAGAAAACATACCTCAAATGGCATCTGTTAAGACACATGGGGCAGGAGCCGTACCTGTGCGACACCTGTGGGAAAGGCTGGCCGACTGCAGCGCAGCTCAAGCTTCACATGGTTCAGCATACAGAGGAAAGGCCGTTCAAGTGTGACGACTGCGGTGCTTCCTACAAGAGAGGAAACCATTTGGTGGCTCACCGACAAGTCAAGCACATGAGGTTGAGGCCGTTTAAATGTGACGTTTGCAGCAAAGCGTTCAGGTTGAACGGTGAGCTGAAGAGGCACAAGATGGTTCATACAGGCGAACGGCCACTGAGGTGTCCGAGATGTGGGAAAACCTTCATAAAAAAATATTCACTCAGAGTGCACAGAGAAAAGGCATGTTTTTAAATTGCCGCATTAAAAGTGCGAAAAAGCCTCAATAGCAACAATGTCTCCATGCTGTGTGTGTATGACAATTTTTATAGTGTAGCGACAGATTTGTAAACACAGTCCAACACTGTCTGACAAGGTGGATGATTTTCATTCACTGAGAATACAAGTTGCTGTGCACCACAGCATGAGTCCTTGCTTAAATACTCAGATCTTTACAAGATTATATCAAACGCTTTAAGAAACTTAAAGTTGTATACAGCGTTATTTAATGCTACAACATCTGTACAGAATAACAGGTTACATGCTGAGGTACATTTTTCAAGCAAAAATGCAAAACATTGTGTGACTGCAGACAGATTTATAAATGTGGATTTTATGTGTTTATTTACTGCTCTAAAACATTGTGTCACGAATGTAAATCTGTTGTTCTTTGTTACTGTTAGTCAAACAAAACATTCCCCTTAAAGACTTCAGTCAGGGCTTTTTGAGAAAGGTTGTTGCTAGAGGTACGGACCCGTACCCGTAGCTTGTGGCCTACGGATACGGCACTTTCCATTTGCCAATCAGATATGCGAGATCTGGTCACGTGTCTCCCGGTAGACGCTAGAGGTACGGACCCGTAGCATCGGTACTACAGGTACGGACCCTAACCCTAACCCTAACCTTTGCTTACCTTTCAACAGTTTGCAGTGGTTAGCAGCTTCTTGACTCGCGAGACTCGCATACGGGTCCGTATCTGTCGGCAAATGGAAAGTGCCCTATCCGTAGGCCACAGGCTACGGGTCCGTATCTGTAGATGCTACCTTTGAGAAATTGTAACAAGCTTTTCCAACATTGTATGATACTTTAGTAACAGATTTTTCAGGAAAATCATAGCCAAATTAAGTGATACGGATAATACTAGTGGTCATAGGTATATAAGGATAACAGCTAGAGAGGGATGTATTGAAAATCATTTGATGAAGGACAGTTGTTGAAATAGTCTCCATAAACGGTCAAGTTCAATATTTCTGTTGAAACTTTAGCAGTGTTTGCGTTGACATGCATAAACACTTTTTTTTCATCAAATGCTTTGCAGTAGATGATTCTTTCGCCTTAAAGCAATAAATCAGTTGCTGAAATTTTGCTAAAATGTACAACTTTCACAAATCAGGTTCTCTTGTATTGTCAGTTTACAATGACATGAATGTCAAGAAAATCAGTTTTTGAGGTGGTTGGTGGTTATTTTTTTCTAATCATTAATCAACTGATTTTCCATGGCATCTTTGCTACCTCACTGTGTGCATAAACATGTAATCATATGCAGCAGCTCCACCAGGGAGCAGTGGTGCTCCAGGGACTGACAAAACTGTGTTCTCTATACATTATCTGTCATTTGGTTCATTTTCAGTGTCAACGCAACACCTTCCACGCGATCATGTAAGAGCATACTTCAAATGACTCTTTGACCATAGACAATTTTGGTAATAAAAATTGCTGTGTATGACTGTAATCTTCTTTACGTTTCAGAGGATAAAGATGTAACTGTGTGGCATGAATGTTAAATCTTTGATTACATCTGTTGTCTGTATATAGATGTTTTTCGTCTGTGTCTAATTTCCGGTCTCTGCATAGCACACAATACCCAGATTTTCCATTTTATCTGCTTTTCAACTTTGACTTTCACTTAATTAAGACATAGTGTTGCTGGTAAGGTGGCAGACGGTGACTGATTGCTACTTATTTTTGGAGGCGACTCAACATCTCTGCAACAACTGCACAGTAGGTGTTCATTGGGTTTAATGTGCGATGAAGTGATGGAAAGAGGACTATATATGTAGCAGTTTCTCTGAAAATTCAAGACTGAACAGGATGAGTGTTACATAAGCGATTCTTGGGGTAATAAGGTTTTGTTGTATTTTCACAAAATCAAACTACTTGACAACAGGCGAGTGGAAATCGAAACAGGAAATTCCAGAAAATGAAAGCAATCTGCAGCGAGCTCTGCGACACTTGCTGGTCGGCAGACTGCAACTCCTCTGGGATGTTCTGGCTGTATCTGTCTGAAGAGATTTTTTCTCAGACTGAAATTTCCATCTGTCCTGCTTTTTCTATGAGCACCACACTGAGGGACTCTCAACTAAAGCGCTTAGGACCCTCCTGGCCTCCTCTGGTTCTGCTGAAGTTAAGACTATTATCTTTAGGTTTCAGGTGCAAGTAGTTCAGTATTATATAACCCATCACATCAAAAGGTACCGTTGACCTGTGACTGCTGCTGTATTTTCAGAATTTCAGGTGTTTCTAGTTCCCCACAGTTACAATGTTAGACTAGTCAATACAGAATAGCTTTAAAATTCAAACGCCTGATGTGATCCCAGTTGGTCTCTGATCCCAAACTGCTTGAGTATGGACAAGAAACTCTTGCATTTTAGTATTTAAGAAACATTAACGAGTAATTTTCCATGAAAATACACCTAGTGGTCAAATCTAGTAGAGTGTTCTTACATAAAATTCATTGATTTAACTGTCGTGTTTCGAAACAAAACATAAATGTGATGCTAAATGTGCAGAATATTTGTGTGTGATTGTACAGTAGCTGCGTTTTAATAGATACAAATAGATAAAAGACAACTGCAGCAAAAACTAATGCACTGCTTCAACCCTCATCCTACCAACATATTTAGCATCCAAGGACTACAAACAAGAATAAACTATAAGAAACAGCCTTCTTTACAAAAATATGAACTTATTTCTTCTCTAAACATTGTTTATAATTTAGGAAAAATGAAGTTAATTAGCATTTTGTGTAAAACAAAGACAGATGTTTCACTTGAAATGAAAACGCTTTTACCCCAAGTACAATCCACACTCTGTTCTAAAAGATTAATTATCATTCTTTGTATTTTAGTATATTTTCATTTTAAGAAAATTAAAGTAAATTTAAGTTGTAAATTTTAGCAACACCATATCTGGCCTGTCTTGATCGGCTTGGCACTGCAGCCTCAAAAACCAATACTGATGTTATACTAAACCATATCAACAAGATATACACTTTTTATAATAGCCAAACACATCTTCAAATCCTGTGCTCACATTCATCCTTCCTCCTCTCTCTGCAGCCTCTACATTTGTGATTTTCCCCACGCTCACACCATGTCCTGATCATGCTCTGACTGCATGACGAGCTATTTTAGTCCCATCTTCCATAACAGAATATAAACATTTAATTTGATATTCATAAAACATTTCATCATGAGCTTCTGTTTTGTGTTTGTGACTTTGAGCATCATCTGATTTAAGGAGGAGGAGTATGCATAGACAGAATTAGTTCTTTTGACTGGGGACCTGAATACATTGTTTTTTAGGAAAGCAGTAATTGCAAAGTCATGAAAAATTTGAAAAGGCATCTGATATGACAAAAAAAAAGTATAGCTGTGGGATTTGAGGGTACTCCAGAGCTATATATATTTTCCAGGACAAGGATTTATTTATTCATGGTTTTGTCTGATTTGGATCTGTAAGGAGAGGAGGAGCTGGTAGCTTTTTTATTTTTAATTTTTTTTACAGACTTATGGCACAAGTTTATCTGAATGTATCTATTGTAGCCTGATTGTCACCTTTAGGAATGTACACTACAGTTTAAAAGTTTTCACCCAGGCAATTTCATGTTTTCCATGAAAACACACTTTTATTTATGTGCTAACATAACTGCACAAGGCTTTTCTAATTATCAGTTAGCCTTTCAACACCACTAGCTAACACAATGTAGCATTAGAACACAGGAGTGATGGTCCCTGGAAATGTTCCTCTGTACCCCTATGGAGATATTCCATTAAAAATCAGCCGTTTCCAGCTAGAATAATCATTTACCACATTAACAATGTCTAGACTATATTTCCAATTAATTTAATATTATCTTCATTGAAACAAAAATGCTTTTCTTTCAAAAATAAAGACATTTTAAGTGGCCCCAAACTTTTGAACAGTAGTGTACATCTGCAGATGTCACTATATCTTCTAAGAGCTACAGTATATTTCATTCATTTTGAGTAGCCATAGGTACATTTTAGCTCTGATAATGCTTTAATAATGTGATGTGATAAAAAATCAATTCTCCACTGGATCTATATTTTGCAGAAAGGATGGGAGCAAAGTGCATCCTTAGTTTAATCACTTAACTTCACAGAATTATTCTGCTTCCTCAGATCCCAGTTTATCCTGCGGGCTATTAGACGATCTTTACACAGGCTTACATAACTGTCTGAAAAGTGCACGCATTATTTAACATATTGTTTTTTGTAGACAAAACACTACACCTCTCGTCTGTGGTGCGGTTAATCAAATACGGCATAATAAGACACAATAATCTATTACTGTAAAGGGTTTTATTTCTCCTTTCAGTCAAATAATAGAAATAATAACCTGGGTTCGGAATGTGAGGGTGGAATGAAGCTTGGATTTATCTTTGGAAATAGGATACAATCCTGAAGGAGTGCTGAGTGGTGCAATGCAGCTTTGATTGAACTGAGTCCCAGGTTTGCAGCAGTGTTGAGGGGATTCAGACTCTGTGAAGACACTTACTCAGCAGAAAGGTCCTAAAGAGCTGGTGCACCATGGGAACGGCGCTAGTGACACCTGCAACAAATGACTGCCTTTACACATTCATCACCTCCACTTAATGGATGACAGTGTATGCCTCCCGAGCGCCCTGCCATTATCTGCTGAGAATATACATTTAATTGCCATTATAGATACCATTCACTCATCCCTCAGGCAGCAGACTGGATACTGTGTGCAGCCTGCTTTGTTTTATTTCTCAGAGTCCGACAGAATGCATGTTTCTTTAAATTTTGTAAAAGCAGCCTTAGAGAGCAGCAGTGATTCAGGCAGAGTTCTCCCCTCCAGTATAATTGGTGCCTTGGCCGTGTTGCCTTTTCATATTGCAGCGGAATCTTCACTCCTCTCTTGCCCAGCGTGCATCCATACTTACTATAAATATGACCCATAAGCACATCGTCATGCAGATTTCTTCAGCTTGTCAGGCTTTTGAGAAAGGCGTTATTTCTCAGCTGGCGTGTGGAAAGCACATCGCAGCCAGAAGCCTTTCCCACACTTCCAAGTGCGACTGAGAGAGGGAGAGAGATGAAAAGAAAGCAGAGATTGCAGGAAAGAGATGCAGCTTCCTGAAGGCTCTCATAGAAGACACCTGCTTGCCTTTTTTTTCCCTTTTAACCGTCGTGCTCCCGACATTGGCAGGTGGTCTGGTCAGGTGACACCGATGGCTGATTGAACTTTTATGCAGCAGGAGCATCCAGTAAGAGTTCTGGATATAGCATTGCTATTTTTTGCCCTGATTTTCCCACTCATGTTTTATTCAGACCTGGGATGCTTCAGCACATGAAGGCCTATTTGCAACCAAGTAGGGAAGATGGATGCTCGCTTGTTTTCCTTTTTCTCTCAGAGGCAGTGTGGTTAGTCTCTCCTATGACATGTCAGCCATGTGCTGTGTGCTATGAAAGAGATAAATCGGAGGTGACAGAGACTGAGAAATGATATAAATCTCATGCCACTAATTATCCTCACTTTGTTAAACACATTTGCTAATAGCCTCTAGTATCGCTACAAACAGCTGAAAACATTACTGATTCAACAGCCTCTGCACTGGCTCCAGCCCAACTGGTTAATCAGAAATTCACTTTGCCTTTGAAAAAAAAAAAAAAAAAAAACAGACTGACAGCTTGAATCGGTGATTGCAAATTCCGCCGGTTCTTGTCCTTGCAGCAACCTTTAGCTGCCTTTTACATTCCAACAAAAACTACATAATCTGACCAGATCTTTCCTCGTGAAAGTGAATATGCAAATCATGTCTAAACCCTGAATAGCGAAAGATAACACAAAATGTCTGCATGCATCCTGTCAGAAGAGCCACAGTTACATTTCTTGCCTATGAAGTGTTTCTCTGACATGCTGTAAATCCTCAGGTAAACCCAGCTGGCACACAGAGCTCTGCAGCAGAAATTTGCCCCCGTCCCACCATGCATCTGGTGTGTATTGATTGTACTCTTTCGGACAGCCTTGCTTACTGTGCACAGGCACTGCAACACAGAAAGAGAGGAGCAGGGAGTGGTGGGCGGTGAATGAGTTGAGTTTAGCTTTTTTTTAGCTTAATGTGGCCGCAACACAGTTGGGTTTGAACAGCAGATTCAGAGAGAACATGTACACGGAATACGTTTAAGCCGCATCTTTTTGCATGTTTTAAGGCAGGTTTAAATTGTGATACAGAGACGGCATGTTGTGTAACGGTTAAGGATTCAAAACCACATTTGCACAACAGCCAGGGAGGGTGCCTCATATTATCTGTCCTTAAACATCTGCAGTGCAGCCAAGTCTGGAGTCAGCTTTGTCTGTTTGCATGCAGACCAGGTATAATGGCAGGTGCTAAAGCCATTGGCATCCCCACACAGCATCCAGCTGTTTGGCACAACTAGCATATGTGCAAGAGGTGTGCTGTGATTAAAGTTCCATATGAGAGAGAAAATCTCGAAGATACCTATGAGAATAATATGGCCTGTGTGTCAAGACTGTGAGGTGCACAGGAAAAAAACACAACTAAATAAACACATATAGAGCTGCATTTCAATTTGCAACATGCTTTCTGATTCTTAAACATTGGTGAGTCATTCTCAGACTAACGTTGATACAAGAAAGCTCTGTGTGTAGAACATTTTTGATTTTATTAATGTTAAAATAGATTACCCTTTGTTTACTGACAGTAGGTCTTTATCTATAGATCACAATATGAACTAGTAAATGTGCAGCCTTCACAACACAACCATACTGTAACATCACTATAATTGCACCAATCAGTCAGTCTCTGTTTCTCATATAATGTAGTGACAGTATCAAGCAAAAAGAGCGTAACCATCAATTAGAGCCATGGAGAGTATTAACACCAAAGGGTGACTAATGAAAGGCATCGAATATGGAGACAGAAGGCTTGGAGACACGGAGTTAAGGGGTTAGGTTGATTGTGTGAATGAGGATGTTCGGTGTCTAATCTCTTTGGCAGATGTACTTTAGTGGAAAATCAAAAGAGCCAGCTCCTGCAATTTGGAGAGTTTCTTGCATGAAGCATGAGTCTGCAGACAGAAAGCAGGGCTGTAAAGCTGAGCTGCTGAATGACGGACAAAAAAAAAAACGGGCAGGAAGCCTCTTCAAGCGAGACAGATGCTGTGTCAGCAGGCAACATATAGGCAGCGCACTAACAAGGGACTGATATGTACGCACACTTTGTTCTCACAAAAACGCACGTTTACAGGCGCACACATGGACATATCTCTTCTTTTTGGCTAGAAATCTATAGAAATTATCCTCAGCTGAGCAGCAATAATTCTAGTTCCACAAACACTGTCATCGCTCAGCTGCTAGTCCAGATTCCCTAGTGTGTGTGTGTGTGTGTGTGTGTGTGTGTGTGTGTGTGTGTGTGTGTGTGTGTGTGTGTGTGTGTGTGTGTGTGTGTGTGTGTGTGTGTGTGTGTGTGTGTGTGTGTGTGTGTGTGTGTGTGTGCATCTATGTATCCTGCTGAAATAACAATCTCAAGCTTCACACCAAGCAGTAATGATGGAAATCAAACCTGCCATCGAGGTCAGACATCCATCTACACCTACGCCCTTTAGTGTTTTATGGCAGATGGCACAATTGTTGACAACTGTGCAGTTAATGATGCCATTATATGGTTATGTCTTTGTGACTGTGCGCGGGGCCATTGAACTGTGGGGCAAATTAGATTAGTGTAGTCGCCAAACAGGTCAACGCAATAAAGCCATGTTTCATACACGCTCTCTGATTTCATTAGAAAACCCACAGAGTATCTGTCATTTGTATGCTGCAGACTTATCTCTGTAAAAGTCAAAGTTGTGACACAGGCCGAGCCCCCACAGGGATGACCGATCTGTTCCTAGGCCAAATAAACTTATTTCCAGCATTAGAGAAAAGTCAAGTATGAGCAGAGATGGCTGTGAGTCTTCGATTTGTTTTCTAATTATCACTGACAAACTCAGTGTCATGTAATCAGATGCCACTGTCTTGATAATAACCTGATTATGTTGGATATAAAAGTCCATTGTCTGCTCTTTGTGAAGATGCAGATCATTTCTGAAAACATTGATTTAGTCATGAAATATCAGTTACAACAATGAATATGATTATGAAGATCATCCTTTTAAGGCATCACAATGGCCCTGGAAAAAAAAACACATAACAAAGTGAAACCAGAGCCATTGTCTTATCGTGAAATACACAGAGATAATTGCCCAGTTCTTGTTTCACATCTCTGGCAGCCGAGGTCATTTATCATTATTAGGTACCTGGATGCACAACCACTAGACTTTTGGTTTCCTTGGCAATAAGCAAGCTAAATCCTGCTCCACTTCTTCAGGTGGAAGTGAGTCAACAGAGCTGTTGTACAAATCGCCCCCGTACATTCCTCATGCATTGTGCGAGCTTGTTGTAGAGTAAGGAAATAGAAAAGAAGCACAGAAGCTAATGACAGTCTCCTGTCATCGACAACAAGCTCGTCTCCACAGGCCAAACACTCACTGGCACGAGCAGAGCCCAAAACTGCCTTTTTTCCCCCATTCATTCAACCAGGATAACACAACAGAGCTCTGTTTTGCTCTTTTCCAGCAGCGCCTGGGCTGACGTTGCACACATTGTTGTCAATACAGCTGCTAAATCCTGGCAAATTAAAAGACTGCACTGGAGCCTTGACTCTCCTAATTCAAGACAACACAAGCTCTGCTCCTTCAAGTATTAAATACTATCGACAAGAAATCACGAGTTGATGATTTGTTGTCAAGTTCAGCTTTTCAGATGTGAGCATCTGCTGCACAGCTTTTCCTAAATTTAATATCTTTGGCATTTGGGACTGTTGGCTGGAAGGAAACAAGCAATTTAAGGATGTCAGTTTGGGCATTTTCACTAATTCATGACATTTAACTAAATGATTAATTGAAACATTACTAAGAGATGAATTCATTATGAAGTGACACGCTTCCACACGCTTTGTCAGAATGCTCCGGGCACCTTCCTCACATCAGCATATTTTATCTAATGTTATCAAGAGGCTGAGAAAGCAAAAATATATGACATTTTGAGAGTTTCTCCCCCCCAAAAAAGGGGGAAAATGAGAAACACGGACAGCTGGACAACACACAAACGCCAGAGACTACAGGCTGGCACTCATCTCCTACATTTTGCAGAGTGGATGATGGGTGTGACTCCAGCTGCAAGCTGATATAATGGGATAAGAAGATTTCTATTAAGCTGCGCCAGCTCTTAGGACTGTTCTTTTGTATCCTATATTTCAGAGGCAATAAAGGAACAAGCGTAGGACTTGTGATGTCATTCTAATTATTAGACATGTGGGCACACTCAAATCCTCCCAGTGAAGGAGACTAACGGGAGAGAAGCACATTTATGACAGTGATAGCTGCAGATATCAAAGATCCTTTAGAGTATTAAATGACTGGCAGGGATGTCGATTTAACAGACTGCTGGATGCTGGGTGGATCTTAATTACACTGTAGTGCAAAAAGATCCGAATCCTGTTGACTCAGTCAGCATAAAATGCCAAGTCACCATGGTAACTGGGGATGCAACACACTTTGTTGAAGGGGAAGGAGACAGAAGACTGGTCGCCACGAGTATCATCGCAGTTAGATGAGAATCTGCGAAATAAAATGCATAACAGAAGCAGACATCTCATCCGAATTTTGTGCACCACAGCGAACGCTCGGGCTACTACAGGTCACATTGAGGCTTCTTCAGATTATGTAACTGCGTTGAAATACAGTGATGGCAATTACCAAACGCTGACGAAATCTGAATTCACACATGAATGGTGCTGAAAGCTGGGAAAACACAAAATAATCGCCTGCTGTTTCGTTCCCAAACTCAGTGCTTTTGCGCCACGCTCGCCTGTCATCCCCCCGCCGCCAGTCTACAAAGTTGCATAACATTTCAGTCACAGTTGCCTTACAAGAAGATCCACAGCGATCCATTAATAAAATTCGGCAGCTTGAATGCCACAGCGAAACTATAACACAAGTCCACGAGGATCACAGCCCGGTGGTCCTTTTTCCAACCGCGTAAAAGCAGGAGACTGCCAACTCCCTCCAGTTTACCCACAACGACACATGTAATACGAATGTTTTTGGGGGGGAGGATGGAGAGACGCGCCCCTACCTGTCCGCAGGTTGAAGGAGAGCCGGGCTTCAACCAGATATGGGGTGTCGCTCTTGGAGCGCAGTCTTCGGATGGGTCTGCGGTCTGTGCTGCTGGCTGGAGTGGTCGCCATCAATTTAAGCCAGTTTCCAGGGATGACTGCTGGCCGACTGGGGCAGATGCAGAACCACGGCCACTCACACGCTGGGAGGTAGCTATTGATGGAGGGGAGGGAGGGATGGAGGAGGGAGTTCAGAGAGAGAGAGCGAGAGAGAGATGTTGATGTTATGTGGCTATATAGGGCCTAGTGGGAGGAAAAATATGAATAAATTACAGAAAAGGCTCAATATACAGTACCAGTCAAAAATTTGGACACACCTTCTCATTCAATGAATTATCTGTATAATTTTCTACATTGTAGATTAATACTGAAGATGACCGTTTTCTGTTTACAACATAATTCCATATGTGTTCTTTTATAGTTTCGATGTCTTCAGCATGAACTAACATGTTCCATGCATAATAATTATTATTTACAATAGCATGTTAATTAAAAAGAAAGGCTCCCACAATGACAAGAGATATGAATGAAAAAAGCAATTACCAAAGAAAATGAGATTTAAATTTCATCTTAAATGTTTTATTTGAGATTCAATTTGGTCATGGGGGGTGGGACAAGAGAAAAATGGCATCTTAGGGGCAAATGAAGATAAACACTTGTTTGTTTACACCATGATTCCATATATATTCTTTTACAGTTTTGATGCATTCAGTATTAATCTACATTGTAGAAAATCATACAAACGAATTAAAAGCATTGAATGGGAAGGTGTGTCCACACTTTTGACTGGTAGAGTACATATGGGTCATTCCAGAATTGGAGGGCATTTGGGCTTCAAAATATTTGAAAATAGCCCTTCTCTTTTACAATTTTTCGTTGTATATTCCTATTGATCAATAATAGGTAATAAACTATCAAAGGCTTTTTCTCTCAGCTTACACATCAATAATACCATTTTTATTCCATGTTTTATTTGTTGTTTGCTAACCCTACTCTAATCACATTAACAGGGTTTCTAATCCATGCTAATGTTAGTCTTTTCTCAGGAGCAAAAGCTAGATATTTAGCTAGCTGTCACTGCTGACCAAGAAGATAAACTCACTGATGGAAAACAGAAAATTAAAAAGTAAACAGAATTGTCTTGTATGATAATATGCATAACAGTTTTGCATGAGGTGGAGTGAGACATTCAATCACCGCTGACAATATTGTGAAGATATGAAAACGTTCCATGCTTATTAAGAATTTTTTTTCATCAATACATTTTTAAAAAAAAAGGAGATTTAAATGTCATTTTAGCTGTTTAGCTTATTTGAGATTGAATTTGGTCATCGACTGGTCACCGTCATTTGGGTGGTTGGACAAGAGAAAAATGTCATTTTAGGGGGAACTCCAGACTTTTTTGGTATTTTTAAAAATATTTTCAAACATTCTTATGTCCTAATTTTTTTAATTTTTAGATTTGGTCTCAGGACAAGTTCATTTACACAACAACTGTGTGTTTTAGTATTTTGCACATGGATTATTTAAAATTTGATGGGTGCGATGTAAATGTCCTCCAATGACCCTTATCTAAAATACACCTATGTGCTTCAGCTTCAAGCAAAAATAGATAAATGAGTACAAGATGAGCCTCTCATCTCAATTACTGATTTAGTTTTAATTTTTTTTTTACAATAACATCTTTATTTTCTTCAAAAAAACAGATACATGTAAACAAAAGGTGTAAAAAAAGTATGAATTTTTTTCAAAAAACTGAATTGCTCCTGTCCACTAACAGATGGTGATTTATATTCATTAGACTTATTCTTTTTTCTCTTTTCCTAAGTCTACATGATTTACAGCAAACAGAGTTTCTGCTAAAGCCAGAACTTTTACATTTTCATTCCCTGAACTTATTCATGTTTGTGTCTGTCTTTCAGTATTTAAGTTATTCTTTCCAGTGAAAGGTTTGACTTGTTTTTTTTTTTTTTTTAAATTTCATTATCTGCTCCAGTGTGTAATATACTACTCAAAATAAATCAAGGGAACCCCTAATCATCGCAGTTTAGGATCAGTTCAGCTAAACTTCCGGGGTATCAGTCGAGTTAGGAAACATAAGTGACTGTGAATCCGCCCTTCAGAGGGTTAGTAGTTTTGTTTTCCACTGTCCTACCATTGATATACACTATGTCATTTATTGAGAACAAAATGACATAAGTGTGAAGTGTTCTCTTCATTTTTTTTGAGCAGTGTAGTTGGTTTGTGATTTTCCTTTTTCCAGAATAGAACCATTAAAAACACATATTTTAATTTACCATTCATTTTTAAATTAACATGTTTACAGAAAAGACAACAACTGACTAATGTACTACAATATATTATACAATTAGGGAAAACTATGGCAGTTGTGGAAATTCTACAGAAAGTAAATCACTGTTTCATTTTACAATAAGCCCTACTTATGCCTATGAGATGCATGCCTTCCATAAACAAGAGCCAAAGGAATGAAGTCACAATCTCATAGGGAAGTTTTTTGCTCATGCTCCTTACAGAAAAAGGGTAAAAATAGAAGGGCAGTCTCTTGTTCTTTTGACAACTGTTGTACTAACAAGGCCAACAAACAAAGCTGGTAACCTGGTACAAACAAGAGGCTGAATTTCCATCACAGTTGTAAATAGATAATAAGATAAAATGAGATGTACAAAGACAGATTTTCAGGGAGGCAGATTGGCTCTGTAATCTTTTACTATAGGTCTTTGTGGTCCCATGAGAAGGACATTAAATAAACACAGTAAAACTACAACTAGAACCTTCAGTGGTGATATGTGAAGATTTTTTTCTGATTCTATTTTTATTCTAGAGTTGTGACAGAGTGTCATACTCTTACTATTTTCTTCTGAAGCTGAAAACATGTCTTCTTTCTAACATGCTCCAACTTGAGAATGAATGAATCATCCTGAATGAATCACAGTACCCGCTGCCTACCAGCAGATGGCTCTCCTCAACAACACATTTTTTTTCTTTCTCCATCTTTAGATACTGTGCATTTTTGAGAGCACGATTTACGACAGTGCGACGCGTTTACGGCGTCTCGGGTTGTTAATTACAGCGACGCGTGTAAACAAGCGAACTCGGCGTGTCTTTCTGCTCTGACAGCGGGAATATCACCCAGCGAGGTACGTGAAATACAACTACCGAGGCAAATTCCTTTAAATACGACTTTCCCCACTTTGTTTGCACTTGATATCGACTATAAAAACGCGCTTGGGCGGTCTTTCCTGCTTATGTGACGGCGTGCACGTCGAGGTTTGACCCCAGCTAGCTTAGTTCATGACGTTAAAGTCAGTGCTAGCACATTCTCGGAGTTTGGAGAGGAGTTCACAACAACGTCTGCCGTCTCCTGGTGGATTTTAAGTACGTAGTGACCTACAAACAGCCGTAAGAGTAAGTGTAACTTAGCAGGATGTCTATAGGTGTCCTCCAAGTGTAGTCGTTGTTTCGTGTGTTTTGTTGGGCATGCTGTCAAACCTGTTTCAACACATTTGATTTCAAGCATACAGGCGTGCCCAGTTGTCTGTTTGAAGAGAGAAACTGACTGCACATTCCTTGTCAGTACAAAAACAGCCTAGACTGTGCTAGATGTGTTGCAACTACAGGCTACCTTTAAAACCCTGTTATCACTGCACAGTAGCTATTTCTTGTTTTCATTTTGATGTGTTGCAGGGACACGCTGTATAAACAAAGACACTTGCACATGCTCTGGTTTCTTCATTCTCCCACTTGCATAAACCTTTAGTGTCATAACTTGGAGCAAAAGGCAGAAACATTCCCTTCCCTTATCCTTTGTTGCAGCTACAAGTCAAATTTTTAAACCCAACTGCATCTGATATAGTCAGAAAAACTCCTTTACTTGCAAACAGTGTGTGCGAGAGAGAATTAGAATAGCTAATAAAGGTAAAAAAGTGTGTCTCCACAGAATTTTGTGTTCTCTTGCATTCTCTCTCATGTCTTTCGTGTGTTCATCTGGCGTTTTAGCGACGATGCTTCTCCAAAATCGAGCTGTCTTCTCACTTGGCCTTCGCATGTGCTCCACCCATGTGATGAAAGGACCGCTGACTGACACAGCAAGACCCAGTTCAGGTAATTGAATTCAGTTCAGGTTTGTTTATGTAGCACCAACTCACAACATATGTTAAGGAATATCTTTGGTCCGTTATTGCACATAACACAAAACATGCTTCTTCCTGACAGGCACTGAAGAAATTATACAGTGAAATGTTAGGATTAAGTGTTTTTCGTTGCATTTCACAACAGAATACAGAAATATTGTTGTATCGCAGTCATGAGTAAGAAATCAATCCAGGATTAAATGCTCCTTAATGATAAATAAACACATAGCTCCTGATTAAGTGCAATCAGGAAGTAGATCATGATAAGATAAAGGAGAGCATAATGCTAGGTTCTATGTAAATTAACCACATAGAAATATTACTTATCTGTAAATCTGCTTACTTATCTCTTTCTTTTCTCTCATTCTATCACTAAATTTCTCTTACAAGGGCTACTGCCTGGAGTCAGAACAAATTAGTAAAAGAAGCAGTCATGATTTCAAAATAGCATTTCAAAAACATTGCTAGGTATTTATTTAATGTAGCCTGAAATTATTATATAATTTCATATATCAGTTGAAAATTGCAGATTTTCAATTCACATTAGCACCTACACTTGGAAGCTAACCCTCATCCTTTTTGTCTGTTATAATATATTTTCAGTAATTTAAAGAAAGCATTCTTTGTGTTCAAATGCCTCATCATTGCCTTAACATACAACTCCATGCATAGGCGTCAGTTTAGGGGGGGGGTACGGTGGGGACGTGTCCCCCCCACTTTTTGTCAGGGGTCATTTTTGTCTCCAACACATTCAAATTCTTCACATGTAAGCCGTTGTAAACCCAGTTATTTTCAATAGTATAGAAAATTCCGACGCTGAGAACGCACCATCCGCACTCAGCCGAGAGTTGCACAGACACGCAGCACACCTTCGTGAGGCACAGGTGGAATCAGCAGTCACCCAGGGCCCCAATATGCCAAAAAAAAACAGCTCAAAATAAAACAGAAAACAAAGATGTTAAGCCATTAGGTGCAAATGATTAGCAAAGCCGATGGAAATTTGAATGATAGTATGAAGCACAGGTGGATATGACAAAAACTATAGCTCGGGGGTCCGTGGGTATCTCCGTCAATAAGATGAGTGTTCAATCAGTTGGAGGGATATCTAGAAACCACTGATTGTAGTGCTAACTGATGTACTGTAGCTTCCAGATTTCCCTTCTCTTGGTTGTTTTTGTATCACTTGGAACATTGCTAGTGGCAATTCTAAAAACGTAAAGCAAGCAGACATTTGGAATTTGGATGGCACCTGAACTGAAGATGGCTATGCTTTTATTTTCTTAGACATGTCTGAATTCCGCAAGGCCTTTGCTCAAGCCAAGCACATAGCAATCATCACAGGGGCTGGTGTGAGTGCAGAGAGTGGAGTGCCAACTTTCAGGGGCAAAAATGAGAAGTGGAGGAAGTGGCAGTCTCAGGTAATTCATAAAGAAGCAAAGCACACACACTCACACTTGTAAATAACTTGTAAAATCCCCCTTTCTAATTGTGGTGTTCAAACTTACTATATGCTGCTCTATTTTCTCCATAATGTGTCTAATTCTTGCCTCTGAAATCTACGCTATTGGTTGCTACCTTTGAGCTTTGTCCTATAAACACGCCCATGTGGATTTATCCTCAGGACCTGGCAACTCCAGAGGCCTTTTCTCGCTACCCATCTCGGGTTTGGGAGTTCTACCATTACAGAAGGGAGCTTGTGTTGAACAAGAAACCCAACGCTGCCCATCTGGCTATAGCAGAGTGTGAGGCCCGGCTGAAGAAGCAGGGACGCTCTGTGGTTGTTATCACCCAGTGCATAGACGACCTGCATCAACAGGCTGGGTCCAAGCACGTGCTCAAGATTCATGGTGAGAAGTCGAGTGGGGCGAAACCTACAATTTACCTTTAGAATTGCATAGTGAAATTATGTTGAGCACGTAGCCAACACTTGTCGTAATTGTTGTTTATTTTAATCAGGTAAAGCTTCATGTTACACTGAATCATACAGTCAAGAGGAATCCACTCTGTAATTTCCATATATGCTTTACTTTCAATTTTTTGGGGAATTTGAATTATTTTTTTTAACACAGATGTAGAGGATACGTTTTCACATTAAGTATTTGTCCATTATTAAGTTAAAACTTATCCCTAAACTGCTCCACCTTTAGTGAATAATGGAAAGTTTGACGGCACCACAGTGATTTTCCTGGGATACGGAAACATGTGATTCATCACTGTTGGTCTCTCAAACAAACACAGGCCCACAGAGTTGGTCACTAATTTAATGTAGGTGGACCAAGTCCAGGAAGTGTCTTGCTCAAGTGTTGATTCAGTCTTATGGAGACCACTTTGTCTGGCTTTCCTGTTTTCATAGTTTTTTTTTGAAGAATTGATTGTCACTAAAGTGGTGCTGCAATATTTGCCTTGCTCACTACAATCTTTCTTCAGTTGAACTGGGTATCAGTTAGAACAACAAGCGACCACTATCAACAAACTGTGGTGAGCAGGAGATGCTTTCTGTAACACCGGCAGGCTTAAATAATACAACAGCTTTGTTTTCGGTGTGCAACTGCAGGCAATCTGATGGAGACACGCTGTCTGAGTTGTGGGGAAGTGACTGTTAACAGGCGAAGCCCCATATGCGCTGCCTTAAAGGGCAAAGGGTAAGAGGCTGCAGGAATAGACAAGAACTGATAAGCATTCAGAATTTGTTATGCGACCCCTCCAGTTTGACCTCCGCATGACTAAAGTGCTATTTAACTCACTGTGTGTTTGTTTTATTCATGTGCAGTGCACCTGGCCCACATGTTGCTGATGCCGAAATTCCTGTGGACAAGCTGCCAAGGTGGGATTACTTTCACTTTATATTAATAACACTGAGAGCCAGATTTGCTAAGCTTTTTGTTCTGTATTCATAATGCATAGATCTGGATTTGCAGTTTGCACAAAATTCTGTATTCTGCATCAACATTATGGACGAGACTTCGCTTAACTCTCTCCTGTTTGCATATGGGAGGATTTTGCAAACACAGAAGTATATATATTTAGCTCGGCTGATTTTTTTAAAATTCTGCATTTTGCCTAATTTTCTGCGGAAAACAGCAGGTGCAAGGTTTTATTAGGAACAAATTCTTAAAAATGAAGGAAGACAGAATGTAATCAGAGTGATCAGTAATAAAAAAAATCACATTATATGAATAACTTACACCAAAAAGTAACATGACGCTAGTGAGTTCAGTATATGTGTTTATATCCACTGATTACACTCTTTTGAGCATCATGCCATTGCTTGTACACAGTAATTATTTTTATTTGAAATATTTTGGTGTCCTTGTAAGAGCTGCATTGCCAACCATCTCTGTACTCTTGCTGCTTTGTTTTAAGCATCTGCTGGAAAATCTGTTTTGCATCTCGTTAAGCTATCCCTGTTCTTTTTCATCTCCTTAAAAG
This sequence comes from Acanthochromis polyacanthus, assembly GCF_021347895.1. Taxonomy (NCBI): domain Eukaryota; kingdom Metazoa; phylum Chordata; class Actinopteri; family Pomacentridae; genus Acanthochromis; species Acanthochromis polyacanthus. Next base: position 23,169,016 of record NC_067121.1, read on the forward strand.
TTTATGAAATCTATATAAATGCACCTGCAGATTTAGTGCCACAGAATGCTCCTTGTAGCATTGAGCTTCTGCCCTAGTAACTCGATTCCCTTTTTCTCTTGGAATGAAATCTTTTCTTCCACTTGGGGCAGTGGTGTTCAATGAATAGTTCAACTTTCCGATGGGCTAGAAAGATAAGAAATATGGCTGACAGTTTCACTTTGACATTTACCAGGCAACAGCTAGAAAACAGCAGCTGTGTAGTTTTATACGTGCTTTGTCTATTTTTTTATCTATCGAGCATGTTGCTCCTCTGATCCAGTCACTGAATATTTGTGCTTGGAATTATGTTTTTGCCTTAAGCCGGTTACTTTGTTTTAAAGGTAATATGACAAAACTAATACAAAGCGTGTTTGTTGCCGTATCCAGGTGTGATGAAAGCGACTGCGACGGTCTGTTGAGGCCCAATGTGGTGTTTTTCGGGGAGACTCTGGACTCTCACATCCTGACCAACGTGGAAAAAGAAATGGAAATGTGTGATCTCTGCCTGGTGGTGAGTTATCCTTATTTTGATGTGGGTACATGGCATATTTTGCTCCTGTGTCGTACTATTATGTAATAGAATATTTGTTCAGGATGTGTCAAGGACTCGACCTGAAATGCGATGCTGTACAGTCGATTTAAAGGTGACACCGGAGTCATTGCTCTCTGCTGTTTACCTATAGGTGGGCACGTCTTCCATTGTTTACCCAGCAGCCATGTTTGGGCCCCGGGTTGCTTCCAGAGGCGTTCCGGTGGCAGAGTTTAATAGGAGTACAACACCAAAAACAGAATATTTCACGTAAGTCAGTCCAGTGCATGTTGAAGAAGAGAAAAGTAGACTTCCTATCTTGGTTGTAGAATGAATGAAGTTAACATTTCAAGAGGAAAATACTGAACTAATTGTATATTGGTGTAATGTAGGTCCAGGTCACTATGTTCTTAATGAAACATCTTGTCAATCAGTGTCCCACTCCAAAGTCCGTTCAACTCAGTGAGTGACCTTCTAACCTAAAAGTCTGACCCTCGGTGTCTTCTTTGTTTTTGTGTGTGTGATGTGGAACAGGTACCATTTCCAGGGTCCATGTGGAACAACGCTGCCTGCAGCTTTGGCACAACATGAGTCAGAAGCTTTCTAAGAGCAACCAGACTGTTTTTTAAAAAAACAAAACATCAATCAATAGCTTCTTCCACAGTCTAATGCTGTCCAAAGTTGTGGGATTTCCCAAATCTTTGTCTTCTAATGTTAAATCGTTAATGCTTGGTAGAGGGCTAGACCTGTAAATAATTTAGCTTTGCAAAATTTCCGAGATGGATCTGTTAATACTTGAAAACGTAGGTAACTAACTGGAATCAGAGCGGAGTAGGATTTTGTGTGTTTTACAAACTCGCTGCCGAGAATTAAGCAGGAACTATGCAGCTTGAGAAAAGGAAGGGAAAGCACTATGTATGTAGTTCTTTGCATAGGAAAATATCTCCCTAGATATGACAGGGTGTTGATTCATAGTGCATGCTGGTAGCAGGTTGTTATATTTTACTGTGCTCTAAAATGATGCTGTAGAACAGAACGACGTATTACTTCTGGTGTCAATGGAAAACATTTCTCTTTTCTTTTTCCACCAAATGAGCAGATGTACAGACAGTAACATAATCTTGTGCCTTTCCAAACTGTTTACACAACTTTGACTAAATGCTTGCTTTAAACCTCAAGTACAAATCGACCGATGTTACAGAGATTGGGTCGAGTGTGCGGAGGTTGCTGTTGACCAACGACGGAGATGGTAGAGACGGAAAACGGAAAATTCAACTTAGGATGAATCGGCATCAGTTACTTCTCATGCCGTTTGACTGTGTTTATTGACATTGTTCTAGAGACGTGTCATTCGTGATACATTTGGTACATTTTTATACTTTTCAGTGTCCGTTCAATCCAAGAAAAAAAGGGTATGTGTTCAACCTCAACATGGAGCTTGTCTAAAATTTAAACCAATTGCTTATAATCATGACGTATTTTTTTTTCTACTACCTTCTCTGTCCACAAATATTCCGCACAATTTTGTATAATGTATTCCATTACGACTTCAATGCATTTATACAGAACATAATCATTAAAACACTAAAATGGTATTTGATGATTTTTCTTTGTTGGATGTATTTTTCAAAAGCACTTCCGTCTTTTCTTGAGCCACAGCAGAGGATACGGTACTGTATGTGCCCCAAGTGAACAGCAGATGCCAGCATGTAGCTTTCTGTGTCGCTCTGCTCCCACATAGAAAACAGCCCTGTATCCACGCAGATCCTTCTCGGTGTGCACGAGTGAGCGGAAACGTTAAGTAGCCCGAGGCCATCAGTCGACTTGAGCTGAGGAAACCGTACCAGTCTCAGTCGTAATACTGCTGAAGACGGAAACATTTTGAAGTGGAAAGCAGACAAGATGTCTGTCGTCCGAACTGAGCTCGATGAATTACATGTGTTGTCGACGTACTACTACTTGGGTGCCTTTTTTGCTAGTCCTGTTTGACTAAGTAGGAAAATAGTCCTCACAGCTGGGGTTTTATCCCTGCCTTTTTAGGTTATGGTTTAGTGCAGTGAACAAACATTTGATGCACTCAATTTGTGGCCATGTGTCACCATTTTTATGTTGTATGTCTGCTACTGAAGAGTGACGCTTCGCAAGGAGAGCCACAAAGATTACACAAAACTCTCAAAAGTTGTTCTGATATGCGTTTCCTCTCGCTACTTTCCATTCCTGTTTGTCATCTTCTGACACCTCCGATTTAGCTTGCAGTGTGATATGAGGGTCCCAAGGCCCAGATTTGGAAACAGTGGATTAGTGTGTTGTAGAGTTACAGCTTCATCTTCATTGACTGACTAACATTGTGTATTCAACCAGTGGAAATGAGCAGGACAGAGAGCTAGGAGTCATTCAAATTAATGGTGGAAGGTTGCGCTCATTAGACAGTGTTATGTTAATGTGATGATAGTCATAAAGGAGTTAACCCTGTTCAAGAGAGAGGGGAAATGTTACACACAGGTACGTAATCCATCTTTAGTATCTCAGGGGAGTCACTTTGGGTTAGTTCATTTCATGCCCACTGTAGTTTCAGCACTTTCATTATAAATTTTTTAGTCCACACAGCATTGCAGCACCACAAAAAACAAAACCACAAACACGCTGCAGTTGGCTCGCATCGGTGAAACGGCACATGTGCTGAGAAAATACTGGCACTACATGTTCTCAAGTGTTATTCTTTCTCCACTTTGGTGCCTCACTACTTACTTTCTTTGCTCAACAATTAGCGTCCAGAACCAAGTCCTTCTGTCTGGCATAGAGCGTCTCCCTTTGTTAATGTATATCATCATCATCATCATCATCATCATCATTGCCATGATTAGATTTCCTCATTTCCTTTTCTAATGTTGCTGGTGCCTCCCTTCAAAGAGAGGTAAGACAGAGTCCAATTTGTCACTGGGAGACACGCTTAATAGAAATCTCAGCTGTCTCGTATGATCATTGCTGGAGCTGACATGAGAGAGAGACAGAGAGCAGAAAACTCTGCTAGCAAACCCTGCAGCTCATTCATGAATGTAGTGGGAAATGATGAAATGTTGTAAAAGTTCTTGTCTGCTCCAAAAGCCCTCGGGTTAATGGACTCCTCATTGTTGGTGGCAGCTCTGCAAATATCCCCCTGTCTCTGAATGAGTAGGTGGACTGATGGGGAGATGACATCAGTGTGTGTGTGAGAGTGTGTGTAGGCATATATTGGTTCTAGCATGAGGGCCTGCCTCTGAGTGAGTTCATTACTTATTTTGTTGGAGTCTCGGTACCTGGAAAAACTGAGAAGTGGTGTGGTGTGTGTGTGTTTGTGTGCGTACATGCACTCACACCGGGGGGGAAGAATGTGTCTGACAGTGTGTGTGTTTGTGCTGTATGTGCGCTGGTGGGATTGTTCTTTGCAGACTGGCAGAAGTGTCAGACTAAACCAGGTCAGGCTTGGTGAGGAGCCGTGAACATTACGCACAAATACATACTGTAGCTTTACAGTTACACACAGCTTGGCAGCGCCTGTTACACATGACAAGGCTCATTCCGCAAATTCAACAGTACAGTATCGCTTCTGTTTTGTGTTTTTTTTTTTTCCCTGAGGTTTTGCTTTCATGTTACTTACCCTTTGTTTGAAAGTGCCACAGTGATAACTGGAGCGTGTCAAAATGAAATAAATACATTTTAAAAGACAGAGAATGCATTAATCTAAAGGGAGGGATGGCTCTTATGTGGAGTTTTTCAGTTTATTTCATTGAGGAAGACTAGAGTAGGTCCGTTACAAAGGTAGGAGTTAAACATTACAGAAAGGGGTGAAATGATTTGATGGTGGCCTATGTAAACATTTTTTTTTCCTCAGTTAAAATTGAATTAAGTAATGTTCCCTTGAGTCAGCCCTTATTTGACAGGATTATTTTTTTGTAGACAGTAGGTTATATAGAGGTTTTTTGACTGATCTTCAAAACGAATTTAATATAGAAAATTATTAATTGATGCAATCAGTTAGAGGCTACTCTACATTGCAGTTAGCTGGTTTGTTCCTTCCTGTATATATATACTAAGTAATCATATTGCATAATTAGACATGAATTGCAGTTTGTCACATCCAGGAAAGGCAACACTTAGGACAAATCTCAGGAGTCATTACTATGATAAGGTAAGATATGAGTATGACAGCTACTGTTGCATGCTGACAAATCAGATTTGTGATCACCTGTGACACAATTTGCACACTTTGAGTGTTAAGCTGGTCTCAAAAGAGTTTACATTTGGGAATCAATCATTTATGTTTAAACACACCCCCTGTCAAAAGTTTTGAGAGACTTTCTCATTCAAGTAAATTAGAACCCATCTCAAAACTTTTGACAGGGGATGTATATGTTCTGAAGTCTAATGTCGATCTAAAGGTTTCTTTACGCTAGTTGTAAGAAAGTGCTTTGTGTGGCCATGAAACAATCAGGTATTGAGAAAGTATTAAGTTGACATGTTTTTTGTTTGTTATTTTGTGACCAAGGTTTTTCTAATGTACAACAGTCATTTATTATTACTTGCAGGAATCAGACTAATTATAGATATTTGAGTCGTAGACACCAACCAAGATGTAATACAGGCACTGTCGAAATTGTTTTGATGTGTGGTTGCAGTGTCTTAGACCATCTTACTTTTAAGCAAGGCAAGTTTATTTGTATAGCACAATTCATACACCTGGCAATTCAAGGTTTACAATGGCTAAGAAATACATTCGAGAGAAAAGATTTAAAGGTAGATATACATTAAAATCATAGAAATAAACCACAAAAGTAGACATTAAGATCATAAAAGTGCATGAAAAGACAAGAAAATAGATTGAACATCTAAGAGAAAACTGCTGTAAACAATATGCTTTTACTATCTTTAAACATTAGTATAGCAGTGTTTTTATATTTCCTGTTTTTACAGTATATTTTTAATATGATTTGCTAAAATTTCTTTGTTATTCTGTTGCTTATGACTACAATAAAAAGAACATTTAAAAAAAACAAGCCATATGTATATTAAGTTAATGTTTTAACCGACTGTTGAACTTTCAAGACAGCTTTTAAATAATAAGCTTACAATATTTAGCAGTATGGTTCAGAGAAAAACGGAATAGCCGAGGCTTATGAAAGCCTCGGTATTTTCTCGGTATTTTCTATTTATAGCAGCTCTCAATTCACAACACCACAGTGGAGACTGGTGCTCGTCTCTCCTGCATGTAAACTAATGCACACTAAAACACACACACACACACACACACACACACACACACACACACACACACACACACACACTCACTGTCAGCGTTAGCAACACATAGCCCGCTAATCTCCTCATGGTCTCCTCTCCCTACCCTTTCCCTGAACTCTGTGTGTTCAACAAACTTGGCTGCAGTAACAAAGGTTTACAGTTAATCCCCCTGTTTCCATGAGAACTGCCATTATTTTAAACCAGCACAGTCACCAATCACCGTCTCCACACACTTTTTAAGGGACCCACCTGTCCCCACCCTAAAGTGTATTTTTACTGAATTACTTTTGGTCTGCTCAGTGATGATAACGTGACATCCCCACAATCAGACGAACAGTTAACACAATGTGGGGGGAAGACGGGCGGTTTTCTAATGTGTCTTTAACCCACCCACATTACTGTGTATTCCTGAATTATGCTAATGCTGGTGCTTCTAGATTGCCCGATCAGGAGGGTGTTGTTGTTGGAGAAAGACTGAGATAGGGGCTCAGGTGCAAGCTAATCTGCTCTATCCCTGCACTAATTAGGATCAAGGCTAGCGGCCACTTTCTCCTGGTTATTGATCACTGACCCCGCCTCGCACAGAGAGGTATTTGCCTCCTATCAGAGCAGCAGCACAGGACACACAGAAGAGGAAGCTCTGCCCTCTGTGCTCGCTGAATGTTGTTTGTGTCTTTGAAATTCAATATCCAGTTCCTATTCAGCATCATGCCTTTCCAAGTGTTGTTGAGTCTCGTCTGTTAGGCCTCCAATCAGGCTGCTCTGTTTTCGCCTGTTTCCTAGATCTGACCCACTCAATATTCATTGTATAGGTGTCTGTTGACCAGCATCAAGGCATCGGTCTCTGTCTCGCACTATCCCACCATCTCTCATTTCCTCTCTTTCCCATTCATTTCACACAAATACACTTTCTTGTGACATACTGCACACTGTGTCCAAAGCAACGTAGTGATTTCTGTGTTGTTTGGCCGCTACTAGCACTTCAAGAGAATTAAATAAAGACCTTTTGCAGCTCTTTTTGTTTTAACAACTACATTTTCACATTTCAAAAGTTCAGTAATTGTTCTCAGAAGTAAGTGTGAATGAGCAACAGTTTCACCATTGTCCAACTAAAAGAACAGTAGTGATTCTCAGCTGAATTTGTCACAGGCCGCCATCCAAATCTCACTTCAGAGGCAGACTTGTTGACTTAGAGCTTGGACAACAACGAAATGGAATAATACTAACCAAAGTCTATATAGAACTTTATTATCCTCTAATAGTTTGTTCTTTTGGTCACTTTACAGTATAGTGCAACAAGCTGATGTTTAAATTTACAGCGTTCTCGCTACACAACTGCACCCTGACCAAGAATTGAACGACCAATTTCCTGTGCCAAAGTCAGGACTGCTAATGACTGAATGATCCGGCTGCTGCTTGTATGATCTTATAAAGGCATTATGTGAGGAGCATCTCAAGTGGAGAATCATTTGAGTTGTGTTTCTTCCCACCTGGCAAATTTAGATCCAAAATTCCCTCTTCTCACTGTCAAAACTGTGTTTCAGCTGTAGTTGAAGGAAACTTAACATAAACACCCTCTTTAAATGAATCTCATTGATCTGTCTGCTGCAGTGATGGCAGTTTACTTTTAGCAACTTCAATTTACGCTTTGTTCCTTTAAAGCGGTATTCAGATTTCAGCAAAGTGAGACAGTAGGTCTGCTACTCCTTCATGTTTCTTTAGATCTTTCTGCTGTAACTCAGCCACTATCTTCTACGAGTAGGATTATAGTCAGGAAAAGGAATTAATGGTTTGTCTAATGACAAACCATTAATTCTTTTTCCTTTGAGTAGGATTATAGTCATGAAAAGGAAAAAGAATTAATGGTATGTCTAATGACAAAATCATGGTTTGCATTTAGGAATTGTTGAACTGTCTTGAAATTATTAAGTGTTTTTTTCTTAAGGGCTGCACAGTGGGTCAGTGGTTAGCATGTTCACCTTAAGATCCCTGCTTGGGCATGAAGTTTGCATGTTCTCCCTGGGCATGCATGGGTTTTTTCCAGGTACTCCGGCTTCCTCCCACAGTCCAAAAACATGCTGAGTTTAATTGGTAACTCTAGATTGTCTGCAGGGGTGGATGTCAGTGTTTGTCTCTATATGTAGTCCTGTGATAGACTGGTGACCTGTCCAGGGTGTCCCCTGCCTTCAACTTAATGCAGATGGGATAGACTCCAGCCTCCCCGCAACCCTACTGAGGTTTAAGCCGTGTATAGATAATGGATGGAAAGGTAGATTTTTTTTTTCTTCAAGATTTCGTAAACAAAAAGAGCCTGAACAGTGAAGTTATGGTAGCTAACATCAGCAAATTTTGAAATAATTTAACTTCAATCAATGACTATATTATTTCTTTTTGGCTTAATTTGGATGAACTTATTACTTTGATGTGTGCCTGAATGAAACTATTTATTCAGGCTTGTCTTTTTATAGTACTAATATCTCTGTTTTGGTCTCCACCAACTTCACTGTACAATGGATTTAATCAGAGATTTCTTACTAAGAGCACTCGGAGGCTGATGCTGTAAACAGTGCTGATGGGAAATGATGGGCTTTAGAAGATATTCTGATTCTCATATTCACAACAGCATAATATAATTCCTCAAGTCAGTCACTGCGATCTGGAAATACTGCTAGAAAGACAGTTACAGATAAAAATCTGGTTTTAACAGGTTTAAATGTCCCAGATGATCTAAAGGCACTGCAAGGACAGAGCAGATATAGCTGGGAAGAATGGTTACCTATTAACTACAGCTGCTTTGTAGTTTTCTGTGTATGCTGTATGTGTAGTTTGTCTACACAGGGAAGGAGTTTTACCAACAATCCAGGAATTTTTTGCCACTGTATAAGAGGGTTTATATCAAATTGCCAAACAACCGAACACCAGTGTATTCAGATAAACAGTGACTTTTGTTCGTGTATAAGACAAGCAGTAACAGTGGTCAAAACTTAAATAACAAATTGCGAGTTCTTTGGTGCGTTTGAAGTTTAATTCTTGATCCGTTAACACATTTGGTAGCCCTCATATCCTGAGTGTAGAGTAAAACTAATTTTAATGCTCAGGTAATCCTAATTTGTGTAATAAACAGTTCTGGGAAAAAAATGTTTTCGGATCCCTGAGATCTCTCCATCTCTTCCTGTTTCTGTGTCGCTCTCCGTGTCTGCCTCTCTGTGTCTTTGTCACCTATCTCATGTGCGGCACGGTGAACACTTCAAGCACTCAAATGCAGCGTGGCACGTGATAGTTTGGAAGACAGCCATTGTGGGAGGGGACAAGGCACATGGACAACACACATGCACACACACACACACACACACACACACACACACACACACACACACACACACACACACACACACACACACACACACACACACACATTCCCTCTCCCAGATTACTTGAACTATCAGAAGCTTTAAGAGGATTTCACAATGGGAGGGTGCTGCACTTGAATCTCATGTACCTGATGGCTATTGATCCGTGCTAAGCTTGCACACAGAAACACACTTGCCACTTCTTGTCACCACGAACAAGCCGCTGGCCTCGCTTCTTCATTTTTCAGTTTTTGGTGATGCTGGAGGTTGCACTCTGCTGCAGCCTGGACCTATAAATCCAAGTCTACAGTGCAATACTTTTAAAATAGCGCAGCCCCAATGTGTCACAAGATTTATAAGCATCCAAGCAGCCATCCACACCTAATCAAAGAGGAATAAACACACAGAGAACAGAAAATGTTAAATGTGTTACCTCTCTCTCCAGGCTGCATTTTAAATAAATCTATCAGTGAGCGGTATATGCATGCTTATTAGCAATGCTGATGTGAGTGGAAGATTACGAGGGTGGTGTTTGTCTGTAACGGGGGAGACGGCGAACACTCCCTCAGATGTGTAGGTTGATAAGCAAAAGGTTGCAATCAGCAAGCTGTCAGGTGAGAAAACAGGACAAAATCATGTACACTGGTTAGAGGAAGGAAGACACAGCACTGGGATTACATTTAATGCTAGTAAATTTTGTGTTATGCGTTACCTAGTCTCTTGTGGAAGATTTAAACTGCAAGAAGGTGAACTTTGACACCAAATATTGACTTTTTCTGAGCCTATGTGAAATATTTAGTTAGCATTTAGTTTGTATTTCGTGCAGGACCTCTCACACAAGCTGGATTATGGGATCTATTTGTTAAACTACAGTTTTTTAAAACATATTTCATAAATCACATATTGTTTGCAAAATCATTTTCTCATCCACCGGAACAAAAGAAACATTGCTTAATTTAATAATGTTTTTTTTTTTTTACTCGGTAATGCTGCTCCTTTCATCATAATTTCATAGTAGCACATGGTTCATATCTGCAGTCATGACAGAAGCTGTTTGCTGCTATTTGAACAGAACCCTGAAAACAAAGCAGTAATAACTGCCTGTTAACATTTCATCCTATCGTCTGTCCACTCCAGAATGCGTCTGCGACAAATAATCTCCTTTTGAACAAAATAACACTGCAAACAGTTGAACTGCGTCTGATCAAGATTTTCTTCTGTGATGTTTTTAGAAGACGGCCAGAACCGGTGACCTTGTTGTCACTGAAGTGCATCAGCAGATAAATTATATGGATTCTGGGGTAATATAGCTTCTACATTCATCTTTTGCGGCTGTAAACACGTTTGGGAGAAGAGACGAATCGTTCTTTGTGCCGAATGAAGGATAAGCTCGTGGATTTTTTCCCCCCCGAGTCCAGTTTTGATTTGGTAATTATGAGTGTATTGTGTTTTCAGCCCTGACAAATGGAGTTCTGCAGGTTCCTGCTCAAGGCTGAATTTGGACTCATTTCTTTTAAGTTGATGTGAAAACCAGCTGACTCGTGGCCATACTTGATTTATGCTTTGTATTTTGTTTCATAAGTAGATTTATCACCATGCTATGAAGCTAATGTAGCAAAATATCAGCCATATAAATCTCATATTCTCACTCGGCCCTTTGCAGCTGGCTTATTTTCCTTCCAAGATGCAGCCGTTTCTCTGAGGTATAAGCACACCTGACTGACAATTGTGAGAAAACTCGTCTTTTTTCCCCCAGCACATTTTAATTACGGCTGACATTAGCTAATTCACAACATGCATTGCCAATCCCTCTTGGGTCTCTCTTGGCTGTTTCATTTGCTGGTGTTGAGCCAATGTGTCTGTGATTATAAGAGCGGCGATGCTTCAACCACATCTGGACACTGGTGGGACTTGCCGGCTGCTGGGCTATCATTACAGATGATCACTTGATGACAGCAAGTGTAAAGCAGTATTTAAACGGAGGCAGCATATTTCTTTTTGAAATATGCTCTGCTTCCCCTCCATTCATCTGCTTTTTTTATCTTCTTGTCCCCCTTCAAACCAATAGAGTTTCTGTTTCCTGATTCTGAAACACCCTGCTGTTTGGAGAATTAAAGGCTGCAGAAATCTTTTTGAAGTATTTTTTATCAGAAGGAAAGAGAGTGATATTTCTCACGGCTCGATTTACAAGACTATGGGACATGGACAAAAGTCTCTATAAAAATCCTATGAATTTTGCCTGCCAAGATCTCTGACATTCTATAGATGAGCTTTTTGGAAAGAAGCTACACAACTAACATGTGGCGGAGAAGATTTTAATTGCTCCAGAGAGCTCAAGTTATTGAGTTATCACACTGTTATTCAAATAACATTTTTGCAAAGTAAATATATCAGATATATAATCAGCTGTTTCATGTCTTTAAGTCTGAGAGTTTTTTGTTTTTTTTCTGTGTGCATGTGATGAAAGAGCAAGAGACAGAAATAGAAAGACTGACAGCGGAAGCGAAGATGATTTTTAGTGGAGAGGCATGCAACAGGAAGCTGGCTGCCGTCTCCTTGTCCAATGCCCTTGGAGTGCAGCTTTGTGGTGTGAACTCCCACAAGACCTCTCTTTGTTCTCAGAAGATGAGGCCTGGCAGAGTGTGACCATGCACTTACACCTGAAGCCATCAAAAGCAGACGGAATGACACATTTATGCTGAGCGATGGCTCCTGCACTCATCCCACAATGTAGCTGGTCACAAACAGGCCAAGAGGTCCTCCTGGAATACTGCACACCTGCAAAGAAAACACAGCGGTCAACAGAAGATTTACAAACCCGCATGTGCAGCTACATAAAAGCGACTGGAACACTGTTGATTTTCATCTTGCTGGAATGCACAGTTTGTCATTCGCCTCAAAGGAAATGTCTTACGAAATTGAAAACCAGCAGTGCTCATTATTGAGATTAATTTAGGAGGTGCTACACAAGGGATATTGAAATATTGATCAAGGTGATGACAGAAAATCAGTGCCAGATTAATTACACTCCGGTCGACAGAGTGTAAATGACGACACTGTGTTGTTTCATTTGCATATTAACCTTCATGAGAGGCGGATGCTGACGGGCTGTATGCAATAACATGAGGGCTGTCTTTATGTGTCAGCAGATAAACTCCAGGGGAAAGTGACAGGGGTGATCAGAATGTCAGTCTAAAAGCAACATGTCATATATCTTGTGTCCCAGATCTTTTTCTCAGAGGAGCTGAGACCGATGAGACAGATAAGAGTCTGGCAGGTGTGCAAGCAGGAAAGGTGAAGTCTGTTGTCAGTGAAGCCACATATTCTGACAAGTCATTCAGTGCATCTGCAAGCAAGGTTGCATTTCAAAAATGTCTTTCAGCTTAGGCTGCAGCTAATGATTATTATAACTATTTACTGATAGATTGCTTTTCTAATTCAAGCCCCTTCACACTAAGAATGTGTTTTTCTTATTGCTTTACTTGAATATTTGTGCAGAATGATGCACATGCAAAAGGCAAAATATTCATTGTCAATTCTTTTTAAAGCAATAATACATGCTGGTCTATAAAAAGCCAAACAATAATGGAAATGCTTCTTGCAATTGTACAGTTGACATCTTCAAAAGGTTTTTCTTGTCTGGTGAAACCTCACGATATTTAATTTACAATGGTATTACGTAAAGAAAAGAAACACACTAGAGTTGGAGGATGCTTGACATTTTATGTTTAGAACTGATGAATCGCTAATCAGAACTGTTGCTGATGAATTGTCTGACAACTGGCTAATCATATTAGATCCAATTCCTTACTGTTTTACACTACAGCATGTCTTTTTCCCCTGCTTTGATGTTTCTCAGTGGCTGCACTGTCTTTTATAGAACACCGTTTCCTTTTTTGCCTCCAAAATTTGGCCGGCTGCCAAATACTTTACTTCTCTGTTTCTATTTTCACCTCATCCATTTCACACTCTTTGTTTACCTGTCACACTGCATACACTCATTCCGCGGCTGAGTTGGATCAGTGAGAGCTCGAAATGCTAACAGCTGAGAGAGAGACAGGGAGTGAGAGCCGGGGAGGGGAACAGAAGGCATGTGAGTGTCCTGGTGGCATGGTGGAGTGCTGGACTTTGGCATGGGCCATCCATCTGTCACTTTCTTACACCCTCTCTGGCACTGATGGGTCATGGCAACGGCAGCCTGTGACGGATGACTAATCTTGCCTTGGTAATGAATGAGACACCACCCTCTGAATGCCAAAAGGTTGCTTCACTGGCAAGTCTTATGATGAATGATATGCAAACATGTCTGTGCCAACCAAATACAGTAGCTGCCAGCTTGTGAGAGTCTACAATTTCATGAATCATGGTCTGAACACACTGATATGCACTGCAGCTTCTTTCCTCTCTCCTCTGTGTTCATGCATGCGTGAGTGAGAGAGGCATAAAAAAGGGGGAGGGCTTCAATTAATGCAAAAATTTGATTGCTTTAATGATGGAAACATGTCATGTGGGGGTGGAAAAGGAAAGGACGCTGGCAGCTCTGTGAGGCTGCTGAGTGCAGCTCTGTGGTCCAATCGTCTTGACTGTGTGTGTTGAGTAGCTGAGACCTGTCTTATCTTCACCTCATAATGCGCAGGCGTGATCCTATCTGAGCCCCGCAAAAAGCTGTTACCACCAGAACTAGACGTCGTGTGCGCTGCGCTTCATGTGGCGCGCAAACGGACGCAGAATTTTTTTTTTTGACATTGCTCTGTTTTTGCAGATCAAGACAGTCCGGGGAAATGAAGGTTCGTCTGCAGGCTGATCTCTCCGAACAGCACAGTCCAACCTGTGGATAGTGTGGAGCGCGTCTGTGGCCACCGGCCAGTCTCCGCTATCTGGGACGCTCTGCCTTCAGCCTGCTGCGCGCGTCTTGTTTTTCAATATATTCACCGTTGGCTCCGGTTTGTGTCGGCGTGGGGAATCCGGTGTTTCCGTTTGAGCTGAGCTGTGAGCAGGTATTCAGTTTATGAATGGCACTGACATGGAGGAAATACCGTTTCAGAAAGTCAAAACCAGGCGGAAGAGAAGTCACTGTCCACCGGGCGTCCCTCTGACCACCATCGTGTGCGAGGACGAGTTCGACTGCAAGGAGCTCGAGTCCCTCTTCCAGAACTACAACCTGAAGCTGGAGCAGACGTCCACTCTCAAAGCCCTGGCCGTGCTCATCTTCATGTCCTCCACACTGGCCGTGCTGGAGTTGCTGTCCGGCCCCAGCCTCACCATCTCCAAGGGGTCCCATCCGGTCCACTGTGTCATCTTCGTCTCCCTGTTCATCGTAACTAACGTCAAGTACCTGCAAGTGACTCAGCTCCAGCAGATCGTGAACCTGACGCTGCTCTTCGGCTTCACTTTCTCCTTCCTGTGCTGCCCCTTCTCCCTGGGCGCCATAGGGATGGAGCCCCCGACGTCCCCGGAGCAGGGCATGTGGCAGCTCATCCTGGTCACCTTCGTCGCCTATGTGCTCCTGCCTGTTCGGACGCTGTTGGCTGTGGTGCTGGGAATAATGGTCTCGATCTCGCATCTGATTGTGACTGCCACTTCTGTGACAGTGAAAACACAGAAACTATGGAGAACGGTGAGTATGCAGTGATCCTGGATGCTTTGATCATCAGTCTGCCAATAGTTATCTGCAGCAGATGTAGTGTAACGTGAAGCCCAGAGCAGAAACCCACAATTTACAGTCCTCAGTTCAGCACCAAGGACAGCTCCATGTGGCTCCACTTGATCAGCTTCACTTGGGCTTTGATCAAACCTGACAAAAACCATAACACACCATTCCCACTGATACCTGCTTTGGTCACAGAAAAAGTCAACTTATGCCAGCTTCACCACCGGATCAAGTATAAACGAAGATTCTGCAGCTCAGAAGCTTGATCTTAACTTCTGGTGGCATGTGGTGGACAAAGTGAGGCTGTGTGAATTTCTGCGAAGTCAAATGTCATGCTAGCTCTGCCTATTTACTGATGTTAAGTGACAGTGAGCTGCTGTGCAGGCCTTACATGTGCTGGTGCATACCTGTAGGCCCAGAGAGAGAAAACAAACAGGGGGGAAAATGAATAAGCAAAGCTGTGTGTGTGCCCAAGTCTGTTTCCTTGGGGATATGATTCAATCCCAAAGGAGCTGGCTGGAAATGAAGAACTAGACTGACATCCTGCTAGCACCAGAAGTAGGGCAAATTGTAGGGACACACACACACTCACACAGCACTTTCACTACACTATGCTTCAGTTATGAAAAAGAGGGCAAAGTCATGCATGTCATTTCAGAGCTGAAATAGAAATTGGTACACCGCTCTCTGTACATTTATATCTTTGTACCTGTTTCTGTCACAATGAAACACACACACACACACACACACACACACACACACACACACACACACACACACACACACACACACACACACACACACACACACACACACACACACACACACACACACATTTCTGACTGCCACCAGGTGTGATGAAAAGAGATATGTCACATCGCTCAAAGCCTCCAGGGGTAATGGAACATTTCTGTCTACGTGCAACATATGACGTGAAGATTGTGCGTTTCTTGGAAGCGAAATTGAGATTTGATCAGTTCAATCACGCCCTCGGACGATGACGGCGTGTTTGCAGAGGAGATTGTTTTCCCTGTATGTAGGATATGAGATACCTGCATAGCCATGTGAAGGACAGTGTTAGCTGGACTACCATAGATAGCTAATCCATTAAGCTTAGAGATGAGCTGTGTGGCATGACCCCGCATAGCCCAGGTTCACACCAACCACCCACCTAGGTCTGAGATACTCAACCTACAGCACTGTTTACTTCCACAGCTCAGTGTATATGAAAAATTTTCTCACACTAAAGCAAGTGTGGACTAAAAAATATGCTGTTACTGGCCTTTTTTCATGCACTGCACCAACTGAATACCTTTTAAATTCTGTCTATCAGCAGTGCAAGCTCCATTCTGTGTGTGTGTGTGTTTTTTTAGTATGAACACCATGGAATGTTTTATGGCATTAGTGTTGAGATAAAGCTGGGATTAGCAAAAACAATAGCAGCAAATTGAATTAGACCCCAATCCAAAGCACATTCACTCACATTATATAAATGTAATGCTAACTACAAATAAAGTAAGCAGTCCCCAGGAGTTTATATTTCAGTTGCTCTGTGATAATATCATGCACAGCAGTGGAAATGTAAATAATCACCTTGCATTGTACGCTGTCATCTGATACCGCTATGCATTAATACCATAACACCTTGAAATTCTTTATCACTGCGTGCAACAATCATGAGATCCACCTCACCACCAGGTAAGATAGCTGCAATAGTGTGGAAGTAGAGTGCTGTAAGGTCCATTATCCCAAAACTGCATTTATCACAGCAGTTAAGTGCACGAGTGAGTGTTTTACGCCAATTAAGTCACACATCCACATTCATTTACTCCAGGCTGTAAAGAAACTTGAGCATCATTCGAACATGTTGACGCTTGCCAGCACTGCTGCCAAGCACAAAGACAGACTGCTCCTGCCAAAAACAGTCTTTTCAAGGCAATCAATTATTCATTGCTCTGGGAAACATGCCTGTCTGTGGTGGTGGAAGTTTGTTAAATTTTAGAAGAAGTGCGGGTATCATATGAAGCTTTGACAGTGCGTTGGTGAAGCTTAGTGGAACACAAATGGCTGGAATGACACGATATTTTTTATGTATGAAATGCAATGGCAAATGCGCTTCATCATTGACTTGAGCTGAAAGGAGCAACAAAGATGAGTAAAGATGCTCTGTTTTTTTTTTTTTTTTTTTTAAATGTAGAATGATTGCCCACAGTGACAGCTTGCTAGTGTAAACTTTAGAGGTGATGGAAGACCTTGTGGGGTTTGTGTGGACAAAGTCACTGTCGGCTAACCTCAGTCAGGTAAAAGAAAGTCGCTGTGTCCTGCACAAGGTTAAAAGCAGTCATGCTGTTGTGCATCTGTTGTGATGGATGAGCCCAAGTGCAGATTCAGAAATGTCTTAGTGTCACAGATATTTGAGATAATAAAATGTAAGGCCTTACCTCCATCTCACCCAAGTCTCAAATAGGAAGACCTCAACAGAGACTGTAAATTTAAAAACATATACATAATAAATTCTGCATGTTAGGAAAAGAACAAATACTTATCTAAAAAAAGACTAAGAGCCTGTTTGTAGTTAAACCCCATTTTTAGGACACACTTGCACATGTACATGATATCTGTATGTATGCATGTAATATTATATCTACATAATATTACATACATTTATTACACTTGTACTGTGCTGCACTATTGAACATTTCATTGATTATTTACTGTGCAATGTGAAACTATGAATGTATTTTTCACTCTTAAGCAAACATGTATTTAACACCACACGCAAAAGCTACATGAAGGCAACTTTTCCAGTACGAATTAAAGACACAAATTGTCTGTCAGTTGTCACATTCTCAGCTTAATTATTCTCTAATATGATGTGCATGTTTAATGACTGCGCCAGAGAATTAAAACCATGTGTTTCATGTATTTTTTTCCCTCTTTTTTCTGTTCTGCAGTTGGTTGCCAACACAGTGCTGTTCACCAGTGTCAACCTGTCAGGGCTGTTTGTGCGCATCCTGACAGAGCGAGCCCAGAGGAAGGCCTTCCTGCAGGCTCGCAACTGCATCGAAGAGAAGCTCCGTATGGAGGATGAGAACGAGAAACAGGTACAGGCACAGGTGTACGCTGCTCAAGCTATATGGGTAAAATTAGACGCGCATGTACCTCCCCACCTCCCCCAATGCCGTGAGTCATTTCAACACATTATTCATTTCTGTTAGATTTCATGCCTTTTTGTCTCGCGCGTTTCTTATCGCCGCTAACACTTTGTCCTATGATAACTTTGCTGTGTTTGACTGCTTAAATTACTTACTTTATCCTTTCTGTCTCCCCCGTCTCTCTTTTTATACACATACACACATGGACACACACTCAGGAGCGCCTGCTAATGAGTCTGTTGCCCAGGAACGTAGCTATGGAGATGAAAGAGGATTTCCTGAAACCCCCAGAAAGGATCTTTCACAAAATCTACATCCAGCGCCATGACAATGTCAGGTAAGACCCTGTCACCAGTACAGTACAGCTGCACGCCAGCCCTGGGAGCTGTGAAGTAGCAGAAGTCTAACCCACTTTTAACAATGTGGCATTTGATGCCACTATACTCTTCTCATGGGAGAATTTTCAGCTGAAACAGTGGGATAAACACTGTCTCCAAGCATTACAATGCATGCTATAAAAAGAACGGAATAACTTGGCCGAACATGTCCTTTGGAAGGAACACTGAGGGCTATGCAGTGTTGTGTGATCTGACCCAACAGCGTCCTAAAACATTAACACCACCCCAGGCTGCTAAAACTGAAATATTTAATTTTTCATACTGAATATCAAGGGTGAGACCTTCTTGTTTTTATGGTCCAGATAACATTTAAGTCCTCGAATAGAGGTTTTGTTGGACTTTCTATGTATTCAGTGATAAAAAAAAAATGCTATGTCGACTCAGAGATAATTAACAACATGATGTAAATCTTTTTGTTTTTTTGCAAACAGTTTTGCATTCAAAATGTTAGTAAAGTAAAAAGTACGGCAGTATTATCAGTGGGAAGCTCTTAAAATATCAAGCAATCACTCCACAGCTCTCTCCCTCCTGTTAGTGTTATCATTTCTTATTTTGCAGCATTATTACATGACAGATGCATTAACACACAGGCAGCATTTCAGTGTTGCAACAGAGACACAGCTAATTTAATTACTCACTGTTGAGTAGTTTAATCTCCAGAAACAATCACATTTCTGAAGTAGTCACGTGCTTTCTCTGTAAAATCCCGATCTGCAATATAACTGTCACTATTTAACTCTGAAGTATAAACTTATGTCAAATCCCATAGTTCAGTGATAAATAATATTGTAGGGTCTTAACCTTAATATTTAATCGTGAGAGGTAAATTTGCAATGTTAATGTTGTTCTCTTTTGAAAAGGGCTCTGGCTTAACAGCTGTGGTTTTTAAAGTGCTTTATAAATAATGGGGACTTGACTTAACTTGACTTTGCGTATAAAAATCTCAAAGTTCTGATCAAGCGCTGTGTCTGGTTATAATCCACCAGAGAAAATGTGCATTTCACCTCTGTGCTCTCTGACTCTGTGGTGAGATGTGCTTGACCTTTAACCCTTTGGCAGAAACAGTTTGTCTGAAAGCTCCTCCATTCTCTGCAAAAAGTCAGATTTTGAAATTGTCCTTTCCCCTCCTTTTTCTTGGCCTCTTACCGTATTGTTAAATCTCCCCTTTCGTGCTCCTGCATCTCCTTGCTTCCCTTTTCTTATCTTTTCCTCTTCCTCCTTTCCTCTGTGTTCTCAGAGCAGCAGGGAGGCTTAAGGAGGAGAGTTTGTGTAGCCCCAGGATTAAGTTGCTACAGGGGGATTAAATGCAATGGAGACTAAATTCTTGTTGCATAATGCTCAGTGTGTGTGTACGTGCACGCTTGCGGGTGTGCACGCTGGTTAAATATGGACAGATCTCGGTGGAGTTCTGCTGATTGCTTTTGTGCCTTGAACTCCTTCAGATAGCGCCACCCTTTGAGAGTGATCTAGACTGGATGCAGACATGATTTACGCCGTTTGGGTGGACTGTAATTAGAAACTAAATGGTGTGCAGCACAATTTGCTCCGTGTTCGTTATTATGATCTAAGAATGTGGGCATTGCATAAAAAGTAGTTCATAAAAAGAATGTGACTTTCGAAAATGTATTTAACAAGATATGTGTGTTGTTATTGCACCATATTGACACGTACACTAGCGTTCGAAAGTTTGGGGTCACTTAGAAATGTCCTCATTTTTAAAAGAAAAGTGTTTTTTCAATGATGATACCATTAAATTAATCAGAAATACAGTCTGGACATTGTTAATGTGGTAGATAACTATTCTAATGGCTGATTTTCAATGGAATATCTCCATAGGGGTACAGAGGAACATTTCCATCAACCATCACTCCTGTGTTCTAATGCTACATTGTGTTAGCTAATGGTGTTGAAAGGCTAATTGATGATTAGAAAACCCTTGTGCAATTATGTTAGCACATGAATAAAAGTGTGGTAAACAAGAAATTGCCTGGGTGACTCCAAACTTTTGAACGGTAGTATACTTTTATTTGTTTTATGGGTTAAAGTATAGTAACTTATATGAATATGCAAAATCCACAGATTTCCATGAGGAACAGATATTAATCAACCACCAGTAATAAAATCATTTCTTAATTCATCAAGTCACCTTGAGTAAATTGCATTTTATTGTTAACATGAAACATGAAAATGCGATCAAATTATCAGCATGCATTGCTCTTTTAATTAGACTTTATAATTTAGATCTCTCTTTAATAAAATATTTTTATCAACAAACTTATCCATCAAGCTTATCTATATCATTTTTACCACCCCCACACATTCAGTAAACACACGTAAAATGCAAGTAAAGGCAAATGCACAGTGAAAAAAGTATTATATCCACTTTGTGAAACTGATACAAAGTGGCTCAGCTGACATATAAAGAAGCACACATTTAGAAAAGACTTTTAAATTAACTTTGGGTCATTCTTAGATGAAGAACCGATGATAGGATTGTCAGGAATTCTGCTTACTTGCTCTGAGAGAAATACCAGAAAAACTGAAAATGATCAAAGTTTCAAACAATCACCCATTTGGGTCATGGACAGGAGGTTTTGTAATGTTTAGAGATGCTCTTTCACTCTGTCTAAATTGCAGTTTGTTTCTCTAAAACTTGCTGTAAGCACATTGCACACTCCTCTGTGCTACCCCTGCTATCGTCCTGGCGTCAGCACATCCCACGTACTGTATCTCCAGAGGGGCCCATCCACAGTTAACCCCTGAGCTGGCACATCGGATTGTGTATTCCGCTATGTGATTGAATCGACATCACATCTGCCAAAATAGCTACAGTAATGCCTCCCACAGAGGGAAATAAGAGATTAGCATAATTGGGGGAATAACTCTCCTCAAATATGTTCCATTGGAGAGGAAATGATGAATTATTGTGCGAGAGGGGGTGGGAGGGTGGTATTAGACAATATTGGATATTATAAAGTTCAAGCTACCACAGGATTAATTATGTTTGTATTACGTTGAAGTGAATTTCAGCACCGTTCACTGATTGAGAAGAGCCAGATGCTCGAGCTGAGATGAGGTTTTGACCATCGATGAATATTAGATAGTGCAGTCGGTTTGGTGTCGGCAGTAGCTCGTGTTAGAATAACTTACAGCGACTGCTAAGAACCCTGCAATGCTTCATTTGAAGATATCGCTGGAGGACATTTAAAATCAGATGCAGACGCTGCAGGTCTGCGATCTCTGTGCTTTCAGCTCATCAAAACATGATTTTCTGTGAGATGTGAGACTCCTTTATAAAAACTGATCTCTTGAGAAACTCCAAATTCTCTATCGGATATGTCTGAAAGCCCACTAGTTTACAGAGCGCAGCTGAAATCATACATGTATGTGTATACGTTTTACATGGCTGTTTAAATAGAAATTATGGTATGCAGACATATAATAAAAGCAGCATTATGCTCAGTAGTTAAAAATAAATCACAGATGTTTTGGTGGATTAACTGCATGCTCAGCACACACACACACACCCCACACTCATATTTATATTTGTCTGTTTGATTTAGTTTGCCTGTCCCAGCACACGCAGATACAGTTACTAATTACAGAGTGAGGTTGTGTGTTCTCCTATTTAATTTATCCCTGGATTTATGTACCTTTATGATGTGCTAAGTGGCGCAAGTTGCTGATGTTGGTGAGCTCCTTAATCGTAAACTATGAGCCGAATATAAAGCAACTGAAAGGAACATTTGAGTCTTATTTTAAATTTACCAGCATCACTTGAACTGTATTCCAAGCTGGTTGGGGAATCTGTTTTTGTCATTAATGCTGGATGTTTTTTTTAAAAATATGCCATCAGAACGACATGATGGTAAATCTCTGCATCACAGGCGAGCGTTCTGATTCAAAGGACTTGTTTTTGTTGCGTTTTTACAAGTAAGCACACTGTATCTTTAGAAACCTTAACTTTGAACGGAGCACAGCGCTCGTGCTCTGTGCGTGCTTCCTCTGTGCGTGTGTGCATGCGAGTGAGGAGACAATGGTGTGCATGTGATTGACATGAGGTAAACACGGTCACAAATAACAGCCGGAGGTTCACACGAGATCACGAGATATTGGGGCCACGCAGTCGATGGGATGCGTTCAGGAGCACATCCTGACTTATAAGTCATGCACAGGCTCGTGGGGGGTTGTTCAGGAATTGGAGGACATTTGGGCTTCATAATATTTGAAAAAAATAAACCTTCTGGTACCACTTTTATGACATGTTTTATTTGTTGTTTGCTAACCCTACTCTAACCACAATAACAGGGTTGCTAATCTATGCTCTATGTTAGTTTTTCTCAGCAGTAGAAGCTAGATATTTAGCTAGCTGTTACTGCTGATGAAGAGGATAAACCTACTGATGGAAGTGTCAAAAGAATTTGTCTCATCCGGATAATATTCATACTCGGGCTGCACGTGTAGAGTGAGACATTTATACAAGGCTGACGATGTTATGAAAAAAATGAAAAATAGAAGAGAGGACATAGCTTTGCTCTACTCATTCTTTTGGAAAACAGTTTGATGATGTTAATTCCAGCAAATCATATGATTCTCTGTTTTCTTCTTCTTCTATCAGCTGAAAAGGTTATGCTAACAAGGTTGTTGTAGGACACATGTTTCATACATAATAAGGACTATTTAAAGTATCGTGTGGATTAAAAAAAATCCCAAATTCAATTTGGTCATCAGGAGCCTGGGACAAGAGAAAGCCTGCTTTTTACGGGGTACACCAGACTTATTTGGTATTCCTAAATATTTTCAGACATTCTTTTCTTCTAATTTTTTTAGATTTGGTCTCAGGGCAAGTAAATTTACACAACTGCATGTTTTAGTATTTTGCACATGGATCATTTGAAATGTGATGGGTGGGATGTGAAATGTTTTCCAATTCGGCCTAAAGTGGTGATTTCTTCATGTTGCTTTCCAGAAAAGTCTGAAACTGTGTGTATGTCTGTAGGAGAATGTTAGTGAGCGTGCAAGGAATCATTTTCAAAAAGGAAGCCATCTTGCCGGTTGAGTATCAACACATCACACATGGTTCAGTATAGACTGCGCTCCAGGCAGACGCTGCAGAGCTGCTGAGCTTTCCTTGAAAACAGAGCTCTGGAAGAAGCAACTTTGTCGTGTCGTCACGAGCAAAATTAGTCCTCTACTGATGACAGGCTCCAAATATATCAGGATGATTTCATAGTGTGGATTGAAACCTTCCAGTCTTCACTCAGCTGTTATGTTCCACACTGACATTTGTTGATGCGATAAATAACATAGGTTTTCTTGTGAGGAGTTAGACTGAAAAAAAATGCTGTAGTGAATCAAATTTATTAAATTCCCTCCCATCTGTGATTATTATAATAATCTCCTTCAATCTCACTTTTGAATAATTAAGTGAAATGACGATTCATTTTGCAATCAGCGTGTCTGATTTTACGTTTGGCTCCTTTGAAGGCGATGACAGTCAGCAAGAGATATACAAGTGAAGTGCTAATCTCCCCATTATATCACATTTCCACCTAAATTTGGAATAACGAAGCAAAATGATGATTAATTTCGCAATCAGCGTGTCTGATTTCGGCAGTTTGAAGGCAACGACAGCAGGCAAGAGACATACGGGGGAAATTTCCAGTCAGCAAATTGAGTTTTACTCAAAACAATTTACTTGTAAAACTGAAATTGTTTTGGCTTGGAGTTCAGCCCAAGCTTGAAACAGAATTCGTTGTTAGGCTGAGGGATTAAATAACTGGGCATGTGTTGTGTAGGCTGATCACTCTAAACCAATTTGTTCTTTATCCAGCTCTTTGCTCATTTGTTTGGTAATTCACTGCACATATTAAAGATGCTTTCATCGCATTGGCGCTCTGTTACAGAAGGAGGCTTATTTTGTCCGCTGATCGATGCGCTGCTGCGTCCCTTCTAGAGTTTCAGTGAATTAAAACTTAAAGTGTTTACGCAAACAATCTTCCAAATATTTGTCAGTCGCAGATGGTTGCCAATTAAAACATTAGCACAAACTGAATCCACTGCCCCTCATTACGGCGGCATCTGTGAGACGATAAAGTGACATTTAGCAGCTCTGCCTAAGAGATCCAGCACTCTGACAATTGTGAAAACTCAAGCCTACACATGAAGGCAACAGTCTGCCATCAGTACGAGAGCTGCAGACATGCGAGTTGTTTGGGACAGTCAGAGTTCGATGACTAATCCCTTTCACGCCCTCCACTGCAGCACAACACTCAGGGCAAATCCTTCATGAGAAAAGTTAGGCTTTAAGAGAGAACACGAGGGAGACACCGGAGTTTTCAACACAAGCCTTTCCCCCGTGGCCTGCGGGCGAGCTTTACTGAAAAACCATAATCTGCACAATTCTCATATGGTACAGGAATGAAATCTTCCAGCTCTTAAAATGCAAAGTTTAGTCAAGCTAAAGTTAAAATTCTTCAGATTTTTGTCTGAGGAAATAGAGCCTAAAATAATATAATAATAAATTGCTATTTACTCCTATAACTGTATCTGATATGATTCTGGACAGCTTCAAAGCTTTGGGGGGGAAGTTCCCTGCTGTTGTAACATTGGAGTCCACCAGCATAGATACAGGATGTTTTTTTGTCATTTTTTTAAACAAAGAAGCAACACATCTTGTTCTGAAAACTCACAGTAACAGGTAACCTCAGCTCTCCATTCAGCCTGACTCACAATACAACACAAGAACATGCAGAGCCCAGGTGGAGCAATGTTTCCTCTTCTCTATTCACACACCACTTTTAGATTTGGTTCTTATTTCATGGTGCTTTCTTGGATTTTACTTTCTTTATTTTAGTAGTCTTCATTCCAATAATTTTGTTCGCACTTCCACGTGTTATTGTATGATGTTTTAAATGAGGAGCTCGTTCTTTTCCTGCTTTTTCAGTACTTTGGATGAGATCATTTTCCATTATTTGCTTGATTTTGACATGTTGAAATGCATCTTTTGTTGTGTTTATGTATGGGTTTCATGCTATTTAAGCTCTCCTGTTCCTAAACTTTGTATGTTCTACATGTGGGCGGCTGGTGATGTGTACATGGGCCTTTAATTTATGATTTTTTTTTTTCTGTAAATCCTTTAACCCGAAAAGCTTTGTGCTCCAGCTTGAAATGTGCCACATAAATAAAATGATTGTCATTAATCACAGTAATGGTTGGCATACTCACATCAAGGATGGGACAGAAAAAGCGCTCCTACCCTCGCTGGTTAACAGCCTGTGTGGTCGTTGGAACTGCGTTGATGATATGAACTGTTTTTTTGACTGCCAACGTAAATATCAAACCGCTGAAATTATTATTAGTTGGAAGCAAATACCCACACTCCCACCGAGGATATGAAATTATAGCCACTGTTATGGCAGAGGAGTATATAAGACTTCATTTTGGTGATTACAATTTTGACCAAATGAAAGGGTATCTGTGCTGATTTGTCAGAAATGAAGCTTTTCATTTCAGTCCAGCCACTTTCAGTCCTGTCAAAAGGGAAAACAAGTTGACTTGGAGACAGTGACAATGCCTTGATGGTTGCATTATATCCTAGAACGGCTCCTCTTCAGTTCCTAACAGGACTTGTCTCCTCCCTGATCCCCGTGAGAATGCTCTGCTTCTATTCTGAGTTGCTCTGCTTGACTGCGCTGCCAGTCACATAGAGAATGGAGCACATTCTCTCTCTCTCCTTTCATTTTCTCCCCTCTTTACTTTTGTTCATTAATTTAAATGTTTGATTAATGTGCACACCATCCAAAGAGAACGATCAAATTGACTTGGGCTCATCTGTCTAAATGCCATTTTGAACAATTCCCCAGAGCTCATCTGATCAATATTGTAGATTCAGTATAAATATAGCATAACATGATATTATAAATGCTTTTGTTCTTTCTCTGTTGCAGCATCCTGTTTGCAGATATAGTGGGTTTCACGAGCCTGGCCTCCCAGTGCACAGCCCAGGAACTGGTTAAACTACTAAATGAGCTGTTTGGAAAGTTTGATGAGCTCGCCACGGTGAGTCCGTATTCCCTCTTTGAAGGCATATCCCTCAATTACAGACACTGTTGGCACATGAAACTGCTCTTTTTCTCGGTGTGGACACTTTGTCCAAACTTTGACACAGCAGTGATGTGTGTGTGTGTGTGTGTGTGTGTGTGTGTGTTGCTTTGGCCACAGGCTGCTGGCACATGCCTCTAGCTTAGCATGATGTCACAGTGAATATTGGAAGGCCATATGATGCTTAATATGATTATTGAGTGTTTCATTTGAGGAAGAGTCGACAGACCTCTTTAATCTGGGCCAGATTTACCCAGGGCTAAACCTTGCTTCCTCTCCTGTTGTGTGAATGAACAAAATGAAGGCACTGCAGAGTTCTGCTTGCACTTGCTCTTGGTTTGCATGTGGAAAAGATTTCAGCTCCCCCACCTGTCAATTTTCCCCCCTTTGTGATGTCGCTGTTGAAAGTCCGCTCAACTTTTGCTGGTTGAATTATACCGCCGTAGTTAATCTAGTCACTTTCTAACGGGACACCATAAGCAGTCATGTTGCAAAATCATTTAATTAAAATCTAGTGCAGACTTGGAGGTGCGGTCATGTTATTCAGAATGTGCACTCGTCAGAAAAGGTATATTGCTCCGTCACCTGCGGTTTGGATGACACATTCAGCATCTTTGTTTGGTGAGAAGGTTGAGCCCCAGAGTTCCTGCAGATCACCCAGCCACAGCCTTATCTACATGTAATCTGGCCTCTATTACTTACACTAGGCACATGCCCTTGTCAAATCCATTAATCCACAGGATTACGACTAACCCTTTTTTTGCTTTCATAGAAGGTTTTACTTGGCTGTGTTGAGAGCTTCTATTTTTAACTTGTTTGTTTACAGGCACAAATTTAGAACCAACTGAAATAAGAGCGCCTCTTATTTGACTTATTGTCAAATAATTATCACTGGCTTTTCATTGAATGCCAGAGCAATCGTTTTACTTCACTGGTGCTATTTTGTATGCCAGGTGCAGTCTGTAGTTATCCTATGGAGAGTTGCATTAAACCTTGAGATTATATCAAAGAGAACAAAAAGGTTCAAACACACTAATTTATATGTATATTTTTTACTGTTTTAACATGTCCAAATGCATATGTTTTTATATGCTGGAACATATATGGAGAGGAAAATAAGCAGCTGTTGCCATGGCTGTGCATTTCCACCTTAAAACTGCACCGGTGACAGTCTCAAAAAACACATATTCAGAAGGTAACAGATCTAAGAAACTAATCCTGTCAGCTCACAGTGGGAGGCTTTCTGCATCATTATTCATCCTCACAATCTTTTTATGGTTCCACCGCTTACAACTTGCTATTGTGAGGTGTTTTACAAAGCTGTAAGTGAGCTGGTGTGCTTGAGCTGCGGCGAGTGAGGAAGGGTAGCTGGTGAAAGAGGCAGGTTATATCTTCGAATTCCAGTGAAAACCTCAATTTAGAGCTACATCTGAGCCATTTCAAGGCGCAAAGGGATTATTTTCATTTATAAACAACCTAAATATGTACCTTTGATTCACTGAGATGAGTATTTAGAGTCTCAATCAATGACTGCAGAGGAACTTCAAGCTTTTTTTTTGCCTTTATTTCAGAGAGGGTTGCATTTATTTTAATGTAGCTTCAAATGACACATTTTCACTTTCATCTCCCAAAGTAGTTTGGCTAGAAGAAATGATAGCTTGAAGTATGTCAATTTTCTTGCTGTTGTGATTTGCGCTGTCTCATTTCTTTTTACTCACAACCCAGTAGATTGGTCTGATCTCCGCTTGGCTGCTAGCTGAGAGCCTCGTATTACACTGAAAGGCTGTCCCCAGCCATGAAAGTTGTCATCAAATGTTCTGGCCTTGCCCTGACCCAAAGCCCCACTCATTCTGATCCACTTTGGCAGGAAGTGGCAATGCCAGTGACTCACAACTGTGGTCACTGTGGGCACGCAGACTCCTCTCCTTCCATACGAAGAGCGGGCGATGCCACATGGCCACTGGGCATCATCTCATAATACCATTCCAGCACCATCCCCACACCACCTGTCCACTCTTTGGACTTGTCAAGCTGCATGGGAAGTGGGCCAGGAACACAGTGTTCTCCTAAAGTGCTGTTGATGTAGCAGACCAAGGCTCCTCTCCTCTCCTCTCTCTAAATTTTTAACACGGATGAATACAAGGCAAGAAATCTGAACCGAGCTTCATCAGAAAGCATCCGCTCACTCAGTCTGACCGCACTCTCCTCTCCTTTTAAAATCAGGTAGCCCAGTTTGTGAATTTCGCACATAGTCACCTAATGTAATTTTAGCCATCAGATAAAAAAAGGATGACATTTTTCTGTGTGTGAGAGAGAGAGCTTTTATGACAGTTTGCAGCTTCAGCTCTGATGTTCACAGATGGAATGCACTATTTCTGTTCCCCCAACCTGTGTCCAAGAGATAGTGCACCCTCAGAAGCGCACAGCTTAGGATTTCAAACCAATCTCGAGTGTTATCATCGGCAAAGTTACCTCTACTTGTCCATCCGACACAGAGCTGCACTAGTTCCTAAATGTAAATTCAATATTAAGCCCACTTTTAGCTGTGGCTTGGTCACCATCAACTCCTATGGAAATATTTGTCCCTTTAGCTGCTGAATGCTCCACTAGGTTCACCACCTTGTTGCTATGCATGTCCTTACTTTAATGTTGGGTAATATACAGTGAGCTGATGAGAATACTGAGGCTGAAAGAAAAGAAAACACAAAAGATGTTGGCTGTAAAAACAATTCAAACCAAAAAAAAAGAGTTGAATAGCACTGATCTGCAGAGTTTTGGTGATAGTTCTCATTGGGTTTATCATTATGAGCTGTTACTGTCAGTAGTCTGAGGTCAGTCATGTCATGGTTTGCAAGTAAATAAGCAATGCCCTGATGGAAAGAAAGCACAGCAAATGTGTTGTGTTATAGGCCAACAGTCAGAGTTGAAGAAATGAAATAAAACAAAATACACTCAGTCCTGGATCAGATCCAAATTATAAATATAAATTCAAATTTTGGTTAAAATAGAACATCAACAGGCTTAAGTTTCAGTTTTGTACAAATCTATACCTAGCGTATCGATGAATTACGTGTCCTGATCATTATTTAGCTAAGCAAAACTTATTACAGTACAAGTCCACAAATGGTTGCTCCCAAAAAATAAAAATTAAAAGACAGAACAAAAAAACTCTGCTATGCTATGATTTAAAAAAAAAAAAACACTTTTGAAAGTTTGATCCTTCACCGAGTTCATCAACTGAGCGGCCAACAGTGTAAGAAAAAATAGTATTTAAAGATTAAAAATAAAAGCATTACTTCTTCCTTCTTGATCTGCACCTTGTTGAGTAGGGAGGAAGCTTTGAAAACTGACGTTTACAGGAAGCCCACTCACACTGATCAGTATTTGCTGTTTGATTCCCACCACCCACATGAGCACAAGCTGGGAGTAATTATAACTCTTCACCACCAGGCTGAGAATCTGCCGACTACCGCTGGGACCGAAGACAAGGCGCACACCTCGGGAAAGCTTTGAAACCTTATCACTACCCAAACTTGGTGTTTGTCGAAACTGTGAGAATATGACACCAGGCTGACACCCAGAACACGCACAGTAATTATTCCATACATGGGTGAATTGACCGGGTTTACTGTACTGTAGAAATGGTCCAATTTTTTTTTACTGAGATTCACATTAACACTCAAAACTATTTTTTAAAGAATAATAATATAAGAGAGACACTTATTTGAAAGTCAAGAATGTACATTGACACGCCAACCGGTCTTCTCGAGGCCGCCTCACTCTATAAACACATCCTCTCGAACAGTTTCTAACAGTCTGTCCAGCACCCGAAACAACAGCTTGGGCTGTGAGAGGAGCTCTGTGATTAATTTATGGTTTGTGTGGTGCTATATACCATTAATAGCTCTGTACTGGATGAGCTTTTTTGTCTGTATGCGTGCATGTCAGTGCTCCTTCCGCAGCATAGTTTTCACAAAGCTTTTCATTCTTGTCTCTCTTTTCTCTCCTCTTGCAACACCTCCCTGCATCACAGCTTTCAGACTCCTCCGCTCCTTGTTTCTCAGCTTTTTGATTGACACGCAGCAGCCTACTTCCCTCAACTGTGTCTTTTATGCCCTGTGGTTCTCCGCACTCTTTTCCGCTTTCATGTTTCCATTTTTAGGATGGCTCAATGATGTATCTATCTACTGTCTCTTACTTCCTCGACAAGATGGAGTTTCCTTTCCATTCACCCGTATATGACTGTGCACACTTACAGAAAAGCCTGCACCACATGTGCAATTTGTAAATATGCTGAAGTTTAAGCGATTCATGATGAAATTGTTTCACTTTATTGATTTCTTTTCAGTGCGGTGTTGCAGCATGAGCAACCTCAGACAAGTTTTATAAGCAATCAAAAAATATCATGGAAAAACTGAACTACGAGCCAGAACAAAGAGTATGATAGTAGAAAAGTTAACTTTGAAAAGCCTGTCCAAATGTCTTTGTACATCTGCAGGTATACTGTGAATAAAACAAAATCCTGTGCTGGATAAAAATATAGCAAATCCATCTGGCTAGGATGCTAACAAAAATGTATCACTCTCAAACTGAGCACAGGAACTGTTCACTGCCCACATGGTGACAGCTGTCTGCCAGGAACTAAAATCTGGGTGTAAACACAATCAAATAACCTTGTTTGGGTTCGTCTCATGAGCAGTTGCAAGGATCACTATCAAGTCCTGCTGTTTCCCTCAGACGCCTGTGTGCTAAAAAAAAAGAGAAAAAAAAAAGCTGTGGACTGAAGCAAAACCCAAACCAAACAAGCCAGCTTGGGTTCTTGACAGAGTGAAAAATGCTTCTGCTTCATGAGAAAAACATTATGATGGTTGATGCTGCATTGAACAGAACGGGAAGCAACCTTAACGCGCATAATACTGGGAGACTCAGAAAAGGCAGACTTACAAAACAAGCTCAAAACTGAAGCAAAAATACTAAGATGTAATGCTTTTTTTTTTAGTCACTAATATACATGAAGCTAGATCTTGTACTTTCCATAATTGAACCTGGAGTGTCTTTTGTCAGATCCTGTCTGATTTTGACCTAATCAGTCCTCATTTTTAAAACTGTTTTTGTTATAAAACTGTATTCTCCGAGCCCACACAGAGATAATCCTAAAGACATCGTCATCAGGGTTATTTATCAGATTTGACAAAGCTCTCTCCGGAGCCACGAAAACATTATGAAACTGTTCTACCCTCATGTGCATCAAATCTGGGGATTCCAAATGCACATTTTTATGTGAAAACTTGTCATATTACGGAATCTTCTTATTTTGAATCACTTTTCAGTTTTGTTATTGAAATGGGCGGCACAGCTCAGTACTGATTTTGTGGAGAGGCAGCAACTCATCCTGAAGTGTTTAAACTGCGATTGACAAAAAAATTGACAAGGAACAAAGCTACAATTTAACTCCTGTAAACACGATGTCATTATATATATGCATAATAGCACATAAGGTAATCCACAGGCTTTAAATAGTGCAGGCTGAAGGCAAAGGCTAGGTGCTGTATCTGGTCCAGATTTGGAATGAAGATGCTCACAGGGTCTTGGAATCAGACTAATTCCTGGGGAGGTTTTCTGTGGGTCAGAATAGGAAGAATCTGTGGTGCCAATGAAATCACAATGTGAGGGATGGCCTCCTTAAACAGTATTCATTTTTGGCAGTTTGGCCAATATTTGTGCAATACCTTTGTCACTGAAATAGTAAATGCTCTTTGAAGATGCATTTTTACATTGATTTTTTTTTTTCAAAGTTACTTTAGTATATATATATATATATATATATATATATATATATATATATATATATATATATATATATATATATATGCAGAATTTTAGGCTTATTGATTTTGTGCATCATTATAGTTAATGTTATTTGACTGCTGTGTATCAGTCACTAATGAAGATATTAGATATGGCAAAAATGTGTGTTGTTCTTCTGATCTGATTCAGTGTGTGTATTTGTGCCGTGTAACTCACACAAATCCATCAGGCGACTTGGGCGTCCAAAAATATAAATATATTTCAAGTACATTTCAATCATTTTCTTTGTATCCCTCCAAGAAAACGCTGCTCGTTGTTTCCAAATCTGATCAAATATTCAGGAAACCGGTGCCATCCTTGAACATAAAACAGTCTTGGAAAGAAAAAAAAACCTCTGAACATTTGTTATTTGTCATATCTGTTAAAAATATCTACATTAATAGCTTTATTTCACAGATTTCCAACACCCACTCGCTCCAACCCACCAGGCTGGGGTGGGAGGAGAAAGTGGTGATATATGTTTTTCATTTGTTGTTGTGCAGAAATTAATTCAAATCAATAACAGAGCTGGCTACTAGAGGAAATATCCACCCCATATGCAGAGATGGAGAGATGTTGAGAGAACTTAGCGCTCCGGAGGACCCCTTATAATAAATCACTGCCTGTCTTCATTGATGAAATGTTGACATGAAAATACTTCATCTAGCCAAGGTGGGAGGAAAGAATGCTGAAAATTTCTAATAGCCTAATATAAAATGCATAAAAAGTGTGATTACTTGCAATTAGAATCAGTAAAAGTGTTTTTTTTTGCATAGTGCTGCTACTGTGGTCAAACAGAGGACAGATTCAGAGACAGGTAGTTGCAAACACACCTTCTGTCTTTTGACCTTTCCACCTTCCACAGTCACAGGAGTGGAAGTTCTAATCTTTAACCTCATCAACACAGCAGTGATCTCTGTCTTTGTCTCAGAGCATGCGCTGCTCTGTCCTTCAGGGACTTGAAATGAACTGCTACTCGCTGCTGCCTCATCTTTTTCCCTTCATAATCATTTATTGAATGTTCCCCTTCCCTGCATTTGTGTCTTTGTCTCTCTCTCTTTTTTGTTTCCCTGTCTTTGTCTGTGTGCACAGACTTGTTGGCTAATTTGCATTCCTGCAAGCATATGGGTTAACTCTGTGTAAGGTGCCTGGCAATACGACTGCACCACCTGAATAAAAACAAGACTTAAACTGTGATCTGAAAATTGCTGTCACTTGTGCTTTCGTTCTAAATGAAAATATAAAAAGTGCCAAACTCTAGCCGTCTCTACATCGTGTACCCATCTTTCTTCTATAGTGATGACCACCCAGATTGCCCACAATGCTTCAGTCACATGACAGCAGTAATCCTGCTTGGGTCTGAATCCGTTCCTAAGCTCTCACACTGCAGATTAGCACAGGAAAAGTACAGAGTAGGAGACTCTGTAAGTACCAGGGTTTCCCCTGCTTCCTGTAGCTTCAGTCATGCCTCACTTTAGCACCATCTGTTACTGCTCCACTTTGCCCTGAGTTACCGCGAAGAGACCTCAGTGCCTCTGCGATGACAAACATGAAGAAGAGAGCATTCAAGTGTCATCAGCAGAAACTCCCTGTACCCACTGCATAAGAGAATGAATGAAGATCCAGCTCACAGCATGGCAAATTTACTATGTGAGCAAATAACCTTGTCTGTCAATGTGAATACTTTTGCTTGAATCAAGACTCATCTTTAGAAAGATACAGTAAAAAAAAAAAAAAAAGCTGAATGTAAAATGAAGCTCAGTGTTTTCATTGTTCAGAAAAATTCTTGGAAGTTCAGCTAATTTAGTTAATATCTTTGACATTGAAATGTTAAATTTTGTAGACTATTACAAGATCGATGGAAATAGCATCTTTTTATCCTTAAGAAATAAATTAACCTTTTAGGACTGGTGCTTTGATATTATTTAGGCAACAGGTATGAGGAAACCAACACAACTACTTACATTTTGGCTTGGATAAATGAATAAAATATTCTAAATCCCAGTTATGGTTTACTTTTCAACCATTTCTAATATCATCCAGCAATACAGCATGCCACACACTGAACTCACTCAGGAAGAGCTGAAAAATATATGTCAGTTACTTGCTTCTTTTGTTCTGAATTTAAATATCAAGAGACAAGAAAAAAGACAAAGACAACAGCCCAAGAGTGACAACAGAGGTAGAAAATAGAAAATACACGCAAAAATACAATTTTACTGAATGCAAATTAAAATATATCAAATATAGAAAAGCATACTCTGTTCAATAAGATAACCAAGACCAGTGAAATATTTTTTTCTTATCTTGCAGAGGCACTAAATATGTATGAAATGTAGTAATTATTAATATTGTGCAAGAAATATAGTAAACATAGGGTGAAAATATGTATAATATGTATGTTACATTGAATTTATTTAAAGGTATGATGTATCTGTTCAGTATTTATCTAATTATTGTTTTATGAATAATTGTCATTCCTCATTTAAATCAATAGTTATTCTTTCAAATTTAATTTATGACACTAGTTTAACAGAACATTTCCAGGCAAATACTATCAAAGCTGCTCAGCGTACTGTTAGAGAATTGCACTCTTTCCTTAGCTGTGTGTCTACCACTGGATGCATTTCACATGAACAGCCTCCACTCCACAGCAGGTGGAGGTTCCACAGGACAAACACAGCACATGTCGCTTTCAGGTCCTAGCTACCCTGCTATACTGAAACTCGCATGGTTTCCCTGTTAAAAATAGAACATCCATCTTGTCTTGTGCCCACCAATGTGCATAATTATGAGTCTTTGTGCTCTTCACATGCGTGGCCAGCAATCCCATTACCTCCATGGAAACAATAAAGGGTTATGAGAAGGCGCCCACGGTAACCTGGTCTCCCTGGTAAAATGAATGTCTGTTGCTCATATCCTCTAATAATGGGTTGTATTTGTAAGCTGTCTTTTCATGCTGCTGTGTATTGTCCCTAAAGAGTGAGAGTGACTCACCTTATTCCCCAAAGTGAGACTGAGCCTTTGATTTAGCACCATATTGTGGGAGCCCCTTTAGAGTTGGCGCAAGTTCAAAATCTCAAGAGTTCACAGGAGATAATGATGAAGACGTACAAACATCTGTCAGTGTGGGGACTCATTAGTCTCTCTTTCCTTAATTCTGGTCTGTTACTCTATTGATTTTTATGGCTGTATGTTACACACAGTCAGGTTCATGTCATTCTTCTCAGATAACTTTTTCAAATATGGTTGACGTGTTGCATTAGCATCCCAGAACGATGCAGTTATGCAGTAGCTGGTGTTATTAGGGATTCTTTGTTTATGCTGTAACTAACCACACTGTAACTCAATTACTGTAGATTAGACAGAAGATCGATACCTCTTTCATCCACTGAATAGGATGTTAAAACCAACAGCTAGTTAACTTAGCTTAGCACAAACATTACAAGTGAGAAAAACAAAAAGTTGTTAAGCTATCTGTTTGCATGACAGCGGTATCAATCCTCCAGTCTCACCAGAAAGTGGATAAATATATATTCCAAAAATGTTAAACCTTTCCTAAAGTGATTTCTGATCTCTGTTGTTTTGGTCGTTCACAGGAAATGCACCTATGAAAAATGTTGTAAGAATGCCAGTGTGGTCCAGTTCCCACATGGCATCACCTGTGACACATTAACTGGGACACTTGTGTTCATTAGAACAGTTAGATAAAAAAAAGATGCATTGCAGACTTGAGTTGAATTAGGGTTTATGTGATGAGAGTTTTAGCTCAAACACTGTGACTATTTTAACAATCTGAAAAAATGTCTGCGCCCCAACACCAATGGACCCACTGAAGAAAGCTTAGTAAATTACAAATCTTTCATTTCACTAAAGTTTGGGGTCACTTAGAAATGTTCTTATTTTTGAAAGACAATCTTTTTTAATGAAAATAATATCAAATTAATCAGGAAGACAGTCTTGATGTTGTTAATGTGGTAAATGACTATTCCACCTGAAAGCAACTGATTTTTAATGGAATATCTCCATAGGGGTACAGAGGAACATTTCCAGCAACCATCACTCCTGTGTTCTAATGCTACATTGTGCTAGCTAATCGTGTTGAAAGGCTAACTGATGATTAGAAAAATCCTTGTGCTGTTATGTTAGAACATGAATAAAAGTGTGGTTTTCATGGAGAACATGAAATTGCCTGGGTGACCCCAAACTTTTGAACAGTGGTGTATATGTTGATGTTGATGAACATGAATGCTGGACAAAATCAATGTTCCTTCTACAAGTCCATCAGTGTTAAGCCTTCCTCACAGGGTGACACAGTTTGTAAATGTTGCAGCTTCATCTGCTATTTGCCCTAAATGTTGAGCGATAATAGATTTTGATATTGGAACTTTACAGCATTATGATATAGATGTTACATTTAGACATTTACTCCTAACTGCACCATAAACTCAGTGAACCTCAGAAATTGCCTGGGATAGCTTGGAGCTATTCTTACAAATTACCCTCCTAGATATGGATCGGCATAATCAGTATAATGGATAAATTCTAATTAAATGCCAGAATTTTTCCATCAAGTGCCCCTGGTCTTTGTGTGACTTAACCAGAAAAAGGCTATTATTGTGTTCCAGCAATGATTAAGCTCACCAAAATGAATAAATGTTAGTTTTTGATACTTTGAAAGGGCATAGCTGCTGTAACCAGTTTTTATTCGATG
Organism: Acanthochromis polyacanthus; assembly: GCF_021347895.1. Taxonomy (NCBI): domain Eukaryota; kingdom Metazoa; phylum Chordata; class Actinopteri; family Pomacentridae; genus Acanthochromis; species Acanthochromis polyacanthus. The sequence continues at coordinate 23,206,060 of NC_067121.1, forward strand.
AAATGTGCGAGTGGGGATGATTTTTGTTGCTGCCTGCCTCACTGTGATTCATCTGCTCGGAGGAGGACGTGGGATCACCATTTCTCTCTTCAATCTGTCTTCCTGATTGACAGGAGAACCACTGTCGCAGGATTAAGATCCTGGGGGATTGTTATTACTGTGTGTCTGGACTGACCCAGCCCAAGACCGACCACGCCCACTGCTGTGTGGAGATGGGTCTGGACATGATTGACACGATAACGTGAGTCTTCTATTAGGCTGTCATCTGGTTTTCATGTGCGACCTGAGAACAACTTTAACATTCTAGACTGAAGAGGCACTGAAAGTCAAAAAGACATGTTGAATCTTTATTTTATTCTTAGCGCACTGAATTCTAACACCGAACATCTGAGCAAGCTGAACTGCAGTTGGTGGAGAGAAAAGTCTTTAATGGAGAAAGAAGAGAAGCTATTTTATTTTTCATTTTTTATTGAGTTGGAAAGTGCTTGTTTTCCATGCGCAGCCTGCACAGTTTGGAAGCGAAATAAGGACCGAAATAGAAAAGTCAGAGACGCAGCAGACGATTAATCAGATACTTTCATGATTCAACTGAAAGTTTTTTAATTAAGATTAGACTTTTTCTCCAACACTGATTAAATAGAAATGCTCGTCGTAGTCATCTTTTGTTGTTTTTGATCTATTTTTGGTTGTAAGAACAAAGCAGAGCGTTTCTGAACAGTTTTTGTCCACATCTTGAAAGATATCTATTTCTAAACAATGCTTGTAGTTACTAATTTTGTGTCCTTAATTTAGGGTGTACATCTGACCTCAGTTTTTGCAGATAAAAGGTTGCCTCTAATAGTAAGTACGATTTGCGTGGATAATGATAAGAGTGGTTAATATTACAAAATGCCAACAAGTGCTCCTTTCACTATTATGTATGCATTTCAGTTTCTAAACAAGCCTAGTTTGGCAGATGAAATAATTATTAATGCACACAAGCATCGAATTCAGTAAGTACATTGATTATGTACAGCAAAGCACATCATAATGCATTATTCGGGTCACGTTGTGTTGTATTTCTTGTGCATCTCTTCTTTGCTGCTCTGTCCAATTATAGAGATACTATAGCTTTATATATATATGTATATACTATAGCTTATGTCGTCCCTCCATGTGTTCTTTCCCTACAGGTCAGTAGCAGAAGCCACAGAAGTCAACCTAAACATGCGTGTGGGCCTACATACAGGTCGGGTGCTGTGTGGAGTTCTAGGCCTCAGGAAATGGCAATATGATGTGTGGTCAAACGATGTGACCCTGGCCAATGTGATGGAGGCTGGAGGGCTACCTGGGTCAGTACCGAGCACTTTACAGGAGTATGAGCCTCAACAGCTGCAGATACCATTTGTCTCTATTGTTGTGCTCTGGAAAAACTAATTAACATTTCTCTCTTTTTTTTTTTTTTTTACTGTCTTGATGGAGATACTTTTGTTTTGAATTGATGTCGGACAAATCAGAAAACAAGGCAAACTGCAGAGGAGACGCACACTTATTTCAACCTGAAAAGAAATTAAATCTTCCAAGAGAAAACTGGGGCTGGAATAATTTCTGGCATCTTCAAAATGGCAACATGCATTTTGATCAGACTGAAAGTGTAGAAAACAATAAAGGAAAACACCTCAGCACAACTGATTTATCTACATACTTCTTGAACTTGCATGGAGCATTTTAAATTGACACTTGGAAGGAGAGATAGTTCATGTGGTGTTCTGCGCAAACACAGCCTCAGAACTTATTTTGACCCTCCGCTTTGACACGTGAATCTTCTGCAAATGACCTCCTCAGAATTTTTTGTGAATTATGCGTTTTGCTTGCCATTTTTGTGCCACAGGAAAGTTCACATCACCAGATCTACGCTCGAGTGCCTAAACGGAGACTATGAGGTGGAGCCCGGAAATGGTCATGAAAGGAACGCCTTCCTCCAAAAACATGAAATAGAAACCTTCTTTATAGTGCCATCTCACCGACGGAAGGTATCTTATTGCAGTTTTATGTTGAAGAATACACGTTTGACTAGAAGAAAAAATATGAAATTAATACCAGTAGTTGTTCTGCTTCAGTAAGAGCCTCAGATGACACTATTAGACTGTGGCCTCAGCTGAACCTTCTAATACCTAGACAGTGTTCTCTATAGCTTCTGCAGTATGCTAATCCATATTGATGGACCTCTATGGTAAGTCAGAGTAGGCTGGAATAACAAAGGAGGCTTATCTGGACCAGTTGTTACCTCTGTGCTGAGATCTTTAAGCCAGCTAGGAATACAGTGTAGTGTGACTACAGCATCTAACGTCCTACGATGGAGCTCTCACACATTTCTTGTTGAGCTGATCTCACTTCCAGCTTGTAATAGATTGGACTGGGGCTATACAGAGAGAGAAAGAGACAGAAAACAGCCCGTGGCATACATCATCTCAAATTTGCACAGTCCAGCAAACTTCCAGAGATACATGTGTGTCAGTGCATACACATGAAACACGCACATCTCCAACAGATGTGCCACAAGCAGCTGGAGAGGGAATTTCAGTCTTGTTTCTATATAACTCTATAAGGCATCCTCTCCTCTCCTCTCCTCTCCTCTCCTCTCCTCTCCTCTCCTCTCCTCTCCTCTCCTCTCCTCTCCTCTCCTCTCCTCTCTCCTTATTATTTCTTCCAGCAGGTTCCATGTTATGCAATATAAGGCTTGCTCATAGGTTACCCGGTTCCTTATGTGAACCAGTAACATCGCAGTTGCGTGCATTTTTCTTTTATTTGTGAGAGTCTTTGCTGGTCCTCTTAATATAGCTGAGGGTTCAACTTCATCAAAGTCACGGCTCAGAGAAAAATGTGCCCTGACATGTCTTGAATAGGCTGCAACTCCCGCTTAGGGGCAGCTTTGTGTTCCAAACAATACATATATTTCTTATTACAAATGGCATATAAACATTTCCTTAAACCCTTTCACGTATAATTACTCTTCATCACTTTTCCTAAAACAGCTTTTTGACAAAGAAACGAGGGCAGCGAAGTCCTAAAACTATTAAAATCACCTAAGGGATTGACCTACCTTATTTTAACAGCTTTCTAGTTAAATTCCTGAGCCTGGTGATAATGACTTGCAATCATGTGTGCATGAGCATGTGTACACGTGCATACTGTCCAGTGCCTGTGCATGAGTTATAGACCCTTATATCATATATACTACTGTGTCGGGTATCATGACTTAATCCTTGTTCCCATTTCTTATCTGGTGACAGATATTCCCAGGATTGATTCTTTCGGATATAAAGCCCGCCAAAAAGATGAAGTTCAAAACTGTGTGCTACTTACTAGTGCAGCTTATGCACTGCAGGAAGATGTTCAAGGCTGAGATTCCCTTCTCCAATGTCATGAACTGCGAGGACGGTGATAAGGTATAAACTCTGTGTCTGTGTTGACGTTTCTGTGTTTGTTTCGTGCTGTGATTTACTAAAAGATAGACATTCTAGAGTATGGCACAATGTAAGTATTATTTAGCAAAGGCTTGTCTGAATGTGAACCGATCTCTTTATTTAAACCCCAACTTCAATCTTTCGTGTCATCATTCATGTTGACCTACAGGAAATTATTTTTTTTAATTGAAGTTTTATTGTTGTGTCTTGTAAAAAAAAAAAAAAAAAACTCACTCCAGTGCTTTTGCAATGCAAATTTGTTTCAGATATAAGCTTAAGCTCCGTAGAACAGGGTCTTAGGCAAACACTAGAGGAGCCACAAAGTGTATGTGCTGTTCTCTTCATGATTTAGTCGTGTTCTCTCAGTTATGTGCACATATGGATATAAATAGTTGCATGTGCAAGAGATGGTTCCATATCCATCGCCGTTACACCAATGCTGTTTGTCAGTTCGTTGGACATTGCACTCGTGCAGTGATCCTTGCAGTACAGCTCGTGTGAACTCCTAGTAATGCTTGACGATGCTTGAAGGGTCCTCAAAAGGTCCTCCATTCATTTCTCTTCTACATATGTTTGTTGTAGACTGAACTGCAGATTGCTTTGAGTTTCTTTACAGTAGTTGGACTTCTATTTTTCTATTTTGCCTACAGTTAAGCATTATTTTAGTGGCAACATCAAATATAGCAGATATTTTTTGTCGAGCTGTGAGCTAAGATTTTGTTTCATGAACTAGTTAAAAATAATGCAGTTTTGTGATGTGTTTTAAAAGACACACAAACTTCAAACATCTTCAGATACGCAGCTTTCACAGGGTGGATCCTTTAGGAATTGAGTTTGATGGAGAGATGTTACCGCGGCGCACGATCCTATTAGTTATAATGACATTAGTATGTTGGTCCTGCCAGAGACCAAAGCACTGTTTCCCTCGTATATACTGTCAGTGAAACTGGCAATCTGGTTAACTGTTAAAGAGCTTATTTGACCTTGTGTGTCTGTAAAGAAATCATGTGGTCTGGCAGCTGTACAAATACTGCACCGGCTGGTTTAACGTGGATTTTCAGGTGCCTGTGTTTGCACGTGTCTGTGTGAGTGTGTGAGCAGTAAATGCACTCATGTGCTGTGGATTTATACAGTGCAAGTTCACACCTTTGTATAGCAGGATTTATACCCCTAAAAATAGTACACTCATAGGTAAATTTTTTTCTTGGGTTAGGACTGAGATAAGGGTTTGTTAAGTCTGTGGCAGTAATGTTTAAGCTTATACGTATAACAATGTTTGTGTGTGTGTGTGTTTGTGTAGCTCACCCAGTTTGGGATAGAATCACATAGACAGGGTGTTACATATTTGTCAAGAGCTGTTTTGCTGTAAATTTAAACATGTGTTATGAAAGCTTGAATAAGCATCATCTTCCTGCTTTTATAATGCTGCCCTCAGTGTTGTAGCTACACTCCATGTCTGTGTGTCCCCTCGTGTCTACATTACCAGTGGTGACAGCCTCCTCACATGATAGACAGAAGCCAGATTAGTGTAGAACAGAAAAATGGAAAAGGGTGACAGGTTATGTCATACATAAAGCTTCCACTGAATGGTAGTTTTACATTCAGACCACACACACTTGTGCGGAGTGAAATGACATATGCATTCAAAGCACGGAGGTGAGCGATGTGAGGGACAAGGGATGAATGGATAGGATTTTCGGTGCAGCAGACATGGCTGCATGATGTGTTCTGTGTTACATTGAGCACAGTATGGAAGGAGAAGCCACCATCTGCAGGCCACTGTGTTGCTGCCTTTTCAATAACCCAAAAAGAATGTGAGGAATGCACAGAGAAAGACAGAATAGAAGTGGGGGCACAAGAAGAAATGCATGAAGGAAGACTAACAGAAACAGGGGAGGAAAAGAAGTGAAAATGTAAGGATGGATGAAAGGAGGGGAAACATGAATGCAGGGAAAAATTTGGAAGCATTAGGAAAAGAAATGAAGGAAGCAAGAATGAATATACAGAAGATGGGCAGGAAGGAAGAAGGAAAGGTATTGAGGTAATAAATGGAAGCAGAAAATGTACAGAGGAGTATATAGAAGCAGGGAGATAAAGCATTAAGTAATAATAGACAGGAGCAGAGAAGAGAGAAAGAATGAAGCAGGGAAAGAAAGAAAAGGATGAAATCAATGGAGTCTGTGAGCTGTACACATCCGTGTCATGTCATGAAGTCATGAATACGCCAATGATCCCTGTTCACCCTTTGCTCTATACTGTGCTGAGCTGCACACTTCAGTCAGCATGCTCACTTACATGCACAGACACACACATGCACGCAAACACACATACGCACACAGACACACAAACATCTGCTCTGCCATGTTAACTCTCTGGCTTTGCTCCAATGCCCAGTGTTTTGCAAAGCTGCTCGCTTTGGCTGCCGAAGACACTTAGACACAGCAGGGTGCATTCAGTAATGAAGTTAAGTGTGAAGGCAATGTCCTAATTTGAAAGTATAATGTTTATTGTTGACTCTTATTCACCCTTGTTCCTAATATGATAATTCTCTAGTAATGCAGATAATACAGGGTGCTGCATTGCAGCCTATTTATCAAACTACTGTTATTCAGGCTCTACATTTTCAGTGAACATTTCTCTTCGTCCCACCAGCGGAGGGCCATGCGGACGGCTCCACAGAAGCTGAGGAACCGCACCAACGCTAACCAGGCTAACTTGATCCAGAGCAGCCCCAGAACCCGGGTCAACCGCTACATTGGTCGGCTGATTGAGGCCCGCCAGACTGAGTCAGACACGGCAGACCTCAACTTCCTCACTCTCATGTATAAGTGCTCTGAGCGTGAGCAGAGGGTGAGGGATTTAGGAAATACAGACAAATGCTGCACCTCTACAGCAGGAAATAGTGGATGAAGCCACTGAATGAATGCTGTCATTTAACACTTTGCTTCTCTGGCCTTACACAGTACCACCAGGTTCCTGATGAGTACTTCACCAGTGCAGTGGTCCTCTGTCTGATCCTCGCTGCCTTGTTTGGCCTTGTCTATCTTCTCATCATACCACAGTGCGTACATCACATTCTAATCTTGTACCATTCTTCTTTATTCCTTTTTCTCCATGTCTTTTATTAATTTACCCTTTTACGTACTGAGGTCTTTCTAACTCTGTCTTTTCCTTCTTTCCTGTTTTTTTTTTCCATTCAGGGGCACAGTGGTGCTAGTCCTTCTCGTCTTCTCCATCTGTTTCCTAGTCGCTTGTATCATGTACCTGCATATCACTAGAATACAGGTAAATGCTTTATTGTCCTTACTTCACCTCTCCCTTCTCATTCACTTTTTATCGTTGCATTGACTAGTGATGGATCGATTTTTTTTTTATTATCAGGTGCTTTAGAAAACTGACTTCCTTCAATCTATATTTTTTCTGCTATGAAAGATTTTGCTGACTACAGAGAAAATGCAAATGGATTTCATAAGGCCTTGCAATAAGAATTCAATAGACTGGCTTTGAGGTTACATTCTAAGACTTAATGTTGTATTTAAATTCAGATGGCTGTCTGTTAATTTCAGCTTTTGTTGAGATTGATGGTCATTCTCAAAAAAAAAAAACACAACCTTTTGAAGGGTTTTCACACTTTGTTGATATCTCTCTCTCTCTCTCTCTGTTCTTTACTCACTTTACTTACCTCATGCTGCTCCAGGCTCTGCTTGTGCAGAGTTCCTCTCATAGTATTCATAGAATTATTCGGTAAACGTACATAGTGTTATATAAAATATGTACAATATATGTTTTTTAATACCAGTCTTCCGCACACACTTTTTGTCTTATTTTTAAAAATTTTTTTTTTTTGTTCTTGTGTGTTCAGTGTTTTCCAGGGTGCCTGACTATTCAGATCCGCACTGTTCTCTGTATTCTCATAGTGCTCTTAATCTACGCTGTGGCCCAGGCCTGTGTGGTAAGTGAGGAAAAAATGTCATCCATCACAAATGACCTACCTTACTGGCCAAACAGTCACCATGCTCTGAGCTGAATCCATGCTGCTAATTAACTTGTGATGAACACGCTACATATAAAAACAGCTTACACTCTGTGAGGTGGATGTTTCTTGTAACATGCAGACAGGCCTACGATGAATGTAGGTGAGCATTGAATTGTTCTCTTACATTTTTTTTGTGTTTTCTTGTGGCAGGTGGGCTGTATGCCCTGGTTGTGGGGCAGTGCCAACACAAACAGCTCCATCGTCATAATCGATGTGGACAGCGGCGCCAACCACACCATGGCAGAGCTGCCCTGCGACGGCGCCCGTTACGCCTTCCTGTCGTGCGTGGTGGGCACGCTCACCTTGGCGCTTTTCCTGCGTGTCTCCTGGTTGCCAAAAATGGCGCTAATGCTTCTTCTGGGGGTGCTGTATGTCACCGTGTTGGAGCTCAGCGGCTTTCGCAAGACTGCAGAGTGAGCTTCACGGCACAACATGATCACCAACGCCGCACCAACACAAACATGCGCTTCAGATTTCTGTCCCTTACCAAAGTTACACGACGACACTGCACACATCCGGCTGGAGAAGTGAGAGTCCACTGATCCAATTATGAGGCATCATGCATGATGTACGTCATTCGAGTACTGGAGTCAGTGATTGGTTCTGAATCTCTAACGGTGGTTTTGCATTTACTTGAATGAAAAAGCAAACAGATATCCCGGAGTTGGATAAGTATTTACAGTACGTGTGCTGAGATGTATGTGAGTGGAGGAGTCGTAGCTTGTTTTTAGCCCACACACTCTTTCATTTCCCACCCTTTGAAGCAGCACACATGCTTATTAGTTCCAAATCAGAAGCTTGAAAGGACAATGTGGGCTGGATGATGGGACCACGTTAGCCGTTTCAGCCCACTCTATAGGGGCCTGGCCAATTTTTATTGCAGCTCAGATCATACATTTGCAATTAAAAAATGATTATATTTGAAAGGGTTGTTAGGAAAATATAGATCTCTTTTGGAAAAACTCATTTTGTTTAGATACAGTTACTCATCAGTGAATAATGTAATATTTTGTGATCCAAAAATACATTTCAGCCACATTAAAAGTACATTTTCCCAAAGATTTTTGTTTTGATTGTGGCCTTCCAAAATATCCTTATTTTTGTAAAACTTTACTCATCATCTCTCCGTGGGGGGTCCATTCATCCCTCCTGTGGAGTTTTCTGTGTGGTCTGGTCCACTGCTGACTTGTGTGTTGGTCTCTTCCACAGTGGGGGGTCCTTCCACATCCGGGGCTATGAGCCCATCCTGTCTCTGTTGCTCTTTGTCAGTGCCCTGGCCCTCCACTCCAGGCAACTTGACCTCAAACTGCGCTTGGACTTCCTATGGGCTGTGCAGGTCAGGAACTTTACAATTGATGTGTCTGCGCACGTGAGCGTCTGTGGATGTTGAGAGGCTTAAGTGTTATTATCACAATATAAGCTTTAACATAAGTGCCTAAATGCTGTCTTTTTGGGTTTGATATGTATAAACTATTGGGTAATGTGAGGAGGATGTATATTTATAGGCTGCCAGCTGTCTGTTCTTTGGCAGAAACACGGGCAAGAAGCTTGTTTTGGCACAGTTTCATTTGGAACTGAGAGTATTGCATAGTGGAATAGAAGTGTTGGAGATTAATTTTAAGCCATTTAACCCTTTAATTTAGCAGCATTCGTCATTTAATTTAATTCAAGTCTGTTCAACCTCCCATGAGGCTTGCAGCAGTCTATAGTGCTAGGCAAGGCTTTTTACTGACCCCATGTGGTGAAAATGTGCAACAAGCATCGGTTCTTACAGCTGTATGTGCATATTTTGTGTGCTACATTTGCTGGCAGGCGGAAGAGGAAAGAGATGGAATGGAGAAAGTAAAGCTGGACAACAGGAGGATCCTCTTCAATCTTCTGCCTGCACACGTGGCTCAGCACTTCTTAATGTCAAACCCCAGAAACATGGTGAGCCACGCTAATAGACAGGCAGGCAGGCAGACAGACCAACAGGTAGATAAAAAGGCAGAAAAACAAAAACAACCTAAGAAGACACCAGAGAGCCTATTTTATAGTGTATTCCCTCTTTCCTGTTAGGATCTGTACTATCAGTCCTATGCACAAGTTGGTGTCCTGTTTGCATCAATCCCAAACTTCAATGATTTCTACATCGAGCTGGACGGCAACAACATGGGAGTGGAGTGCCTGAGACTGCTGAATGAGATCATTGCTGACTTTGACGAGGTGCGACTCTGATCTTTTACGCTTTTCCTTACTTGACAACACTAGTAAGAGTTGGTTAGCAGTGTTTGTTTTGTTATTTGAATGTGTGTTTTTGCAGCTCATGGATAAGGAGTGCTACAAAGACATAGAGAAAATCAAAACCATTGGCAGTACATACATGGCAGCTGTGGGACTCGTCCCCACCATTGGTACCAAGGTGGAGTTTGATTTGTGTTTTTTTTTTTTGTTTGCATTTTATTGAAGAGAATTTGAATATCAATCAACATGCACAGATACTAACTGTTTGGTGTATTTGCCTTCTTTAGGCCAAAAAATCAATTTATGACCACCTGAGCACAATAGCGGACTACGCCATCGAAATGTTTGACGTCCTGGATGAAATCAACTATCAATCATACAATGAATTTGTCCTGAGAGTGGGTACGTCTGCAGTACTGTACAGTGTATGACACTGATGGAGTTGCAGAGTAAATCAAAATGTAAGCATGTGAAGCACCGGTTTAAAATGATTTTGTTTCTGGTTTTGTTCATTTGTGCAGGTATCAATGTGGGTCCAGTGGTGGCAGGGGTGATCGGAGCACGGAGGCCTCAGTACGACATCTGGGGGAACACAGTCAATGTGGCCAGTCGCATGGACAGCACCGGAGTACCGGGAAAAATACAGGTGCACAAAACACCTCCAGCTCCATTCTGTTAGGAGAAATATTTTGGTTACAGATGAATCTTGATGGAATAAAATATATTTAAAAGAGACGTTTCTTAAAGTATCAACCATATATTTAAACACAAAATTTGGAACAGCCACCATATTCTCATTTACTGAGTTACAGTATGCCAAGGCTTTCAGTCTGAAGCATGTTCATTTTTTTTAAGCAATAATTATAATTCATATTTCAAAAGTAATTTTGATGGTAAACATGCATCCAAAATTTTTTAAAGTATTCCTCATAACACATTTTAGTAATATTCTATATTTTTTATAAAAGGCAAGCTGAGAAAGTCTAAGCAATGTACTTTTTCTAGCTCGGCATGCAGACTTTAAGCGACATCTCTGTTTGAAGCTTAAAAATGTGTCTACCAGCACCTCTGAAGCTTAAAGTGTTGTGCCTCCTTCTAGATCTATATTTCCTTCTGTTATTCAGGTGACTGAGGAGGTTTATCGGCTGTTGAACACCAACTATGACCTGGTCTGCCGTGGCAAAGTCAGCGTAAAGGGTAAAGGTGAGATGCTGACCTACTTCCTGGAAGGGAAGGTCCAGGGTGTGGGCACTGTAACCACTTCCTCGGTGATGCGCTCTGCCAGCCTGGCGCGCCGGATCCACTCCTGCGGGAAGACCAGCGTCCCCACCAATCTGGGCAGCGTCTCCTCCGCTGCCAGCCTCACCGCTCATGCCAGCATGGGTAGCAACATTCAGATGCACACTGCCAACAGCAGCAACAGCCAACCAACATGCCTGCCCTCGCCCTGCGTGCCCGCGGTCGGCGAGGAGGAGGAGGAGGAGGACATAGAGGTGACGGAGATTAAAATCGAGGCTGTGGCAGCTGTTGCAGATGTTGCAGTGTAGGAAGAAAGAGGAGACGTAGGTGAAATACAGCAAGAAAGCCCCTAGTTTGAGGCTGAAAGAAGTCGGGGCTGTCCAGGTAATTCCTATAAATCCTGAGCTACTGGCACAACGCAGGATATGCTAATTCAGGATTTGAACTTCCAGAGACATGAAGTGATATTAAGGACAATCATACTTGCTTTTAGGCATTTTTTTTAACTGCTTGCCACCCTTTGAAGACAAAATGTGGAAGGAAGAGAGAAGCACCCAGAATCTCAAATCCTCTTTTAACATCACTATACCAGATGATTACATTTGCAGTATTCTTGGGTTCCCTCTGATCCAGGTATAACGTGCATCTTCGTTTTATACAGTATGTAGCACATATTCCATGTACAGAGGGGTATGTGCATTGATATCCAGAAAGACTGACCATGCTATTGCTTTTGCACTGTCTTTCTGATTATGCCAAGGATACATTGCATTATTTACAGTGTAAAATGGTGTTGTTTTCTTTTTGATGTGTGTATGCATGCATGTGTGTACCTGTGAGTGTGTGCGTATGCATGTGTGATCAATTTTAATGGTAACAAAACAGCACAAAATCCTTTTTTTCTTTTTATACTCGGATCTCACTGGATGAAATAGACTTTTTATGATACATATTTACAGTTAAATAGTGCATGACTTTTTAAGAGTTGACAGCCATAGTAAAGATACTTGTGTTGAAAGAAAACCAAAGTATTGAGCTTTCCATAGACCTTGAGTTTTGCTACTTATTGCCTCACCAGAGAAGAAAGAAAATGTTGCGGCAGGCTGAATATATTTGGTGCATGCAGCGCTTTCAGATATCATCAGCAGAGCTACAGAATGTCTTTTTGAATCTTTGGAAAGACAAAATAAGGTTTCCCAAATATCTGATGTTCTTGTCTTGCCCTGATGCACAGCGGTTTAATGTAATGTGGCTTGTGCAAGGAATGCACACAGAAAAAAGGCAAAGGTATGTAGGATGGACTGGTTGGGTGTGTGCTGCTATGGACACTAGTTAATGCCAAATCTAGAGCAGTCAGTACTTTAGAACATGAACAGAAGACCAACACATCCCTGCATTTGGTGCAAACATACACGGACAATTCCAAAGGATTTACGGATGGCATTCATTCACACAGAAGAGAGCACATACATAATAATGATGATAAGCACACGACTCTCACAAATGCATGACTTAGTCTCGGTGTTTCAAATGCTCTATGTTCATTCACACACTTTCAGAAACTCTGGTGCAGTGTCTGGCTGCTGTCGTCTTTCAGGCATATACATTACTCTACTACTGCTTTTTTTTTATTATACTAAAGCTACCTTTTGAGTTCTCCTCAGAGTATATAAGCTTAAGCACATCTCTCAGAAATACAGCCTCCGAAATATGAGGTGCTTCAGATATCTTTATAGCCTGTATCTTTATCAGTGCATAGGAATTTCACTTGATCTGCAAATGTGTAAATACATCATGTTTCAAGTTTTTGCCTTACTCAATAAGCTTACAGTGATTGCAACCTGCCTTTTTAGATATATTCACTTTGATATGCAGATCATACTTTTTTTGTAAATAGCCAAAAGCTGTAAACTATGTTGTATCTTGTACAGTGTAAAGTTGGGTTATTGAATATTTTGTAATAAAGACAATATTGGTGTACAAAATATCCCATCCGTATGGCTGTGAACAAATGCGTATCATTGTGTTGATTTTTTTTTTAAAGTATCACTGAGAGAATTTACAGCCTGAAACACAAGATGTGCACATTATCCCCAGCACAGCAAACAGGCACCATTTAGCAAAAGTTTTTATGGATAATTTTGCTTGTTAGTTCCACTCTATAAATTTTTATTCCTCACATCTTATTTAATCGCCCTTAAAATAACACTTTTCACTCGGTACAGCAGAATACGTGAGACAATAACACGTTTATTATGCCAATTGATGTACCTCCGCAGCCCACGGCCAGATGAATATCACCGCGTCCAAAACACTGAGCAAGGGGCCAAATTTGTTTTCCCAACGTTGGTGTAAAGTTTGTCTGGGTTCACTCGGTGTAACAGTTAAGTCAACAAACACCTGGCTGGTTTAACCATTTACCAGATAGTATGACATTAGCATTTTTTTTTCTGCCTTGGAATGAGATACAACAAATTCTGATGTTTTTAAAATCAACGTAAATGTAATGTTGATGTATCTTGACCAAGTTCTTGCTTCACACCGAGAAGCTAAAACATGCAGTCGTTGTTGCTGTTATAGTCAAACCCTCCAAGCTAAAGTTAAAATTGAGCAATGGAGGGAATCCAAGGTAAATGATGGTTAACAAGTAACACTCTCCCTGGTGTCATCAGGTTAAAAAAGGGCAAGAGGAGTGAAATAGGTCACGGAATTCATGAATAATCACGTTTACATTTGGTTTACATACATTTCAGTTCAAATCGGTTCAGGTTCACTATACAGTGTGCAATATACACAAGTCCATTCAGGGCAGGTCACATAGTAAGGCAAAGACCTTCCTATAACAAGCAAAACAAATGCATTTTATAGATCCATACCTTTCCTGGAAAGAAATATGTGATTTGTTCCTCATTTTAGGGAAAACAGACGAATTTCCAGTACCATTTTTTTGGTTATCTTGAGTTTCTGATCACTCTCCAGCAATTATACAGTGCTGTGGGGATACATTAGGCTATGCAAGACTAAATCAGTTTGACATTTTTGCATCTTCGGCTGATTTGCTTCATGCTCCTTAGGTTATATTAAATATTTTAATTTCCTTTAATGCTATTGGGAAATGTACAAAATGAACACTTTCACTATTCTTTCTATAAATAGTACCATATTGCATTTTTATGTCTGATTACAAATGGGTGTTGCAGTAATTTAGTACAGGATTTCCATAAAACTGAGACACTCACACACTCAGCAAATGTTTCAGATCAAACAAAGCAAACCGAGCTAAAATAAATTATAACAATTTGCATCAACCTTTTTGAGTTCTGACAACTTCTAACAATTTGTTTTTCAACCAACAAACTCCCAAAAGTTAGAAGATTACCTTTGGTACCTCTGGACTAATTTGAATGTTGTTTTATCCGATGAATGTCAGTTGTGTAATTTAAATTACACACAATATTAAGTTCATCCAATTAAAAACAATAATAATGTAACACAACTCATTAAAAAAATAATGTCAGCAACTTTTACCTAAGTGAAAACATCTAATTGTTGTTCTTATATCCATGCATTATATTAAGGTGTGAGAATATGTATTTTGAGATACTTTTTGGAATGCAAGAGATAGATATTTTTTAAAAAAGCAGTAGAGGGATAGATTCTCTGCTTTCAGTCTCACAAGTGGGCTAGGTTATAAAACGTTGATTATGAAAGCTTTTGCTCAGTTAACATTAGCTTCCTGTAACCTGTGTAGTTCCTGCTATGACATGTCCAAATATCAGATGTGAAAGAGGTCAGCTGTTAAGCACACACCTGATTTGAATAATCAGCTAATTAGGAATCAGGCAGCACACACAGCAGAAGGTGCAGGTTCTTCACATCAGAAAAGCTCAGTCATCCAGCGAAATGGACATTAAAGAGCAAAATGTAAGTCTAAAACCTCTATTTCCTGCTCCTCATATACATTTTTGCAATGTAAAAATTCTAAAATTCATCTTTAAATGGGCTTTATGTAAATTCTGTTCTACATTTCAAAATAACATGAACAGAGACTACGTCTGGAGCCCATCCAGGAAGAGTCAGAGCAAGAAGATGAAACCGAAGGAAGCCAAGCAGGAGAAGAGACAGAGGAGGATTTTCAATTTCAAGAAGAGACAGAGAAGGAACTGGCAGAAGATGAGAGCGAAGAAGAAGAAGAAAATGATACTCTGCTGAGAGTTATGAGACCGAGGCGGCTGTGTAGTTTCATCAGCCAAGAGAATCTCACTCAAACACAATCTCCTAACAATCAGCAGACAGAAATGGAGAACTTTTCTGTGTCAGATCAGAGCACAGATTCTGCAGTTTGGGGTGATGAAGCTACATCAGCTGAGCAGTCAGGGTTAAGATATGAGAAGAGGTCCAGTAGTGGGAAGTTGAGAATAAAGGTAAGAATTACTGAACTCTCTGTGTTTCTATTTAAGATTTGGGAAACAGCGCTGAAATGAAAAAGAGATGAAGTTCTGCTGTTTTAAGGTCTCCAAGACTAGATGGCAAGAACACACATCACCTAAATCACCAAAGCAGAAGAAAAAGGAAAGCTCCAAGAAGTTGGATGTGAGTATTTATTATGAGCAAAGATGTTGTAGATTTCAAATTGTGAATCATTGCATTTTATTCACCACTTCAACCACTGGTTTTCAAGGAGGAGCAGTTTCCAAAGTGGCTGGTGGATCTGATGGTCAATATCGAAGAGGCAACAACCCATGAACTGGTTATTGAGTAACACTCATCATCACATTTTGATCAGGACAAATGATGTAATTGGTGAATGCTGAATGTAGAACAAAGTTGGCACGGCTAACATGAACTATTTCAGGTTGGCACTGCCAG
This sequence comes from Acanthochromis polyacanthus, assembly GCF_021347895.1. Taxonomy (NCBI): domain Eukaryota; kingdom Metazoa; phylum Chordata; class Actinopteri; family Pomacentridae; genus Acanthochromis; species Acanthochromis polyacanthus. The sequence continues at coordinate 23,221,873 of NC_067121.1, forward strand.
AGAGTAAAGTTCATGTGCATGTGCTTGTTTTTTCTGCAGTTACAAATAAATAAGCAAAACGTACCAGAAAAGTAAAGTAAGTCAGACTGGTGGTGGTTGAAAAAATAACTGCCTGGTGAAAACATTTGTTCCATAATTCTGAGTATAATATTTTTAGTTGATAGGTTTTGTGTAATATTGGCGTTTATCCTTGCTTCAGCCACAGTAGTCCTGGAGCAGCTGCTGTCACATGAACCCATTTACCTCTTTCTAAGTTGGTGTTCTTGGTCTGAATGTTCGTGTAGAATGCTGTTGGGGAGGCCAAAGCTCTCTCCAAGTGTAATGTTTTATTGAAACAATAGAGATCACATCTACCCTGTTGCTTGAAATTAATTGAAAGAGGTCATCTATGCAGGGAGCAACACATCCTTAACATTTCATATGTCTGACTTGATAAGGATTTTATTTCAATCACATTTATCTTGAAAGTATCAAAGTACTCATTATGCAGGAAAATGTGCCCTGTGATTGTTTTGTTATAAAGTAGGACTATGGTACAAAATATCTTATTTACAGACAATGTATGTAGTGTTTTAATGCCATTAATGGTCACAATAGAGCTGTAACTACAACATTAGAACTACTAACAGGATTAACAGTGATTGTCTTATTACCCTGGCACCTGCAGAGATGTGGAATGTCCTAGGCACCACAAGTGAACAAATGGAAACTGATATTGGAATGAAGAACAGGGTGAGAGTGAGGATCTAAGTGACTTTGAGAAGGATTGAACTGTAATATCTCGATGTCTTTGTCAGAGAATTTTCAAAACAGCAGGACTTGCAAAGTGTTGGCAGAACCTACCACAAGAGGTCCAAAAGGGTCAACCTCTGAACTCGCTACAGGGTCACGGGTGCCTAAGCTCTCTGCAGCATGTTGGGAGGGAAGACTGGCCCCTGTGACCTAATTTGACATGTTTGCTATGATAAAAGGGTGCATTGCTGCATTTAAGTCTGCATGACCGGTCAGAGTGTCCATGCTGACCCCTGCTCACCACTGAAAACACCGACAGTGAGCTCATGAGTGTCACAATGTGACCATGGACCAATGGAAGACAGTAGCTGGGTCTGATAAAAACCTTCTTCTTGTGGATAACTAGGTGCATTTGTTTCACTCATCTGGGGAAGAGATGGCAGAAGGACACTACAACACAGTATGGGAAGATGGTAGGCTTTCTGTGGTAGTGTGATGATCTGGTCTTCACATGGATGATACTTTGACCCATACCACCTACCTAAATATCGTTACAGACCACACATTCCTCTTCATGGCAACTTTATTCCTTTCTGGATTCTTTCAGCAGGATAATACCCACTGCCATACTGCAAATATTGTTCAGGAATGCTTAAGGAACATGAAGACTTCCAGGTGTTGATTTGGCTTCCAAAGTCCGCAGATTGCAATCTGATTGAGCATCGGTGGGATGTGCTGGAAAAACAAGTTCGATCCAAAGAGGCCCACCTCGGAATTTAGAGAACCCATTGCGCTTCACCGGCCCGCCCGCGGGATGCTTTGAGATCTGCATAAGCATTTCCTTAAATGACCGAAGCTGCAAACGCGATTATACAAACACTATACACCCATGGAAAGCTTAGATTCTCATGAATCCGCCGGTATAAACCACTTTCAGATGTGATTACCACAGCGGGTAATATAAACACATTTCTCCAACAAACAACAAATAACGTAAACAGCACAACTCACCTTTGAAGGCTCATAACTAGTCACAGATGAAAATATTTCACAAAAAAATGGCCATAATCCAACCTTGGACATCCAGACAAAACAAGCCAGTAAAATATTTTGTCCAAAACATGTCTTGAAATCAGTAAACAATCCACAAATAGCTAGTTTTCGTGAACGTGCACCTCGCGTTGCGCGTCCCATATTTGGGATAGGCTACAGCACCCCCCGCAACCCCAGTGAGGATAAAGCGGTGTATAGAGAATGGATGGATGGATATTAGCGAACTTCAGTAGAAATTTCAGGCGGAATTGACTGCAGTGTATAGGGCTACAGGATCTGCTGCTAACATCTTGGTACCTTTACCACAAGGACCCCTTCAGAACAGGGGTGAATCCAGATTAATTTTAGTGGGGGAACACAAGGGGGTACAACAGATATTTGGGGGGGGGCATCAAAAAGTTGTCAGAAAAAATGAAAGCTACCAACCTCTCACTATTACAAAGTATTTTTCATGTTTTATTTTTATTTTTTGCTTTTTAACCCAATAGGAAAGCTGTATATGACCTTTTCATTTTGGACTGTTAACATTCAAATTATGATAGACTTGTTTCCATGTTTATGTGAATTACAGCATCATCAGCTGCAGCATCTGCATGTTATGTAAAACTGGTAAGCTCAACGACAGTATCCTGAGGACAATTAAGTGACAAATATTGTGCAAGAACAGCACTATATACAACCCTGTCAATTTCCACTTCTTAGAATGTTTACTGACAATTATCACACCTAAAATAAGAAATAATATTCTGTACTTTTAGCAACTAGTTCTCAGCTGTAAACCATAAACATCATAGGGTTCTGTATGCTAATCAGTTCAAATCAAAATGAGTACTACCCAACAACAATCTGTACCCTTGATCTGTGGTAAAATAATCTGAAATGTTCTGTGCAGTAATGTAAATTTTAAAATACAATAAAATATAGTAAGCAGCACTCTATACATTTAATAGTAAACCTGAGAACAACAACAAACAGTAACAATACTCCATTTTCTTAAATCAAATACAATAAAATACAATAAGCAACACTCTATACATTTATCAATAAACCTGAGAACAATAATAAACAGTAGCAATATTCCATATTCTTAAGCCATTTAATAATTGACAGCTCAGCAAACATCATAGTGTTGTGCGTAAAAATCACAAAAACCTATTCTCAATAACCTTTCACAGTGAGCAGATGCTCTTGTGGTGCAGGTCCATGGTCCAGACGTGGCCATCGAACAGGCCAGTGGGGTCTGGCACCGTCTACTTCCTAGAGCACCTCCTCTTTTTGCATTCTTCATATGGGATGGAAATAAAGGAACGTTGGTTTAGCACGTCCATCAAAGGCCTATAGGTGTAAAGCAGGAAGCCCTCCACAATGAGGATGTGAGTCCCCTCCTCCTCCTTGTGGTCGGACTTCGGGACGATCTCTGTGTCCAGGGTGTTATTAACGCCATGAGACTTCTCAAACTTCACCGGGTTCTCCAGCCACGCGTAGATCATACTCATCATTGCGTCCATGTTCAGAGCAAAGATGACATTGTACTGCTTAAAACCATCTTCACCAACTTCAGTCTTATCTTGGGGCTTGAAGAAGTCATCCTGATGGACCACGCAGCAGTTGGGCAGGTTCTTGATCAGGCGGTTGATGGGGTTGGTTTTCCCTCCATTGGTTACACCGCCGATGCCGATGATGTACTTCATGTTCTCAGATTGGTCAAAGCTCGGAAAAAGGGTCAAAAACGTCAACAAAAACCGGGTCGGGAGTGATCGGACGTTGACGAAAGCTTGAAAAGAGAAGGTTGCAGCAGGAAACGTCAACTACTCTAGTTCTCCATGGCACTTGAGTTTAGTGAGTAAGGTAAGAGCAGAAAGGGAACTGCCACTCGAACACAGTTCTTCTGCTGGTAGAAGATGAAACTGAAGGAAGCCAAGCAGGAGAAGAGACAGAGGAGGATTTTCAATTTCAAGAAGAGACAGAGAAGGAACTGGCAGAAGATGAGAGCGAAGAAGAAGATGATTGTAGCACAGGTTTTAAAATGTCCTTTTGATAAAATTTATTTAATTTTTAAATAAGCAATTCATTTAAATGGCCTTAAGAATTTTTTTTTTTTTAAAAGAGAGAGTTAATTTTATATTGAAATGGATAAATATTAAAAGTGTTCAACACAAGGAAAAAAAGAGGAAGAAAATGTTATTTATGGTCAGTGCTATTCTGTGTGTGGTTCTAGAAAAAAAAAAACGCTGAGAAATGACCTTTGCGGCTAAGCCAATTAGTGAACCCCGTGAGCCTCAGGTGATTCCTGTAATTCGCATCTGGGTCACTACTTCCTGTTAGCCTCTCTTGCTAATTGCCTCGTGTGCTGTTCTGATCCTGGTACCGATAAAATTCATTGTCATTCATCGGGTAATATATAAAAATAATCTTTTAAATGGACTTGTGTTAAACCTTGATGATATTAAATAGTTGTTGACCGCTATATTATTGCGTTTGGACTTTATAGAGCCCTGTGAGAAACGAATGATTTTCGCCGATCTGGCGGGGTGAAATGCGGTAGAGTCCATGCATGTATTGACACAGCAGTGAGTTAAGACGCTCTTTTGCCTGTTCAGCTAATTGTTATGTGTGTGATGTTCATGTTTGACCTGTTTGGGTGATGATAAGGCAGTTGGTGTTTGTGTTGATTGGCGCAGATAGCCAGAAAAAACGTGCTAACGGTGCTAGCCACCTAAAACTGTTTTGATATTGTAGCGGCTGTGGGGAGCCGCTGTGGTCGCTGCGGCGAGTGACTGTGTTCCGGGTGGGGGAGCCGCTAGGCATCATGGGAAGTTATGTGTTCTTTGGGATTGCTTTATGGGGTTATTTGTGTGATTTAAGACGTTCCTTTATTACTGGTTGCTTTTAGTTGTTCTGATTCTACTTTCTGGGTTAATTTTGTCTGTTCGCTGTTTTTATGTGTACCGTGACTCAGGGGGTTGTTGGGGGAATGACCTCGGCCTGCGAGCTGGTACAGTGGGTGTGAAACTCCTGGGTGCTTATTGTGGTGATGACAATAAAACCCTGTTGTGTTAACTGCAAGATCCTTCGTTGTTCCTGCCTCCTTGTTCCTTAGTTTGGGTGTAGCCACTTAGCTGGCATGATTGTGAAGGGTCATATGCATATTACTGTGTTATTTGTTATTGGAAAAAAAATCATTTGTGAGACTATTTAATTGATGTGTAGTTTATTTTCATGATGATTGAAGGGGTAAATATTTAGTGAATTCTCTCACTGTTACCGGTGCAGGGAGAGATAACTAAGCAAGCTCAGCCTTAATGCCTCAAGGTTGCCATGGATGTTTACTGCATTTAATGCACTTTCTACTAAATTAAAGGAGCACTCCACGATATTTTCTGTTGGTTAAATATTAATTTTTAAATGTAACTGTAGTGTTTTTAAGTACTTGAACATAATTACAATGTGCACTTGAAATGTATTTATAGTTTCACAACTGTAAATGATTCCTTGGACTAAAGATAGATTTTTGTTGTACAATTAACCTACTGAGAACATGATTTGAATCAATTAATGCAAGTGAGTGTAATTAATTGATGATAAGTGATGGGAAATTAGGAAAGTAATATGATTTACACAGTGTGTGAATGCAACATTTGGATCTCATCTGATCTGCCCATAGGTCAGGTTTTTTTTTTTTTTGTGAGGACATCTTTGAGAGAGATCACAGCTTCATCACACCATCCACTGGAACGGTTGTGTTAGATCATCCAGACGTCAGGACCAGAGATTGCTAGATCCGGAGATCTCCAGATTCCCAGCGTGAGCTGGGTGGCGAGCCACATTGAACTACTGGTGAAGGATTTCCTGAACTCTTCCCCCTATAGAGCTCCGGGAGATGACGTCACACAATCCCGGCATGCAACAGTCGAAATCAAAACACCGCCATATTGGCAGGAAGGCACGCTGTTTAAACTACTGCCAGCTAACTCCTAAACGTTCTTCAGCGTCGACATCAGAGAGTTCCACCATATGGTGGACAGTTGTTGCGCCCCGGGATGCCAGAACAGCCGAGGACGAGCAAAGGGGAGAGCATTTTATCGGATTCCCAAAGATCCTGAAAGACGACAAAGGTGGATCACTGCCATAAAACGCGCAAGAAGCGAGCAGAAGAAAACGGAGCGGTGGGAACCCACAGGCAACGGATTCCGCTTATGTAGCGACCACTTTGTATCAGGTACAGAATCCGTTTCCTAAGCTTTATATCTGATCGCGTAATTTCTCTTACCCCTCAAGGCTTTTATACGCTGTTCCGCTTCAGTTGCGCTTCAGTGTCCCGCCCGCGGTACACTTTGAGATCTGCATAAGCAATTTGCTAAATGTCTGAAACACGATTATACAAACACTATACGCCGATGGAAAGCTTAGATTCTCATGAATCCGCCGGTGTAAACCACTTTCAGATGCGATTACCACAGCGGGTAATATAAACACATTTGTCCAACAAACAACGAATATCCATCCATCTGTTCTCTATACACGGCTTCAACGTACACAGCGCGACTCACATTTCCGGGTTCATTATTACACACAGACGAAAATATTCCACAAAAAACGGCCATAATCCGACCTTGGACATCCAGACGACACAAGCCTGTAAAATATTTTTTCCAAAACATGTCTTGAAGTCGGCATATTATCCACGAATAGGTCGTTTTCGAGGAAATGCACCTCGCCATGCGTCCAATATTCCCTGTATTTCTCGTCATATTTTTATTTACAAATAGAATATTAGCGATTTTTTGTACTGAAAATGGCTGGAATTGACTGCAGCTTAAAGGGTTAAGAGATTCACCGGAGTAGGATGAAGGAAAATTTATTAGGTAATTGTAGATGTCAGGGTACCGCAGGTCCAGTAAAAGGTCCGCTCCGACCGTCTCAAGATTCTTAAATAAGATACCGGGGGCATGATATGGATCGGATAATGTTTAGTTTGTCCAGTTTGTTTGTATATTTTATAATATCGTCTGATTTAAAATGAAAAGTAAAATCAGACGGCGTAAATTTTCTACCAGCGCCACTCATTTTGAAGCGGAGTTTCTGCCAACATGGCGGCGTAAACAAACGGAGTCACGTGACGTCCGGAGCTCTATTCTCACGGATTGTGTGGTCGGACAAAAAGAAAAAAAAAAGGCCCCAATATTAACTTTGAGAATAGAGGGTTTTGATTTTGCTGGCATTTATTATTTTAGTTTGTTATTTTTCCTTGAATGTTTTATATTACTGTTGTATAATTTTTATTGTGTGTTTAATTCTAAATAATAAGTGTTCACTAAACTTAAATCCATTGTTGTTTGTGTCTCTTGGGTACTTAAACTCATAGGGCTCTTCCAAGTTTATGTCTTCTGTTATTGGTCCAGTTATTATCATTAATTATTACTTACCTGTGCTCTGTTATTACATAGTAACAAGGGTTACATGATGATACTCTGCTGAGAGTTATGAGACCTAGGCAGCTGTGTAGTTTCATCAGCCAAGAGAATCTCACTCACAGTCTCCTAACAATCAGCAGACAGAAATGGAGAACTTTTCTGTGTCAGATCAGAGCACAGATTCTGCACATTGGGGTGATGAAGCTACATCAGCTGAGCAGTCAGGGTTAAGATATGAGAAGAGGTCCAGTAGTGGGAAGTTGAGAATAAAGGTAAGAATTACTGAACTCTCTGTGTTTCTATTTAAGATTTGGGAAACAGCGCTGAAATGAAAAAGAGATGAAGTTCTGCTGTTTTAAGGTCTTCAAGACTAGATGGCAAGAACACACATCACCTAAATCACCAAAGCAGAAGAACAGGCAAAGCTCCAAGAAGTTGGATGTGAGTATTTATTATGAGCAAAGATGTTGTAGATTTCAAATTGTGAATCATTGCATTTTATTCACCACTTCAACCACTGGTTTTCAAGGAGGAGCAGTTTCCAAAGTGGCTGGTGGATTTGATGGTCAATATCGAAGAGGCAACACCCCATGAACTGGTTATTGAGTAACACTCATCATCACATTTTGATCAGGACAAATGATGTAATTGGTGAATGCTGAATATAGAACAAAGTTGGCACGGCTAACATGAACTATTTCAGGTTGGCACTGCCAGAGAGTAAAGTTCATGTGCATGTTCTTGTTAACCACGCCCAACGGGTACGTCGGCGGGGTTATTGCATTCGGTGTGGTATCTGGCTGGGTAAGTATGTATGTATGTATGTATGTATGTGGCTATGTCCGGTCCGATATCTCTGCAACCGCTGAAGTCAGGATAATCAAACTTTGCACTGAAGATCAGTCTAAGGTCCCCTGCTCAGTTGTGGAGTTACAGGTCAGCAGATCAAGTAGGGAGGGAGATACGTACGATGATCAAAATTGTTACATATTGCATCAGTTGTATAGAGAGGACAGGGTTTTCGCCAGCAGAGGGCGTGGTTCTGCCTTCTACTGAGGGCTCATCTAGTTTTTTTCTGCAGTTACAAGTAAATAAGCAAAACGTACCAGAAAAGTAAAGTAGGCCAGGCTGGTGGTGGTTGAAAAAATAACTGCCTGGTGAAAACATTTGTTCCATAATTCTGAGTATAATATTTTTAGTTGATAGGTTTTGTGTAATATTGGCGTTTATCCTTGCTTCAGCCACAGTAGTCCTGGAGCAGCTGTTGTTACATGAACCCATTTACCTCTTTCTAAGTTGGTGTTCCTGGTCTGAATGTTCATGTAGAATGCTGTTGGAGAGGCCAAAGCTCTCTCCAAGTGTAATGTTTTATTGAAACAATAGAGATCACATCTACCCTGTTGCTTGAAATTAATTGAAAGAGGTCATCTATGCAGGGAGCAACACATCCTTAACATTTCATATGTCTGACTTGATAAGGATTTTATTTCAATCACATTTATCTTGAAAGTATCAAAGTATTCATTATGCAGGGAAATGTGCCCTGTGATTGTTTTGTTATAAAGTAGGACTGGTACAAAATGTCTTATTTACGCACAATGTATGTAGTGTTTTAATGCCATTATTGGTCACAATAGAGCTGTAACTACAACATTAAAACTACTAACAGGATTAACAGTGATTGTCTTATTACCCTGGCACCTGCAGAGATGTGGAATGTCCTAGGCACCACAAGTGAACAAATGGAAACTGATATTGGAAGGAGGAAGAACAGGGTGAGAGTGAGGATCTAAGTGACTTTGAGAAGGATTGAACTGTAATATCTCGATGTCTTTGTCAGAGAATTTTCAAAACAGCAGGACTTGCAAAGTGTTGGCAGAACCTACCACAAGAGGTCCAAAAGGGTCAACCTCTGAACTCGCTACAGGGTCACGGGTGCCTAAGCTCTCTGCAGCATGTTGGGAGGGAAGACTGGCCCCTGTGACCTAATTTGACATGTTTGCTATGATAAAAGGGTGCATTGCTGCATTTAAGTCTGCATGACCGGTCAGAGTGTCCATGCTGACCCCTGCTCACCACTGAAAACACCGACAGTGAGCTCATGAGTGTCACAATGTAACCATGGACCAATGGAAGACAGTAGCTGGGTCTGATAAAAACCTTCTTCTTGTGGATAACTAGGTGCATTTGTTTCACTCATCTGGGGAAGAGATGGCAGAAGGACACTACAACACAGTATGGGAAGATGGTAGGCTTTCTGTGGTAGTGTGATGATCTGGTCTTCACATGGATGATACTTTGACCCATACCACCTACCTAAATATCGTTACAGACCACACATTCCTCTTCATGGCAACTTTATTCCTTTCTGGATTCTTTTAGCAGGATAATACTCACTGCCATACTGCAAATATTGTTCAGGAATGCTTAAGGAACATGAAGACTTCCAGGTGTTGATTTGGCTTCCAAAGTCCGCAGACTGCAATCTGATTGAGCATCGGTGGGATGTGCTGGAAAAACAAGTTCAATCCATAGAGCCCCACCTCGGAATTTAGAGAACTTAAAGGATCTGCTGCTAACATCTTGGTACCTTTACCACAGGACCCCTTCAGAACAAGGGCGGATCCAGATTAATTTTAGTGGGGGGAGACAAGTTGGTACAACAGATATTTTGGGGGGGTCATCGAAAAGTTGTCAGAAAATATGAAAGCTGCTACCGACCTCTCGCTATTACAAAGCATTTTTCATGGGGTTTTTTGCTCTTTAACCTAGTCGGAAAGCTGTATATGACCTTTTCATTTTGGATCATTAACATTCAAATGACTTGAGTTTCGCGAGTAAGGTTAGAGCAGAAAGGGAGCTGCCACTCGAACGCAGTTCTTCCACCGAGAGAGGACCTCTTTCTGTTGTTGCTACTACACGTAGTGCCCAAGTTTAGGTTTTAGGTTGAATATTCCTTTTAGCCAGCCCCTCAGGTCTCTTTAAGGATTTTGGATGGAATACTCAGTTAAACCAACATTTTAGGTGCATGTCCAGAGATTTCTGGTGGAATGTTCCTTTAAGGTGGATGTGTGAGGACCTTGTAGGTGGAATACTTCCTGAAACCAACTTTCAAAGTCAACATTCAAATACTTAAGGTGGAATATTCCTTTAAACAAACCTAAATGTCATGTTTTGATCATCATGAAGTGAGAAACCTCACTCCAGACTCCTCATAATGATGTTTGAGATTTATGCTGCTGTTATTTGTTTAGTCCATACTAAATGACAGAAATCCACAACTGTTATTTTATTGCGGGACTCGGTATTAAATATCGAAACAATCCATGTGACTCTAAAAACTCAACAGCTTTACAAACTCTAAGATTAAACTCTCCACAAGGATCCAAAATAAGTTTGATTTCTACATGAGAGTTTTAATTATTGTTCATCTACTTCCTGAAAAGTTTGGTCAATAAAAAGACAAAAACTAATATTTTCAGCTGAACTAAAGACAGACTTTGTGATTTTTCTGCTCACATGTTGTGTTGTTGTAAAGTTACTCTTTCAAATAAATAGCCTCCTAACATCCTGGAAACCAGCGTTTGTCCTGTTTTCGTGTTGCTCCTGGGCGACCCTTGGCAGCCGGGTCGTAATATTTTTTGAGCAACACACCATACTAGGGATGGTTCGATTCGATCCACTGGATCGATATCGAGTTCGATCCAGGCCAAAATGACTGGATCGAGCATCGGAGTTTTACATTAGAACTCGTTCGATCCGATCCATAAGCCCAGATCTCTTTTCCTCATCTTCATTTTTCACGACATGCCATAACACAGACGAGCTGTTGCCATGTGCCCGTGTGTTCGTCACATGAGCAGAGAGTGAACAGAAGCTGGCTGCAGAGCTGTGGTCATGTCTGCCATATATGCGAACGGAGGAGAAACGTAAAATAGCTGAGTGCAACGTTTGCAAAATGAGTCTCAAGGGGTGGCAGCAAAACCGGACATTTTAACACAACGAACTTAATAAAGCATCTGAAGAAGCATCATGGAAAGCAGTACGGAGACTTTTTACAGGCGAGTGCAAAAAAACAATGAACCGCGGCAGCCATCGTAGCAGGAAGCACTACAGAAGAGTACAAAACTCGCTCCAACGCCAAAATATAACAGAGAAAATTGTCGAGTTCATTTTTCTGGATGACCAACCACCTTGTGTAGTGGAAAATGTGGATTGTTTTAGTATTTTTCGACCCCCGGAAAAATCAGACTCCCCCTTTGCGTGAACGCATGGGGGAGTCTAATTTTATTTTATGTTAATTCATAAAATTATTTATTGCAGCCTTGCAATGCCATTGAGGTATAATGTGACTTTTCTGTTTATACACAGGGGTTATTTAGTTTAATTGAAATATGTGCACCAAGTTGCAGTTTTATTTCAAACATTTGAATGGTGCAGCTGGGTCTGTTGTGTTTACAAACGCTGTTAAAAGCGATGTGAGCTTTAAGTTTTAATAAAGCCACAGCAGTTACACATAACTTGTTGTCACATGTTTTCCTTCTTTCTTTCGGGGACCAGAACAGGTGTTGTACAATGAACGTGGTGTTTTTAGATGTCAGTATCAAGCAAATTCCATCCATGTATTATTAACAACTTTTAGAATGACAAAAAGAATCATATCGGTATCGGATCGGTATCGCCCGATCCTCAAGGCTGCAGTATCGATATCGGTATCGGATGTGAAAAAGTGGTATCGAGCCATCCCGACACCATACTATGATGTTCTTACAGTGATGATTCTACTATGAAACCAGTTTGACATGTTCAGGCTTTCTTTGTATGAAAATTCTTAGATTTCAGGTATCAGATGGTGGTTTTCAACTTTCTTTGTTAACTTTCTGCTTCAACTTTAAAAATGACTATGTAGGTTCTCATTCATCCAGGTCATGGTTATCCAAAGTTGTTTAAATCAATCCACTGGACTTTAAGAAAGTTCCTTGGAGACGTTTCACCTCTCATCCAAGAGGCTTCTTCAGTTCTGGTGGTGGTTGGTGTTGCCTCAGCTTTTAAACCTCTGTGAGGTGTGTTCAGGGCTATTATTCCAACGACCAATACCAAGACACGTCTGACTACTCAACGATGGTCGTTGTGAGTATCAATGAGTACGTTTATATGCAGTCAATATTCGGGTTAAGGTCAATATTCTGGTTTCTGAAACATTTGGAATAACCCGTTTACATGGATAAACAGACAGAGTTACTCCTGTTTACATGGAGCGTAATCAATTGGGATATTCCCATCCAAACCGGGACGCGCAGACAACGTCATGACGCAAATTGCGTCATTTCCGTTTCTTCTTCCTGTACCCAAAGACAAAAACAACAGCAGCAGCATCGGCAACGTGGTGGAAAATTAACTGTCTGGGGCTGATAGCAGTCGCCTTTGTTTGCGCTTTGGTGTTCGTGTTGACCCAGCAGCAGTACCTCACACTATTGGGCCTCACAGTTTTAATTAATAGAAGGAGAGATCGTGAAGAAGAAATATTAAATGCAGCCGGAACTGTGTCGTGCTTATCCACGCTACCCGTTTCCACCAGCAGTACGTTTCCTCTTCGCTCCAAAAGTGTGTGCTGCCGCGTGCGGGTTTCGCCATTTCTGTTTACCTCTTTGCCGTACTCAAAAGACCAAGATTCCTTTCGGTTGAAACATGCGCAGAACGCAAATGAATGTTCCTTTCAATGGGGATATCAGGATGCGCGTTTATATGATGAGATATTCGGGTTAGAAAAGGAGTAACCCAGGGGTCTTATTCGGGTTTTTAAAAACCGAAATATGAGCATATTCCGGTTTTTGCGGGTGTTTACATGGCCGTACACAACCGGGTTATTGCCAATATTCCGGTTAAGAAAGGGTTTTTACTGCATATAAATCCAGTCCTGACTGAAAGTCAGAAGCGCAACCTGGTGTATACAGTTAAATGCAGCGAGGAATGCTCAGATCTCTACACAGGGGAAACCAAGCAGCCACTGAACAAGCGCATGGCTCAACACAGGAGAGCCAGTCCCTCGGGACAGGATTCGGCAGTCTTCCTTCACCTTAAAGGGGAACTTTGTTTTTTTTCAACCTGGGGTCTGTTTTCATTTGTCATTTCATACATGTGAGTGATGGAGAAATGAATTTTCGACATAGCTCCAGTATTTAGCCAGGCAGGCAGCTTAGCAGCTCAGCTAGCGAAAAGTATGGGGCAACTTGCCCCCCCGCGTCAAAGTCCGCCCTAACGGGCTTTTTTCCCCCACACTGACCAGCTCGGATAGTCTCAACGAGTGTCCCACAACATACTAGAGATGAGAAGTGAATGAAAACCTCCACATTATTTGGCGATCGCTATTTGTTGTGGTCTGTATCCAAATCTCAGGATGCTAGAAAGCAAATCTTGTTCCGAAATTGCGCGATAGCTTGCGCCAACACTGGAGGTTTTCGTGTTGTATTGGAGTTGTGGGGGGCCGGGACATGAGCGCGCGTTCTGCTCTCTCGGCTTCTTGTAGTGCCTCGCTGAGTGTTTGCTTTCCGCACAGCAGCGGCGGCAGCGGCGCCGGGCGGCTCCCCACTCTCGGCTGGTGCTGGTCGGCGGCTGGCTGCCGGCGGCTGGGGAGATGCTCCGGCGGCTGGCTGCCGGCGGCTGGGGAGATGCTCCGGCAGCCGGCCGCCGAGGCACTACGAGAAGCCGAGAGAGCGGAACGTGCACTCACGTCCCGACCCCCACGACTTCCGCGTTCAAGCCTCACGTCAGGATGGCTGAGTGCGGGCACGGGGAAGAAGAGGAGCAAAAGACCGAGCCGCCTACGTCGGCGCCGCTCTCCAGATGGCTGCTACCGGTGCCATGAGCCTAGTCACTTCGCACAAGACTGCCCGGCGCCCGCACCGAGAAGCCGAGCTCCGGGAAACGAGAGAAGAGTGGCGCTGTGAGGGAACCGCCACTCCAGAACCCCCTGGCTGGCTGCCGGTGGCTGGGGAAATGCTCCGGCAGCTGGGGAGATGCTCCGGCGGCCGGCTGCCGGAGTATCTCTCCTGGTAGCAGCTGCTGCCTGTGGCGGCCCACCGTTTCGTTAAGGGGCGGCGGGCCGGCAGCCGGCTGCCGGAGCATCTCTCCTGCTAGTGGCTGCTGCCTGTGGTAGCCCACCGTTTTGTCAAGGGCGGTGGGTTCTTGGTGTGGTGGAGCTGTCGGGGATTACGGGTGCGAACTCTCCGCTGGCCAGCTCTTTTCCTCTTGGGTTTGCTCCCAAGAGGCGGCTCAGTCCCTCGGTGACAGCTTGTTGGAGCTCCCTCAGTTCTTCCTCCAACTGCAGTCGGGCGAGCGCCATCCCACTTCTGACACCAATGTAGCACTGAGCGCTTCCTCTCCCAGAGAGGGGAGGGGGAGTGGGCGCGGACAGATGCATTCATTTCCATACCTGGAAGCAGGCCCAGAAACAGCCTGTTCTGAGGAGAGCTGGTGAGAGTGAATTTTTCGACCACTGAAACTCTGAACAAAGGATGATTTTGGGGCGAACAAACTTAGATACTATGTTTTTGGGCTTCTGAGACCTATAAGACGTGACTGAAAAATAGCATAATATGGGACCTTTAATGAACCACATTCCAGGAACACAACACACTTCAGCTGCTGGCAGGAAACAACACAAACATCGTTAGCTTGATGCTACATTTAGCTGCTAATCAGGACTGGTCAGCTAGCTCGGTTAGCATCGCTAATTCACTTCCTCTAATAAAATCGCTGGGTTCTGTTCGCTGGGAACTGCAGCCATAGATATATATCTATGTACTGATTCATATCTATGCACACTAGTCTGGTCTGATGCAGTCTCAATGATGACGTTTCACGAGTACGTGAGAACGCAAGTATGGACATTTACGTACTGAGAAATGGCCACAGTCTTCTTACCGCAAAGGTACAAAGCTGCTTGTGTTTTCCTCCGGCATCAGGAAACGTCTTCAAAGCTTCTTCTAATCTAAACGAAATACAATCAAAAGCTCAAACTAACATCATTGATGCATTCAGGTGCAGTCGGACAATGAAGTTACGTTCAGGAGCGTTGGAAATCGGAGTATCAGTAACGCAAATTTCCAACAAAAATTTTAGGGGGGCACACGGGGTGGCCAATCAGATCACCGGAGGGGGCCACAGCCCCCCCCATGGAAGATCCGTCACTGCTTCAGAAGTCTGTGGAGTTCACGCTTTGATGGGTCAAAGCTGCTTCGGTAGCAGTTATAATTTTGTGGCCTTACTGTATACTGCTGGCAGCTGAGAGTTTATATTTACCTTTGACAATTCTTGATAGTTTTTGAGTTCATTCTGCAAAGTACTGTAACTGCGTGTGTCAAATAAATGTTGTCAGAGTACAATATTTGCTGTTGGAAAGTACAAGCAAAATAGTAGACACTGGAAGTATTCAGGTAGAGTACCTTTAAGTTTACCAGTTCAAAATCAGTCACTGCCTCATGATCAAATGCATATATAAATATTTCTCATTATGTTTCTCATCATGCTGTAACCCCAGATCCTCATTCAATATCTTCAATTTCATCATCTAATCCACATCCACATGTTTGGGTTTATGGGAACTTAAGTTGTAAAATGTACTTACATAAGTAATCCTGATCACTTTTTTGGTCTTTTGAGCTACTGGGGTTATGTTTAAGCTATCAGTTCTTGCTGAAAAAACAAATATCTCCCCAAAATGAAAAGCTTAAGGTCATGTCATGTACAAACATGAGTGGTGCTGGTGTGTATATCACACATTAAGTCACTGAATCTCTTTGCCATAGACAGTTATTACAAATACTACACCAAGGAACCAACCAATTGTTACCATTTTCCTTCAGACAAACATGTTTGGATTCAAGCTGAGAAAGCCATAATGTTAGGGTTATGCAACGCTAAAGGGGAATGATCTTGTTTATCTGTCTGCCTGATAAGAGGAACCTTCACCAACAAGACTAAAGGGACAAATAGGTTTTTAGTGTCAAAACAGTGTCAGCGTACAATCTGTCAGCATTACTTCACCAGATAAATGGTTAATAACTGCCAAAGCAGACTTTTACACTGACCAGTAGTTATCTGATGGCCTGTGAGATTATGATTATCTAAGGAACATTAGATAAGCCAAGGATTATCTAAAATTCCTTATTTTGGATGTTATTCATTATTCACTACTTCACTGAAAATGTTCTTCAAATAGCAGCACTCACGTAGCCTCAAAGGTAAAGGCAAAGATCAGTAATTTTGTCACCCAAAAACAGGGTTGTTTTGATGTACAATCACTTTATGTTCCAACGTCAATATTGACGACAGACCTTGTGAACCTGGATCTACGTCAAGCAGGGTCATCCACCGTTTACAGCAGCTTTGTCAAAAATATTTTATTTCTGTGGTCACTGTGTCAATCATTAACCCCTCTGGAGGCCAGATTCCAATATAAATACTGCTGCTTCAGAGAAATATCTTTAGAAGAAAAACTACACACAAAGCAGTTTGACGAGACAATAAGGATCAGGAGACTGGAGATGCTTGGATTGTATAAGAAGCTGACATTCGTGGTAGCAGCGGCTCTGGCTGTCTTAGCCGTGGTGAGGACGTCCCCGGTGGTGGGGCCCGAGCCCATCCGCTGTGCCCCCTGTACGCAGCAGAAGCTCAACGAGTGTCCTGCCGTCCCAGCAGACTGCAAGCAGGTGATGAGGGAGCCTGGCTGTGGCTGCTGCATGGCCTGTGCTCTGGAGAAAGGGGCTTCCTGTGGGGTTCACACGGCCCACTGTGGTGAGGGTCTCCGCTGCACTCCGAGGCCCGGAGAGGCCAGACCACTCCACGCTCTGACCAGGGGACAGGGAGTCTGCACTGAGGACCTGGGCCAAGGTAACCTCAGTGTGCCTTTTTCATAAGTGTTCATTTGTTCTTTTTAGGATTTCAAAATGGCAATTCAGAAGAATGGCAATTGTGTAACTTCAAGTATCATTTACAACATTAAAAAGTCTAAAATGTTTTCGACTTTCTCCACAGAGGAAGCTGATGGAGTCCCTGACCATGGCTCCCTGCACTACCTTCTGGGGCTTAATCTTCCTTCGGACCACCAAGATGCTTCTGAGGCCCACGAGAGTATTAAGGCCAAGGTCAATGCCATCCGCAACAAACTGGTACAACAGGTGAGAAAAAGCATCGATGTGATTAATAAAAATGATTCAAAGCTATGTGTCACTCTTTCCACAAGAGGGAGCACTTGGCTCTGAGGGAGGAAACAGAAATGACCTGAAATGTTGTGAAGATGCACTGCCATTGAGGTGTATTTGTTTAAATGCAGGTGTCGATGTCATTGTTCTCGTTTCTTTTTGGTACAGGGTCCCTGTCACATTGAACTGCACGGAGCGTTGGACATGATAGCCAACTCTCAGCAGAAATTAGGAGAGAAGTTCACAACTTTCTACCTCCCCAACTGTGATAAGCACGGCTTCTACAAGGCCAAACAGGTGAGAATCTTACGAATCACGAAATAAAACTCCTGACAGAGGTTTTCCCCTAAATTACCGAGTGATTTATTTGTTGCCATCGCTGTTTCTGTTTCAGTGTGAGTCATCTCTGGTTGGACCGCCTGCCCGCTGCTGGTGTGTCTCTTCATGGAATGGGAAGAAGCTCCCAGGATCGGGTGACCTGCTCGGTGACTCAGAGTGTCATCAAGAAGTCACCCACTGAACGATGAACTCTGCTGTCACTCATAAACACACTTTCACACCCAAACAACCAATGGGTGTTTTGTAACTTATCAGGTGAATGTATAGATCTATTCTCCTGATGAACTGACTTGCATTTGCAAAAAACACTGCAAGTCAAATCTTATTTCAGAGAGGGAAATTTCCTCTCATTTTATTTACATGATGTATGTATCACAAACTTATTTATTCACCACTTGTATATTCTTACTGGCATTAACCATTTGTCATATTTAGATGTTTTATATGTTTGCCTTTTTTTCCAATTGTAAATAGGGCAACACTGTATACATTTGTGTTTCGGGCTAAATAACTCCATTGCTCAAAACCACAGGTCCACAACTCTGCCAAGCCCATTTCAGAGTTTTCGTTTTCTTTTTTAAATAATTCATTCAGAACTAGAGCTGTGCACGGTACGCAACAACACAGCCGCTCATTCATCCAACCTGTTGACATTGTCTCAATGTATCTCCTTTGGCGTTTCCTCAATGGGTATTGGGGGAAATACTTAAACGGCCACAAATATGCAAACAGTGGCTGAGCACAAACATATCAGGGCTCATCCAAGCCACTGTGAGGTTTGGGATGGGTTGTTCGGCATCTGTCTACCTCTGCTAAGTCTCTGCAGGTCCACAGGTTGAGCGGAGGATTTCTGAGGGCTTATCTCAGCTACACTTCTCACACATTATCTCTCATTTTTCCTTTGTTGACCTATTCTTGCGTCTGTTCTAATATTTATTATATTTTACTCATGTTTATGCTTGTGTTTGCTGGAATGTTTTGTGCGTGCCATTTGCCTGGAGTGCTGCCGTTCCTTTATTGGTTTTATTAAACAAGTGTATATATTCCAATTCTGTGAATGTGCATTTAATATATTATTTCATCACGGTGGCGTCCTGGTTTAATGTCTATGCAATAGAGAACGAAACACCCGAAAAATTTTATACTGCCTTTATTAAGTAAAAATAGACCTCTGAGGGTTGCATTGTACATGCAAACAGCATATTTATTTAAAACCGAGACAAGTGTTGAAAAATATCACTGGCTACACAGATCAGAGATAACGGTTACAGGCCTTTATCTCTAATATTCAGCTTATGCAAAGTGACAACAAAATAGTACAAACCACAGTACAGAGTAGAAGAAATGTCCCCATTTTCTGTGGTCTGAGATCCAGCATACAAAAAAAAAAAAAAAATTTATATGCACTGTAGAGTTTGAGCTGCACAGTCACATCCAACTCCCTGAGGAGGAGGAAGCAACCGGAATAAAGTTCATACAAATATGAATCCATAGCAAGGCACTGCATGCTTACTCTGAAGGACACGTTCATACCCACACTCAATGTCTTTATAACAAAATCACAAGCATACAAATAAAGATTACACGTCACAAGCACGTACGCATATGCAATGCCATCTAATTGTGCGTAAATGAGGAGCGATCGCATCACTGTTTGTGACGTTGTCTCTGCGTTTTCGAATTAGAAAAAGGCCTCGGAGATGAATTCTTTTATCATCTCCCCAGAAGCCGTCCAGGTCAAGTCAGAGACAAAACAGCTTATGAAGAATCCATCCATCAATCACATAAAGGTACAGAATGTACAAGCATTCCTCCTCTTGGTACTCTTCCTCTGTTCCCCTTTGCTCTGCCTCAGAAAAAAGGTCCCACAGGCAACAGATAGAAATAGCAAAACATCCATATATCGGGCTGAGCCATCTCTTGACCTCTCTTCCAATATCCTCAGTGTCTCTCCATTTGTTTACAATTCTTCTTGCACACTCCCAACCCCCCCTCCCCCGTCCCGCTTCGCTCCTATTGGCTCTCGGAGTTGTAGTACTGGGCGTCTCCTCGCTCCTTCCCATCAAAACCTGGCAAAGGCTGCCCGTATTTGTCCACACACCAACAGAAGCCTCGCTTTCTGCCTTTGGATGGACGGCACTGAAAGTGAGCGAAGGAACAAGGTGAAGGGAGGGAAAGACAAACGGGGGAGTGTGGGACAGCTAGGTGCACAAATCCAGATGAATATGGAGCATTATGGGTAACGAGCCACTTTAGTCAATGAAGTAGAACGGCATAGTTAAGAGGCATTAATGGTCAGATTGTGCTGAGTCGACACAGCCTTGGCTATCCAACACGCTGTGGTATTTTGAGCTGCTTTTATGGCCTACCTCCTGTTACACACGCATATAGAGACCTTTAAGGTAAACAGAAACCTGGTAAAATATTTGCTTAGACCCGTTTGTGAACAACTGTGAACCAAGATCTATTTCAGTAGCTGGTGGCCAGTACGAATCATCTGTTGCTGATTATACCCCACAGCTCCAAATTATGGGTACTACAAATGACTTACAGAGTCTGTGGAGCTACCCAAGGGCTGTTATTTTACTGCCAATTTTACTAAAGGTCAACCTCCACTCTAGTAAAACATGCAGCCATTCATTTCAAGGGCTGCAGCAACTGTACTGCTGCTCCACAGGGCTGATCAGCAGGGAAGACGTCCTGATTTAGTTCAATATTTCAACGGGAGGTCAACTGAGAGGCATATCTGAGCTAAAGTAGGGTACTTTTATGTGATCGGTTTAAAAACAACACATTTTATCATCAAGATCCCAAAGTATGTCATTTTTGAATTCTTAATTTTAGCTGCAAGACAAAAGTATCCCAAATTGTATAATAGAAAAACTATTACAGCAATCAAAATCTTAAGCACAATTTACAGACAAAAAGTGCGACTGCTTTAAGTGTGAAATCTTTACTGGGTGGTTCTTTCCTGTAGGAGGCATTTATTGTGCATAAGTGCAGAAAAAAAAAAAAAAAAAAGTCGTTTTTGCTTGAAATCATGCAACTGTCCGACACAAAATGACTGCCACTCCTTCAGCGTCTGAGGGCTCGGTACACTAGGCCCATTTTTATATAAACAAAGACAATGAGCCTGGCGTTCAGGCTGGTTATGAGATGATTGCAGGTCAAGGAGAACACTTCCATTAAGCAGGAAGGACTGCTATGTAATAAGAAAAGCTGCCTCAGTGATGCAGTGGCGCGGGAGCCCTAAGTGCCTCCATATGAATGCGTCAGAACCACTCATTTATTACAACCCGATCGTGGGTGAACCATGCGAGCGTGGGGATGGCTGCAACTCTATTTCTGTGTCTGCCTCTCAAAAGTCCAGCAATTATGGGGCGAGCACATGGGGTGCCGGTGGCCACCTTGACGTCTGTCTCCCTGGGAGGGTTCCCGTTAAACGGCCATCGTCCCAGCCGTCAACCCCGCTGGGGTTTGGCCCCTGTGGTCCCCGTTTCCAGAGCCAGTGGCTAGGGTCTACCTCACTGGTCTGGTGGTGCAATGATGAGGCTCTAATAACTATCAATGAATGCAGGAGGACAGCAACAAATCTGTAATTGAGCTGCAGGAGACCTAAAGTTTGAGTCACTAGACTTCAGCGTTTAATCATATTAATGCCATCAGTAAAAAAGCAAATGCTGATTCATTTTAACAGCATTTCAAAGCTTTAACCAACTTTGTATCATACAGAACATTAGAAACTTAAAATCAAATAATAGCCGTTTTTTTTTGTTTTTACCTGCTTTTTCTTATAGAAGCCCTTCTTGTCACAGTTTGGAATGCGGAAACCTCTGGGGTTGAGGATGTTGGTGATTTTGAGGTTGCTGAGGATGCTCTCAATCTCTCTTCGGCAGGGGCCCTACAAATGAAGGGACACACAATCAGTTATCTGTTCTTTCTTTGACTAAGTGCAACTCTGTAGCTTCAACTGAAAGAAACACAAACGCAGCTCATGCTGACGAAGTGAGCCATTTCACGTAGCCGTGTGATTTTGACATTAACAGTTTTGCGAATACACACTTTAACAACGCTGCATCACACACTGTTCCACTCTAATACCTGAACAATGGTGGCTGCGATATGAAAGAGGTGGCAGATGAGAAATTAATTCATCTGACTTGTAGAGGCTTAACAGTTTGCCAAAGCTGCTTAGAACTCTTACACATTACACAAAGGACGAGGGGATAAAGTGAATTCAAACAGCTCAAAGATGGAGCCAAAAAGGCTTGTCCTCAAGTCCAAGTGCACCAGTCCCTAATCAGAGCAGCCAGTCAAAACCCATTACTCCAGTGTGCTCACTTCTCTGGCCAAAGAGAAGATCAAAATAGCAGCAGGGCTTCCCAACAGGCACTCACATAGGCCAATCCATCATTCGCTGGCTCTCTGTACGCGGACGCCTTGTGGCTAAACAACCGCCTGACCCAGGTCAGCCGCAGGGCCATGGTGCCCGCTTGCTGCCATGCCATTCTCCTGCTCACGATCCCTGCCAACCGTCAGCACCGCTACCCAAAGCATTTCATCACCCGCAGGGAGAGAAAAACACCAAAACACAGAGGAAGAGGAGAAAAACATTCCTCCAGTGTGCTCTGAAGACAGAAAAATATTGGTTGTGGTACTTACATACTCAGGCTCCTGTTTGGTTTCTAGAGAGAAGTTTTGCTGGTCTGTGATGAGAGGGCCTGGGAGATCCTCTATTTTAAAGCTCTGGGTTCTCTTCTGCTGCTCCCGTCTGAGGACCTCGGACTTGGCAGAAGGGAAGAAGGGGTGAAGAGGAGGCCTCAGTGGTCCAGTGGGTCTGTGGGTGCTGAACGAGGTCTGAACACCTGAGCCGGTGGAATTCCTCTCCTCGTCCGGAGTCTCAGCATTCTCTGCTAAAGTTTGAGGAGAGAATGTCCATGCACAAAAGTTAACTCAAATAGTATTTATTTCCTGATATCTTCAGCAAAATATGGGTCAGCTTGAAGGTCATGGACTTTCAGTTTATCAGAAATATTTTCTTAAGTTACAGAAGAAGATTTACAGTTCAAACATCCACAAAGTGTCGGTTTCCTTTAAGAGTACAGGCCAAATAGTTACATTACTGCAAAGTAGGCCAGGATTCAAAATCACTCTAATGGAGAAAAAAATATACTTTTAGGTTTTGATAAGGATTTCACTGAGGTTCCGGTGTTCACTCTGAGGTACAAACTGGCACAGAATGGCATGACTCTTTTCCACAATCTAGATCCATCTACTACTTCCTATGCCATCTCTCATCCCGGTCTTCCGTAAATGTAAAGAATCCACTGGAGAAAATCGATCTGTGAGTGAGGCTTTCACCTGGATTTTTATCGTGCGTCTTGGAAAAAGCTTTACGCAACAGTTTAAACCCCAGCACTGACTGCTCATTAACATTAGAAACTTTCCAAGGATTCTCTTGCTTCTCATTAATCCATCTAAAACTCTATGCATAACTACTGGACGTCACTGTGTGTCCGGTGACTCCAAACAAGAGCGCACGAGTAGATACGGATTCAAGGTGCGCACAGAAGTGTTACCTGGCAATTCATTGACTGGAGGCGTCGGTCTGACGGTTTGTCGCTTGGTTGTAGCGTTTGCACAGATCCCCCGTCCCTCCAGCAGAGCCTGCAGAGGTTTGGTTTCACCGGGCTGATGTTGACATGTCAGCCCGGAGCCACATCTCCCGGTGTACACGCCGCACGGCTGCCCGAAGCTGAGCGCGCAGGTCATGCAGCAGCCGCAGCCCGGTTCTCGGACCTTCTCGGCGCAGTCTTTGGGTAAAGGTTTGCACGAAAGTCGCGCTCCAACGTCACACGGCTCGCATCTGATCACCGGTCCGCTCGCACCTGACCTCCGGCTGAACGATGCCAGGACAAAAGTCATACAAAGTGCGCGAAAACAGGAATCCATTGTGTCACACGAGAGCATATGAAGCGAGGAGGCGCGCACGGTCCTGCTGTGGTGACTTTTCACTGGGCAGCTTCTCTCTCATTCACATAAAGCCAACGGACAAAACATCTCAATATATAGACCCCAACGACTGTAGTCACACCCCCGAATAGCTTGTGGTGAACTGATGAAGTGCCTCCACTGCGTTGTTCCTTTTAAACATCAGGGCAGCACGCTGGGTTTGGCGCATGAGCAGGTCATTTACATAATGTGGCTCTTAAAATACACTTAAGAAAAATGAATATGCCAACATTTTTATCAGATTTTTTTCATCTTGGGGGATTCCAACCTACATTATCATAACATAACGAGGCTTCTAGACCCATACTCAAGAAAACCATCCTGCAACCAATTAGAAAAATCATAGAAATTAATTTAATGTGTATCAGGTGTCAGTCTGGAGACTCGACACAGATATCCAAGCATCTGCTATGCACATATCCATCCACAGGGGGCGCCAATAGTGTTCCAGTGTATCAGGCTTTACACAAATGTCACTGAATCAATTTAAGATTGGAGCTACACTACAATAAAAAAAGCAGTTTAATATCTGACAGTGAAGAACACTGTGGTTGGAACACTTTGCTGGGTTGGTTTAGATATTCAGAACTTTATGTCCAATGTGGCAGGAGGTTGTGTTTTCATGCATGTGTGCAAGACCTGCTCTGTGGCCCAAGAAGCTGCTGCACATGACCCGGCATGAACTGTATATGGCCAGAGTGCATAGATTGCAACCAGTAAATACATAAGATGATTATTTCAAACTTGCATACATTAATCTACAACAGCGCAGCCCCTCGGTAGGTGGCATAGTGAAGATTAGATACTAAATCAGTGGTGGGATGACACCCGAGGAACTTTACTCAGGTGCTGTTTTGTGATACATGTGTGCTCATTTTAGATTTGACCTCAAAATCGGACTGCACAGTAGAACTTTAAAGTGATAGCTGCTACTTATTTTGCCAAATAACGCCTTACATACAAAAGAAATGATTATCTTTTAAAATATGGTTCAATTCCATGGATGAAACATCAGTATGTGCTGCACCTTGATCATATTTAATAATCAAGTGCTGCTCAATCGTCAGTTTATGAATATAACTAATATTATAATGCATATTCTAAAAGTTGTTTAAACTTGTATATCTTGCCAATCCATTTTACTACTCCAATCACCATACAAACAACAGTATTTTGTGTTCTATTATATTTTATTGTAGTATATCAATATGTGCTAATGATGCAGGATTGAGTTTTGCAAATAGAGCACAGAAGCCAATTGAAAGTCAAAATGTAATTCAGTCACAGCATTAGTCGACACAGCCATTTTTGTTTATAATACGGAGAATTTTTAACAAACATAACTCAACTTTATGTCATGCGACAAATGCCCCTCATGTACCTGCTCCTCACACATAAAACGTTTGTCTCTGAACTTGTTTAGACGTGTGACATACTTGGGCCCGTTTTCTTCATTTGTCAGTGCTACAAAGCAGACCTTAAAAATAAGGACACATACCACACATATAAGAGAGAAAATTCCTGAGTAATTACATCTGAAGCATTTTTAGGTTCACTATTAATTGGTTACAGATGAGCAAGGGAACACACTGGCACAAAAAGTCAAAAAATTCCCCAACAGAATAACAGCAGCAGAGCTGAGGTGTACCGTTCCTTCTGTGCTTTTGAAATTTCTGGGAAGTCAATGTCAAATCTGTTGCCAGCAAGCCCTGGCGTACAGCCGTCTGTTAACAGACAGGTCTACAGCAGAGCAGCGCTCAGTGGAATGCCAAACATTTGTTTCATATGCTGAAAAAAAAGCTTGCTGATTTTCCTCCCTTTCCTCCACTCATAGTTCTTTGGAAGGGGGTCTCTCAGCCACCTGTGCATATTCAGCATAGCAGAGGCGAGCAGGAGTAATGTACTGAAGGAATGTCGTCCCGCAGAGCAGCCACTCAATAAAGAGGGAGTGTGAAGAATGTGCGTTTGCACACTCAGGATATTACTGTACATGTGTTTAACATAACCTGCTGTCAAAGGATACACTGGCCAACCGCAAGAGCTTGTCAAATCCTAATCCGGGGCAATTTTCCACTGTTTCAAGATGATTTGAGCAAATCAGACACAGTCACTTGAAGCTCTGAGAGTGGCCTGCACTGACTCCTGTAGCTAGACTGTAGCCTGTTGCACTGGGGCCCTGAGCTAAATATAAACTTCAATGCCTGCTTCTGGAAGTCACACATATTCTCAGTTTCATTTTTAAATCTTATTAAAACCAGGATTGTTTTCCTGCATAGTTGTGAGTTGTTACTTTTGTCGTGCTGCTTTTAGGATTATGTCTATTCTTATTTTTCACATTGTAACACAGCAAGGTCAATGCTTTAAGAGGAATGAAAGGTATTTGATCATGTCCTTCACAGTTTTTAAAAATATTATTTTAAAAGCTCAACAGGAACATGTAATTTGCATGTGGTTTTGAGTTGGATAAGCTGTCTATTTAACCAAATTTGTGGTGTTTCTTCAACAAATGAATGACCTACTTCACTTGAGCAAATGTGGAGCAGAGCCAATAGTATAGTTTGCATTATTAATATTTTATTAGCTCATTTAAATTAACTTAGATGTATTGTTTTCATGCATGTCAGATCTAATAAGTCATCTGATAGCCTCCCCAGCATTGGCTCTGTTTTTGTTTGGGTGCAGTGCAGAGTTGGAGGGGATGGTGTTACTGTAGTGACGAGGAAAAGCACAAGAATCTGCGGCAAGTTCCAAAGCTCATAGATTGAAAAGCACATAGTTTAATCAGCTGGAGGTCTGCAGAACATGTCTGGGTTAACCAAGGAGAAGGGTGTACTTGTGTCTGTATGTGTGTGTGTGCGCCCCTCACTCTCAAACACCAGCCAACCCTTTCCCCATCCTAACTTGGAATTTGGGATGGCCGTGGGGGTCTGGTGTGTCTGCGCTTGTGGAGAGAGAGTGTGTGGGTGCACACTGTACGAAGGTGTGCTGGAGTACGAGAGGAATGAGGCTGCTGCAGATCACATGACAAGTCTGGTACGTTCAGTGTTATTCTTTTCCCCCAAAAGTCTCATGACCGTCTTTCATATAATTGCCCCTGTCTGAGAGCTTTTAGAGCACACTCTCATCACACATGAATTGGATGCAAAGGTCCCTATTGTGATTAATATGATTATCTTTTTCCTTTGATTCTGCTCTGACTGGCACCCAAAGAGCCTCAACAAGTATCTGATTATTAGATGTGGTTGGAGTGGTGAACAAAATAAAGAGCTGAGAGGCCAAAGGCCACCTTTCATCTAATTCCAGGGTTGGTTAATAATTTTTTTTTTGGAGTGGTCTGTTTGTGGAGCTGTCATGGTCCCCATTTCTGGAGGCTTGGCCCCTGAGGCAGTCCAAAGCTGTAATTAGGCCTGAGCAGAGTGGAGGACAGAGAGTGAGGAACTCTCAGCACTCAGTCTGACGGATTGCAGAGTGCTCGGAAGTGGGCTGAAAGTGGCGCCGCTCACTTTGGGCCCCGAATGCCCCCCTCACCAGACGGTAACACTTCCTTTGTCTCTGTCTCATTGACACATATCGGACATTTGGACATGTATTCATACATGTATGTACAGGGAATTTCCTCACATGTGTAAAATACCGATTCCCATTTTTCTCACTACACTTAATTCACTTTGTCACTGATTTCAACACTTGGAAAACATTGAAAGCCTGCTTTGATGTACACATACTGTCATTAAATGGTTTCAAACTGTGTACAAAGCACTTTTTCACTTATGCTTTACTTGCCGTTTTTTAATTCTGAGAAATGACTTAAATATAAACAAAAGAGACAACAATACATGTAATTTACTCTTGCTCCGTCACATATCATCCTTTTTTCCCACTGACACCGACGCACCATTACTCACTTGTAAACAAAGAAAAAAATTACAGTCAGTCGAGGAGGGAATATCTTTTACAGATGCAGGCCATAAAATGCTACGTTTATTTTATAAGTGATGGTGGTCTGCGGTTTGTTGCTGAAAGAGCGGGGGGACAAGACTGAAAATTATCACTGCTGGGTGTTGAGCAGTCAGCATAAAAGTTATAAATGTGTCTGACTGCTTCTAATGTAATGAGCACTTCTCTAGTCCAGTGATTCCCAACCAGGAGGGCTTGTACCCCCAAATTACTGCAGCAGATTTACAGGGGCTGCATAAAAGATGGTGGAGCAGTTCTTAGAAAGTAAAGAAAATTCGGATTAAAGAAGAAACAAATCATGTTTTCACAGAAGGAAAATAAATTTGCGCATAGTAGTGAGACTCACCATGTTTTGGATAAAATATGATTGCATCTACATCCACATTTATATAGTAAATAGTGCAGTGGAAAGGTATTTACCCCTCATCCTACTGATTGGACAACCTGCAGAGTCAGAGCTACACTTTTTTTTGTCAATTCCACAGAGAAAGACAGTATATCTTGACTTTCTGCTCCCTTTCATTCGGACGTTTGGAAACTTTTGTTTCTAATTTTAATAACTATGAATGCTGAGAGGTGTCTTTTTTCTTTTGTCACTGAATGAAATACAAACTAACTAAATTTTAAAAGCTTTTTTTAGTGACTTAACATCATTGTTTTCAAAGAGCTTTTATTTCAAAAACACCAGTGTACTGGAATCTAATAGAATGAACTTTTTTTACTGAGTTCATGTCAGTCATTTTCAAGGAGAAAAACACAGCTGTCCTCATGCGCACTGTCAGCAACGCAAAATACACGCCATTCCTAAAATAAAAATGACATTCAACGTCAGAAATGCAAGACATAACTTCACGATAAAATGCTGCAGTCCGAGCATGACCAGAACATGGTGCGGGGAGAAGCACAAATATAGCCAGTTTTGAGGCTGCAGAGGGAGAAAGTGGAAAGGAGGGGTATGTAAGGAAACAGATTCGAGGAGGCTGTCTTTGTTTTTCTCAGAGCTCCAGGATGGTTTGGCTGTGATGAATCTAGAGTATATCTCTATAATATAGTTTTGGACATCATCTGTGTTGTTTTTGTGGGCAAAAACGGAAAGCAGATCAAGACTGGCCCACATTTCCCATTGCTGCATATTTTAGGACATATAAATAAAACACACTTTTTTTTTCAAAATACATTAATTACATAACTAATATTGTTTTGAGAAGAAATAGGTTGGCATTTTGCTGTAATTTTTTTTGTCTCTTGCAGTAGTTTATTCTTGGGATCCCCAGGGACCCCATTCGGTGTCCTTGTGTGTTAAATATGTTGGTAGGATGAGGGTTAAAATTGGTTTAAATACGTGGTTTAGGGGTACTTGAGTACATCTGATAGAGCTGCGGTGGTATGTCAGGAACCGCAGTCCACCCAGGTCAGTTTTCACGGCTTTGTGCAAACCATTTTGTAAACAGAAAGTCACGCCGCAAAGCACTTGACCCCGTTGCTCGCTTTGTCCAGTTCAGAGATCTGCTGGGACCTCTTCAGAGCCACTCAGAGACACCAAGCACCCATGAGCTCTGTAAATTACCACCCTCCGGTCAATGGGTCACTTTTTAGTGCAGTCAGGAGAACACTCTTATTTACTCCAGTGCTGACACTAAGTTTTGATTCAAATAATCAAGTAAGGGTATCGGACATCACGCTGACCTGACCTGAAGTTCTACGTGGCTTGATATGAGCGGCCGCTGCTTGTCTCACGGCGTGTTTTCAGGTTCTGGTGTCTGAAAACCAAACAGGGGCCTCAAATTGTGCAGCCATATCCCAGAATGCACTTTCTATTTTTGTTCCCCAACTTTTGTTCTGCCTCAGAGGAAAGAGATGAGCCCTGCCCCTCTAATTAAGTGGCCATAAAAATGCTGCCGAGCTAGGGTGCTCAAGGAATGAGAATGAGTTCAGTCGGCCTGATAAACAGGGCCTTTTACCCCCTCATTATCTGCAAAATTAAACTTCAACAGGCTGGTGTAAATCTGCGAAGTTTGTTGAATAGATGGCATTTGTATGGACTGATACATTTTATGTGACAGGTTTAGTCAGTGTTTCTCAGGTCAGGAATGTCATCACAGTAGCAGTTATTACAGCTACAAAGGGCTGGAAAGTGAATTCTGCTTGAATAAGCAGTTTGTGTCAGTTTTTAGGAGCTCTTCGACACCACGAATCATCTTGGTAATAGTAAATATTAACACATATAAATCAATCTCGATAGGGAATTATTGTAGCATCGAGTTCAGCACACGTATCTTTTACATGCTCGCACACACTGTCATTACTTGTGTGAAATATTGTCTCTCCTGACAGGTTCCCCTGTAGTCTAATAACGTTGCCTGCTTTTCTGGACTTTCCCCGGCTTCTTTTATTTCAAGGCCACTCCGCACTAAATAACAGAGGAAGACGGGCTCTGGGCTCTCTGCAGTCGCCACACCTGGGCCTTCGCTTCCTTCCTGCCCTCCCCGGGAATTCTTCACTTTCACCACCTGCAGAGGGACAGTAGTGAGGAGGAGGAGGAGTGGGGAGGAAGGAGGTTCTACCCCCATTACACCTTTCCTCTCTCTTTGGCTAGCAATTTTATTCCCTTCTCGGTGCCATTAGAGCGACCTGTCCGGGCTTGTGTGGCGGTAAAATCCTCCTTTACTGCACCACACAAAATAGACAGCGGACAAAGGTGTCAGATATGTGCAGAAATACAGAGTCAGAACGGCACAGATGCACACTGCAGATTCACTTCATTAAAGGATGTGCTGATCCACATTAATGTGCAGCAATTAGCAGCCTTTTTGACATTTAAGCTACTGGACAAAAAAGAAAAAAAAAATGAACAGAGAATTAATCCACAACACAAAACCATTCAATGCAAGTTAGGAAGTTTTTTGTTACTAGTGTCCTCTGCTGGCTACAAACTGAACTGAAGATATTTATTTCTCTGCACAGTTACAGTAAAGACATGGGGTGTTGTGATCTTTCTATCTTTCACATATCCTCCTTTGCTTTGCGTGACAGTTGCTGCTGCTGCTGCTAGACTGTTTTTACAGCAGGAAAAGTGGTAAAAAATGTACCCAGAAGGCAGAAAAGCTTGCTATGGATGTGGCTGAGACTTGGCACCAGTGATCAATGAACTTTACCTAGAATTCTAGGAGACCCATAAGTGTCCAAAGTTACCTGAAACGATCCCGAATTTGAACTGTGGCTGTAATCTTTCTGTTGAAACCAGAAACCGTATAAATCACAGTCTCTTGGCTTTCAATAGTTCAGGCCCATTACAAAGCTGGAACAAACTAATACAGCTGTGTCAGGCAGAGAGTAACATGACAATTTTAATAAAACAAAACCTACTGAGAGTGAACAAAGGTAGAAAAGAGCATGTGAAAAGAAAAGTTGGGACATTTTGGGAACAGTGATAGTTCGATATCAACACTAACACTCTGAAATTAGCGGACCAGATAAGAACATGATAATAATGAACCTAACGAGGATTAAAACCCGATGACAGAGCTAACCTGGCTCTATCGGGGGGGGGGGGGGGGGGGGGGGGGGTTGCTCCAACTGAAATCTCTCAGGTTTAAAAAAAAAACTGAACCCATTGCATCTTCCATCCATACAGAAACCAACAAACAACCATTGTACGGAGTTATGTGTCAGACTAACATTAAATAAATGTTTCACTTAGTTTATTTACAGAACACATCAAATAATGCAACATCAATACACACATAAACAGTTCACATGGACTACACAGAGGCACAGTATTGGAAGAGATACACATGAGATACAGGTAATAAGTCATGAAAACGATAACATATGTGTGTACATAATTAATGCAGGAATACCAACAGCTTTGTTGTGGTTTTGAGTCCCTCTCTGTATAAAATGATTATCCAACACACGCACAGTTACACTCGCACTCACACACACACAAACAGAGCTAAGTCTATGATCATCATCTCATATACAAACAATGAGCTGGGTAATAAACAGCTTTATCTTTCTCCCAGAGGAAGCAGATTGTATACGTCATTGACAGATGACTAGCTGAGTGTCAGTTCTATTTGTGCAGTTCCAGCACTGAGCTCTTTCTTTCATCTTAGTTTTTTTTTTCCTCCATGAAAACATTTGTTCTATTTATATAGCAGCCGGTGAGTGTTTTTACATATTTAATTAAAATGTAAAAAGATGGTACATACTGATTTATTATTGACACTAAAAGGTTGCTTTGGTTTTCCTCCGAAAGAGGACGAAGTAAAGTCAAACAAAAATGGCAGCTGAGAGGAAAGAGCCACTTGTTCTTCTACCTACACAAAGCAGTGATGTGTTTTAACCAGTTCATATCAAGTCTATATATATATATATATATATATATATATATTAGGGTTTCATTAAAATATTTTTCTGCCATTTATCTCATTTCAACTCACGTGCACACACACATGTTCATTAAAACATTGCTGACGGCTTTCAAAGTGGTCAAATACACCTTAAGACGATCTAGGAGGCTCAAAGAAGCCACATGCACGCTACACATGTACAGAGAGGGCTTGGTTTAAAAAAATAAAAACATTTACATTGCATAGATTAAAGTAACATAGATATCTTGTATGTGATGTAGCCATTCCCAAAGTCAAAATTATACATATGAGCTGCGCTGCTTTAGCATGACATCAGCTCCACATGGAAACACTGCATGCTGGGCAGACGCAGCAGAGAGGTGCTTCTACAACATGACTCTGTTAATAGCTTAAAAGAAGTTGGTTTTGGTAAAATATTAGATGTAAAAAATTTACATGCAACAATGTAAGGTTTTCTTGATTTCTCCACAAAATGCTATGCATGAAGAAGAAAAGCAGCCTTAGTATTATGTACTCAAAATATGTCGATAATGATTATATCTAGCTGTTTAAGACAGCACACTTGTGAACCAGTAGAAACCACATTTTGTATGAGTTTTTTGTCTCATTTGGCTAATTTACAGTACTTACAGTGGAGAGTAAAATAACAGACTAGAAAGGAATTGATAGTTTTCTGTTAAGAGATGTCACTGAAAGTCCCGGAAATGTCGATTATAACGCATGTGTGTGTGTAACATCCAGTTAACATCCAGGTCATCGCCACCTTCAGTCCTTATATTCAGTCCTTTGCTCAGTCTTTCATTCGTTGTCCCTACTCTTAGAAAACCCCTGTTCGGGTGACCAGCTCTGCCCTACTTACTCTTGTGCGAGCCGATCATCACCTTGGAAACAAAGTTGACAATAGCGCTTGCTGGCTGCTCAGGGTCGTGCTCCGCAAACAGGTGACATATGTTGTCCATGGAAGTGCCAGTTTTCCTCGCCACAAAGCCGAAGATTCTGCAAAAGTGGTGCGCTGTAGTTAATAGCAGCACTGCCATGTGCCCCAGACTGATGGCGCTTTTAAAAATAGTGGCTGTAATGATGTTCTGGTTGTAGCTGTGCACAAAATGGCAATCATTTACTCACTTTGCTGGTGGGCAGCCGTCTTTTTTCCACCTGTGAGCAGTGAAAGGAGAATAATCGTATCTGCCTTTGACATATTTACAATCAGCAGTGATAATTATATTTGCATGGAGGTGTTTGTTTGTGTTTCTTTCTGTTGTTGTGGTTTTACAAGATTTTTTCTTATTCACCACAACTGATTAGAATAATAGCAGGCTTCTCTAACAATAACTAGTGTCTAGCAAACCATAAATGGCATGTGTGTTTGAACATTAAATGAACAATACTCACTTTCTATCTTGGGGATCCAGAGCACAGAATATTACTGTACTGACATTGTAATGCCTCCTGAAAAAGAGCCTAAAAACAGACAGCGTTAAGGTTTTAAAAAAAATGAAAAAGTAGCTATTTGCATGTATGACTAATGCAAAAATGCGCGCAAGACTCACTTCCTCTGGTTGTCAGTGAGGGTGATTCCCTGAGAAGAAACTTTGAAGTGGACCACGGTGGAGGTTGGTGGAGGGTTGGCGTTCAGAGTCATGCTGGTGGCTTTCTGCACCGCCTGGACGCCCGTTAGGGACTCCATCTCCACGGAGCCCAGGTACCACACGTTACACGCTGCAGCAGCAAAACACACTCAAATCACACTTGGATTTGCAGAGCGCAAACAACTGCAAAGAAGGTGGATTCAGTGGCACAGTGCATAATAACAG
This sequence comes from Acanthochromis polyacanthus, assembly GCF_021347895.1. Lineage (NCBI taxonomy): Eukaryota > Metazoa > Chordata > Actinopteri > Pomacentridae > Acanthochromis > Acanthochromis polyacanthus. Next base: position 23,255,772 of record NC_067121.1, read on the forward strand.
GCCCAGGAGTATGGCTCATTTCCAAAACTGTCGCAGATTCACACACACAGGGATTGTGTCAGTGTTTATGCACAGTCCCGTCATCTGTTTTGTCAAAATGTCTATTCATAGTAAGTGGCATAAGCCGCCTGATTACCTGCACCCTGTTTTAGCAGCTCAGCAGCAGAGTTAGTGACTGATTGTGAGGTATTCTCCACAACATCTTCAAGGGGATCTATGATGAAGGAAAACACCAGTGAGATTACTGAGCAGAAACCACAACAGCTACATCAAGAGATAAAATTACTAAATTGCCAGACTGATCAACACGTAGGCTGGCAGATATGGGGAATTGCCAAACTTAAATGATGGTTATTTTGTACTCTGGCCATAATCTCCTCCAAGAAATCAAATGTGATGTGAGTGTGAAGATTTACCTCTATCAGGTATAATGAGTTTACAAGGCAGAGCCAAGGCGGTGATTGAATGCTGGCAGACCAACGCAGTTAAGCTTCCTGTAAAACAGTTAGACATGAAATCAAAATTAGAGCCAGATTTCATGCTCTGTTGTAACGTCAGCTTCTGTTTCAGTCATCTTTTATCATTATCTTACACAATAGTTTTTCTTTAAAAGAAAAAGAAAAGAAAAATACAGGGAAGAAATAATTCACATATGTACACTGATGTTAAAAGGTCACTTTGCAATGCAATTATTTTTGAAATAAAATGAGCTTTTAATCAGAAATACAGTCTAGATATTGTTAATGTGGTAAATGCCTATTCTAGCTGGAAACAGCTGATTTTTAATGGAATATCTCCATAGGGGTACAGAGGAACATTTCCAGCAACCATCACTCCTGTGTTCTAATGCTACATTGTGTTAGCTCATGGTGTTGAAAGGCTAATTGATGATTAGAAACCCTTTGTGCAGTTATGTTAGCACATGAATAAAAGTGTGGGTTTTCATGGAAATTGCCCGAGTGAACCCAGATTTTTGAACGGTAGTGTAATTAACTGAGAAAAAAAAACACAGAAGACAAAAACATATAAAAGAATCCTTATTTAAGCCAGAAAAGAACAATGGAACTTCCAACTTCTTACTTTCATACACCATCCATGTACCTTGATGATAGTTTGGGCATAAAAAAGTTGATAGATGCTAACAATTTATCTAATGCACATGTAATTATAAGGCAGGGTCAGGAAAATACAGCAGAATTCTGACAAAAAGCAAAGATTAAAACTGTAAAACAACAAAATGCAACGTGCACTTGTCCGTCCCTGCATGGTGACGACAATGGCCTGTAACAGGCATTAATACAATACATTAGACGCCAGTAGAGGGCAGTGTTGTTCAGAAATTCTTAATATGTGCTGTCGTGCATTCAAACACCTAGATGGTGTCACTGTTGTAAGCCAAAGACAAGTCTTACCAGAGCAGGAACTTACCAAAATAAGGCTCATTGGGGCAACCCTTCAACCGCACTCCTTTCTGTGTGCACTCAATCAGGAAGTGGCGCACTAATTCGTTGGATAGGTCTCCTCCTGTTAGAAAAAAAGGAAGCAACAGCAGATACAAGAAAAGACATACAGAGGTAAATAATCACCAGCAATAGCTTGTGGACTGTCCTCAATTTGACACACTAGATGTACTCAGTGCCGTGCGTAATTTCTCAGCCCTAAAAAAAAAAAAAAACACATTAATTTCCGCCAGAGGTTAAATGTATAAAGATTCAACAGAAGCACCTCTGAGGGGGTGCAGGAGGAGTCTAAGTGAGGAATGTCTTGACACAAAGACTTGGAGAAAGGACCGCTCCTTAACGTGGGTTGGGTTTCACACTTATAAGGAGTCACAAAGCCCCGAGCTCAGAGCGTAGAGACTGGACTGTGTCATGATGTCACCACAGGTGCTGTTGGACTGCAGAGGGGTGAGGGTGAACAAAAGGACAGGTGTGAGCGGGGGACGCAATGAAAGGACCGAGCACAGCAGTGGGTCGGTGCAAGATGTGCATGAGGACACCCTTTGTGCCCTTGTGGCTTGTTTTTGTTAGAACATGCACCTCAAAAATAATCGGGCTGCTTTCTGATACACATTATGTGGGATCTAATGTCATTTCGCCCTTTTTCGAGTACGAAAACATAGTGTGTGAATCCCTATCATCACTCAATCAGCCTTTGTTTTCATGCTGAAACATGGCCAGAGAATGTTTGGCCAGATTCCTCCACAGACTTTGTTTTCATTCCAAAAAAAATCCCTCCCTCTATTTTCTAAATATGCTAAACCAACATACGACGCAGTAAATAACTAAACAAATACCCTGTTTTGACCCCAGTCCTGCGATATAGTTTCTCTAATAGACAGAGTTATGTGGGGCAGGGAGCTTTGAGGAAGAAGGCCCTGGGATCAGAGCAGGCTTATGGACCCAGCACACCTTTTGTTAGGGGGTGAAACATTAGCTGCACATCTAAGACTATCAGGCAATGGAAGTCTGTTCAGCTTCATCACGATGATGCCCAGGAGAGAAACACAGAATGAGGAGAGTTCACACTCCAACAGAAAGACGGACTCTCAGGTTCCAGACATGTAGGCGAGTACAGTGGGCTGTAACTGAAGATGGCTTTGTGTGACTTTTATGCTCGATTCCCAGAATGTCCGTACCACTGGACCAGTCTCTGATAGCCTAGCATAGCATTAAGACTGGAAGCAGAAGGAGAATAGCCTTGCTCTGTCTAAGGACTCATTAAAAACCTTGATTCTTTCCTCAGCTAATGTTAATTTAAAGAAGAGTGCAAACAATAACATTTCGGTCATACACCAAATTGGGTCTCATTTTAAATTTTAAATTACACTAACAAAGTGTAATAATGTTACATGTAGATCCAACATCCTATTTGGTCTTGTCTTTAGTATAAATTCATTATCTGGTGTTTTCTAATGAAGATTGTTTGACTTGATTTATGCAAACTATCATTTTCTTTGTCTTGATGTCTGTCTGTATTTGAGTTATTTTTAACTAAATAGAAGAGACATGTCTATCTGTACGCTTCGTTTGCATTAAATAGGCATAACTAGATTTTCCTCTTTACAACATTCCACAAATTTTCAGTGGGGATAAGGTCTAGTGATCAAGACAGCCATGACTGGGTCTTGTTCTGGAAGTCTTTCATCCACCTTTGATTGAAGCATGGTGGTGGAACCATCATGATTTGGGGATGGCTCTGAGACAGGGAGTTTCTGTTCTAATCACAAGCTTATATCTAGAAAGTATGGACTGAAATTTACAGGGTGTTTATGCATTGTGTAGTATGAACCAACTGCTTATTGCAAAAGATCTCTGGTGTTTATATTCACAACATCGAGGTTACCTTTTTTGCTCTGCTGGAGAACCGAAGGAGGGGGTGTAGCCACCTTCATAGCCAGACCGTAGGCCCCTCTGAAGGAGTGGCTGTCTCTCACGATGAAGCAGCCAGGCTCCTTGTCCTTCAAGACTGAAATAGCTGAAGGAATAGAAACATAACCATTGTGAGGCTGACTGTGAAAAAGTATTGCTTCTTTATCACCCTAGAATAAAAGTGGCCACCAAGCACTTACCTTGATCCCTTGAGATATCTGGCTTGTACCAGAACTTTGATGTGTCCTGCACGAATTTTACAGTAACCTGCTTGCTGGCCAGCACATCTGGAAAAAAACACGAATCAGCCAAATCCTCCACAGCAGTATTTATCTGTGTATGATAATCAAGCCATGAAACCCTCATGGGGGCATTAGCTTTTTCAGCACGTTAGCTTACCTGGCAGAGGTGAGGCTGTGCCTGGTGTCTGAACCGACAAGTCAGGCAAGACGTTGGGGAAAGGAATGCTCAGGGAGCTTCCACTGTGGGGACTTGAGAACCCACTGAGGGCTGGAGAGGCTGTTCCCAGCGAATGCTCCCCATCTGACGCCCTCTTCTTCTCAGGCAGAAGCGGGGGTTGGATCTGGGGCGCCTGTGACTGACTCTGCCCATCCATGGAGGTTAAAAGATCCCTGTCGATGCCCATGTTGGGACAGTCTGTGCCGTAGCCCAGGCCCGAGTCATCCTGCTCATCAAAGCTTTGAGGGGGGCTGCGGTTGAGAGCGTAGCAAGCCATGTGGCTTCGCTGGCTGCTCCGAGGAGAGCTGTGGGCATTAGGGGCAGGGTGGATGTGGGGGTGGTGTAGGGGAGGAGAGTGGTGGCCATAGTCCAGTGACATTGCGTGGTAAGGCGGCTGCCTGGCAGAGGAGTAGCTGCTCAAAGAGGAGTGGCGGCTTAGGACGGGATGTTCGGGCCAGGACTGACTCACGGATGAGCTGGGGTGATGAGAAAAGATAAAATTAATCAAAATTTGACATAGTTGGTATTCATATTGAAACAGAAGACTTGCAGTTAGTGTGAAAGGCTTGATAGCATGATTGGTCCCATAGAAAATCAATACTAAGTTATTTCCCTCTGGTGGTAAAAGATGGCAAATGTTGCTTTAAACTTTTCTATAAGTCAGATCTCTACCTGTCTGTCTGCTGAATGGTCCCAACAATAGATGCAGAATGTGTCGAACTTAGCGTCCTGTGGCAGTTCACTGAGGAATCTGGCAAACTCTCCACTCCAACATGACTGATCTCTGAATATCCCTGGGGTTCTGTGAGACAGCCAAGAAGAAAAAATAAAATGCTTCAGCATGCTTTACAAACACATTCACAGTTTGGATATATGTTTTTTTATTTAAGGTTAAAATGAAAATGGAGATACACCAACTTAAACCCAAGTAAGGAGAATTATGAACAGAAAAGCAGCAGAAAACAAACCTATAAAGTCAACATAAGACAAAAATAATCTTGTTCCAACAAGCAGCACTGTATAAATGTAGAACAAATGACCAGAGAGAATGCAAAAAAAAAAAATCCCCTGGGAAAAGCTCCGGGTTCTTTCCAGTAACAATCAATCAATATTGGAGTTGAAATGCAATGAAAGCTGTCTGTGTGGCTTTGAGCCGGGCTATTCAATCTATATTAAACCAATCACTGATAACCCCTGCCACAACCCACGCAGCCAACAAATCAAACTTGACGGCAGCTAGAAATTAAAAGCCTTCTGCCATACAAACCTATCAGTCTTAGTTTGAAGTCACCGACAACAAATCTAAAAGCTCATGTTCCAACTCAGTCTTTACAGCCAAGTTTGTACTTTTATAGGAACCAGAGGCGCAATGCTTAAGGAGCTGCTGGTTTCCTCTTGTCCCTGTTTCCCCTGTGTGTACACAGAGACACTTTCATGGGGGAAGAAAAGTTTTTTGTGCCATGCCTCCTGACCCACAGTAACCATGGAGATGTGGCAAGACTGAATGCAGGGATTCTTGCCTGGGTGTCTGAGGTAGTAAGAGGCACAGCAGGGGCAGATATCTGCTCCCAGGCCTTACAACCTTTAGACATACTGTAGAGCTCTATGGAAACACGTCAATAAGAGGTCAACATGGAAGTGAACGGAAGAAATTGTCTGGTACATAGTGATGGGACAGACCTGCAACTAGTTTTATGTTTTTTTTGAGTCGCTTCTGTGGAATCGCACAAAAACAACATGAACTTTGGAAGGATGGTGCTCCAGTGTGCTATAAATGCACAACTCTTCTCATAAAGACCATAGAAAAAACACCCATACAAAAAGGAACAAAATAGCTCAGTTCTGCCCCAAAGAACAACACAGATATGCCTAAAAAAAAAGTTTACACTGCAGACCACGACCACGCAGACATTCTGCAAAACCTAAACATGCAGTACTGAGGATGGTTAGGAATCCCCCTGGTTTTGCATATATGAGACGTCTTTGTTTTAAACCCGTGTCTCAAATCTGCTAAAATTCCACAAACAACAATGTACCCATTATTAGGCAAAGCAAAGGGGGACCCAGAATAGCTGTGTTGTAATGACACAGTGGATCCAAACATGCAGACACAAGGCAGACATGAAAGGAGACTCTTGCAATTACCACCCACTCAATGCGTGTCTTCTTGTCACTCGCTATGTTTTATTGCTCGAGAGGGAACAACACAAATAAGTTATTAGAAGAATACAGGAAATGAAAAAAGTTGTTTTCTTCAACTAATTTACTATAGTAAAGTGCATGCAATTTATAAAATTAGAAATAGGTCGGGTAATCTACAGGGTGTCCATAAAGTCTCTTTACAATTTTAAGAATTTATTACAAAGGCAGTTAGCAAGATATCTTAACCAGATTTGTTGTAGTGTAATCAGTGTTTATTAAAGTTTGTAATCACATTGAAATTGTGTGTTGCAGGTATCCTGCTGGTGAAAGAGGTACTGTTAAATGAAACCCTAAAAATGGCTACTCCTCAGACCGGTGGATTGGAAGGGATGGGCCAATTCATTGGCCACCACTGTCACCAGATATCACAACCTTGGACTTCTTTCTGTGCGGTTGTGTTGAAGATATTGTGTATCAAACAAGGATACAGAACATTACTGACTTGAAGCAAAAGATTTCTGATGCCATTCCCATCATTGATGAGGCTATGCTACAACGAACATGGCAAGAAATCAAACTGATGTGCTTCGTGTAACTAATGGTGCCTATGTAGAGGTGTATTAAATGAGGTAGAAGAAAACTTTGACAACCACTGATTACAATAAAACACATCTGGTTAAGACACCTGAACAACTGCCTTTGTAATAAATTCTTAAAATTGTAAAGAGACTTTATGGACACGTTGTATATTGTTGGGTCACAGCTGAATAACACTCCTGTGTTTTAAATATACACTACCATTCAAAAGTTTGGGGTCACTTAGAAATGTGCCTATTCATGAAAGAAAAGCATTTTTTTTTCCAATGAAGGTAACATGAAATTAATCAGAAACACAGTCCAGACATTGTTAATGTGGTAAAAGAGTATTCTAACTGGAAAGATATGATTTTTAATGGAATCTACATAGAGGTACAGAGGAACATTTCCAGCAACCATCACTCCTGTGTTCTAATGCTACATTGTGTTAGCTAATGGTGTTGAAAAGCTAATTGATGATTAGAAAACCCTTGTGTAATTATGTTAGCACATGAATAAAAGTGTGACTTTTCACGGAAAACATGAAATTGTCTGGGTGACCCCAAACTTTTGAACAGTAGTGTATATTGTCAAATTACAGAGAGAACTGCAAAGTAATGGTATAGAGTACCATTGTTTTCATGTCTGGCCTTAAAATATGCTGTTCACAATGAAACATCCTTCTCTTCTTTCAAATTAAATCATTTTCAGTGTAGTCTCATGTAATGTTTCTCTTGCTAAATAAGCTCCATTTGCATTTTCAAGAGCTTTGAACCTACCATGGTCTGTTCTGTAGCCTCCAAAGGACTGCACGCTGGGTGATGAAGTTTGCCTCAGGTGGGTAAATTCTGCCATGGTTTTCACTGAAAACACAAAGCACACATGGATGAGGCTTTAAACAAAAAATTATAGTGACAAATGCGAGAAAAAAGAAAACTGGGTATGGTGAGAGTGGAAACATACCATACGGTGTTGGTGGGGAGATGGGGAAGGCAGGAGTTGGTGGAGTCATGTCACTCCCAGCCTCCACTCCGCTGTCCATGTCTGGGCCCTGTGCTCTGTAATCTGCACTGTCACTCCTGTACAATATGGAATGCTACGACAAAGCAACATGCACAGAACAGAATGATACAATGAGCGGGGAAATGTCACTCATTTACGAGCTTTATACAGCGTACACACATGCTGCATTTACCTGGGACTGTGGGACGCAGGGAGAATATGTCCCCTGGCCCCTGCATTCCTCCGTCTCACCCCACCCTGAGTTACAGAAGCCTGGGTGATCTGTCACATCTCTTCTTTGGCAACTTAGATTCCTGGTGACACCCGCTCGGCCCTCACCGGACTGGACAGCTGGATACACACAGGTAGACAGCAGCAAGAAGGTCGTGAAATGCTAACAGGCTTAGAGGCGTCGCTGATTTCAAGGAAGTACAGAAAAATAGCAGGAACCTTTTAGGAAGGTATCCAGCAACATGATTTTTTTTTTTTCAAACATCATATTACCTGAAGGTAGTCAAGGTGTCATTGAAATGTCGGAGTACTCAAAAGGTATAAAAGACTCAGCTTGAGCAATATGGTTAATGACAGCATTAATTCAATGCAAATTGTGATTATAGTGTATTACAATGACAAATTAATTTAATATCAAAGCAATTAAATGAGCTCTACTGTACTCTTGATACTTTATCATATGCATGTCTGCACATATAGATATGGAAATCCATCACGCCTCATCTGTGCATGTAAAAGGAGTACATAATCTTTGTTATATTTTAATTTTCAGCCTTCTTGTCTTGCTTCTCCCATGCCTCATTTGTATCAAGCTGCTGTTAGATGTAAATTTCCCCGGTGAGGGATCTCATCTCATCGTATCTTAATAACTTAGTGACTTGGCACATTCATGCCATCATAACGCGATTCGGCCGAATTCATTCATGAGAAAAAGTTGGTGACATTTTAATTGGGTGAGTTGCTCAGGGTGTGCTTCCAGTAATGTTTGGAGAAGACAGCTGAGGAATGCTAGGGGTCCGGCTGGCGGGTGAGAGGGTGAGGAGTGTGTGTGGTGGGGGGTGGGGGTTCAATATTGTGACGACTCTGAGGAGTGCTGCCACTCAGCACCAGGGTGTTAATTTGAGCCCTCCCAGTGAGCTTCGACCTCTCAGCCCTGAAGAATGCTAATGGTGCAGAAGTGCTAATGCCCGGGATCATTACTCACTTTGTCTGGGCCGAGCATTAATGACACAGACTGTGTTCTAGGCAGTGTTTCTCCATGAGTGCTTTTCGGCAAGTTTTTCCTCTTTTGTCATATACATACAATTACAAATGCGCTGATTGAGGAAAATGTGTGTATTTGGTTTGTCGTGTAAGAAATTAGCATGGATTGTACAACACAGACAGACAGACATTCTCGCCAGTCCATCTCTGTAACCTGATGTTGAACAAAAGGGATAGGAAATATAATATGCACAGTACTGTGCAATTTGGTTAAACATCTTCCACTGTGTTAGTGATATTTTTATATAATAATAATAATAACAATAATAGTTTCTCACTTATGTTTATTTTAAATGTAATATATTCCAATATACTGCACATTTATACACACACTATATTTATATATATATACTACCACTCCAAAGTCCGAGGTTACCCAGACAATTTCATGTTTTAAATGAAGACTCACACTTTTATTCATGTGCTAACATAATTGCACAAGGGTTTTCTAATCATCAATGAGCCTTTCAACACCATTAGCTAACACAATGTAGCATTAGAACACAGGAGTGATGGTTGCTGGAAATGTTCCTCTGTACCCCTATGGAGATATTCTATTAAAAATCAGCTGTTTTTAGCTAGAATAGTCATTTACCACAGTAACAATGTCTAGGCTGGATTTTTGATTAATTTAATGATATCTTCATTGAAAATAACAGCTTTTCTTTCCAAAATAGGGATATTTCAAAGTGACTTCAAACTTTTGAATGGTAGTGTATATTGTGAAAGATGATTTCCTGCAGTCAACCAAACATATTAAAGGGGAATCTCAGTCTGGAACGGACCTTTTCTCATCAACATAAGCAAACCAGAGTAGTTCATAAATGGAATAACTCTGATCATATCAACAGAAACACCATCTGCAAATGCACACATACTCCACTCTTGTTTCCAAATGAAACAATACCAACATTGTTTCCTCCTGCAAATCATTACAGTAGTATAAACTTTGTGTGGGGTCACGTTTATCCTTCAGGCTTTTCTTTTGCTTCTAGTGGAGATCATATTTATACGCCATCCCCTTCTAAAAACATAAATGCGTCCTTATATCTTCTTCACCTCTTTAATGAAGCTGAGTGTGAGCAATCAGTGTTAGGGCCAAAAGCAACATGCAATAACACGACGAGCACAAGCAGCAAAAGGACGATGCGTCTAGCCACATGCATCCTGGACACACCGGAAAGAACCAAGAAGTACAGCTAGAGCTTAGATTTCTCGAAACAGTCATGATGAAGAACTCCTAACTTCAAATAATCTGACCAGCCGTCTTTTATCATGAACAACTGAAAATTACTAAAACCCACATTAAAAGCGAACAATCCATTTCTGCCTACAGATTATCTGCAAATTAGCAAGTGTATTGCTGTTGGCGTTTTGTTTCTTGGAATGGTGCTTCCGTGTAGTGGATATGTGCAGACAGGTAAGCCTTTGGAGTCGAATGGAAAACACGTAGCCTGCGGGCTCACTTGTTCCTCTTCTGGAAATTCCTCAGGCCTCCCCATCTTGTGCCCCGCCTCCCCCCCAGCAAACCACATGTGTGATTCATGCGTCCACACAGACTTCTGAATTCTCTCTGCTTCACGGAGTTTTAGCGCAATTGCACCTAGTGTGAATATTCTTGAGTAAACACGTACTTGTATCCTTGCAAGGTTGCGAGCCAAATCTGATGAAGAAATGTCGCAGTCTTTGCAGCACGATGAAAAGATAGCGATAAACATTACTTGATCAAAAATCAAAATGATGTTTTCCTAATCATGTTTATGACCGTTCGCGGGCCGCAGAGGAAACAAAAACAGATGACGTTCTGTCATCAGTTTCTACTGAATTTTACAGCTTGTGGGTGGAAGCAGACGCACAGTTATGGAAACGCGTACTGTGAATTCTTCTGCACAGTTTCTATCTGAATATGATCCTGGGATCGGTTTGAACATGAATGAAGAGGAAATAACTTGGTGGTTGTCTATTACGTTGCATAACCTCTGCACAAGAAGCATAACAACAACAGTAAAAGAAGATATTTCAGTAACATGGACATGTAGCTCTAAAGAAATGAGTCTGGGCAAATAAGTGTGATGTGACACAATGGCATGAGAGAAAAGTTAGAACAGCGTCTATTAGAGTTGATCAATATTAGAAGAAAGAAATGGTACGTATGTTGTATGCGGTGCTTCTGTACACAGCAATAAGGTGTAAGGAAAACTATTTTAAAACCCCCTGGTCTTGTGAATATCGGCATTTTTAAAATACAGTCAAACATTTAGAGACAGCAATGCTCAGAAAGCTTTATGACAGCTGCTCTCCCTCGTCTTCATGCACCATACTGATCCTGTACTCAGATAGCTATACAGACAAGTCTGGACGGCGCTCTTTCCTCAGAAACATACTGCAAACATCTGAAAACCTGGCAACAGCCCTGCTATTTCTGCCACTAAAACACGCCAGGTGGGAGAGGTGCCTTGTGGAGTTAACTCTGTAGTGGAGGGTCAGAAAATCTTGCATTGTTGGAGAGGATCTATTCAGGCTCAAATATTCCGAACATGATGATTAAAGCTGTTTCGCAACTTAGATTTTTGCAGTGTTTACTTATCGTATCTTGGTAAACAGTTCCTCTGGTTTTATTAAAGCTGTCACACATTATTTCCACAACCAAACATCCAGACCACACTGCATCATCACCACCACCACACTCAGACTGTCTGACTATCTTACCTGTCTGCTGCGTGTTTTTCAGGGTCGCTGCGTTATTGTTGTTGAATCTGAGATTGACGCCGTTTGAGCATTTGCCGACTGAGCCGTTGACATGTGTGCTGCCGTTCCTCTTGATGGAGCTGCTGTGGTTTGACACTGGCACGAACGTGGGATCCAGGTCCATGATCAGCTGATTGAGCTGATCGATGGAATTATCGATGTCCATTGTCAGAGATTTGAACTCCTCATCGCGTTTGTTGTTATTGTTGTTGTTTATCGTTGCCTGTTCCTCGTGGGGTGCTGCCGTTTCGATGGGAGGGGCCTGTGGCTCCACAGGAAGGCCTGCTTTGGGTAAACTGCTCCCCTGCTTGTTGCCAGGATATCTCTCTGTATCGTTTCCATCCTCTGGCATGTAGATGAACTGTTGTGCAGCAACCATCTGCTGCTGGCGAACCCACGACTGAGTGGAGTAACTTCCCTGTCTGTAGACATGCTGCTTGGGCATCGGAGCACTGCTGGGATTAGAGGAGGCCACAGAGTTGCTCCTGGAGTTCAGACAGCTCCTTCTAGCCTCAGCGTAGGATCTCTCATACTCCTCCATAGGAGGAGGCGCAGCATGGTGCAGGTGGTGCTGGCTTTGGCTCTGCTGCTCCTCTGCTCCAGGACTCCCAAAGCCATCAGACAGCAGGGAGTTCTGACTGCTCTTGTGGCACGAAGACGACAAAGTCCCCAAGCTGTCCACACTGTGCAGATCATGACCTGTAATGACCTCATCATCGAGGATGTCTGTTTCCCTCTCTCGGGGTTGAGGGTCTCCATTGATGTGCACTTGTGCTGGGACTATCTGCTGGATGCCCACTCTGGCACTCTGATCATCCATCTCCTCCAGCGAGGGATCCTCAAGGCCAAAACCGCTGAGGAGGCGCTTCAGCTGGACTTTTTCCTTCTGGCTGGGTCCCTGGTTCCCCTTGATGGTGGTGGCGGTGGTGGCGGCGGCAGTGGTGGTCACAGGTGTGGGTCTGTCTGCCCACAGAGAAGTGCTGGAGAGACCCGAGTCGCTGCTGACAGAGAGGGCGTGGTCGCTATGGTCAGGGCTAGAGGTGGCGGAGGTGGTGCGGGCCCCTCGGCCCAGCGTGGCCTCTCCTCCGTTGGGGCTCCTCTTGTTAGCTGCTTTGTCCTGGGTTAGGCCTTGAGAGCGTGGCGCTGCAAAATAGAAGAGATGCAGCGCTTCATACAGTCAGCAGGTATGGGCACACACAGTGACACACAGACAGCACGGACTCACACAGACGGACACGAACGGCACAAAACCACAAACAAAACAAGGCTCTGTTAACATGCACGGTCACGTCGTTCCACAAACTTTCAGAATCTGTGACTGACAAAGCTCACATAAAGTCCCGCCTCACCTGATAAAGACAACATTCCAGACAACACAGACCACAAACATCTAGGGCATTGAGATAGTAACAGAGAACATCTTATGAGTCATTTTGCTGAAATAAGACAAATCACCTAATTAGATGTGTCAGAAAAAAATGCAATACTGAGCAGGACCAACCAAATCCTTCTTTTTCATGTTGTAATTCAAGCTTACTTCAAAGATTTTCCATTCATCCTCTCCCATCAGGCCACCAGGTGAGCTGTCAAAGCGTTTGTTTAGCAGTAGCAGCGGTGTAGCATGAGCCACAGGCAAAGGTGTCCTTCATGCACAGGTTATATAAGAGACGCTAAATCTTCTGAAGGCTGCTCTGAGAGTCAGACGGCTGTGGATCTCGTCTGACCCCTGCATTCCTCACTACGCTGTGATTAAGCCACCCTACTCCCTCTCGCTTGCCCCCTGACCCCCAGCATATGTCCAAACAATCTCCTTAAGCCTCAGAAGTAAGAAGAAAAACCGCAAAGGTCACTCATTTTGTAATAGGAGTCAAATCACGACAACAGTTTAAAAAGAAAAAAATCAGGTTCGGCCTCGCTGGACTTCTGCTAAATGAGGGCTTGGAGATGGATTCCAAGTGCGGGCGAACAGAGCTGCTGCCAAGTAAGTAAAAGTGCTGTTTCTCTGTCACTCTCCCTCTGCTTCAACAAAAGAAAGCTGGAACATGACTCCTACGCTTCTCCCTCAACCTACCGCCTTAAGTACTTGCCTTCCAGTCAAACCATGACCAGAGGATCTGAATACCAGACACGCATGATAAAAGCTCCCCCTCCTCCTCCTCCTCCTCCTCCTCCTCTAAGAAAGCTGCTGTATGTATGACTTGAGCCCCCCCTTACTCACGCAAACACACTGCTGGAACCTGCATCTATGGCTCAGGGCTCCATGCAGGTCAGTTCCACTGGGAGTTTTTCAACAAATCCCTGTCATACCATTCCTCCTAGCAAGGTGCAAGCAACCTTTTAACCTTGATGCCGGCCACCTTTCTCCTCCAGCCCTGTCATCATGATCTCTCCCCCTCTCTCTCCTTTTCCACCCTCTCCTCTCTTACAGTTTGTCTCAAGAATAAAATCTCTTACCTGTACTGCTTCTACCAGGTGAGCATGCAAGACAATCAGAGTCTCCAGGAGAGCAAAACTCGAAGAGGAGAAGAGACGGTGCAGACACGTGAGAGCGGACATGGCTTTCACCCCAGCCGATAACAGTGAGAGGCAAAATCGAGAGAGTTGGAATAAGTTGGCCCTGCTTTCTTTCTCTGCTGAGAAGGTGAGAGTGTTTGCACTCTACACAAGGGGGGACCTTGAGATCTCCAAATAAGGGCAGAGGAATGTAAACAAGTGGGGCGGAGCTAGAGGATGGAGGCGGACCAAAGGAAGCCAGTAACCCGACCTCTTGCCCTGAATTAGGGGACTACCCCACTGGGGAAAGGGGAGGGAAAAAAAAAGAGGGAAAGAAAGAAAGAGGGCGGCCCGGAGAGGATCAGAGAATGAAAACAACATTCCTGTAGCTCAAGACATTTGCACTCTGTAAAAAGACACTTTTTAATTTAAGCAATCATTAGCTTCTGCAGGGAGCTCTGGGCGATTTTCATGAGAAGCGGCAGCCGAGTTGTTTTTCTCTGACTCTCGTGTGTCGTGAAATTACATGCCTGCTACCCTCATGTACAATACCGGCAAGAAAACAGATGTGCGACCCTAAAACCCAATTACGGGGTGTGAGAAATTGTTTGAAAAACCGTTTTACCTATCGGAGATTACACTGACATTAACAAAACCATGGACGGTTCACCAAATATGCTCTTAGCCAGTGAAATTGAGAAAAAAAAAATCAGCCAAACCATTTATATCTAGCATTCATCATGCTGGCTGTTGTGGCTCGGTCAGTCCCTGAATAATCCACCAATTACAGTGCAGAGAAGCCACAACTGTTCCTCAAGCTGCTCTCGTATCACAGGAGGAGGTCTGGTCGTGTATGGCTATGCAATTACCCAACCCTTTCCATTCCTTCGCAGTTACTACCATCCCGAATGCCAGAAATGTGAGTCAAAAGCATAATGATGATGATCGTCCTCATTTTCTTCCGCCCAAGCTCCTACATTTGTGTAGATGCTAGCGCAGTGGGAATTGCATCTCTTAAAATCTTTTGTACATTTGGCACAGGACATCTTGTACGTACAGAGAGCAAAACAAGGTACAAACTAATGATGAAGCTGCATTAGTGCACTGGAAGCCTTCATTTGTGTGAAATGTTATGCAGCCACGCAGACATTCTACTGGTTCAAGTTTTCAGATTTCTATCAGAATTCTGCTTTGATTTTGAACGAATGAACAACATTTCTTTACAAAATAACATGTCCGTTACTATGGACAATCAACAGCACTGAACAGTTTGACATGAGAAACACACAATACATACATGAAAAGCACTCAGGGAGCGCCGTACTCCGCTAAGGCTGCTCAGTCGTTGTGTGATTTCCGACGGCTGAAATCTTTAAAAGAAATCATGGCACTTTAGAATGTGGCTATTGAATGTAAATGTACCCACAAACAAAATTACCTTGCACTGAGCACAGCCGTGTGTTATGCATGTGCAGGTTCTGTATGGATACCAAATCACGTGACCTAAATATGTATGTAACGGGGGTGGGAATTGACGTTATTCGGAAACACCCCCACCCCCAGTTTAATCAACTGTTCCTCATTTCCAAAGTATAAGTCCCGATAAGTCCGCAGTGGAGGATTTGTAGTAGGATCGCATTCATGTGATTGTCAGCAGGCAGCTGACATAGTGCTCGCTTGTTGTCATAGTTACAGTGACGCCGTGCTGCTATCTCACAATGACACAGAAATCTTAAGCAAATCCATGGATCCAGACTATAAGCTGCATCACTGTCAAAATGTAATCACTTGGTCCTTGTATAATTCCTGATCTTTTCTAAAAAAATTATCCAAATCCGTTTGTCCATTTTTGAATAATGTTGCTAACAGACAGACTGACAAACAGACAAGTGTACGCTGATCATCACACAACTCTGCCATTCCTTTGCCAAGTAAAAAGGTTACATTTTATAGGAATTTATCTGAAAATAGCACAGACAATATAAGGGAGAGACTTGCAATGTCCAACAATTCTGATTAGAAATCTATACCTGTGTGCCAAATAGCATACTTTTTAAATTTTACTTCCTACTACAGCAGCAGGTAATACCTGCATCATGCTGCATGCGGTGTGCATACAGGTGGATGTACTGCTTTGTCATAATATTGCGTCTTAAAGTTTGACCGCTTTGCTCATACAACCATCTTTATCTGTAGGGCGCAACAAGCTTTTATCTGTCTGTGTGCTTTAGGCAGTTAAAGCTTTTTTTATACTAGGATGAGACACCGTGATGTATGTGATGTATCTACTGCTGTGCAGAAGACTGTGGGCCAGCATGGCTAAGAAATTATGCTGGATTGTATTCTGTGTAATGTGACCAAACGTTAAAGGACATGCGAGTATTTTTGGCATGCTGCATTTGACATACTAAATCTCTTTTTTTCTGGTCCACTATAGAGTATGCCAGTCGGGTTTGGTGGGAGAGTACCCTATGATGTGTATAATTACTTTGCAAAGGAAAGCAGAGACGTGAGGATCAGTGTTGATTTATGTGGTTGCAACATTACTCAAAAACAGAGTAATGGATTCAGATGAAATTTTCAGGGAAGGTCAGAAATTACACAAGGACCAACTGATTAGATTTTGATACAGCCTATAGTCAGACTATAAGCATTTATTGCAAGATAGCAGCAAGGTGTCACTGTAACTGTGACTACAAGTGGACACTACATCCGCTGCCTGCTGACGACCACGTGATTGCGATTCTACTACGAATCGACCGCTGCGAACTACAAATTTTTTAATGATGTCATCAGTCGGAAATCCTACAACAACTTAGTAGCCTCTCTGAGTGCTTTTCTTGCTCCATAATGCCAAAGATGGCGGGCATACTACATTTGTCATGCTCCTCCGCTCAAAAAACCAATGGTGTGTTTTGAAACAGCCGAACCAGGAAACATGCAGTCAATCTATCATGTTGTTGCATTGATGCAAGTGTGGTGTCATGAAACTGCACATATGTATTAAAGTATGTGCCCTTGGGAAAAGATGCATTTTAAACACAATTTAGGGGCAAAGTCACCAAACATTTAAGGCAATTTCTTTCAGATTTGCCCAGTGATTCTATACATGCCATTTTGTCTGCTCTTGTGACCACTAACAATGCAGTTATGGTTTCTCCCCACTCATTCAGATGGAGGAGTTATCTGCCTGGGAGTGCTACCAAGATCCCTGCAAAGTGGTGAGACTTACCTATAAGGACTTTTCCCGGATTTTACAGATTTAGTCTTAATGTCAGATGCTCCTTACATAAAGCTATTTGAACTTGTTGATTTGTTGTTAGATAGATCCTGCAGCTATTTCCATGTGATGGTTGTCTTGTGCTTTCAAGATATATTTATACTGTGCCATCAGTTTGTCACAGAGTTTGCAAAAGTATCATGTGATAAATGATTATATAAACTTCCATTCAAAATAGTCTCATTATCTTTAAAGAGATCTCCTTTTTTTAAAATTACGCTATAACTTTTTGAGGGTTGTATTCTAGTTTGTGATGAAGAATTTAGATATTTTTTTTTGCCATGACCAGTTTTTATAGAAGGGTTATTTTATTAAAAGAAACTTTCCTCATAAAAAATACTGACAGCACAGCTTATGGAACCTTTGTGGAAATAAATCTGGCTGTTAAACCTTTGAGCTATTGTATTTCTCTGCCCCAAAAATCCAATTTATCTGCAACGTATCGGGGTGGCAGTAGAAATCTGACAGACAGAACTGTCTGCATGGCTTTATATGGCTAGTGGTAATCAAGGAACAGATTTACTGCCTTAATTTGGGTAAACTGACCCATAAAGAGACAATGAAATTACTTAAAAAGATTCTACAGAGACTACAAACTGATATCTGAGACATAATTCAAATACCACTTGCTGCTACACAAAGACACCGTCTTTGGCAATAAATTTAAGTCAATAACCTTTCTGGAAAAACAGCCTTAAAATTCAACCCTTAATTCACACATGGGGATAAACACACACTTGGGCAATTGAAGACAAGCCATTGAAGTAAATGAGATTTTCTTTTCACAGCCTTAGCACTGCAGTGGCAAACGTCTCCTAGACTTCCTCCTCCTGACCAGCCTCTGAGTGACAGCCAAAGCGGGCCTGCCAGAGGGCCGCTGGTAAGTAGATGTAGAATTCCACCAAAGCTCCGAGTCTTCCCTCTCAGATGTAGTGTTTACATGAGAAAACAAAGCTGTAAATATCCCACATGAATGCTCTGGAATTGTGAAGAAGAAAAAAAGAAATGCTCCTTTGTTGATGTCTTTGTTTTGCTTTTAATGAATGCTTAAATTTCAGTGGCTGCACTTTCATTTGTTGGGGGATTTTAAATGAAAATGTGAAAAAAAAAAAAAAAGCAGCTCATTTTCATCAAGTTGAACTTATAAAAACGCTCAATGAATAGTGGAGAAGGGTGGATCTGGGTTTTAATGCCGCCACCACGTTGCTCTATTCTGGGAGGTTGTTGTGAATTCTGTGGTTGAGTGGAGAGAAAGAACCACAGCGAGGACGGGACGCCCCGACAGGGTGGCTCTGAGTGTGAGTATATATATATGTGTGTGTGTGTGTGGGATGGTTAAAGCATGCCTATTCATTTCATGAAACAACAAAAGAGAAATCTCTTGAGAACTAACTGCTCTTCCTCTGAACCCAGCATTCCCTGCATACAACAACACCCCTCCCTCCCCTTCACACAGAAACAACACTCCGTGCCATCATTCTGCAATCTCAAGTATAGTCTTGTTTTTGAAAGGCCTACCTGCCTGCCCGCTTGGGTTTTAAGTTCTCTCATAAGTAAATTCCCATTAATAATCACTGCAACATAAACCAAAGCAGTGGTGACTGTGTGTGGATGTTAATGCAATCACACTGCAGTCCCTCAATAGTCTGTGAATTCCCTGAGAGAAAAAAACACTTTGTGTGGGTGTTAGGTACGTGTAAAATACAAAGAACGCACCAAAAGCTGGAAAAGTCACAGACAGAAAGGCAGGAAACTACATTTAAGGTCAAAACAACATTCCATATAAACTGTTTCCATTCATAAATCTGCTAGATAGTATCTGAGTCACCGGGTCGACCTTGGCCCGTTTGTAACTAATTCTTGTGAGTCATGTAGCGATGAATGCAGGGTAGCAACAGTACCTTCACCATCACAGATGTTCTGGTATGAGTCCCAGCGGGTTAGAGGATCTGCGGTGTTGTAGTCCACAATAACATCTGCTCCGTTCTGCCACCTGTCAGCGCCTGGACCCAGAAATAATCTCGGTATGTAATATATACTATCAGCAAACCCCATTATTCACTCAAAATGACAAAAAAGGTAATGTTTCAGTGACCCTGACTGTTTATTTCACTAGGACTTTCAGATGTAAAAGTCTTAAGGGAATAGTTTGGGGAAATACTGATGCCTCTGGTGTGAATGCTCAGTATAGGGATGTAATATATATTCTCAACAATAAACTACCATTCAAAGGTTTGAGGCCACCCAGGCAATTTTATGTTTTATATGAAAAGTCACACTTTTATTCATGTGCTAACATAACTACACAAGGGTTTTCTAATCATCAATAAGCCTTACAATAACATTAGCTAACACAATGTAGCATTAGAACACAGGAGTGATGGCTGCTGAAAATGTTCCTCTGTATCCCTATGGAGATATTCTAAAAAAAACCCAGCTGTTTAGAGCTGGAATAGTCATTTACCACATTAACAATGTCTAGACTGTATTTCTGATTAATTTAATGTTATCGTCACTGAAAAAAATGCTTTTCTTTCAAAAATAAAGCCATTTCTAAGTGACCTCAAACTTTTGAATGGTAGTGTATATATTTGCTCAACAAATAGAGGAAAACATGTAAAATTTCAACTACCTTGACTTCCAAGTGTAAAATTCGCAAAGGAATCAGGGGGAATACTGATACTTCTTGCTAAAAGTGAGATGAGAAGATGCATGCTCAGTATGATTCTGCAGTTATCATAAAGTTGGCTTAGCTTAGCGCAAAGCATGAAAACATGTTTTAATATTTGTTTTTAAATAGTATTTCATGGGATAATTACAACAAATTAATACAAACTGAGTTGAATCAATGTTTTACTGTGACCCATGCAGCCAAAAAATATCCAAGTCACTGTGCTCCTAGAATCCTTATACTAAAGAAATGTGTTTAAGTCAGACATATAGACAAATAGACCCATACAGTCTCACTCCTGTGGGGCTCTGGGGCAGCACATGCTGTGCTTCTTTACCTCTCTGTCAGCACACACTTCACACTACATTTCCCCTCTGCAGCATTCCACATCCCCTCTCACCAGGGGGCAGAGGGGGAAGTCCAGAGCGCAGGACAGCGCAAAGGGAAAAAAACAAAGCCAGCACTGCTTTGCCAACTACTGTTCCCTGTAGAAACATTTGTTTTTAAACTCAAAGCATTAACAATCTACCTGGAATCCTCTCTGGTCCCTCGGAGAACACCAGCTCCACTTTCCCGTAATCTGGAAATCTGGAATCTGAAACATCAGCATACACAGGAATGCCATGAGTGCACTTCATTCAGAACTGGAAAGCTGAATGGTGTTGTTGGTCTGCGAGTAGGATTCTCCCAGTGCACGTAACATGTTTAGGAAAACATGATTATCAGTCTGAAAGTGCCAAGTCTAAATTAAGTCCAGACTCAGTCTTGCAGATGCTGCAAAGGAGATGCCGTTTACTAGAAGTGGCACGTTCAGACCTGCTCTCAAGGATTTTTTTTCTCACCTTTGTTGGCAGTCTCCATGTCCTCTTTTTCAAACATCAGGTTGTAACCCTGCACTGCTCCCGTGTGGAACTGCAGCCGGAAAATAACTTCACGCTCGGAAGTTACGTCACTCTTGTGATAGCATTTAATCTACGAAAAGAAAATACAAAAGTACTGTGATCAGTTCAGTCAGGGCTGATATTCCTACATGCATGAAAATGCAGGTTGTTTGTTTTTTTTCCTACCATGATGTCTCCTTTCAGGAGCTGGGCAGGCTCCAGGCTGATGCACACTCGGTCTCTGTGGCCCAGACCGATGTGACTTAAAAACAACAGAGAACACTGTCAAAGTGAGCCACAGTTTGGAAGCGATTACAGATATTTACAGAAAGCAGTAACGCAGAATTAAAATCAACATTAAACTGACTTAAACAGAGAGCTGCTTTAAAGGATTCCAACATTCTTTGAAGTAAACAATAATGTTCAAATTGCTTTACCACATGTGTGAGCTACTTACTAGACTCCAGATGAATACACTGCTTGCATCCCCTGGTAGACCTTGATGTAAGGACGGCACACTGAGTGAAAAAAAACACAGAAGTCTCAAATAAATGTTTGTTAAAGGTGCCTGATAACAAGTCTGCTGAGTAAAAAAATTCAAGGGTAGTTTCTCCGATTGTTTTGCTCACAGCTAAAGTGTGATAAGCTGTTTTTGTGAGAAAGGGATTTTGGCTCCGTGATGTGACGAGAGCCTTTGTTGTTTCAGGGAAATTCAGGAAAACAGTAATTTAAATGCGAACATGTAAATGTGTGGATTCCCATGGTTTCACTGGCAACTGGGAAGTTCCTCTCTACAGTTTTGTTTATATACACAACCTCAGTGTGTCTGTCTCAGCCTGCATGTATGTCTTGGAAAAAGAGAAAGACATAAACTTCAGATAAGACTCAATTTTGTTTACTGCTTCAGCTCTGATGTGGTTGTGTCTGACTTCTCTCAGATTTTTTTTTCGCCAGCTGTGTGTAGCGGTAAACGGTGTGAGTTTAACCTCTTGTGGCGTCGAAGTTTGGGATCCCATGAAGGATGACACAGTGCAGGAACAGGGGGGAGGCATTAATCTTCATGGATCCGCTCAGTAAACTGTTGAGGATCCAAACATACCTGACAGAAAAGCATACCAGTGGAGGTTAACATTACACAGAAGTGTTACAAAGACTCCCACAACAGCAAACATGCTCTTATCCAAGGTCGACTGAGTCTGTAGTACCAAGTATCAAATACTGCACAAAGGCTAGCATCCAAAATCTGGTCTATTTGCTCTGAAATTATTTATTTAATCATTTAAAATCTGATTTTGGATTGTATTTTATTCATCAAACATTCTTTAATGTCTGCTTGTATTAAAAATTTACTATACTGATTCAGTGTTACACTGTCCTAAGGAAGGGGGACTCATGAGATGCAGATTAAAAAAAAACAATCCATGCAATAATGGCCAAGATGTCCTGACTTTTGAAACAGCCAAACTCCTCAATTGTTGCCTTTTTCTTTTTTCCTCATGCGACTTGATAATGTCTTTTTATTAGGTCTTCTCTGTCTCATAAATGTCTCTCAAACTTCACACCTCCATATCACACTGCAGGATTTTCTTCAAAATTTTGTAACGTCCAAGCCACAACTTGGACGCCCATCACTACAATGTTACAAGGTTGCTGTTTTGTTGAAAATAAAAATTGAATTTAAAAAAAACAACAAAAAAAGGAAAATAAGCTAATATAAAGTTACAAAAAAAAAGAAAACAGCTGGCATGGCTCTGTCCAACACCTCTAAAGTCAGCAAAACGATAAGATAAGATAAGATAAAACGTTAACCTCAAAGGTCATACTTGTGCCAGATATTGCTCAGGAACAAAAATTGCATAACAGGAGAGAAGAAATTACATAACTTAAAAAACACATAAAGTGCAACTGTGGCTGGCTGCGGCGCCGACCGGGGCGGCATCAAACCAAAACCACAATTATTGTAAATGTTGCAGGTTTATCACCAATAAACACGGAGCCACGACAGCACAGAGAAACCAGCTCTGCCCCAAAGAAAGCAGCCTGACTGATGACAAATCACAGAGATCCATGGGGCTAGGATTACACCAGGTCACCATGGGATCCCATTAAAACCATGAACAATGACCAGCTTTAAGCTAAAAACAGGCAAACGGCACATGGGACGCTCAATGTTTGGTACTGAATCAGGAAGGTCTGGGATGTGAATGTTTGGATGGGGACGTGGTTAGATGTATGCTACAGACCAGAAGGGCGTGCTTATGTTTTGGGTCTTACCGCTTCTGCGAAGGTGTCATCAGAGCAGAGACCTTATCATCGTAGTATTTCCTCATGGCGAAGCGGTCCAACGCCTGATCAGCACTTTAACGGAGACAGAGAGACACGTTAAACACTTTGGGTAATTATGACTCAAGAAGGAGATTACACTCTATAATTGAACAGTGTTAACCCCTAACTTCGATACACACACATAATGGAAAAGAGGGAAAGTAAGTGGAGAGACAGAGGATTCCAGCAGAGAGGAAGAGAATGCCAGCCTTAAGCAAACACAGAGGGGGAGTGGAGGACAGAGAGAGGCCAGAGTGTGTGCACAGCTTGGCTATTCAGACGGACCTAAAACCAACAGGCGCTGGAGCCTTTTCACCACAGCTCTGTTTCTCGCTCATCGGCCATCTCCCTCTGCTCCCCCCCAAATCTGTCCCATTGTAAATCTGCCTTATTGTTTTGCTATCTCTTCCTCTACTCCTCCTTTTTTGCCCTCTGTCTTTCACATTCACCTGACTGAGCTTCCTCAGTGGGACACAAACATGAAGGAAAGCAGAGACTGGCTGAATCAAAGGCCGATTCGTGGCCATGCACTGCAAAAACACAAAATTTTACCAAGTCTATTTGTCTTATTTTTTGTCAAAATGTCTCATCCCACTTGATTTCAGATAAATTCACTTAACAAGTGGCATTTCAGCAAGATGGAGGGACTTGTTTTAAGACAGTGCATCTTCAATATCTTGTTAAGTCAAACAATCTTGAAATTATCTTGTTTCGAGTTGAATTTTACATGAAAACTCAAAATAAGTTTAACCCTTGTGCCGTCCTGCGGGTCAAAATTATTTTCACAGTGAAACTTCTAATGTCCACATTTTCAACTTTTTTTTGGAAATGTTTGAGCATTTTGTGGTGGAAACAAAGAAATGTTAAAAAATATGTTTCTTATAAACATTAAATTGATTTTTTTGTGAATGTTCCTAAAAAATTTGTTTTACTGATATATATGGAATCACTTTAGATATTTTTAGAATTTTTTGAAGATTTATACTCATTTTTTGAAAATATTTGCAAAAATTTTCTTGCCAAATTTGGGTAATTTTTTTAAACAAAACTTTTAAGGGAAACGTTTAAGGAACTATTGGAATTTTCTTCCTGAAGGATTTGCAAATTTTCAGAAATTTGCGGAATTTTTTGCTGAATTGTTGGATTTTTTTCAGACAAGGAAACAGTATTTTTTGGTGCTCGTAAATGAGGACAACAGGAGGGTTAATACATCTCAAATTAGGAGGTTACATTAAAGTAAAAATGTATTTTTGAGTGAAAAACTGATATTTTTGTCGCATGTCTGGCTCATTTTAAGACACCCAAGCTTGAAAATGATGGTAAAATATAGTTTGAAATAAGTTTTCCCAGCTAATTTTAAGATCTCAATATTCTACATATCGTATCTTATTTCAAGAACTCTTACCAAGACATTTTTCACTTGTTGTACTGACAGATTTTTTCACTGATTTTAAGGTAAAAAGTTCCTTGAAATAAGTTCTTTTTCCTTGTTTTGAGAGGAGCACTTTTTCCAGTGTGCCACAATGACCGCTGTGTGCAGAGAGAATCTGCATAGTTGCATAACACCAGGGTGTTTTAATCTCACTGTTTAGAGCTTTTCTTGACACTGAGATTCCTCAAAGCTTCAGCACTTCTGAATTACAATCGGTTTTCTTCATGGTTGAATACGCTTCATGAAACTGACACTGTGGCCAGAAGGCATCACGGCAACCAACATGTTTCCACGTTGATTCATGCAATTCAATACAGAGTGATTCAAAGCCTAAATCGTGTGGGTTTTACTTTGAATCCGAAGGAGGTGACTTTCTTTGACTCACGTTCTGAGTCACCTTAACCCGAAATGAAAGGAGGTAAATAAATCAGCCGTGGTGAAGGGATGACATCGCTTACGGTCTGCAAAATCAGTCTTCGTAGAGAGCTGCGGTTTGTTGTTGATACTGCTGGCTGCCAAAAGTGAGTGGGTGCACTTATCTTACGATAAATCCTGACTACAGAGCACACAAAACACGACATTTATAGTAAGACAGCATGAGAAATGTGACACATGGTGGTGGTTACCTGGCTGACACGTCAGTGAAATGCACAAAGGATGAGATGACGACACCGATTCGACCCTTACCACCCTGAAAAAAACAAAAGATGACAGGAGATGACTCACTTCGCATGTAGCACTTTTGGTTTTAGTCTCTCGTAAAGGCCTCAAAATGGTGTATTTTCTATCGTGACCGTCCATAAACACGTTATTTTGTGACAAAGCTGGAAAAGTACTGTTTATTTCCCACGACTGGCTTCTGTTTTTAGTGCTTTTGTCACTAGCCGGAGTGAAAAAGGCATCGGCACGTACGCTAACCAGGATGTAGCAACATTTGAACAAGATTCTGATAACAGTTGATGGATTGTTTGGTCACGATCAGTCAAATCTGATCAATCACACTGACACAGCTCTTATGAAGCAGATAAGTATGAAGTCTTTCAGTATTACATTCTCAATAAATCACACCTAAGAGGTTTAATTTTACCTCTGGTTGTTGCTTATTTAGTCACAAATATTAAATATTTGAGAGACAAGCTAGTTTCTAATTTAAAGTAGCTGTGCTTTCTAAATAGGTAGTTTGAATCTCAATCAGCAGCCACAAAACAACCTGCAGATGCTCACCCTGCAGTGTATCACCACCACATGTAGAGGGTCAGCGTTGAGCCAGCTCTCCATGGCCTTACAGATTGTGCAGATCTTATCCAGAGGTGGAGCGTGCAGGTCAGGCCAGCCTGTATCCAGAGTCTGAAAAAATATCAATATATAGTGTGAATGCATGCACTTCTTCTCACAGCTACAGCTTTATTCTCAGTTTCGATGCATTGGCAATCAAAGATCTATTGCTCACAGTAGCTGGATAGGGAGAAATGATCAAGGAGGATGGACAGCTAAACGGTATCACTTCCATGTACTGTTTTGTGCTCTTTTTCCAAACTGATATGAACAGATTTGCTGCTGGGATTTTAAGATCTTGCACTGTTTTCAGGTAGATGCCACATTAACTCACCTTGGGGTTCATTTTCGAGAGATCATGTCTTCTCTCCGACAGGTTGATAATCTAAAGAAAGCACAGCACAACAAAACGCAGGTTATAAAATGATGCCTCTGAGATTACTGCATTCTGCCTGAACACAGAGCGAAAGATGAGCTCTGCCCTCTGAGATCAATACCCTCCTGTCAATATCCGATGAAAGCCCATCAACCCTTGACATCAATACTATTTGCACTTTGACACTCAGCTGCGGCACGGTGAAAGGTGAGACAGGAGCACATGGACTAGCACTGACCAGGTAATTATCCGCATGCTTGGATTTGAGCATTCGCGTGACATCCTTCAGGTTGTGTGAGTAGACCTCCTCGGAGCAGCCCCGGGGGAAGGACACGGCTATGATCCGCTCCGTGATATACGTCAGGTCCAGTTCATATCCCTCCTCCATTGTGAATCTTGGGATTTCCTGTTTAAAAAAATAAATAAGAGCAGAGGTACAGGATGATACAGTCCTTCTGTTTTCTAAAATCGTTTCTATTTTAAGCAGGTGACTTTACTCAGGTCAATATTTGATGGTCAAAGTCCTCAGCTTTAGTCACTGCGTCTAGGTTTCCTCAGATATCTATAGAGAATGACTTCAGCCCCAGATTGTATGACAGAGGATGTCTTGTTTGCACAGCAAACGGTCAACAGTGGGTGTCACAAATACCATGCTGGCTGGAATAAAGCTAGGTATCAAGGACTTTTCAGCTTATGACAGATGACTGCTGCTTGTCTGCATTTCAAAGAGAGCTACAGGACAGTAGTATCAAAAGACGTGGACACCAACAATCTGATCATCACGGTCA
Organism: Acanthochromis polyacanthus; assembly: GCF_021347895.1. Lineage (NCBI taxonomy): Eukaryota > Metazoa > Chordata > Actinopteri > Pomacentridae > Acanthochromis > Acanthochromis polyacanthus. The sequence goes on from NC_067121.1 coordinate 23,282,866, forward strand.
GCCAGCCGGAGCAACAGTGACAGAAAAAAAAAAGAAAAAAACGTTCAAAGAATTCCGGTTGAAACCAGTTGTTGTAAATCCCTGAGTGATGGCGTGTCCCTGTGATCTCATGGCCATGAACTTCCTGCTGTGGTGGTCTGGAAGGAGCCCGTCTCCCCCCCTGCCATCCCACCACACCCCACAGACACATCACTGACTCCCTTATCTAAAACCTCTCTGCGGCCTCCCAGTAACTCTGCCGCCTGTCAGCTGGAGGGTCGCAAGCTGCAGCCTGCTGCCAAAAGCAGGATCGAGGTCAATTAATAAATTACTCGACTGACTGAAAATGAAATACTAGACACATAAAAAAAAGGTAAATATAGCAAACATTTCCCAGCCCTACCTTCTTTGCAGTGAAGATGTCTTTGCATTCATATAAAATACATTTACTAAGAAAACAAAAAAAATAAATAAAGATTGGGATCGGGAAAGTTGCTTACAAAACATGAGTTTGTTCTGACATTTCCATAGCAGAATAGGTGATTTGAAAATGAAAATCAACAACCAACAATGTGCAAAATGATTTTTTCCACATTTTACAGTTACAATTACTGCAGCTTATCAAGGAGGTGGGAGGAGTTTATGGGTGTGAGTCAGCGTAGCTTAAGTCTTTATAGATTCAAATCTAGGCTAGGTAAATACTCCAGTCATCTGTATGTTCACTGGAAGCTATTTCTGATAAATAAGAGGAGTAAAACGTCCCTTCATTGAAGACAAAACAATGCCATCTAGACAGGATTCCCATCTAGGATGTGGACATCTGAATATATTTGCATCCATTGATACCTGCATGTAACTGCTGTCTATGTTGACTGATAATTCCTGTGGTATTTTTGCTAGTTATGTGACAATCGGCGTATGTTTCTCCTTCTGTCTGTTTGTCTGTGCGCAACATTATTTAAAAACAGACTAACAGATTTGGATGAAATTTTTAGAGAAGGTCAGTAATGACACAAGGACCTAGTGACAAGATTTTGGCAGTGATGCGGCTTATAGTCTGGATCTACCGATTTGTGAACGCTACGTCAGCTGCCTGCTGACGATCACGTGATCGCGATCCTACTACAACTCAACCGCTGTGGACTTATTCGTCGGAAATGATACAACGACTGAGCAGCCTTGGCGGATTACTGTTCTCTCTGAGTGCTTTCCTTGTTTTACTCTTTGGTCCTTGTTTTCTATTATTTTTAACATCAAACACTGAACATTCTCTCATGCTTGCCCTCTCCCCATCTTGATAAATCTGCTAATTGTTTTCTTTTTCAACCGCTTGATCATTTTGTGTCTTACATGTAAAGAAAAACTCACAAAAACGGATATAATATTCAGCTTACAATATGGGAGGACAAACTTTCAAATGTAGGAACCTACAACCACGGAAAGCTTGTTGTTTTATATGTTAAAAACATCAAAATCAGTCAGAAAAACTAGTAATGAATCAACCAGGCATTCAGCTTTATGGTGCCATGTTGATTTCTGTGAATATTTAATGGAACACTGTCAGGAAACCAAACCAAAACCCTGATTTGAAAAACAACAGATTTATGCTCCTGTGTGGCATTTGCGAGCCTGATTAATAGAGTCTGACTATTGTCTCCGATTGCAGACTTTACACTGACACACCCTCACAAACAAAACAGAAACACATTCCTGCAGCTGCCAAAGATATCATCATCCTTCTTCAATGACCCTGATTGTTTGTTGTGATGAAATGATCCACAGTCAAGAATGTGTCCATCAATTAAGTGTGAGATGACTGCAGGCTACGGGCTCATCACTTTAGAGGGGGCACAGTGAGGGAGCCATAAACCAGGGACAGTGTAGCCATGGCTTAAACCAACCCTCAGAGCGGAATGAAAGAGGCCATGTGAAGAGGTCATCACTCGGGGAAACTGGGCTGTGTTTTGTGTGTGTGTGTGTTGGTTGGTTGGAGGTGGTGGAAGCAGGAAGGGAGGGGGAGAGGTCCTCAGGGATTGTTGGCACTAATGGCAGGGTTAGTCTATTTCCCCTGTGAGTCTGAGAAAAAACTGTTGACTAATGGGAAATTAATGAACACACTGGCCAGTACTTAGGCTTTGTGTATGTCCAGGGCAGGGCCACGGCAAGAAGGCATGGTAATATTTTGGAACCATCAAAGTACTGTGCTAACTAGAGATGGGAATGTGCGTACAACCAACACTTAACCTCTGTACGACGTAGGAGGGTGAAATAATTAATTTAGTGCAACAGTGATTAGCTGAAAAATCAGGTTTAAACCAATATGTTGACATTTTGAGACATATGCTTGCTCCCTTTCTTGCTTAGAGAGGAAATGTTTGATTTTCTTCTAATATGAATACTGTAAAAAAAGAAGCTAACATCAGTCCTCTAAATACATTGCATACACTCGTGTCATTTTTTTTAAGCAAAATTTCTGGAAACACGGATATACAAAAACTGACGATAAACTACACTATCCTTCTTATTATCAGGGGTCCTGACAGAATGAGTCACTGGTTCTGATAAGTCCATCCATCCATCCTCTATACACCGCTTTATCCTCACTAGGGTCGTGGGGGGTGCTGGAGCCTATCCCAGCTGACTCGGGCGAAGGCAGGGGACACCCTGGACAGGTCACCAGTCTGTCGCAGGGCTACATATACAGACACACAATCACACTGACATTCACACCTACAGACAGTTTAGAGTTATCAATTAACCTCAGCATATTTTTAGACTGTGGGAGGATTAACAACCCTGAAGAGAAGTCTATTATTGCACATTTTTCCTATTGTTAACATAAAGCATGAAAAGACAAAACAATAAATGGAACATATCATACAACTTTTGCCATCTGTGGAGCCAAGTTCTATTCTTGGTGCCATAAAACTTTATTATTACCCCAAAACACAGCAATAAGCTGCACCTTCACTACTACTAACTAATCACTAAAGACTGCCAGCCTGGTTTAGTCAAAAAGTCACAAAGTTTGCCTATTTCTTCCAAATTTCAACTATCAAATAACATACAAAAGTTTGAGGTCACTTAGAAATGTCCTTAAATTTGAAAGAAAAGCATTTTTTTCAATGAAGATAACATTAAATTAATCACAAATACAGTCTGGACATAGTAAATGTGGTAAATGCACTATTGTAGCTGGAAACGGCTGATTTTTGATGGAATATCTCCATAGGGGTACAGAGGAACATTTCCAGCAACCATCACTCCTGTGTTTTAATGCTGCATTGTGTTAGCTAATGGTGTTGAAAGGCTAACTGATGATTAGAAAACCGTTGCACAATTATGTTTGCGCATGACTAAAACTGTGACTTTTCATATAAAACATGAAATTGTCTGGGTGACCCCAGACTTTTGAATCGTAGATTATTCAACAACCACTCTTAAGGCAACAAAACAAAATGAAATGAAGGTTTCAAGCAATTCAAATAAACCCATAAAGCAACAAAGAAATCACTTTCTAAAATACATAACAGAACTTCTAAATATCAACTCAAGGCCCAATATTTTGACATGAATCATTCATGCGCAGCTTTGCAGTAATCAGCGTCATTCTCCTACTACAACCCCTCACTTCTCCCACTCATCATTCGAAGCAACTTGAGCGACTTGCCCGAGCACGCACTAAAGATAATTGGTCTTTAATTTGCACCGACTGCTTTTGTTCCTGGTTTCAGGCGCAGCATTAGTTCACAAAGGCAGAATAAGCAGTGCCAAGGAACTCAAATCCAGAGCCCACCCATGGCACTGTGAGAGAAGAGGCTGGTACAGGAGATGGGTAGGCAGAGCGATCCCAAGGAAACGGGTTGCCAGGTCTACGGCGAGCAAGCCGTGACAGGTTTACTAAGGTCAGGATGTTGGGGGATTAGGGTGTGTCTGGCTCCCCCAGCTCCAAAGCCCTGCAGGTAAGTGCTTGACTAGGCTGCACTGGTGCTGTCAGCCACGTTCACACATGCATGGCCATCACTTGGGACCTACTCCAAATGCCTTTCTTTCAATTACCCTGAACAAACTCTGAAAATAAATTAATCAAACATTCCATTTCTGAGTGAAAAGAGCATAAAGAGGGCAGAGAAGTATGGAGAGTTACAGCGCCGGGGCGAAGACTGTTCCCATTTCAGGAGCCACACCCTTCACCTGGCCCACACCGTATGGAATCTTCCATTTTACACGAGCAGGTGAACCATGAGATAAAAGGAAAGGCATCGTGTAATCGGAACCTAAAGCGCAGAGAGAACCGCCTCAGACTGCAGACGTCGGTTAGCCGGGCCTCATGGGTTAAATCACAGCCTCATCATGTGAGCAGTGACCTCATAGCTGTTTTCATTTTTGAGTCTGCTGTGGTGACAACAGTTGGCAAAAACTTTGCATACTTATCTGTCGTAAATAATCAGACTCTCGAGAGCCACAGCAACCAAATCCATTTATGTGAAAGTTTGTTTGTGTGCGATCAGGCTGGTTGCTACACGTCTCCTCACTGCAGTTTCCATCAGTGACTTCACTGTGGTCATCCTTGCGCAGATTGTTTTTATATATTTGTGCAAACCAATAGAGGGAAAAATAAAAAAACAAAGAAGGAGCCTTCATCAAATGAGGGGAGGAAAAAGGGTAATTAACAAATTTAAAGTGAAGGCTGCTTATTTTTTTTTAAAATCAAAAACAGGGTCAGTCATTAGATGGTGGTATCAGCACCCCTACAAATACAACAAGACGGAAATCATAACCTTTCATTTGGGCTGCAAATTTTCTTCCATAACCAATGTATTTATTCTCCATTAGGTTTGATGTTTAGTCTGTACAATGTCAAAAATAATCACAAATACCCACCACAAGCTACCATCAGAGCCCAAAACTATGGCCTTTTTTGTTAACTGAACAGTCAAAGCCATAAATGACTCAATGTAATCAAGAACTGAAGTTGCACAAATCAAACTTTGGTCTTACTGGATCTATCCACTCAATTAATCAATTTTAACTGCCGAGGTTTCAAGAAGGCAAGAGATGAGATGAGACAGAAGTAAACTAACATATACACAAACTAACATTACGTCTGCGCCCATATGAAAGCAATCAAGGCCTCCCTTCCCCCCGTTCACACTCTCAAATCAAACCAAATTGCTCCTGTTGGCTCAAACTTTTGCCTTATGATTTACATTTTGTGGCAATAGCCTCCATTTTGAAACAACTTGAATATATGTAAACCGAAATTACGTGTCTGCAGTAAAAAATGGGTGCACTTACATTTATTATCCGCTACGCCTCAAAACTAACTTTATCTGCTACAGACTAAAGTGTTTTAGTGGGATGATGGAACTCAAAGAAGCCCAGCATGTAGACATTGCCTCTGTTTCCACATACAGTACAGGAGTGTCCCTTTGGGAGACTCTGAACAGATTAATGATCTCTAAAGCTGTTTGTCTGCAAACCCGAGTAACACCTAAAGGATCATAAATGCTTCAGGAGGTCTGGTTGCCTGCGGGCTGGCTGCTGCACTGAAATGGTTTCTTTTTTTCTTAACTTTATACTACATGTAGCTACATTTTTTTCTATTACCTTTCGGTCTTTGTTTGCCCAGCACAGAGATCCATTCATGCATGTTTACCACTCCATCAGATGACAGGAGCTCTACATGCAGAACAGACTCGTTTCTCGCCCTTGTCGCCTGGTTGGCATTCAGCCTTCACATCTAATAGCCGTCTAATAACCTCGATATCATCAAGCTTTCACCGTTCCAAACCGCCTTGTGTTCCTACATGGCACGAGATCGCGCCTCATACTGCGGGATAACATGTCCACAGTGACATGACAGGCTCTTTTAAGGGCCCACAGAGGGACAAGGCCACAGTTTGTTCTGGCCTTTTCCTGTCAGGGGCTCTGTATGTTTATGCTGTGGCTTTGACACCCATTCACCACCGAAGAACTGAAATAAACAAACCATGAGAACTATCAAGAAAAAAAGACCACAGAAGTGGGTGCAGGGTATTTTTAGCAAGTTTATTTTCTAGGCCTGGAACTCTAGCATGTAGTTGTCTCGCATTTTCACGAGATATTTTGAAGGAAATAAAAATGACAGTCCTCGCTCTGAGCAAATCTGTGCACCCTTAAGGATCCTAAAGTACTCCCTAATTACCATTTTCTATCCCAAGGTCATAGTGGAATGCGTTCCAAAATGGATTACGTTCCCACTCTCACTCTCTCGTTCTCCCTTTTTTCTTTTTCCCCCTTTCTTTCTTGCCATTCTTGCCCCTTTATTGCTTTCATTCTCCTCCCTTCTGCAGGTCTCCTCTCTGTTTAATGACTTACACATGTCAGCCAAGTGGCTGTGGCGGTGCTGTGACAATGTGAAATGCCCCAGTGCTCCGTCTCATGCTGGGATCACAGTGTTCTGCTTACAGTACACAACCCACCTGTCCAAACCACACTATCAGGATCTCCATTCATGTGCCGCTCTGCCAGCCCCTTTTATAACTTCCTCCTGTTATCAGTGAGAAAAAAGCAGGTACACTTTGTGTTTCTGACACGCATGTCTTCCTCGACTGGAGGGGTAGATATTCACTCCTGACCTGAAAATAGAACCAGCAACAAAAGCTATAATTGCCAGTTCAAAAAAATGTTTCTCCTGTCTCGCTGGCCCTGTAATTAAAGCTAATCTTAAAAGAGTTTAGCCTGCAAAAAAACGCTCGGAACAACCTGCAAAGTTTATGTTGGTGCGGGAATGCAGGTGTGATTTTCAAGGAGGGAAAAGACTGATATGATGTAAGGACACTTGTACATGTCATCAACAATAGGTGGCTGAGAAGCAGAGCCCTGAGGCTGCACATACCGGGAAGCAGCTTCAAGTCAAAGACAACACTTCCTCGATCTGTTTGTCTCCATCATTTATCCCCTGTATTTCTTTGGAAACTGCATAGACTGCCGGGTACAAGGCACAAGAATGGCCCCATATGTTTCACATTATAAAGGTCCTCAGCACACCATAGCCCACAATAGCATGGAACCCCAAATTAAAGCCACTGCACAACACAATTCACTGAGGAAGACATTTAAAAAGCTAAAAAACACTCCAAGAGGTCAGTCCAATTCAAAGGCTTTCAATAATACTCTTTCATATGAAAAAGAAGGAGAGGGGGGAAAAAAGCAGCACAAGATCAGTTTTTGCTCAGTATGAATGACTCCCTTCTCTGTCTTCTGAAAGAGCCTGGACACACACGTATATATACTCACACACTCTCTCACACACACACATCTCTGCTTAGGGCCAAAGTAAATACAGAGAGCAGTGCCCTGTTTTGCTCACTGAATAAATGAGCAAACTCCATGAAATGTGAAAGAGCAAAGGGCTGAAGAGAAAAAAAAAAGTTGAAAGCTTCTGGAAGTCTAATCCTGCTTTTAAGTAGTGACTTTAAAAACCCTCCCTGCTAATGATTGACCGTGGAAAAGTTCAGACACCGTGCCTTACCTTTTCAAAGTGAAAGGAGCGCTTTTTTTCTTCTTCTTTCCCCCCTCTTTCTTTGATTCCCTTTTGTCAGTCCAGGCTGCTGAAAGAGAGACAGAGTGGACTGAAGTCCTGAGTCAGAGCCTCAGCCCGTCATACAGGCTTAGTGCAGCATGAGAGGCTCATTTTCCTCCGCTGGAATTTGCTCTCAGGTTGATCACTTCTCTGGGCTCACTTTGTCCCAGCTGCTCTGTTCTCTAGACTGTCGATGATAAGAAAAAAATAAAGATTTAAGGGGGAAAAAAAAGTCCTTGCTCGGTTCCTGAGCTGCTCCTGTCGCTGCTCCTCCAGTAAACTTCTTCTTCCTCCAGTCCAGGCAGCCGCTGCAGCCACCACAAGTCCTGGCATGGGATAGTCCTCCTACTGGCTGTCTCCCTATGTTCCCTCCCCCTTTCTCTCCACCTCCTCCCTCTGCCTCCCTCCATTTGTTCTCACCCTCACATCCTCACACGCAGACACAAACTTCCTGCCATCCCCCCCCCCCCCCCAAAAAAAAAAAAAAAAAAAAAAAACCTTTCATACAGGAGAATGGATGATGAATAAAATGATCCTTTTGGTGTCATCCTTTTGGTGGTTTATGATAAAGTAGTATATTGTAAGGCATTTAATCATCAGAAAGCACCATAAAGCTAGATTTAATATCCAAGCTGACATTATATAGGATTTGATAAATATGTTAAGTCAAGAAAATTTGTAATAACATGGCCTTGAAAGTCTTAACTAGAGATGTTTTATGTTCAAAACGTATTTAGCGTAGAGAGCACATTGCACATTCTGGCAAGAGTGAAGTTGAATTCATCTTAGTGGCATAATTCAAGAATAATAACTTCATAAATAGTCTTACAAATAGTATAGAATACCATAGTATAGTATGCAATAGTTGCAAATAGAATAATCTATACAAATATCCATTGCTCCATCTAATCAAATCCACTTACTAGACATCCATCCGTGGTCGTTTGTGTGGTCATGTCATCTGATTTCAACTCTGATGTTTCATGTATTGTTTGTGAAATTCCAATTTTATTTGCTTTATATAGGATTTAATAAATGTATGAAGCTGGCCCCCAAAGTCTTAACTAGTGATGTTTTAGGCTTTTAGGTTTAAAATGTTGGTTTTTTTGTTTGTTTTTTGTTTTACCTCTGACATTCATGGTGTATAGTATAGTGTAGTATAGTATAGTATAGTATAGTATAGTATAGTATAGTATAGTATAGTGTTAGTAGAATAGTAGGTGTTGGTAGTACGTATAGTTGCGAATGGAATAGTCTGTACAAATCTCCATTGCTCTGTGCAATCAAATCCACTTACAAAACCTCCTTTGTGTGGTCATGTCATCTAATTTCAACTCTGATGTTTCATGTATTGTTTGTGAAATTCCAATTTTATTTGCAAATACTCTGAACACTACAATCTGCAAATATTTAACTACAACCCAACTGTACCATTTTATTCACAACCTTTGCTAAAATGTAAAATATCATAATAGAATGGAATGACTTTATTGATCCCCGAAGGGAAATTCAGTTAATACTCAAACATACGTGCGATTAAACACTTTAATATCTGAAAGAATGAATACTGTTTGGATCCAAATATTAACATTTCATGCCATGAATTGTTCATATTATTATCTATGTCAACTTACACATTCTTAGGTGAATAATTAGCAGAACTTTTGTTCAAATTACTTTTACAATTCCTTGGATTTGCTATGCTAACTGTTAACTTGACTTAAAACACTTGCTCCTTATTTGTCTTCCAATACTTACTGTCTACTAACTTGCAAGATGTTTTTTTTATCTTTTATCCATCAGTAAAAAATATTGTTCTGGAAAATATTGGTTTTATATGTCTGTTTTAATATGAACATTTAATCCTACAATTAACCAAATTTAGCTTTCTTGTCTTGTAACAAATGCTTCTTGTACCAGTTACGGTCTACTGACTTGCAACACATTTATTTTTTAAATTTAAAAACATGTTGTTTTGGAAAATACAGGCTTTATATATCCATTCCAATATAAACATTTAAGCGGGGACACTTAATCTTTAATGCACAATACAGCTGGTGTGAATGAATGAGTACATAAACTCATAAAAATTGCTATGACAACTTTATTTTTAATCACTCAACAGTAACATTTCAATGGCAAGGAATTTGAATAAATGATTGTTACTTTGTCAAATAAACATATTAAGCTAAACCTCAGAATTTGCAATTAACAAAAAATGTTCTCTTTAAAAAAACATGAATCAACCAGTGATAACCATATAACAACAAAAAACAGCAAAATAGCAAAAAAAGCGCAATTAATTCTGAGACCATGCTGAAACTGAAGTCAACAGGCATTTAACATTCTAAAAAAACATATATTAAAATGAACTGTGACAAATATAATCATTTAACATTTGTGTGTTATAACAATAGTATCGATAGTACTCAGCATTTAATATTGAGACACAATGAATCATTAAAAACTGCAAAACATCAAGACATTTATATGAATTCAGAATCAGATTAAGTAATTAAACAAATAAACCATCCCAAATCTTGGAAGTAGCAGAAAAACATTTTGAAAAGCAAACAGTTATAAAGTAGTCACACTGCACAGAAGCTGCTGGTAACAACTAATCTAACATTAGTTGGAGCTATAGGTGGTGCTGCTGGAAGAGAAGGAGGTGTAGGAGTAAGTGGAGGAATAATCTACACTGCCTCTACGAGATCCACTTCTGGAGCCAGCACGAGAACCGGCCCTGGACCCAGAGCGAGACCCGGGGTTAGAGACGTTGTAAGGGCTGCTGATGCCCTTTGTGGACATAGACGTGGCCTGCAGCATCTTCATACCATTGCTTTCCTCCACCATGCAGCTGTCCATGGCTTCTTTGTAGGAGATCTTCAGCTTAGTCTTGGGACAGGTCAGGTTCTTCTGGTGGTTCCGAGATTCCTGCAGCTTTTGGGCTGCCAGACCATCTAGCCAACCTCTGCGGATAGCCTCTTCGATGGAGATGCGCCGACTGGAGCCAGGCTCTATCAGGCCTCCTGTCAGGTACTGAAACTCCAAAAATCTCTGGCCAGCTTCATAAGGCAGCCAAGCCTCCTTTACTGCTTCTGCTACAGACATCTTTCTTTTTGATTTCACATCCTCAAAACCAACATAAGCTTTCTGGGCAGGTTTCAGCTTATTTGCCATGCTGTCATCAATGATGCTCTGATGGACAGCGTCCTGCAGGGACAGCCTCTCGCCAGTAGCAGGGTTGATGATTCCGCCTGTGCATGCCTGGGCCTCCAGCAATCTCTGTGCTGTAATAGTGTCAACTATGCCTCTTCTGAGCCCCTCTGGGATAGTAATCTTCTCCAAGGTCTCTGTGTCAAATATGGCTGCCACGGGGCTCTGGTCATCAAACATCTCTGGGGGAGACACTGTAATGGAAATGCTGTTGAACCGTTTACGGACAGTAGGAGAGGACGGTTGTGTGGGGCTGCTGCAGGTGACCATGTCATCAACATTGCTGGCTGCAATGACCATCTCAGAGCTGCTGGTTCTGCTGGTAATTTCATCTGCAAACTGGGTCAAGGTTAGGGTTCCAGCACGATACTGATCAAAAGACTTTTGATCGATGAGGCCACGTTGCAGGCAGTCCTGAATGTCATACTGGATTCCAGTTTTCCTGTCCACTATCACCAGACGTGCAGAGCCATCTGCTCCCTTGATGGTTATTTCTTCCCACTCGCACTCCTGCTCCGACAACTCCAGGAAAGTGTCATAGTCAATGAGCTCCCGATGATAGGCCTCCCTCACTGACATCTCAAGCCCAGTGTCAGGGTCAACGATTACAACCCGCCTTTTGCGGAGGACATTGGTGCGGCTCTCAGAGGACTTCTGGGGCTTCGACTTGTCTCTGAGTGGCAAGAGTATTAGGCCTGTTTTGCTATCTGTGATGCACCTGTCCTTCAGCTGAAGATATGTCAAGTTATCCTTGGTGTTAGGATCAAAGAACCCTTTTGTGTCATCTCCTTCATAAGTTAAGATCTCATTCATCTCCCTATCAAAATAGCCTTTTCTATAGGCAACATCGACATGAATACGATGGCTCTCAACAGGGTCAATAATCCCTCCACTGGCAATCTGGGCCTCAAGCAGTCGGATTCCATGACCTTTCTCAATAAGATCTTTCTCAATAGCCTGGAAGAGGGAGATTGTCTTTCCTGTCTCTGGGTCTCTGTATCCAGTTACTGCCTTCTCTGCAGACAACAGCTTACCCTTAAACTCCTGACCAATCAGGCCTCTCTTTGCAGCTTCCTCCACTGTCAAGAAGACATTGTTGACTGGATCAACAACGAAGCCAGAAGCAGCTTGGGCCTCAAGAAGCTCCAGGGTGGTTCCTCTCATGAGCAGACCCTCCTTCATTGCACGATAAAAAGGCAGTATTCTGTCATTAACCTCATCATAGACACCTGCAATACAGGTAGAGCCATGGAGATAGGTCTTTAGCTTGTCTTCAATGTCCTTACTTGTGAGTTTGCCCTGACTGAGCTTCTGTAAGTCAGTTTCATCCAGCAGCTCAGAGTTGACGAGATCTGTGACAGAGACTTCACCACGGATACCCTTCACTGTCATGGGCTTTTCTGGACCGCGGACCAGAAGCAAGCCAGAAACAGGCTCCACTGTGCACTTTTTCCGAAGGTCATTATAACTTATCTTTTCTCCTGTTGTTGGATCCAGGTAGCAGGCAGGCTTTTTGTTCAAAGCCCTGTGGAGCTCCTCATCAATGAGATTGCGATTCAAGGCCAGATCTTTGGGAAGGAACACACTCAGAGCAGGGTCCAATATGCCTCCAATAGCCTCCTGGGCCTGGAGCAAGCGGATGGCTGTATCTTTGTCTATGCGGCCTTGTTTGCAAGCCTGACCCACAGATAACACTTTGCCAGTGTATGGATCTGTGAAGCCCGTGCTAGCTGCCTCTGCTTTCACCAAGGTGTCTCTGTCTTCAGTGTCTACAATCCCTCTGGAACAAGCTGTATCCACAGGCATCTTCTCATTAAAGACAGGGTCAACTATGTAGCCCGTTGCTGCCTGAGCTTCCAGGAGCATGAGAGCACTTTCTGGACTGAGGAGGTTCTTGTTCTTGGCTTCAGTGAATGGCATTTTCCCTTGAGAACCCGTTGTCATGCCAGCAATGATGCCAGTACCTTTTAGGTTAACCTGGATGTTTGCAGCTACCTCGTCCACTGTCTTTTTTCCCTTTAGGAGGTCATCTAGAGTAGCTTTGCTGATTATACCACAGTCACAAAGCTGGTGGGCTGTGACTTTGCGGCGAACTCCATCAAAAAGGAGCTTTGATGGATCAATTGTTACGACTTTCTCATCTGTCTGCGTCTGCCTAGTCAGCGTGCTAGGTCTCTGCTGCAATCTCTGTATCTCTCTTTCCAGGAAATCTCTCCTGAGAGCCAAGTCGGATGCCTCCTTCTCCGAGGTCAACAGACGGCTCTTGTACCTCTCTTCAACACTTCTCAGCTCCCTCATAAGCCTCTCAATTTCATTCTTCAGGGAGAGCCTCTCCCGATCAGCCTTGTCCCTGTCTGACTCAACCTGCCTAATCTGACTGTCTTTCCGCTCATACTGGCTCTTCAAAGAGTTGAACTCATTAAAGATGGAATTTTTCTCATCCTGCAGCCGCTGCTTGTTGCGAAGCTCAGTCTCTAGTGTGAGTTTTATGCGCGTGAGCTCCTCTTCGAGCCTCTGCTGACGGTTCTTGTCTTGCTCCAGCAGTTTAAGCTTGGATCGCAAACTATCCCTCTCCATCTGCAGCTCACTGTATTGGCTTTGGGACTCATGCACCATCATAGATGTCTGTGGAGAAATTAAAAAAAAACAAAACATAAGCATAAGTAAAAAAAATGGCAAAAATATGATTTGAACGTGCTTGTAATATATATGAAATTGAAATCAGATTACATGTTTTAAAATTTACAATAACAGAGATGCGTGCATGCATTTTCCAAAATGTTAGTACATGTTCCAAATGTATGTGTAGTGTTGAATTAAGTGATTGTTATGTAGTATGTTTAAAGTTCAATGGCATAATGTGACACATGGAAAATTATAAATGGTATGCATATTCCAGCAAAAGCATTTGTAAGTAATAAACCACATGCAAAACAATCTAAAATCATCAGATACCAGGGATATTTTAAAATCAGATTGAGTCCTAATGCACATATAAAGATTCATGCAAGCAGCAAGGGAAATTAGTTGTATTATTCGGAGGTGATCCTTCAGTGCAATCAAAAATACCTCAATGGATTGCTTTTGGATTTTGTCAATTTCCAGCCTAAGCTTTTCTCTCTCCTTAGTCAGGTCAGTGATGAGAGCCTGGAGCTCCGTTGTCCTCTTGGTGCTACTTTGAAGCTGGACATGCAGTGCTGAGATCTGAACGGCACTTTCTCCATCAATAGCTTCTTTGCTAAGCTTCAAGTCATCTCTGTCCTGTCTAACTGCTCTCAGCTCCTCTTCTAACTTCAGTCTCTCCTTGGTGAGGTTCTGTGTCAGAGTCTTCAGCTTTTCAATTTCTGTAGTGTATTCATTAAGTTGGCGACTCTTCTCTTCAATGGTCTTGTACAAGCTTTCATTACGTTGGTTGAGTTCATGAATTCTGGTCTGTTCCTGCTGGAGCTTCTGCTTCAGCGTCTTCAGCTCAGCTGACACAGCTGCCAATTCATCTTTGGTCACTTTATGATCCCTCATGCTCTTGTCCAGAGCCTCCTGGAGAGCTTTGAGGTCCTGCTCATACTTTCTCCCAGAGTTGGAGGCCTCTATCTGAATAGATTTCAGCGTGCTAATGGTGGTGGTGTGCTCTCTGCAGGTATGGTTCATCCTCTCCAACTCAGCCTCCATTCGCTTTCTACGAGTGAACTCCTCTTGAGTCGATTTCTTTTGTTTTTCCAACTCAGCTTCAACCCCATCCAGAGAGGACTGAAGTTCCCGGATACGACTCTGCAGTCTGGCAGAACTCTGCTCAGCCTTAGTTTTCTCACTGGCCTGCTTCTCCAGCTCCACTCGGGTAATACGGACCTCCTGCTCAGACACTTTGAGCTTGTTGATAGCCTCCAGATAAGAGGCGTTCTTTGTCTTCAGCTCTGCTTCAGCTTTTTTCAGGTGACTAATTTCCAGTTCCAGAGATCTCCTCTTCTTGTCTTCTTCCTCCAGGTTAAATGTCAGCGTGCTGATCTGCTTGGACTTATCCTGATTGCTTTTAGTGGCTTCCTTTAATTTAAGCTCATAGTCTTCTCTCTGGTGTGTGAGTGTTCTCAGCTGCACTTCCAGCTCACTGCGCATCCTCGTCTCTTGTGCCACTGAGGCCCTCTGCTGGTTGGCCTCCTGCTCTGCTCTGCTTTTCTGCTCTTCTGTGTGAGAAATGGACAGCCTCAGTCTCCTCAGCTCCTCCTCCAGGTCTCTCTTGTCAGCAGTGAGTCTGTCAATTTGCAGCCTCAGGTCTGCCGCGTCCTCTTCTTTCTGCTGCGAGGCCTTCAAGATGGTGGTCTTGGTAACGTGGATCTCTGTCTCATATGTCTGCTTAAGCTGGCTAAGCTCCTGGGTGCACTGAGTTCTTACCTTTGAGATATCTGATTCAGCATTTCGTCGACGTGCCGCCTCCTCGTCCAGCTGTATCTTCAGCCTTTCCAGTTCACGTTCTTTGTCCTTCACGGTCTTCTCTAAGTCAATCTTGGACCAGTTGAGCTCTTCCAGTTCTTTCTGTCTGCGGCGAACAGTCGCCTCATACTCTTCCTGCTGGCTGGTGTAGCGCTCCTCTGCCAACCTTCTTTTCCTCTTCTCTTCATCCACCTGGTATTTAATGCGGGTCAGCTGGTCGTTAAGGTCTTGAAGCTGGCCGTGTGTGCTATCCAGGCTCTCTTTGGCTGCACTAGCTTGCATTGCTGTGGTTCTCTTCACTTCCTCCATAGAAATGAGTTGGTCTTGTGATTGAGTGAGCTCCAATTTGTAGCGAGCCAAAGCATCTTCCAGAGATTTGTTTTTCTGACCACGATCCTGGAGATCCTCCTTCAGACGCCTCAGTTCCTCCTCCAGCAATTCTATCTTAGTGTTTCTTATCTGAGGAGAACAACGACAAAAACAGAAAGAGTGCCAGTCAGTTCCAACAACCTATTTGTTCAATAATCCTTCATCTCTGATATTATTTATTCTTACTTATATTATCATCATATATAGCAACATTTTTGACTTACAGAAACAATGTTCTCTTAACTCGCATTACATACATGTAATACTTACCTTTAGCTCTTCCATGTTCTTCAGCAACTCCCCTAGGAACTTGTAGTAGTCACTAGAGCGGGTAAGCAGCTCGATGTAACGGGTCTGGAGGTCAGACGCCTGATGGAGATAAAATTAATGGTTATGATTACTGATGTTGAGCAGTTCCATCTCTAAAGGGCAAATGGAATTAAGGGATTAACCTTGGGGGTGTAACATTAGCTGATCCCACAAAGGATATAACCATTATCTAACAGAGAGCTTAATAAATGCCGAATAATTAAGAAAGGATGTGCCAAATGTATAATAATAACAACTGTGGATGAAAATTGGATCAGAGTGACTTAAAAAAATGGAAAGTGCTCATACCTCTTGCCTGACCACAGAAGCAGGGGACTGCAGCATAGTCCTCTTGATAGGAACATTGAGCAGAGTTTCCAGGCCTGAACTGTAGGAGGCCAGCTGCAGCTCGTAGTCCTGCAAACACACAACACAAAATGATCATTTGTGCCATATTTGCATGTGGCAGCTCAGCAGGATGTAGAACTGTAACAGAGCACAGTAACTGACAACCAACCTTGATAGAGGAGGCACAGGTGTCTGCGTTCTTCTGCACATCTTCTACTTTCTCCTTCCTTCCTTTAATTTCAGTGTGCAGCGCCTGTGCAATACAAAGAAAAGAGGTAATTAAATCCTCTGATTTAATCTGGCATCAGTCTGTGCTGCTTCTGGAACATCCACTGGTTTATTAGACACAATTTCTAATGGCATTATAAGCTGTCCGCGTGAGCTTTTTTCATCTGACTTTTATCGATCATTTGAGGAACAGCTGATGTTTTGCAACACTTTCTACATCTGTTGCTGTAAAATGTATAAAATCCACACAGTAAATGGTGGCTATTTCTAATTCCAAACCAAAGGAGTCTGCTAAGAACATGTTGGTGTAAATATGGAAGGGCATGCCTTCTGCTGGTTGAGGTGGTCCATTAGAGTCTGGATGTCGTTGAGCTTCACCGCCTGAAGGGTGTCCTGGCGCTTCCTGGCATTGTCTATCCACTGATCCAGGGAAGTGCTGCTCTGCTGATAATGTTGTAGCTGTTTCTCCTGCTTCTCCAGGTCCCACACTCTGAGGAGGAAAGAGTGAGAGGAAGAGGAAGGGATGAAAGGGTATTTTTAGTGTTGTTACCAGCAATGACAAACAGCGGATATGGACAAATATTCGTAGGTAAGGAAGAAATGTGCCTACGTGTACAGATCATCCTACGATACCTGCTATCAATCTGTGTCTGGATGCGACGCCAGCGGTCAGACATCTGGCCCACCAGGTCTGAGTACTTGGACAAATCTACGTCACACTTGTGGAAGGACTCAGAGATTTGACCGTTCCAGTGTGCCGCTTTAGCCAGGTCAGACTCCATAGATGTCAGCAGGTCCCTTTTTTGCTCCAGCTCATTCTTCATTTGCTTTTAAATGGAATCAAAAATAAAGATCAATCACAAATCTTA
Source organism: Acanthochromis polyacanthus (assembly GCF_021347895.1). Taxonomy (NCBI): domain Eukaryota; kingdom Metazoa; phylum Chordata; class Actinopteri; family Pomacentridae; genus Acanthochromis; species Acanthochromis polyacanthus. Next base: position 23,300,176 of record NC_067121.1, read on the forward strand.
CTTGCAAGTAGTGATGATCACTGTGACAATATAGGCATTATATGATTTTTGGATTGACCAAGAATCTATGTTTGAAATAGATCTGCAATTAATTCAGATCAGAATTTTGTAACTTCTTATTTCAATCACAAACACCAACTGCTTATCGAAATAATCTTTAATTGTCTTTATCGTGGCCATTAAATTTCTGCTTATTTGCCTGGAAATGATATAGCATAAAACATGGGTATTTAAGTTTTTTGTGAAATTTTAGCTTGATACATCAATTACTCTAAAAAATTGCACATCAATCCACTTTTAGCATGTTTATTTGTGCATTGAAAATTGAGATTGTCTAGCATATCTAGAAACATTTTAGCTTTTGTAGTCCAATTTGTCAAACCTGCTCTATCTTTAATTAAGGTTAAACAAAATTTACTTTTCCCCTCATTTTTTTGTGACCAGGTGTCTTACATTAAAAAGTATTATATATGTTTTTTGTATTATTGTGACATGCATCTACAGGTGGTTTAGAAAATATCAATAGTTAACTCAAAGATGGGATTTTTCATGAAGGCTTCCACTTCCTTTCTTTTTCTTGTCCAGTGCTTTAGATTCTGAGTCCTTGGCACAACGAGAAATGCCTGTAAAGTTTTTAGGCTTCTATTTTTAAGTCTCCCTGAGACATTGCTGATCAAACAGAGCCTCAAATTTCAGTGTGTAAAAACAGGCTGAATTTGTGTTGACCAGTAATTTACACACACATAAAAAAATCTCTGCTGATATTTATACATATAACAAACTGAAATTTCCCCATACCATTTTAAATATCCATAATTTATGATAAAAAACAAGCTTCAATCAAATCAGACATTTGGAGCTTAAAGTACTGCATTAATAACGTTACTTAAAAAAGAAATAATAATTATTATTATTAGCAAAATAAACATGCTCAATGTACTTTGGTGCATCATAGCTAACAGGCTCATCGTAGGTTTTGCATGTAAAACTGTAATCTGCAAAATACCAGAGTAACCAGCTGTTGAATTAGGAGTAGAAAGTACAATATTTCTGTCTGAATTGAACTGGATTACAAATATAAAGTAGAATAAAATGGAAAATACTTAAGTAACGTATCTCAAATGTGTTCTCAAGTACAGTGCTTAAGTTAGCAACTGATACCAAAAAGTTTAATGTGAGTTTTTGGGATGATAACAAAGTGTAGCTAGAAAATGTTCAATAGACATAAAAACTGTGAGATGCAAATAAAAGCTCAGAAAAAAAGACTATATTTTGTGTCAGCTTTTAAAACAGGAAGGCAAGTAATGACAGCTCATAACAAAAATTGAAAGTGTGTCAAACCTTTAGGGTGGTCCGATAGTTTTCAATTTCACGGAGGTCCAGAGAGCTGGTCTCCTTCTCGGTCAGCCGGGCCTCATGAGCTTTGATCAGATCCTCAGCCTGGAGGAGGCTTTGAAGCAAGGCCTTGATTGCTGACAGTCTGTTGCAAACACAAAGTCGTGACAATAAATGATCAGTACAGTTGGATGTGGCTTCAAGGTCTGTTCCCAGAATTTACGTCTGCTCCAAGATCATGGCAGAATAAATAAAAAGGTGGTGCAAAGAGCCTAAAATAAAATACCTCTGAATGTAAGCTGAGTAGAGACCCTGCAGGCCTCCCAGTTTTTGGTTGATGATTTCCAGTTCGGAGCGGAGGAATTTGGCTTGTTCGGAGTCAGCAGGTATCCCTTCCAGCTGCTTTATGATTCTTTCTCTTAGACGCAGGTAGTCATCATGAATGGAGTCCAGATCTTGGTGCACATTCTGGAAATCAAAAGGATGTGACATTTAGCTGAATAAAGCCAAATCAGGAAAGTTTTATTTATTGATTTATTTTACAAAGAACCCTTGAAAAAATTAATTAGCAATTTCGTTGCGATAAAATGTACATATGTTTAACATTTGCAAGCATATTTTTTCACAAACAAATAACAGCTTACATACCTGCAGCTTCTGAATGTTCACCGAGCACTCGTGCACACTGTTGTCTCCCAGGGGAATGTGCAGATGTCTGGTGAGGCCAGATTCGGCCATCTCCAGCTTGCGTCTCAGCTCCTGCAGACTGCTGAGCAGTGTAAGGCTGAGGGTAGAGGTGGATTGTGGAGCCTGGCTGGTGACTTTGGTGACAGTGGTCTTGGTGATTTTGGAAGTTTTGCTGGTGTCCTGTTTCTGGGTTTCAGCCTTCGTCCCTTCCTCCCCTTTGCTGGCTGGTGGAAACACAGGAAAATAGAATTTATTGATGGAAAACAATAGCACTATTCTTGCAAACTTTGTAGATAGCTCGTGTAGACATACTAAGCAACATTTATGATTGGTATATAAACATTTTTGGAGGTGTTTGGGGTTTAGTTAAAGTGTAAAGTATCATTTTTGTCCTTTTTTTGTGTGAGAAAACTGAAACACTAAGCAAGGGTTCGTAATACAAAATAATTAATGTAAAGGCCAATCTATGGTTTCAACATCTACATGTTTGCAAGACAGACATCTTAAAATTTGAGATCGTGCAGACTGACTGCACAGTGAGACCACTGAAGAAATAAGCTGGATTCTCATTTACAAAAGTCAATTTAGCAGAGTGCAGCATATTCATAATTAATGTATGCTTACCGTTCAGCTCAGCAGGTCAAAGCCAGCTGTTCTAGCATGCTGGATCTGATAGGCAACAACTAGAATAGTTTTAAAAGAATATGTGTAGCATTTTACACTTACTGTAAGTAGGCAGCTGGACAATCAGTGTATCGTAGTGGGTCTGGGCTTTGTCAAAGTGGCCCTGGATGACCTTCTTGTCCTCTTCCCCGAACATTTCAGAACCTTGGCTGGTCCGCAGGAACTCCTGGTAGTGAGTCTCCAGTCTTTTGATGACGCTGCGGTACTCCTCAGGACGCATCTTGGACAGCTGTCAGACAAGTGAGATGGATTAGATTAGCCAAAAGACACAAGAGGAAAGTAAAAATCTATGGACATGGTAAGGCTCTAGTGTTATTAAAAAAACAGTAAGTAATTTTATAAGTAAAACTGAGACACGATCTGTGTTGTTTGTAACATCTTACCATACTGAGAGTGAGGGAGTTGATGTAATTGATGTCTTTGAGGCAATACTGCCATGAGATGAGACTCTTGATGTTGATGTAGAGCTGATTCCAAATGGCCATGATGGCATCATAATACTGCTCATTTCTAGGACAGAACAAACAATTAGTCACTACTCAGGAGAAACTGCGAACCTAGAAGTCATATCGACTATAAAACTCTACAGATTAACTGGAAAATGTTAAACTTCTGAAGTTAGAATCCCATACACTCTACAATGTATCTAAATAATGTATCTGGATGCCAGTGTTACATTTTTGTAGAAAAATAAAATAAATGCATTTCAGCTGACAAGACTTCAATGGTTCTAACAGCATTTGAGCAGGATTTTCTCAGACCATGGTGTATCTGCAGTCCTCCCAGTCACTGAATGTTTCTTACTTGTTGGCAAGGCCGATGCTGAGCGGGTTTGGTGGGGGGATGAGCAGACACACGGAGGGAATCAGCATGTCAAGACCTCCAGGTCCTGTCACAAGCCACTTGCTGCGCTGTGAGTTGTCCTTCAGGATGCCTTCATCCCCCTTCATTATGCCTTTCTGAAATACACAAAAAAAAAACATACAAACAGAAGACACACTGAGTTACACTTGTAATGTTTCACTTTATACTCTTTAAATGTGTGCACATGTGTGTGACAGACGGAGACAAAGATCATAAATCCCACCTGGTCTTGTTTAAAGTCACATAAGGCCTGGACTATGACGGGGCTGCTGCTCTTCTCCTCAGGGTTGCGAGGTTTCAGTCGAACTATGGTCTTCGACTTGCTGACCAGACTCTGGACCTGCCTCTTATTCTCCATAACACGTTCTTTCTGTTGCTGTGAAAAAATAACAGACAGGGGATTTTTACTGAGCAGCTGTATGCTGTAACTTTCAGAAGTCAGCTTTTTAGTCTTTTAAGGTTCAGACTGGCAGAAGCATTCCGTTTAGCCTCATAAAAAACTGGTCTAACTCGCAAAATCTCAACACCCCTGTTCACACCTGCAGGAATACACATACAGACAAGTCCTGTACTTAAAAGAGTACAGTGATACCTCCAGGTTTTTCAGGAGCTCAGCGAGGTTTTCCAGTGGAGTGTTCTTGTCGCAGGAGAATTTGCTTCGGATCGTCTCATGCTCCTTCTGCAGCTTGGCATAGGTCTCATTGGCCTCCTTGAAAAACTGGATACGAAGAGTTTTGATGAGCGTTAACATGCAAACATTTGAAGCACTATTTCCATCAGACAGGCCCGATCACTTACTTGGCTGTAGGCGGCATTCTCCTTCAAATGGACGTGGATACACTTGGTGATCTGAAGAAGCCAGCTCCACTGGGTCTGTAAGGTGTCCATGTAGGCCTGAGGGCGAACACACACTCATCAGTACCAAAACACTCCATAAAGTGCTGCTTGAGATGGGAAAAGTGGAAAAACTTACTTCAATCTTATCTGAGGCAGGATGGTTGCTGCTCAGGAGCATGTCTGTTTTCACCTTCAGCTTGTTCAGGTCCTTCTCCTTCTCCTCCAGGTCCCTCATCAGCCTCTGTCAGACAAAAATAATTACAGAAAGTTAAAATCCCAAAAGTCTCCAGTGCGGACTCAGAAAGCAAACACACATTAACCCTCTGAAACGCCTGAATTTATAGTACATTTTTGCTCCTGCCACATTTGTAAAGTACAACACCTCTATGAAAACAGAAGTACAGAGACTTTTTAAAACATGGAATCAACATATACAATATTTTATCAAGTATACACAGCATAACTAATACTGAAAAAAATGGTGTTCCTTAGATATGTGTCCCGTATCTGCTCTGTGTGAACACTGCCTGCAGTTCAGCCTGTCAGCAAAGCATAGGAGCACAGAATTCTCCATTTTTTTAACAGAATCTGGCATATTTTTGGATATATTTTTTAAATCGGATATATAGAATAAAGGAATTTTGATAAAAAAATTTGGATTAAAGCTTAGATTTTGTTATTTTCCACAGGAAGGTGCAACACAGATGAGTAGTTCAAGCACTGTCAAAAGGTTGCCAATCTGAAAGCTTCTACAGTTTCTAACTCTGATTGGTGTAATTATTAGTTTTGTTTTTTCAGCTAACATGCTTTTTAAACCAGCCTATTGGTTTTTAGGGTTCAGAGGGTTAATGTGAAATAAAATGAGCTTCGACAGGGATTCATACAGAGTAGCTCTCTTGCTTCTTGGGGATGTACTGGTCAATGTTCTTGTCTCCCCAGTCAAACACAAGCTCTTCCTCTTCCTTCTCATTCACCCACATGATCTCTCGGGAGATCTCTTCAATGATGCTCTGAAGGTCTCGTAGCTGGCTCACTCGGCTGTGGGACATTTTCTAAAACAGACACAAGGAAAACCTATGAATGCGATGCAAAGCAACAATACTGATAATAAAGAAAGACACTGATTTTTACAAATATTTTTTATACCAGTGCATGGTTTTACCTGCAGACTGTCCCATTCTTGGTCCAGCATGGAGAGGTTGTACTTGTCAAACCTTGCAGCCTATAAAAGAGATTTTGTTTGTGCTCAGTTTGGGGAAAGATTACAGAATGTGAAGCTTTTGTACACAGACAATAAGGCTCCTCACAAATTTACCGCTTCGCTAGAACAGCCCCAAGTAAAAGTGAAAGAAGGCAGAAAACTCACCAGGTCATCTCTGGCTCGGTCTACTTCTGCGCTCCTTTGGATTGAGCTGTGGAGTTTGTTGTGGCTTAGAATTTGCTTTTCTATGGTGGCTGAGTCATCTCCCCATGGAGCCGTTTCAATCATGCGCTGTAGGATACAGAACGGTAATTAGTCACCTACTGAAACACAATGACTGCTGAACACAACTGCAACGTCAAAGGCGACTTCAATTTAGGGAAAATATTACATTTTTATAATGTGTTACTATTTAAAAATATATTAAGTAGCACATAGTCTGTATACATAGAAATGATAAACAGCAAGGCTCATAAAATATATATAATGAAAAGACCAAAACCAACAATGCATGAATGCTTTATGAGCCCCTGACTATAGCACTCTACCTTAAGCCTATTCATTTCTATTGAGAACAGCAATCACTTAAGCTGCAGTAATGGAGGTTTATGGCACAGAAGAATAAGCTAGACAAGCTTTTGGATACACAGGCAATACTAACAAGTGAAATCATTGTTTTGGCCTATATATAGAACTGGTTGAAATTTTAAAAAACACAGAATATTAGACTATACTCAGTAAGTATAATACTTTAAACATACACTCCCTTCTTTTCAGTCCCTGGCCTCAAATCTCTGTCTTTTTCCTCTTTGACCTCTAGGTGTCAGCATATAATCATCAGGTCCATTGTTAAGCAGGAAACTATTCCAACTATTCCCCCCTTGTGCTCGGCTCTTAGCTTAGATAGGAGCTCTGCCAGTAAAGCAACCTCAGCCAGCCCCTGTTCTTCATGTTCTTCACTTGCATTTTTTTTTCTCTCTTCTCTCCCAAGGCCTTTGTTCTCTCGCCACTCCCTTTTTCTACAAGAATACTTGACTGAAGCTACAAACGACAAGCCCAACTGTCAGCAATATGGCTAATATCTAACTGGGAAAGATCAACAAAGTCATGTATTATAATGTCAACACAATGCCTGAAAGAATGGCAAGCAGCACAAAGAAATGCTGGGTAAAAGTGGCAGTTTCAGAGGTGATTTGGATCTACTTTTTTCGGACAATAGACAATATCTAAAGTACAAAAACTGAGACAGAAAATGTGTGAAGCCATGTGACAACATGGAGGGTGAAAATGAAGGCTAATATATAGAGGGTGAGGCTGAAAGTGGTGACAGACTGACAGGGTGTGTTTTTAGTGGGATGGGAGGGTTGTGAAGTAAGAGAGTAGAAGGGCGTTTTCCCACAGCCATGCTAGAGTTCAGCTGAACTGCCCTGTCCCATAACAACTGACTCAGTAGTGAGTGTCAGATTTCACACTCCTTTACTTCTTCTTTTCTCTTTTTTTTTTTGGTTCCACAGCTTCTTTCCCGTCACTGCTGCCTCCCTCGTTCCCTGCTCTATTTCTTTCCTCTCTCTATCTCTTTCTCAAATGGCACTGCTCTCTCCTCTCCTTTGTTTCAATCCCTCTGCACCCCTCTCAGCCTCTTTCACTCATGGATCAGGTTTTGGCAGCGTGTCCAGATGGTTTCAGTTACGGGAGGTCAGAATAAGTGATAGGGTAAGTTCATCCCTGCCTCCCTTTGCATGAGACAAGAGCGCACACTAATGCAACCGCACAGGCAAGCACACACATGTAGGTGCAACTCCACAACCAGATGAGACAAATGAGATTAAAATGACTCTGCATAGCATCCAAGTTTTACCACACACCTGCGGGTGATGTTGTCTCTGAATGCATCAGATTAGGATACGGATGTAGGTACAAATTAAATTTTAGGAAGTTCGTTGGAAGCATTCCAATTGTAAAAACACAATTTATCCATTTGGTTATTTGACATGTCTCTACATATATTTACAATCTTGTGATGTGTCTTGATTAAAAAAAAAAACAGATTCTCACAGTCACACTGAGTACATATTTATTGTGTCTTTTTATTCCAGTTCTTTTTATGTCCCTAAGGTATACAAAGCTCACCTTCTGTTGGGCAATCCAAGCTATGGCATCATTAAAGATTCTCCCCCCCTCCTGGGAGCCCACGCTGCCTCTGTTCCGTCTTATAGTCGTAGCACCGACAAGCTGCTGTTGGAGCCCTCCGTGCATGTGCTGGAACTGTTCTAGACTGCAGAGTTGTACAAAAAAGGAAAGAAAAATACTTTGTGAGCCTTTTCAGGGAACGCTGGTCGCACTACTTCAAAGAGCACACATGGATAGATACACCGAACCACATGCAGAAGGCACTGAACTTTGTCTGTGTCTGGTTCGCTTCAGCTACAAAATGCAATTCAGTTTTTACTCTGCCAATTCATGCACTGTTTTGAATTCAGCACTGCCTACACCTGCTAAGCTGCAGGAAGGATCACTCAGGAGTGTGCCCACAGTCCTGGCTGAACACAAATGCAAATATCACACACACACACATGCGATTTGCAAAGTCACACACACTGTATTTGCTCTTACTTTCTGAAAATATCACTGGGAATACGCATTTGCTGCAGGTCTCTGCCGCAGGTACTCATCTGCTCCATGCACTCTGCAGCCATGACCAAACACTTGTCCGCTTCCGCAGCCGGACCCCCCTATAAAATCACAAAGAAAAGACACTGATGACTTCAAATTTGTATTTCGCTCAGCTCTCAAATCAGCTTAAAGTAATCTGTGATATTGTCACCTCACAGCCAAGTTAATCAGGCTTTTCTTATTATTCTCATCATTATTTGTCTACAGCTAAAGATTAAAACAAACAAATAGGATCAGTTATGTCCAGTGTATTAAATGTGCAACACTTACACGCTGGATGATCATCTTTGCTCTCTGAAGGAAATCCTGACATTGGTTGGTCAGGACTGCAGCTTTCTGCTGAATGGCTTGTACGCTACACATGGAAATGAAAAACCAATGTATTACTCCAAAAAATAAGGAAAACTGAATTAACCTCTATATAAATGCATCGGCAATTTCGTATGGTTAAACATTTTAAGGAAACTGTTCAATAAAGTCGACAGAAAATGCAAAGTCAAAAGCAGCTTTCGATTGTTCAGGCTTTAATTTTAGTTTATATACAGTTAATAGATCACTCAGTTGTGAAATCCTTGTAAGTGATCACTAAAATTGAAACAGAAAATATCAGAGACTTGCATTTTAATTCAAAACACACTCATTCTGTGTTTTTAAAGGTTTGACTGTGGGTCACTGAAGGGTCACCAACACACAACACACACATCAACTCCAACATTGACGTAACGCATGTCTCATTTTTTACTTTGAAGCCATGAGTTCAGCATCCTGAGAAAAAGGAAACATCCTGACAACCTCTGGCACAGACACAGACGTAATGAATAACTGGAGGGTGTGAAAGGATCACTCAATAATGTGTCTCATAATATTAGGCAACAGATGAGGAGTGATTACTTGGAAACACTTTTTATTAAAACAAATCACAAAACGAGTCTTTCAGAAAAGCAGGTCAAGCCCTGAGATTCCTTTGGACTGACGAAACCCAGGGAGGCCAACAACAGACTGCAATCTGCGCCCTTAGTGTGTGTGGCACTGCTATCCAAAGGTGAACCTGCAACGTTATTGGAGCCTGCTCGGTGACATTTTAACTCTTTTGTGGCGTAAATTATAAACACTTCATGGCCTCAGAAGATCTCACAATTTAGGCTTTATATTTAATCATTTTTCACAAGGTAATGTCATTTCTGGTCTTGTTTTTGGACGCGCGTAAATGATCAACTTTCCCTCAAATGGCAACAGGTGATCCAAAGACTCTTACCTCATTCCTCCACCTGGACCCCCACCCATGCTGACTTGCACCCTCTGTCCTGGACCACCTCCGTGCACCGAGGTCCTGGTGTAGCTGTAGGTGTATCCGTCTCCTGCTGGGTAATCTCCCTGGAAGCCGTTTCCACCGACGAACACGTCGTTTCTGAAACTTGACAAATCCGGACGCGAGTTGCTCCTCTGGCCCATCGTGGCCAGTTTGGAAGTGGAGCCGTACAGACTCATGTTTGCTGTCTCTGTAGTGTTTCAGCAAAGTTTCTGTGTTGAATTTAGTCGCCGAGTTGCTGTCCAGACCGCGGGCAGACCGTGCGTCTCTCCCCGCCCCGTCGTCTCCTGTTGCGCAGATAATGGTCTACTGTGAATAGACGGAAGCTGGCTGCTTTTGGATAGAAACCACACCTTGCTGTCTTTACGAAACACAAGCACCGTCCTGTGTGGGAAGGCCGTCCTCCCCTCTGCCAAAATTTGTTCTAAACGTTATGTTGCAATAATTTTGCGTTATGATGACGCACGGTGTGTTTAAGCTTGTTAAACCAGGAGCGTTGTCATTACAGAGACGCATAAGTTAAATGTGAGCACAGATTATTGATTTATACAGACAGACTGTCAGAAAACGTTGATTCAGCTGTATATTATCAAGTGTGCCTCATTTTTTGTAGGATTAACGGATTTTTAGTCTTTATTTTGGAGTGTAAAAGTGTGTTAACTTTCCATTAAACTTCTTTATGTTAAAAACACTCCCGGTTTTCAGTTGAAATGAAGATTTCTGTAGCTATGGCGCTTTAAAATGCAACATGAATACAAGAAACAACAACAAAAATAGTCACATTTTGCAGTAATACAGTACGAAACCCGTCGAATCAAATTAAGTTCAACATTCAGATGGAAAAGACAGAAAACTAAGTTCCTCACTCAGCTTTAAACTCTTCATGTTCAGCACTGTGAAGTCAGAGATCCAGTGTTAATGCCTCTGTTTGATCAATTAATAATAAATTATTTGGTCTAAAATGCCAATCTGAAGTTTTCAGGGCCCAAAGTGACCCTCAAACTAATTTTCAGGTTGGATTATTAGTTAATAACTAAAAGACAAATCTAAGAAATATAGCAAATGATCACATCTGATGAAGTAAATGCTGTTAATGTTTACCTTGACTCCAAATAACGACAAAAAAGTAAAAAAAAAAAAAACATTCATTCTGACTTTTGCTGTCATAACTTTAATTTCTGCTTCTAATCATCATCATAAGTACAAAGATTAGACTAGATTCAACTTTACTGTCATTGCACAGAGTACAAGTGCTAAGCCAACAAAATGCATTCGAGCAAATAACCAGAAGTGCAAGAATAAAAACAGTAAAAGTGCATTATCTGCAGTATGAATATACACAGTATGTTACATTATTAGCAGAATGAAGGGTATGGACAGTCAGATTAAGTATAGAAATGGAATAGGCTGTAGATAACACTAGAAATGTGTGTATAAAAGTGTTAATAAATTCAAGATTCAAGGTTTTTTTTATTTATTACATGCTCTAAGAGTCTGTACAGTTGAATGCAAAATGGCTGTTCTCAAGGCAGTGCAGTTCTAACTTAAAGAACAGTTCTCTTAAAAAAAATAGAAAAGTAGAAAAAAAATGCTGCAATATCATACACTACCAGTCAAAAGTTTGAGGCCACATAGAAATTCACATTCCGTTCACAGTGTTCTTACCCCTGTAATGAATAAATGAAATGAAATATTTTTCTGTGCCAAATCTCCCTGCTCTTGTACGGATCATCTGGGTTAACTGAACCTCCCTGATACAACAATTCTAAATTTATTTTGTGCTTTTTTTTCTTTTTTTTTAAAATTTGTGATCCAATAACTTTCCGTGGCCTTTGCCTCCTCCTTTAGTTTCCCACCTCTTTGCTGCACAGCTACAGCATCACATGTGGATTCATTTAAAGCCTGGCGAGCGACATTGCCAATTCCAGTTGACAATAATTAGAGAATACAGCAGCCAGCACATTTAATCCTCAGCGGAGTGAGCAGAGATAGTGGCTGCACAAAGAATCTGTCATCTTGAGTTCAACATACTTGAGGTTGAAAGTTGTTTTGAGAGTTCAGTGATTTTGCGTACACTGCTTGAGCTGACAGCCATATGACCCCAAGTGAAAATAAAGATGTCCAAAGCTTGTTTTTCTTTGGGTTCTTGCTTTCCCTCTTATTTGTTTCTTGTGCTGTTGACCTGTCTTTATCTCTCTGCTGTCTCTCAACTTGCCTGCACACTTAGCACAGACGGGAGTGTCTGAAAAGTGAAAGGGTGTGAGAAAGACAACGAGACAGAGTAGGGAGCGTCTCACACACACCCATTGTGAGTATGAGGCATTGTGTGGATTAAAAAATATTCACAAAATGTCTAATTAAAGAGCTACCGCTGATATGATTTAATATTCAGATGTGGGAAAAGTAGAAATCACAAAGAAGCCCAAAATGCTTTGGTTTCAGGTGAAGGAAAACACAAGAGTTGCTGTTGGACATATTGTGCCCTCTGCTGTTTTAGGCCTGACTTCTAGCCAATGAGCACTCAGCTCCTCCACCACATCTCACAGGAGTGTGAGAACAGAGAGGATGAGGTAGGCAGGAGTACAGGGAGACGTGGTCACCGCTCAAAACTGAACCGATGACTTTAAGAGGCCAACGCCCTCAATTGGAATTTGAAAACCATTAAGCTTGTAAAACATTTTTGAAAAATTTCCACCACAGAAACTTTTCGAATGTGTCTGACAAACTTGACGCGACACGTCTGTGCTGAATATTTCCGAGGAGCTCACGCTCACATGGCATTTATTTTACCTCCAACTACAAGGTGACAGTCAATTTGTAACAATGACGGTTTCCTGAAAGGCCGCTCCAACACCAAACACACCAAAAAGACACACCCTGCAGTTTTTTTCCCCCCTCTAGGCTCAGGTGGGTTTGCTTAACGTGTTGTTCTCTTCCTCACACACTTAATACTGGCTTTTCAAAACAAAAGCCAAAGCAAGACTGAGCATGTAGGACTTTCCAGACCGTGGTTTAGGAACAGCTCTCCCTGCCAAGAGAACAGCAGCACAGTGAACTTTTCTCTAATGAGATTGTAAAAATGAACAGAAACCAGACCAGGCAGTTATAGGAAATGATTTAGCCTTCTAATATAAACATATTTTCTAATATAAGGTCACTTTTTTTTTGTCGGATGAGAATCTTTCTGGGATCTTTCTGAATCCTACTAGTTTCAACAGGGTGTGGCAACAACTGCAGGTTCATTTCGTCACATTTGGTCATGCCTGTCTGTCATCGAACAGCCACCCTTGATTCTTTATGGCTTACTTTCTGTCTGCGTAATTAATTCAGGTGTACACAGGGCAGCATGAGGAGAAAGTAAAAGCCCCGGCTACACTCTCTTTACCCAGCTCGGAGTAAATATTTAACTTCATATTTGCTTTCTGTGCTAAATTGTGGATCTTTTTCCATTTCACTTGGACAACATGCATTTGGAAGCAAAACTTTCAAAGCGCTCACACCCCAAACTTAAGGATAGAGGATTAAATTATTAATTTAAAAACAGTGCGAGGGTAACACCAGGTGAATTCAAATAGACGCTTGAGTCTAGTGATTCACAGTGACCGGGAGACCTGCTCACACTTGTAGAGACACATGATATCATTTCCAGACATTGGTACTGACATCATGCGCTGACTAAACAGTGAGGGAAAGAAATTGACAGCTGGTTTATTAAACTACAGACAGTGTAATAGATAAACAATGCAGGTTGTTCATCTGTAACTCCAGGGCTTTATGGAAATACTGATAAATACACATCTTTACTGACTGTGAAACTGATGCTTTAACTTTAATATTAAACTAAAGATTTCATGTGAACTAAACAAAAATGAAGTTGGTTCGTCGGTACAGCAGTGTGGAAATGTTACCCCTTTGAGAAATGCCAATCAGCCAGCTGACAAATAGTGCACTTTCAATTTATCATAAATGTTTTTACAATCTTAATGCTACCTAGAGATCTATTTTAAATACTACTCATTGTTTTATTTCCCCCCTAAAATAGTGAAACATTAAGCAAATTGGTGTAAAATATGTCCGGAGACGTGGGATATAGTTCTATCTTTATGATGATAGCTCCTCCTCAGGTCATTAAACTCTCCCAAATTCCCTAGAATATTATCTCAGATGAGGAAAAGGTCATTATGTAATGATACCAAGGGGGAAAAAGGGGAAAAAAATCCAACACCTTTTTTGTTGTTCTCTAAAAACATTGTCTTATCTGCAGTAAGATTAACTGCAGTCTCTTTGATGTGTGGACAGTATAAACTGCAAACACTGGCCATGACTTTATGGTTTTCATCTCCAATCTAAGACGATACCATCTACAGAGCAATAAATCTAAATACCTACTATCTGTTGGTCTTTGAATACAAGCACACTAAAACTATAGAGCTTTTTCTGTGTGGTTTCATTGTTCTCCTGTGGAAAGATAACAACGCGAGGATTAAGTCTAAATCATGTGTTACCAGGCGGATCACCAGTACTGATTCACACAATTATCCGACTGAGAAAATTAAATGGAATTAAATGTTTTTTTCACAAAAGAACTCAGTGGAATTAGTCACCGCAGAGTGAAAGCTCAGGCACACCCCTTTTTTCCCCCTGTTTTATACCTCACCTGTGTAAACCAGCCGGTTTATGATACAGAGGCAGACAGATAGGACAAAACACATGTAGACACACACACATTTGAAGTGACTCATAGCATCCCATATAGGGGCGGATCCTGGACACACCTGCATTAGTTGCTAGGGAGGGTAATAAGATTATATGATAACAAAAACAGCAGACTGTGATAGTGTGACGGTACAACGGTCAACTGGTTTCTGTTGGCGTCCAGCCATGCGATATATTGTACACAGGCTGGAAAGAAAAGCATTGTCTGAGATTAGTTATTTAAAGGATGTGGATAAAATAGGCCTGGACAATAATTTTAAAATAATAATGATAATAATATGATCTGTAAGACAATAAAGCTTGAGGGTAAGACCTTTAAATTTAACAAAGAATATTTATCATTCATTCATCAGCACAAAAATTTGCATTTAACCACTTCACTGCAGAAAAATATCGTGGCATTCCTTTTAGGAGAACTCCATGCAACCTTTAAGGAAAATCACAACTTTGTTTTTATGTCAACAGCCCAACTTTGTTGTAAAAATTTTAAAAAATGAAACAACAAAAATGTGAACTTGCTAGTGTTGCGTTATTGTTGCATTAAAAAGGAGCAAATGCTGCATTGACGAAAACAAACAGCAGTGCTTTTGCACCATTCTGCCAGCAGGGGTCATCAGTGTGTAAGAAAGGACAACATGAAGGTGCAGGAGCCATTCACTGGCCACCCAGGGGCCCTTCAGTCCTTGCTGGGGCTTCACAGGAAACGCCATGCTTGCTCTCACTGTGATAATGACTGAGAGCTGTGGGTTAATTCTTAAAATATATGTCAAAATGTGGCATAAGCTCTAACTGCATCAAGGTTTACTCCAGTGTCACAACTAAAAGTGTTTTATTTCTCACTGTATTGTATAAAAACAAGTGGGAAAAAAGAAGCTCACTTTTTTCACTTGATCATTGACAAAACTAATGAAGATTATATGTGCATAATTCAGCTCCTGATATGTACTTTCACATCATGTCCAGGAGGGTGAAGCATTGTACATGTGCTGCAGATGAAGTAGGAATCTGCCTCACATGTTAGATAAATATAGGCTACCAGGCTGTGAATCAAACCTGATCAATACTGAACTCTTTGCCATCATGATTGATCCAGTTATTGTAAGGCTCCATTAATGTCATTGCACCATAATATATCAATTATAATTGCATGTTTCCCTAAAAGAGAGGTTGGAATTTCAGCAATGTGTGTGAGACACTAAATATTAAAAATAATTAATTATCTTCCAGCATAACTGTCTCATTACCACTTTAATTAATTGACAAGAAGACAAGAAGCTAAAGATCATCTGGAGCAAAATCCATTAATTAATTGGTTCACATTTGCTAAATCAGACTTGATGGAAAACTTTCTAAATGATTTTATGTCACATTTTGACAACAGATCTGTTGGCTTATTATAAAGTGCCTGTGGATTTGACATCAAAGCCAACTTGAAAGTTCTTTTTGAAAACTCTTAGAACTGAGCTACAGACATCTCTTGAAAAACGTAACCTTGAATGGAACAAGTTGTTTCTTAGTTACAATCCCTCTTTGCTACATGAGGAGCTTCGGAATGCAGGACTGACCAGAATTAGATGAAAGCCTCTGTCAAGTGTTTGTTACTGCAACGGCAAAAAGTCAAGTTACAGGGATTGTACCTAAAAGTGTACAATGACCATCTTTTCTATTCTATTCTATTCTATTCTATTCTATTCTATTCTATTCTGATCTAATCTATTCTAT
The DNA here is from genome assembly GCF_021347895.1 of Acanthochromis polyacanthus. NCBI lineage: Eukaryota > Metazoa > Chordata > Actinopteri > Pomacentridae > Acanthochromis > Acanthochromis polyacanthus. The sequence continues at coordinate 23,316,204 of NC_067121.1, forward strand.
CTTTTATAATATTCCAGAATTTTCATGTCCATCTTCTGGAACAGTGTGACTTGTAAATTCTCTGAATCAAGGATCTTGGGGCTTCTTCTTCGCAAATGTTTGAAAATCAAGTGCTTTTCAAATATGATTGCAAAAAAATATCTCCTGGCTAGAATGACCACAGATTCAACAGCATGTCCATTGTTCAAAACATATGTAGCCTATGCTGATACAACTAGCCTTCAGGCGATACTTTTTACTGGTACTGTAAGAAAATTACATAAAAAAAATCCTTTATGTCTTATACTAGACTTTTTTTTATTTTTTAGAACTGAACCTTTACAAAGCTCTTACAAGTTATACTAAAAGAAGTCAATAAAAGACATATGTGTAATAATTCAATTCAATTCAATTTTATTTATATAGCGTCAATTACAGTCAAATTGTCTCAAGACGCTTTACGGAACCCATATGCCTGACCCCCAGAGCAAGCCCAAAGGCGACAGTGGCAAGGAAAACACCCTTTTAACAGGGAAGAAACCTCGAAACTTTATTGACTTCCACTTCTGCCCTGTCAGCATTGGGCTTGTGACAAAAAAGGGCAGTGAAAGTATTAGTTCCTCCTCTTGTTCTTCTTCCCCCCGTTGAAAAGACAAGGGGAGTTTAATGTTTTGCATTTATGTGTGCGTGTCTATTTGCATGCATATATTATGGGTATTGCTTATGTTTCTTTCGTGGACAGTACTTGGAATGAGCTCTCACGTATGTCTTTTTATCATGCTGTTTTAACGCTTTATTCTGATATTATTTTGTCATTAAACAACATGATAGCAAAAATATCGAAGTGGCAACAAAGAACATTCTATTGCTACTGTAAAAACTCATTTGAAGATCCTATTTCCACCGCCTAATTAAATTGCGAGATTAAAAAAACAACTAATTTACTGCTTTAGATACACTACCATTCAACAGTTTGAGGTCACCCAGGCAATTTCATGTTTTCCATGAAAATTCACACTTTTATTCATGCGCTAACATATTTGCAAAAGGGTTTTCTAATCATCAATTAGCCTTTCAACACCATTAGCTAACACAATGCGGCATTAGAACACAGGAGTGATGGTTGCTGGAAATGAGCCTCTGTACCCCTATGGAGATATTCCATTAAAAATCAGATATTTCCAGCTAGAATAGTAATTTACCACATTAACAATGTCTAGACTGTATTTCAGATTAATTTAATGTTATCTTCATTGAAAAAAAATTGTTTTCTTTCAAAAATAAGCACATTTCTAAGTGACCCCAAACTATTGAATGGTAGTGTACACCTTTAAAGTTGTTGGTAACTGCATCAACTTAATGTTGGGTGGGATTGAAACCCTAATTTATATGTTAGTTGATTAAGCACTAAACATGTTGAGATAACTTCATAAAACTGGCTTGATAGCGTAAGTTTTCTTCACCTTTACTTCAAGATTTCAAGTCCCCTCCTCTGTCTTAACATGCTGCAGTATTTCAGATAGAAACTAAAGCATTTTTAATAGTGGTGGAATAGTTAATTTCTCTGACTCAGTGTATTGTGGGTTGAACATAATGTCATCAGAAGTTGTCAGAACTCTGATGCAAGCTGTTTTTGTTAAGCCCAGACATGTTTTTTGGCTGCTGATTCCTCAATGTGGCCATTTTTTAAAGAAACATACAGACATTTCTGCTTTCTTTCCACTTCTATAACAAAATATGACAACATATTGTACATTTTCATTGTGGGATTGTCCTCTCAGAGCACAAAGAGGGTAAATTTCCATGTGGTAGTAGTTACCATTGGTTACAGGTGGCCATGTTAGGGCAGTGCCAGCAGCCTGTAAGGGCAGGTGTGTTACCTGTGGCTTCCTCAGGAAACTCTTCTCACAGGGCAGCTGACCCACACACACAGAAACACACACACACGGTGAGTCGGACCACGGAACAGATCAGGAGAGAGTTTTTCCTCCTCGTTGTCTGATTCACCGGAATCCGCCTTTGTTCCACAGACTCGCACTCGGTCCCACTCGGGCTTTTTGGTGGCAGACGGAGGGAAGTGCTTCCTGACAGCAGGGAGGTGCGTCTTACTTCCATTCCAGTGATTGACTGCACACGGCTTTCACCGCCGGAGCTGTGGGGGCATTGACGCATTGTGGAGTCGACAGGGGGTAGCACTGCAAACCCGGCTTCGCTTCACATCGGAGGCATCTATCGGCGAGACCCGCCATGGCCGTGGTGCAGCTCGAAACGGGGGACCATCAACCGGAGAACGGCTTCGTGTCCCCCGAAACCACGTCGGCGGGGCTGCTGACACGCATCGACGGTGCCGTTCTGCCATTTCTCGGGGGATTTGGGAAGTACCAGAAACAGCTGATCGTGCTGACATGGATCCCGGCGATATTCATTGGATTCAGTCAGTACTCTGATAATTTCCTCCTGGCCCAGCCGAACAACACATGTATCCAGCCTCTGGATAATGTGACTAACCACAGTGGGGGTCACTCCTCGCTATTAGACAGTCCGAAAAATAGCAGCGCACGACCGGCTTCTATTTATGCCAATGGAAGTTACAGCAGTCACAATGACACGACCAGCATGCAGTGTAGGTGCAGTGAGTGGACCTTCGAGCTGCACACGGGACTCGTGCAGAACGTGGTCACCAAGGTAAGCTGTCCATCTTGAGGATGGGGATCCTCTCCATTGTCATATTACATGTTACGCACCACTCCTCCGCCTTAATCCCTTTAGAATCGATTTACATTAGTATGAAATTCTGGCTCTTAAGATCAGTAAGGTTGGAGAATATATACATCAGCCTTAACCAACGACACAATCACGTTAAAATGAAGTAGTGAGCATCTCCTGCATAGTGCTTGTGGTTATTCCTCCTCCATTATTGCACTCCACATTGGGGCGTCTAGCACCAGGCATTTCAGCTGTGAGTGTATGTGTGTGTGTGTGTGAGTGAGGGGGGGTGGGGGATTCACTGAGCAAGAATTGGCTCATGTTGGATGCTGAAAGTGGTAGGATTCCATAGGTGAGGGCTTACTGACAGTGAGTCATCACACCAGCTGACACAGTGGGTGACCAGTCGCAGGGAAACGCCACTGTGGGCACACTAGGCCAAAAGCTGCCAGGGCTGGTGGAATTTGCCTCCTGTCCTATAGGACATAATAGACATGGAGCCTTTAGATTTGGAGCAAAGGTCATTAGTGCACTGTCTAGAATAATGCAACCCCATCCCTGGTCAAACATCCCCCGCCCTATCTCTGCACTAACCAAACACACAGCAGATGTCCTTATAGGTTTGACAGAGTGCACTTTTTCCTCTCTGTAGTGATGTCTTTGCATTCTAATCATGACAGCGTCTTCTTCCTATCTGTGCAGAGATAGTGTGTGCCTGCAGTCATCGTAGTTGGACTGTGAGCTGCAGGAGGAGAGGTTTTCTATCTCTTATTACGCCAATCAGCTCTTCTCCCATTGTGGATGCTGCATGCTTATATCAGGATATCAAGTTTTGTCTTTGTACGGGAAGGAAAAAAAAAACCACGAAACTCTCATCCGCAAGACTCCCCGAGCAAATCTGACGTTAATATCAATGATATAATGCAATGAAATCGGGGTACTCGATGATATCACCTGACAATTTAGATCACACAGTGGGAGTTGAGAATGAGAAATAATCAATATGTATGTGATTAGCTCACATAGACTTGCAGAGCACAGGAAATTGCATTTTAAATTGCTGCAGCCTCACCTTTACAGAGTTTGGCATGCATGTTGTGATGAGAAGGCAGTTTGATTTGAAGCTCCACTGTGAGATAGAGGGGGATGTGGCGCCCTGAGCTTAAATCCACCATGATGCCAACAGTCCATCTGCTGATCACTGATAATGTCTGCATTCAAAAGAAGCAAATAAAATGCAGCTGTGGCATTTAAACATAGCCGTTTAAGTCTTGGTTTGATTTACTATCCATAATGTAATATACAAGGGAGGGCGGGGTGATAAACTGGACCTTTATATTCCCAAACTGCAGCGAAACATGAAGTCATATGTGAGGAATATTGATTGGGTGGATCTCTGTTACTAACTGTCCAACACTTTGCTTCTCTCATAGTTCAAAAATGCCAGCAGGTTTCGTCGTACGGAGGCTGAAGTATGAACAACAACACAGCTTCCTCTCCTTGTCATATGCTGGCACTGCAACCTGTAGACGCTAACATTTGTGTTGCATTTGCACACACACTCAGAATGTCATGTTGACACTACCACCACTGCCGACTGAGCAGTTGGTAAAAGCGTCTGACAGTGCTCGTCTTCCCCTGACCTCGTGCCACTCCACATTCTGGCAAGGTCACCGTCAGGAGAAATTGAATCGGATCGCACGCGGACCAGCTGCTCAAAATGAAGCCAAACCCGGGTTGACTCTTGTACTTGTCATGGGCCTTGTCTCTTTTGACAACCTTGTTGCTCGGTCTTCCAAGGCCTCCCCCCTTTTCCCACCACAGCGCAGAAGCCGGGATGTGACATTACGGCAGGAAGTGATGACTTGGCATTTCTCCCCGTGTTTGGATTGCATAGGCATAACTGCACATGACTGGGCTCAGCTATCCGTGACACTCGATCCCTAAAAAGCAGAGCGGAGTGCCAACACTGATGAAATGTGGTGGCGTCTCTATGTCAAGCTTTACCAACACATCCTAACCCCGCGCTACTCTGTTGAGCCTTGATGTAACACGAGGACAACATGTAAAATATAGATGTTTTCACTCTGTGCCACATCTGTTTTTGCTTCCTGAAAGCATCTCCGTTCACTCGTTCCCTCTCACGGTGACACAGATAGAAGGCTTTTGATGGAGGCAGCGGAGGTTGAGGTGCTGAAGGATCCAGAGTGGCTAATGTGGAGACCCATCCTAATTGAGTCAAAGCTCTCCTCAGGGTCCCTTTTAATTGAACTGAGCCGGAGAAATGAGAATGTATCATTACTCAGACAGAGTCTCTCTGCAGCCTACCCTGCTCAGCTCTCATTCAGATGGTTAGCGACTGCACATGATACCGGCAATAGTGGCCTGAGAATATCTTCAAAGCACAGATTCACCTCTGTAACGATGCCTTATGAATGGGGTTCTTGTACGATAAATAATGCACTTGGCAATTAAGAAGAGATGATGAAGAGGAAGGATTCCCCTCCTGTAATGATCTGCTGTAGAATGGCATTTACTCTGGTACTCGCCTATGAGAAATTAGAACATAGATTTGTTTTTTTTTCGTCTTTAAAATGCCAGAAAATAGCAAAAATAGTCCTTAGTGTTCAGTGATGTCTCCAGATTGCTACCTTTGTGTGTCTAAACCTCCAAATGTTCAATTCAAAATGAGAATGACAAACCAGCTTTATATTCCACACATTGCAAACAAGTTTTTTTCCTTCATAAATTACCTAAATGACCAAAAGTGTTGTTGCTTAGCTGATAGATGGAAAAAATAAACCGATGTTTTGAGAAGCAGTTTACTGATAAAGCAATTACAAATCAAAAAGACCAAACATGCTCTCATTGCAGCTTTGAAATTGAAAGATTTGAAACTGTCCTGGTTTGTGTTTGGCGAATGACACATTTTAAGATTTTATATTAAGAAACTGATATTCACATCCATATTCTTATGTTTTATTGGTCTTATACTTAATTTAATAATTAAGAAATTATAATTAAAATAATTGTTAGTAGCAGCTAACTGATTGAGTAATCACATTGTTGTTGAAGCGCTGCGTCTGTACCACACAGGAACAGTACGTCAGTGTCTTTTTGTGTTGTTTCTCTCAGAGTGTCTGTTAAAGTATTGTATGGGAGATAAAAGCACATTGATGTGTACACCCAGGCACACTATCACTGTGCTGGAGGCTGCACACCCATAGATCTGAAAGATGATACTGCAGTTGAACACCCATGCAGGCCTCTCTGCTCTGTGTCCCCTCATACTGTTTACCCAGCTGGTTGACTCCTTCCACAGACACAGGATCAGTGTGGGACACTTTGAAATGGTCTCAGCTGTCCAAAGGCGATGACCCCACTGCAGATACCCAGTCAGCACACAATGACAGCCTCTCACAGCGTCAGCTGGGAGGAAAAGACGCTTGTGTGACCAGAAGATAAACTGTGCTGGGGCTCTGTGTGCTGCAGACTTGTTTCTGATAAGTGCTGTTTTGTAATAGGGAGGGGTCAACATCGTGGGGTATCTGACCCTTGGCAGCTCTTTAAGTTTGTTTTTAGGATTGTGTGATGGAATTTAGGCTGGAAGAGCGTTGGTGGGTTGGTAACGCATGTGAAGTCACTTTGGTGACAGATAAGTGTGGTTCCAGTTAACTGTAAACAACAGGAGACAATGAATAATTGATTGGCGGACAAAGGTTTTTTGTTTCACCATCTGTCACTGGAAAATATTACTGCTGTTAGCCAGCTTCTCCTCTCACGTGACGTTTTCGTCGGGATGCTACGTCAGCATGAATATAAAACATGGTCACAAAAAGATTTTCTCCCCTCAGGCTTTAGATTTCTCAGTATCGTATGTGCATTGTTTCCTTCATGACTTCTTTTAACCACAAAACTGCTATGGAATGTGAGTATGAATAGTATAGATTTATCTTTGTGCTTTCACTTACCCTCCTTTCATGGTAGTTTGTTCTCCTTGTTTCCCCCCATCCACGCTACCACCACATTATGGGATTTCAGCCCCTCAGTGAGGCAGCATAGCTAAAACTTGCACTTGGAAGCAGACAGAGTCAGATAGCCTCAGTGATGGTCTGTTGCTAGGCAGTAACTATGCAGCAGTCTCTCCATGTGTTTTCTGCCTTCTCCTCACAACTGCTTTTAAGTATCTCTCTCCCTGTCTCTCGTCAGCCTGTTATTCATTCCACCCTGGTTTGATGTCATATTTGTTCTTTGCGTTCCTCTCCATATCTCTCTACATTCTCTTGCTACATTGTGTAATCATTATTTCCCCTTCTTCCTGTGCTCTTCCCCCTCATCTTTCCTTCCCCCTCCTTCCCGGCCTGTTCCCTCTCCTTTGAGACCCCCACCCACCACTGTGTAGTTCAACGGGTGCAGAAATGTGCAGCTGTGGTTGGGAGCGTCTTCATCCTGATCCTCGCTGGTGTAGACTGATCATCGTTGGTCAGTCGTTTAAGAGAGGTCAACAGACTCACGCGGGATTCTGTATGATTTGCTCTCAGCCCTTCATTGTTCTGCACTTTCTGTCAGCTAATAGATTCATATGCGTCTAAACTCCAGACACTGACTTCTATTCATTACTGCCAAATGAGCGAGACAATAGCAAGGAAACAAGTGACAGGAATAACAGGAGCATAGCAGACAGGCTGTGGGGATTTGACTCATGCTGATGCTAAATCTGATTCTCAGAGATGGGATTTCTCTGCTATGGATGAACGTCTTTCTATATGTCTTACCATGTATTTTTTCTCCCCAGCTCTGTCAGAATGTTGGACCTGGTTGATAATAAATGCAAATGGCCTGATGTTTTTTGAATAAAGTGCTTTAATGATGCTTGGCATACAAAACCTACCATTCACATTTCAACACCTGTGAGACGTTGCTGCCTTTGTCTGTGACATATGACTCGGGAATGCTGATGCTGCTACGTTTTGGTCATTCTGTCTGTGGTAACCCACACATGTCTGATCTGCACAGTCACCAGCCCTCCGGGCATGCAGTACCGTTCCCGGTGTAATCACAGACAGACAGTTTCATTTCAAAGTGCAAGTTGATTTGTCACTGTCTCAGAGGACAGCAGCTTCTGTTTTTTTTTTGTTTTTTTTTGTTTTTTTAAACAGGCTTAGCTGTCCTGCCATTGTGCAACAGGAACTTGTTTTCCTCCCTCTGTCTTTTTCCTCTGCTGGCATCGATACTGAAACCGTGAATGAGTGGCATGCCTAGGTCATGTGACGGCTGGGCGGCTCTGGGTAATCCTGGAGCGTTCCATTCTGAGCAGGTCACTGTGGTGGAGGTTATCAGAGGTTAGACCCCTTTGAAGAAAAAATGTAGGAACAAGTGACAGTGCAGGGCTCCAGACTAACTTTTTTTCCTAGGAGCGCAGTGGCCCCTAACTTAAAATTTTAGGAGCGCAACCAGAAAATTTAGGGGTGCACACCAAAATCGACTTGCAAAGTAAATATTCACATTCCCTCTCATTCTCACCGTATTACTGATAAATACTTGCACAAACTATGTTTTCAATTCACATTTTATTGTGCAGCAGTTGACACAACATAACAAGAAAAGCACTCAGAGTGCAAAGTACTCCGTCAAGGCTGCTCAGTTAAAGGCATTAGAGGAGATTTAATTTCATACGACTTTGAACGTAGCATGCACACATACAACCTCTCCCTCACCCTCCTCTAACCTCCCCCCTCTTAACATTTACGAAGAAACGCCCCCCTGCAGAAACTTAGGACTCGTGAAGTTGTCTTTTACAGCTGGGTCCCCCTGGATCTTTATCTGCCATTATGTAAAAAAAGATGAGCAAAACAAGTCGCCAGCTAACTACGAAGCTATACCAAAGCAACACATACAGAAAACACGTAAGTCCAAGGCGTACGTAATCTACGTAACTAGGCCTGAGCCGGAAGATTTTTGATTGACAGGAAAGGGAGCAAACCAAACGCCTCTGTCCGAGCGCGTTGATTGGCTGATGTTTTTCAGGTCCTGCCATGTCCACAGTTCTTTTTTTAATATTTTTTATTCTTTTAGAGACCATACATACAAGTCCACTAAAGGTCAGTATTCATTTTATGTGAATCAGACAAATTAAACAAACAAAAAAAAACATCTTCCATAATGCCTTTAAAGGACCATTTCTGACGGATGAAATCTTTAATAAAAATGACCTTGTGCTGAGCACAGGCATGTGTTTTGCATGTGCACGTTATGTATTTATACCGAATCACGTGTAAAGTACTCTTATAAAGGTCTGTTGATCAGTTCATCAATTTTGGAAAGCCTTTGTTTCGCTACTGTTAAAATAACCGTTCCCTCCAGGCTTTTATTTTGAAGGCGTATTTTTAATGCTACGGGCTTTTATTTTGTGACCAATTCAGCGCACAGGAAGTGTTTCTCTAAGAAGAAGTTTCTTGGCATGACGAAGATGCTGCTGAAAAGTCCAAAAATTTAAATAAAGATGAAAGAAAACAACATGCTGTTGCTGTCTAGCCAAGGATGTGTCTAAACTTAGAAGCAGCTGGAATGGAGATAAGAAAGGAGTAAAGGACAGAAAAGTAAATTTGTGTTTAAAATAAGGCTGAACGCAAATAAAGGCTTTGTGAAACATCAGGAGCTTCACCGTCATTCGCCCCCCTGCTCTCACACACATTGGCCAACTTTCTTCTTCTTTGGTGTTCGTCTCCTTTCTTCTTTTGGAATTAATGTCGGTTAAACCAGGTCATTTGTACATTACTGTCTACTGGGCTGAAGTGTGGAGCAGAAGTTTGTAAGCAACAAAAAATATTCAATAGTAGAAATAAAAAAATCGGCAAATTTAATGGTCGCACATGCGCGAGTAGATGAAAAATTTACTGGCACTCACTCAAATTGTGGTCGCAAAATGCGACCATTTAGTCGCAGTCTGGAGCCCTGCAGTGAGAAACTATAACGTGTAAAAGGCTAGGTGGAGTTGCCATGCAAAGTAGTAGAATTTTCTTGATTATGCAATATCTATTTAGGTATTTGTTTACAATGAAGGGGTTTAGGGAAGAGGTAAGGTAGAATTAAGGTCAATGCCAATCGGCTTCACACATTATGCACCTGCTATGGCTACCACGCCTTGTCTGCTCCTTCCTGCTGCTTCTTTCTGCACAGACAGCTGCGAAGCATATGTTGCCAGGAAAACCCTAATATCCTCCTCCTCTCTGAAGTTTATCTCCTAGTTTCCTCAGAATCGCCTATTCTGCTAGCATCATTAAGTAATGTTGCCAAAGGTAGTCAAAGCTGCTTTTTTGCTTCCAGTCTTTCGTTATATTGAATTTCCTCCCACAACCGTTGTGAAGAATTTCAGACGCTCTACTGAGCAAATGTATAATTTGCTGCTGCGACACTCTGAATTCATTGCTCGCACTGTGTGTGAGGCCTATTGCTCACAACTTGTTGCTACTGGTGGGAAGAAAGAAAATGAAGGGTGTGCTGGACGCGTGCAAAGGCAAGCACACGTTGCGTTGTTTGCACTGAGAGAATCACTCTGCTGTGTTGAGCTTTAGTCACTGTGGGAAAACTAGGAGAGGCAAAGCTACCTGTAATATAGCATCTTGTAACCCTGGGGAGGAGAACAAATAAATAATGTGGCACAAAAATGTTTTCTCACGTAGATGCCAGTGCAATTACTAGAAAGAACAGATCATTTAATCTGTGTTGATTTGCAAAGGACAAATAGGATTCTCCAACTTTCTGGTGGCTTGTACGGGAAGCACAATGTGAGCTTTGCTATATATACACACATTTACCAGTGAAGGGAAACACCACTGCACTGTTTTTGCAGTTGCTATTGCTTTTCAATCATTCCGTAGCACCTTTCAACCAAAGCGCTTAAAAATGTGTTTCTCGTTCAACCCTTCACACAGCAGTGGTTGCAGAGCTACAATGCAAAATGCTCATCTGCCATTCTCAGCTCAGTGTCTTGGTCAGGGAGACTCAACTTGACTTGACAACCTGCTTTACCAGCTGAGCCACAGTTGCATCACTGAATAAATACTAGTTTGTTCAGAGGTGCTCTGTTTGATACGATTATTGAGCTCGAAAATCAACGACTTGTTTGGAATAATTAATGAATGAAAGATAATTGTCTGAGAAATAGGATGTTCCTGCACACCAAACACCAGGAAGCCCGTCTGTTGCCTTCTCACATATCAATGTGTTTTAAGTGGTAAAAAGAGATAAAATGTGCCGTCCTCGAAAATCAAATTGATCTCTAACCTCAACGTTATTTACCCAGCATCATTTTCTTGGAACTAATGCCTGCGCTTGTTTGTCTCTACAGTGGAGTCTGGTGTGTGACTCAGCATGGAAAGTCCATATTGCAAAGTTCTCTCTCTTGGTGGGATCCATCTTTGGGTACCTGGTGTTTGGAATACTTGCTGACTGGTAAGCTTTTCATGCCAACCCTCATTGTCAGGTGATTAAAAACTGTTTGCCATATTCCAACTGTCATTTTATGCTTTTCCCTTGCTCTGTAGGTTTGGCCGCCACCCAGTGCTCATCATATCGGTGCTCTTCATGCTAGTGTTCGGTCTGACTGTGGCGTTTTCTGTCAACGTGCCCATGTTCAGCACCTTGCGTTTCTTCGAGGGCTTTTGCCTGGCAGGGATCACCCTTTCTCTCTACGTCCTCAGTAAGTAAATCAGCAGTTATTTGTTGTTTTTGTTGGCAAATTTTACAATGAAGAAAATCAAGGGCAGGCTCATTAACCAGTGAGCAGCTTTGTTGCACGAAATTAAACTAATTAGACAGCTAACTGTGAAGCTGGTCAAACATGCAGGTGATGGCTACATACTGTACATGATAACATACATGTAGCTAAATGCCACTTCATGCCCTCTGTGTCCATGTGCACAGAGCTCTTGCCATGCTACAATAGGCACATATTGGTCTGCGCTTTGTATTTCCCCCTATGTAAACACAGAAAAATCCTTGGAGCTGCTGTGGATTTTTGTGAAAGGCTGGCTGTGACTTTGCACTTGATACAGGATATGGCAGCTAGTTGGAGATTGGGCTGCATAACCGTGTCAACATGATTATTCGAGACCTGTGCCGAGCACAGTGGGCGGATGTAACACTGGGTTTCAGACGGATTTAAAACTTTCCACTATGTTTGGGGACCATCAGTGGAAACCATGAACAAACCAGAGCACCTCTAAAGTCCTGCAGCGCCTACTTCAGTTGCAGCTCTTTTAATGATGGATTATAATGGTGTAGATGACCGAGAATCTCCTCATTCAGTGCCTCGTTATGACAAGCAGGACGTGGGATGCATGAATTAAGGCTTGCAGACTGAGGCTCAAGCTAGCAGGTCCCTCAAAAAAGTCAGCAATCTATTAGAGAAAAAGCTTTGGGAGAAGCTCATTTATATGATTGGCAAACAAAACACTGGCTACCCAAATCCAGTTAAGAGCATGACACTCTAAACCTGAGCTGTCGACAGGTGTGGGCAGCTCACCCGAATGTGAACCTTGCCCTCATGATGAAATTATTAGAGAAAAATGTGCAGTTCAGCCAATGAAAAAATATCAGAAAATACCAGTAGTGTTTTTTTGGACGGCAAAGCGGATAACAGGACATAAACAAGGAGCCAATGCTAATGAAAAATAGCACATTCAAAAACATAACCTGCTCGAACTCATGCATGGATTGGTAGCAAATAATTTTCTCATGTTAGTTTACCCTCATTAGAGTTTTGTTTGTTGTATTTTTTATTTCAGAGACTATGCACACAAATTCTAAGCTCAGTCTACTGAAGAAACCACATCATTTTGCTTTAGACCTGCAACAACTTCAATTCTTCTGGGAAGGCTTTTCACAAATTTTAGAGTGTCCATCCATCCATCCATTCTCTATACACCGCTTTATCCTCACTAGGGTCATGGGGGGTGCTGGAGCCTATCCCAGCTGACTTGGGTGAAGGCAGTGGACACCCTGGACAGGTCGTCAGTCTGTCGCAGGGCTACACATATCGACGAACAATCACAATCACATTCACACCTCAGCAATCAATCAATCAACCTCAGCATATTTTTGGACTGTGGGAGGAAGCTGGAGTGCCCGGAGAAAACCCACGCATGCACAGGGAGAACATGCAAACTCCATGCAGTAAGAACCCAGGCCCACCCTGGGATTTGAACCGGGGATCTTCTTGCTGCAAGGCGAAGGTGCCAACCACTACTCCACTGTGCAGCCCTAGTTTAGAGTGTGTTTATGGGAATTTTTGACCTTTCTTCCAGGCCCGACTCTCAGTCTTTGCTCAAATTCATTCCAAAGGTGTTCTGCTGGGTTGAGGTCAGGACTCTGCAGGCCACTCAAGTTCTTCCACACCAAACTCACTCATCCATATCTTCATTCACCTTGCTTCATGCACTGGTGAGCATTCATGTTGGAACAGGAAGGGGCAAATCCGATGCTTTACATTGTGCTTGGTGATGTAAGGCTTGGACGCAGCTGCTCGGCCACGGAAACCCATGAAGCTCTCTGCTCACTGCCTTGAGCTAATCTGAGGCCTCATGAAGTTTGGAGGTCTGTAGCTAATGACTCAGCAGAAAGTTGTCGACATCCAACAGCATCCACTGACCCCGCTCCATAATATTTTTTTTCTCTGAGTTGCTGTTGTTCCCAAGTGTTTCCACTTTGTTACAATACCACTAACAATTAACCATGAAATATTTAGTATAGAGAAAATATCAGGAATGGAATAACTGGCACAGGTGGCAACCTATCCGGCTACCACACTTGAATTCACCGAGCTCTTGAGAGTGACTCATTCTTTCTCAGATGTTTGTGAATAAATGTCCTGTGGCCATGGAAGTGGTTGGAACACCTGAATTCAGTTATTTGAAGGAGTGTCCCAGTACTTTTGTCAATATAGTGTGTGTTACAGCAAACAGACACGCAGGTTATTCATCTTTCTTTATAATTTAAAAAAAAAGTGCACCGTATGTATAGACGACATGCGTGTTGCTTTAGCTTGTTCAGAAATTAAAATCTTGACAGAAAGGCCATTTGTAGTCATTGTTGCTGGCCTATGAATAGAAAATTACTGATCAGGGGAGCAGTTTAAGGCATTGACTTTTGAAAACAACTTGTATGTAGTGTTAAATGAATAATTCCTGGACTCTGTATTTGTGTGTAGCGAACATGAGCATTGATTTTTTTTGCCTAATACCTTAATGTCCAGAACGTCTTTGGTGCCGCTGATAAACTTGGCTTTTCAATAAGCACAGACATTTTGATTAGTTCCTTTTAGGTGGCATTTAAGTCTGGCTTTGCACTGAGCAGTTGTGCCGTTGGGAAGTTGTCACAGCAGCACTACAGAAATGACAGAGGCCTGTCTCTTGGAATGCAATAAACGGAAACTTTAACGATAGCGGCTTGGTTGCCAGTTGGTGAAACTGGTTTGTTTTGGGACTTGGCTCTATTTCAATGAAGTAAGAGCAACTCTTGTTTGCACGTTCAAAGTTCTCTTTTAAAGCCAATTCTATTTCATCATCTATTTACATTATTAAATCAAAATATTACATGTTATGACACAATTTGCATTTCAAAGCCTGGATGCTTCATACATTCCACCTCTAACTGAAGGCTTCTCCTGAAAAAGGTGTGGTATTAAATAGTTTGGTATGAATTTTGTCCCTCTCCTAATTCTTAGTATCCTCCCACTGTTACTGTTCTCACTAACAACCTGACATACCAAATCAAAAAGCTATTCTACTTTAATCCTACTCTCTGGCTGAGGACAGCATTCGGCTAGAAGAAGAGTAATTGTGTTGCAGTGACCCCTTAACATTTATTAAACTAGATGCCTTTGTTGGGATAAATTCTCATTACAGAGGAACTGCCACTGCGCTTACCCCTATGTTGAACTCTTTCGTTTTCATTTAGGTGCACCAGCATGCGTCTTATCTTGAGATTTTAATCCTCGTTACGTAGGGTGACCATATTCTGTTTTTCTGAAAAGAGGACACACTTCCAGCTCGCGCGCGAAAAATTTTCAGTCCCCCCCCCCCATTTTTAGGGGTTTTCCGTGGGTCAAGGGGCTTTCTGTGCTTCAAACTCAGTTAAACAGATGTTCTGAAATCCGCAGAAAAGAACACTTTACCTGGATATACAGAAAAATAGCCCAAAACACACACAAACAGTTGCTTTATTAATAATATATTTATTAAATTAAAGCAATTCTCCTAAACAATATAATCAGTCACATACAAATATGGCATGCTCTAGTCTTTAATAGTTATTGACTCAAGTTGTGTAGGAACACATGTATTCAGATGTTTAACAAAATAAGAAATAATCATCTCTCTTAAGTCTGACACTTACACCTTAGTTAGGAAAAGTGAGGTGGAGTACCATTCTTCAAAATAACCTCCCAATTATCAATTATGTAAAAATAGAAATAATGCCTCAAAATATTAAACAAAGAAAAAAGAGAGGTAGCCTATTCTTCAATGTTCAGTTAGCCCATTCTTCAAAATAATGTGTCTAATGGCAAATTAAAAAAATATAGAAATAATGCCTCAAGTCAACAGTCCTTTGTATCTTTCTTTTTCCTTCTCTTATTAGCTACAGAGACATAAGTCCCAGCTTTGCAGACTGTACATTCTGCCTCCCATTTGACACGACCCGGACAAAAACAGGGGTACTTTTTTCGCATTTCATCAGTGAAATGACATTTGCGTTTCGGTATTTTCTTTCGGTTCGAGTGTTCTCTCGCAGTGTGCCTACCTGCCTGTCAACCTGCGAGGAGTGAGTGAGTGTGGAGCGCCCCTGTACTGCTTTGTGAATGATTAATACACGTTCCGGGGTTCAGCTCAAACTCCGCCTCTCAGAGCGTGTTTCCAAAGGAACCATTCAACGTGAATGATAAATGCACCGGTCTGTGACGCGCTCAAGCTAGGCAAGATCAAAAACCCAGACATTTGAAGGACTTTATAAACGCCGGCCGGACAGGCCGGACAGCCTCTCAAAAGGGGACATGTTTGGGCAAAAGAGGGCGTATGGTCCTATCGTTACGGCTAATCAATAATCAAATAACGACTGAAAGGGCTGGGGGTGCCGTGGTAACTTGTCTTTACCACAGTTTCACCCGTCGCTGCAGGAAGAGGCGGTGGAGAGCGTAATGTTTGTGGAGATGAATCCTATCTGTTGATATGACCTTCTCTCTAGACAGTAAAGGTTTCAGTAATTAGTTGTGTGCAAATGCTGTGCTAGTTGCAAAGAATGGGCGGGAGGGGACTTTTTGATAGCATCCTGGTAATTGGCATCGCTGTTGATGAACATTGTGGTCTCGGCGATGGATCCTTAAAAGCCTCTTTGGCCACAGTAATTGACCAGTTCGAGGGGACGCTGGGGAAGGGAGGGTGAGAGGGAGAGAGCGAGGGATGAGATGATGAAGGACGGAACCCTCAGTGTCCTTGTCATTCTAATTTACTCCACACTGTATATCTTGAAAAGCTTTACCGCACACCCAAAATAGGACTGTAAAGGCGCGCTCATGAGACAAAGCAGCGACGGTGGGGCAGGAGGAGGAGAAGGGTTGTAGTTGAACTGTGCGGTATGGTGTCTTATCAAACTTAAATGAAGTTGACATCTGCATCCATTGTTTTCACATTAGACTACAGTTTATGGTTCAATAAATCAGTGGTTCTCAGCCTGAGGATTGGAGCGCAGTAGGAGGTGGCGTTATATTATTGCACAACAATTTAGTCAACATTTTTCTACATTTACAAATGTAGCGCAATTAATTTTTTTGGTTCTGTAAAAAAGTAGTATTCAGTTTGTAAAGTTCAGTCAAAAGAAAAAATACAATGCTTGATATTGGAAATAAATGGTTGATTCATTCAGTTGGGAAATATAGGTGTAGCATCATTTCATTGTACAATTCAGACTTTATATTGTGTTCCTGAGTTTATGCCTCTGTTATCTTGATGTACACAAATCCACCCACTTAATACATCAGCCATTGTAGAGGATTCATCTTACATTTGTTCTGCATGATGCAATGAAGAAAACAGCTTGCTGTTCTCATAAGTCAGATATAAGAAAGTGTGAAAAGATTAATTATGCACTTCTTTAACAGTTAGAATCCAGAGCAGCTGACCATTCGGATAGATGAAAAGGACATGTTTGTTTTTCTGCTGATTGCTTTAGCAAAGTTGCAATAATGTAGCAGGACTACATACCTTATTAAGTCTATGTAAGTCTTGAAGTGCAAATTTCTGTGAGTCAAAGTAAAGATGTCTTCCCCTTATGTCTCTCCCACTTTAAAGTCCTTCTATGTTATTCCATTTCAGCTCTCTGTGTGTTCATCCTCCTTCACTGCCTTCTGCTCTACCATTCTCTGTCCTATTTGAATATTCTTTGCATTTTCATTCCGACATATAGTCCACAGCCTACAACATACAGTGCCTTACAAGACCACTTCATTTACTTTAATGAAGTGGTCATGATTGTGCTGGGATTTTGTCCTTTTTTTTTTTCTATATTACCATTCAAAAATTTGGTGTCACCCAGATGATTTCATGTTTTCCTTGAAAACTCACACTTTTATTCATGTGCTAACATAATTGCACAAGGGTTTTCTGATCATCAATTAGCCTTTCAGCACCATTAGCTAACACAATGTAGCATTAGAACACAGGAGCGATGGCTGCTGGAAATGTTCCTCTGTGCCCCTATGTACATACACACGTGGACAAAATTGTTGGTACCCCTCAGTTAAAGAAGGAAAAACCCACAATTCTCACTGAAATCACTTGAAACTCACAAAAGTAGCAATAAATAAAAATTTATTGAAAATTAAATAATCAAAATCAGCCATCACTTTTGAATTGTTGATTAACATAGTTATTTAAAAAAACAAACTAATGAAATAGGGCTGGACAAAAATGATGGTACCCATAACTTAATATTTTGTTGCACAACCTTTTGAGGCAATCACTGCAATTAAACGATTTCTGTATTTGTCAATGAGCGTTCTGCAGCTGTCAACAGGTATTTTGGCCCACTCCTCATGAGCAAACAGCTCCAGTTGTCTCAGGTTTGATGGGTGTCTTCTCCAAATGGCATGTTTCAGCTCCTTCCACATATGTTCAATGGGATTGAGATCTGGGCTCATAGAAGGCCACTTTACAATAGTCCAACGCTTTTCTCTCAGCCATTCTTGGGTGTTTTTGGCTGTGTGTTTTGGATGGTTGTCCTGTTGGAAGACCCATGACCTGCGACTGAGACCAAGCTTTCTGACACTAGGCAGCACATTTCTCTCCAGAATGCCTTGATAGTCTTCAGATTTCATCGTACCTTGCACACTTTCAAGACACCCTGTGCCAGATGCAGCAAAGCAGCCCCAAAACATTACTGAGCCTCCTCCATGTTTCACCGTAGGGACAGTGTTCTTTTCTTCGTATGCTTGGTTTTTGAGTCTATGAACATAGAGTTGATGTGCCTTACCAAAAAGCTCCAGTTTGGTCTCATCTGTCCAAAGGACATTCTCCCAGAAGCTTTGTGGCTTGTCAACATGCATTTTTGCAAATTCCAGTCTGGCTTTTTTATGAGTTTTTTTCAGCAGTGGTGTCCTCCTTGGTCGTCTCCCATGAAGTCCACTTTGGCTCAAACAACGACGAATGGTGCGATCTGACACTGATGTACCTTGGCCTTGGAGTTCACCTTTAATTTCTTTGGAGGTTGCTCTGGGCTCTTTGGATACAATTCCAACGATCCGTCTCTTCAATTTGTCATCAATTTTCCTCTTGCGGCCACGTCCAGGGAGGTTGGCTACTGTCCCGTGGGTCTTGAACTTCTGAATAATATGAGCCACTGTTGTCACAGGAACTTCAAGCTGTTTAGAGATGGTCTTATAGCCTTTACCTTTAAGATGTTTGTCTATAAATTTTTTTCGGATGTCCTGGGACAATTCTCTCCTTCGCTTTCTGTTGTCCATGTTCAGTGTGGTACACACCTTTTCACCAAACAGCAGGGTGACTACTTGTCTCCCTTTAAATAGGCAGACTGACTGATTATGAGTTTGGAAACACCTGTGATGTCAATTAAATGACACACCTGAGTTAATCATGTCACTCTGGTCAAATAGTTTTCAATCTTTTATAGAGGTACCATCATTTTTGTCCAGGCCTGTTTCATTAGTTTGTTTTTTTAAATAATTATGTTAATCAACAATTCAAAAGTAATGGCTGTTTTTGATTATTTAATTTTCAATAAATTTTTATTTATTGTTACTTTTGTGAGTTTCAAGTGATTTCAGTGAGAATTGTGGGTTTTTCCTTCTTTAACTGAGGGGTACCAACAATTTTGTCCACGTGTGTATTCCATTGAAATCAGCCATTTCCAGCTAGAATAGTCATTTATCACATTAACAATGTCTAGACTGTATTTCTGATTAATTTAATGTTGTCTTCATTGAAAAAAAGCTTTTCTTTCAATAGTAAGGACATTTCTAAGCGACCCCAAACTTTTAAACAGTAGTGTATATTCAGATTCCTTATCAATGGTAAATGCAACACTTTACCCTCTGCAATCATGCTCAAGTAGCTCTGTGGATGAGAAGTGGTTCAGAGGCCTAGAATTTGCCAAGAATACCAACAACATTGGGTTTAAAGTTTCTATGGCTTTATAGAAAACTAACCCTAGAGGTAGTGCCTGTGTTGAAATGTGTCGTGTGAAGCCCAGAAGTTTTCAGGAAACTGAATAGATAACCCCCTTTTGATCCATTTGCATCAAGAGTAAACACAGGATCTTCACAGTTCCTTGCTTCAGGCGGTAATTATAATTCAGACCACAAATTCTTCATTTACAAGTAAAAGTGAGCAGTCAAGCACAAAGTTGTCATCCAATGAATGAAATATATTCCTTCCTTGCCGCTGTGGCATTATAGCCCGTACTTATTCATGAAATAATAATCCAACTAATTCCATAACATCGGCAGCCTCGCTGTTTTTGCTAAACTCCTCTTTGGGCATTCTGTCGTGTCAGTGTTGCTGCAGTACTGTTGCCTAGTTGGACAGACATATGTGTGAGCTTTGTGTTGCAATACTGCCACCCTTATTTCTAATCATGTGTCACATGATATTTGCCCTGCAGCCGCTGTGTATTGACACAACTACACCAGAGCTGCTCCAGGAGTAAGAACACAGTCGTTCAATAACACATTACTGAAGAGAATCAATCGTTTTATTTCAAGGCGTCCTGTTTAGAGAATTTATTGCATTTCAGTGAGCTACATGCTAAGAGTTTAGCTAAAGCTAATATCCATTGTGGTCTTGCAGCTCTGTCAGTCACTCAGCGTGTAGCATTGAAAACCACATGACCTTCCTTTGTGGCTTGCTTTGTTTGACTCTGCTTACGAAGAAAAGCCAAAACTAAATCCCACTGTTTGCACTGGAGACATTACACTAATGCACTGGAGACATTACACTTATCCCCCCGTCTCATGAATCCCTGTCTCATTAAGTCTTATTTCATGCATCCTGGAGACTTTGCACCATTGCATACCAAAAATTCCACTCTAGAAAGAAATATGGCATCCGCAATCCCTTCGCTTAATTAAGTCGACAGTTTCCTCACAAAAATATTAATGTAGACCTTCCTGACCTCCTGTATGTTCTTTCATTTTGTCCCTGAGGCATCAATCAGCAAATCCATCGAGGTTGGAGGATATGGCTGAGCCTCTTTTAAGACTGTGGAGCAATTTGTGCACAGCTACTATCTGTTCCACCTGGCTGGCCTGTCGAAGTCGGGGCCCATTGCAGGGCCCAAGCGGCTGATGCGATGTGACACCTATACGGCTCCTGACGCTAACTGCCTCACAGAGAGACAGAAGAATTGGTGGCGGTGGGGTGGTTTCAGACGAGGGGAGAGAACAGGGACCAGCAAGGAGGACAATAAATAAACAGACTGAGAGGAATGTGGAAATTGCTCAGGCGGACGGAGATTTTTCATGTCTGAAAAGTGCTTGACTGTGATCCCGGGTGATACAATTACACACCCACCGCAAGTGAAAATGAAGTGTTTCTGTGTATTAACATTAAGCCTTTTCATGTATCAGCCAGGTTAATGCATCTCTCACTGATGTGCAGAATGTCGGCTCCCAAATACAACAGCCGAATAGCAAAGCTGATAGCTATAGAAAGTCACCCGATGCAGCGCTGCTATTTATACCACAGCGCTCCATCAGCGTGCGCTAGCTTTTTTAGCATCACAGCGCTCCTATAGTGTAGCTCAGCATCACCGTGCTGCTCGCTAATGCATTTTTACAGTAAACACCCAACCCCTCCCTCGCCTCCCCCCGGCCCCCACTGGCAAACACACACGACATATCAGCCAGCTGAGTCATGCTATCTGGCCGTGCTGTGTGAGGATTTTGTGATCAGCCCGAGAGACGCTGCGATTGTGCAGGAGCCCTGTGAAAATGAAAAGTGAAGGTCGATGATCAGGCGTTGATACATGTGAACTTTGTGGGTTTTTTTCTTCTTCTACCTTTAATTTTCCTGCATCAACTCTTAATGTGGTCCAAAGGCAGGATGTTTACTTCACCTTGCAGTGCAGGAAAAGAGCATGTCTCTAAATGCATCATAAGTGGAGCACTTGGTCCTTTTCGACGTCTGCATCAGAGGCGGCGTGCCTTTACATGTCTTGGGTGTGTGTGGGACAAAGGCTTTGTAGGGTGAGATACAGCACATAAAATGAAAGACTGAGGCAGAAACCACATGATTCTTTATGACTTTTCCATCTGCAACCTTTGACATGAATGTTCATGACTGCTCTGTGTGACGCAGAAGACAGAAGTTGTCTTTTTAAGGAGGTTGGTGGTGGATGACACTCACCAATCATCCTTCAGATTGTGGTTATTATGATTTTTTTTTCCCTTCTTTGCTGAAAATTGTATTCCATGTTGGCTTGATGTGTTAGTTCCCTTCTCTGGATATTTACAAATGGACTGTTGTAGCTTAAACTGACCAATGAATATTTCATAATACATTGTTGTTAGCCCTTAGCAAACACTTGGTTCCTATAATGTTGATATAGCTTGATGGGAGCATATGGCTCTTTTCCTCTGCTGAGAATTTAAAGTTACAGAAATGAAGTAATCAGATTTCTCAACAAGATAGTGACAAATTCTGTTTGTCATTGAGATCATGGTTACATAAATGATGCTTTCAAACTCACTGGATCACACAAACAACGTTTTTGTACGTGACAGCAGATGGCTAGTAAATTTAGCATTAACGTCCAACTGAAAGTACTCATCTGTTAAATGCACCACAAAATGCCAATAAAACGGCCTCATCCTGCGCCGAAAAGGCCCAGTTTTCCAAGATGCTTCAGTTCTGTGCTGATGCGTAGAGTCATTGTTTGTGTTGTCCTGAGAGGTTTGGATTTTATCTAATTCCAGGCCCCGCTTATGGAAATTTGTCATGCCTGGGAGAGAAAATGCAAGACAAGAAGAGAGAGAACATGAGAGATTAAAAGGGAGCAAAAAATGTCAGACGGCCAAATGTAAGCAAGTGTAGTTTCTTGGGGGGAGAAAAACACATTGTATTTGTATCAACACAGTAATATTGCTGCTGAAACGCCTGGAGACTGTAATCATTGTGAGGATAGTGTTTGCTGTCGCTCCTTTTGTGCATGTACGCTAGTAAATATGTACACAGGTGCAAGTGGAGGACTATATTTTACTAGCAGGACAGGGGAGGAAAGTGCCTGATATGGTGATGGTGACATTATAGCGGGAGGTCACATTATGTAGTATAAAATGTTTTAATGTGTGTTCAAGTTATAATTTAACTGACTTTAGTGTCAGTGTATTAAATTAGTTAAGTAAGGAGTATAAAAGTATTGCAACATTACACTTCATTCTGGCAGTTTGATGCTATTGTGACCATTGTACACGTGAAATTAACCCTTAAGAACCCAACGTGGCGCCGGTGTTACGATTTGCATATTGATTTTTGATTGGCGGTAGATTTGAAACCAGATAAGAGATCCATCATTCTTTTTGCATATAAAATCTCGGGAGTAAGACTAACATTTCACACATTCACCAGATCTCAGAGCACTTTTTCGTTTCAGTGAGGGTTTGTAAAAATACACATTAAAGCGCACATAACAAAAATCTTTCATAAGCTCAAATTTTCCTCTGTTATTTGTTTTTGTTATTTTTTTCAGATTACAAAACTGACCACCTCTCAGAAAACAAGTTATGTACAGACTACAAATAAATTTCCTGTGGTTCCAAAGGGTATTGTGCAACTTTCTTACATTTGCAAATTTGAGGGTTATAGCTATGCAATTTCTGTATTTAAATATATGTGAAAAAAATAAAAACAATTTTCATTTTTTAAGGTTTATTGCATTTTTAAGCAATTTATTGTAGTAGTTAAGACATAAGTCAATACACACTATTGAAACTTGGAATATAAGGGTTATTTTGATGTAAAATGCTCTAAAAAATGGCACTACAGCATGTAAAAATGTAAGAATATGTCCTGGCGGACTTACACAATGGTACATCTTAAAGGGTTAAAGCCACTTCTACGCGATATTTGAAAAATCCTCAATTTGTAACATTCTTAAGAATGTGTGAAAACCTTTAAAAACTGGAGCACATCTAAGAAGTTGTACAGATTTTCCTCTTTTTGAGGAATCATACTCTGTATGCAAAACCAAAACCAAATATTTCGTCCAGTTTCATCTGTCCTCTATGAGATTTCATATGTCCCTGTTTGTCCCACCAGCTGTCCGTGCGCATGTTTCCTTCCTTTTGACAGTGGAGTAATGCTCCTGTGTTCAGACAGGATCATCGGTCATGTTCACCCCCTGCTGCAGTGCTATGCTGTTTTGTCAGGTTAGCCGGGCCACGCTGGCCTTGTCTTCTTCACCGCTCCTCTGCCGGCTGTAATGAGGTGATTTCTCTCGGTGGTGCCCTCCTCTTACCTCGGGCATTAATCTCTCTGTGCACAGATGAGGCTCAAGGGGCAGCACAGAAAAATAGAAGCTGTGTGTGGTTTTTATCTGTATAAATGGCTTCCTTTGTGTCAGTGTCGGATTCTCGTTCTTTTGTGCTGTCTGGCAGACAGCGCTCTTTGTTGGCCTGCCTCCTCTCCCTACCTGCCTCGCTCTCCGCATTAAAACTGTTTGTGTGTACACTGCTGATGAATATCGCTCTATCCAGCCTAACCTGGGAAGTGTGAGCCAGATCTAGACTCGGAAGACAGAAGCTTTTCATTTCCTACCATATGGCAGCCTGGTCTGCCTCACACCACTGCAGAGATATCGTACCGCCATCAGACACATCCTGCTAATGCAACTTTTTACTCATTCTGGCTGGTAAGAATGAGCAGAATAAACGAAAAGGATGGTGAAACATCCGTAGAGGCAGAGTGAGATTCAAACTGTGGGACTGTGTGCAGAGTACAAATGGTTTTTCACCCAAAGAAAAGTATTTTCCATGAAATCCAGGTTGAACTGTGCTCATTCTTCCCCCACAATCGGCTCTGGCTGTCTCCTGATAAATGGGTTAAGGTGCAGACTCAGTCTTTTTTCCCCTCTGAACAGGGTTAAAGTTCCCTTTTGTGCAGAGCTTGCATTTTGTGTTGCTCGGCCAGCTTCCTCTGCTAAAACATTACTCTGCACATGTTAGTTGAGAAAGATGTACATGTCCTACTTTTTTTATTTTATTGTGAGGACAGTTTAGTAGCAGACTGAATGACCTAATCACCATGTTCTACTTGGTGGAAATAACTTTTAATCCTTGTGGTTTGTGAGCCGCGTTGCATGACATAATCTTAAGTTATCTCACACTACGAATTCCTGAGTGAAGTTCAGTGATTGGCCAAATCAGTACGAGCAACCTTTGTACTGTCTTTTGATGAGTGTGGAAAAATAATGAATGCAGTTTCTGTTCTTCTTTGGTCAGACTGAGGAAGCCGTTGTGTTGGGCCTTTATGTGACGAACCTAAGAAGTACCTCTAGAGCCAATAAGTTGTTTTATGCTGATCTTTCTGACTGTGGGAGAATAGCAGCGCTGAGCTAGTCAGACCAAACGAACACACAAACACTACTGAAAGAAAATATTCTCCTGGTGGTGTTTTACTGACCTGATTGCGAAGAATCTCCGCTAGATCAAAGGGAAAAGTGCCTGTGGCCAATTTGGACTAGTTGGTATTCTCTGTAGCTCCAGATAAGAGACTAATCAATGAGTTTGACCTTATTCTTAGTCAATAGCCCCTTTTCGGTGCTTAGGGCAAGAGAGCGAAGAGGATAAGTCAGAATGTTTGAGGGCTAACATATCATGGCTTATTTATAATATATAGAAAAAGAAGAGTGGGGGAAAAAAGGAATGCTTTATTTACCAGAGTAATTGTAAATAAACTGCGATTTGTTCTCCCAAAATCTCAATTATCTACCATCAGTAGGATCCTCTAACTGCACCGGCTGAAACAAATGTCTTTGAGCAGGGAAGACTATTCTATGTTGGCTTTAACTGACCTGACAAAGGTCTTTGACCAAGTCAGCGTAACTATCTTGATGCTCTACCAGTGCATTGGCTTTCTGTCAAGGCTCATCAGATGATTATCTTCTACTGAAATTTGAAGGGCACTTCAGGATCAATGTGTCCTGTTCTCTGAGACTTTCCTGACTAACTGTGGGTTACACAGTATACGACAGTGTTGCTTATTTAAACCGACAATTCAGAAAAGTTGTATTGCCTTGCTGACATTATTCGACAGCCTCTTCTGTCTTCTTCAGAGCATCATCTGACGTTTGGCGACGTGTCCTTTTTTATCACGTGGTCAGTTTGACAGAGGGGGTTACACAGGCCTGTGGACTCTACCCCTATGCAGCGTTATGTCTTCTTCTGTGTCGTCACTTTTTTCCACTGAGGTTCCACTTGCCTTAACGCAAAAAACTGTCCGATGTGCAGGAATTGTAGATAAAGACCAAGGTTCATTGAGCCCTAATCAGGGTAATGCTGTTTGCTGACAGTGCAGCACTGGCCTGTCAGTCAGAAGAAGCACTGCAAAAGCTCATGAGCAGCTTTGCACATGCTTGAGTTGAGTTTGATCTCACAAAGCATTTCCATCTGTGACCACAGCTTTGAAGGTTTTGGAACCTTTAAATGCATTAATAATGCAGTGAGTGTCACACCAACCCAGTCTAGCTGAGCCTCATGTAGACCGCCAGTTTAAAGGTGAAAGTGAACCACTGGCCCTACAGTAGCAGAATTTCAAAATGTGGCTTTGATCCATTACAAAATTAGCAATTTTTTAGTGAAACACAACTATTGCTTCGATACCGGGCACATGGGGCCCCTGGTTTGATGCGTCTGATGTAGTCAAATGACACATTGTGCAAACTACTGACCATTTTGAAACTTTCAGAGGGAATTTCATTTGGACATACTGCATTTATCTCTTTAGCAGAGACGCTGCAACTTTCTGTGTGGTACAGGATTGGCCAGAACTTGTGGATTCTTAGATGAGTACCACTAACGCAGCCAAACGCTGTGTCCATCTTAGTTCATTTTTTATAGTGGATGAATCTGTAATCTGTTTTGCTCTGCTGTAACTAATCCAAACGAATAAGTGATGTACAGTCCTGCCAGTCTGTCCTGCCATTTTCAGTTGACGCTAATGCTGTGGTAACAACTACTAGGACCAGTGAACAGTTTTATAATTAAGAAATACGGAGATATAACATGTGTGTCAACTGTACATCTGTGTTGTTGATCTCATCCATGTTTTGTCTCCACTGTTTATTTTTGTCTCTACTTTTATTAGATGTGGCTAAGTAGGTAGCTATGTAGGAAGTTGATGTCTTTTCTTTTTTGAAATCCCGCATGCAGAGCTTTACTTGATTGATTGTTTCATAACCAGGAACAAACATCCTTTCACGAGCAGATACTAGGCCTGCTTTAATTTGCTCAGTGAATCAGCGAAGCGGGTGGTGATTTAAATAATTTAGATAATAACGTGACAACAGAGGGAACGTGGCTGATGGATGCCAGATTTTCACCTGTGACGCCTGCAAGGAAGCTACGTAAGGTCCAGATTTGTATCGCACAAGTGCTGTAGCTGCTACTAAAAATAAATTGCACCATTAAAATTAATGACAGAAAACCAAACTCTTTCAACCTAGAAAAATACCCCAGGCTTCTTATCATGATCATAATACTGAGCGGC
Source organism: Acanthochromis polyacanthus (assembly GCF_021347895.1). Classification (NCBI taxonomy): domain Eukaryota; kingdom Metazoa; phylum Chordata; class Actinopteri; family Pomacentridae; genus Acanthochromis; species Acanthochromis polyacanthus. The sequence goes on from NC_067121.1 coordinate 23,343,161, forward strand.
TCAAGAGGCCAGGATTAGACGGAGAAATCATGGCATGGGGCCACAAGGACCTCATGTGACCAGTAGAAGGTCATGACATTAGCCTGTGGGTACAGGGAGTGGCTGAACTGAGTGCCTTTAGTGGTCAGCCAATCTCTTTCACTTGTAAAACAATGGGCCTCCTTCACTGTGCCGTGTACTTGACTGAAGTCTAGTGAGCTGCTGCGGTTTGTACCAGAGAGTGTGATTCATATTCCTGTATTGCTAAAGTCAGCAAACTAGTCAAAGCTTCTTTGTGGATTATCATCATTAATTGGCTATCTGTCTGATCGTTGATGATGTAATTTCCACATCCACTGCTGTCAGTATTTGTACAAATGTGTTTAAATATGTCTGTTCTTATCTGTCCCTCTTGTTTTGTCACCCCAGACTCTCAATTTTGGTTATTTTTTTTAAAAATGTGACATTAGATTAGTTATTGGCAGATTTATGTCAGTGGGACAGGGGCTGCTGCAGAGCATTGTGGGAATGCTGATCTAGTGGGTTGTGGAGGATTAGGGTCAGCAGGAGTAAGGAGCTCAGGCCTCCTTTGCACAGCCTCTGGTCCTTATTCTGCAGTCCAATCTATTTTAATTTTCTATATATCCTCACTGCCATATCAGTTAATATTATACTAGTTTGTACTGCTGTATGTATCTTAGTGTATGTGAGAATTTACCTACAGCTCACCCCATGTACTGTTCCGGTCACAATGCAGTGGTCTGTTCCGTGCACATGACCTCTTATACATAACCGAAGAATTCAAATCCCATGCAGTCCATAACCAGTGAACCAGCGCTTTGCTCCCAGCAGCACACAGAGAAGGAGTCTTGAGGTTAGTTGGTTCAAACTCAGCAGGTCTTGCACCCATCGCCCTGCTCTCCACTCATTGGCTTTGTCATTCCAGCTGCGATAGTGTCTGTGAACAGAGAGCATTATTCATGTCCTCAGAGGGGGGCAAGTCCTAATTGAAATTCCAGTCTTTTCCACTGGAATGAAGCGGGGCTGCTGACACCCACTGTATTATACTGGCCCTGTCACCTTGAAAGGCCCATCTGGAGACTGTTCACATTCCTGGGCAGCAGAAAAGACCCATTAGAGAGAAAAAAAATGGTCATTGTATAATAAAAAGGAATGAATGGAGCAGGACGGAAGATTTGAGTGGTGTGGGAATAGCAGCATTACAGGAGTGCTCACTATCTATGATTTTATGTGACCCTATCCTCTATGCTGCAGTAACTAAAGGGCTGGACTGTCTGTGGTTGTTGGCTGCCAGTGTGGTGTGCATGCTAATGACTGGGTGAATGAATCAGTGCCATTCTGATAGAGGAGAAATGAGTACAAGGAACCTCTTTCTAGTTAGTTCACCCTCACAGCAGCCTACTGTTTTGGTCTCTCTACTGTCTCAGAACAACAAGTGTACATAGTGATTTTTTTGTGGACTGCCCATCACCAGTCTATCACATGTAAAAAATAAAAAAAACAAATAAAATAAAAAGCCCAACAATTTGAAACCAAATGTCCAAAACCTCTAATTTAAACTAACTTAAAACAGAGAAAACCTGCAATTTCTCACATTTTGGAAGCTGGAATTATTAATATTTTATCTGATTGACACACACTGCATTCTTGTCACCACTCGTGTTTCATTTAAAGTTTTTCTTTGTGTTAATTGCGTCAGTGTAAATGAACAGCAGTTTTCTTTTCTGTAAATTAGTCTGTGGTGCGTCAGAACTACGTGAACATCACTCGCTGAGGATAGCTTAAAGTCAGGATCCTTGTTCTGGCCTGTCTGCCTCTCCTAATCAGACATGTGTTCTGTTTTGCTGGTTGACTCATCACCTCTGGTGTATTTCTCTCAGCATGAATAACAATCAGCTGTTGTTTAGATCATTTGTTTGTCAAACTTCTGGAGTAAGCTGCACCAGCTGTTTATTAATTCATTATCATACGTGTTAGGTGTGTGGTATGTAGTATTTAGTATTTGCATCAGAAATAGTGTGTTTCAAGCCAAAACTGACAGGCAAAGTGTATCACACTGATTGTCTTGTTACAATCTAACGTTCTGCTCTGAGACTTCAGCTTCTGGTACTTATGTGAGCGTTACTTTGGCACATAGCGCCCACCCAAAGCCTAAGGCCTTGACCTGGCTCGCAAACTCCCCAGATCCCAATATAATCAAGCATTCACTTGATGCGCTAGAACAAGTCCAATCCACAGAGACCCAACCTCTTTAACCCACAGATCCCAAAGGATCTGCTCACAACATCTCGGTGCCAGACACCACAGGACTCCCCCACGGGACCTGTGTCGGTCTCCTAATGCATTAATGTTGTTTTGGTGACACACGAAGGCCCAACGAAGTATTAAAACATATGAAGATGGTTTTAAATAGAGCCCAGCCTGTACTGGATTTTTGGGGCCTTTGATGATTTCATTTTGTAGTAAATTTCCAGCAATGTGGATTTTTCAAACATGTCAGCGGCTTACCATGAAGACACCACTTGACTGCACACCTTCTACTTAGCTGTGGCGCATGCTCTGCCACATGTGAGAGGAATATTGACAAGAGAGTAAGAGCAACTCTGCTGGTCAAACTATGTGATAATAGTGTTCCTAAATGACTGAAGAATGATTTTTTTTTTTACATTTTGTCAAAGAAAGTATTTATATCTGGGTATATATGGCCAATTAGGCACACATATCGATGTATCTGGGATAGGCCAATAATAGCAGCCTGATAAGTCAGTCAGCATCTACTTTTAATTTCATGGTCGATTGGTGTAACTTATATGTGCTCACATCACAGTCAAAAATCCTTGGACTATTACTTGGTTTGAGGTCTATTGTGTTAGTTTCATCCAGAGTAATTTAAAATGTAGCTCAAGCTATTGTTTGGTCAGATGTGTTGACTAGATTCCATTTTGACTTTATTTACTCTACAGTATAAACATGACAGTGTTAGCAATTTAAGCTTAGAGTTTGCAACTAAGCATGCACTGAGTACACCTGGTATTTAGTGGATGCAAATACATACACTACCATTCTAAAGCTTGGGGTCACTTATAAATGTCCTCATCTGTGAAAGAAAATCTTTTTTTTCTCCAAATGAAGATAACATTAAATTAATCAGAATTACAGTCCAGACATTATTGATGTGGTAAATGACTATTCGAGCTGGAAACGGCTGATTTTCAATGGAAGATCTCCATAGGGGTACAGAGGAACATTTCCAGCAACCATCACTCCTGTGTTCTAATGCTACATTGTGTTAGCTAATGGTGTTGAAAGGCTCATTGATGATTAGAAAACCCTTGTGCAATTATGTTAGCACATAAATAAAGGTATGAGTTTTCATGAGAAACTGTGTGGGTGACCCCAGACTTTTGAGCGGTAGTGTAATAACAATTAATATGCATACATACATGGTGCCAGCTTTCACTTTAATCATGTATCTTGTCCGTCAACTCCATTTACTATGACAAGTTTGGACTTGGTGCAAACAGATCATGCCATACTGATGAGAAATCTTAAAAATTTGCTTTGTTATCATGCATTTTGTATCTATGGCCCTGACAGAAGATAACAGCACACTGTATTTCTCTCTACTCTTTGTTCTTTTTCCTAGGAATCGAGCTGTGCCTGCCAGGATGGCGATTTTCCATGACCATGGTGGCTAGTTTTGTGGTTTTGGGTGGCCAGCTGCTGATGCCCATGGTGGCATACCTCTGTGGCGACTGGCAGGTACTTCAAGCTGTCATCATCTGTCCCCTGCTGCTTATGCTGTCCTACATTTGGTAAGGAAAAGACCTTAGCATGAGCTGCTCTCTGGTACCAAGTTGTGTTGTGTGTTTGGTGTTCTGTTGAAGTTGGAATAAGTTTTTTTTCAGCTTCAATTCTATGCAAGATTTCTCCACTGCTGAATGTGGTGCCGTCTGCCACAGTAATCGACATGGATAGAATTGTAAGCAACCAACGTTTCTATAGTATAAATTAAACCTTATTAAGCCAAGAATACTTTTGTAGATTCACAGAGTTTTACCACAGATTTGGAAGAAATCCTTCCTCCAAGGACTTTCCCGGCAGTGAATTTCCTCCTGAATTAAATGTCTTTTAGTTAACTCAATTGCTGTGAACTCTGCTGTGACTGCAGTCTCTTGCTAAAGCTCAGGCAGTAAATGTTTGTGTATTTCCCACCATTTATTAGACCTTGATGCACACTGCTCTACGATACTGCTGGTGTGTACAAAGACTGTAGAAGAAAAATCCACAAATATAGATTTTGAGTACCAAAGACCTCGGCTTCCTTCGATAGTGTGCTTGAAGAACAAAAAGATCTTCCATTCAAAAAAAACAGTCCAAAGTACTCCAAAGCACAAAACTGATCAAACATCAATACTGATAATAGAATGTGCTTCCACTGGAGAGCAGAACTGATGCATATTTCCACAGCAAGGATAAGAAACCTTTGGTATAAAGTGACAAAATGTGATTTTTGGAAAATGTTTATACAGTACTGTCTTTTCTCAGGTCTTCTGTCTGGTTGATTATATAGAGAGTGTCCTTATCACTCAACCATTGTGTGGTTAAGTGGTGGAAAGGATTTGTAACAGAAAGTGTCTGCTTTTATGCAATCATGGCCTTGCTTGCTTAAAGATGACAGACTTCAAAGACATGAGACAGGTTGTAAATCTAGAGCTATTTCTCAATGATAGTAATATACATTGCACAGTGAACTCAGTGTGAGAGGTTTTGGGGCGAGCTTTTATATCCTAGCCATCTCTTATGCAGTACTGTGGCATCTCTATACATGTAGAAGAGCTCTCCACACAGCACACACACTAGTCGGATACACAAATGCTTTAGTCGACCTTCACAAGAGCATTCGGGGGATTTCAAAAGAATTGAGCCATGTTGACTGTCTTGATTAAGTCAAACAACATTTATGGGCACAACTTGGATTCATCACAAGGTCCTGACTCTGCAAATGTACACGTAGAGCTGACTGGGCTGCAGATTTAAACCCTGCAGGTGATCTAAGTTTGCTGATTTGTGGAAACGACTGCAAACCGCACCAGCACAAAAGGAAAAAAAAAAAGATGAAACCTGCACTTTAATTTGTGTAGACACCTGTTCCATGGACATTTAACCAACTGCTACACATGGCATTGTTTCACTGACTGTCTTCATGAGAGCGTTGCACTCTTTCTGCGTGCAGATACATGACTGCTCAGAGTGTGCAGCATAATGTAATACAAATACCATTTAACAGAGCGTACCATAAGAACACAGCCTCAGGGAACGACGTCGGCTGTGAAGCTGTACCTGTATATGGTGGTCTGATATCCTGTTCTGGATACAATTCATAATCTTAGCCTTCCATTGCAGTTCTATTTGCTAAAATATACATCACTATTGAAAATGTGTTGAAATTGCGTGCTGCTTAACAAAGACAAGATGTAGTTCTGCTCCCTCTAACTAAGTGAGATTTCAGTCAGCTTCCTAAGAGCAGGACTCTTTTTATTCTGACTCATTTTTCATGTCATATTAACAAGGACATCCCCCATCTTTCTGACAGGATCTTCCCTGAGTCACTGCGTTGGCTGCTGGCCACTCAGCAGTACTGCCGCTCCAAGTGGATCATGGGACACATAGCAAAGAAGAATCGAGCGAACATGGAGCTCGACACAGATAACATCCTCACAGGTAAATACGTAGTCCATCAACATTCATTCAAAGACTAAAAGGCTGTGTTTTACCGTCTGATTGTTGTATGCAGTACTGATAGTTTTGCCAAAACGCACCTTGTGTCATTATAGCCGTCTACGATGCTGTCTGCCAAGCTTCTCCTTATCTTTGAAGGACAGGGTGTCCATTTGTATCTCCAGCTGTTCTTTCTTAAATAAGACAGATTGACAAGGTTATATCCATTTCCCGTCTTGTTACCATAGTAACATGCCACTACAGAGGTAGCAGTGGGTGTTGAACAGTTGAACATTACATTATGACACTCTCAAACGTTCATTAATTTCATTATGGCCTGGATGAGTGGACATGAGCCGACAGTGGTGTACAGATGGCAAATTGAGGCTGGTTGTGCACTTTGACCCCCGCCCCCCCGGTTAACTGTCTGTACCCAGTAGATGAGCCAGAGGCAAACAGCAGGATGTACTGTGCTGTCAGAAGTCGTTGCAGATTGCCTTAAGCTTTAACAGCACTCTTTAGCGTCCCTTCTTTTTTGTGTTTTCCTCCTGCCAATGCATACTGTAGTTATCAATGTGCCACTGCTGGGAAAAGGCTCTAAGAGGAACCACTCAGTGTGAAATTGGCTGCTCGTTTTGAAAACTCAGGGACTGTGTGCCGATGCAGCATTTAGGGGGAAAAAACTGCCATAGACGTTAATTTATCCTCTCTTGTTTTTATAGTAACAGATCGTCCCCAACCCTTACAGCACTAGTAGGTACGAGTAGTATTTCAAACGCTCAGCACAAAATCCACTGTTCGGCACTGAATGTACTTTACCAGCGCTACAGAAGAGGAGCTGAGGAACCTTTTCACTGGAAAATATGTCCTTCTCAAAACAAGAGAAAAAAACTGATTTCAAAGAACTTTTACCTTGAAATAAGTGAAAAAAATCTGCCAATAGAACAAGTGAAAGATGGCTTAGAAAGATTTCTTGAAATAAGTTATGATGTTTAGAATACTGAGATCCTAAAATTAGCTGGGAAAACTTATCTTAAGCTACATTTTACCAGGATTGTCAAGCTTAGGTGTCTTAAAATAAGGCAGACATTCTTAAAAAAAAAAAAAAAAAAAAAGCAGTTTTCACTCAAAAACAGATTTTTGCTTTCATGTAACCTCCTAATTTGAGATGTATTAACCTTCCTAATGTCCTCATTTACACACGTGGACAAAATTGTTGGTACCCCTCAGTTAAAGAAGGAAAAACCCACAATTCTCACTGAAATCACTTGAAACTCACAAAAGTAACAATAAATAAAAATGTATTGAAAATTAAATAATCAAAAACAGCCATTACTTTTGAATTGTTGATTAACATAATTATTTAAAAAAACAAACTAATGAAACAGGCCTGGACAAAAATGATGGTACCTCTATAAAAGATTGAAAACTATTTGACCAGAGTGACATGATTAACTCAGGTGTGTCATTTAATTGACATCACAGGTGTTTCCAAACTCATAATCAGTCAGTCTGCCTATTTAAAGGGAGACAAGTAGTCACCCTGCTGTTTGGTGAAAAGGTGTGTACCACACTGAACATGGACAACAGAAAGCGAAGGAGAGAATTGTCCCAGGACATCCGAAAAAAAATTATAGACAAACATCTTAAAGGTAAAGGCTATAAGACCATCTCTAAACAGCTTGAAGTTCCTGTGACAACAGTGGCTCATATTATTCAGAAGTTCAAGACCCACGGGACAGTAGCCAACCTCCCTGGACGTGGCCGCAAGAGGAAAATTGATGACAAATTGAAGAGACGGATCGTTGGAATTGTATCCAAAGAGCCCAGAGCAACCTCCAAAGAAATTAAAGGTGAACTCCAAGGCCAAGGTACATCAGTGTCAGATCGCACCATTCGTCGTTGTTTGAGCCAAAGTGGACTTCATGGGAGACGACCAAGGAGGACACCACTGCTGAAAAAAACTCATAAAAAAGCCAGACTGGAATTTGCAAAAATGCATGTTGACAAGCCACAAAGCTTCTGGGAGAATGTCCTTTGGACAGATGAGACCAAACTGGAGCTTTTTGGTAAGGCACATCAACTCTATGTTCATAGACTCAAAAACCAAGCATACGAAGAAAAGAACACTGTCCCTACGGTGAAACATGGAGGAGGCTCAGTAATGTTTTGGGGCTGCTTTGCTGCATCTGGCACAGGGTGTCTTGAAAGTGTGCAAGGTACGATGAAATCTGAAGACTATCAAGGCATTCTGGAGAGAAATGTGCTGCCTAGTGTCAGAAAGCTTGGTCTCAGTCGCAGGTCATGGGTCTTCCAACAGGACAACGATCCAAAACACACAGCCAAAAACACCCAAGAATGGCTGAGAGAAAAGCGTTGGACTATTCGAAAGTGGCCTTCTATGAGCCCAGATCTGAATCCCATTGAACATATGTGGAAGGAGCTGAAACATGCCATTTGGAGAAGACACCCATCAAACCTGAGACAACTGGAGCTGTTTGCTCATGAGGAGTGGGCCAAAATACCTGTTGACAGCTGCAGAACGCTCATTGACAAATACAGAAATCGTTTAATTGCAGTGATTGCCTCAAAAGGTTGTGTAACAAAATATTAAGTTATGGGTACCATCATTTTTGTCCAGCCCTATTTCATTAGTTTGTTTTTTTAAATAATTATGTTAATCAACAATTCAAAAGTGATGGCTGATTTTGATTATTTAATTTTCAATAAATTTTTATTTATTGTTACTTTTGTGAGTTTCAAGTGATTTCAGTGAGAATTGTGGGTTTTTCCTTCTTTAACTGAGGGGTACCAACAATTTTGTCCACGTGTGTACAGGCACCAAAAAAATATTGTTTCCTTGTGTGAAAAAAATCCCCAAAATATGCGAAAAATTCTTCAAATTTCTGAATATTTGCAAAACCTTTAGGAATTCCTTAAAAAATTCCCTTAAAAGTTTTATTTTAAAAAAAAAATCCCTCAAATTTGGCAAGAAGATTCTTGTAAATATTTTGAAAAATGAGTAAAAATCTTCCAAAAAATCAAAAAAATATCTGAAGTGATTCCATATATATTAGTAAAAGTTCTAATATTTACTTTAACAATATTCACATAAAAATCAACCAAAATCCAGCGAATTTCGCTGGATTTTGGTTGATTTTTATGTGAATGTTCTTTAAGAAACATTTTTAACATTTCTTTTTTTCCATCAAAGAAAATTTTTAAAAATTTCCCAAATGTTAAAAATGTGGACATCAGAAGTTTCACTGTGAATATATATATATTTTTCCACATTTTCAAACTTTAAAACAGGTCAATTTGACCTGCAGGATGACACGAGGGTTAAACTTATTTTGAATTTTCTTGTAAAATTCAACTCAAAAGAAGATAATTTCAAATAAAGTATAAAAAAAGCAAGATAATTTCAAGATTGTTTGACTTTACAATATATTTAAGATGCATTGTATTAAAACAAGTCCCTCCATCTTGCTGAAATGTCACTTGTTAATAGAATTTATCTGACATCAAATGGGATGAGACTAAAAATAAGACAAATTTTTACATTTTTGCAGTGTTCAAACACTGAGACATGACTGATGCATGTGTAACAACTGATTTCCTTTCCTTTGGAAAGTGAGCGGTGTGATTTACATAGATCTGAGTGAGGATAATCTTACACAAGGGTTTGTAACTTGGCCAAGGGGAATCACTGGTAAGCCTGAGGGGTTTTATCAGAGATAAACTTGAAGGGCTGGTGTGGAATGCTGTCACATGCCTGAGTCAACGTGCACATACAGTACCGCAAAGCCGAGCTACGTCGCTGTGGCAACCCGCGGCCTCGTACCAAAACATCCGCACGTCACATATCACCGGCGGCTCGAGGGTGTTGCCCTCGGCGAGCGCTGTCATACCTGCCTCACGATGCAGCAGGAGACGAAGCTGCGAGGGATGAAGCGCGCTCATTAAAAATGCATGTGGAATTCTCAGTGGTTGTAATAAATCAGCGCTGTCCTCACATGACTCTTTCGAGAACCCAGACAGATGTCAAACTCGCCTTTGAGTTGGGCCTGGTGGATAGACACCAAGGTGCCCTCATACAGGATAATGCAATCCAGTACAAGAACCCAGCCAGGAGTTCGTCTCCAAAGTTTATAAATTTCCTCTTGCTGTTGACACTGCCAGAAATTTCATTTATGAGTATAATGGAGGTCGTTTCACTGCAGTGCATTTAATGGATTGTTTTTGTAGTATTCTGCCCTCGTCAGGGGCAGGCATGTAAATGGGGTGAACAACACATGACGGACAGCTTCAGCAACAGTGAACCTCAGTTATGAAACGCTGAAAATGTAGAGTTGTTTGATTGCATTACATTGCACAGGAGACATTAATGAAGTGGTCAGTGTGTATTGACTTAACACTGAATTATTGATATGCATTTGCTAGAATATATTTATTAACAGGAATTGGAGCATGCAAGTATTTTAATAGCTGCGGTTTAGGTATTTTTTAATTAATATTTTATCAAAGTCTCAAATATTTTTGTTTTGTTTTATGCACGTAAGTATATTGATTTATAATACTCATTTTACTCTTACCACAAGCCAAATTCAAGAAATTATTGCAATCGTTTTGTATGTAAAGCAACTCTAACTGCTTTCACCATTACTACTTTTGACTTTTTTGTATAGATAATAAATATGATATATATTTTTGTGTTGTTTTGGTTTGTGATTCTATAAAAAATTATTTCTGTGTTTGCTTGTTTCCAGAATTACAAAAAGCTCTTCAGAAGAAGCCCAAAAAGACGTGCATTGTGAAGATGGTCGGGACAAGAAACCTGTGGAAGAACATTGTTGTGCTCTGCGTCAACTCGTAAGTGTTTATGTTACATATTAGTACCAAGAAACCTGTTTGGATTTCTCTCTGTCAAGGTGTTAATGCGCATATGAGGATCTGAAAACGGAGATTAAAAAATGCGCTTGTAAGTGTGCACAGGGAGCAATGCCAGTCTGAGCCGCCATTTTGTGCCACTATTAACCTGGAGGCTCGATACAACATTGATCTTTAGCCCTCATTTCTTTTGTCCTTCCATATCTGTGCTGCTCTCTCTTGTTCCCCTCCAGTGGGATCTCTCCTCTCCCTCCTCTCCATCTGAGACCTCATCTCTGGCTAAGCAGGCCCAGATTTACCTCTACTTCAGTGCACGGTGTCCCTGACTCCCCTAAGTTAGCATAAATTTTACATGAGCTTTGTCCTTTTGAAACATTAGACAACCAGGAGGGTGGGTGGGTGTGAGTGTTTGCTTGTATTTTCGTGTGCTTGTAGGTGTGTTCCTTTGTGTCAATAAGTCAGTGTTTACATATGTGCAGTTTCTAGATATGCACGTGAGAGAAAAACGTGACTCATTGAATTATGTCTTTTCCTCTGCGGTCAACGTCTCTATCTGTTCGTTTTGCTTGGATCGGTTTCTTCTGTTACTGTTTATACCATTTCATTTCTCTACTTTTGTGTTCGCCCTTCACTTCTTTGTATTCTTTTCATGCTGCCTACACCCTGCATCTTAAGTCCAGTGTCTTTTCGTTCAACCGCTGTACGGTTTGATATTTTGCCTTTGTTTGCTCTTCGTCCAGGCTAACCGGTTATGGGATCCACCACTGCTTCGCCCGCAGTATGATGGATCAGGAAGCCATGGAAACCACCATGTTCCATAACTTCTATGCAGACTATTACACGATGGCGGGCATCGCGGTGGCATCGTGCATTGCGCTGTGCCCCGCTGTGGGCCTGATGGGCCGGCGTGGTGGCCTTCTCATGTTCATGATCATCACTGCCCTGGCCTCACTGCTGCAGCTGGGCCTGCTCAACTGTGAGTATTTTATGAAAAACGCATGTCCTCTGATTAGGGAATTTCTACTCATTCTTCAGGAGTGACACCACTATGATGTGATTTTATTGGATTTTAATATGGGTGGTTCTGAATAGTGGAGAAACTCCAAGAATGTGTTTTAATCTGCTGACGACAAAACCCTCCAGTTCTGTAGGAGTTCTTGGGCATTTTGTGGAATAGGCATATTTTCTTTTCTGTCAGAAGTTGAATGAGAACGTCAGTGCTACTCTCAGGTGTGTTAAATGTAAAGCTAGAGCAAGGAGGCGATTAGCTTAGCTAAGCTTAGCACAAAGACTGCAAGCAAAGAGAACCCTGGACTAGCTAAGAAACTATTCCCAGCATGTAATTCCTGATAAACCACAACTTTTTGTACATTACTGTATATGTTCAGATAGGACAAGCAAGGTATTTGTGTTGCGATCAATAAGTTCTGAGACTGTGCCTATAAAAATCAAAAACTACATCTGCTTTAAATTTGTCTGACTTCCACCCTGGAAGTCCCGCTATGTAAACATGTCTGGCAGAATCTGTGATGAAGCTGAATGTCTGAAACTGTCAAAACAGCAACCCTTTAACTTGAACATCATTTCGGGCGCTAGGAAGAAGTCACGATGAGTCAACTGCAATAAGTAGGGCAGGTGGGGAGTGACGATGGAGTTATGTAATCACCGCCGTGACCGGGAACACAGCGGAGTACCCACATGCTATCACGCTACAGTTCCGTTCATCTGCACCCAATGTTCTCCGTTGGACACCTTGGAACAGGACAGTAGAACTCTGCCGTCACAGCCTGACCCTGTGGGACTACATTTCAACGCACAACCACGTGAATGTTGAACAAAACAACATGCACACGGGGAAAAAATGCCCCTCTCAAAACAAGAAAAAAAAACCTATTTCAAGGAACTTTTACCACGAAATGAGTGGAAAAAATCTGCCAATAGAACAAGTGAAAAAATGTCTTGAAATAAGATGTGATATTTAGAATATTGAGATCTTAAAATTAGCTGGGAAATTTTATTTTAAGCTATATTTTACCAGGATTGTCAAGCTTAGGTGTCTTAAAATAAGCTAAATATGTTTTAAAAAAATAGTAATTTTTCACTCAAAAATAAATTTTTGCTTTCATGTAACCTCCTAATTTGAGCTGTATTAACTTTTTATTTTCCACCAAAAAATGTTCAGAAATTTCGCGAAAATGTGGACATCAGAAGTTTCACTGTCAAAATCTATATTTTTCCACATTTTCAAACTTTAAAACGGGGTAATTTGACCCACAGGACGACAGGAGAGTTAAACTTATTTTGAGTTTTCTTGTAAAATACAACTCAAAACAAGATTATTTCCAGATTGTTTAACTTAACAACATATTGAAGATGCATTGTCTTAAAACAAGTCCCTCTATCTTACTGAAATGCCACTTGTTAAGAGAATTTATCTTAACTCGAGTGGGATGAGACATTTGAACTAAAAATAAGACAAACAGACTTGGTAAGAGTTTGAGTTTTTGCAGTGGATGCTCCCGGTGTGCTCCTGACCTGACGCGCCTTATCAGATGTGGGCCTTTCCACTGTGAAAACTGCTGTTCTTTCCTTTGTTGGTAGCTGCACATCTGTCTCTTATAACCAGTGATGATCCTTAACACCAAGTTGGGCTCGTCTGTATTCTTCTCTGCTGTAGTTTCTACGACATGGAGGAACCACAAATAGGCTTCTGCTTGTGATCACAGTGTAACACGGGATCCACTTTTGATAGCACTGTGGCCCGCCCTGTGTACCAGGAATATTCTCCCAACTTTTTTTTATTGCACCACATAAGGTGTAAATGACTTGCTTATAAAGTGTACATCATAACTAGGAAATACAGAGGTGGGATTTGAAAATATTTTAGGTTAACGCAGTGCTCTTCTGATTAATTTGTGAAATTTATTATTGCTGAATTCCGTTCAGCTGCTTCAGTTTCGTTGTGCTGCCTCCTCACTGTTGCATTGTTAATATGAACCGGGACTCTTGAATAGAACATAGCCACTGCTCATGTCTTTTACAACACTTGTGCTTTACAAAGATGTAAAAATGTGCTCCAAATGTAGATATCTTTGGTTCACAAGTGCACATGTTTGAGCAAAGACTGACACTTCCAGCACTGACACATTTTTGCACTTTATATCCTGTCTCTTATATACATGCAATTCATTCTTGTTGTTTGGAGCTTCATTACCTTCTGCTTTTTCTTATGAAGTAAGCCGACATGATTACACTGTTTCGGTCAATGTGTACCGAAAAGTACAGGATGATCAAAACGGTACACGCCAGTTTATTCAGTTACACATGGGCCCGACTTAATGTTTAACCTGAGTCAACACACCAAGGTTATGCTCATGTTTCTGGTTCCCTTGTGAAATTGTTTATGTTGTTCCACCGTGTTGACAAGCCTTGCTCAACATGTGTGCATATTTTTCAAGCCTGATTGAGTTTGTTGTCTGAGTGCATGTCATGATTTTTCTGTTTTGTGTTTCTCACTGACACACATCTGTTGATCTCTTTTGCAGTACTGGGGAAGTACAGCGTACATCTGAATATAGGTAGGATCAACTGTTTATTTCTCTTCTATTAAGGTCATGTGTGCTGGTGACGTTTGAGTTGAGGAATTACACTGATCAATATTTGCTTGCTTGGATGCTTTCCCACTATCACAATTACAAACCTCCCTCTCTTTTCATCATGTGAATTGACTCGACTCACTCGTTGTGCTGGACTGTGTTGATGAGCTTTTAGAAAATGTGCTGCATGCAGACATCCTGCAGTATTTCATTAGGCGTGCACAAGCCCTGCGGAGACACATAATGAAGTCCGAGATGTAATTATGGCTAGCTTTTCACTTATTTATCCCTTTTGTGTTGAAGAGGATGCACCTCTTTGTTAGCGAACAGTGAACTCACCGCCAGCCTTCCTTCACTGCTCCTTCCTGTTATCAGTCTCTTTATTCTCTCCAAACTAATCTCTCTGTGGGAAGCAGGAGCTGATGAGAGAGCAGCCTCCTCTGATCCTGGCTATGCCATCTTTAGCATGCCTTATTCATAAAACGCTGTATTCGAGCCATCTGTGGACTAAAGTGGCACTTTGTTTGCAAACCTGTTTCTCGGAAACTCATAAAAATATACGTCCGTGCTGACAGCTATTTAATTATATACAAAGTTATCTCTGCAGTTAGTAGTAATTGTGAATATATGTTCTAAAATGACATGAAAGACCTGACATGAGACAATTCCTGAATGTTTCTCAAAGCTTCAGTGATAATAGACACATTTATCATATATGTTCTATATATTCTAGTATATTCATTTGAGGTGATTTATCTTGAAATCTATAATTTTATATGGTTAACAGCTCATTTCCAGAAGGTTTTTTTCAAGTTTTAATTACACCACTGTGATTTCTTTGTTTGGTACGCTGTATATTCAGTATTCTTTAAATTTTAGCATAAATTATTTGGTGTACGTTGCTTATACAACTTAAAAATTTTGGCTTTTATTTGCTTCCATACATCCTTCTTGATAACCCTTTGAATTGTCAACATTTCATTGTCTATTCTCTTCATACTAAGTACAGCTGAAATACTGCAATATTATCTTTTTTTTAAAGAAGAACTCACAATTTAGGCAAATAATTAAATGTGAAAAACTCTGTACCTCTGAGGAGGAGAAGATTCCCCCCCCACCCCCCCACCCCCAGTCCACACATGTGCAGACTGTTGTCCTTTCTCTGATTACCGTGGGCGCTGAATGTAAATTGCTCCGTGTGTGTGTGTGTCTCCTGCTTCGTCTGCAGATAGCTCAGATACGCTGAATAAGAACTTCTCCGTCGCCTTCTCCATCATCGGCATGTTCTCCTCCCACGCAGTCAGCAACCTGAGCATCTTCTTCTGTGCTGAGATCACACCCACTGTGATCAGGTAAACCCACCGAAAAGGCCGGGACTGTACCATCAGAGGCGGGGGAGGAAATGTGGGAAACTGTGCTCCCACTCATCAGAAAAGTCATCAGGCTGACACGTGTTGCACAGTTTGAAGACTTCTTCTTCTTCTTCTTCTTCTTCTTCTTCTTCGCTTTTTATTGTATTGTTCTCAGTTGCTTGTAATTCGGCCGATGCGGTGCTTTCTTTTCATTATTACAAAGCAACCTGCAGATGGATTATCTGCTCCACCTCCTGTTTAATATGGGTATGAAATTATTGAACTGCTCGACAAACAGACTCTCACAGTTCAGTGTGAAATGTAATCCACGTCTTGTGCAAATTAGCCACCCCCTCTGAGAATATGTGACACAGCACTTGATGTTCATTAGGTGATGTTATTTAAGGGGTGCTGTTCTGCTGACAGTGTTTGAAATGCACCATCTGGTGGTGAACTTAGGCAATGGCAGGAGAGGAGTGGACTGCATGTTGTGGAGGGTGTTTGGTGGTACTGCAGCACTCTCTGCTGCTGTTTGATAAAATGACAGAACAGAAGACAGAAATCCGAGGTTCCCCTACAGCAGCAGTGCTTAGGTCAGAATGAATCTAATTAAACAGATTGTTTTGCATTAGTAGGAGGTTTTAAAGTGCATGTAATCTTCCCTAAATCCTCTCGGGTAATAATTTTGTGTTTCTCTATAGGGGTGGTGGTCTGGGCCTGGTCCTGGCCAGCGCTGGCTTCGGCATGCTGACTGCACCCATCATGGAACTGCACAATCAGAAGGGCTATTTCCTTCACCACATCATTTTTGCCTGCTGCACTCTCATCTGCATCATTTGCATTCTCCTGCTGCCAGAGACACGCTACCAGCCACTCCCCGAGACCTTGGCTGACGGCGAGAGCTACACTCGCCAGCCGCTACTCCCTCCAAGGAAACCTGGAGAACAGCGCCTCCTGCTGCCCCAGTCTGAGAGCAGCAGGGACTACACCAGAGTGCATGACACACCACTCCACGAGGCAGCTGCCACGGCAGTGTCCACCATGGACTCCACCGCCTCCTCGGCTGTTGATTTGACCGCCCCGTCGGGCGGAGATGTGTTCATGGAAATGTACCCCATAAAGCCTGAGCCTAAAGACCCCAACGGTCACTCGGTTTCATCCACACCTACGACCCCGGTTACAGGACCAGCTAAAGACGGCGTCATACATGCCACTAAAGAAAACCTGCTGTCTTCCATTCATTTACAAAAAGCTCCATGTGTCACAGACCCACTTTTAGCCGATGCAGACGAACCTCCAGCAATAGTCTTGGATGTGATTGAGCCACTTACGGATTCTAGCCCTCCTGAAACGAATGACATTGGTGTGTCCCCCACAGAAGAGGCAGGCGCTGCTGCTGCCACTTCAATGGACACTTGCACTCCCTCCATCTCTCAAAACATCCCCACCTCTTTATTGATCTGCACCACACCCATCATCGAGCCCCCACCCAGCTCCACGTTAGAATCTCCGAACCCGCTGGGGAACGACATCGACGCAGCATCCGACCCACCTTTGCCGGAGGATACTAATGCCACTTTAGCAGACTCCCCTACTCTATCTATAAATGACAGCCCTCCTCCATCCCCCACCCCCTCTCCTATTCCTATCACAGACTGTGACATTTCCGCTCACCCCCCGCCCTCCATTAC
The DNA here is from genome assembly GCF_021347895.1 of Acanthochromis polyacanthus. Lineage (NCBI taxonomy): Eukaryota > Metazoa > Chordata > Actinopteri > Pomacentridae > Acanthochromis > Acanthochromis polyacanthus. The sequence goes on from NC_067121.1 coordinate 23,360,411, forward strand.
CTCACACTCTGACATTCCTATCCAGTTAGAAATAGTAGATGAGTCCACTTCTTCTCCTTCCATTAGAGACTCCTCCATACTATCTGTCATAGCCTCCCAACTTCCGTTAGATTCTCCTTCTCCATATGTTGAAGATAAACCTACTCATTCCTCTACTCCCCCTGTTTCACCTTCTCCTGCAACTCCTCCACCCATTGACTCAGGCCACATGCCCTCAGCGTACTCTTCCACTCCCCCCATCATACATACTGTCAACACTTCTGCACCGGCTCCTACCATTCTCCCCGTCACAGACATTGCGCATACCTCCACTCCAGAATCAACCGCTCTGACTGTACCAGATTCAGCTGCTTCCCCGGTCTTAGATTTGACTTCCATCACAGATTCAGCCTCTACAGAAGCAACTCCCTCCTCTCTAATGGACTGCACAGTGTCCTCCCCCATAGACTCTGGTGTCCTCTCTATCAGGGACAGTGCCAGCACAGAAAACAACACTGTCAACGGCGTGGCATCGTCATGATGCAGCGCTGTCACCAGGAAATGAAGCTTTAAGCGCTGCACCAGGAGGCATCCACCCACATGACAACCACAGGAGAAGGGGGGGAGGGATGGCAAGAACTGTCCTGCTCAGACTTCAGGCACTTAATGAAGACTGTTCCCACCTGGAGTAGAGTAGACAAGTCTTACAGAGCTTCTTAACGCCCGCCCCCTCCCTCGTGCATTTAGCCAATAAATGAGACCACGCAAAGTGAGAGAGAGAGAGAGTGCCACAGGCTGGTTCGTGACAATGTGACAGTAACTTCTGCTCTTCATTGAATGTCACTGGAAAATCACCAGCGTATAAACTACTCTGATGTACATGAATGGGAAATCATTGTCTGTTGTTTTTAAGAGACTTCAAACTATACCCACAATCACTGAGACGTGTCATCAGCACTAGTGAAGAAATGCAAAGATGTTTGAAAAGAAAAAAAGAAAAGAAGAAATCACTGGTACCTTTGCTCAAATTGAATGTCCGTCTAACATATTTGTATAAAAAAAATGTCGCCTTACCTGTATGCACAAGAAAATCTGAATGTTACAAAAAGTACTTTTTGCCATTATTGAGGTAAACAATCCAAATTGGGGTGATTTTTAAGAAAAATATATATCATGCCAAAAACTACCCTGACCAAAATTCAAAATAGATATAGTGCCAAAACATGAGTAGCGATACAGTATTTGCCTATTTGGGGAAATCCTGTTTAGTACTGTCCCCTGCCATAGATTGTATGTGGATTGAAGCGAATCAGACAAACCCTATTTCAAGATTCTGAAGTACAAGAGAAGACTGACAGCTTTATCACCATTTGAGGAATTGGAATCGAAGATGAGATAGAGCTTCACTGCTTCCGTGGTTCATTGTACGAGCAGTGATATTAGTGAAAACAATGACCCGTATTTTGTTGGTCTGAAGAAACTTTTATTTTTCCAACCGTTTCTGCCAATGAAATTTACGGTATGCAAATGCTTTTTTTTTTTTTGTAAATGTAATAATGTAAGTAAATGGATAATTAGTTGTTGAGCTTGATTCTGTTTTTTTTTTTTTTTTTTAATTCAAAGTATTATTTGAACTAATCTCCCATGGCGTGCCCTTATTGTACAAAGCTATACTTCATTCTTACAGTATTTGTGGCACCGCAGTGTGGTGGCACTTTATTTTTTTGCAGTGGGGACAAAAAGCATGAAAATTCTTGTGAACGTGTCAGCAAAGCAAAACTATCAAATCTTTTCATAAAAAAAAAAAGGACAAAAAGCTATTTTTGAAATGAAACCCATGGGCGAGGAAAATGTTTGATGTGACTGCCGACCGTCGCAAACCTTCAGTGTGTTTTCCAAATCATTTTCTGGCATTAACATAGTTCATGTATGCTATTGTATTCATACGGTCACACGCACAACTAAGTTTACCTTGAAAAAAAAGGCAATACTTCATACATTTGTCAAAATGACATTTTAAAATGCAGGTCGCATCCTTACAGGTAGATCAGCCTATTGATATTCTTCAATTGACTCGTGCTTAGGGAAGCGGTTTTACTTCCAAAGTCCGAGTCCATCTGTGGACAGCATTATACTTGATTCAGATATGTCTGCACCTTTGGAGGTTGTAATATTTGTCTAAAGAAAGAGGTGTGATTATGGATATACCACTGTTTACAACAATCCTCATGATAATGATGATAAATAATAATAATAATGATGATTACACTGTACTGTACAACCTTTAGAGCCAACTGAATGATGTCTTGTCATTTCAAATGTGATGAAAACTCTTACAGTATCTCATATTACATGTATCCAGGGAGAATTGGTGATCTATTAAGATGTCATTCAGGAGTCAAACGCAACACCAGACTTGACAGCTGCTGCCTTTTTTTTTTTTCATAACCATTTTGTGGTACGCTTATGAAGAACCCTACAGGTACTTTACTCACACAAATAAAATCAGTTTTGCTTTTGTCAAAGCGCACTGATAAAAGGCTACATATCTTAAGGTATTTAAATGACTCGGCAAACCTACCTGGTGTTGTTATTTTTCCTCAAATGCAGCTTGAATCAAAGGCCGAACGCTGTAATTTGGATTGATTCGGAGTGGTCTTTTAATAGATCATCATGTCGTTACTATTACTGAAATATTCACACGATCATTAAATGTCGATGTATGCCGTGCTGCTACGCCTCAAAGCACAATGACCTGCAATCATATGATGTCAGATTTGGTGGAGCTTGGCGTCTTGACAGTAAAAGGAAAAAAAAAAAAAAAAGGGAAAATGGAGTGGGGTTTTAAAAAGAAAAAAATACAGAAATTACTGCTAACTCTTGCAGTAGAAGGGTGTTGACGCTGGATTTAATAAGGAATTCTTGGCATCTGCAGTAGAGAGTGGGTTGACTGCAGTGGTCAGTAGCTTCACATTTCTCCAAGTCCTTGTTGTCCGTGAGTGTCGGTCTTTCTATCTCGGTGTGCGTATTGCAGAAATTGAATCGTGTATCGCCAAAACCCCTGCTCAACACCAGTGTAAAGTCAGTGACAGCACAATACTACCAGTGTCTTCTCTGAGATCTGTTGCTTCCACTCTCTCCCATGCAGCAGCTCCGTAGCGCTGATGGGATCGATTACATCCCTTCAGTTTGACTTTATTTGGAGTAAATTTAAAGTTCAGTGAAAGCAATCCAAAGCAATGTCAGCACCAGCAATAGAGTAGACTGGTAGGCACAAGTTGGAAAAAGCGAAAAAAGCAACAACAAAAAAAAAAAAGAGACTGGGTTTTGCCTTTGTAAATAGTAAGTGTGTGGAAACATCCACTTTCAGCAAGATGAAGGATCATGGATCAGAGCACTGGACTGGTGAGACTTGTTTTGAACTTGGCAAATACGTGCAAGTCTCTGAGACACAAAGTCACCCGGTGTACACATTTCAGGTTTTGCTTCTCTCAGCCGTGCGACTATAAATCTCTGAGTGGAGATTTGAATGAATGTAAAAACCATGGATTGTACCATTTATAAGTTCCAATTGTTTGGTTTAATTTCTTTTTTTCTTCTTCTTCTTCTTGTTTTAACAGACATAATGCACTTGTATATAAGCCATACCTGTTGTTAAAATAAACCACTATTTATTGATCAACTGTGGCTATCGGTGAGTTGTTAATTATATGGCAACTTTTCACAGATCGTATTGTAAATTATTCAGGTTAAAGCTGCACTTGCACAACATAGTGTGGCAGAGCAGTCAACTGTCAAAGGGCCTCATCCATAATCATAGTAGACTATATTTCATGCACTATATTTCCATTGCCGGATCTAATGTCCAGTAATTTGGATTTATTGTTGGAAAACAAGGCATGTTTTTACCAAATTGCACCATAATTCATGCAAAACCTTTCATCTATTATAGACTATAGTAGTAGCAGTAGTAGTAGTAACTGGGGCAACTGTTAGACCTTGCCATCCGTAGAGCCCTGCTATAGGTGAGTTTTTACCCCATTTTGAAGCTCTGTTTTACAGGGAGGTCTCAAGTCAAAGCTTAGTTTTAACATGTTCAATATTGCAGTTACTATCATGGTTACAAGATGCATATTCTTTGCAAACGAACCGGCACAGAACAAACCTGAAGCAGGGCCCTAAAGAAAAAGCATACTACAGTGTCTTGAACTCTGCAGAGCTGGTTGAGGAATGCCTCAGCTCATTTTAAGCCCCCTTTGTAAATCAATGCAGCCCAGTTAGTGACATTTTGTCATAAAAGCACCTAAATTTTAACTAAAACACTCACAAGGAGGTTCGAATTGTCAAAATACAAAGATATATCTTTCCACCTCCTGTCTGATACAACAGGTTCTTGAGCTTCCTGAACATAACAGACAGCTCTGGGTCTATAACTGTCTGCAGTATTACGATCACACTCCTCCTGACAGGGATTTTTTTTTGCTCTCTTTTTTTATTTGCCTGAACAACCTCAATCTGGCGAATAAAAAGGCAACCTTTTCCCTGCATGGGACAGGGTGATGTCAGGGGGATGATGCGGCACGATCCTGTGGTCCACTGCATCAAACCGCGGCGCTCCTATTGGCTGACGGGGATGCTGGGGATGCTGCGCTGAGTGCGACGTCATCCGACCAGCAGCAGCACGTTTATCTATCTCGCCGGCTCGAAGCTCGCCCCCTAGAAATGAGGCAAGCGCTGATTTTGAGAAACACAGCGGTAAGAGACTGAAGAGTGGACGCCGGACAAGTCGAGAAAGGACGCTCTGTGCCCGCATCCGCAGCTCACCATGAGGGAGATCGTTCACATCCAGGCTGGACAATGTGGAAACCAGATTGGGGCGAAGGTAGCACATCATTATTATCATTTAATCCAAGAAGGGGCAAAATTAAGAGAATTATCTGAGTTTCAATGCCACATGTGCTATTTTTTCCCAGACATTTCTGTCTAGGAGGAATTGATCGAATGGAGTCGTTTAAATTATTTGTTTGGCATCTCTTGGATAGAAAGGAATAAAAATGTCTTTTTGAAAAGTTTCACATTAACTATTAATATCTTATATATGTATTGGGTGTGGTTCAGTCCGGCTGGGGTTTGCTCGGAGCCCGTGGCTGCAGCCCTGCGTGTCATTTTGCCACCAAGCAGATGCGCAAAAACTGAAACCAGGCCTGACGCACATGCTATAAAAGCGTCTTCTGTTGCGAAATCACCGCAGCAGGTGAAGCTCATGGGAATGTGTTTGTGTAATATTAGTTCTGGGAGGTGATAAGTGACGAACATGGCATCGATCCCACCGGCAGTTACCAAGGTGACAGTGACCTGCAGCTGGAGAGGATAAATGTCTACTACAATGAAGCGTCAGGTAAACAAAAAAACAAAAAACATGTCCAAGTTTGTTTCGAATAAGCAACATGTTTACATCACAATCTCCATTTTGCTCATGCATGGCCTTATGCTTCACAGACCTTTTTTGAACGCCACAGTTTGCTCATGTCACTAATTTAGCTGCTATGGAAAAAGTAGGTCCCACTATGAGCGCAGGAAAAAAGAATTAGGACAGTGAACCTGCTAAAATATCTCTCTCTGTGTCCCTTTCTCTCCCCCCCTCCTCTCTATCTTTCTCTATAGGGAGCACAGGTATCTGCAGTCTCTCTATAAAGCTGACCCCGAGCTCTGTGCCTTGGTGTCGCCTCAGTGTCTGATTCTGTTGGTGTGGCATGCTGAAGGTCATTCCGAATGCATCCTGTGTTTTTGCTCACAGCCGCTGTACATTAAGCAGGCAAACAGTATGACAAATGATAGGTGCAGTAATTATGCAGAGTTCGCTTTTGCACTTCAGCGTTTGCACTGATGTTTTTAGAGAGGGACAAGTCATCTCGAGTCATGTTTACCCAGGATTGGGATCAAACAGTGCCTACTCATCCGCTTTTGGCCTGCACAGAAAGCCCACACTGCAAAATCACTATTCACAAATGTCGACCCCTGTCTTATTTCCTAGCATCAGGCAATATTGATCTTTTGTTTCCATGCTGCATGCTGGCATCAGTGTCACCTACTGGGTCACCACTGCATGTGGATTTAACATTTTAACAATGAAGCTCTCTTTAAAAATAATGAGGACAGATGGCTAATTTTCTACACAAGCAAGCAGCTTTAAAACCCAAGCAGTGAGGACGAGAGGAAAGAGAGGCATTGCTGAGAGAAGACAGCATCTTTGTTTGAATGCACTCTGCAGAGCTCAGCAGTTCGAAAGCCCCACTGGTCTGGAAAAAGCTGTGCAGCATGCTGCAGCAGTTTGCTTGTAAGAAGGGTCACCGACCGTCAGAGAGGGTGGAGCAAAGTAAAGTAAAAGAAACAAATAGTAGAGCGCATTCTTTTAATAACCAGCTTGTACAGTCTAGTATGCTTTCAACAAAAGGCTTTTGACATAAAAGATTACATTAGCAGACATCCATCCATCCATCCATCCATCCATCCATCCATTCTCTATACACCACTTTATCCTCACTAGGGCATTAGCAGACAGCATTGCTATATTTACATTAGATCACAGTAGTTATTATAGTAAAGAATCTCTTCTCATCATGGACACTGAGACTGTTGACATCTTATTCCACCTTTACATCCATTACTTCTCCCAACCCCTCCCTATCCTCCCATCCAAAGGCAGCAAATTCGTCCCCCGTGCCATCCTGGTGGACCTGGAACCAGGAACCATGGATTCAGTTCGTTCCGGCCCATTTGGACAGCTTTTCAGGCCTGACAACTTTGTCTTTGGTGAGTTGACAATAAATCTGAGTGTCGCCACTCATCCTGAACCAACTGCATATACGGCATCCGCACATGTCAGCGTCCGCTGTCACATCCTGTAAAGCTGTGCTTAGTTTCACCTGGGAGCACTGCGCAGAATTGTGTATTCCGAGCACAAAGCTTCTGCAGTCTCTCAGTGATGTGCCAGTGGTGTGATGCATTGCCTGTGTGTAGTTGTGTCAGACTGAGACAGCTCTTGTGGTGACTTAGCAAAAAAAAAAAAAAAAAAAAAAATCTACCGCTGCTGCAGTGTTGGTAACAAATGAGGCTGTGGGAGTCAAAAAATTGTGTTACATGATGAATACCCATTTCTACTCATCAGGAAATATAGAATCATGAATAATCTATAAGAAATTGATGATGGGTAATACATCTTATACTAATGCATTACAGATCAGGAGAAAGATTTGGGCTGCCAGATTTTAATCAGAAAGCAGCTGCATCCCTGCTGGCAGCTCAGTGAAGCCGTACTGAGCACACTGGTACTTTTAGCTAAATGCTAATGTCAGCATGTTAACATGTTGATGTTCAGCAGATGCAATGTTTCACTGTGCTGTTTAGTTTGTTAGCATTGTAACATTGCCTAATTGTCAATGTCTTTGTCAATTTTTTGAGTTCTTGGTCTTTAACCTATAAGAGTTGGACAAAATGAAACTTTGACCCGATGATAACAAATAAGGCTATCAGAGGGAACATTCCTCTTTGTACCAAATTTTATGGCAATCCATTCAATTGTTGATTTAATTTCACTCAAAACTACACACATTAACCTTGTGGTGATGCTAGAAAAAAAAGTCAGTATGCAGAATCATTGAGATTTTTCCTGTATGAAAAATCTCCTATATTCCTATGGTTTTAAAACATGTCACTAAACATCAAAAATATCAACCTATTAATGGTTCCAGATGAAAATTCGCATGATCACCAGTCTTTCGGAGCTATCCTTTGTGGACCATGACTGTCAGTGCAAAATTTCATGGCAAACAGTCGATATATTTTGCACAAATTAAGAACCTATAGATGTACCTGTAAGCAAAAACATTACTTGTTCATCGTGAATTGTCTTTAAATATTACATCATGCAGGTCAAAGTGGAGCAGGAAATAACTGGGCTAAGGGTCACTACACCGAGGGAGCTGAGCTGGTGGACTCCGTACTGGACGTGGTGAGGAAGGAGTCTGAAAACTGCGACTGCCTCCAGGGCTTCCAGCTCACCCACTCCCTGGGTGGAGGAACCGGTTCAGGAATGGGCACGCTGCTCATCAGCAAGATCCGCGAGGAGTACCCTGACCGCATCATGAACACCTTCAGTGTCATGCCCTCTCCAAAAGTGTCTGACACTGTGGTAGAGCCGTACAACGCCACCCTCTCTGTCCACCAGCTAGTGGAGAATACAGATGAGACCTTCAGCATTGACAATGAGGCCCTGTATGATATCTGCTTCCGCACTTTGAAGCTGACTACACCAACCTACGGAGACCTGAACCACCTGGTGTCTGCCACCATGAGTGGGGTGACCACCTGCCTCCGATTCCCCGGCCAGCTCAATGCTGACCTCCGAAAGCTGGCCGTCAACATGGTGCCCTTCCCACGCTTGCATTTCTTCATGCCCGGCTTTGCGCCTCTCACTAGCAGGGGCAGTCAGCAGTATCGTGCCCTCTCTGTGCCAGAGCTCACACAGCAAATGTTTGACGCCAAGAACATGATGGCAGCGTGCGACCCCCGTCACGGACGGTACCTAACGGTGGCAGCCATCTTCCGTGGCCGAATGTCGATGAAGGAAGTGGATGAACAGATGTTGAGTGTGCAGAACAAGAACAGCAGCTACTTTGTGGAATGGATTCCTAACAATGTCAAGACCGCAGTTTGCGACATACCTCCCCGCGGCCTCAAGATGTCCGCCACCTTCATTGGCAACAGCACCGCAATCCAGGAACTGTTCAGGAGGATCTCCGAACAGTTCACTGCCATGTTCCGCCGCAAGGCCTTCCTCCATTGGTACACTGGAGAGGGAATGGATGAGATGGAGTTCACTGAGGCTGAGAGCAACATGAATGACCTGGTGTCTGAGTATCAGCAGTACCAGGATGCCACAGCTGATGAAATAGGTGAATATGAGGAAGATGAAATGGAAGATGAGGAAGAAGTCCGCCACGATGTCCGCCACTGATCATAAAACACTGATATGACACTGACCCAAACCAATAATAATAACTATTGGACAAGTGGAGTGAGATCATCAGAAGTACGCTAGAGATGCAGATGTTCAACTAAATATGGCAGTGTGCAGATCACGATGAAACATAGTTGTCTAGCCAAAAGTATGCTGCATATGGCTTATACCGACAAAGATCATGAGTGGTGTTAGAACCTAAAAATATGCAAGTATTGTAGTATTTGGTTTCTCCAAGTCATGCTTTGCCAGGTCAATAAAACAAGTGCAGTCTCGTCCTCAATACAGTTTTGTAACATTGACTTCAACACGCATTCATTGTCTCAAGTCTCAAATAAAAGATCCGATGCATACCACATGTCATGTCGTTTTTATACTTAAAGACACATTAGGCCAAAAGTTTATTATTGGTTTGTCACAACATGCGGTAGGTTGCGGCTGGCTGATACGTGAAATGTTTAAATCTTGTTCTCAGTCTTGTGTCAACAAAAATTCATCCATTATTATCACTAATTGCTTTCTTTAACCTTATCTTAATTTGATGTGCTGCCAATATTTAAGTGTGTTTTGACTAGCAAAGTCACAAATCCAGTGTCTCGGAGGAAATGCTGACAGCTTAAGCTAAACTGTTGTGACTCCAGGGATATTTCTGGCCGCTGGTGCTGGTTTTGTTTGAAAGACGGCAAGTGAAAGAACATATCTCAATTTTGTGATTTATGCAATTTCCTATTAATTTTAAATTTGTCAAATCTATTGATATATTGTCCAGCACTGTCTCAGGCCCCTGCCTTAGATGCTATGCATAATATGTTTTCTATAAGACTATATTAGCCACAGTATGCATGAAACGTGCTTTGGTTATTGTTGTCACAAGACCAAAACCAACAATGATCCTTCTATTAAAGTATTGTTTGGCCATAGTCACAGATTGATATAGCATGCTATTAGTGCCATAGAGTCCAGTTTTGTTCAAAATCCATTGATAAGCCACATGACTGGCAATGGGTGAAACACTATACAGTAAACAAGGCAATGAAGTTTCCCAGAAATCCCATAGTAAATGCGATCTTAGTGCTTTCAAAAACTTAAAAGCACCTGAAATTTCCCGGAAACTAACATGTTTGGGGCTGTAGGGTAAGAATTCCAGGAGGTACAAAGAGGTAGTGTAACACAGAGATTATTTAATGTGTCATATAAAGTTAGAAAGTGGAGGAACAAGAGAAACAACTGAAGACATTCCTGTTTGGTTTGAGTTTGGTAGAAGTATGTCAAGGGTGACAGCAGTTGTGACATTTTGAATCGATCGCATTATTTTGCAAGTAGGTATCACATTGATGCACATCCAAACAACAAGGGAGGAGCCCAGCAACAGTGCACAAACACATCTGTGGGGAATTTTCTGAGGAAACCATGTGGGAAATTAAAACACCCCTTGATGCTGCTGATAATCACCGAAGACAGTGATGTGATGACATAAAATGACAGTTGGGGACACCTGAAAAACACGCTTGTCACGCTGCAGTTAAGACGGATAGACCGGAACAGTCTGCTGAGGTACTTTCTTAGGGCTACAAATCGGAAATATGTTTCATATTTCAGGCCACACCCGAGTCACGGCTGTTAAAGCAAGAGTTTCCATTTGACAGCTGATGGAAAGCATGTGTTTTGACATGAATCGTAGCCAGAAAAGGAAATCTGAGATAAAAAACTAACAAAAAAAAAAGCGAAAGTAAAATGAGCAGGATTTTTTTCTTTTTTTTGTTGCGAGGGAAACATACTGAGAGCAACAGGCTTTTGGGTGTACCATTTCATTAAGTGAGACATAAATCATGTCATCACTCTTCTTTTGATCCACTGCAAGCTGTTTTCTGGATCCCCCAATGAGGCCAGAGTCTTACAAATTCCAGTCATAAGTTGACCCAATTCTCTCCCAGATGTCACAGCTGATGTAGAGTTCATTAACAAACGCTCAGAGCAGTTTTTCCACATCTGACTACTGACAGCTCTGTCTGAAATGGGGAGAAAATAGAATTTGCAATGACATCGGGAGGACACTCCTGTTTTGGCCCAATACAAACAGAATAGCACAGCAGTAAAACAGCATATTGTTTTAAGAATAGAAGAATAGGATTGAGGTTTTTTATTGTCACTTTTTCTATATATCTAGGACATACAGAGGAACTGAAAAGATGTTTCTCTCACACCTTTTTATTAGCGCCATATATTAATAAAGAATCAAAATAAAGCATAAATAAATTAAAGTATCGCTGAATGAAATATTTAAAAATCAACCTATGAACTGACGACAGTGCAACACAGTGACAGGTTGATTGAGGTGACAGTAATGCAAATATTGTAGCAGCTTGTTGAGATAAACAGTAGTGGAAAGGTTCAGTAATTATATTATATATATTAAACTTTATGTATGCTAAATAGCAATAATATAATGTGATCGCAAAGACACAGAACAGTGAATTGATAATCCAAAAAGATAAAATTACAATTGTGCAGAAAAAATGGCCAAGATTACAATTTGAACTTTAGAATTTTAAACTGTTAAACCAAACAAATTTCATTTCGGATGTCAGGGGTAGCCATTAGAACAGATTTATTTCAGATTAAATAGACACACAAATGTAGGAACCCTCTCATGTTTATTTTAGCATGAGAAACTGAACAACCTTTTCTGAGCTCAACAGAAAACTCTTGCTTTTGCTTTATCCGATCAAAATATTGCATGACATGACAGCAAGCAGACAAACTACCTACACTGGCAAAATTCTATGCAGGTAAGGACAGACTCATTTTACAACACTACACATCAATGCAAACCACCAAATCTAGGCCATCTGTTGGCTAAACTGATATATGAGACAGGCACACAAAGTCAGTAAGGTGTGGTGAGAGACAAAGAGTAAGCTTTACGCTGCCACGTCCGCCGCATGCAATGATGGAAACCGAATTTCTACTTTTCTCCTCTTGTTTCTGTGGGGCAAGACGAAACCTTTTCCTGTCCTCTACAAAGAAACCAGTTGTGTCCGTTTACACAGCCACTATACTGTGCACTTAGAAGAGCTGGAGCTAAACCTGACACTTTGACCTTACCGAGTGAGGTTTATCTCACAAAGAGACACGCTGTCAGTTTGCAGCAAAGGATTGGATTTTGTGCTTTCAAATTGGAAAACTAAGTGAAGCTATGTCATGACACAGGTATGTGCATTGTACAGGCACCACAAAAGCACATTTTTAAGATCCAGTATTTGGAAGCATGATGCAAATTCATGCAACCATTTAGAATATGTGCGTCATCTTTATACCTGTAGTGTGAAATAACTGGTAGGACCATATAGAAATGTTCGATTTCTAATGCATAATTCTAGTTAAAGGGAAGTAGTTAGACGTTAATGCTCAACACAGGCAAAGTTAAAGCTTTTGTAACTGTTGCCAGACTCTCCAGAAGTCTTCAGATTTATGATTCAGATCGTCAGTTTTTTTTTCCAGCGGGAGGAAAGCTGAAATCTGTTAACCACATATCAACTGCAGGGAGCTGAGGAGCAGACCACCGCAATAATGTACAATTTTTTTTTTTATCAAGAAATGACAGAACTGTTAACAAGGACCTTGTGTCTGCATCAAAAAAGATTGCAGTGTCTGATATAGAAAATAAAATGAAGGAGACAAAGTAAAATGTGTGACTTCCTGGATCAGAGAGTGTACATCTTTCCAAAATGATTGGATATGCTCACATGACCAAAACTAATGAATGAATGCCCCCTTATAAGTTTGACATTTGTAACAAAGGTTAGAACCTCTGGGGAATATCCTCTGGAAAATGAAAAATACTTCATCTTTAATGTTTAATATTTTTGTCTTGAAAATTAATTTAATTTCATAATTACATGTTTTGTATCTTCTCTTTAATTACCTAATTAAATATTTTGTCTGTTTAATATAATTTATTTGTATTTAATGTTTAATTTTCTTTTTAAAAGTTTCATTGTCTTTAATGCTTTTTCCTTTGATTTAATTGTTTTTTTTAATTAGTTTATTTTTATAATCTTTTTTCTGCCAAGATTTTAACCCCAACCTTAAAAGTGAAACAAACCCTTAAATCACAGTGGAAAATACTTCTGTTGTCACAATCATGAGTTAGTCAGTTATTCAGTTTATCAGTTCAGCTTTATTGTTAGCACCTTTCACACAGATGACAAAACTAAACAGCAAAGAGAAAAAACTATGCTAAACTATGATTAAACTCAAAACATTAAAAAAAATAAACATGGTAATAAAATATGTTGTCCAGAGGATGGAGGAATTTATTGAGGTCTTCTTGGGCTCACATAGTAAATCATTTAAATAGAAACTTGATATTCAGTCTAAGGAAACTGCAGAAGCGACAGAAGAAACAAACATCTCCCGTTTTCTCCTTTAATGAGTCGAGTCTTTTTGTGCTTCAGACAAAGAACTACAGACTCTTCACAACCTGCTCAAACTCTTGGTACAGGACCTCACCACACAGGTCAAGAAGGTTTCTTTCTCATTTCTACTCTGAAGCTCACCTTCTCCTGCTCCAAATTGTTGACAAATGTTTCTGCTGCTCCAAAGTCTGGTCTCCAGAACGCATACTCCCAGAACTTCCTAAAAACTCTCAAAGTCTCTTCTGCTGCAGGTTTCTTTGTAGAACTGTTACAGAAAAGCTCACTAAACCACATGGAGGAGCCTCAAGATAGTCGTCCAAATGAAACCGTAAAAAACCAAACTAGCACAACCAAACACTAAAATCTCCTGCAGCCTACCAGAGAACCTCTTTAAACAGAGAATCGGACAAGAACTTTACCTTCTGGACCTCTGACAAAAACCTCTAAAGACTCACTACAGCCAAGATAAAGACAACTCAGCTGCACCAAATCCACTAATCACTGCACACAGTAGCACCATGTGCTAACGGTGGCTATAGAACCACATTTACTAAGACAACTATCCAGTACAAAGCCCTAAAAACACCAAGAACACATTAAGATGATTTTACTGCTGGAAGCTGCAAGCCGACGCCTAAAAACAAACTAAAGGCAACGAAACCAAGCCTAGTTCAGCTGAGAGAAGCAGAGGAAATGTTTGACTGCAGACATAAAGCAGGAAGACACTGAGCTGCTCAGGTTTTCCTGATAACACCAAGCAGCCACCTGGACAGCCAATAGGAACACAGCTTACTGGAAGTCCAGAGGGCTGGCTTAGTGAAGGAAATTTAAAGTTGAAGCAGAAAGTTAACAAAGAAAGTTGAAAACCACCTTCTGATACCTGAAATCTCTGAGTTTTCACACAAAGAATGCCTGAACATGTCAAACTGGTTTCATAGTAGAACCTTCACTGTAAAAACATCATAGTATGGTGTGTTGCTCAAAAACATTACAACCGGCTGTCTGGGGTCGCCAAGGACCGACACAAAACAGGACAAATGCTGGTTTCCAAGGGGTTAGGCGGCTAGTTATTTGAAAGAGTAAGTTTACAACAACACATGTGAGCAGAAAAATCACAAAGTCTGTCTTTACTTCAGCTGAAAATATTAGTTTTTGTCTTTTTTATTGACCAAACTTTTCAGGAAGTAGATGAAGAATAACTAAAGTAGGCTGTATTGGCTGAACGAGATTGTATTGGTTCGTCCCACTCACGTGGATCTACATGAACTCTGCTTTATAAGATATATCTATTGCTAATTAGTACCCAAAAAAGTTTCTACTCACCGTTTCCAGTCATTTTTCAATAATTAGCGTTTTTGTGTTGGTCTTTTTTTTACTGTGGCGTAGTGATATTTACACGGGCGGACTAGGATTTGCAGTGTGTGCAGCGATTTTTGGTCACGTGGACCAATAGGAGCCGAGTCTCGTTGCCCTGGTTTCAGATCAAAACAACATGGCATCTACTGTATCTAGACGAAAAGAAAAGAAAGACAAGGAAACTGCCTTCAAAAGTTACTAAAAAAGGATCGAAACGATGCTATATGCATCTCACAGATGTCCAGGGTGAAGACGTGCAGGACTTTACACGGAAACGGTGGGAAACTTACAGAACGTGTCGTGCCAAAGTAGTTATCCCCGATAGAAATTGTATCCCCTGCCACGGGAGCGCGCATGCATTCGGAAGGGTGGAGTTATAATCCTGTGTTTAGATATCAGCGTAGTTTATTAATAAAACAAAACGTGGATTGTTACGATCATGCTTTGATTGTCAAACATGTTTGGTAATGTAGCAGGTGACATTTCTGTCTGAATAAATGCTTTTGCTCTACATGGCGCGTTGCCCGGTTAATAGTATTCATTGCGCTGCCTAACTATGTCTTTTCCTTCTTGTAATAAAGGGTAATGTTGCTAGGCGATCACCCTGCTAACTAAACGTAGGCTCAATACCCTCTGGGTGGGAACTAGATTCAAACGCGCTGTAATTCAATCTTTAGAGCAATCTGTCCAACTTCTGATACAGTAAAATCAACACCACTGTGAGCATTTTATCACACTGCCAGACTCAATTCCTCCAGGATATCTTATCTTCAGATACTGCCGTTTTTGTTTTGTTTTGTTTTCTTTTGTTTTTTTAAATTCCCCTCTGTTGATCATCAGACCTTATTAGCATTTATTCAGAAATTCTCAACACAGACAAATGACGATACAGGAGGATCTACCAGAACATGTTATGAGGGGGATACACATTATTTCAGGCTGATTGTCTGTGTCTGCCAGAAGATGTATCCCACCTCTATATTACTCAGGTGATGTGCTAACATCATGTGGTTTATTTTGCAAACATTTGTCATCATGCACAACCTGTGTGTTTACACGTTCATTAGCCTATAGAGGGTGATACATTAGGCGCGTAGGTACAGCCCAGACTATTGCAGGTTGTAGAGGGGTGCGCTCGATTTGCTTACCCAGCTGTCCAGGAATGATATTAATAGTATTAGTATTTCGTGCGCATGTTGTACCTATTTCGTGGCCACAAATTAGTATTTCGTGGGAACGAAGTTGTATTTCGTGTAAAAGAAGTAGTGTTTCGTGCGCACGTTATAGCTATATCGTGGCCACAATTTTTTTTTTTTTTTTAAAACCATGTCAACAGAGAGGCTCCCAAGAAATCAGACAAAAAAAAGAACACATCAGACACTTTTTCTTTGTTTGATTTTATTTTCAGAGCAGGTGCAAAACTTTAAAAACAATTCATTTTCATGCTTTAGTACTGCGCTGCTAAATTCTTACAGCATGTTATAAACTACATATGAAAATTAATCGACAGCAAAAACAGCAGTATCAAACAGTGTCACTCCACCAAATGTTTCAGTGCTCGGGAAGCTCATATTTGGTTATTCTGCTCATCCACATTCCCAAGTTACATTACCTTCACACAAACACATGCACACACACGCACGCACACACACACACACATATATATATACAAACAAAAAACAATAAAAATCAGCTATCTGGTAATTACGGAACAAAATACACTTGTAAAAAAACAGGACCACCATGTTATTGTACACAATTTATACAGCTTTGGCACTTTGAATCGTTTGGAATTAATACTTTGTTTATAGTATCATTTAGAAATACACAAATATTCTGCAGAAATAAAAAAAAGTGCAACCATGGATAACTGGTGTTTTGTTTGTTTTTAAACAACTATTTTTCTCCTGATAAAAAGAAATATGTAATCCTTTTTGGGTGCACTGGAACACTTTGACTTCGGTTCTTCTAAAGTAAACAGCATTTATTTACATTCTGCATAGCTCACAAGCAGTTCCTGATTAGTTATAGTAACAAATAACTTCAACACTCTTAAAAAGTTTTGGCATGGCTAAAGCTTAAACTTTACAAAATGCAAACCAAGCAAAATACTACAGTACTAAATCTAGTGTTGGAAGCCTGTAGGGAACATTGCAACACAATAGTGTCAGGTAGCTTCTACTTCTGCCTTCATAACTGTCAAAATAATTGTGTGCTTCTCAATGCTGAGAATTATAGTTATTGATGCACAGACAGCATTCCTACATAGTCACGTGGTAATTTCTGGCGCTAACTGAGATCATCCACTAAGATATTTAACTGTCGCATAGTGATCTTTGAGAACCCGGCGGCTCATACAAAGCCATCTAAGCCATGTATACGGCTCCATGTTTCACTTTCTATGTCCACATTCACTATATTTATCTTGAGAAAGTACATAAGCTCCGTCGCTGATTAAAAGACATGCTCCCACTAGTTTAATGTTACAAAACAATACGCACTGTATCCTCCTACTCATGTTCTTTTTTGGCGTGGATGAATTTCTTTTATGGGACTTTAATTAGATAGTATGTTTGATTGCACAGGTTATTTCTACGCTGCGATTGGCTCCCAAATACACCCTTGAGGGGTAAATGGCTGGTTGCAACCAGAGCAGCGTCTCCTATCTTTTGGCAGGCTGTGAACTAGGACAGGCAGGGAACGCATCTGATATTTATTGCTGCCCTCGGAGAAGGTGCAGCCTTTTTTGTTTGTTTTGTGCTTCTTCCAGCTTCTCTGCAGTTAGGAGGTTAAGCCAGACATTAGCATTTTGTATGTGACAGATAAGCACACACATCAGGTTTGACTGTTTTAGCTCTGCTTTGTTTATCTTGTCTGGTTACTCTCCCTGAAGCCGTATGACTCTAGTACCTGAAAGAGATGCAATACTTTTGTAGCTCAGAATGGAACCAAACTGTCTATTCCTGGGAAAAGAATTACAATGAATTTTCTTTTTTTCTTTTTTGACTTTCCCTCAGCTGGGGTGCAAAGACAGAAATCATATAAAGCCTTTTAAAAATATCTATCCCATTGATATTCTTGATGCTAACATTTTGTTGTATAATCTTTTGACTAATGCTGACAGAGCCTCCTTCTAACACGAGGCACACAAGAAATGAATGCACTTTTTGGTGTTAACGTCAGTCATTTTCTACACTGAATTTGGATTGAAATCCATATAATGGCTACTGTACTCTTGTAGTCAAACTTGCACATTAACTACTAAAAGCAGCAGATAAGGACAGGGAGTATTGCACTCTAGGTCAAACAAACTTAACTCTATTAGTGTTACCACAATTTAAAAATCTCTCTCTCTGAATAGATGTACATTTATATACTGCAGTACATTTCAAGCTACAGAAATATGTGTCAGTATATGTAAAAACAAGTGTGGCATCTGTGGATTGGCAAAACAAAAGGGCTGCTTTATGCTCTTGTACTAGACTCAACATTTCTCTCTGTCACTGAGACCTTTTTATGTTGCACAACCACCCTCTGGTTTCCTTGCAAGTTGGGTGTGGCTGTCAGAAGAAGATCCTCATGTGAGCCTGCAGAACTGCGTGAACTCTGTGAAAAGCTCTGAGTTTTCATCTGCAAGCCCTGACTTCTGACCTCAAAGCTCTGCTCTGCAGAGCTCTGTCCAGTCTGAATAAAGCCCTGCGCTAAGTCTGCATCATGCTCTCCTCCTGTAGAGGATTTATTCTCCACCACCAACATTTGCCTGGACCTGGAGAGGGTTCCCTTTGTAAGGCCTTGTGCACTCTGACCAGTTGCTCCACCCATCCCTGCCTGCCTATCAACAAGTACGACTCCCTGAGAAGCTTGGACACCCCCAACTTGCATTAGCCCATGACTCATCCCAACTTGGCCTACTGAAGCCACTGCCTGCTGGGCGCCCCCCGCCACAAGCATCACTTGGGGCTTGGACTCGACCACATACATGGGCGTAACAGGACAGTACATAGGAGGAGCCTGCTGTATGAGCAGCGCCTGAGTGGGAATCACTACCTTGTCCTGGACGTGTACCATGGGAACACTTGCTGCACCCTGGGCTCTCTCTGTGATTCTCTCCTCATGGATGAAGGTGGAGGATCCAGATGCTACATTGGAGGTATTGACGGTGCTGGCGTGGTCCCTGTCCCTGATGGTTTCACTGTGAGTGTGGACATGTGTGTGGGTCGAGGTGGAGGGCCTGGCAGGAGACACCGGTCTGACTGGGGCGAAAGAAACTCTCGTATCCACTGACTCGGTCACCACGGTTGATCCCTGACAAATCTCAGCCAGGGTTTTGAACTTAGGCCCCAGGTCATTAAGGAAGGACAGATCATCATCATTTTCAAGAAGGCTGCAGCAGCCTACAGAACCTACCGGGGACCCTTCACCCTCATAGTCATAGACCAGGAGACCGTCCGTCTGGTGCGAATGCTGAGCAGCATGGTTTGATTTCTGAAAACAAGTAAAATCAGAGTATATAATGTGTATGGGACTTCAATAACAGTGACATTTCAATTGAGGCTGTATAATGCAGCTTCTACTTGTCCTTACACACTGTATGATGAAAACTGACTGTTACTAAAACTTCTAAAAAACTATACAGCAATCGAAATCTCAGTTTCTCCCTTACAGTGAATTTAGATTGGATCAGACTGGAGATTTATACTAACTGAAGATACTCACACTTGAATAGTACTCCTCTAGGAATTGATCGGGCAGAGCCATCCCATTGAAGACTGCACTGCTGTAATGGGAGAGACTGAAGTCTTGTCCTGTCATCATCCCTGCACCCACGTGGTCCATCTCCTCATGCCCACTGTAGTGCCTATACCGGCTATACATGCGCGTATTCTCTGCATTCAAAGTGGACCTGTTTACAACATGGCCTATGGTTGCTCCTCCACCTCCTGCCCCTCCTACTTCAGTCCCTCCTCCTAGCTGCCCCCTACCCCCATAGCTGTTGACGTCTCTGGCATTCACTGTGTGACCATCAGTCTCTACTGGGACATGTATAAGAGGGATATCCTGCAAAAAAGAAAATCCAGAAATCTAGTCAGAGAGGTAGAATTATTTTGCTAATCTTTGATTATCACATTGCAAAAGATCTGTTAATATCAGGATTACACTGATCAAAGTACCTTGTCTTCCCCCTGTCCTTCAGTGTGATACGAGATCAGGTGTTGTTTCGCTTCAAACGGAATAGCCTTGAAATCCCCGAGAGCTGCTGGACCTCCACAGAGACAGAACAGCAGCAGAAGGGGCAGCACTGAAAACACACACATTACACACTACATCAAAAGAAGCACCTCTAAAAATCTACTGATCAAGTCAAATGAAGTCCAATCATCAATTAGTGCATTATTTTAACTGAGCGGACTTAATTCAAACCTCATAATTTTGTAAAGCTGGCTGGATCTAACTCTTAAAAACTGCCTGTGACCTAACAAATCTCTCTCTTAAACACGGTACAGCATGTTGGGTTAGGCAACCTTGTGAGAGAAACTTAATGAGTGATCTAAACAACCAACTACAGAGAGTAAAAAGTGACTAATGGTTGTACTCACACAGCAGCAACAGTAGTCCCAGCAGCAGGAGCAGGATACCTGCAGCGCCAAGACGAGCAGTTGGTTTCCCTCGCGTCACACAGAGTCTAGTGTTTTCTTGGCAACTGCACACCGTTACATCCATCATCTGAACCGTACCACAGGACACTCCTTGCTGGTCCTTGATCTCCACTGCCACTTTGTAGATGCCTGGCCACAAGCTGGCATGGTCCCGCAGAATGGCTGTGGTTTCTGAAAAAAAGATGAGGCCTACATTTTAAATTTTGCCGCACAAGTTAGGAAAAAAAGGTGCAATGAGTGACTTCCTTTCTTTGTATATACACACTACAATCGAGATAGTCTCATCCCACAACAGACATTTACTTGGCATGGCAGAAGAGGAAATAAAAGCTTCATTAAGTGCAATTATCCTGTCAGCAAAACACCCCTGGCTAATGTTTTGGAGCTTAAAATCTTGAATGCTTCCCTGCAGGCTTAATGAGGTAACTTGTTCCTGGTATTTTATATAAATGTACACCAATTAAAAGAACAACACAAAAAAGCTGAGACATGCTGACGTCAGTGCAGTCTGGTGTGAGTCTTAAGAAATCTAAAGTGCGGAGTAAAAAATAGTGTTGAATACTGAATTTGTACAAAACTGTCCTAAAAGTTTATCGTACCATTAAGATGCTCCACTGTCCACTTCCCTTTGCTCTTGTCTTGGATCACGGTGAAGTCAAATGGGACTGAATTAGGGAAATCGTCTTGATCTACAGCTGTGACATAGACCACTTTGTCCTCGAGGCACATAGTCGGAGTTGTAGAGATCAGTTTTGGACAGTCATCATTAAAGTCCTCCACCTGAAGGGCTATGGTCCCTGTAGCTGTTTTTGCGGGAGACTCTGAAAGCCAATCACAAGAGAGATATAATATCAATCTGTTGTGCATAGTATTAGTTGAAAATAGAATAGTGATCACCTCCATGAGCACAGGACTTACCATTGGTGATGCATACAATTTCGGAATAATATGTTCCATTTCTCAAGAACGATGACTCTCGGTCAGGGAATTTATTCAGCTTGATATCTCCTGTCTTTTCATCAATAATCAACCAGTTGTCTTGGTCAAGGATTTTTGCATACCTAAAAATCACAAAAATCAATGTACGTCAGGAGAAAAAAAAGCTGTTCATGTAAAACTGATTAATTCATCCATACATCAACTGCTTAGTGACACCATTAACCCTATCATAAGTGACCTTACCTCACGTTGGTGGCAATTTTCAGCGTGTCGCTGTCGATAGCAGCATAATTAGCGATGACTTTGTAGAGGGAGATGGAGTTGCGGTCCTCAGAAATAGTCACTACTTTGGTGGTTGGTTGGAAACGGGGGCCTTCCTTCTGATTGATTACATTGATTTTGATGGGGTAGGATTTATCCGGTATGGGCTGTACTACACCACTGCCAAAGTTGTATTCTGCTTTGTTGGCAACTGCTATTTGCAAGTTGAGCACTTTCAGTTCCTCATAGTCCAGGGCCTGCACATTCACGGACAATGCATAGAACAGTTTACGTTAGCTTTCGGTCTAATGTTCACCCTGCTGGACCAATCGTATTCTTCATTTTGTTGTTTACAATTTCAGTTCATTCAAAATAATGCAACTCTCTTTTACCTTGTTAATCATGATAATTCCCTCATTGGTCTTAGCATCAGTTGTGATACTGAAATAGCCTCCCTCATTCCCGGAAATGATTTTATATGCAGCCAGCCAGTTGTCAGTGTGAATCAAATCCAAGTCGATGGCTTTTATCCTCATAACTTCTACATTGATAGTGTTCTCCTCTATGCTCCCCTCATACTGCAAATGAAATGAACATTAACAGTGGCTTTGGAACAACAGTAACTGTGAGACATTATGAAGAAAATATCTATTCAAGAATAAAGGAAAGGGTTGGTTACGGAGCAGTAAATGTGTTACACTTACCGATTCTTGTTCCAGGGTTGGAATATTGTCATTTATGTCTTTAATTTGAATCTCAATTTCTCCGCTTCCTGCGTTTCCTCCAGGTAGCCCATTGAAGTCAGTCGCTTCAATAACCAACTTATATGAGTCTTGCATCTAAAAAAAAAAAAAGCAGTGCAGTTAGTTACTGATTCGAGCTTTTAATTCCATTCAAACTGTCGACTGAGATGAGTTTAATTTTGTCATAAATGTGAAAATCTAGTAACAGGGGATGATGATTAGGGTGGAAAACAGAACGCGCTTGTGTGGTGTGATGATGCAAATTTGACTAATCCATTTAAAAAAAATAAGGATTATGACCTTTCCTACTGATCAAAATAATACAAAATGTACGTGGGGTGATAATAACATTTACTGTGTAACACTGATCTGGCTACTGAGTTCTGGGCTGCAAGCTTTAACAGATAAAATAAACAGAATTAGCTGCATTAGAAAATAAGAAATGAAATGCAAGATACTAATAAAGCGACTCACCTCCCTATTAATATCCCTTTGAACCATGATCTCTCCAGTATGGCAGTTTATGACGAAAAGCCCGGCTCTGTTACTCTCCTCCTTAATGCGGTAAAAGATCTTGGAGTTGATCGTGTTCTCTTGATCAGCATCAGTAGCTAACACTTTCATGACAACAGTACCTACAAATCAGCAAAGTAAGTGTTAAAAAAAAGGCAGCTTGTTTTCGTGAACCATAGCACAAATATACGCCAGAGCTTCAAATACCTGTTGCACTGTGTTCTTCCACATATCCGACTTGCTGCGCTACAATGACCGGTGGGTTGTCGTTCTCATCCAGGACGGTGATTTTAAGCTCAATATCCTTTTCAGCCTTTCTGCCGTCCTGGTATTTTGCTATTCCTGTAAGCTACAAAAACAAAACACACATTATCATTACTTCCTTTCACAACTTGTGACTTCATATTAACAGAATCTTAAAGCGTTCTTACAGTGTAGAAGGGGATCTTCTCTCGGTCCAGCGTGGTAAAGATTTTCACATAACCGGTGTGAGAGTCGACACCAAATTGACCAACAGGTGGTTGGTCAACACCAGGCCCCGACAGAGAGTATATTATCCTTGTATGGTTCTCCTTATCAGAGCGGATCTGAAACACAGACGTATAATCCCAGAATGAATTTTCACATTGCAAGGAAAGTGTGAAGGTAGCTTATTCAAAATAATGTACACTACCGTTCAAATGTTTGGGGCCATTTAGAAATGTCCTTATTTTTGAAAGAAAAGTATTTTTTTTTCAATGAAGATAGCATTAAATTAATCCAAAATGCAATCCAGACATTGTCAATGTGGTAAATGACTGTTCTAGCTGGAAACGGCTGATTTTTAATGGAATATCTCCATAGAGGTACAGAGGAACATTACCAGCAACCATCACTCCTGTGTTCTAATGCTACATTGTGTTAGCTAATCACGTTGAAAGGCTAACTGATGATTAGAAAACCCTTATGCAATTATGTTAGCGCATGAATAAAAGTGTGAGTTTTCATAGAAAACATGAAATTGCGTGGGTGACCCCAAACTTTTAAACGGTAGTGTACATAAGAACACAGTTTGCCATCCAGACTCCTAAAAGTATGGATGAACTTCTGATGGCTCGAATAAAAGTCGAAGCATCTTTTAGCTGAAACACAAAATCAGACATGTTTTACAGCATCACATGCCGGTGTTGGTGATGACACACTTCAACAAAGACAGTTTATCATCATGTAATGTGTCACAAACTGACTCATTCTGAATATGGAAGCCTGCCAGAGTCAGTGTGTGCGTGGTTGTCGCACCGACGTAGTCTAAGCAGGAAAAAGATGAACCCAGAGAGGTATAAAATCGTGAAATCACGTGGTATTTTTTGAAGAAAAGTTGAATTGAACAGTTAAAATGTCAGTTTTAGTACAGTTATTAATAAAGAAAAAGAAGAGAGAAGTACACACTCTAGCAATGGATGCCAGGCCGGTGTAATCATGGTTCTCCTTCAGCTGTCTGGGAGCTACGATCCACTCTGCCCCCACAGGAACAAGCTGCAGGTAGACAAAGAGGAAAGGGGGAAAACATCATTATTATACGCGTGTAATGGTTGGAAAATCATATGGCATGTTTTGGCTCAGTAGCAAACACAATAAAACATTTACACCAAAAGATGTGTGTTCTTTTTGGAGTATAAGATAACAAACACATCAACAAAATGCCCACTCAAATAGCAAATGGATCATTTTATTGTCATCAATATAAGTTATCAAACATATAAGTAAGCGTAGAGACTGTCTACCTATGTTTTAAGTTGCATTTGAAGGGCAGTCCTTCCATACATTTGACTGTCAAATACACTCATCCATTCTACTACCTACTTGAACCCTCCACTAATATCAGATGAACTATTTGTCAACCTCAAATATGGATCTGATCACAGTTTAGAGAGCCTCCGATTTCACTCTGATCCTCTGCTCATAGACAAAGGGAAACAGGAATGAAAGAAATGAGCCGTGACCGTCCAAGCACAGTAAGTGAAAGTCTGCGCAAACATGGAGAGACTGCGTATTTTATTTTTGTTTCGCAGTTGAATACCCGCAGGTTTAACAACGCCAGACATCCTTTCCGCTAAAATACATACCATCCCCGAGCTACACTGGAGCCACACCTGTTACACACCCGCTTTACCGCGATACACAGATCAAAAATTGGAAGAAAAAAAAGAAAAGAAAAAAATCGAGTACTCACAGTCGGGAGAGACGCCAGCAGAATCAAAAAGCCGCATTTCAGCAGAGCAGCCATCGGCTTGGAAAAGTTGGAAAAAAAGAAACTTTCTAATCCTCCGGTTGAAGTGGAATCGACTCCGTTTGACTTTATCTGAAGCCTATTGTTGTTTCCGTACAGACTTTGACCCTTTGGAAGGGCAGGGAGAAGTTTTTACAGCGATGGGCGGTCCCTCCCTAAGCTTGATAAGCTATTTGTGATAACAGGCGGAGAGAAAAGCGGTTGCCATGTCCACTCTTTGTTTAGTAATATTTGGGCGCAGGCTATTGTCTCTGAGAAAATCCAGGTAAACTCAACTGAGAGGAATTCCAGACTGATTTGCAAGATTAGTCCAAACCAGAAAGACAAGTATTTTATCCAGACAAAATCTTGAGTTTTTATGTGTAAAATGCTGTTTTATAAGGATGGAACGATAATTATAAATCATTTACATCTTCGCTTTGCAGGATTTTATTTATGATTTTGATATTCATTTAAATAATGTATTGGACTGACCATTATTTTCCTCACTCATGTGTCAAACTCCACCACTGCCTGTGAAATTCCCCAAGAAGTGGACCTCAGATTCTGGGTTCACTACAATAAACACTTTGCTGGACACTGGGTGTTTGTCTGCAGGTGTGATTGCTTTACAAGGAAATTCAGATGAAAAAGACGCACATGTTGGAACAATGTGTTGCCAAGATACATGAAACTTTTACTCTCAGTGGTCAAAGGTGTGTGTGTGTGTGTGTGAGAGAGAGTGAGAGAATAAACATTATGTCAGCCTTATCTTGTCTGACTGGGCGTTTCAGGTTTCAAAGGAATTGCAATCTATTTGTCTGACAATAATAACATAATTGACTGGCAATCTTTGTGTCATTTTTTAACTCATTCAGGGTGGTTGCATTTGGGCAGTAGTCCGTTGGCTTAGTCAGCATCTGAAAGCACAGGTAGCATTAAGCCCAATGAGTGGTTTCGGTGTTGCCATGTGATGCATGGCAAAGACATGACAAAAAGGAGGGAGCGGGATTCGACTAAAGCTGCCAAGTTTTACTTTCTGTAATCTCTCTACCTGAATAGAAAGAGAATTCAGTAAAAATGGTTCCAGCAACGACAACGTAAAAGGTAAATTGTAGGGTTTATTTGTGAAAATTTCATTTAAAATGCAGCAGGGTGGGTTTGTTTAGAAAAAAATGCTGCAGGAGCTGGGCATGTCACATGTTTGTCCAATTTGAGTGACGAAACTGCCTCTGGAGGATAATGGAGGAGTCCAGAGAGACAAGGTTGCATCAGAAATCCATCTACTCTTAGTGCTTTTTCACTCATGTGGATGCTTGGACACATGTGAAGTCTTAATCAGTATATTATCTCTGGCATTATTTGCAATCACTTAATGTATTAGTGCCCATGTAAACAGTGTGGTGTTTGAGTGGAAACAAGTGACTGTTCTCAGGAGCTAAGTGATTTGTCATTGTCACACATCAATTACTGTATGACAAAACAGATGCATCATCAAAATGTTGTTTAAAAAACACCTGCAATGAGTCACATTAATACTTACGCTCACATGACGTTAATACTTCCCTCTGCTGCTCATGTGGCTTTCATCCAAAGGGCGTGGAGAGCTGGGTTGGTTAGCAGCATTGAGGTGCACCCTGAAACATTCTTACCTCAGGGAAATGTATGTCAACGCCAGAAATTTTCATGTCTGGTTGGCAGTTTGACATCTCAAAATATTGCACATCAGCCCTCTGGCACATTTCTAGTAGCATGACGGTACAGTTTGTTGCCATGTCTGTACACCGAGTACAGTATGTAAAGAAACAACATCCTAATAATTACGAAACAGGTTTGTTCAAACTACCTAGAGGAACACAGCACAATCCAGTACATGATGAACTGTGTGAGGTCATATTTGACTGCTGTAGAGGATCCTTTGTTAGCCGATAAGGCTCAAGCGTCTTCCAAAGAAATGTATCACTAATCAGCAGAAATTTGGGGATTTACATTTACTAAAAGACGTCTGTTCTGACTAATTTTACCACAGCATGTCACAACTACTGAGAAGCATGGGAGGGAGAGGTCAGACATAGTGTCACCAGCAGGATCACCAGAAGCATAATGGGCTTCTTCTACACAAACATCCCTGTACTGTTTACTCTGTACACACACTTTCGCCTGAGCATGATAATTAACTTTCATTTTAGTTTAGGGACTCCACACAAGATTTCTTTTTGCTAAGTCTGTTTTGCGTTTGCTGCTAAAGACTCCCAGATCCTTACCCTTTCATTATGTCCACGCCCATGACTCACAGCCGCACAGTCTTCCTGACATTTTTCTCACCTTTCCTGTTGCAACCCCTACACAGCCTGACTTCCTATGACGCTTTGAAACAATGTCTGTCCCTTACAGTGGATACAAAATGTTGACATGCTTTCAGTGACACAAGGCCTCTGTGTTTCTGGCTCTGGACGCTCTCATTATTTTTATCATCAGTTTATAGAGATAGTGAGTGCTTTGCTATGTGAGATCTCTGCCTCCCCCAACAACCAGGCTTCACTCGGCTCACATTCCTGTGGCGCTGAGTGAGGAGAATCCAGAAATGCTTCAGTAGAGCTGAAGAAGGGAGAGGAGGAGCGAGCAAGGGGGTCAACTTCTGTGTTAACCTGGGAGAGGTGTTGAAAAATAAGCAAACAAATGATGGAGCCAAGGGTAGATGCAAAGAAAAATGTCTGCATATGCATGTCTGCTTCTATAGAAATCAGTCATTTCAAAGGAATGTGAAAGTGTGTGATTGCTCTTATAAACATTTATGGCTCCTGTAACTTTTTAAGAGGGGCTTTCTTTTGTTGCCTTGCAGCTTTCTGGCAGAGTAAAGCACTGTTTCCCCCTGCTGGCAGGATTATTTATTGTCTGTGTGCCCACTTTAAGGAGTGGACGTGCTCAGAGGAATACCGACTGCGTACCGGTTACAGCCCAAAGGTGATCTTCTGCTGATCCTGGGAGGTTCTCTGGGTGTGTCGGCCCGAGGTGTGTCTCTGACTCACAGCCAGCAGGCGACTGATCCAGCACCTCACAATAACGTCCGCATTGAGGGCACAAGTGGAGGCAGAGACACACATCCATCAGCTCGATCACCTTTCACTCCCAGAAACCACCAACTTCATTATTTTCCTCCGGCGGGACTGAGACGAAGTGCGTCAAAAACTTTCTAAAAAATGGCGAATGTTTTCATTTTCAACATTTTCCTGTTGTTGGTAAGTGCTTCCAGTTTTGTTTGCTCTATAACAGAACATTATTTTAAAAAAAAGTTTCTTCACATTTTTTGGCAGTCTTGTGTTTTTTTTTTTGTAAACTGGCTTTTAACGCTGGTTTTGATAAGTGCTAGACAAGTAAATGCATCATTTTCAGACTTTATTGAATCTTTAAGTGTACTGAAGAGTGTTAAGGTTCTAGCTTTTGTCAGTATTGCCGTTAAAGGGAATAAACAGCTCACTTAAAGTATTACAAGTCCGTTTGAAACTCACTATAAGGTCGACTTTCTCCGGTAGATCATGTCCGGTGTGGAGTCCTGTTTCGTACGGAGCTCCCTTCCCGTACTGGTGCCAAAAACTATTGAGAAAGGATACAAAATCTCAAGAGGTACTTCATTATTATCTGTATGATTAACTCCGCACGGAGACGTTTTATACTTTGAATTACCTCCCGCTAGTCGCCTTTGCTTTCTAACTTCTCTTTTTGTTTTCACTTTTCAGTTGACGTCTCCAACTGTACCGGATTTAGCACGACTGATCCCAGTTTTTCAGTAACAACGAATGGGCTGATAGTAGCTTCAGCTCGTGCAGCGGTGACAGCAGCAGGGCGGACATTTTCTGTCTGGGCTCTGAACAACAATGGGCAGAGAAGTGAGATGAAAGTCCACCTGTTCTACAACACACTGAAGGAGAGCCATGTAAGACGTCTAAAATGTCATGTTTGCATCTGCTTTTGGAGTTGTGGCAACTTTTATGTTCAACCAGCAAACGACATTAAGTCAGAGGAATTAGCTTGTCCTCTAATAAGGTGTTGTTATTAGCATGTTCTTAATGACTGCTAGCATGAACACAAGTTTCAAAGTTAGTTACTCATAAAAAATGAAGTTGTTCCATCTAATATTTTCCACATTACTTTACAATGCAAGTTTCAATGTAATGTCCTTTAGTGCCATTTCAATAGAGGTCAGCTGAAACTTGGGGAAAAAAAAGTCAATAGCTAGTGTTACTTGCAGGCTGAATAGATTTGTAAAATGAAGTGTTATCAGTCTTATTCACTAGTATGTCAAACTGAAGTGCAGGAATGTCAAATTTCACTGCTAAATATGGCTAGCATTAGCTACATGCACTAGTACTATATTTTCCATCAACTGTATTATCAGGTGTAGTCTAACCTCCATACATGAGTTCACCATTGGTCATATTGCAATTGAAAATATTCTAAATTCATTGCTTTAGTAGAAATTATTTGTAAAAGAAATTCTGCTTCCCTTAAAGGCATTATAGAGGACTTTTTTGTTTGTTTAATTTGTCTGATTCACATAAAATGAATATACTGACCTTTAGTGGACTTGTATGTATGGTCTCTAAAAGAATTTAAAAAATAAATAACTGTGGACATGGCAGGACCTGAAAAACATCAGCCAATCAACGCGCTCGGACCGAGGCGTTTGATTTACTCCATTTCCTGTCAATCAAAAATCTTCCGGCTCAGGCCTAGTTACGTAGATTACGTACGCCTTGGACTTACGTGTTTTGTGTATGTGTTGCTTTGGTATAGCTTCGTAGTTAGCTGGCGACTTGTTTTGCTCATCTTTTTTTACATAATGGCAGATAAAGATCCAGGGGGACCCAGCCGTAAAAGAAAGCTTCACGAGTGCTACGCAAGTTTCTGGAGGGGGGCGTTTCTTCGTAAATGTTAAGAGCGGGGAGGTTAGAGGGGGGTGAGGGAGAGGTTGTATGTGCGCATGCTACGTTCAAAGTTGTAGGAAATTAAATCTCCTCTAACGCCTTTAATGGCTTTTGCTTCATGTTTGTTAAGCCTCTAACACAAAGTCGTAAATTATTTAGGTATGTTAAGTGGGTGCAGCAGTCAGGATGACTTGAAACCCTGAATGTAAAGGGAAGAAAAATTAGGTTATTAGGCCAGTTTCATTAGGTTAACTCAACTTAAGTTTAGTTTTAAATAAAACTTGACTTAAAACTACACACAATATTTAGTTGATACTATTACCAAAATTATTGTGACAGTTCAGCCCATTAAATAGTTTTTAGAAGATTAATCGTGCATTAAATTAAGTGGTAGGATTAGGTCCTCTGAATTATGTTTTAGAGTGTACGATAACTTGTTTACAGGTCAGAATGATAGTGAATGGGCATTTTTCAAATTTCTTGATTTGTTTGCATGTCACCAAAGAATAGCCAAGGCTTCCTGAAGCGCTCCAAAAGACGCTGGAGTCCTCCACCCTTCAACATACTGGAAAATGACAAGGGACCTTATCCGAAAGACATTGAAACGGTAATTTTAAATTTTTTAAATTTTAAACCACACAATTCGAAATTGGAATCCTCATTTTCGCCTTCTTTTCATGTTTTTTCTTGTGCACTTTCTTTTCTCGCTGCACACACTCTGACACACCTGTTTATTACATAAGCTTTATTTGATCTGTACTTTACTTGAATGGAGATTGTCAGACTGGGCTGATGCAGTCACGTTTTTGCACCTTCATCCATTACATAACACTGCGAGCTGGAACAAGCTGTTGTTGGAACTTAAGTAAGTGTGAATTTACTTGGTTGCTGTTGCAGATCGTGTCAGATTCGGAAGCCACGTACAATGTTTACTACACCTGCAGTGGACCTGGAGTCGACCAGTATCCACCTGGTGTGTTCAGTCTCCACCGAGAGACTGGAATGTTGACCGTGCACCAACAAGTGGATCGTGAGCAGTTTCCAGTATTTAGAGTGAGTGTGAAAAAGACCTGCAAACTAACAGTTTTTTCCTTAAACATTCATCTTTTGGTTGATAGAATGCCATAAAAAAATGCACGTTTTAGTTTTTCTAAGACCGTATTCTAGAAGAAGTTTAGCTTACTGCCACATAAAACAAACAAACAAACAAAAAGCTAATAATTGCCTAGTTACGACTAGGTACAGTAATGTTTGACAAATTTGCTTTAAGATTGATTAAAGTGATTCCCAATTATTAAATTAGTTGCTGATAAATGTTTTGTCACCTGGTTATTTAGAGTTTTGTTTCTTTGGAAGGTATGTTTGTTTAGTGGTTGATTTCACTCTGGAATTGACAGAATTCATAGTTTATTGACAAAAAACAGGTGTTGAAAAGCATTTAAAATGGGTAATCTGACACTGGAAACACGTGAAATGGTCAGATATGCATTGCTCTTGTTGGGTATTTATGTGTGTTAATATTGTACAATGGATGTTTTTTTTTCTTTTTTACAGATAGAGGTCAGTGTTTTTGACACACATACACATCAGCCAACAGACCTACCGTTGCCCATCGAAATAAAGGTAGATGATGTGAATGACAATGCTCCAGAATTTGCAGGCCCATTACAGTTTACCGTGCAAGAGCGATGCAGTGCAGGTGAGGAACACGAAATACATTCCAATAATCCTGCAGTATTTGACCTTCAGTGTGAAGTGCTCTAAATGATCATGAATTACACCTCAGGGACCGAGGTTGGAAAGGTGATTGCTACAGACAGAGACGAACCGGGGTCCCGCCACGTTTTGATCAAATATATCCTCTTGACTGGATCAGACCTGTTTCACATCGATGGAGCAACAGGTGTCATCACCGCAGCAACCAACACCCTTGACAGAGAGGTGAGCCCTGCCACCATTGTGTTAAGGATTTACAATATTAACTTAGAAATGAGGTGATGCAAGTAATTGGCCTTGTTCCTAATTTCCACCTTTTTCTCATACTAATCTGTCAAATATACTTTTAAGGTACAAGACAAGCATTTAGTGACTGTGCAAATCAAAGACATGGGTGGTGACGCAAATTGTCTGTCCAGTACTGCAACGGCAACAATTCAACTGACTGATATCAACGACAACCCGCCGACTTTCACCAAAGCATCTGTAAGTGGTTAGAATATTAAAAGAATTGACGTCATGTCTAATGAATCATAATAATAAGGTTTCATAAATCTGTTTTTTTCCTTAAAGATTTGTTGTCTAATTTTAAAAAAAAAACACACATTTTGTTTTCTTTAGTATGATGCCAAGGTGCCAGAAAATGCAGGTGAACAACTTATCCTTCGAATCCCCGTCGAAGATAAAGATTTAATAAACACGCCCAACTGGATTTCAAAGTTTGTCATCACTAAAGGAAATGAAAATGGAAACTTCAGGATTGATACTGACCCCAAAACAAATGAGGGGCTTCTGTATGTCACAAAGGTGAGTGTGCTTTCATATTGAAGCTGTTATTATTGCAAATTAGCAGTATTGATAGTGATATTTAATATATATCAGATGTTATTGAAAGTCTTGACACATATAGCAACATATCTGTGCTCACATTGCACTTCTTCTGTGCCCATGTTTTACAGCCCTTAGATTACGAGCTCAACAAAAACATAGAGCTTGAGATTTCGGCACAAAATGAAGCTGAGCTGACGGGCACCACTGCCCAGTGGATGTCCATCCCTGTGAACGTTGCAGTCACCGATGTCGATGAAGGCCCACAATTCAGCGCTCCTACTGTCCGCTTCGTTGTCAAAGAGAACACACCAAATGGCACAGTGATAGGAACTTACACAGCTGTAGATCCTGAGACCAAGAGCAGCAATGGCATCAAGTAATCAGTCTTCTTTAAATTTGCTTCTTTTTTTTTAACAAAAAATTTTATTTGTCTCTTGTGGCAAAATAATAGACAAAATTGCAGCTGATTCTCAAGACTCTAACTCATGTTTATGTTACTGCTCTTAAACACTGGAGGGCAGACTTTGACTGCTAAACTGATGAGGCTAGTAATACACAAGTACTTTTTTCCACTGTGCCTCAGGTATTACAAGACCTCAGACCCAGCCTCATGGATCACTGTCGACAAAAATACCGGAGAGCTGAGGGTTGCAAACACGATTGACAGAGAGTCACAGTTCGTCAAGGATGGAATTTACAACATCACCGTCAAGGCAGTTGATGCTAGTAAGTTGCTTGTGAATGGTGTACGCTTAAGTGTCAACGACTTCTACAAACTACACTGAAAATAACAACATAGACATCTCCTGTTCTTCAATGACTGTGCTCGCCCTTATCACCATACGATAAAGAAACCCTAACCTTCAACACTGCGCAGTCTGTTTGTTCTTTACTCACACCTATTACCTGGTGGATATTTGCCAGACACCACAGAAACGAAGCCTTGATAAACTTGTGGTGTCACCAGGAAAACAGCTGTTAGGGAAAGTGTCTGGTCTACGTGTTTTGAGATGTTTTGTTGGCTTTGGGTTGTGGTGTTAGGCCCGTCGAAGGTTATTAGCAATACAAGCCACACCTTCACCAGTATCAGCCAGAACATACAGCCCTGCATTGTTTTACCTGAGAACACCTGTTGAAAAGATATGATGCGAGTCGTCATTTTCAGTGAATCATGCTCTCCTGTCTGACGCTAAAATTTGGGCTCACATCCCAGTGGTTGTCAAGATTTGAGATTTCCAACTGGCGTCAAAGTGACTGCAATTAAAATAGTGTTTCTTGTTCCCATGTGCCGACATGCCCACATCTGTCCTACGTGTGAACTGACGGAATTTTCGTGTATTTTAGGCTCCAAGACAGGAACAGGAACCGTCATTATTCAGGTGGAGGATGTCAACGACAACGTGCCAGAGCTCCCCAAAAGTGACCTGGTGTTGTGCGAGAAGGAAGGAGCGCTTGGCTCTGTCGTAGTTGTCGCTGAAGACAAAGACCAGCCTCCCTTGTCTTCCCCTTTCACCTTTGTATTGCCTGATGACAACGATGGCAAATGGTCTGTGTCGAGACTAAATGGTAGGTGGTTGTATCTGCACACATTTGAACCAGGTCAAGGAGATTCTTTTCAGTGAAGTACGAAAATTGCAGCAAGTGTTTCAGCTGACAATCCAGCTAACAAATAGCATAATCCAGATTTTGTGCGCTCTAAGCATGTATGCTAGTGTAAATCTAACTCCATCACAAAATGTGAGAGTAACACTTCTGGCCCATTAGAACACGCAAGACGCAGGCATGACAGGATGTTGTGGAAGTTATTTGTTTTATGGTTCTCCTAATGCTCAGTTTTTGAGCCTGACGTGTATATAATGATATGTTTGAAAAGATGTAAACAGTTCATGAATTGTTAACATCCAGGTTTGAACATAAATACAAAACGTGATAAAAAAATGCAATAATCTCTTTTTGCTTTTTTGTTGTTTATAATGAAAAGGTCAGTCAAAAACAGACTTCTGCTCCCTGGTGGAGAAATTATGTAATGCTGATACTGTTCTTAAAATGCCGCAAACTTATCTTTGTATTGATAAAGACCTATTAAATAGCATTAAACCAGATTTATGAGTTCGGATTTTTGGTGCAAGGAAAATGCATAGATTGTATAAACATTGGGTTTCAAACAAATGATTTTGCTCCTTTATATTTATTATGTATTTATGTGGTTGTATGATATCTTCTAAAACCCCTGTAGGGTGTTGCTATTTAGCTTTCACTAGAAACACTGGACTGCTTGTAGTAAATAGCTGTTGTCAGTTTGTCTATGTGTACTCTGTACGTTTTTATCAGATACACCAAAAATAAGTAAATTCTAACATCAGCCACTTTCAAACAGACACTAAATGCAAAAGTACATCTTTTTTCTATGTTGACGTCATCTGATCTGTCCTGCAACATTAAATTCAAATGGAAGCTATTCAGCTATTCTTTTTTAAACATCTCTTCACTACTTGTTTTCTCTTTAGACACAGCAGGTATGTTGCAGCAGATGAAAGAGCTTCCTACAGGGATATACCCAGTTCCCATGATGGTTACAGATCTGCAGGGCTACGGCAGAGAACAGACGGTGAACGTAAGGATCTGCCAGTGCAGGAATGGAGTCTGCTTGGACAAGGATCGCTCTGTGTCATTAGGGGGACTGGGTGTACTGGCTTTGCTGTTGCCTCTGGTCCTCCTCCTACTGCTCTGTGAGTCCCCCACTACTATAATCTTGCCAACAGAACAGTACAGACTAGACAGTGCTGCTAATGAAACAAGGGAAAAAGTCATGTCAAACTGCAGGAAGAGTCATTGAAAGCTGAAGGTTTTCTTGTAGCTTGTTCACTGTGTATTGGAAACAGAGCAGTGACGTAGATGATAGTGTTCTCCAGAGTATAATGCCCTGATGCTCGGTCTTATGGTGCCAACCACACAATAAGAGCTGCATATTAGGAAAATGCAATCTTTCTGAACTAATTTCTAACATACGTTCTTTGTTATTGCAGTCCTACTTCTTGCATTTTTCTGCTTGACAAAGGCAGAGAAAGTGCAACTTGATGATGCAGGAGACGGTGGTGGAATTCTGCTCAAATCAAACACCGAGGCCCCAGGAGATGAAGTGGTAAGGACATGATAATAATAAAAGCACTGCTGGGTTTGTAGTTCCTGTAAACAAACCTTTTTCTCATTGTAATCCCCTCTCTTCTATTTTTCTAATTTTTACCTGATTGCTTGTTTTTGGTTTGCTTTCCAGGATTCCAGTCTCATTGTCCCCCCTTTTGAAGCGGCAGCAAAGGGCAATGTTTCGAACACCATGCTGAATGCAGCATGGCCAGGGAACAAGAGCTCGAGCACAATGGGAGCCAATAGCATTCATGAGAACGGGATTTACAAGGGTGGTGTTTCCACAAGTAACATGCAAGAGTTCTATTCTAGCCAGTATGACAGCCAATATGACGCTCAGTACGGAGGCCAGCTTGTTGGAAGCGGCGTGAACTTTGACAACAGACAATTAGCCCAGGACGCAGCTTTTCTTCAGACCTGGCAAACGAATGGCCGCTACCTAAGTCAGGTAATGTTGATTTATAATTACTGGCATATTTCTAGTTTTAATCCCAGAAAAAAAACATGTCTGTAAGTGGAAGTTATCACACAGTGTAAGAGAAAGAAGCAGAACGTGTCCTGATGCGAACGCCCTTTATTCTCTGAGGTTTAATAAACTTCTTTGTTATCTGTTAGGGCTTAGGTAACTCTCATGTGCAATATAATCTTCTTCTCTTGCCTGTGATAGTATCCTCTGTAAACTTTAATATTTCTTAGTGAGTAATATTATTTCTCCAAGTTGCTGGCGAGTTGTTTGTTCGCCGTGTAATATCGGACTGCCAGTCATATCCTGAGCAGCCTTGTATTATCACATGGTGCAGTATCTTCCCTCCCATCAACCAGCCTCAGTCAAAGTAATAACACACTTCCTCTTCCGTTCGCTTTGTCTTGCAGAAGGTGGGCTATCTGGGAACAGAGGAGGACAGGCGATTTGCGGACGACATCATCCACTCGTACCGCTACGAGGGGGCGGGCTCTGCCGCCGGCTCCGTGGGATGCTGCAGTGACAACGGCGAAACCGATAACCTCGACTTTCTAAACACACTGGGGCCAAAGTTCAAAACTCTCGCAGACGTCTGCAGAAAGTCGTGAACAATGACACTTCAGAATAATAGTGTTTACTTCTCACTGTACAGGATGTAGAGGCCTCTGATCGGAGTGCTTGTTATGCCCCTGAACATGAATGAAAAGAAGAACTAGCAGGTGGTGCGAATGTGTGCGGACTCGGCTGTGTTATTGCTTTTTGTCGTTTCATTGCTTTGATGCTTTTTGGTATAAGTCTTTTGCACTGAAAACTATGCAGATGCAGTTAGTTGTACATACTGTGTGTCGTGTATTACTGTGTATTAATATGTTGTTTGCAATTAGAGTCTTTGT
Source organism: Acanthochromis polyacanthus (assembly GCF_021347895.1). NCBI lineage: Eukaryota > Metazoa > Chordata > Actinopteri > Pomacentridae > Acanthochromis > Acanthochromis polyacanthus. The sequence continues at coordinate 23,397,516 of NC_067121.1, forward strand.
TTTGCAGGTTTAGACTGGTTTTTGTGACGGGCTGAGGGTTTTTTATCGGTTGGTAACAATTTGGTTTCTGTTTTTTTAATCATTTGTATTCAGAGCAAAGAGTACGGTTTTGCAATCATGCGGTTGATTTAGTTTTTTTTTAAAAGTGTTTACAGTTTTTTTAGAATATATTTGTAAAAATTGTCAACTAAATATGACTAGTACAACTGCATCGAACATATTGCACACTACAATGTTTCCTTTAAAGTGACATGCTTATAAATATCAGTCTTAAACAATCCTTTTCACTGACTTGTAGCGGTATTTCAAACCATACAGTAATTGCTTGTGCAAACACATTCCAATGCAGCTTCTGACCGTCATCTGGGCGTAGTTGCAGCCCTGTGTCAGTGAGGTTATTGCGACATTCTGACAGTAATCCTGTGAAAGTCAGCACAAGGGCGTGAATGGGAGGGGTGAGGTGTTACTGACATAGCCTGCAACTGTCTGAATACAACTCTGACTAGATGTGAGCAAAGAGACATGATTCAGAGAGATGCCAATGAACTTGCTAACTAAAGGGGATCTGGTTCCCACGTCTGTATAATAGGCTGTTGAAGTTGTAATTAAGATGTTTCTCATGTTGACTTTTTCTACTGTAGCAGATGTAATTTTGTATAATTTAAACGAACTATAATTTCAAATAAGATACAATACATTTGTCGTTAAACATGCTAATAAACAAAATGAACTGTAACATCTAGAAGCATTCAAGACTTTGCTTACAGCTTAGATCCCATGTTACAGCATGCTTTTTGTAAGTGAACATTAAGCTGTAAAATAAACAAACGAAATTATTTCCTTGTGCTGTTGTGCCTCTGTTCTTTGCAGCGAGATAGAAGAAGTGATTTGTGGGGCAGAGACAGCTGCTCATTGTGTTCTCTGTTTGTGTACTGTGGTGAATGATTTACTAGGTGTGGCACTCTGAGGTTGCACAATGTGAATGGCACAGTGTTACCACACGGCCAAACTCCTACCCAGAGCTAATGTTTACCTCCAGTTTCTGCAAATCATGCCGGGCGCTTTTGCTTTTCTGCCTTTCCTGCAATTACTAACTCTTCTCCATGCCAACAGTGGTTTTACTTGTTGCCAAAAAGTTGTACTGTATCATAATTCTGACTGTTTTGTCAATAGTAAAATACAAGAAATCTGTGGAAAGGTCCAATCAAATTAACTTTGAATGAATTATTAACAGGCTTAACATTGTAATATTATTGAGATAATAATCTTAGCTATATTACCCATAAATAAAAGATACATTAAAAGAAATTGTATTGAAATCCCCCTGACTTACGATGACTTATAATTTATAGATAATACAAAAAACTATTAATGTGCCCAGACAATATCGCCATCTTTTGTTGATGCCATGCAAATCATGCATCTTTGTGATGTATTACAAATGAAGCTGAAGGCTGGAAATGTAATCACAAGGTCTACAGAAGACCATCTGTCATGTGACTGCGGTGATGAGTATCAAATATGACAGCAGAGAAGCAAAAAAAAGAGGGGGAAATTAATTCTTGGACTGAAACCGGTCTCTCGCTACGATCAAACACTGGAATCTTGTTAAAAATACAACAATATTATCTGCACAGATTAAAATAAGACTGTCACAATTATGGGAGGATGTGAACGAGATGTGAACATCAAGGGTTTTTGCTCAAAATCCCACCGGGGCCAATTAGGAGAATCTTGAAAAGTCACTTAACTCAAAATAATGAAAATGAGCGGTTAACCCAAATATCTTAAGAAGGCACTCCAAGCAAAGGCAGCAGCTTTATTACCCATATTTTACCAATAAAGTGTGTGTTTTTTTTCTTTTTAATTACTATTCCCTGCAGAAATAAAAGCATCCATTAATTACCGGTCATGTAGAAATCTGCATACATGCATTTCTGAGGATTTAAATATCTATTTCTAAGAAATTCAACATGCTGCAGGTTATAGGAAGTCATGCTCTCTCTTTAGCTCTTAGGAACTTCTGACTAAAGAGCTGCTCACAGAGATGACGTAGCATTGAGACATGGAAGTGAACGTTGCTTGAACAGCAAAATCAATTGGCACAGTTTATTTATAGGCGCTTACAACTCAGTGAGTGTGAAATCTATCAACTCAGTTCAAACCGAGAAGCAGGGAGGGAAGAGTTTGATATGACAGCCGTTGATCTTATATCACAAAATGCCATCCTGCCTCACTCGTTTACCACAGTGGATTACATTTTCACACATTTTCATGTAAAAACATGATCCAAAAGAAACATCTCTGTAATGGCCTTCTACACAAAACAACATGCTCAGCTGTCCTAACATATGGTGTGTGCCAACGGAGCAGCACGACAAAAATACCTCAGCAGCAATTAAAATGACAACAAATGAGAGTTTTAGATCATTTTTTTTAAGGTTTTATCGAATGCATCCCTATGTGAAGCAATGGCACTGATAAGCCGCATAATTCAATAGACCACTTTGTGTGTCCATCCTTATCAGAGCTGCTTGAGCCATCACTTCCAGTCACTTCTGTAAAGATGCAATTAATTCTAAAGCAGTAGCGTGAAATTAATTTATTGCTTGTAATTAGTTTTCGTCATACTGTGAAAACAATCTCTCCTGATAGGGTGTTTTCACCCTCCACCAGAGAGTCTGAGGACACTTGGCTTCGTCTGACTTCAATATGGAGTAGTGCCTTCAGCTGCCAGGAACGTCGAGCGCAGAAACTTCTTAACCCCCTGTTGACTTTGGCCTCAGGATTTATAGCTGTAAGTGGCATGTGGAAGATATTTTAGTTGCTATCACTGCACATGACAAAGTAATTTCCTCATGGTGTGCCTTGGGAAAGCACAAATGAGGTCAAGTATATATGGAATTTAGGTTGGTTGGTGAATAATTTAATCACTGAATGTGCGTGCTTCTGCATAGAAGAGGATTTATTCAAGCTGCTGTGATGAACTGAAGATAGAGGCTGTAATTGTGTATTGTTTTAACTGATTCACGTGTGTGTGATTCGGTTCCCCCTTTTTTGTTGAAGGCTCTATTAAATACAAGCTGTTATTACTGTGAGAGACACTAGGTGTCACACTTACCTCTCATCTGAGTGTAGCAGCAGCCTAGGAGGCAGCTATGGGGAATATTTGCAGAAGGTGACTGATTTTTTAGTGAAGACACTCTTCTGTCTGTCACGTGTGTAACCAAACACCTGAAATCACTTCAATTAAGCTGTGAAGTGGTAACAGCACAGTTAAAGTGAAGTGATGTGACGAGTTGTGGCAGGAGCCCCATCATACTTTGATGTGGCATATGCCAGACTGTACAGTTATCGCTGCTCGTAGTCCCCTTCACTTATATTTGGTGTCACTTATCTAACAAGATCAGGCTTCCTCTCGCTGCATGTGTGCTTTACCTCCGAGCTCATTAGTGAGATTGGGACTGACCACAATCTCTCCAGGATGGAGTGCCAAAGCAGTGGGCGAACCTGACAAGAAACTCACTCTTTTAATGCCTTAAATGTTTAACTGGCTCTGAAATATTTTTATACCCTGCAGTTTTAAATTGCCGCAATTAAATCACAGCTCCAATGAGAACTGTGTTATGCATCGAACAGCGTTTTATTTATCGTAACCAAACACTAATGGGCAAATAGTAAAATTTCATTACAAAAGCTATTACCATGAACATTATTTGATATATCTAGTAGCTGTATCACCAACAAAAGAGAGAATACAATTAAAAGAAAGCAACATTGACAGATTTCACAAAATCCTATAGTATGTGTGGGTAGTGCTGTTATAATGCCTTCTTCTGAAGTATCACTTGGCAGAAAGTACTGCACCCTCAAACTTTTCTGACATTAGCGATACACAAACATAAATTACTTGCTACATTGCGTGTTTGAGATATTGTGTTTCTTCCTGGAGTTTCATATCGTTCACACTCAGTTGCAATGTGCAGCTTACATATTAATTAGATAAATCTGTTTAGCAGCGGAAAGCCTCAGTGAGACATCTTGGTCTTAATTAGCAAAAAGGATTCAAGTGATAAACAGTCTAAGGAAATATGTATAAATGCTAATTTAATTAATTTAATCAAACCCATAATTATTAATAGTAATAGTCTTATTTATTCTCCTATTTTGCTGTGGGGGACTTAAAGACAGTTTTACTCTTACTGATCTGATTGATCATGATCACCACTTTAGGGCCGTGGTTATTATATGATCACAGTTGTCTGATTTTAAGTCAATCACATTTGCATTTCACTGTCAGTTTATTTTAACATCCCATCATGATAAAAGGAAAGCGAGTTTTCAGAAACTTTTGCAAATTTATTGAACATCAAATACTGAAAACTGTGTCTGCCATTATTTTAAATAGCTTTGGCCAATCTGAATTGCTGTTTGAAGACACATTTTAACATACCAGCACCACATATATCCTTACTGTATTACTGTATGCCTTCTAGAGTGCCCTCTGTATGTTAGGACAAAAAAACAAGTCATGAAGTCCAAGAAGCTCTCTGTAGACCCCCCATGATAAAAATGGGGCAAGGCATAGATCCGGGCAAAGCTTTGAATATTCCCAGGAGTATAGTGGCCTCAATAATTGTGAAAGGGAAGAAGTTTGAAAACATCGGGACTTTTCATAGAGTTAGCCATGCAGCCATACTGAGTAAATGAGGACATAGGTCTTTGGTTCAAGCCAGTGGTCCTTCTAATAGAGCTTCAGATATTTTCGGAAATTGGTGAACTCGTCCAAAGAACAACCATCTCAACTATCCCATCTCATTAGTCAGGCCTTTATGGCTGAGCTTCTAGACAGAAGTAACTCTCAAAAACCGAGCTATCTGGTCAGACATCAAGTATGTGTGGCAAATACCAGGCGCTGCTAATACCACTGCTAATGTGCAGCATGGTGGTGGCAACATCATGTAAAAGGGGCTCATCTCGATTGCAGAGACAGAAATGAAGGGAGAATGAATACAGTCAGTTACAGAGTCCGCGTGACTTAAGACTGCAGTGACGGTTCACCCATCCGCACAAGAGTGAAGCAAAGCAAACAGCAAAGACAACACCGCAGTGGCCTCGGGACAAGTATCTGACTCTCCTGGAGTTTGAATCTCTCTCAGTTCAACTGTGGAGATACCTGATGACAGCAGCTCACAGTAGGGTTGAGCAGTTTGGAGAAAATATGTCCAACAGTGATTTTCTAACAGAGGTTGCGTTTATATTTTTATTTTAAGTTTCAGTTCAATGTGCACTGTGTAATAGGTTTAAAGCATGTGTTGGAGCATTTCCACATGAGATGCTATTAAAAACATGACTATCACACAAGGAGAAAGGCATGAGTTGACACAAGAGTTTAAAGCCTGGGTCAGACATGCTGTACAATATGTATCAAAGTTTGTAGTCTTTGGGATTTGTTAATTGCATTGTTTCAAATGGCAATTTCGATTTAAAACTGATTTAGTGTTCGGCGTTCATTTACAGACGCTCCCCATCCAATTGGATCACAGCTTGACAGGATCTGCCAAGGAGATTGGGATAAACTGCCCATATTCAGGTGTGTATAGTTTGAGGAGATTTATCCAAAAAGATTTTAAGCTATACTAGTTGTGAAAGGTGCACCGAGTCTGAAAACCTATTTTTATAAGAGCTTTCAGTTTTTGATTTCTAATAAATCGTCTAAAGGAATAAATACGTTTTTTTTTTTTAAAAACAACATTTATTTACTTTTTTAGTATGAGCTATTAAGGGTGAAAAGGTTAATTCCATTAATTCAAAATGTACAGCACTATAAAAAAATCCTTGAGGATAGCTACAACCTGCAAGTCCACTTGTCAAATAGGTGTGAATACTATCAGAATCAAGTATGTATATCCAGAAAGGCTCATGAACGTACTGATCCCAGTAAACACTGTCTCAGTAAATATGCCATTATTTCCCCTGGATTTCAATTAGAAAAACTTTTAAAAACTTCAGCTTAACTTTCATTTTACTTCTCCAAATGAGAATGCAAGACTGGACGACTGTATCAAATGAATGGCTGAGGGTGATCGCTACTGGCACCAGCTTCACGGTGTCACCTCTGAACCACATCAAAAGGTTGTTCAGGTATGTGGTCAAAATATGTGCTGGATTTTGTCTTTTTTAAACAGAAGAGCTGAAATACAAAAAAACTGAAGGTCAGGATACAGCAGCAGTCATAGGACACGAAGAAAAAAGAAAGCCTCAAAGTATGGTTCCTGTTCATTACTGTTCATCCAGCTGAGACTTACACTACAGACCTCACTCTGTTTTCGGTGATTAGCCTTTGAACAATGTTCCAAGAGAACTTCACAGCTTGTCTTGGTCTTGCTGGTGAATGATATTCTTCAGCCTGCTCTATGTCAAAGTACAGGATAGCATAATCTCTTTAATAAATACTGAAATAAAGGACGCACACAGAAAGATTGCAGACAATAGATGGCGTCTCAGTAGGGCATCAGTGGTGCTAGAAAGCTTTCAGAGAAGAAAGACTGTCTGACTAAGAGTCTCAGTCTGACGTTGTTGCCCGTCAGAAGTGCCACATATTAGCACAGCAGCCCTGATACATGTAACTGATGGGAAAAAAAGACGACCTGACAAAGTGCTTTCCTCTGTAGCTGTGATAATCAAAGTGAGCCCTCTGCAAAATCTTACTGTCATGTTTCACTAACTGCAAGAATTTAACATCCACACTGCTAGGATTTAACAGCTGAACATGCAAGGATCAGCAGTGCAAGCTGCCTGAGTAGAAAGAAAGCGATAGACGGGCTTCGACAAGCTGAGGAGAGGGAGGATAAACAGGTAGATTAAGAGCAGAAAGCGGAGAGGCAGAGTGCCTCAGACACACACACGAGGAGGTGAGACAATTTTCATGTGAGTGTTTGTGAGTTGATTTTGGGGACTGATGTCAGGCATTAAGCCGGCACAAAGAAGGAGGCCAGCTCAGCGCTCAGCGTGCAACCCCTGCAGTGAAGATCTATAAGGCTGATCAGACCACCTTCTGTGTGAGCTGCTGCATTTGCCTCACTGCCTGTCTCTTGGCTAGGCGCAGAAAGAGACTTCAGCTGACTACAAAACATAGTCTCACCCGGGGGTTATGCCCTGATAACCACACAGTCTTAGTGTGGAATTTAATTGGCCCACTGCACATTTTACTTCAGGGAATGTTTTTGACACTGTAGGTGTCAAAACACGATGAGCTAAAGGTTGAAGCTGCAGATACACAGCGTGCAACCAAATCTCAGCCCCCTCAGACCTCTAAGCTCAATGGCCATAACAAAAAATGTACATATTTATGAGGATACTTAGAAAGTTTTTAAGGCATGAATAACCACTTAAATGTAAAATTTAAAAAAACATGGATTAGCGGGCGAAATGTAAACACTAAAACAGTTGTAGGGATAGATTATTTTCTGCTGTATTTTTGGATAAATGTGTGCTTATTCCATATTCTGCAGATAACACGACAAAGAGGAGTTGTATATCAGTCACTGAGGATCTGTATCAGCAAGTCCCAGTGGGACCAAATATGTAAAAACTGCAAAGACTGCATGTATAAAAGGACACACACACATACAACTTCATTACCGTTGAATAAATATATCCACAGTGGTAGCAAAAAAAATCCAATAGTGCACAGCAGCAAATCTCTTACTAAGCCCTGCGACCACTTTGTTGTTTCTTTACACCAAAGTCTGAGGAAGTTAAACCACACTGACACCTCTTACATGTTGATCCCTTTCATGTTCTGAGACTGAGCTCAAAAGACATTTTTTATATCCACCAACACTGATGCTAAGGGTATACAATTTATTGATTTGCTGTCAGGCTTGCATCAACCTTGTCCTATCAGAAGGCTCGGTGCGTAACAACACAGCCGACGGACAGCGAGCACAGCACAAATAGACCGGCAAATGATGATGTGCACAACTGAAAACACACGGGTTGCTCCCATATCTCATGCAGCTGGCTCGAAAGAAGCGGCATCACACAAATCTGCTGTGCTCCGTTGAGTTCACTTGGCCTGCATTCCCAGACAACTGGCAGCCAAGTGATAGATGTCTGTGAAGACCTGAGTTTGTAAATTGGATAATCAATACAAAAAAATGAATCACAGCAGCGCACTACTTTTACACATACATCCCGCGTTCCTTTCTGGAAGACGCAGGCTCTGTCGACGGGACTAATTTGGTTAGCATTTTTATGTTAACCAAATTCCAAGTGCACGTTCACTGAATCTCAGAAAACTGTGTCTAAAAAGATATGTCTCTTTACTGCTTTTTTCAGGCTGCTTTAGTGAAGTTTTCTGTCCACACGGAAATGCCAAAGAATATCCTAACAGCTCTTTTTCCCCCTTATGCTCCATGCATGTAAATGTGACTCAAAGTCTATTTTTAGCCTTCATATTTGTTGCCCTGTGTTTCAAGTAGATATACAGATGCTACTCTTTCTATATAACCAGTGTGGAGGTGACAAAATCTGTCTAGCAGCAGCTGTCTAAACCACAATAATTAACACATACAGTAGATGTCATTTGTTTAATTGACTGTAAAAATAAAAGTGAGATGACAGTTTTCCATTTTTACACTGGGTTATGTACATTTCTTGGCTGGGTGTAATCATTTCCTGGAATCTCTGCAGGACGCCTGGCAGTTGCTCAGAAATGCTCTCTGAATTAACTCCCCGGAAAATGGCAAATTGTTCCCTCTTCAGTTTGTGCATATAGAAACTCATAAGACACAATATGTTATTAGTGAGATGCAGGTGGACAGAAAGCTGCTTCCTTCTGTTCTCAGTCTCAGTGCTAAGCTAAACTAACTAGATGCTGCCTTGTAACAGACAGGCAGATATAAGAGATGCATTGATCTTCTCAACTAAACAACCAATTTTCCCAAAATGGCACAGTATCTCTTTCAAGAAGCAGATGTGTGTTACTGTGCGCACTTATTTGTGCAGGTCTTGATAAAAAGTGTTCATGTCACAAAGTAATCCGATGCAGTTCTATTGTCAGACGGAACACAGCCTCAGTAATAATTACCCTCTGTCACAATGTCACCATGATGTGTCACTTTTAACACCTGCTCACAACACACATCTTATTCAGCAAACAGGCAACCTTGACCTGTTTGCTTTACATGCAGGATCACCTGTTCCCCTGCTGTTCCCTCTGCTTGCTGTGTGTGATATTCTCTCTCTCTCTCTATGCCTTTCCCCTTAAATAAGGATGAGATTTCCTTTTTTTTCCTGATTTCCTCCACATCAAAACAACCTCTTCTTCTTCGCCACCCCAACATCCCAGAAATCACTCCATCTATTGTGAGCGACAGGTAAACGAATAATGGAGGAGAAAAATCAATGCAAGTACATTTGGCAGTCATTCCTTTTCTCTAACCTTTCATCCTCTCCACCGATGGGTCAAATCAAAGCCCCATCATCGGCAGATCCAAAACCGTGGAAGGAATTGTTGCATTTTATTTTAATTCCTGTCAGCTGTGTGAAATGTGTCTAGACAACTTACAGGACCTCTGTTTGTGGCCTTTTACTCCCTATAAATTGAAAACCAGAGTTTATAGCAAAATATTATACTCATATATGTAAAGAGTGTAAATGTCTGACAAGAATTTTATTCAAATTCATGTGTGTAAAGGTACAGATTGGTATGAATCAAAAGCATTTGTATATTGTAAGTGCTATCCCGTTAACTGTGCTGTATTTCTGGTTACACAGTGATTCGCTGTGGTTGAATTATTTTTTTTACATTATTAAGGTTCTTTTAAACTCATTTAAATTCAGTCATGGCAGGGTCTCATTTAATATGTGCATAGTGATTAACTGGCACTTACCAGGGGAGCACCCCTATGCATCCTGCAAATACAGGTCTCCAGGAATGACCAACACCTCGGCAGTTTGACCTTTCGGAGGCCACTGTCCAGTGCGATCAATTCTTCTTCTAATGGAATGAATGTATTAGCAGCCGCCTGTGATTAATTACTAACAGGACCTACAGCACATTGCTGACGCATATGACAGCTTGTGTGATAACATTTCTTATCAGTGATCTTCATCACCCCTTCCATAACTCACACAGATCACACAGCAAAGATTTAGACCTGCTTTCATGGAGGTCATTAATAAAGTCACCGCTGCGAAATGAATGCATGCATGACAGGAATTGCAATCTTTATTTGTAACGACGCTATAGGACAGAGTTGGATGATAGATAATTTGCGAAAAAAGAACACACATGCATGGACCATTGCTAAGATCGAGGCTCCACACTTAATTCCTGATCCCTTATGTTGTGTTTGAGTTGAAATGCTCTGCTTAAACCTAAAATGTTTTGATGGCTGCATCATAGGTATGTTTTTTTGTGTATTTTGAAACAAACCAGAATTCTTTTTACTGTTCTGTTGTCCTAAAGCATGGTTTAGTTTAATTAAAGGATGCTACTTTTGGAAGATTAGGAGAAGATTCTGATAGTGATGAAAGATTTTTAAGGGATGCAGGTGATTGGGCAACTAAAATACTGCTCAAATTTGGTAAGCGACGACCTCTATCCACGTATTTTCCTTGAATGTATACATATGAAAGTGAATAAAACTGTATATATATCCTGTCTATTATTTTAACTTCATATTTCATCTGGAAATTAAAACGATATTCTTTGGGTTTGAGGACAGCTTGTCCAAACAATATGAATTTAGAAGTGGATACAATACTGCAACCCACCAAAAAAAAAAAAAAAACTAAAATCCAAACATGCAAACATAACTGAAAGTAGACCCCTCTCCAATAAATTGTCGATATCTAACTATCTATATATTCAGTAGTGACAGATTGGGGGGGAAAAAAATCTGATAGCTTAAAATATCTGCAAATGTATCACATTTTACCCAAGAGGTAAAGCTTTGTTATCATCAACATTGGAGTGGAAGCTGTCTCTATTAATACCACTAACAGATTATGTGGTGGAAAAGCATTACATGAATTCCCAGTAGCAGACAGCATATTTATGAGTTAAAACATTTTCCATTAATAACCAGGAGACTAATGGCTAAGTCTGTTGCCAGCAGAAAATAGGTAGCCTTGAAGAGCTGCACTGCTTTTAGCACTCAGATAGCATACGAGTGTGTTTTTAAAATCACACCTTTTGGATTTACATCTATTATATACCCGCATTCAGTATTACGCCGTGTGTAATTACAAAAGCACAAAATGATAGTCTGTAGGCTGAAACGTTGCACGTCACCTCAGTTATTATCTTGAATAATTATTATATACCTTTCCAATATCAAACCAAGTGAAGAGATTCTAATGTGATCTTATGTACAGTTTCATGAAAAGGACAATTAAGGCAGCATGCCAAGGCTTAATCTATGCCTTTAAAACTTTACAAATTACTTTTGTGACTCTGTGGAATTATATATGTAATGGACTGAAAAGAAAAAAAGCAGAATCCCTAAGCGGTAGCAGCAGAGGCGCACAGTAGCTTTGTCCATAGCCAGCAAGTAGCCATAACAATGGAGAATAGGGCAGATGAAGGTTGCATGTAATTACACCTACCCTCAGGCTTAATTAGGTCACCCTTAAGTGAGTATTGTGTGATAGTGTGCGTCTGTGTACATCCGTGTGCGAATACCGTATCTCCCAACAGACCAGAGGGCCACGTCCATGAATCACAAGATCACAATGAATTTACAGTAGGCTGCTGAAAAGTGCCTCTTTACGCGGCTGAGAGGGAATCTGCTAAAACACACTTATGCAACGAGTGTGTTTTCACGCACACTCCTGGTTCTGAGTCAAATCTTGTTTTTCAAAAACAGTGTGATGGAACACAGCTCGGTGTTGTTTTTCAATATGCTTGTAAATACGAGTATCTGGATAATCTGCTGTCTCTATGGGCATTTCCTTAATAGTTATATTACCTCGGTAGCTAAAACCAGTGGATCGCGGCTGCCAAGACACTATTCAAATGTGCCGGAGTGGATTTGACTTTTTCAATTCAATTCATTTTTATTCATCCAATACCAATTCACAACATAAGCCATCTCTGGGCACTTGGCACAGTGAGGCCAAGACCTTACGATATTATAATATGAAGAGAAACCCAATCATTGCCTCTGAGCTAGCTCTTGGCGACAGTAGGAAGAGAACTGTAGGGAGAAAACATCCCCTTTTCAACTGGGAGTGTTTGCTTCCGGCAGACCAGTTATTCCAAGTAACGGAGGATGAGACCTTCTAATTGTAGTGTTAATTTTCCTCACGTGTATCTCTGCTGACTGTAAAAATCAACGTGATGATAACAGACAATGATCAGAATAGTCTCACTAGCTTCTGTAAGCACTTAGCATAATTTATAAACCCCATCTGCTATTGCATCTGTTTGTTACACAAGTTCAAGAATGAATCTTTACATCTACAATGGTACTCATAGAAGACCATATAGACTTTGGAATAGACTGGTGAAGATGTTCAGAGAATCACAAAAAAGATATTTAACTGACTCCAATCATCACGCCTGGGGCTAATGAGCTAAAAAAAAAAAATTGTTTCGTTTTAGTAACTCATTATTTATCTGTCATAATAGGTTACTCTGTGATATTCAGGAGATGGGGAGTGATATGTTTCTTAGGTTTAGAGGAAAATGGTCTGTTGATGTTTGGAATAAACCAAAATTACACATCTGCTGTCTTAAAAAGGGCAGATAAAGTGTGGAATCTTATAAGAATGAGGTTCATTTTATGTTTTACTGACCTATATACGAAGACATCAGGGAGGTACTTTTCAGTAAGATGTCCTCTGTTTATTTTTGATTTCTTTTGGTTGGATGACCATGAAAAACTAGATTTATGTTTTAGAAGGGGAACCTTTTTCATGGCTGATTTTCTTTGCCAGGCCTGGGATAAAAGGCAACATATATTGTTTGAGAACCAAGCACTGATCTATAATAGACCCTGGATGTTGTACTGGGCTGCTGAAGCTGAGGTAACCGGAAATACTAAAGCGGCCATCTTGCAAGCCCCAAAACAAAGCCCTGCTGTGGTCCCCCGCACATATTCTTTCTTGGTATTTTAATTTTTTCACAACGTCTCTTACCATTTATTATGCCGTCTTGTGCAGCAATTACCTGTACTTACAGAAAAGGGACAAGAAAGGGGACAACCTTTCAGAAGTAAGTTGAATTTATAGTTTATTTTATGTAACTCGTTAAACTGCAGCGCCCGTATTCGGGCCGTCTTGAGATGTGCAAACGTATTTTGCTAAATTGATCGAAGCTGCATACGCGATGATAGAAACATTGTACACCCATGGAAAGCTTAGATTCTCATGAACCCGCCAGTATAAACCACTTTCAGATGTGATTACCACAGCGGGTAATATAAACACATTTGTCCAACAAATAACGGAAACAGCACAACACACCTTTGAAGGTTCATAACTCATCACAGATGAAAATATTCCACAATAAACAGCCATAATCCAACCTTGGACATCCAGACAAAACAAGCCAGTAAAATATTTTGTCCAAAACATGTCTTGAAATCAGTAAACAATCCACAAATAGTTTGTTTTCGTGAACGTGCACCTCGCCCGTCCCATAGTTGCGATAGGCTCCAGCAGCCCCCTAGCCTAGCCGCGCTAGACAACCCACGGCAACGAATTTAATTCTCTGCCAGGGTCGGTCTAGTTACCCTCGGTAAGCCTCGAGGTTGGATGCTCCTAAAACTGGCCGACGAATCACCATGAAGTGTAGAGTCAGAAGGCGGGCGTAACTAAGTGACGACAGAGGCGCGACGATTCTGACAGAAACAACCGGAAACAACCATAGAAACAAGGATAGACAAGAAGATGGCTGCGCACAATAAACAGTTATCTTTCGACTCGGCTTTGGCCACAGCCCTTAAAGATTTGAAGCTAAAATTCAACTTGAAAGATAAACAAAGGATAAGATAAGAAAGATAAATAAGGCTTCACCGAACTCCCGCATCCTCTGATTTCCGGCGCTCTAGGAACTACGTCAGCCTATTCGTTGCGCTGATTGGTTGTATACCTACCCAATTGCTGCAGAGTGATTTGAAAGACAACCTTGTAGACCCAGGTCTGAAGACGCAAGGGTCTAGCGTGGCTAGGCTAGCAGCCCCCATGACCCTCATGAGAATCTAAGCTTTCCATGGGTGTATAATGTTTCTATCATCGAGTTTCCAGCATCGGTCAATTTAGCAAAATGCGTTTGCACATCTCAAGACGGCCCTCACATGTTTGACTGCACCCCGGAAAACAATTATGTTTTCAGCCTAATTAAATGCCTCTCTAGCTGTTACTGTAAAATCCACATGCACCACATTGCTAAATCATACACAGAGAGGATGACAGGAGAAAAAGTAAGAAAACAGTTTTCGAAACTGGTTCTCTTTAAACACCAGTAGAATGTGATATGTATAGCTAGGCCTACATGTAACTTTATTGTATTTAGTAATTTTGTTATTCAGTTGTATTTGCTTGTTTCTATTGGTGTGTGTTATTATCTTTTCATCATATTATATATATATACACGTGTACATTTGCGTGTATTACATGTGTATTGAATAATATAATATTAATCTGTTCCTGTAATAATGTGACAAACAGGTTGTTTCACTTAAATAATACCGTGAACATGTTAAAACTTTAAGTTTATTGCATAACAAAAATAAAATATTATTTGAATTTTAAACAAATCTGTTATTATTCATTTTGCATAACCAGAAAACAGTTTCATTGTGCATATAGTACTGTACAGTACTGATTACTGTAACTAAAGCAAGTGTTTGGTTTTTTACAGTCGAAGTAGTTTGTTAATTTTTTTGCCTAAAGTTGAAGACATCTCTAATTCTCCCCTCTATATTATAGACATAACTACAACAAGCTAAAGACACGCAGAATTTATTTACAAGAAATAATAGCTGAGGCTGTTATTAAGCAGGCCTTCACATAAAACTATATGCTTAAGCCAAAGCCCGGGACTCTGCACTATTGGGGCCCCCAATATGGCGGCTAGCCCAGCCCCGCTGACCTCAAAGTTTAGCTGCCCGCTTAGTCGGATGCAACATCCAGGGTCTATTGTAGATCAGCGGAACCAAGCAGCAGAATAATGTGTGTTTAGGAATGCAATGCTAGTATATGGTGTGTTGTGAACCCATGATAGCTGGGCACTCTTGTCTGCATGAAAATAAAGAAATCAATCAGATATAGACAAGTTTTGCAGTTGTGGCATCAATTTAATTTGCGTTATATATTATCTCCAGCACGTTTTTCTATAACTTTGCTGATGTTTGAGGGCCAAAACTAATCACGTCTTACAAGTTGCAGAGACAAAAACTTCACACCCACCTCTTTGGGATTCAGTTGTATTGACTGTTTCCAGATACTGTCATCACAGAAGAATGGTTGGAACTACTCATTTAATCATACTGAAATTATTCCAAGGTGACATTACTGCCTGCATTCCACATGTTGTGCTGTTTTTTTTCTTCCACTGCTTCCATTTTTCATTGTCATTTTAAACTGTCAACCTTTCGTCCTGTGCTCTCTCGCTCTCTCCCTCTCTTTCTCGGTCTCTGATGCTGTGTCCTTGTACCCACTGCTTCTGTCTCAGAACGCCATTATTACCATGCATGGCTGTTTGCAAGGGGAAAAAAAGAGAGAGAAAAGCTAATGATGTTGGCTTGAGCTCAGAGCTAATTAAAATTCTATAAATATGGTGGAGGTAGGTGGCATGATGGATGTAGTGTGTCAGAAGTCCGGTGAGCAGGGAGGTGCGTGGAGATGTCCAGACGATCAATACTGGCATAGTGAATGCATGACACTGCATATGCATTTAATGAACCAACAGTTTTATCTGTTAATTACACACCAGGACACACCTTCGCATTCCTCACACTGTGCTAAAGCTTCCTGGCTGTCCAGATAATGGCCAGCTATTTCACACAACAAATCTGCAAATGGTGGGCACACTCCGCTATTTTTACCCACTCACTTTATCTCTTCCTCTCGCCGCCTGTGCTTTCATTTATCGCAGGTAATTCTCCACGCAACACACTCCACGCTATATTGGTAAATGTAATGCATTTCCTCTTTTGTCCTTTGAGCAAATAGTTTGGAGTAGCATCAGCATTCACGACGCAAACGTTATATCTCTGAAAATGCCAGCGGTTTCTCAATGTGCTGGGAGAATCGTGTAGGCAGTTCTCAGGGGGTGGGGGTTAATTGGCCAACAGGCAATGTTAGTAAATCAAGAAATAAAACTCTCATGTTAAGGCCTTTTCAGCAACTGGAACAAAACCTTTTCTTTTTTTTGCCCCCGAAGAAGCAATTTTATGTGCTATCAAAACTCTATTACGAATAAACAAAACCTCAGTGTCTCTCCATGACCTCTCAGCCACTTAAGTGACTTGACTGCTGGTAGTGGAGTTGTCAGAGATCAGCCCATCAGTGCTTATATTGCACCATGATCATTATATTACCTCCACGAGGAGAACTTTGTGCCGTTCCAGCTTACTGCTTTTAAAAATCCTGTGGCTGCAGTTTAATCTCCTACTACATGAGAAAATCTTACGCAACTGTGAATTATTTCAAGGGTTAAGCTTAGAACACTTCACAAGTAGCGTGTTGTGGGTTGAAGAGGATAATTCGGACGCAGACAGTTACGTAATTACAAATGAATAACAAACAAAAGGGAGTAGAAAAGTTAACCTTTGCTCTCGTTCACTGATTAAGATGAGTCTAACCTTTTCATATCATCTTTACAGCCGTAAAGTTAATAATAACTCCTACACTGCCAAGGAAATGTGCAACATTTTCTTCTTTATTTTCGCTTACGGTAAGATTTGCAGTGCCATCCATAAATACAGTATTGGACCAGCTTAGTGTTGGCTCCATATTCCTGCACCTAATTTATCATGAATATATTTTAGCTCTTTATATTGTGCTAAAAGGACTTTGGTTCCAGCACTGGTTGCTCAGTGAGGATGTAAGCAGCCTTGATGCTGCACTTTGGCTCCGTGCAGCAGGGACAGGGTGCGAACAATGAAAAAACCCATAACAGTGGTACAGATTGCACACAGTTTTCACACACATACACACACGGTAGGGGATAAGTTCATCTTTCTGAAGCTCGAAGAGGTAAAGTAGAGAACGCAGGGACACTGGGGGTAGTGACTCAGCTGTGTGCTGCAGTCCAAGAGCAAGAAGCTGGCGCTGTTGATAAGTTACTATTCTTACTGCAATTCTTTCAACATATCTGCCATGTCTCTCCGGCTTACATTATCAGAGGAGTATCTCGACAGCTGCCAGAATTCCCTCATGTATGATATAAAAGCTTTTTTTTTTAAACTTTTACATCAGCACATAGTAGGCTGCAGCAGAATCCTAATACTAGATTTTGTCATTTATCATTGAATCTTAGTTGATATGCTGGAACTGGGCCCTCATAATCCTGAACAGGGATAAGCAGATACAGTGAATGAATAAATGGATGAATGAATTATTGTTGTTGTTTTTTTAAAGCGGCTTAATAGTTTTTTCCACATTCAGCATGACGTAAAATTGGACCAGAAAGATGTGTTTAATGGCGCAGAGTGTGTATTTTACCAAGGTCAGCACGTTTCAAGCCAAATTTATTCATTTTACGTCATGTTTTGCAATTTATTATCCTCAGCTGTCTTCTGCGTAGGAAAGCAAGTTTGTTCAGGACTTTCAAAAATCTTCAGACTTTCTAAATCCCCTCTCCCCCGTCTGTTTCTCTCTCACACACAAATACTACGTGACCTCTGGGCCTTTAGGTCATCCTCTTGAAGCTGCCTCCAAAAGCCCTCATCAACCCTCTTCCCGTAAGTGCAGTTCCTGTTTATTTATAACTCCAGCAGCTGTATCTCGTCTTGTCTTTCACTCCCCCCCCCCCCCCCCTTTTTTTTTTGGTTTTTACTTTGCAACTCAGAGATGTTTTCAGATGGGCTCAGACGGAGGAGGCAAAGCAAACATTCCTTAGCTTATTCCACTCCTCCCCCATAAGAGAGCAAGGCAAGAAAAAAAAATTGTAAAAATTTTAAAGCCTTGTTTTTGCATGTGGTGCTGATGGTGGTAATAGTGCAGGCATTTACAAGTAAAGCATTGGGCTACCACTGATTTCTACACAGTATAGGCTGCTGTTTTCTGCTCATGAGTCAGAAAATATGACCAACGCATGGCTCACAACACCCTATAGAACAAACAACGCACTAGAAATGACTACAAGCCAACACTCATGCTAATATGCTTCACTAAGGTCAGGAAAACTAATTTTATATCTAAAAGTAAAAGCTTTTCCCTTGTATATTCTAACAGTTTATATTCAAGGCTTGTTATTTACAATTTACATAAAGATGTTAAAGGTTTTTTTAGTCACATTGTTATGCAACTGCAGCTCAAACAGTTGTCAAGAGAAGTGTTGCCAAATGCTACAGTGTGTCTACAGCATTATTATCAGGCTGCAACTCTAAAATAAAGTCATAAATTGCCTCTGAGTCAAAACGACCCTCAACATTTACCTTGCCGACCAGACTAAAGCGCTGTAAATAATGCAGGATCCTTTGCATGGCAGAAATACTGCCCATGTTTGAACAAGAAGAATGTCAGTTTGCAGACCAGGTAGGGAGAGAAGAACAGGGAGGGGTTAGCTGACGGTTCAGTAGCCAGAGGCAGAGGAATATTGCTCTGGTTGGCAGAGCAATGCCCAGTAGGCATGGTCCTTTAACCAGGAGCAGGGCCATATTTCTACCGAGCTGGAGGATTGTGCCTAGATGTTGAATTGTTTTTCCAGAGGTGGGGAAATATTTCTGCCAAGCAAGGCAACTCTGTCTGGTCAGCACAATATTCATTTTATAGCATTTTTTCCCCCCCCAGTTCTAGTCATAGTTCCATTTCCGAAAGAAAAATAAAGAGGCTTGGACATAGGGAGCGGTTCTGCTTCAATGGCAGCCAGTGGAGTTGATAATGGATACAGAGGGTGATCTGCAAAAATAAGAAAAGCCACAGGCAATTAGGAGAGGTGCCAAAGAAGGCTTACTGCAGTCCATTATGTGTGAGTGTGGTCCAAATTAAAATCTAATTTAAGGTGGCGCTAAAAAAGTGTGTTTCATTTCTTCAATTTGCACAACTATTCCATTCCATTAGACATGTAATTTCTGCTCATCAGACACTGGGTGAAATTGGTGCCCCAAAGGAGAGTTTTTTTCATTTAAAGTAATTAGTCCTGAAGAACAGGAATGAGCAAGCATGCATGTGCGCATCTCTGTACATGCGTGCAAGTGCAGGAAGATGAGGAGGGAAAGATAGAAGAGGAGAGGAGCGGTGGAGATTGTGACAAGAAGGTGGGTTGTCATTTAGTGACTGAGTTTTGAGGTATTGATTCCGGTGTATCATCCGGTAAAGAGAAAATCTCTTGATGATTGATTCAACCTTTTCTCTTCAGAGAATATTTCTGTAGTGCTCCAAATGAAGGCGCCAATGCAATGCACTGCACGTTTTACTATCTTCTTCAGCCATGGGCTTCAAACGTGTGCTGTCAACTTCCTTTATTGTTTGACATCATAATCTCTCACAGTTAACTCCAACATAACCTTTAAATGATTCTGTACTATCGCTGTCCCCATAGCGACACATGGATGAAAGGTATTGGATTGTAGAGCCAGAGAAGAAATATTCTTCAACTTTGCTAGATGTTTATTTGAGTCGAGTCCTGCTGAGGCGACCTGACATGCTGCCTACCCACTTACAAAGCTTATTAGACTGACTCACCATGTGGATGATCGCACTCATGCCCATTTACCAGTATCCATAAGCTATTGAGGCCGGGTGACCATGGTGGGTGGTAGTGAGCTGATTTTCCTCTTTGTACTCAACCCACCAGCCCTGACTCTGATTGGAATGATTGTGCTCTGCTCTGTATGGGGTTTCATTGATCAGACATTGTGACTCATGATCAGAGCAGAAAGAGGCAAGTTAAAACTGGCTTTAAGCTCATAGCAGAGCTAATAGCTTGGCCAGTGAAAAGTGTCTATTAGATCATCAAAATGCAACATAATAAAGGGTGTGCTTAAAATAGACAGAGACGCTCTTGAGCAGAGTTGTACAATTGGCATCGCTGTAATCCCCAAAAGCAGGCCACCTCTGCAGGGCAGCCAAAAAGAGCAGACACACAGAAAGGTCCACAGATGTCAAGCATCAAAAGAAAGGACTGGTAACATATTGATGCTACTATTAAATATAATGGAAGATTTTTATAAAATTTTGTTTTTGTGCAAGAGAAGACTGTAAAAGTAAAAGTGCAAAAGCAATTTTTACCTCGTAAAAGATAAAATGGGTCATCTAACCTGGACTTTCAAAGCAAATTAGAAAAACAGAACCCTTTCTTGGCTCAACTAAAAGTCACAACACTGGTTGTTTTTCTCTAGTCAATGTTTCAATGTTTAAAAGGTGTCAGTGTTCGGTAAATATTTCCTGTCAGTCCCAAACATAATTTCTTGAGTTAATAGTACACTCAAATATTGTAACCAATTTTATTTTGATGCATGACATATCTTATCCAGAGTATTCTCATGTCATCTTATCTTATCACAACATGAAAACCACCGACAGTCGAAGTGAAAAACATTGGTCATCTTATAACAATGCAATGTATCATTGAAAACCCAGGGTCCCGGTGTTCGTGTGGATGGAACTCCCAAACAGTGTCTCCACAGTGGGACATTGTGTCCCACCACAACTCATAAAATCCATGCAATAACTGCTTAAGAAGTATGAAAAAAGAGCATTAATACTTTAATCAGTCTGCCAAATTTCTCAGATCTCAATCTGATTGAGCATCTTTGGGATGTGTTGAAATCCACAGAGCTTCACCCACAACCCACAAGACCTACAGGACCCACTACCAACATACTGGTACCAGACACTTCAACACATCTCCAGACCTCCCATGTCCATGCCCTGATGGGTTAGACCTGCTATCAGGCAGTTGGTTTTAATGCTATGGCTGATCGATATACATCTGTGTGTCTTTACTGTGAGAGCATTGTCAAATATTTATAGATCTGAGTTTCTAGAGTTCAGATATATATATATCAAGAGTGTGATTCTCACGCACTGCTTCCTTGATCAGAGTCGGAAAGGAACAGTATTCTCTCAGAAGTGTAGTTTCTTGTTTGGCAAGGTCAAACAGAGTTCTGCAATTAGTGAACAAAGCTTGAAATTCACAGAAACTGCAGGTTTAAAATTAAATGAAAAAACAAAACAAAACCTTTCTTCTTCCCGTGTGCTGGATTTTTTCCAACCCCACACGCCCTGCCTCTCATGTACTTTGATAATTGCCACTGCTGTCGGCCTACAGAAGCAGAGCCACAGACAAACATGCGCCACTTTGCTGACACATGGTGTTGCCAGCAGCTTCCTCTCACCTGCCAGCAACGAGCTTCACCAGGAGGCTGCAACACATGAGAGGTTCCACTCCCCACTGCGCCGGCACCCGGACCAAGTGCAGCAACGCAGTGCTTTCTGTTGGAACAAGATGTTTCCGTTGGAATGCACAAGAAGCTAGAGGTACCGCCAACAGGAAACATGCCATTTCAAATTAAAGTGCTCAAGCGGTGAAATCCCACTCCCACTTGGTGATGTAAGACAACTATAATCACAGAAGATTCCGGCACATAAACACTGTTTACATTACCATTCACTTGATCGTAATTACCGACGACTGATATTCAAAAGGAGCCACACCTAACAATCATAAATCATCCGGTAAGAAAGAGATCATCAGTTAATTCATGACCGAGAGAGCCTTTTCCTGGAGTGAGCTCTTGAAAATGTGTGTGTAGGAGGAGCTGGGATTGATGCACCGGGGGAAAAAAAAAAAAAGAACAGGTCTGTCGCTGTAGCGCTGATCACTGATTCACATGATAATGAAAGAAGAGAGTAGAATAGCAGAGAGAAACACAACCTGTCAGCACAGGCCGCCCTGCCAGTTTGATTAAACTATCTACATCTACAGGCCCGCACCCCAGAGGCCCCCTGGGTAACGCAAGGCCACGGCCAGGTGGAAAGGATCAAGGGTGTGCACTGCTGCCTTTCTGCTCTCCATTACTTTCCACTGCAGGTTTATGCCGGGAAAAAATACAGACTCAGGTTTGAGCAAAGTGGTGAGATTTCAAGTGTAATTCTGTGCCATCGATAGCTGTGAGAGACTACCATCTGGCCTGTGAGGGTTTTTAGACCCGCTGTGCTGCTGATGAATCTCTGCTCAGCTGTCTTACCAGGAAGTGTTTTATCTACATGCCACACCTGCGGAACAAGATATCACCTTCTCACCGGTGTTGGTGTTAAAGAGTATTCTCCATAGAGTCTCATATGAGGCCTCACCTGGGCTGGGAGGCCTGACCCAGATATGGCATCTCAGCATCGCACACGGCAGGCAGCAATATCAGTAAAGCTCGACACCACCCTCACACACAATTCTTACTTTTTCCGTTGCTCATTCCGAAGCCCCATTCCCTTTCATTAGAGAAAAAAAAGAGAGTGTAGAGCCACACAAAAAGCTGTCTGGGGGAAGAAGTTTGCTGAATGCATTTGAAGAAATATATGCAAGCGTACAGCAAACAGTGAGGCGGTGGAGATACTGCTCCAATTGTTCAGCAAATTTGTTTTTTACAGTATATAATTATGGTAATTATAGTAATGTTCTGGAAAACCGTCAGGAGAATAATAGTGTTCATTTACATCAATGGCAATGCTTTAAAGAGTTTAAGTCTCCAAGGTAAAAATTAGCAGCTCGAGTGTTCCTCTCTAAATGCAATAACAGCTCCAGCATTTTTCCTTTTAACATTTCAAAAGGTTTTCTACAAATCACTGCGCACAGTAGCATGAAATAAAAACCGAATATGAACCAAAAAAAGTACAAAAACACCTGTTTGGTTTTTGTTTCTGAGCAAATATAAGGCCCACGTTAAGAATATAAACTCAAATGACCCAGCCTCGCTCAGATATTCTTGTCAAGTTGGGTTTATGGCAAATGACCTTCGCCAGAATTACACTATGAGAACCCTTTTTTTTGTCCTTGTGACCAATTCCATAACTAAAGAAGGGGAAAGATAATGTGAAGTAAATCCAACCAGGCCGCTCAGAATGAGAAATGGGTAAGAACTGGCTCATTTATCAGCATTAAGTCAAATAAGGAAGAGATAGAGAGAAGTGGTGGTAGTGGAGGGTTGGGGGAGATAGTGTGGGCTGAGTACACATCAGGAAGATAGAAGTATTTAAAGGAGACATCAGCAGATAATTTATCGACTTTATACCTCCCCTCCCCGCCTGAGCTAAGTGTACAGAGGCTTGCGGACTCGGATTCTTTAAAGGAGGAAAAAAAACACAACAAATACGTATAATAGACTCTAGTTATAAACATGTGATTCCTTTCGCCCTTTTTGAATTTTTATCCAATGGCACATACTTAGAAAATGAGATTAAAGTCGAGCATTCAAAATAGCAAAGGGGATTTATGCTAACACAGATTTATTGCTCTTGTGCATACACAGATAAATACAAACATCCCTTCTCTGTCTCTGTCATACACACGCCTGCTAACACACTGCAGCTCCTCCGCCATAGCAAAGGGAGCATCGCTGATAGTGGCTGTGACAGATTCGTCAGTGGGCGTTGGGTGTGGGTGAGCTGATGTAGTGTGCGTGGGAGGACATGATTTAGTTCGCAGCGATGCTTACCGCAGAAAGACGCGCTGGCACTGCTGGTGGTAAAATTGTCTACGTCTAGTTAAAGTCAACATAAGATTATAGCCATTCATCCCCAACGAGTCTTTATTCTTGCTTTGCTCTTGTTCTTTAGTGCCTCGCAGCTCTTCATGGGCTTTTTTATTTTTATTTTTTTCAAAAATCACACCAAGAAGGTTTTTTTTTGTAGTGTCATTGTTTTTATTTTACTCTGTGTGCCTCTTCTTGTTAAGATGGTTTTACATGCGAAGAAAAAAAGTTAAGAAAAAATAAACAGCAATGCCCCGAAATTAGTTATTTTTATCTTTTTTTCCCCCCCTATTGCATACAGAACTTATTATTGCTGTTCTACTGTCAAAATGTCAGCTTTTCTGTGACCACTAAGAGAAAAATATCTTAAATAAGTTTTCCTGGTTCTACAAGCCTCAGGCCAAAACAGCAGCTTTGCACACATATTTTCAGGTTATGCTGATTTCCATGAAGACTAAAAAATGACTTTAATTCCTTTAGAAATTTTTATTTGACTTGCTCCAAATGTTTTAAAATTATTTCTATGCCTCATGTATGCACTTTTAATGACCTTTGTCTTTGAAAGGCCAGGAAAGTTTCCTTTCCAGTAAATATAGACTCTTCTTCTTCTTAAAGGATGTAGCTCATAAAGCAAATTGTTGTCTGTCTTTCATGATGTTTTACATTAAAATATCCACTGAGGATCACATGAGAACAAAATCCCAAAATAGAATCACCAAAACCGGACTTTAAGGGTTTTTGTATGACAGCAGCGATATGTAGAGCTCTGCTTTGATTAAAGGTCAACTCTCTTTTGTGCCGGTGATAGAGTTTGCTCTCGGCTCCAGCTGGGGTTCCTGACACCATCATACCAAAGTTTATTCCCCTGCTCAGCGGGACAATCATCTTTCAGCCCTGTGGCGCTCCTTGTAGCGAGGGCACGGAGAATAAATCACTGCTGTCCAGCCCGCAGGCATGGCGAAGCTGTTGACAAGTTCAAGAGGGGCCCAAGGTGGCGTCCAGAGAGGAGGCCGAGGGTCGAAGCTCCTCTGCGGGGTTAGTAGGTCAACTCCTGAACAGGTAGACTGGTTGCTTGTGCACCGGCCAACTCAATGTGCTGTGTGAACGGGCTAAACTGTGCCATTTGATCTGCAGCAGTCGGTCTGGATGACAAATGATTTGAGGGACCACAGAATCGATTTAAACAGGGATGGGTAAAAAGCTTGCAGATCTGAGGTGTCAGTTTGGATACCCATCAGTGTATAAAATGTCAAACTGTGGGAAAACATATGGGAAAACTAAAATCCACGCTTTTCCCCCCCTAATTTTCTCCAATCCAACTCCGGACGCTGTTTCTAATCTGGTTGATCCACTACCCTCAGGTAAACGCTTCAGGTCCATCAAATCACAGACAAACACGCTGAATAACAGCTTCTACCCCAGAATCAAGAGAACTGAACTCTGCCAAACACTCCCATTAACAGTCTGGACCCGAATACCTACTATTATCTATGCACTTTATTTATTTATTTAATATGCACTAAAAGATTGATCAATTTTGCCACAAATTGCAATGACAATGAAGATAATTTGTTCTATTCTATTCAGAAATAAACAACAAAGATATTCTATTCTATTCATAAATAAACAACAAAGATATTCTGTTTTATTCTCTTCATAAATAAACAATAAAGATATTCTATTGTATTCACTGGATAACATTTTGTACATTTACTTCATAAGCTAGGACAAAAACAACAGCAACAATAACAGTAACTAAAAGAACATTTCCGATTCCTAAAGGTCTAAAGTTTGTTGAACTTTGGTCAACAATACAAAGCCAGGTTTTTTTTTTGCTGGAACATAAAAATCTGGAAAAACATGTATCTTTTTCACAGTTTATCAGATGTATCGATATTATTGAAGTCACGGCTGTGTGACAATTAACCAGTATGCACAAAACCATGACCGTTCAATCATAGCAGCAAAATAGAATTCATCCATAGTTCTTTTTATTATTTACACCTATGTTGTTCTTTCTGTGATCGAATGTGTGTTGGGTCATCGCTATCTGTGTCATTCCAGATAGTGATGATATGTTCAAAGTGGGATTTGGGACACACAGAAAAGTTAGGTAACAATAGTTAATAGTGAATTTTGAGAATTTTATGTTTTTAGATTAGAATTTGAATATTTTTTGCCTTCAAATATTCGTCTTATCTCGGAAACCATTTCAGCTATTCAATATGTCCAAGTTTGGTGAGGGCAGAGACAAAATTGTTTTCAGCAGATATAAATGACTGAATGGCTCCAACAGAAACCAAATCTTCTATTATTTTCCCTTGAAAATGCAATAGATGTGAAAAGAATGTCTAATAGGGGTGGTACTGGGGCTACACTAAGTTCCTGTAAGTGTTTATATACGGATATATTCCCATTTGCTACAGAAAATGCAATCTTTGGTTGACATTTCAACAACTTTTAAGGATTCTAACTTCAGTAGAATTTGATGTGTGGCCAACACAGCAGGCCAAAGTTCCTGTTATTTTGCTATTTTGAAATGCCAAAATGGTGTTGTGGACTTATTCACCACAAACACTGATGTATGCAGGGGTTAATACAAAATCCTTCTATACGCAATGTTACTTTCATGTTTGGTTTTTTTTGTAAGAAATATGGATGCGTCCTTATATAAACATGCAGGAACTTTCTGGCTCCTAAATCTCACATACATTTGAATATGACACTTTTTCCTTTCCATTTTTTACTTGGCAGTGATACAATTTAGCATCTGTTGGAGTCATTCAATCATTTGAATGCATTATAAAAAAAAAAATGTTGTCTGTTCTCTCACCTAATCTCGTGGCTGTGGGACTTAAACATTAAATATTTAAAGATAAGATTCCTTTGTACAGTTTTGAAAATGCATAACATTCTTGAAAAGAAGCAAAAAATATTTTACAGAACTTAGTTTTGCGTCCCTAGTAATAAATACAGAAACTCTGAATAAACTCAAAGACGTGCAGCAACATATTTTCTGAATTCTGTCTGAACTGATACAAACTGACCTTCTGTAAAAAAAGGCACATGAATAAAAAGACTGCTACGTTTTGTTTTGTTTTTTTGTAGGAATTTGGAGACTCTACACAAAAATCAACATAAGTATATTACACTATCATTCAAAAGTTTGGGGTCACCCAGGCACAATTTTATGTTTTCCATGAAAATTCCCACTTTTATTCTTGTGCTAACAATTCCACAAGGGTTTTCTAATCATCAATCAGCCTTTTAACAGCATTAGCTAACACAATGTAGCATTAGAACACAGGAGTGATGGTTGCTGGAAATGTTCCTCTGCACCCCTATGGAGATATTCCATTAAAAATCAGTGGTTTCCAGCTGGAATAGTCATTTACCACATTAACAATGTCTAGACTTTAATGTTATCTTCATTGAAAAAAAGTGATTTTCTTTCAAAAATAAGAACATTTCTAAGTGACCCCAAACTTTTGAACAGCAGTACATATATATATGTCTTTATATTTGCTTGAAAATACTGGAAAAACTAAAAGCGATGTGATGGAAACAGAGAGGAAATATAAATGGCTTTCAGTGGAACAGAAGAAAATTCTGAATGGCTGGCGCTCATGCTTTAGGTTGGCCGGTGTTTTGTTTCTTTGTTAGGAGAAGCACTTTGTGTTGCCTCACTGACATTCTTCAAATTACTGTAGAATTATGAACAGCGATAATACAACACAAAAGTGGTGTTGTGGCTTTATTCCGAAAAATTAAAATATGTCCTTCCAGTTCCATTTGGCCATTAGCTTGTGCCTTTAGACAATGGCTTAAAAGCTTTCACAGATAACAACACATTTCCTCAGACATTCCAACGACAGCAATTACCACAGCCTGTTTATATAGAAAAAAATTGCACTCGCAATGTGCAATGTGAACAATTTTTAACTGCTGTGAGGTTACAGTACAAACACTTCCCAGCCATTCTGTTGGTAAAGCAAAGAGAAAGCCTTGGAAAAGTTTTTTCTTCCCCCAGCTAAAAGAGTTATTTCAATCACACTGCTCTAATGAAAGCTCTTTGAAAACTAATTCCCAGCCTGCACTGAGACATGCATCTTCCCTCTTGTCTAATACCCGGATTAACATTTTTGAGACACGGCATTTTTTTTTTTTGTCCTTATCAGCATAAGACAGTAGGCGATAATTACATGCCATAGCACTCCATTGCCAGTGCAAAACACTTCTTCAGCTACTTCAATCAATATCAGTTATGTTGAAAGGGAGAAACAATTTGCCTGTTTAGAAAACAGTGAAGGCTTTGTGGATGTCATGGCAGGTGGAGACATAATTCATTCCTCAGTGTTAATGAGAACACGATGGTATATCTTTATATCATACCAGTTGAAGGTAATCTGGGATGTTTTTAGATGGCAGCACACAGTTTTACTTAAATATACCAACTGTACTAAATGTTTACACATAGAAAGGAACAGCTTGACATTTTCAGCCTCATTTCCTAACGCTGAGCTGCTTTGATTATGCTGTTAGCTCAGCAGTCTTTTGCAAAAGCTATAACACAAACTTGAAGTAACAAAGCGAGTTGTTGGACACTGCATGTGTGTCTCTGTCTTGCTGTTGTGTGAACACCAGGGACGATAACGGAATTGGGACTCGGGCTTTGATTATACATGTAGATGGATAGAGATGAGAATGTGTGCTTTAGACACTCAGCTTAACTTTACTTTATTTGAGTAAGCAATTTGAAAAGAATGTAATCAATCGTGATGCATCCAGACAAATCTGGTCTTTCTCCGACTTAACCTTTGACCTCCTGACCCGCTGTGTCGCTGGAATTCATTGCCCTGCCTCAGCAGCCGCCGCTAACTTCCCTGATTCTGAACACATGTCGTCTTGTGCCGCTAATACATTCAGACATAAGCACAGGACTTTTTGATTAGTAGTGACCTCATTAATTCATGATCAATTTGTTATCTTGCAGTGTGGCCGGACCTGCCAAGCCAACTCAATATCACCTTTACTCAAGAAATAATAAAAGGGTGTCAGTGCAGTTAAAAATATTTCCTTAAAACTTACTCAAAAACACATTCCTATGCATGCTGATCATGTGAAATTAATTAATCAATACTCTTACAAACAATCTGCATTTTACAATTTTTTGAGTATCTTTCTAGTTTTATCATAAATCCAGGAGTTGGCCTACATGTTTCCAAGTGCACTTTAGCTGTGGTTAAAGGCTTTTCTCTTTCACCATTACATTACATCACATAAAACGTCACACCTTGAGCCAAACATATCAGACTTACTCGTGTACACTAGTAGAAACAGTATGAAACTCAGGCTTCTCTAGTGTCCCCATTTCAATTCATCTTGTAGCTTTGAATGGTAGCACAGATTGAAATATGCCAGTAAGCTCTTTATATGAAAATGGGATTAATATCTAATACGAGATAAAACTAACATTTGTCTATAAATCAGCATGAAATTATCCGGGCATCAATTTCAAAAGGTGCCGCAAACATCCAAAAGTTTCCTCCTGGCTAGGGGTTGTGTGCTGTGCAGGCCATGGAAGGAAACAAAAATCATCATTCATAATGAGATTAATGAGACCTAATCAGAGGCTACATCACTTTATTTGTCTGGCAATTTGAATACTTTTGGTGATTTGCTCACTTTCAACTGTTTCACTTCAGAGCTTTGCTGGTGGAATTAAAGCCATGTCTACACAGGGAGCGTAGGTTGAGCAGCATGTCAGCAGAGCAGCAGCATATGAAGCTATTTCTGCATCTACACTGGAAACATTCAGCCATGCTATGGAGTTGTAGGCCATCCGCATCATGGATAGCTAAAATTTCAGCCATTGGCTGCCTGTGTAGAAAGCTGGATTTATTCAGAGACACGGCAGAAGACTGAAAAATACTTTCTGCGTAGACATGTTATTAATGTGAAGAGATTATCTCCCTGCATTTAACTAGCAAGCAAGCAGACGAATAAACACGAGACAGCGGTACAAGTTGTTGCGCTGTTAAGTGATGGATAGAACCAGTGGTGCCTCATCGGGGAGCACTCCTGAAATCTCATTGGCCACCACTGTGGGCACCCATTCACTGA
Organism: Acanthochromis polyacanthus; assembly: GCF_021347895.1. Lineage (NCBI taxonomy): Eukaryota > Metazoa > Chordata > Actinopteri > Pomacentridae > Acanthochromis > Acanthochromis polyacanthus. The sequence continues at coordinate 23,427,512 of NC_067121.1, forward strand.
AATTTCCAAGTTCCATGGGTGCAACTATGGTGTCGGAGTGCAAGTGAACACAGCATTAGCTGACTGTAAGAGCCAATTTATGCTTTCCACATCTGTGTGCGCAGACTAGTGAAAGGGTCTGAGAGCAGATAGCAGACAGCAGATACATCACGCGGTTCTATTCATACGACAATAGGTATGTGTTGGCCTGCTGGTGGTCACATTGCTCGTCATATCAAACACAAGAAACAAACACAAACACAACACACAGGAATGCCATGGATGGGTCTGAAAGACTAGCGTGACGTTGCACTTTTCTCAGGATATATCAGCTGCTGACGGATTGGGCGAAAGTGCCATGTCAGTGTGATTATATCTGAGGTGTGCTGAGCACAGTGGGTAAACATGTCAAAGGATTTCTGGAGAAATTTAGGACTTCCTGCTGGGTTTGGGCACCGTTGGTAGAAATCAAGCGAAAATCGAAGCACCTCTGATGTCTGGCAGCGAATACTTCAATCGCTACTCTTTTAATGATGAAATATATAGCTGATCAAGAATCTCCTCATACAACCTCTCCATAAAACAAGCATTTGGTTTCAAGCATCATTTGTTTTCGTGGTGCATGTGCAGCTAGTGCAGTCCTAAATTTTGGGCTACACAGGGGTCTGCACAGACTCTGGGTTGATGAAGAAGCTTATATCACATGTACCATTGTGGATGCAGGTACAAGCATGGAAATGGGAAGCCCTAAAGGTGAATTTACACTGACCGGATACTCTTATGGATGCCACATGCATGAATTCAGCCCAGCAGCTCTGAAGTCAGTTCATAAACATCCCAAAGACTACAAACATGTCACAGCTGAATCACAGAAGCCTTTCATGTATGATGAGTTTTTTCTCCTTCTCTTTGCTCCTCTACTTTACATCTATTAATAACTAAAATGCTTGTGAAAGTACAACTTTATTGCAAGCTAAAACTGAAGTTAAGTTTTTTGCATCCAGCTGTTTGTAGAAGTCTTTCCTCTGAGTTTATTATATCCCCGAGGCGTCAGACAGCAGCAGAATCCATATGAGTCTCCAAAGTGAGACAGTTATGTGCATGTACTGAAGCAACACAACATTTTACCAGCTTCATTCTTTACTAAATCATCCGCAACAGGGAGGACAGGATCAGTTAGGATCCAGCTATAAATAACAGTGTACTTTGAGCTGATAAATACACACACACACACACACACACACACACACACACACACACACACACACACACACACACACACACACACACACACACACACACACACACACACACACACACACACACACACTTTAAAACAGCAGAATCCTGGACTCCATCACTGCTGGATATTATTTTACTCTAAAAGCCTGATCTGTTGACTGAAGTCAGACACTCTGTCATATCAAGTATTTTTAATGTGTGGATTTTTCTGTATCACAGCAGGATATTTGCAGCAGTGAGGTTTATGGAGGAATGACAGAATGACCCTATAATCGGTGAAGTACAAAATACAGCAACTGATAGCCTTGTAATAACCACAACACATTTTATTTTACCACAAGTTGCTGTTCATACATCACTTTTCATAATGTTTAGAGTTGAAATCATAAAAAACTATGGCTGTCTTGCCTGTAAGTGATCTTTTACCCCTCAGATATGGCAACATTTTGTCCTGGACTATTTCACCTAAATGACCAAAATACTAACCATACTTGTATTAGTTTGTGCACATTAGACAATTTGTAACATTTGCTGTAAAAAAAAGAAAGAAACCAAAATGCACCATAATGGGATTTCTTAAAGCTTATATTGGCATAGTTTGTAATTAGCCTCCATATTGCAACAGCATAAGTAAATCCCTTAAACTCATCAGTTTTTTTTTTTTTTGCAACCCCAAGGCTTTCACCGGCCCTAAAATGTCAATAGAGTTTGATTATCAGGCTACAACTGGTGCCCTGATCAAAGTGTAGCAACATACATTTCAGGCAGAGTTGTTCTCTGTTCTATGTTGTACAAAGCCCCTTAGAAATTTTCCCCTCTGACTTTTCTCACAAGATGGGCTTAACTACCATAACGTCAAGTCTGGTACTTGGCCATCAACATCTTTGGAGCCAGAAGTGATAAGCGAGGTGTGGATCTGATTAAGAACCTGAGGACACGATGCATAGCTATAAGGCAGCGACATGTCAGTCACAAGGAAGCCATTCTCCAAAGCATACCCGGCTTTGTCATCTATCTTACTCAGAGTAGACCCATAATTTACAAAATGAATAATGGTGTATTGATGAAGGCTTTAAACTAGTAATTGAAACTGTAAACTCATTAGGAAGATCCCTGAAGTAACAGATCAAGGGCAAAGTTGGGTGATTGTCTCATAGACTTTCTATAAAACCCCACTGCTTTTTGGAGCCAGAGGAGATGCTGCTGTTGGCTATTAGAAGGAATGCAGGTTTAAGGCACTTCCACACTGGCTTCACTTTTCACACCCGCAGGCTAAGTCTATCTTTTATATACAGCCTGTGCTCACAACAGAGCAGGACAACTGCAGACTGGATGTTTCTGAATGTGCCTTTGTCCGTAGAATCGCAGCGCTATAGCACGAAACCCCAGGGATGCTTGAGGTCACCGAGTTTCTGAGAACCTGTGGGCGTGTCAACACTCAAGTTCAGATCTCCTATTGTAGATCACATCTGGCCCGTTTTAACATCTAGTCAAGCAGTAAATGAAGTAGCCATACCTGTCTGCATGCTTTATACTTGTGCTTTATTGATAAGGAATTGGCTGAGTTGACGAGTGAGCCGTCTGAACTGAGAGAGTGACTAAAAACAAATGACTGCCTTGCGCAACCTTGATCACTTGGAGTCATTTTCATTGCCTGAGATGCTAAATTACCTCCACTGAAAGCACAGCAAACACAAACATTTTCAGTTGCCCATCATGATGCATTTACCATCTCATGTCTTGTCCTTGGATATGCTTATTTTCTGAAATGGACAAATGATGTATTGAATTTGCCATGAGACTCACTGCAAATATCAAATGTGATCAAATTGCAATCAAGTACAAACCTTGCTGGAGCTAGATTGAGATAGATAGACTCTTGACTCAGAGAAGATCTCAAATTATCCACCAGTTTCCAAAGAATACTGACTAGAAGCAGAATATGCATGGGCGTTGAACATAACAACTAATCCTACTAAATCATCTTTGCAAGCATAATAAAAAATAGGTACAAGCTGAGTAAAATTGTCCGTGAAGAACTATTTTCCTCTTATAGCACATTGTTGGCAAACATTTATATGGTTTTTAAAAAAGATTCTCCATAAAATTACAACTACAAGCAGGCTGCAAGATTAATGTGAGCCAATTACAAGGGCCAAATCAACAAGTGAGTGAAGCCTGACATTCAAGACTTCTGAAAAGCTTAGTAGCAATACACCCATGACCAAGAAATGGAAAACATAAATCGTCAGCCAAACCCCCTTCAGTCCAAGAACACATGCAGCTTTGGTATGGTACAGCTATTAACATAAACATTGATAATGACTTCTCACTGAGGAACAGGGGCCCGCAACATGTTTTCCACAATAGCTACACCATCCAATTATCTACAGATGTTAACTTCACAGAATGCTGGTTCACCACATCTGTTTGTTGGTGGGAGATCTCATTATAACAAGCCTGTTTTAAACCCCAGCATCAAGCGCTGCTTGGCACATTTTATTGCAGCATGTTGAGCATTTACAACAAACATTCCTGACTGCTGTAAAAGTTTAGACTCAACGACTTCCAAGAGTCAGTAAAATTCTCCTCATCATCAAGTCGACAGTTACCATGTCAACCTTTGTTTCACGCCGTACGGCTCAGTTTCAAACTGGCAAATAGATTTTTCTCTGTAAAAAATTGAATATTTTTATGGAAACTGCTAAATCTAATAAGTGACGCACGGCATGTGGAAAAGAGCTACAAATGGGTGACAGATAAAAGGAAAACCTGATTAGCTGACTTCTAAAATGAGGGGCTCTGGTGGCTCTCTTATACTCTGGAAACATTTTGTCGGTGTCATTTGGGTTTACCTGGGTCATTATTGTTCTGAGAGATCACTTTTATCTTATGATCTAACATTTCTATCTGAATAAGTGTTCTCTTCTAGGCTGACAGTGCCTCCATCCATTGGGTACGATGTGCTACTTTATAGTCACTGTATCTCAACCCAGTTGAACCTATGAAGGAGGTTTTTGACTGATGACTTTGACAGTGCTCTCAACCAGCATTATCACAACACTAAACATGGGAATGTCTCTGGAAGAATAGTGTTCATCTTCTACAGTAGAGATCCAGAGACTCAGTGCCAAGGTGTACTGAAGCTGTTCTGGTGGCATGTGGTAGCCCATCTCTGTACTAAGAAAGTGGCACTGTGTTGATTTTTACGTTACATCTGTGTGGCCTAAACTAGTCATTGTGTTCATTAGTGATTAATCTGTACTTGTGGTGTTCTCAGCAAATAGTAAAAAAAAATGGTGATCACAGCAATATTGACAAAATGCTTGTTTCTTTTCAACTGATAGTTTAAAAAAAAAAACTTTTGCAGACAATGTTTAAAACAGATATGAGCACAAATTCTAACACTGGAGATGTGGAACACAAAGTATTTGTTAGTTTTGCTTTGTAAATCACTTAAATGATTTGCCAGTTATCAAAAATGGTAGTTTTCTGTCAATTAATGCTATTTAACAAATGATCTCAGTTCCGACAAAACTAACTTTCCTTAAACTCCATATTAACAAATCAATATTATTAGTAGTAGGCTAATATATCAGATAGAAAAAGGTTGGCAGGTTCAAATCTGGCATGTATATTAAAATCTTTAAATTTACAGAGGTTCTTTAAAGTCAATTAAACGTGGAAAAGTGAACCAGAACAACAGTCTAGAAGTGGTTAAAAGCCGACAAAAGCTATGAAGACTTCGACTCTATTACAGATTTCTAATATCATTCTACTTAGCAAAGTATCTGCTGTGATGTAAGAACACCAAAACATCACTATAATAAAGTTAAAAGATTAGAACTTTTTAGCCCTACGTAAAAATCGATTACTGCTCAAGAAAACACATTAAAGGACCAGTGTGTAGGATTTAGTGGCATCTAGTGGTCAGGTTGCAGAATGCAGCTAGGTAAAGACCCCTCCCTTTGCAAGCCCGTAGAAGAACCTCCAATGGTCACCACTTCATCATAAAACCATGAACGTTCAAGGTTTAATTTGTCCATTCTGGGCCACTGTAGAAACATAGCGACACAACATGGTGGTCTTTGTGGAAGAAGACCTGCTCCTTTAGGTAGATATGAAAGGCACATTCTAAGGTAACAAAAATACAACCATTCATACCTACAGCTGGTTGTACATTATGAATATTATATTTCACTTGTGCCAAAAGACCGTCCTAAAATCCTACACAGTGGCCCTTTAAGTGTGACGAGTCAACGCTGAACCAGTAAGCTGTGGTGTAAACTGTGATGGAGGATTGCTTCATTTATAAGGTCTGCATTCTGTTTATATCTTCATTCTTTGTCCGTCAGACGTCTTTTCATCAAAGTTGCTGCATTTTTAGGGCTGAACAATACAATACTTAGCTACATTGTTAGTAATAACAATATCAGTAATGACCAAAACTTTCAAAATAAGAGCTGTAATACACCATAATCATCCTCTAATTGTCCGTGGGAACACCAGTACTGGTACTCCTATTGCATTACAGTATTTATTTTGGATTCAACCACAATACTAACCCTATAGATGGAACTTTAACTATATTCTAATGAAACACAAAAACAGGTTTCACCATGTGGAATATCCCACTGGAGTTGTCTTTGCTTCCCTGAACAGAGTCGCCCCTTGAAATGGAGGAGGGGGTTGCCTATCCCCCGAGGAGAACGTTCAGCTCCATGGTATCTTTGAAAATATACCTCTCACCCAAATTACAGAAACTGCAAAGCAGACATTTCCAAACATCAAGGACACAGTGGGAGCACGTGTGCGAAACCTCTTTTATTTCATTATACCATCAGGGCATGCGATGTCAAGCGGAGGTCCCATGCTGATAATATAATTGGCTCCTTGTATGGCAGAAGCAAAAGCATGACACCGTGCTCCCCATGAGAAACACGAGGATATAGAAAAAGGAGCAGGAAAGCCGCGCTGACGTGCACACTTGCATACATTTGTGACAAGTTACAGCATTAGTAGGAAAATACTTTGTGCCAACAACAAAAAGAAAGCTAGAGTAAACAGTGGAACAAGAGTTTGCAGCTTGTACTTATTTATTCAAAAACTGTTTCAGATACTTGTAATGTCGGTGTAATTTTAAGAGACCTCTTAGCGTTGCGATACCACAAACGGGAACTTGGAGATGCCGCACTGGATTTTACACTCCCACTCTGAGTCAAACTTGAGGCCTCTCAGGTTCACAGAATAAATCACTGTTGAGGTGGAGGTTTGAGATGGATTTACATACTCAGTTTGCAAACGGTGCCCTCTATAAGAATCTTGTAGGCATGGCTGCGGTGAAAACCTGACCTTTAAAAGCTGCTTTGTTGAGCAATCCATTCTTGCACACACTGCAGTACCCAGCCTCCGTGTCCCCTGTAGAATTAGGTTGATTGAGCACGGCCTAAATTGGATCAACCATATCTTGCATGCCGGAGCCCAGGGCCTGTTAAATCGCATGGACTATGATGCAGCCAAACACTTGGCCATTTAGTTGGCGGGACGGTTTCCAATCCGAAAGCCTGGGAGAGTTAAAAACCCGTGGGTCTCTGAGAGTGACTGCTGTTGAGTTGCTTTGCTCATTTTAGGCTTGCTGTGTGGTTGACCCCCACATATGTAGAAAACCTGAACTCAGCCAGTTGTCATTTTACAATTTTATTAGGAACATTTCCGAACTTTCAGTTTAGAAACATGAAAAGACTTGAAATTAGCATTTTAGCATAATTTAGGAGAAAATAACAATAAATTAAAAATTAAAATGTTTTCCTTGGGCACTACACAGTAGCTCGACAGATAAAGTTTGTCATACCAGCAAAATTAGCTCAACTTTGTGTCTGTTTTTGCAGTTTAAGTAATTACTTATCTTATTAGCGCTGGGCATCCACAGGGCACGTGAAGATGGTCATGAGTGGATTATCAAAAGCTCTCAGCCTAACCACCCTCAAGAGTAACATTACACCAAAGAGCCGAATTTACAATCTCACTCGGTGCCACACAACTGTCTGCGCCAATAAAAAAGCCACTTACCCTCTGTAAATGTAACCGCTGTAGAAGCTATTAGTATCAATCAGATCTCAGTGGAGAAGGCCATTTGAGAGAAAATGAAGCTCGAATCAGCTCTGCAAAATAAAACTGATGTGAAGGATTAAGATTTATGGCTGCTCTTCAACACCAAACCTCATCTCTCCACACCTCCTTCATTCTGTCACTTTCTCCTTACTTTCTCCTTCCACTCCTTTCCCCAAGTGTGCCCCTACGTTCGGCACGCTAGGTCTGGGTTGGGCAGACAGTTGCACAGCTGGGGGCTAATGCAGAGAGGGATGGCTGATGATGCAGACTGCAGATGGAGATGTGCCATGGGAGATTAATCCCCAGCACAGTCAGAGGGCTCCTGAGATTTTAATTACGCCCCAAAAAAGAGAGAAAAAGTGAGAAACGCTGTCACATTAATAATTTATAAGCAGCAACCGAGCAATGTTTTTTCTCTTTTCTTTTTTTTTTTTTTTGATTTCGGCTAAGGGACTGCTATTTCCCCAACTGCATGGGACTTCTGTCAGACCTGTCCTCCCTGCGGTGGTTGACTGGTGGAGGGTAATGGTGTAATGGCGGCGTTCAGTATGCTAGTGGGAAGGACTAAGGTTTAAAAAAAAAAAAAAAACATCCCAGGAGGAAGAGATTTGGTATCTGAGGAGGAAATGACTGCAGATGCCCACCTCTATTTTTTGAAGGTTGACAGACACTGGTGCCACTGTTTCCAACGTGTCAGAGTTCCTAAAAGAATGACTCATTCCATTTTAGAACTTGCCGACAGTAGACACAGACAATTATGTAACACGACAGAGGGAGGAACACAAGCAATTTTGAAAGAGAATTAAATGGCGACCACACTGGATCCCACTTTGTTGTGCGTATCTGCTGGATCATCAGGGAACTACTGAGCCATCAGTCATGGTAGGAGGCTAATTGTTTAACTTGTGATTAATAATGCTCAAAAAAACAAGCGAGTTGACTTTGCTAACGAAATTCTCACCAAGTGAAAGGTGATCAAAGTAGCTTTTTAGTTTTATTGGTTAGTTTCAAGAGAAATATGACAAAAATGCAGTAATGATATTCCAAAACTGGCAAGAGTTCTACATGTAATGCTCCATAATATGATCTGCGAAAAAAATGTTATAATACAAGTGTATGCAAGAGGCCACAATTACTCATACTAATCGTTTCCAGTATATGGTGTCTGATTACTTTTTATTAAAATTAAATGCTAAATCATTCAGATTAGAAAGCACTATATGGAGCACTGCTCCTCCACTTGTGTGTGTGTTTGCGGTTTGGGAAAAGGTTTATGAAAGTGCATTGCATCTCCATGAGGGATAAATGCATGAATAAGTGCTATTTTTACTCCAGTAATTTGTAATATTGGAAAGAGGCTTTCAAGTACAAATGAGCTCATTTGTTTTCCCATTGAAAAGTCAGTGAAACTGCTGCTTACAGACTTAATTCCAGCATGCATCTAGTCTTTCTGAGGCTATTTGAACATATTTAGTCATATCTATTTGGTCAATTACCGATAACAATTATCGTTATTGTGTTAATAAACCATCACAATTTAGTCAATATGTATCGGAGACATGCCTCATTGTACGGTGTGTGCGCTGACTGCTTAACAGCCCTCTGCATGATTTATTCCAAAGGGCAATCGTGGCAATAATGTTGTAATGGAGTGAAGACAAATAGACAAATAATGAGACAAAGAAATCAATAAATAAGAAATGGGCATGAAATGAGCACATATGCACACAATTATGGTGACAAACACACGCACACACACACAGCAGATAAAGGAAATCAGAACTCTGGAGTTAAAGCTGGCAAACTGCCCCGTCCTGTAATCAGCAGTGTGACGCTCAGGCTGACAAAAAGAGACAAAAAGAAGCCGTTAGCTTGCCTGATTCATGCAATTACACATCTCTGCCTAATGGGGGCCACCATTATTCAACATGAAAAAGAAGGGTGAGACACAAAGAACAGTCTCGGCTCTTTGCATAGCATGTGAGCAAGTCATCCCCGTCGTCATCCTCTCAACAAAGGAGATGATGTTTGCTCATGCTCAGTCACGGTTTTACCAGAAAACCTTTTGCTTTCTGGGAGAAAAAGCACTTGATGATTCACATGGGTTTGGATTTGTTATGTTTCTAAACAGGACGGTCAAAGACAAGAAGTGTGATTTGTTTCTCTGGGATTCTTCAGTTATTTGATATCAAAACATCCAGAACATAATCATGCAATGAAAGGAAAATCTCGCTTTCTTTCTCCTCATCTTCTTATCTGATGAAAAGGCGTAAATTTGACTTGAATTAATTGTACAGCTGCTTCTTGGTTTAATTTGGTTGATTTCAGCTTGTTAGCACAAGTGAGCAGTGACAGGCACTGTGAAAGTGTGCATGTGTGAGAAAAGATGAACCACCAATTAAAATTTTAATGAATATAACAAAGCTAGGTCTGTTAAAACACACACAAGAAACCCTGATTTTTCATATTTTTGACACTGCAACTGACAAACTCAAGTGTTCTAGTTAGTTTGCACAAGAGTATCAAAGCGAAGCAGCGGGAAGCTCGTCTTTGTCCCTCTTGCCTCGCCGATCCCTCTGATGTTACATGTGAAGGTAGCGGCTATTAATTTGACCGGTTGGTATGATAAAAGGGCAGATGACTCTGACTGGTTAAAGTGAAGCTCCAGAATTTAAATTGGTCGTAGGGGATGGAATCAAGAGCAAACTGATTGGCTGGAGAGATAAGGTAAAGGAGCGCTAGATTGGGTAGAATGAGGCGTCTGCAGTTGAGGCTGACAGAGGTGATTGAGTGCTGTGCTGTGTATGATGGGGGTGGATATGTCACCTGCCCTGGCTTCACTCTCCACAGGGAAAACCATTACTATGATCGATTCCCCCATAGTGTCCGCTCTCTTGTTTTTCTGGCTCCGGAGGAAGGGTGCTGATAGGCTGGTAGGCGGTAAACAAAGATGCAGTTGTTGCTTAAACATTGCCAACCGGGGGCCCCCGTTCAGTTGTTTAAAGGATGCGTTCGCCATAAGGACAGCGACGGGACCATTATGGCATCTGCGTTTAATCTTCATCGACATTATGAACGTCATTATTACCCCCTTCATCATTACGCTCCAGCTTGTCTACAGCTCATTTTGAAACATCATCAGCGAAGTAGATGTTTTTATGCTAATCCTCACATATTGCGCCGCACTTTCTCCGCCTTGAAAACACTCACATATCTTCTTAAGCCCAGTTAGACCTTGAATTCATAAAAGGGATAGAAAGCGTTTCAACTTATTGTTGGTATGTCTCACAGATAACAATAAAACATTGAATGGTGCCAAGCAAAGGCCACGTAAAAGCCGTAAAAGGCAAGGTATTGTATTAGTCAAGGCCAGAATATTCTTTAGCTGAAAGGAGAAAGGAAACAAAGCATTCCTCTAACTGGGTCAGGCGGACTCTTCCGAGCAATGAAAATGAATCATTGTCAGAAGTGACAAAAGAAACAATTCAGTCATCCACTGAGATGCACACTTTAAGTGACAGTACTGAGAATTATTTCAATTAACCCGGCGACTTGAAGAGCATCACCTGGTTGTAGGTCTCATCAAACCCAACAATACGTTTCAGCCTTTCTCTCCTGCTGTCATTTTTCATTGTTCCCCCAATCAAAACAAAGAAATACATTGCCTTTACATTTTAAGCACTCCTTTCTTTATCCACAGAGAGTTGTGCATCAAAGTGCTCGGCCTGATGATTCGCTGAGTCTTGATGGGTTATATGAGCAGATAAATCCAGTAGATTTTGTTGGAGTGCCCCCTCCTCCCTTGTGCCTGATCTCTTTGGACTTCTATCACCACTGGCGTGCCTCTGAGGAATGGCGAAAGCAATCTGTGTAGCCAAAAAAGACCTGCGGAGATCAGTCTGAACAATACTCCACTGCTTCTCACTCTCTCTGAGACCCGGAGAGCTTTGGGTGTGGATGTATAACACTTTGCGCTTTTACAACAGCCCAAAAGCAATTCCTTTGAACTGTCAGAAATCTTCTGTACATTGCCGTCTACATCTCTCTATTTTTTTTTTTGCCTCCGTCTATATTTGTATTATCATACGCATATTCTGGTTGTGTGCTTAGTTATTTTCAGGTAGCTTTTTAAAGATTTTCTCTCTCTTTTTTTTGCTGGTATCGATGTTCCAAGTCAGATTCAGCATTATCCTGAAACTGTTGTAGCATCGACATGATGAATGCCTCCTGGTTGGTGGGATGTGATCTTTAACATGTGTAAAGAATAGGTGAATGCCTGGAATTTGCTTTTAAAACCACCGTGTGCCACTTAGAAACAAATTAAGTGCTATGAGAGGAATTGTCTCGCTGATGAGAGCTTTTCTCTGCTTTTGTGTGCTATTGTTTTCACATTCTTTCATCACAGCATGTGGATTCCAGCGGGCCCCTCTGCTTTATTTTTCTTGGATAAAAACACAGGTTTGCTGTTTATCTGTACTATCGGCATCTGGCATTTATTACTGAGGGATGGGAGCACAAGCTTGGATTATTAGGATTACTGCTGGATTGGTGGAAGGACGGGATTCATAGCAAGGTTAATAATAGCAAACTCTCCTTTTGCCCGCATAACAGCAGATAGGCAGACCTGCGGGCCTTCCCTACGTTATAAGCGTCTGAGCCTTCCCCCCACTTTCAGAATCCATGAGAAAAATTCCCCCAAATAATCTCTGAAAGCTGCTTCTTTACCTAAGAGGAGGCTAATGTGTACAAAGGGGCACACAAGCACCTTGACAAAGCAGAACAGCAAAGAAAATAAAGGTGTATATACAGGTTTTTACGTAAACACGAAGAAGACTCAATCCCGTCGCTGTCTGTTAAGCACATTTACAGCTTTAACACCTCATCTTGCTGTTCTGCTTGTCTGTGTATCCACCACGGCGGCGTGTGCGCAGATGTTTGTGTGCGTACTGTACATGGTATTCCTCAAGGCAGATATAAAAGGACCACTAATCCAGAGCGACAGAGGAATAAACACAATCCCTAATCTCATTGATCCCCTCACAAAATCATTCAATTATACTCCACAACCGAGTATAGCGGCGCGCACACAGAGAGAAGCAGAAAAGGTAACAATCTCTTCCTCTCATTACAGGACAGGGAGGGAAAAAAACAGTACTCAATGAAACATGATAATGAAATACCACACACACACACCATGAAGACAGATATGCAGCTCTCTTCAAAGGAGGGCTGTCGTGCCTGCTTCGTGGCCATGAAAACACGGCGGCTCCACAATGTGCTACATAACCAACCAGCAGCAGAAATACTGAGTGGTATCACTGGAGAGGAATGTAGCTACTGTTATCAGAGGTGGGGGATAGTGGGTGGCAAGGCTAAAGAGGAGTACTCAGGGTGGCAGGGCTCTGCTGGAGAGTAAGCATTAGGAGAAAAAAAAGGAAAAGGTCTGTGGGGTGAAGAGTGAGAAAGAGAAGAAAAGAGACAGAGGAGAGGAGAGCTCTACTGATACATGCACCACTAAGTGACCCAGTTTAACAGCCTAAAGCCTGCTACCTATTATCACAGGGGAAGCCTGTTTTCCTCCTGCAGCTTCAGCATGGAGGGCAGACCTGCTCTGATATCAGTGTGACGGCTACAGGGATGCTGCCGCCTGCTCGCTGATTTAGGGGCTGTGTTTTTATTCTGTTCATTAGAGCTTTCTAAGCGGCTGGAGCGCTTCAGGTTCATGACATTTCAGCTCGTCACATCAAAGGCTCCGGCAAGGGGGAAGCATGAAGCAGCTGGGGGTACGAAGGCCGGGAGCCGAATGTTGGAACCGGTTACACACAGTCAGAAAAATGGATGAACAAGCATTCCTTTGCACTTTTTTATCACCCCCCTCTCCACACGCCTCTTTTTCATTATTCCCCCTAAAACCAAAAATAGTTGCACTTCTCAGACTGGCAGTGACCTTATATATAGGTACCTGTTCTGCCCCTGGACCGTGCAGTTTCCCCCTTTAAAGCAAATGTTAGTTTTAGAAGTTAGTTTGATCAGGCCAACATTCAGAGTGTGGGGCGTGGATGGTGGAGGAGCTAGTTTGATGTATGGCACCAGATGCCCGCTGCCAGATGTTGTACAGGCTGACACGCAGGTCTGGCATGAGGTTTTCAGGGCTGGCCGTGAACTAATTAATCTACTCCCGCCCTGGTTTCACAGAAGGTCACACTGAAAATAGGTGAGGCTGTGAATATCTGACTGTCTGTGTGTGTGTGTATATATATATATATATATAGAAGTCTGCATATGAAATGCATAATCTCACTGAGGCTTTTTGTGTGCCCATTTCCTAGCGTGGCTCACTATCGGTGCATAATTGTACAAGCGTATGCCTGGTATCCTCTTTGTGGGAGTATATTATGTCCAAAGAGCATGTCTGCCAGTGAGAGGATAAATTGAAACAAGATGTGCTGGCCCCTCGCTCCTTTGAAGGTGTTCCACATCATACCTCTGATTCTGAGGAGACTTGCAGTATTACCATAAAAGGACACTCTGTTTACCTTAACCTGCCATCGTCTGCTTGCCAGATGTTCCAGAGTTTTTCTTTCATCTCCTTACACGAACCTTATTTTTTATTTTTACAGCAAGTTTGTTGCTCTCGTTTTTTTTTTTTTTTTTTTTGCACGGCTGGGAAAAGAAGAAAAGTCAACTTTATTGTGCTGGAGGGAGGAGAGGCTAAATTTGAACATTGTTTAATTTGCCTTACAATGCTGGCTGAGACTGAAGGATTTTGTGTGGAGAGGCTTTTTCACCCTCCCTGCACTGATGAAGACATTGATAGGACTGAGACGAGAGGCTGGAAACTATAAACATGGCCTCCATTAAGTCCTCAGCTTTGGCGAACTCACCTACACATGTCAGACTTTTTTTTCTCTCTCCTTTTCCCAACGTCTCTGTTATTCTAACACAAGTGTTTCCTTTGGATCACTTACTAGCTGATTACCGATGTGGCTAATAGCTATTTAAAGCAATTTTCATTTCATTTAGCGCTGCGAAAAGAAAGTGGGAAAAAAATGGAAGTATATAGTGTATTAATGACATATTACTGACACACTTGACTCATCGTAAAGCACATTCCACATTAAAACCATAATGTCATACCCTTTAGTGTCAGAGCACAATGTGGAGCAGATTAGCCTTGGGTTTCGTGTCAGCGGCGTTATTCTTCTTGTAGGTAGATGGCTGCCTGCTCTCTTTCTTTGCAACATTTCCTAGAGTTAATGGGTTATGTTGTGATGCTAGACGTGAAAGAATGACAGCCTGACTCGAATTTGTCAGTGATTGCTTTTAAACTGAAGGAACATGCGGTTTGAGCTATGATGCCCTCCATATTTTCCATTTTGTCAGACAGTAACACTGGCACAGCTAAGTGGAAAAGAACCTGGACTGGTTCAGTAGAGATTAATAGAAATATCCCCAAACAAATACAAAGTCAACGTGATGTGAAATAGTCAGACTGTGACATATTTATCGACCAAATTCAACCAAAGACGCGGCTCTTTTCTGAAGGTTGCGCCAGCATTCCTGCGATTACACGTTTTTTTCAATACCTTCAAAGAAATCCCTCTTTTCTAATGTAATCAAGACGAACATTTTTTTTTCTCCGAGATGGTTTTAATTTAATTATTTTGAATTAATTATTAACCTTAAACCCTGAGTTATTTAGATTTGAAAGGGAGTCATTGAAATGCAGTGGCAGCAAAGGCCAGTAATTATGAGACCCTTAACTGAATAAAGGGGAAAGAATAAGAGTAGAAGGTCATTCGCCCTCGCCGCCTCACTGCCACTGCCTCCTCTAAAACCTGAAAACACTGATGGAATAAATGTTTTGCATGAATGAAGGTCTACAGAAAGAACTTGAATAATTCAGATAGTAGAGAATTATGATAGTTACAATGTACTGTATGTTACAGTCAATGCTTTATGCTAAACAAGGACATCCTTCTAGGTTTGTTTGGGAAAATGAATGTCATTTAAAGGCATTAACATTTGTCTGCTAAAACAGGACAGTTTTCAAAGAAGAATGCATTTTGAACACATGTTTTATACAAGATTTTTAAATAATTATGCTCCTCTTTAAGTGGGGAAAATCAATTTATCTTGAGTTTAGTAGTCAATGTCCATCAATAACACGGCGATAACATCTCATAAAGAGAGAGAGTAAAATATCTCCCTAAGCTGGAGAAGAATATTTCGGTTTTCTGGTTGAAAGGGTCAACATTTTCTCATGTTTGCAGAGACGGTACTTCAAAGAAAAGCATGTCTGACTCTGAAGATGAAAAATTCTGTTTTTATCTAAAAGATAATAATTTCAGGCTATTGCTCGGTGGACATAAAACATGTCAGGTTTCTGAGGACATTAGGCCACCCAGGCATGCTTTGTTACTTTCACACAAAACATCGCTGCTGATTTCTCACCACTTGGATTTTGTATAGCAGAGAGAGGTGGTCCTGAGTCCATCATAGCTGAACCACACAGCGAGGTGCTTTTGCTTTGCCAAGGTCAAAGAGAGATGCTGTTAATTGCCTGCCATTCAGTGCCCACATGGCTATGATCAAAATGAGAAATTATTAAAAGAAAAAAAATCTAAATAAAAGCTCTGACGAAGCCATTGTTCATCCTGGACCACGTAGCGGCTCCTTACAGCAATGAATCCAGTTTGTTTTTCTACAAAGATAGCCTGGACTCCTGCTTCCTACACACTCTGCTGGCTTGTGCTCTGTTTCTGGCTACATGCTTTTGCGCAGCACGGGTTTATGTGGTAAAAACCTGCAGAAGGAATACTCAAAAAATGGAAAGTAAAGAAGGAGAAACTGCTCCCCTTTTGTCTTTCGCTTGCTCCCGATGCCACCTGAAACCCTGCTCTCGCACTCCCCCTTTTTTTTTCCCGGGATAAAAGTGACAACGCTTTCAAAAGGGCTGCTTGATTAGGCAGAGTGCAGTAGTCGCGGGCCCTGCGGCTGTTGTCAGGCTCGTCTCTGCACCACTGCCTCTGCTGGTGAGATTTATCCTGTTTGTTTTGGTACAGTAGCAACATGTTTCTCTTTTCGGAGCAGATATGCACCTTCACTCCTTCGAAAGAAGAGGAAAAAAAACGCAACATTTTCACAGAAGGAGAAGAAGAGAGAGGCGCCGAGGCAGGTACATGCACCGCTTCCAGGAAGGATTTTTCACTGGCAGATACAGTACATAACACATTTGGTGCTCCTTTATCTGCTCTGCTTTGAAGGCATTTCCACACCTTTATTTATGTAAACATTGGTTTATGCAGTAACACTTGGCAGCACAGGAACAAAATGCTGCTGTACCTCATGCTCTATGATGTCAGGTAATTTCAGGAGTTATTACAGTGTGTGTGTGTGTGTGTGTGTGTGTGTGTGTGTGTGTGTGTGTGTGTGTGTGTGTGTGTGTGTGTGTGTGTGTGTGTGTGTGTGTGTGTGTGTGTGAGAGAGAGGGAATGTGAACGTGTGTGTCAAGGGTATTCGCACATGCATATGAGGTGATACTGAATCTACTGTACATGTGTGTAAGTGTTTGCCTGTATTTATGTTTATGCTAATCCGTGTTCACACTGGCTTTGAGCAGAATGCTCCGTTACAGCTTGAATCCACAGTGCATGTCACCTTCTCCTCTGACGACAGGTAATTAAATAATGTTTGGATTACTGGGCTTCGCTCAGTGTGGACGTGTGCAAGCCTGCTGTGCGTTTACATCGGACGCCGAAAGAAAAAAAAAGACACGCCAAGCAGCAAAGCACACTATTCCTTCTCTTATGCAGCTCAGTGTCGTGGCTGTTTAGAGCAGACTTTGGCATTGTCAGTCAGGGCAGGTGCAGCCTAACAAGCTAGTGAGCATCTCTCAGTTGCAGAGCATCTCAAACAGCAGTGTGTGTCCTTTTTCATACAAATCAATGTGCTGACAATATATTAATTAAAGCATATTGCAGATGCGAGCTGTAAATAAAAGACATAATTGGCTGGAAATAGTGAAAACAGCGGCAGATGTGACAGCTGAACCACAGCACCACACTCAACATGTCTGCTTTTTAATGTATTTATCAGAAGAATGTCACATATTAGAATGGCTGCCACCGAATTCAGCAAGAGGAGCGTTTGCTATTGTATGCTTTTTTTCTGTAATGACAATTTTGGTGCGGATGTAGCAGAATAGATGATATAAGGTGTCTAGTTTCCCTCGTGACAGTTGCTCCTAACAGGGAACGCCTCAAGAGGAACCATCTGTCCAGGCCGTCTCCGACTTTCCTAATATTCATTAAAACACGGTGCGCCTTGCAAAGCACAGTAGCCCTGCAGCCCTCTCTATGATTCACATCACACACAGCCAGTGTCTCTCATTAATGGCACCACCATGGCTATTGATATTGCACCGGCCAGGCTTACCTATGGACCGGCGTCTGCTCGTTTTCCGCAGGGGGTCAACAAGCAGTTAAAATTGAAGGACTGTTTTCATCCAAAGGCGCTCTGATGAAAATGAATGAAAGTGGCTTTAATGTGTGGCTCGCTTCGGGAGGGAAGACTGACACTTAGCATTCATGGTAGTCCATGGTATGTATTACCTCTTTGCGTGCGCGCATTCACGGATCCGGGACAAAAGAGTGGAAACCAGGAAGGAAAAAGACGACAAGCTCATCGCTATGTGCGGCTGATCGAGCAAGACTGACAGTCTCTGTCCGTAGAGTGTGAATTGTTATGGCACAGAGAGCTTAGCAGCTGCTTGCTGCTAATTGTGGGCCTCAGGTGAGTTGGCAGCTGATTCTTTTCTCAGACACCTGAACAACACGAGTTGGAGTGAAGTCGTCATCAGTGCGCCGGAGTGGAGACTCACACAGCGAATACACACACACGAACACACAACCTACTCCGCTGAACACCATTTAGTCTGAATTAAGGCTGCTGCCAGCGTATGCGAGCCAAATAAGTAACATGGGGTCAAACAGATTGCACATAGTCCAGAATGCAATAAACTTTCCAAAGGCCCTGTGACCTTATGAGAGTGTCTGTTTGATAAAGAAGAGGCAAAAAGTAAAAGAGAGAAGAAGAGGAAGTAATACTGCTCAGTTTCTGCTACCCTGTTGCCCTGTGGCGATGACATGGTCCGTAGGAGTCTCTCCATTAGTACACGCTGACCTAATGCAATAAACATCCTGCGCTGATTCCTCCCAGACCACGAGTACTTTATCACAGATGATAAAGCCCTCTTCTGGTAAGGCTTGAGGGAGGAGGTGAGGCTGGGGGAGTGTTGCTTAAAGGGTGAGCACAGCCATCACAAAGGGCAGAGACGGACTGTCATGCTTTTGCGTCAGCCTCAAACCTCCTTTTCTCTCTCTCTGTCTACATTCTGCTTCAGTTGTCAGGAAAATTGGCAAAGCAGTGGGAACGAAAAAAGCAGATCAAGTTGAGCAAGCTCCCGACTCAGAGGCCATGCTCAGGCGCTGAAAAAGAAAAAAGCAGCAAAGGTCCTCCCACTTGACCAAACAAGTGAAGGAAAAAGAAAGACAGGGCTATTTTTAGATGAGCTTTTAAAGCCATGAACATTTTATACCAAACGCGTCGGACTGTGCTGGGATAAAGTTCTGAGCACTTAGAAGCACATCATCAAATTGTAGCAGATGAGCTGTGCACAGATTAGTTTCTGTGGTGAGAAGTTAAACTGTGTTGTTAACATCGCTGTACCTCCAGCAGAGTTGTGCTCTAATGGAAAAGTGTTGGCCAGCGGTAGACGGTTCTGTTCTGTCCCCGGAGCAGCTAAACTTCAGAGTAAACTGTCCTTTACATGAATGCTAAATGAGCTGTTAAACATTATCACACTGCTCATCTCCCCTCAGCAGCTCGCACTTTAAGGAGCGAGGGCGCCGTACCAAATGTGTGGTATCTGTCGGGAAGGAAGGTGTTTATCTTACGAGAGATTTTGCCAGTGTGTGCACAAGAAGAAAAAGGTTTGAGCTCACAAACCTGTGGCCTGAACTTTACACACACACACACACACACACACAGGTCTACGTTCATCCATTTGAGCACTGTAAATAAAAACACTCCGTCTTGTGTTGCTAAAGACTGACCCTTAGTACTAGAAAAACTGTCCAGGTGGGCCCAGTGTAAAAACAAAGAAGGATTTTGTGTCTCGGTGTTAAGCTTTATTGATTAATATACCTCCCACGGTGTGCTCTCATTTATCAGACAGCTGCTGAGAACCGTGGGAACCTCCGCAATTCAGGCAAATATTGGACTCTTACTACTGTATTTTCACTCTCGCTGTGCTAAGAAGTCATTAAACATGTGACCTTCTGCACTGAGTCACATTCATAACTGTTGTGTCACTTTGTAATTTTCGACGTGATTGACATTTCTTGTGGCTTTATTTCAACAAGGAGGGTTCTTTTTTTTTTTGAAAAACCCAGCTGGAAATTCTGTCTTTTTGAAACATTCTTACATTGTTACTGTGAAATGTTCTACTGATGTTTTCAGTGGGAGCTTGTGTGTTTTTTTTTGTTCCCAGAATGATGTTCTTGATGTGGCATCACATCGTCTATAAGGATTCTAACAACATCTGTTGATAACATTATTAGAACAGTGTCCTCTAGCATTATTAATTCGGTCACACTGGGAAGGTTTTGTTATATAATAATAATAAATTTTATTTGTAATGCACTTTTCATTTAGGCAAAATGTCAAAGTGCTACATTAAAGATATTAAAGGAAAAAAGAATGTTATTATTATACAGTTGGCTAATGTTCTATAAACACATTTTAAGCAGAATTTGTGGTACCATTGTTCGACAAGGAAAGCACTCAGAGTCAATTGTTCCTTGTATCATTTCTGATGGATAAGTCCCAGTAAGTCCGCAACGGCTGAAATCTTGAAAAAGTAGTGGCCGAAAGCACAGAACTATAGAATGTGGGCATTTGATATAGATGTACCCACAAATAAAATGACCTTGCGTTGAGCACATGCATGTGTTATGCATGTGTACGTTATGTACGGATACCAAAGCATGTAGCGAGTGGTGGGAATTGATGGGACTTGAAAATGCCCCCACAATTTAATCGATTGTTTCTTGTATCATTTCTGATGGATGAGTCCTGAAAAGTCTGCCGCAGTCGATTTGTAGTAGGATCGCAATCATGTGATCGTCAGCAGGCAGCTGATGTAGTTTTCACTTGTAGTCATAGTTACAGTGATGCTGTGTCATTATGTCGCAATGACACAGAAATCTAACAAATCTATGGATCAAGGCTATAAGCCACATCACTGCCAAAATCTAACCACTTGGTCCTTGCGTCATTTCTGACCTTCCCTGAAAATTTCATCCAAATCTGTTAGTCTGTTTTTGAGAAATGTTGCAAACAGACAGACAGACAAACATACGCCGATTGTCACATAATTCCACCATAGTGGAGTAAAAATGATTTGATTAACACTGCCAGAACATTATGCTGAAACGTTTCTCAAGTTACTCCACTGAAAAGGTTCCTTGATGCTCCCAGAATGTTCCCTTTTCTAAGGTAGAGTGAGATTACCTCAAAGAGTTAAAAGTCTAAAAATATTTGTTAACAACATTCTTAAAATCTTCAGTAATCAGGTTGTTAGAACAATATGTCCAAAAATTCTTTAAACATTTTCCAAATTTTACATTCAAAGTGTTCTTGTTTTTTTTAATGCAAATGCTAGCTTAGCAACAAACCTCAAACTCATCCTCAGAACGTTTCCTATACATCCATTCTGCCATCTCAGGTCCTAACATCTTGAAAATATTTTTCTAAAGTTTCATTTGTTATCATGTAACACAATTTGTGGCGCTGATGTCCTGTGAATGTTGCTAAAATGTCTTAGTTACCATGTACCCTTGCTTGAACATTATTTTAAAAACACTCGTGAAACCTTTTCTTTAAAATATTATTTGAATTTTTAGTGAATGTTAAGCATGTTCCTGCTCGCTGGGTTATCTCTTTGGGAAACCTGGTCCTCCATTGGGAAACAATGGAAACAATTCATTCCATTGTCATGTGTTGATGCGTCCACTTGATACTGGTGATGCTTTGCTTATACGGTACTATGAGCACACTTCCAGCCTTGTTTCCCTGCATAGCGGGGTTGCAGTGGAATGGAAAAACACTTGTTGGAGGTCTGCTTGGCAGTGGTCCAGCTGACATCTGCTGACAAGAAGACTGAACCTGACAGTGGACTTCCACGCATTAACACACCAACACATACTGATGACACCAGATAAAAGCCCAGGAGTGTTTCCTGTTTCAGTTTGAGTTGGCTGAAGGAAAACCAGTGTGGCTTGTATTATTGCTGGTGAGAGCTGGAGTGAGTAACTAGAGCAGAATGATGCCCAGTAACACAGAGGGTTAAATCCTTAAGGAGCCATTGGTACTAATTGTTTGATGGGGAGGCAAAGCTTGGGGGGAGAATTCACCCCTAATGGGATTGACAGAGTTTTCTCTATCCCCATAAATGGTAAAAAAAAAAAAAAAAAAAGCCTGCACTTGTGAAGCACTTTTCTACCTTAGTGGTTTTACAGTGTTTCCCATTCATTCACACTGCAGAGCTGCCATGCAAGTTGCAGCCTGCCAAGGAGGAGGGGCTGGGGGTCAAACCACCAACCTTGCAATTAGTGGTCAACCCGCAACACCATCACCACCTCAGCCACAACCTCCCGGTTCATGCGTGTGCAGCCAACTCTTCACAGGCAAACAGCCATGAACTTTTGCTCCTCCTAATATACAGTCAGCTGACAGGAGGGAGATTATGGGAGGGAGTTAAGTGGAATGCAATGGATGCAAAAAGTGGAAGAACAATGGTTTGCTGATTTATTGGCTGCCTCCCAGAGCTGCTGATGTGCATGTGACTGTGAGTGTGCGTCCATGCATGCGTTTCGGCGTGGGGATTTGTTGCCCATGAAAGGATAATACAATCCAATAATATAATCTGTGATTAAAAAGTCTCTGAAAAAGTTAGTGTGTTCCCTTCCATGAACATAAACACAGACTGCTTTCATCTGCAGAAAATGAAAGAGAAAAACTCAATTCAATTCTTCACAATGACAATTTTTAAATATGTTGTCAGCCTTGCAGTAGCTGTGAGGAAGCCAAATGAAGGTTTTGCGGGAAAAGAAGGATAAATCAGTGCATGTATATTTAAACAAAAAAAAACATTCATATTTATCCAGTTCATGTGTTTAGAGTGCAGCTAATAGCTATCTGGTACATGCAACCAAGAAGACAGATTAAGACACACCTCTGGAGATGTTAGATGGATCTAATCCCTCCAAGACACTGGTAATCTTTAGCACGTCAATAAGCAGCATGTGGAAGTAATTACATGAGTGTGACCTATGGAATAACAACAGAAGATGAACCAAGCTGTTGTTAGCTGATCAGAACGACCAGTGAATGATTTGTATGTGGGAGAGCAAAAGTGGAGATATATGTGGCTGAAGAGCTGGAAACAAGCATTTTTGTCCAGCTCTTATCCTTGTATTATATTAGTTACTGAATCCTTACAGATAGATGTCGACGTACTGGTCTAAACTGAAATGAATAAAATGAACACATCATTCATCCGTGGCCGTTTTTGGTTCGATAAGGATCAAAATGTGCCAACAGAACTGTTCAAAGGAATGCTTGCATTGAAAGTGGCATCACTGATCACACGACTTTTAATCACAACACTCAAACATTCATAACGCTTAATCTGTGTTCATATCCTGACATTGCACACTATTCAAATTGAGTACGCCAACAAAAGGTTCCCACTTGAGTTTTTTAATGCAATTCTATCAATTCCTTTTCCATGCCATAAGAGCTGGGTGAGCTTCCCGCTGATGTATTTGCATTTTCATACATCTGACAAATCCTGGGGGATACAGGCCATTAGGAAACCTGGGCTAAAGGTACTATACATGCATGCTAAATGAGCTGTTAAATAAAATCACCCTCCTCATATTTCCTGTCTGCAAGGCTTGGCAAGACCTGTCCTGCTGCCGGTGACATATTGCCACAAATGTGAGTGAGTGGAACATATGTCTCACTTTTAGCAATTTTTTTGCAAAGTAGGGAAGATCTTGCTCATGTTGCTCATGGATTATCTCCTAAAGCTCCAATGATCCATGTCCTTCTAAAGATATGACATGCAACATGTCCACATTAAGGTTCTAGATGGAACAACACCAACAATTTTCAAACAAAAAATTGTGTATTCCATGTAATAGCATGTTTCATTCAATGCAATGTTGCATTTCAATTTAGCCCTGTCAATGCATCTTATCTCCTTTTCCTGCTGTAGTACACTTGGAAAACACAGAATGATGTGTCAGAGAATGTGCAAGAAAGGTCTTTTGTTTGCTATTCTTTCTATTGTATTGGTCGCTCATGATACATTGCCAATATCTCTGATTATTGTTGTGACCATAATATCTAATACAAGAAAAGCACTCAGAGAGTGGCTGAAATCTTGAAAAAAATAGTGACAGAAAGCACTGAACTATAGAACGTAGCCATCTAATATAGATGTACCCACAAACAAAATGGCCTTGTATTGAGCACAGGCGTGTGTTATGCAAGTATATGTTATGTACAGATACCGAAACGTGTGACCTAAATATGTAGCGGGCAGCAGGAATTGATGGAACTTGAAAACACCCCCACAATGTAATTAATTGTTCCTTGTATCATTTCTGATGGATGAGTCCTGAGAAGTCCGCAGCAGTCGATTTGTAGTAGGATCACAATCATGTGATTGTTGTGCAGGCAGCTGACAGCGTTTACTTGTTG
Source organism: Acanthochromis polyacanthus (assembly GCF_021347895.1). NCBI lineage: Eukaryota > Metazoa > Chordata > Actinopteri > Pomacentridae > Acanthochromis > Acanthochromis polyacanthus. The sequence goes on from NC_067121.1 coordinate 23,451,677, forward strand.
TCACAGTTACAGTGACGACGTACCACTATTTCACAATGACAAAGAAATCTTTAACAAATCCATGTATCCAGACTATAAGCCGTATAATTGCCAAAATCTAACCAGTTAGCTTTTGTGTCATTCTGACCTTCCCTGAAAATGTCATCCAATCCGTTAGTCCGTTTTTGAATAATGTTGCTAACAAACAGACAACCAGTCAGACAAACCAACGCCGATTGTCACATAACTCCGCAGAGGCTCCACTTCCTTGGCGGAGTAATAAAATATAATACGGGTAGTCGGATAATCTAATGGCAAGTTGGTAATTGACATTTTACATTTAATTAGAATGTACTTGTATAATGTGAACTGATGTGACATGAATTAAACTTTAATTAAAAAAAACTTGCCCATGAACATGACATCAGTAATGGCTTGCAGCTCCCATGATGCAATGCTACATCACATCATCAAACTCCAGCTTTTGTTGTTGTTGTGATGGACAGTCCCCTAGTAGCAGAAATTACCCATTTATTAAAGCCATGGTGATAGATTTGTTTTCACAGCTTACATTTTTTTAAGAAGGTTGCATACATTTTTGGAATTTTAATAGACAGCGATTTTACACTATATGTTTTCTCATTTATTATTAATACTTATGAATTTTCACCAAGGTGCAAAAAGGAGATATTGATTCAGTCCTGCTCATAACTTTATGAAAAGAAAGGTTTCTTCTGCAGCCTGAAACTCCTCATCAGTATGCTGTGTGTGAATCGCTGTCCAAACATCTGAATAAAACAAACAAGAAACACTCAGTTTAGTTTACATTTGCACTTACTATAAGGCAGGCCTTGTTTTCATTGTGTTTATTGTTGGCTTCTGAACACCAGTAATTAAAGCTTTAGGAAAATGACCTTTGGCGTGATTAGTCTTCCTTAATGCTGATGTGATCTCCAGTGACTTTTCCTCAGCGCTGTTCCTAACTTTGAACAGTTGTTCTAGAGCTTGAAAGTGTAAATTCAAACTAACATGGCCTTGAACTTAATGCCTGCTTGCTCCCTCTTTCTGTCTCGCTCCCTCTCGCTATGTCTACGCATCTAACCACACATCAAAGCGGAGGCTGTTAAAGCCCTGTAGTGAGTGCTCTGGAGGCCCAGCAGAAGCAGCATCCACCGAGGTGTCTGTATCCACGGAAAGTTTAAAGAATCACCAGGACTTTCAACAACTTAAAATCTTGTGAAAGTGGGATTATAATTTTTGATTCTCTTTTATATCCTGGAGTCTGACAGCGCTGTTGGCCTAATACCAATCAAAACAACCAATCGTTGAGTCGACAGATAACCCCACTCTCCCAAGCGGTTTCACAGCCTACTAAGGAAACGCAAATTGACAGAACTTCCACGGAGTGAAGCTTTTCACACACTGCTGCCAAGAAGTGGAGGTTAATAGTAGCCAAGTTTATGTCATTATATTTGTCATGGAGGTTAATAAAATATTTTTCCATCACTTCACATCAGCGGTTTGTCTTCTGTTGATGAACTTCACACTTTTGCAGACACTGGTGCTGTGCTGTGTACTGCAAGGTCTGTGATCCACTGAAAAACAAGCTAAAAGAAAAAGACAGTGCATTCAGAAAGTTCTTAGACCTTTGAAGTGCTCCAAATTTTGTTATGTTTGAGACGTAAAATACATAAAAGTCTTTTCTCTCATCAGTCTACTCACAATACGCCACAACGACAAGACGAAAGCAGGTTTTTAAAAATGTTTGGTAAATTTACTAAAAGTAAAAGACTTAAATAAATCATTTACATAAGCAGTCAGACCCTTGATTTAATACTGTGTTAATGCACTTTTGGCAGCAATGACATCCTCAAGTCTTTTTGGGTTCGATCCCACTACCTTACTGCACCTTATTTTTTGGATGTTTCTCCAGTTCAGCTTGGCTAAATTGTTTAAGCTCAACCAGGTTGGATGGGGGGGCATCAGTGCACATCCATTTTCAAATTTCTGCAGACTTGTCTTTTGGAGTTTAGGTCCAGACTCTGACTGAGCCACTCGATGATTTTCACTGACTTTCCTGAAGCCATTCCTGCGTTTTCTTGGTGTTATCCTTCAGGTCATTGTCTTTTTGAAACATAATCCCTCGCCCCAGCTTGAGACCCCGAGTGGCTTGAAAGAAGTCTTTAATCATGACTGCTCTATATTTTGCTGCATCTTTCTCCCTATTGTGACCAGTCTCCAAGTCCCTGTTGCTAAACAACATCCCCACAGCATGATGTTGCCACCACCGTGTTTGACTGTAGGGATGGTATTAATGAGGTGATGCTCAGTGCCTGCTTCCCTCCACAAACGCTGTTGGGAATTGTGCGCAAATAGTTCAATCTTGGTTTCATCAGACCAGAGGATTTTGCTTCTCATGGTCTAAGAGTCATCCAAACTCCCAGTGGGCTGTCATGTTCTTTTTTTTTAGTGAGGAAAGGCTTCCATCTGGTCAGTCTACCATAAAAGCCTGATTGGTGGAGAGCTGCACTGATGGTTGTCCTTCTGTAAGGTTCTACAACCTCCATAATGAAACTCTGGATGCCATACATAGTGACCAGTGCTTCCTTGGTGACATGTATGAGCCATGGCTCTTTGTTCTGATTACTTAGTTTGCCTGGGTAAACAGATCTAAGAAGACGGTTGGTGGTTCAACCTTAATGCGAGAATGATGGAAGTCACTGTGCTCCTAAGCTTTCATTTTTTAAATAAAATACTCCATAATTCTGTTTTTGCTTTGACATTGTGCAGTTTTGCATGTAGATTGATGAGAAAAAAGCATGACTTGAATTCATTTTAAAGTCCCTATGTGGTCACTGATACATGTACTGCAGTTTCAAGATGAACGTGCTCTCCCATTGATAACTTCACTCGCGTCATGATTTCCAGCATATATATATATATATATATACGTGTATATATATATATATATATATATATATATATATATATAAATGTCAGGGTAGAGACTGTGATTTGGTAGAATTGGAGTTTCTACCAGTAGAGTTTGCAATTGTAATCTCTACCAGTAGAGATGGAACTTTAAATCTGACCCCTGCCCTGACCAATGACCCTAACCTTAAAAGTCTAACCTTAGCCCTGACAAATCTCTGCTGGTAGAATTGGAGTTTCTCCCGGTAGAGATTGCGATCGCAATCTCTACTGGTAGAAACTCCAATTCTACCAAATCGCAGTCTCTACCATGATATATATATATATAGAAATATATATATATTTTTTTTTTTCACCAGAGTGGGTATAAGATGAATCTGAAACCTAAGAAAATGCAGAAAACCTTAAAGGGTCTGAAAACTCTCTGACTGGACTTTATGTGGTCGTGTTTCATTTCTTTCATTCACTGAGCTCTGTAAGTGAAACATCAAAAACAGCTCTATTCAAAGAAAGGCCGAAAGTGCTTTTAGGGAAAAAGACAATAGCTTTTCAAAATTGCAATGAGATACAAGTAACTGGAAGCAATCATGACTTGGTGCAAAAATATAGTGTTCAGAAGAAGGTTGTAAAACAGCATTTTTACTGAGATGAGGAGGCATCATCTAAAAATTCTAACATTCGCTGAAAAATGTGCTGTACTCTTCATTACAAGGATGTTGACCATTATCATAGAGCGTGCACAGCACAAAAAACATTGTAATGAATTAATGTTCATGCACTTATTATAATTATCTTGACACGGTGAAAACATATACAGAAAGAACAAGTGAGGTGTTAAAGCCCTCATGTGTGTGCCTTGAGGCATGCATAATTTCCATGTCTTTTAAAATATTCGGTTAATTGTGCTTTACATTATTCTGCCAACCACACACTGGCAACAGACAAGAGGAAAAAATGTTGCACTCCCTCTAGTGCACTTCTGTTTACGACGTGAGAAATGTAAAACCTGATCGTTTAAACACATAATACCACCTACAGCTGCGTTTCTGTGCCCTTAAGCTACTACAGCTCCTGCGTAAAATATTCTGGATGTTTTATTGGTGTCCTGTAGCATGCTGTGTTATGATACTGTGCTTCTGTCAAGAGGATTTGTATCAGAATAAAACTGTACAAATTTCAGGATTATTTGAACAGTGGCGAGTGACAAAATGAATAATTTAACGCGTACAAAATGTAGATGCACTCTTGATTGGTGACCTACACGGAGTTGTTTTTGCTCGATTTGCAAAGGAAAGCATCAGTCAGTATTTGCATATTTTCAGATGGACCAAAATAGCCAAAAAATGTTTCCTAAAATCTTCAGAATGCCTCACAGACCTTGAAAAGCCCCGTGGGAGTGGAATATATTTTTAGTAATATGAAATAAGTTTTCTCCCTTGGGAGAATTCTGAGAAGCAACAAAAGGTAAATGATCTCAAAGACACCAAAAGACGAGAATGTTGGCTCGTATACTTTTCTGATAGTTCTTCAGGTTCTGTAGAAGAAGAAGTAAAATGTCTTTATACAGAGTACAATAAGATTGCTATCACATACTGATGGCAGAGGCTGCCATGCAAGCCGCTAACCACGGCTCATCAGGAGCAGTTAGGTGGTTCAGCATCTTGCTCAGGGACACCTCGGCATGAGCTGTCCAGTCCAAGAATCGAACTGGCGACCCTCAGGTTGCGAGGTTGCCACTTTACCCACTCTACCCATTGAGCTATGCCACCCCCTCATCTGCCTGTAATGAGCTGCGGAAGGTTTTTCCTGTCCATGTGTTTAGCTGCTATGTGTCTTGTGCGTGACTGAAGTTTTGCTGCTGTCAAAAGAAGTTTGAGAGTAAAATGAAAAGAACAGCTCAAGTGTAGCATTTTGTCATTCTGACATTTCAATATCAACCTTTACAACAATATCATGGTGGGATGAAAACAATGCCTCCTATCAGATCAAAATATAATTATGAAAGCTATTAGTTGAGTCACAGCTAAAATAAAATTAATTTATTCACCCGTCAAAATTACACTCTATTCCAGTGAGACAAAATTTTACTTTAACAGGGAAAATAACCATTTCTTCTTTGCAACCCAAGTGTGGTTGTTTATTGATGTTATTGTTTTTTAATCTGTTATCTCCAAATTAGAAGTTATTTTTCCTCTCTTAGCACAAGAAGTGTGTTGAAAAAATATGTTCATATCATTGTATTGTAAAGAGTTTTCCTAATAACTCCACAAATATTAATATCTAGCTTACATGATGACATATATTTCAACTGAATCGAATTAAGACAATGAGGAAGACTTTTCAAGATACTGTATTAGGATCGTCAGTTCATGAAGTTTCTTGAAGAAACTTTGACACCAGACTTTGATGCACTGGCCAAAAAGGGTGACCAATGACACTGTTCCCACTCAAACTGAATGTGAGTATTCTTTCCTTTTCAGTATGTCTTTAACATGTAATTCATATTAGTTTGCACATTCTCCAACCATCTGATGCTGGTCTGACCCATCTGTCGAATTTCAAAAGTCAATGTGGCCCCTGAGCCAAAAAGTTTGTCCACTCCTGCCATAGAAGATGGAGATGGACAACTAATAGCAACATGTTGATAGGTGATGGTACGTTCAAGTTCAGCAACAGATCTGCTGCAACACAGTAAAATCACCAGTGTACATAAAACACTCAAGTTAATTTCAACACTAATTCAGTGAACATATGGTCCCAACCCACAAAGTATTAAAGTTACACTTCAGATAGTGATAGTTAATTACACTAGACTACACTGAGTAGTGTTAATCAAGTTTTACACATAACACTAAGTTTTTTTGTGTGTGTTATTTAGAATTAACTCTTCAAAGAGTGTTAAACCTCCTTAACACTGAGTGTTGATTATGAAATTACTCCAAATACAGTGTTGATTTTTCATTGACTCCAGTGAGTGGTAAAAAAATTATTCACTCCATAATGTTACTCGAAGTGTTTTTCTTACCCAACATCCAGTTGACTTATTGGTGAAATGTGCTCTTCAATAGAGTTATACACAAAATTGGATTTTATTTACTTTGCTTACTACTATTTAAACAACTAACTTTGGAAGAAAACACAAACATTATATACATGTCTAGAATCCTGTTTGTTTGTTTTTTTAGATATTCATCTTCAAGGTTACCTCAGTTCAAAATAACTCGTTTAAAGAAAGACAGCTTTGTGTGGAGATCCGTTACATTTGAGATGGATGGATCAGGGATTAATTGAAGATAGCTCATAGCTATCCCAAGAGTGTTGAACTTACGCCCACGGGACGACTTTGCGAAGTGCAAAAATTACAGAGACGACATTAACTGCAATATTTGAATAACAGTAGCTACTATTGTACAATTCTCCACTGTACTGTCAGAATTTTTTCGTATTTTTGTAGGTATAAATTTTACACATATACAAGGCAAGAGGATAGCGTCACCTTTTTCCTTTATAGTTCCCATTTAATTTGTGTGGTATGTCAGTTCAGGTGGTCAGGATTCCTACACAGATGTGAAAAAGAATTTAAATTTAAAGTCATGTCGAGACCTTGACAAGTTGTTTTGATCATAAAGTAAAATACGACATTGTTCAGGTCCAGATACCGGTGACTAAATGTTTTGTGTCTTTCTAGACACGCTGTGTTCTGTAAGTTATAATGTGTAAAAGATAAACTGAGACATAATGTCTTTGAAATTGCTCTTATTTTTCTGTGTCTGTTCACAATTCTCTGAACATCTGCAGAATGTACTTAAACTTTGTTGCACTAAAACAAAAGGAAAAAAATTGGAGTTGGTGGAGCAGTTTTTTAAAAAAAAAAAGAAATATTAGTTTATTTTAAAATACATGCCTTTTATAATTACTTATAGACTTTCATTGGAAATAGTACTGACAGCCTCGTTTTTGGGATCTGACAGCCCAAATTAGTAGTGTTGAATTTACACACGTGGACAAAATTGTTGGTACCCCTCAGTTAAAGAAGGAAAAACCCACAATTCTCACTGAAATCACTTGAAACTCACAAAAGTAACAATAAATAAATATTTATTGAAAATTAAATAATCAAAAACAGCCATTACTTTTGAATTGTTGATTAACATAATTATTTAAAAAAACAAACTAATGAAACAGGCCTGGACAAAAATGATGGTACCTCTATAAAAGATTGAAAACTATTTGACCAGAGTGACATGATTAACTCAGGTGTGTCATTTAATTGACATCACAGGTGTTTCCAAACTCATAATCAGTCAGTCTGCCTATTTAAAGGGAGACAAGTAGTCACCCTGCTGTTTGGTGAAAAGGTGTGTACCACACTGAACATGGACAACAGAAAGCGAAGGAGAGAATTGTCCCAGGACATCCGAAAAAAATTATAGACAAACATCTTAAAGGTAAAGGCTATAAGACCATCTCTAAACAGCTTGAAGTTCCTGTGACAACAGTGGCTCATATTATTCAGAAGTTCAAGACCCACGGGACAGTAGCCAACCTCCCTGGACGTGGCCGCAAGAGGAAAATTGATGACAAATTGAAGAGACGGATCGTTGGAATTGTATCCAAAGAGCCCAGAGCAACCTCCAAAGAAATTAAAGGTGAACTCCAAGGCCAAGGTACATCAGTGTCAGATCGCACCATTCGTCGTTGTTTGAGCCAAAGTGGATTTCATGGGAGACGACCAAGGAGGACACCACTGCTGAAAAAAACTCATAAAAAAGCCAGACTGGAATTTGCAAAAATGCATGTTGACAAGCCACAAAGCTTCTGGGAGAATGTCCTTTGGACAGATGAGACCAAACTGGAGCTTTTTGGTAAGGCACATCAACTCTATGTTCGAAGACTCAAAAACCAAGCATACGAAGAAAAGAACACTGTCCCTACGGTGAAACATGGAGGAGGCTCAGTAATGTTTTGGGGCTGCTTTGCTGCATCTGGCACAGGGTGTCTTGAAAGTGTGCAAGGTACGATGAAATCTGAAGACTATCAAGGCATTCTGGAGAGAAATGTGCTGCCTAGTGTCAGAAAGCTTGGTCTCAGTCGCAGGTCATGGGTCTTCCAACAGGACAACGATCCAAAACACACAGCCAAAAACACCCAAGAATGGCTGAGAGAAAAGCGTTGGACTATTGTAAAGTGGCCTTCTATGAGCCCAGATCTGAATCCCATTGAACATATGTGGAAGGAGCTGAAACATGCCATTTGGAGAAGACACCCATCAAACCTGAGACAACTGGAGCTGTTTGCTCATGAGGAGTGGGCCAAAATACCTGTTGACAGCTGCAGAACGCTCATTGACAAATACAGAAATCGTTTAATTGCAGTGATTGCCTCAAAAGGTTGTGCAACAAAATATTAAGTTATGGGTACCATCATTTTTGTCCAGCCCTATTTCATTAGTTTGTTTTTTTAAATAATTATGTTAATCAACAATTCAAAAGTAATGGCTGATTTTGATTATTTAATTTTCAATAAATTTTTATTTATTGTTACTTTTGTGAGTTTCAAGTGATTTCAGTGAGAATTGTGGGTTTTTCCTTCTTTAACTGAGGGGTACCAACAATTTTGTCCACGTGTGTAACCTGGTACAAGTCATGCATTGTGAAATTCATTAAAACTGTCATTTTCAATTCGATTAACAATACAGGATGCAGCAGGTCAATAACTGGGATAAAGAAGTAAACACAAAACAGACAAAGCAGAGATACAAATAATGAAAATACTGAATGCAATACAGCTCGGAGCAGATTGTTAAACAGGACAAACTTCTACTCCCTGTTCTCTGCGACATGAATAACTTTCCCTGAGTACCACTTTGGACGCATTTCAGGTAAAAATCTGATTTCTTTTTTCTCCTGATGTCATTTTAAATGAAGACAGACAGATTTGTTAATCTGCATATTTTTTCCCCTATATTAATTTGTTATTCATAGGACAATGTTTCTCTTCTGTCTTTTTCACATATCAGCACTTACAGCTTAAGTGCTTCAGATGTTTTTTACTTATCAACTGAATGACATTTTACTTTAACTTCTCTTCAACCTGCATGCCAGGCATCACATTAGTGCACTGTTGCCGGCATTTTTACTGCAACATAGCTGTTTTAAGGCATTTCTCCTCGCTATATAATAACATTGCAGCGATCTTAAGGTACTCCCGTATAGCTCAGATGCTTCTTCTTGTTATTTTCTCTTTTTGATTTAAGGGATTGGACAGAGGGAAATGATAGCTTTTACCTAAATAAGATTTGACTGGAGATGTGCTTGTCATGACTCAGCATCACTCTGCACAAGGGTGGCAGCCTTTACAAGTAAATCACATCGACACAGATGGGAAAGTGCGTTTACGTGAAAAACAGACTTTTCTCTTTTACTTTTAGGGAAAAAAAAGCTTTTGCAAGGGGAATTCAAATGAACCCCTAACATACACTTTCTCATCTGATCCTTCGGTTAAACTTATATTTAATACAGTTTCAAAATAAAAACCTGCATTCACATGATGTACTGTATGAGAAAAGGTGTATGCGCGATGCTTTGCTTGCAGTTTTTTTTGCTGTATTTCCCAGATTTGCTTTTCAATTTCAAGGGCGCTCTAATTAAAAAAGTGACTTATTATAAAAGCACATGCAGAATTTCAGAATTACACTAGTGCTAAGTTCACATCGACCTCATTATCTGTTTCTAAATATTCTCTGAGAGCTTGCTTAATGTGAGAAGAAGAAAAAAAAACAGTCCTCCCATTTCGTTTGTCTTTTACTTTTTCTCCTTTTAGTACAGATAAATCCCACCATGGTGAAAACATGCACTGAAATCCAGGTACACTAGGCAAGTGCCCGTCTTTTCCCACAGCGATAATTCTTCACTTCATCCACATCAGAGCACCGCCTCAGGGGACAGAGGTGGGGAACACAGACAGAGCCTGTGTAGTTCTTTCAGTGATGGCTAGAGAGAACCTGAAACTGGCACATCAATAATGGCTTGTTTTTTTGTGCACCAGTATAAAGCAGTAAATCACTTTTTTTTTGGCTTCCTCATAAGACACACTCGTATACGAACAGCACTGAGGAAGGAACCAGCAGCGTTTAAGTTGCTGCTCCTCACGATTAGCATTTGTAGCTGTAATACCAGTCAGATAAAGTCAGAGAATTCAGTCTTATTAGGGCTTTTATCAGAGCAAAACATAAATTCAATGACTCAATTATGAGCAGTGGAGTTAGGATTCAAGGTTGTGGTGTAGTTTGTCTGTTTCTGTCTGTGAAGCTAGCATTAGCGGAAGCAGCTACAGTCTAGAAGGTCATCAGTCTTCTGTGTAAGCGTTAATGTCGTGCACAGTTTGTTTTTGTGATTATCTGTTCCGCTCATTTTAGTGGGCACACAGTGGGCCAGATGAGAACAAGTTGTTCTCAAAGACTGTGGAGTTATTAATTCAAATAGGTTTTAGATTTGTTTCCCAAATTCGATAGCAAGAAAAGTTGTGTTTGTTTTCCACTCGATGAAAAGTCACTGCATTATTTCAGTTCTGTTGTTGCTTCCACGTTATTGAATTGATGTCAGATAAACTTATGAGTATTCTTGACGATGCTGGATGTTGTTTACCGCAACAGGCTTCAACTTTAGAAAATAGTCCTATTGATATTTACACAATTATATATTTCCTTCAAGTTGTTTAGCCCTTTTTTTTTTTTTTTTTACTGTGTAATATTTCACGAGCAACAGCTTGAAGCTTCTCTGACAGTCCTGAGAGAGAAGTCCACATTCTTGCACCGAAGATGCGGCTACTAGCGATATCGTTATATAGGAACTGTACCGCAAGGTAGAAGGTGAAAAATAATTGCATTTCTGTCAGGCTACAGCTTTAATTCCTCACAGACACACACAAGGGCAAGTCGGGAATAGACAGATATTGAAAGCTTTGTGCAAATGCTTCAGTTTTCAAAGTTTTATCATGTCTAATTTGTTCTTAAATTGAGATTTTCAAGTAATGAGCCTTCTACTGCACACTGGTTACAAGCAATGAAAAATCTCTGTCACTGCAGTCAAAGAATTAGCAGTGAATATGAAGTAAGAGAGAGAAAAACAGTCAACAAGCTCTCATTGCTCCTTTAGATTTCAGTCCGTGTACCAGTCACAGCAGTGGGCACCATCGGCACTGATTCAAGGATAATTGTTCCATATTGTCATCCGCAACTACTGGTTAGACAGACCAGTGGTTTAATATCTAATCAATCTGAATGAATTATGAGCTCCTGTCAGCTCTATTAGAAATACAGACTTGACCATTACATTTTTAATTAACCCCAAGTACAACATATTGGAGGGCTGTCCCGGATGTCACCGTGTATAACTCTGGGTAATAGAATGAAATGGCTCCACGCTTTCCACATGCTGAATTTGAGTTCACATTGGAAAGTGAATGTCTTTGGCCAGACAAGAGCAGAGTTTGTAATACTTATCAAGTGATTAAGGCAATCTCTTCATTCGACTCTAGTTTCCATGGAGACGTGGCTTGATTTGATGAGCACAATGGTGCATATGTGTGCGTGCGCGAGAGTGTGCTCATGTGAATGTATGCTAAGAGAAACAGCTGAAAAGTAAATCTCAAAACCTTCCCTCAATATAAAATGCACATCCTGTGTTAAGAGCTTTTGGATCCCGGTAACCATGACAACCTGAATCTTTTAAGGAACAAACCTCTCATATTTTTTACTATTAAAAGGGAGCAATTTGGCTCTAAAATACAAGATTGGTTTGTCCAACTTTTGACCAAAACACATGCAACTGAAATCGACTGAAACAATTTAAATCAGGCGTCGGCTGTAATTGGCCCACAGTGATGTACAGTACAGTGCTCTGGGAAAATGTAGTTATAAATGGAGGTTTTTATTGCTACTTTACAAACAAAAAACAACTTGGAAAGCTGCAGGGTGGAGAATTTTACCAGAGGCAAGTGTTGTTTGATGAATAATGCAGCCATCTATGATCAACAAAATTGCAGAAATACTTACAGCACGTTTCTCACACAGGTTGTTAATATGCTGCGGCTGTAGGAGCTCCGGCAGATGTGATTCCATAACACTGTCCAACAACGTTTTCACTCAGAGAGAGAAACAAAGTACTGGACATATAAAGCCTAAAAAAAAAAAAAAAAAAAATCAAAGAATGCAGACCTGGATAAACACAGTCATTATTCTAAGTTCCACAAAGGATGGATTTATTGCAAAGCTGTCGGTTTTATTGCATTTATGGGTTTTTTAGGGGGGAAATAGTGGTGTTGATTGTGGCAAATTTGTGCTCTAATTAATTGATTATTGAAACTTTATCAGGAGCAGTCAGTAGGTATTACGTCATGAATCAAAGGCCACACACAAACACAAAGCTCGCTATGTTCTCTGTCACAGACACAGAGACACATACTGTACATGTGCATGAATGCGATGGTTTGGGGGCTGCCTGCATTCGCTTGATCCTAACTGCAGGATCCTGCTGGGGAGAAAATGTACATCAATATAGCCATTAGTTATAATCACGGCCAATTAAGGCCGCAGCTAGCATGAACATGCGCCAGCCCACATCACCCTGCACGCGCTCAGTCACCCATCATCACATCTGACCAGCAGCATTTCCTTGGCTACTTTCACAGCAAAATGCCCCCCCCCCCGCCCCGCCCCTTATATCCCATGTGAGATTGCATTGTGAGGTGCAGAAATGCCATTGTTTCATTGGACAGAATGATTGGTAGATGTGTCAAAGGTTAATGACCACAATATGATGGATTGTGACAACTGTGGGTCAAATTCCACGGAGCTTAAAACGCCTTTGAAGTTCTTTGTGTCCTCAACACATGTTCATACCAAAGGATATGGCTTTGAAATATGCTTTTCTGGTGGCTTTTTCGTTATTTTTGCTCAGGTGTTATCTTCAAGGATCACATCCCAGCTTTAGCTTCAGCAGCAAGAGAGCCCAGACTAATCCTGTGAGTGCTTCCTTTCTCTGTGGTACATCTATTGCACGCTCCTCTCAAGGTATACACACTGCAGCAACAGAGCCGTAGAGGTCATCTGCAGTTCAGTCCGCAATTAACTCTGTGCAATTAATTGCTGATTTCAAGAGAATAAACTGTTCTGAAAAATAAGGCGCACTGTGGAATTTGGAAGGCTATGGTCTGATTGGCTTTCATGGTAGCTTAGGCTCAAATGGTTCATGCATAATGGCTAACACTGTGCATTAGTATGCCATTAGGTCCCCTTTTTGCATATGGGGATGAGTATGCATTTGGCAGGAATATATAATCAAATAAGCCTTGTGTGTTTGAATTACTGTGGAATACAAGAGCTCGTATTGTGTTATTTGCCCAGCCTGTCCATTAGTTATCCTTGACTTTCATACAAATTAATTTAGCCTTCAGCACCCGCAGGAAGTTGTTCAGCATGCTTTGTCTGCCACATCATGATTGTACAGTTTGTGTACAAGCGCGGGCCAAAGGTGCAGGTCGATTACAACCTCCAGTGAGCATCATAAGCACTGGAGCAACCTGGGTTTGATGTGCAGAGGCAAGGGGAAGACAGGACAAGTGGAGCCGATTGTCGCAGTCAAGGTCGTGATCCGAAAAACGAGAGGGAGGCCTCTTTGACTGTCGGAGGGAGAAGACTCTGAGACAGAGCCATCTCTCTACAATTAGCTCAAGGTCTGGTCTTTTATTTTTGTCAGAAGAAGTGAGGACGCTGTTGATTAATTTAGACAGAAAAGAGTTTGCGGCCTCTGAACCATTTTAGAAATGACATGGAAGAAACTAATCACAGAAAATCTAGCAGCCTCAAAGCCGAGAAGAATAGAGATGACAGCCTAGTTAGTTTGGTTTCAGCCCGGTTCAGGATAGAAAGCACTGATGCTGCTCTGTGAACCAGGGTGTAATGATGAGAGAGCTGGAGTGCAATTGCCAGCGTGGCCCTGAGACACAGAAGTTTTACGGAAGGCGTGGGAGGAAAGACAGCCAAACTCTCCCCCGTGACTTGACAATGTTTGTTTCACCATCTGAAATTTGACATAATGAGCAAAAGTGTGTGTCCATGTGTGCATGTGTGTGTGAGAGAGAGATACTGCTTACTAGTAAGCATAGATTAGGGTGGTGGTAATAAACGGGAAAAAGAAGAAGACGCGCTTCCATCTGGTGCTAGGCACTACAACTTCCCCTGTCAACAATCCCTAATCACTGGAGACAGGCCCTATTAGAGGACACAGACTGAAATGTCCGGCCCTCACCAGAGCCCCCTCTGAGTGCAAATCATTACTCTCTGTATCTCTCTCCCTCTCTTATCAGCACAGGTCATTAGCCAGTATAAATATGTAATGCTCTGACATTTAGGCTAACGCAGAGGGCGTAATGTAAAAGCAAACTTAAACTTGGGTAATTAGGAAAAAGGGGAAAACTCAGAAAATTAAATGAAAATGATCAAATAAATTAATGTTTTCCTGTTCAATAGAGAGAGAAGAACTCAAACCTAATTTGGTACTAACCTTTAGCAATAACAAACTTGTGTTAAGGATCTGGTATGTATAATGAAATTCGCATATTGTCAAACAGGATTCACAGCGTGCAGTTTCTCACTATAATGGGTCAGTAATCCTTTGCTAGTATTTCAGGGCTCTCCTAGTCGCAGGCGAGCTGCTCCTTACTGAAAATTTAGAGCACCTCTTAAATTGACATGCAACACAACACATTAATATGTTTTTTCCGTCTGTAAATGCTTTGGGATTAAGCTCATTTACGGAAATCACAATTTGCTGTTTCATTTTAAAGGGAATAAAAAGTCAAGTTGTGGCTTAAGACACTGTCTGGACTTTAAAAGAAGCCAGAGAGAGCGTGACTTCTTTCAAAAACACATTAGTTCATTTTAAAAATGTGCCATTTTCTGACATGCTTCTCTGTTTTTCTGTATCTTCTTCATCATGGATCATGCACAAAATTAGACTCATTATATGAACAAAACTGTCTTCACCGACTCCCCCCATAACACAAAACTATTGATGCATGATTCATGTGTGAGGGTGATCCATCACTAATTTCATTTCATAAAGATAAAGGCATGCATGCTGTTCTTGGCATCACTACTGAAGCATGGTGGCATGACATCCTAAACATCACCCGCTTTAACTCAACGATCAGAGAAAGAAAACAAAAAACTAATTTTCTAAATGCAAACTACTGTAAAACAAAACAAAAAAATCTCTGTGGTGGTAGAAGCAGACAGCAGCAGATATTTTTAATCTTATTATTGGTAATCTTATTAATGGGAATAATGACAAATTACAGCTATATCAGATGCAAAAAACCATGGTGTAGTTAGAATTGTTTAGTTGAAGATGCTGCGATTCCATCTGTGCATTTTCCTCTGGACAGTTTATGCTTCATGCTGCTGTGCTCAGCTAACCTATTTTTCTGCAAATGCTGGGCTATACAGGGAACAGTACACATAGTTAATTGCATTTTCTGCCTTTGCAATATCTCAGCAACAAATTTTGGGAGGCATTCCTGCTGGAAAGATCTAGGTCTAGATCTGTATATTTCGACTAGAGATCACCTGGTGATTCCTCATCTGAACTGTCCTCGTCAGAGATTTAAAACTGTAAATGCAAGGGAGGGTGTAAATAATGACAGTTAGAGAACTTGGACACAGGTAGGTAACATCTTGTGTTGTCGTGATAAAACAGCCGTTATTGCTCCACTCCAATCACTGTCCGTGTAACTCAATCACACACACTGACACTGATTTTTGCTCTCCCCTTGTGTTTTGAATGATATATGGTGACAATGTAAACACACAAACATATACACTCAAAAAATATATATAAACGCAACACTCTTGTTTTTGCTCCCATTTTTTATGAGATGAACTCAAAGATCTAAAACTTTTTCTACATACACAATATCACAATTTCTCTCAAATATTGTTCACAAATCTGTCTAAATCTGTGATAGTGAGCACTTCTCCTTTGCTCAGATAATCCATCCCACCTCACAGGTGTGCCATATCAAGATGCTGATTAGACACCATGATTAGTGCACAGGTGTGTCTTAGACTTCCCACAATAAAAGGCCACTCTGAAAGGTGCAGTTTTATCACACAGCAAAATGCCACAGATGTGGCAAGATTTGAGGGAGCATGCAATTGGCATGCTGACAGCAGGAATGTCAACCAGAGCTGTTGCTCGTGTATTGAATGTTCATTTCTCTACCATAAGCCGTCTCCAAAGGCGTTTCAGAGAATTTGGCAGTACATCCAACCAGCCTCATTATTGAAACCCTGTATGTTCTCTATGTATTTGTTTATTACTCTGCCAAGGAACGCAACAGAGTTATGTGACAATCGTGTTGGTTTGTCTGTCTGTTAGCAATATTACTCAAAAACAGACTAACGGATTTGGATGAAATTGTCAAGGAAGGTCAGAAATGGCACAAGGACCAACTGATTTGATTTTGGCAGTTAAGCAGCTTATAGTCTGGATCCACGGATTTGTTTAAGATTTCTCTATCATTGTGAGATAGCGGCACAGCGTCACTTTAACTATGACAAGAAGTGAGCACTGTATCATCTGCCTGCTGACGATCACATGATTGTGATCCTACTACAAATAGACTGTTGCCAATTTTGTTTGTGGGTACATCCATATTAAATGACGACATTCTATAGTACCGCGATTTCTGATTATCAGTTACTGTTAAACAAATGCTGCATTTCAAAAACAAAATGCTGCATTTCTGACAACGGCATTTGAGAGAATGAACATCCTTGTGCTCTGAGTGCTTTTCAAGGTTAACACGTTTTACTTCAGTATAAAAAAAATCTACAACCATTCATTAGGAGACATTGGAGAGTTTGCATGGGGTTGCTAATTATACATTTGTATAGACACTACCTACTAATCCAACAGTGTGCTGCTCATTTAAATATTTTAGTGAGACACTTTTTAACGAAGCTAAATATTTCATTGACTACATGATCAGCAAGGTTATTTTGACATTCAGATGTGAGTACTAGTGACAGCTGACCACCTCAGTCATATACTGTGTAAAAAGGATCTTAATCAATTCATGAAGAAGAAAGTACTAATGGCTTTTAGCATGGGCAGAGGCGACTGTCTCATTCCTTAGTAAGAATTTAGCTGTTAACACTTTGTGCAGCACACAATCAGAGAAAAACTGTGGCTCCTGAGAAACAGGTTTTTCAGAGCAAACCGGGGAATTTGGGTAAAAGACTGCAACAGATAAATAATAAATGCATAAAAAATAAATGTTTCGATTGCTTTCCTAAACTTCTGCCTAAACTAGAATATAAAGATCTGGTAATCAGCCATTCAGGCTGTATCACACATACCCCTCACTGCTTCACAGCGCACCGCCGATGGCATGCAATCGTGCAAGAAAGCTGAAAGCAAAATGGAAATAGCGTTTGCCTGAAGTCTGTGATTTAATAATCAAAGGAAAATACACAGCTGACAAATTATTTTCAGTGACATACTGTACTGTACAAATCTTTCTGGTTGAGAGTAACACAGCAAACTGCAGGAAAAGAAAAAGTCAATTTGAGAAATATAGCATGTAAACATCATTACTGCTTTTAGTGTCAGCTTCTTATTATATATATTTTTCACAGTGTTTTGTAGTGTCTGTTGTCTAACGTGAAATATAAATAATTCATACATTAGACTGATTCAATCTGTATGATCAATAGATTTCCAAAAGATCAAGATGGATTTGTGTTCATCAATACCTCATTGAATCCGTTTCCTCCTTTCCAAGCCCGTTTTTTAATCTGGAGAGCTTTTACTTCAGGATAATGTGTGTTGTTGAGCCTACTGGATTGTGTGTAAGTGAGTTTGGCTGTGGTGATGGCCAAAGCTCAGCGCTAGAGACCTCTCAGACAAGCACATCTGAGAAAGCCAGCACTGACCACCTGTCAACTTAAAGCCCATTAAAACAAACAGCACGGTGAGAGATGCAGACGGGGGGGATATTGACTAGAGCTTTACCCAGGAGATGGCAGAGCAGAAGGAAATAGAGCAACGTGTAAGAAATCTTGTTTGTTGCAGCATGTTTTCATGCACCTTTGGGTGTGGAAAATAGTGATGATAGTTTCTTCTTTGAGAGAAAAGTGCCTGCAACCTGGAAACCTCAGTCATTACAGCTTGTGGAAACTCTTGAGCATTGTAGTCTAGAGGATTTAGTCTATTCCATTACTTGGGATGCTTTGCTGTCCCGCACCATATCTGCTGTAGTCACTCACTCCATCCATCATATCCTTTAATGTAAGCTTTGCGGGATAAGCAATTTAGAAGGACAAAAAGGGCAGCCTGTGTTAATTCCGCAAAGCTCCAAACTTTTAATTAGGACAAGCCACAAAACAACAACAACATTAACAATAGAATACAAAACAATAAAAGGGTAATTATCGCGAAGCCATACTCGGGCTGCCAAGAACACCATAAAACTAATTACCAATGTCTGACAGCAGATGGTTTGGGGGTGGCAAGTAAAACTGAGAAGGTATATGTACATCAGAGGATGTGCTTGTGCTTGTGTGTGTAAAAAGAGTATCCAAACAGAGCCTTATTTGTAGTTCTCCTGAGCCTATGGCATAATTGCAATAATAATGTGTTTGCGGTGACAGAAAAGCGAAATGATTGACAGCTTCTCTTTAGATTTCAATTAAAGGTGGTGGTTGGAGGGATGTTCAGCCAGCTCTGACAACAAATCCTCTGCTGTTATTTGGGTAGGAGATACAGAATCACAGCCGGGGTGGAACCCATGCGAACTTTCGGCTTCATAAATTGGTCTTGTCCGGCGCATTTTTAATTGCTTTCAGATGCTGTGAAAAGTGACCCTCATTGCCAGAAACACAGGTTCACGCAGAGGTAAAAAGTTGAAAAGGTCAGCCAATCTGTCGGTTAAAGAGGAGAACAAGCAAACTTGGCCGAGTCAAAGCAAATATCCTGGGAGTGTTTTCCAGTTGACATGAAACAGCTTGATGTTTGACGAGTACACTATGACAGACTGCCATTCTCTGTCCTGGTGACCCGTGAAGCCCACAGTCCTCTTTAATGGAGAAGCATACTTGTCTGAGTCAGAGCAGACTAATTGCACGTTGGCAGGTTGGAGGCCATTTTTAAAAAGCCAGTGTTTCATTCAGTTCAGTGCTGCTGAGACTTTATCTATCTCGCCATTAAACATCTGTCTTTCTTCTTTATGTGTCCATATGTGGCCCGTCTGCAGATTGGAACGGGGCGCAACTTATTGAATTTCAGGACTGATCACTCGGAGCCATTTAAAAGCCTGAACCTGGAGCATGTTGAGGACACCACTTTATATTCCTGAAAGCATCATGGCAGCTTTCCAAAAGCACTGGAATAAATGTAATTAACAATTATGGTCTGCCCTGCTTGACATCTCATTATTTGAGCTTTCCTGATGTCCTTCGCGTTTTTTTTTTCCTGCATCTCTTTTCTCCCCGCCACGGAAATGTTTCAACCAGTCAAAACACACAATGACAGCTGCGGGGTGAGACAGACAGGAGTCTAAGGGAATGCCTGTGTTTAAGTACATTTTTGGCTTGGGCTTCAAAACCGGGGGTTGAAAGAACTTCCAGCAAACAACTGGATTAGAAAATCCATTTGTGAGCCCTGACACTGTGCTGCCTGCTGATATTCTGACATAAAAAGAGTAGGTGGGTATGTGGTATGCACACATCAAACACACAGTCAAACATGCCTGTCTGCAGCAAGCCATTAGACGCAGGTGAAGTGGCTGATGGATGATATCTCTGTCTGCCTCGAATCGCTCACATCCAGCTTAGTCCAGAGCGTGACTGGATGAGGTCTTGTAAAACTTCTCAAAGTCACAGAGTGAGCCGAGTGTCTCAACTAGCTCACCTCTGAGCGCGATGACAGCAACATACCTTTTCATCCCGTGCAAAAAAAATGTAAAAATGCTTGAAGTTCTCACTTAGCATAATGATATGCTGGCATTTTACATATCAAACATATTTAGGAGGCAAAAATAGATTCAAGCAGTGCAGCATCCACACGTAACAGACATGTCTCTGGTGTCAGTTCATATATTTATCTCATTCATGTCTCTTCTTATTTTACAGTCAGAAATATGATCCTATAAGACAAACTGAAGGACACGGTGCAAAATTTGAAACAAAGAGAACCAAAAAAGATGTACAGCAATTTAAACGCTAGAAGGCTAGCTACCTGAGTTGTCTGCAGGCAAAGAAAAACCTTGTCACTCGTTCAGTGATCTCACATTAGAATCAGGCTAACATTACTCCCTGTCGTCGGCCATGTGCATCAAAGGAAAATTATGCATGAGTGATGAAACGCTTGCAAAATGACTTTTAAGCACACTACACAGAGTTGACAGAAAGCAGCTCTAACGTGGTCATACAGAGAGCACTTCAGCACTCCAGACAAGCTCTCTCTTTGATTTTCAGGGCAATCCCACTTATAAGCTAAATTATTCAGTCTGTTTTGGAAAAAAAATGTGTGAGAAACATGTTATATATATAATGATTAAAGAACACGGACGATATCTGCTGAGAGTGTAGCTTCAAGAAAGCGGTAAGGAGGGAAACTGATCAGTGGCTACACCGGTGACCCAGTGAACAATAATTCAGGTTGGTGAGATATGGTTGCTGCCCATATCTCACTTATTGTGGCTTCTAAACAAATTCATTTACAGTAACAAACATTTAGCAGTGACAGCACGTGAAGAGGTCCTGCTTCAGTTCTTCAATTACTTGATTAACTGACAGATGGAAAAAAAAAAGCAGTGTTGCTAAAATGCCTAAAATATTTAGAATGATCAAAGACAAATTTACCTTTACTTGAGATCAAAAAGCAAAACCATTCACTTCTATTGCCATAAGAATATTTGTCAGAAGTTTATGCTTGAATTCTATGCTGCTCATGAAGTCAAGGAAATTAAAAATGACAGAAAAGATTGTATGATGTTGACAGGCTAATCAGTTTTGGGGTGCGCAGACAGACCGACAAACATACGCTAATCATTACATAACTCTGCAGCGTTTCTTGGAGTAAACAAAGAATAATAATACCCTCCTACATATAAAAATTTCAAAGCTTAGTACAAGTAAAAATGTCATTGAAGATTTACTAATAGACTTGTGTGTGTGTGTGTGTGTGTGCGTGCGTGCGTGCGTGCGTGCGTGCGTGCGTGCGTGCGTGTGTGTGTGTGACTATAAACTTTTCCTAGTCTGACTTTTATAAGCCCTGTTGTTTACATCTGGACATGTAATGGAAACAGTGGGGGGAAAAAAAGCTTCTGGTTATATTGAGGCACTTCACATGAAAGCAGCCTTTGTTTTAGAGCTAATAAGCGCCATCTTTCTCAGTGAACACACGTACTACATCCATAGAGGTGAACTAGCAACAGTCCTATCTTTCTAAATTAAATGAGTGGATTTCATAAAAGCGGTATATTATTTCACATCACCTGCATTTTGTGCTTTTAGTCCTGTACCAGATAGAACAGATAAAATCAATATATGGCTCTATCAATAAGGACACAAGAAGTTGTTCCGTGAAACAGGAAATGGACTTTGCTGCAACCTGTAGGCTTGTGTTACAATTTCAGCATCCACAAATACTCCGAGGTCTGCGAGGGTCTGAGCGACAGAAATTCGTCTACGGAGGTGTAAGTGAGGCTTCATCAATTTGTTGAGACTGTGCAGGCCACTTTGCAACAAGGGCACCAACTGCACGAGAAAACCAAAATGGGCAATTTTGACTTAATTCTTAGTTCACATAAATCAAATACGTAGATGCCAATCTATTGTGCATGTATAGGATGCAGACTGAACAGACCAGATAGCAGTATAACTCTGTGACTGCAAGGGAGCAGACAGTTTGTTTTTTAAAAAGTAAAACTAATAATCTTCCTACAACTTCTAGATTGTCGATTTCAGATCTCATGCAGTTAAAGCTAATCCCCAAAACTACAATTATTTCTTACTGTAATGCTTTATGATGCAGCAAATCTGAGAAACTAAATAGCAACAAGGATTTAGCAACAGTTTGTTCCAAGCAAAATGTAATGTTTTTTTCCCCACAGCCAAAATTCTATTATTCTTGATACCAAACATCATGTGCACATCAGATTCTAGCAATCCTCGATAACACCTTTTCTATTATAATTTTAATTTGTTTGCTTTGATTTTCAGCAAACGGGAGCAACAAGAACTTGAGGCACAGCATGTTTCAGCAGTTCACCTGTGACAGTTAACGTTATTTCACTGTCCTGCAAAAAAAAAAAAAGTTGCAACGCGTCAGCTTTTCACCATTCTGCTGTACCATATCAATGTTTACAGCTTGTCTGGATTTGAGACGAGCATGGCGAGTGTGGCCCAGATAAGTAGGGAGAGGAGTATTTTCTCTCACCGCCGCAGAAATCCCTGCTAAGAGAGAAAAAGAAGCCACACTTAGGGGAGATCAATACCGGCTCTGACCAAAGTAAAATGGATGACACGTCTGACCTGCTGAACTTGTTGGAACAAAAAGTCATCAGACCATTATCAGAGCGTTCGTGCGAGACGCAGACAACGGCGGCGAGGACAAGGGCAGCTTGTTGTGGACACTCGGATCTCACTTCCTGAAAAACTGCTGACCTCACAGCTTGACTTTATATCGTAAAATGCTTGCTAATATAACACAGATGATGGAGTTATGAGGCAATTGTATTGAAAAGGTGGTGACAATAATACTGGTGGCCAACCCTGGAGAGAGTAGTTTTCTTACTTGACTTTGTGTTATTGGAACTTTATGTCATATTAGGTTAATGTATCGCGTTGCTCCTGGTCTGAATAATTATATCTTAATTGATTTGACTGGGTCTCTTCGTGTAGCTTTTATTAAACATCCTCACTGTATTGATCAGGTGAAAATGTACAATTGCCTTGCTGCGCCATAAGAGAGGAATCACTCAGGGGAAACTGTCGTATAATTAAGAACCTGCCCAAAACCATTAAAGTGCTCAGTAGCTCAAGCCTCTTTAGTTTGGAGTGCACAGCCTCCAATAGTCCATTACTTTGATCTACAGGTCACAGAGGAACAAAACTCAATACGCTGGCTTAGATGGTGTTATGAGCTATATCAAGTTCAGTTCGGTATGGGTTGGAAATCCATGACTTTTCTACACTATATCAGCTGTAATTTCTCAATACGATGGAGAAAGGAGATAAAAATAGCTTAAGACTGTCACAGTGCATCAATTCAGTAATACAGCTGAGCGGCTCGGTGGTGACAGAATAAATGAATGTAAAGCCCCAACTCCAAACAGCTCCATCTAAATCCCCATAAAAAGATAACTGCATTTTACCACATTTGAATTTCACTGAGGTATTTGCTGATGGTGTGCCGTACTTCAAACATTAAACTGACATTCTTGAAGACATGGACATACCGGCGGAGCTCTTCTGGTCGTATAAAAATGTTATCACCGAGTTCGATTCCGCAGTAAACTTTTATCTAGTCAGTTTCTACAGAACTACAGCAAGGAAGAATAAAGCACCAACAAATTGCTACCATCATCCGGTTACATTATTATAATATAAGATGTGACTGTTTTATCTAGTTAAAAAGAAATATGTCCTTTAACACTTAGAAACAGCTTAACTGTTAATTAAGCACAAGCCTGAGACAAGGAAATTCATTCAGTGAATCGTAATAATGACCTTTCCAGTTCACAAATTTGCCTGTGTTCTATTGACAAGTTTTAAGGAGACTGCTTACTGAAAAGGTTGTTTCATTGAGAGTCAAGCCGAAAAACATACAAACTTTCTTTGAGCACCAGTGCTATGTATGCAGAAAGGACCCTGGATATGCTCATCCTCCTTATCTGGAATATCTAATAAGACTCTTTAACATCCTGACCACACGCCCATTTCGGGAAAAAAAACTGCTTTCCACCTGTCCATCAAATTTGTTGATATTTGCGAGGTCAAGGCAAAGTCCAGCTTCACTTTACATGCCTTTGCCTGTGCAATTTATGCTCCACAAAATAATTTTCTTCCAGTAGCTACTACAGGGTAAACATGGGCATCCCGCACTGCCATGTCACACAGGTACATTATTCACATGATGACATAAAAACCTTCTGCTGGGCTTTAACTGCATTTTCTTAATGCACTGAAAGTAATCCAAACTGTGACAGCGTGTTGCCTCCAAACTGCAGAAGTGGTTTGTCGGTGTTATTCATATGCCTAACACATTAAAGATACAAAGCAGTCATAGCCAGTTTGGAATTGTGCTCATTTGGGAGTCTGCATCTCCCAGATGAGAACTGAAAGGGATATCTGGATAACTGTGGCAGGCTGTGAACTTTTACAAACCATGTCGTGTCAGTTACTTTACTGCAAAACTAACTGTGATGGAAACGGAGAGGGGTGATGGAGATGAAGGGCAGTGGGACACAAGGCGACTCATTTCTTTTCTGTTCACTGCTCCCACACTCAGTTCTGGTGAAGAATGTTAGTAACTCCGCTAAAATACTTCCAAGGCAGAAGCTGGTAAAACATCCTCCACTGCTTTTCAGTGGAAGTTACTTTCTGACAGAACAATGAGCCAAGCAGCAGAGACGCTGTGCGGCTTTAACTATGATCAAGACCCACATTTTTATAAACATATCTGTTCTATTTGGGTCAGCCCTCTGCACAGTCACCTTATTAGACGGCAGCAACAGGGTTCTGTAGGTGACGAGTGTGAGGTCAAAGCAAGAAAAAAGCAGCAGCACCAACCAAACTCGCTAACAAGCCTCATGTGGATCAAACACTAAACGTCTTTTCAGTCATTGCTCTGACAGGGCTCAGACCTGTAGCTGTTGGTCTTTTTGTAAGTCACATTTTTTTTTAAACTTTAGATACATTCCTCAGGCTGGTATATTTATTTACTATTATAGGAGCAGCTATGGTTTCATGTACCAATGTGCACACAACATGTCCATCTTCTGGTGTGGTGTTTATTTAAAAGTGCGGCTGCTGATTCTTTGTCAGTATAGATATGTCAGTATAAATCTAGGATCATGTCGGCTGTGGAGAGGATCAATTTATTGAGTCACAAAATAAATAATTTAGAACCACAACAAACCTTGATTTATTTATTTAGGATCCAGTCCTAAAGTGAATATACTTCTTAAACTCCAAATTAAATGCTCCCTGTGGAGCTTTCATGTAAATAAACAAGTTATGTTTACATCCAGCGTTAATTATTGATATCGATCAATATGAAAATTCCTCCTGGTTCAGGTATAGCCCTAGCTGATAGTGTTTTCTGAGCAAGTGTGCACTTTGCATTTGTGCTTGTACACAGTTTAACAAGACTGTATTTCTTCAAGTAGAGCTTTTTATTTCACATCCATCTGCAGTTTTTCCAGTCTATGCAAAAATATTTTAAAAAACAAACAAACCATATCTTGTATAATGAATCTTAGTCATCATGTATAACTTTTTTTTTTTAAAGTTCAATTCAGTTACATTCTTTTGGTGTTCTTCCAGTCTGTGCTAAAACATTTAAAAAAAACTTGTATAATGAATCTTAGTCATCATATACAACTCTTTTTGTCAAATTTCAATTTAGGTACATGAAAAGGATGAGTCATTTTCTGCAAATTAAACAGGTGTACCTAACCATTACGTAGCTTGTGTCATACCAAGAACAACCAAACTGCACTCAAAGGCTGCATACATGCTCAAGGCTGCACAATAATAGACGATATGTATTTCCATTACAGCAAATTTTGAACGTCATCAAAATTTGTCGCGTTTCTGAGATATCCTGCAAACAAACAAACGGGACTGAAAACATTATGACCTTGGTGGAGGTAATGACAAAATAAGGAAAGAATACAAGGAGCATACAAAGTCTCTGCAGACATGAACTGAAACACAGTGCCAGCGGCCCATAAGTCATGATTGAGTGGTATAATTTACGTTAATGTTGTTTCAGTGGGGGGGATTCTGCAGTCTTCTAAACATCTTTTGAATACTGCGGTTTATACTAACCTGCTCTCTGATTAACCCTTGATTTGAGTGTTTCTGCTGCAAATTTACTCTGATAGATTTAATCTACAATGTGGTGTTTTAAACCGATTGCTTGCTGTGTTTTTGCATGCCAATGTGAATGATGCAATGCCTCTTTTCAACATCCGAGATCTTGCTTTTCTGTTGACGAACCAGATGACGCTCACAGCTGCACTTTGAATTTGAACATGAGAAACGTGTCCAAGCTGATGAGGGTCTAACGAACTGGAATCGAAGGACAGTGCTTGAATCACAATGTGTTGAATTGCTGACCTCAAAATATTTGGTCTGTTTAAGTGGAAAAATAATAAGTAGCAGTGAGTCGGGTACCAGAGAAATATCGGTTTCATCAAATGTCTATCCCAGCTGACTTGGGGCAAAGGCAGGGGTCACCAGTGTATCACAGGGCCACATATAGAGACAATCACACTTGAATTCACACCAAAGGACAATTTAGAATTATCAATTATCCTCAGCATGTTGTTGGGCTGTGGGAGGAAGCCGATGTATCTGGAGAAAACCCACGCATGCACAAGAAGAACAAGCAAACTCCGTGCAGAAAGATCCGGGGAACACTGGGACGGGAACCAGAGATCCACTAGCTGCAAGGCGAACATGCTAACCACCAAGCCACAGTGCAGCCCAGTCCTATAATATAATACGATCAAATATTTTCAAACATCAGTTCATCCGGCCAAGACATCTACATGCAACGTGTGAACTGAAACACCTTTTATGTCTTTGGAAATTGGTTTTGCACTTTTCCCACAGTTGGGATAAGCTCCAGCAATTTGTCTCTGTAATTACCACCTTAATTCTGCAGCAGCAGTCTGAAAAACCTCTTTGGCCTCCTGTACCGCAGTACCATTATAATATCTGATTTCACTGGTCTTAACACGCGAGTACAATAAGTGGTAAATGATGCAGAGTTAGTCTCCCCACAGAGAGGAATGCTCCGACTCCTGCAATGAATTTGCCAAAGCCCTTGTGAGCTAATTATGCTTTATTTCAGGGTAAATCTATCTAAATCAATCAGCATAAAACAATATCATCTAATTTGTGCTCCTGTGTCCTATTATATTCCTTGGTGAAAGAAAAAAAAAGCCGTATACCTGCAGTTATTTTAGTGTTATTGCAATTTTTGCAGAAAAATAAAGAAATCCGCAGTAATCCTCTTTCATTCCTTGTCTGCTAAATATTAAATATCTACAAAATGCAGCTCCCCCCTGCTCCCTGCCATTTGATGAGACAGAAAAGGTCTTTATTGTTCATTGTTTGAGAGGTGGGAACCTTTTCAAAATGACTTGATTGAATGCTCCTTAGGAAATTTAGTCGTATCATTTATTAGGTGAGTAGATTTCCCATGTCAGGTGAACAACAATGTTCTCTTCACAGCAGCTCTCTCTAGATTCCAGCTGTCATTGCGTGTGACAACAGCCCTGGCATCCGCGTTTTAGTCCGAGAGCATGATTTTTTTGTTACACCTTAATCAGTGCTGTTCAGTGACAGTTTGACACCGAGAGACGCTTATCAAAAAGTCCTTTTCTACAATCAGCCCCTTGTTTGTGTTTCCAGTAGTAAGGTGGCTTTGATGATAATCTTGCTAAATTTAGGCATCAGAATGTTTTTGCAGCTCCTTTCAATGAACCACATATACGCATTAACTGCAATAAGTAGTGAAGGTGTGCTGTACCTCTACGGGTGGTCGGTCAATTTAAAGTCTAATCCATTCCTGTGACATTTTACCAACCCCATTCAACTCTCTCTCTCTCTTTTTTTTTAAACATAATCTTTACTTGGAGAAATAAAAGGTCATAATCCCCATTGCAGCATAAAAATTAAAGCCAGGGATCAAAGGCAAAACTCCACTGATTTGTTAATTAGCTTCTTCTGGCTGTTTTGTTGTCTTTGGACTGTAATGAGGATAATGTTTGGTGTGAAAACAGAAGCAAGACACTCTCCTATAATCCTTAAATGGAAAATGCTTCTGTCTCCATCAGCTGCCTACTTTTTATGTTGAGTTTTTTTTTTCATCATTACTGCCACATTAGCGAGATCCCAGGAGCCTTTTTACGTATTTTGTATGCATATATTACCCATTTCTCTTCCATCTGTTATCCCTCTGATGTGTCCACTTCATGGGAACAGTCCAATGCTGTTGCTGTGAAATGACTACATTTGTCAAAAGTTTCCATTAATTTCTAGGTTTAATGTCGATATAAGCAGGCACACAAATCCATATATTCAATGCTTGGTCAATGTTTAGTAAATCTGAATTGTCATTATTATGTTAAGGTGAGAAAGACTGCTGACCAGGCAATAAGACACACAAAGCTAGTGCAAGAGCAGCAAGGCGACTATTGAACGTGAATAGTACATCACTGTGCACTAAAAGACAGAGAGGCCAAGCCATTAGTGACGACACAACAAAGCCAAGCTCCAACACACAAAGCAAAGGCCACGCCAGAGCGTTAACAACACACCACTGCAATGATTCGTTGAACACCAAGGACTGCGACAATGTTGATGTAACATCAAAGCCGATCAAATGGGTGATGCACAAAATTTACCTACAGCAAAGCAGAACAGTAAGCGGAGCAAAGAATAAAATGGAACTTTACACAGCATTAAAATGTGAATAATGCAGGAGTCAGTGTGGAACAGATAAAAAAAATCCTTGTTTGAATGTTCCCAAGGCCTTGTTATTCTCTTGTTTAGAATACCAGCTTCAACCTCCCGGTGTCTGTACATGGTATGTCAATGTGACGAGACAATGAGTCCAAATGTTGAGTATGAGGGGCCGTCCTGTGACACACATACATTCTCCTGTGACATACATACATTCTCCTTTCACACACATATATTTTCACTCTCTTACACGCATACATTCTCCTCTCACACACATACATTCTTCTTTCACACACATATATTTTCCTTGCGTACACATACATTCTTCTTTCACATACATATATTTTAATATTCACACACACACACACACATTCTGCTTTCACATACATACATTTTCACTCATGCACACATTCTCCTCTCACATGCATATATTGTCACACTTGCACGTACATACATTCTCCTTTCACATTCATACATTCTCCTAAATAAATAGACATATATGTATATGTACAAAGAAAATATATGCATGAAAGAGAAGAATGTATGTATGTAAGAGGAGAATGTAGGTGTGTGAAAGGAGAATGTATGTATGTGCGAGAGAGAATAGTGGAAAAGGAAGTAAGTATAGTGGAAAAAGAAGTCCATCGTTTTGTGCGCTGTGATTGGCTGAAAAGCTCAAGTGGGCGGTGATGTTCAGGTAACGGTTACCATGGCAGGTGGAGAGGAGTCCCGAGCGCTTCAGCAAGCCATTGGGGTTTTAAGAAACATTTTGTCATGGTTGATGCTACAGGTACGGACCCGTACCTGTAGCATCTGTACTAGAGGTACGGACCCGTTAAGGTCACTGAAGAGCTGGCGCCGGTTAACTACTATTTGCTGCACATTACAGGCAGTTTATATGAATGACTTTGACGGCGAACATTGTATAATTTAACCAAAAATACACCGTCTCCTCTCACACTTTAGACATTGCAGTTTTTACGCTTTTAGACGCCGTGTCTAAATTGTTTGAAGTCCAGTTCCTATTAATTAGTTTACCGCGTTCAGTGGTGGAAGCGGCTGACGAACTCCATTGCAAATGTTCCCATTTAATTTCGGACGCTAATTTACAAGATAAAATTAAGGATGTCGAATATGAAACAAACACTTGTGAATGGTGAGGAGCAGCTCTTTCATTCGGCATGAATTAAAAAAAACCACAAACTCGATTTACTGTGATATTGTGAGATTTGTTTGTGGTGATGTAACTTAGCCATTCAACAGAGTCCGCTAACATTAAAGTGACTGTGACAGTGTCTGTGTTGACAGACGTAGACAATACATCAGGGTTTTGTTTAGGTTGTTAATATGTAATAGTCTGTCGCTACTTTTGAAGGTAAAAAAAATACTTTTCGTTTGCTGGCTGTTAGTTCTGCCATTTGTTTTGTTTGCTGTTTGTGCTTTATTAGAACAGGGTCACGTGAATAAAAAGTTTTGCTACTTTTCAGACCTGCAAACTTCCAAGTCGCTGCAGCGGGACAAGCAGCTAACGCTAACGCTACACGTAATCCTCCAGTTCGGTCTTGTGTAGCGTTAGCGTTAGCTGCTTGTCCCGCGGCAGCGACTTGGAAGTTTGCAGGTACACGTAATCCTCCAGTTCGGCCTTGTGTAGCGTTAGCGTTAGCTGCTTGTCCTGCTGCAGCGACTTGGAAGTTTGCAGGTCTGAAAAGTTGTCTCATCTCACTTTCCACAGTGCTGTGAGTAAAGTTTGGTGCAGATAAACCTGTCGCCTGCTGCTCAAGCGATGACGATAATATGTGACCGTTTCTGGGGATGACAAAATGTTTCTTAAAACCCCAATGGCTTGCTGAAGCGCTCGGGACTCCTCTCCACCTGCCATGGTAACCGTTACCTGAACATCACCGCCCACTTGAGCTTTTCAGCCAATCACAGCGCACAAAACGATGGACTTCCTTTTCCACTATACTTACTTCCTTTTCCACTATTCTCTCTAGCACATATATACATTCTCCTCTCACACACCTACATTCTCCTCTTACATACATACATTCTTCTCTTTCATGCATATATTTTCTTTGTACATATACATATATGTCTATTTATTTAGGAGAATGTATGAATGTGAAAGGAGAATGTATGTACGTGCAAGTGTGACAATATATGCATGTGAGAGGAGAATGTATGTGTGTGCATGAGTGAAAATGTATGTATGTGAAAGCAGAATGTGTGTGTGTGCGTGAATATTAAAATATATGTATGTGAAAGAAGAATGTATGTGTGTGCAAGGAAAATATATGTGTGTGAAAGGAGAATGTATGTGTGTGAGAGGAGAATGTATGCGTGTAAGAGAGTGAAAATATATGTGTGTGAAAGGAGAATGTATGTATGTCACAGGAGAATGTATGTGAGTATGAGCGAAAATATATGTGTGTGAGAGGACGAGAATGAATTAAGTCTTGTACGGCCCCTCATAGTTGAGTACACAAATTTTACATTTTCATTTAATGGGGCAGTGCCAGTCAGACGCTTCTTTTTTGAGCAAACTGCAACTTCGGCTGTTACAACACATTTCAATTATTATGCTGTGCACTAGTGTTACCCTTATATTAATGGTAGTGTCTACAGATACGGACCCGTACCCGTAGCCTGTGGCCTACGGATACGTCACTTTCCCTTACTATAAATATTAATGAGACGTACATGAATATTAATGAGCCAGCTGATGAACGCGCTTTGTGATTGGCTGGTAATCCGACGGACATAATAATTATATTAATAAGCCGGCTTGGTAATCCGAGTGATGAAGGCGCTTCCGTGATTCGAGGTGAATCTGCGTGCCGAGCCTGTCATGTCAGTCATCTGCTGTTCTCTTTTCTATCATGCATAATGTCTTATAAATATCATTATCTGACTTTTTCACGGACAGCGATTTGGGGGTTGAAATCAGCACTACTATTAAAAATAGAAAAACTTTTTATTCACGTGACCCTGTTCTAATAAAGCACAAACAGCAAACAAAACAAATGGCGGAACTAACAACCAGCAAACTACAAGTATTTTTTTACCTTCAAAAGTAGCGACAGACTATTACATATTAACAACCTAAACAAAACCCTGACGTATTTTCTACGTCTGTCAACACAGACACTGCACGTCAGTCACTTTAATGTTAGCGGACTCTGTTGAATGGCTAAGTTACATAACCACAAACAAATCTCACAATGTCACAGTAAATCGAGTTTGTGTTTTTTGCAGCATTTTATAGATATGAAATTACTGTTGTGTGACCAAACAGCTGATTGTGATGAAGCAAAATGATAATGATTATTTGCTCGCTGCAGACTACCGTACTGCTAAATTGTTAAGTCATAGAGTATCCTACCACCACTGTTCTGATGAGACAAAAATGGACATACATTTCTACTGCCAACATTTAATCATGAATAAATATAAAACACAATTTCAGAATTTTTTTTCTCGTTGATATAACTATAGAAAAAAATCTGCAAGTATATCAAATGATGGACAAGTCTTAACCATTCTGTCAAAACAAAATGAAACACAACATGTATGGCTAGGCCTTGAGCGACCAAGATAACCACTTAAAAGTAAGAGTAGGGAATTTAAAGAAGGGCTCTTAAGTTAAATAGTCTATCCCTAAGGTTCAGAAAATGCACTGACAACATACTGAAAGGAGACTACAGACGGTAGGACACTCAGCAGGCAGCTGACATTTACATGATATGCAGTTTTTATGCTTTACCAACCATGTGACTCATTTTCTCACACTGCTGTGAAAGAATCACATAAGACTAGCAGATTACTTATATTCCATCAAGACATCATAGTACGATCCACACCCGATACGGGATATGGATAATAATGCAGGCTCTGTGTGAAAGTGTGCCCTCAACTCCATCTATCACCAATATCCTAAAGCAGCAACCCCAGGCATTTTCGTAGAGCCTATCTGACAAAAATCCACGTTTATTTCGCTCACCCCGCTACGCTCCATTAAAACGGTGCAGGCTTTGACCCACTGAGCCAAAAAATGTACAAAAATAGCAGGAGTGGACGAAGAAAGACAGAGGTTGTTTTGCTCCGTTTCATGTGAACACCTTTACTGTGTTGCTGTTGGTTTGACATTTTGTTCATGCTGAGGTTAATGAGTGCTTAAATGCTGTCCAGATGTTCCTGCAACAAAAGATTCATGGCAACATCCTTTCCTTTTACTTGGTGCAGACCTAAAATGTGTAATTAAAAGTTGTATAAATACAGAAACTAATATAACTGCGATTTACAACACTAGATGTAAACCATGACTAAATCACAGGTCATGACTGTGTCGACAGTAACCATTACTATCTTCTATATCATACCATGAACATGATTATAACCAGAGTAATTTAAAGCAGGGATTATTTTGTGAATACTATGTGAAACATGATATTGGCTGCTTGACACAAAGCAGAGGTTGAATACATTTAAATGTAAATAAGTAGTATAAAGTCACTGTAATTCTCAAAATATTGCAATAAAAAAAAATCAGGCATTAGACTCAGGAGCCCGCGGTCTGGAGAAATCTGTGTCAACCTACAAATCGACAAAATTAATCAGTTTTATAATTATACATTTAAAGATCCCACTAAGACTTTAAGTTGATCATCTAAGCTTTTGGATTTATTCTTCAGTCAGTTGGATCCAGCCTACCAGCACCACACATGCCTCCACATTGTGAAACATATCATCAATCTAAACAAATGGCCATCTTCGGTTTATTTTTTAAGACAATATCACTTATTACAACACTAGAAGTTTACACTCAGATTAGCAAGATTCACTCACTCCCGAAGAATGCATTCTGGGTTGTACTGCTGTACTTTGAAGGCCTATTCATCATGTTTGCACTCATCACACTGAGCTAAAACACATGTGACTGTTAGCAGGGGTAGTGCCAGGTCATCCAAGGCATTTCCAGAACAGGCACTCAGCCCAAGGCCTTCAGAGATATCTCCGGGCGAAACTGAAGCGCTGCCAACACCACTGAAAAGGCTTGAGTGAAAATTCAAAGTCAGGCCAGTAAGGTGGTGAATGCGTTCTATAGGCTATTTATTCAGCTTATCTGAGATCACCTCAGACATGTTTGTTTTATTACATGCCTCCAAAACTACAATTCCCCAAGAAGGAAAGAGCAATGTGAGACTGATATCAACTGTTGGTATCTAGAGCTTGTGAATATATGAACTGCAGAATAGTAAACACATGCCGCAGAGGAATGTGCTCATAGTTTCTGTGTATACACTTTTCTTCCACTTCCACCCTATCGCAGAGTAAGTGGTAATTTCAACTCACCGTCTAAACAAAGCTAAACACTGCTGAATTGTTTGATTTCTAATAGGCCTTGAAGTTTCAGTCCAACTTTTATTGTTCCCCAGCTGGGAAATAATCACCTGGAAGTTTACGGTGCTGTTAATAGCAGTGCTCTGTCTTTGGGCAGTCATATGGGCTAAAACAGGCCAAGCATGGGGCCATTTCATTTTTCTATCTCTGGCGTGTTTCACCAAGAGAGCTTACAGAAACTTTCCAATGCGGCCAGTTTTTCCCAGTAGAGGTTAAACCTCCTAATGAAGAACAAACGTTAGTATCACATCTAACTTTCTTATAAAACTTTCCTCGAGTGTACGTGACCGTCCAAGATGTATTTTAATCAGAACAGCAAGCGCAGCAAATTGCTTGGGAGCCTTTGCAATTATGCTTTTATAACGTCTCCATTTGATGACCAGATATAACTGCAAAAACAAGGAGGGACACTAATAGGGGTCTGTTAGAGAGACAGAGGTGGTCATTGGAAGCAATGATGTTGGCTGCAGCAACAGTATGCAAATTGACCAAGTAATTTGTTATTGTGCCAGTGTAGGAGATATCCTATTGAACAGATTGGTGGGAAGAAGCAAAAAAAGAAAAGAAAAAAAGACA
The DNA here is from genome assembly GCF_021347895.1 of Acanthochromis polyacanthus. Classification (NCBI taxonomy): domain Eukaryota; kingdom Metazoa; phylum Chordata; class Actinopteri; family Pomacentridae; genus Acanthochromis; species Acanthochromis polyacanthus. The sequence continues at coordinate 23,486,331 of NC_067121.1, forward strand.
GATTATCGAATGTTCCCATTGGACAAAATCATCAATACATCCCAACCACATTTCACTTAACAAGAAACCTTTAATTTGTTTACAATACTGTGGAAACCTTATTATTTTTGCTATAACCTGCAATCCTTCTTAGTTTACAAATTAAGAGGAAGTGCATGGACTGGGGCGTGGATGGATGAATCCAGAGTTGTTGACAAATCAATACAGCTGACAACTAATTTTTCAATTTGCTTCACATGTCCTGTCACACTGTGCCTTGCTGCTATCTATCCATCAGCATCTATACTCACTAATGGAGATTTCAAAGTGGAATCTGGGCAGAAATCTATACATTTAAACACATACTTTAAAGAACTACAAACGGCAAAACTGTATGAAGTCTGGCCTTCCATTTTCTTAACATGAGGTATAATATAATTATCAAGCGGACACATTTTGTGACTGAACAGCAGATGCATAGGTTTGTAGCAGGGAGCTTTAGTAGAAACGTCTGTTAAGTCTGATTAATCAAGAAAACAAAAGTCCTACTCGCTGGGAAATACCTTCAGCCCAAATGCTCAACATCAATAAATCAACACAACAAATTATTTTTGATATGATTGAGGGGCTTCATGGCAATACACAGGCAGCAAGATGTTTCCACTCTGTTGACAGGATTAATGGTAATAATAAACATGAGTACGGCCCATGAAGGACACTGGTAGGAGAAGCCTGTTTGACATGTCAGTATTCGCATAAGGAATCTAATTAGCCATTATAAGAGAACACATTTTTCCCTACTTTGCATGCAGGGAGATGTCACATTGTCCTTTCAAATTGTAAATTGCAAATACAAATTAAATTAACATCATAATATTGCAAGGACAATTTTCAGCATCCTATTCATAGCATTTATTAGCTTTTTTTTTTTTTTTAGCGTCAGGCAGCAGGCCTGAACACATCTTAGATATGCGATGTGTTTGAGAAGCAGCGGAGACATACTATAATGACATAGTAGAAAGTGGCTTTTCACAATAGATTTTGCAAATCTTCAGTCACATTTGCTGCTCCCCCCCCCAACTTGTAGTGACGGTTGGGAGAGGACAACAAAGACGGCCAGTTTTTCAGATCGAAGATTTGGCAGGAAGCAGACGACAAGAACAGAGCCACAAATTTGCTTCTCAGCCAATCTGATGAAGACGAAGCATCTCATCATTGTGCTTGAACATCTGTCCATCCATCCATCCATCCGTCGATACACCGCTACACAACGCTGCTGATCGTAAAAACATACACCATCCTGAAAGGCCTATATGTCACCTGGTATTTCACAAACAGTGTAGCAAACTGTCATTCACAATCTGCATTTGGGAGATTTCTTCTCTCTTCTTGTTCTCCTGAGCCCTGTAGTCAAAAGCAACATTTGTGCTCCTCCACAGCTGAACTTTTCTCCCCACTATCATGCACAAGTCACGCTTTACCACCAGTTTATTCAACATAATACATTCTAGCACTTCTCAGAACCACGCTACATCTACTATCGATTCATCCATCCATTATCTACACTGCTTAGTCCTCATTAGGGTCACAGGGAGGCTGGAGTCTATCCCAGCTGACTTAGCGCGAAAGCAGGGGGCACTCTGGACAGGTCACCAGTCGATCACAGGGCCACACAGGCAGACAAGCAATAGGACTCGATTTCGCACCTACGGACAGTTTAGAGTCACCAGTTAACCTGAGCATGCTAACCATCAAACCCCTGTGCAGCCCGATATGAACATTAAATGATTTTTTTTTAAAAACGCTCCCAAAATATTTTACAGGTTAGAAGCATCAAAAAAACAAAAACTATGCCACTCAAATCAACCACGTTCAACCTACAACATTCACTGAATAAAGAGAAGGATTTTAATTAAATAAACCTGAACGGTAATTAAATTCAGAGGGTAAAATGCAATGAAAAGCCTAAAAGAAACAATGAGCGAAGGACAACAGCAGTGAGAAAACCTGTGAGAATTTAAAGTTTCTTTTCAAGCTAGAACTAAATAGACTATATGAAAGGAGTTTGGAGGGAAAAGTATGAAAGCACAGCCACCTTTAGTTACTTTCCTCGATCCAGAATCGCTCAAAGAGCTAAAAATAAAATGCAGGTAATGGGAAGTGGTAAATCACAGCTGGGTTCTTTCTTTCTTCCACCACCATATTTTGTGATTCCAACATGACGCTGTGGGGAGATTGGCTGTTAGAATGATCCAAGTTTACACTGTGGATAGGCAGGTTTGATGAGCACTGGAGCTTTTAGCTTTTATCTGGTTGTTTCACTCTGACAAAACAGCACCGAGTTGGTTTAAAAATTCTTTTTTAGATTTCAAAAACATATGGCACTTATATGTTTCAGTCTGCTGGAAAAAAGAAAAAAGCTAAAGACTAAAAATGGCACTGGTAAGATGAAAAAAAAATGTTCACAGACAGAAGTGCAAAACCTAGAAACTTGAAAAAATTGCTTGGCTACACTGGCTTTTCCAGTCAGCGCATGAATAGAGCGAGGAGCGAAGCGACTCTTCTGCCGCCTGCCTCTCTCCACCTCACTGCCACCTTGTTGAGGCTGATCCGCCAATCTTCGGCGGGCTAATGCAAGATGACACTTTGTCACCAGAATCTTAAACTCTACCCACAATACAATTTGTCATCACATTCAGGAGCCTGTGACATTCATAAGAGCTTCTCTGTCAGTATCAATTCCAGTCTTACTTTAAGGGGTCTGAGCCCTGGCATTCTCACCAACAGATGCTCAAACAGTATCCTGAAGGATCATTGCCACTGTGCGCCAACAGTGCTCATAACAGCTGGTCATATCCGTAACGTAATGTTTATATTTCCTCTGCACGGTTTAGCTTCTCATTTTACGACAATCAAAAGAATAATAGAAGAGAATTATTTATTTATACCAACAGCGATGCAACATGCAATTATAACGGTGCATTGATTTCGGCAACATTTATCACTGACCTATGAAGCTGAAACTTTGTTCCAGCAGCCTCTAATTAAGGTGACACCTGTCTAATTTGGCCCTAAAGGCAGGACTGAAATATTGATGCGTTTATGAAAACGTAATTTCTGACCATCAAGGAAACAAAGTAAATTAGGCACCAGGACATTAACATTTTGACTCTTGACCTTGCCACCATTGTTCTAACATTTACATTACATGTTCACTGAATAATGTGTGAAACGCGAGGAAGGTTTTAACTGAAGGTTGATGTAACCTTTTTCTTGTGTAAGGCCGTGTAATCAGTCTTAATGTAAGGGGGTGCAATGCTCGGTTAACCTGCAGGTTACATAGCGTCTAATATATCTGCTGTTTGCAATCCACGTGCATTAGAAAAGCAAAGTAATGAAGTGAACATGGAACCTAATTAAAAGTTGACTGTGAATCTGTGTGTCAAAAGTTCAGCGAAGTGTATTGCTTTATACCGGGTCTCACAAAATTAACCTTGTCAAGTTGGATTAGGTTAAAAATCCAGAAACACAAATATAACCAACTCAGTGAAATCGATGTGACTTTAGAAGGTGAAGCAGTAACCCTCTCTGTAAGTTACTGCTTCCCAGCGACGCCTGGCAAAGTGATTATTCTCTCTATTTTTAGATCAGTTTCCTACTTATTTAGTTCATTTTTTAAATGTAAAAAGCAGACAGCAGTACTGCCAAAAGAAATACTTTGTCAGCAACTTGGTTGCATTTACATGGTAGAGTGACACCAAAGCTGGAGCAAATTACAGAGCTCAGTCATGGGCTTTGCTGAAACCGACACTACGACAAACGCCATGTGAAAAATCAACACTTTTTCAACACACACTGTCATTTATTTCTCCAGACTTTTGTTGAAAGGACTCAGTGTCTTTATACAAAATCTTTTTACCATCTTTGCCCTTTGATTTGTTCTTTCACAGGCCATTTTATAACCTAAAAATACTTGTGAAGACAACAGGATGATGATCACTTACACAGCAGCAGATAATATTATCCCCAGAATCCTCAAGGGAAGTTTCCCCAGTTGGATTCTCTTGTGCAATAGATATCAAATTATGATGCTCGGGACATTTGAACTCTGTTATGGCTTGTAATTTATGGTTTTGTTTCAGAAACGGATAATTATGTCTATTAATTTTAATTCTGTTTTTGAATGTCTATTGTTTTTCAGGATGGCAGCAGCCTGCAGTTGCTTGTTGCTTTCAGTCAAATGAGTAGCCAGCCAATTATAACTTGAGCAGCGCATACAGTCGTTCTTTGAAGATGTCCTTGCTTTCAGATTTAGAGGAATTGAAGACAAACTACTATTTACGACTGAAGTTTTCAATGAAGCATTTACACTATAGTGCATTTCCACTATACTGCCAGCACTGGAAAAATCTCAAGGTGACCTCACCTCATTTCATAAAGTTGAGCGAGGCAGCGGTCTATAATACATCACCAATGTACTGGACCTGAAAAGTATTGTACAATACCAACAACATGGAAAAGCATACACTGTGGATACAAAACAACATGAGTCAGCAGCTGGAACACCCAAGAAATACTGTAAAAATAGTGAGAAAAACATCTTATAAAATGCCAAAAAATAAATAATTAACCTTCATATACAGTGATTTTCCATGAATGAAATGTATTGGTTTCTGTCCTACTTTTACATGAAATCATGTAGTTTTTCTTAGTATCTTGATATTTTAATAAAGGATATTTTCATCTGTTAAAGCTAAGAAAAAACATACAAACATGGTCAAATGAGGCTGTAATATTAATAGCCATGTGTATTATTGAAAAACAGTGTCCTTATTTCAGTTTCATTTTAGGCAAAAAATATTACAATCAAGCTAAAAAAAAATAGGAATTTGTTTTCACAATTGCAATTTTAGGTAATTTATTACACAATTTTAAATTAAAATCGAAACTGAGCACTCTTTAAATGTAAACAAACATTTAAACTTTTAAAATTAATGGCTTTACCTTTCAGAGCTCGTCACAAAGTATGTAGAAGACTCTGAAGAGACATATTTAAATTCTAATGCCTTTCACATCCAGTGCTGGTCATTTAAGCTCAACACTTGAACATAAACATTATCTGGAAGCAATTAACCGCAGCAGAGATCACTGTAATTGTGGCCTGTTGCTAGCTAAACCTATATTGCTTTTGACCGCACAAACACCTAAACCCATCCAAAAGAACCAAGATTTAGATAGCACAGAAATGAAATAAAACTGACTGAACTGCTCGTTTAACAGTTTAGACTGGAGCATTAACACGCCCACGGTTCTTTGTGCTTGCCAACATGGCAAGTTGGATGGTCGCTACTGAGGCCATCCAACCGTGAATGTTGGTGATCTCAGTAACCACTTCAGTTGAAACATTTAACATGCATATTGCACATACAAACATATTACTTTCACAAGTTTAGTTACTTTTCTATGCTGAGCATTGTTTTAAGTTGTACAATATTTTCTTTGTGTTACCGGTGCTGGGGTAGGTGGTCTTCTGCAGCTGTGGTCACCTGGCGAGCTTCAGGCAAATGTTTGCAACAGGTTAGCAACAGGTCTTCATACCAGATAATCAGACCATACCAAATGCCTGTTACTTTGAGGGGTAGAACGGATTTATTTGATTTAAATATGACTTTATTCACCTGATTTATGTTGGTAGCTAGATACATTTTGGATTTCTTTAATATTATTGTTTAGATTAAGTTAAAAAAAAAAGCACTGTTTTGTACCTTTTGCTGTTAGTTTAGCTATAGATATTTTATGTTTCCCCTATTGTGTGTAACCAGCCACCATGCACATCCCCTTTGTTCACTTTTTATCCCCCGCTGGCCGTAAGCACGGAGGGGGGTATTGGCGTGGGCACGTCCGTCCGTATGTCCGTATGTCCGTCCGTCCGTCCGTCCGTACGTACGTACATACGTCCACATTTCGTGTCTGCAGCATATCTCAGAAACTACTTGAGGGATTTCATTCATATTGCACCCAGGCCATCTCTATATAGTATAGATGTGCCTTTTGGGGTGTAAGAACTTGACCTCATTTTCAAGGTCATAGTGAGGCACTTCAAATATTTTTTGGTTTCCAGATCATATCTCAGAAACTAGTTGAGGGATTTCACTCATATTGTGCACACTAAGCCTGTTGGTAATGTAGATGTGCCTTTTGGGGTGCATGACCTTGACCTGATTTTCAAGGTCATTGTGAGGCACTTCAAATATTTTTTGATTCTGTTTCTGGAGCGTATGTCAGAAACTACCTGAAGTATTTCATGCGTATTGCACGCCACCTGTGCATAATGTAGATCTGCCTTTTTTGGTGCATGACCTTGACCTGATTGTTTTCATTGTAGTGAAGATGTATCATTTTGTAGGTGTATCGTCCAGTATTTATTATTATTTCTTGCACTCAGAGGCACTATATATAAGGCGGGGGATATTTTAAGTGGAGCGTTTTTATTTGGGTCTGTTAAGAGTTTGTAATCAGTGCAGTGGGTTTGTTCTGTTATTTTGTTGCTTGTACATAACCTTCGTTAATTTCTGTTCTTTTGATCCCTTTTAGTTTGGTTTATTGGAACTTTGTTTCTCATTTTTGGGGTGAAATAAAAACTCTGAATTTTCATGCTGTGCAGCTCGGTCCCTCACAACCTCCTTAAACTGTATCATACACGGCGAACAATCTGCAGTCTTCCACAGTAAATTATTGATATTATTAGGAGGTATTAGTCTCCAACATTTCATATCAAATGAATCTTCATACTCTATATGATGGAGTGACCTGACATTCGTCCAGCTGCTACTGTCATTGCTATTTCTAGAAAGAAATTGTATTTTGACCAATAATCATAAATATTACAGGTCTCCCAATTAACAAACCAATTTATCTATAATTTCTAACTGTATGTAATTTTGGAAATATATTTGCAGCACTAAACTTGAACTGAACAGTTTACTCTATTAAAAAAGGGAAGTATTTGTGAAACTACAATACATTTGGTGAATGTGTTTTAACAGCCTTTGTGTGGCAAAATGGAAATTTTATGGTCATATGGTGGTAAGGTTTTTGATCTTATTTTACATTAGACATGTAGATTCAGTTTAGTTTTGTAATTCTGTTCAGGTTTTCCTGTATTTCAAAAATAAAGAAAGTATCAATAAAATAAAATCAAGCTAATTCATCAAATTACAGCACAATGTGGTTATTAGTGTTTTTTTTTTAGAGTAGTGTATTCTCATTACTGTTCCACTGTATTTATTGCTTTCATGTTACTATATGACTGTCAAAGCTGCCCACTGACACATCCACCAGTAACAGAATTACATAGCATCCGTGTAAAATTGTGTTTCTGGCCACCTGAATAAGATCCAATATGGATTATTTTGTTTTGGTTCCTACCATTTCTTGAGAAAATCTCCTCCTGTTAAATGCTCCACCCTCAGTGGGCACCAGCTAGGTGCTACTGTCATCTGTTAGCAGTTTGGTGTTGGGTTCGTAATGTAATGAGTTCAGGCATTCTGAGCTGTTTTTGTAAAAGCAGCTTCCTGTCACAGCTGGAAACAAGGTTTTACAGTTATGTTGTGAGCTGTAAAGCCAAAACAAGGAGCTGAATGACACTAAAATCCTCTGTTGAGTCAGAAGATATGCCATTGGTCTGTAGTTGGTCACTTAATCCATTGGTAAAAATCATAGACTGTATATATAGTGGACGTAGCATCTGGCTCCAGAATTGAAGCCAACCCGGAAGTGTCAAAAACTTGCAATATCCTGCCGTCCGCTAGGGTTGGCTCCAAAAAGCTTTTGCTCCATAGACCCCAATTCATTTTTGGAAAAAATAAAATTTGACAGACTGATTTTCTACAGCTCAGGATTTTTTTCCCGTTAGTTTTCATGGTCAAAATGAGAGATCAGGTGGCCGATCTTAAAATAAATCAATACTGAATTTTAAATAAATCTTTAAAGTTGGCGGAGCCAGGGGGCGTGGCTATACTTGATAGACAGCAACAGAAGCCTCTGCGGTAAAACGTGGGTGGGATAAGAGAGTCCTCAGCCAATCCTGCCCCTAGTTGCTCTCCGGTCCAGTTTGATGTTTGATGACGCTTTTTACGTTGCTGGCTCCAAAAAATCCAAAACGGCGACCAGGAAGTAGCAAACCAACGGGTGACGTCACGGTTAGTTTACGCCTGGTAAAAATGAAGTAATGATTTGTACAGTTTTTAACTAAAAAATACATTTGGTGTCATTTAATGCAATTTTAATTCTAAAAGTGGGGTTTACTGGTACACTTTTTTGTAGCTTCCGTGTTGGCCCCACGTTGCTCTTATGAATAGAACATATATTGCTTTAAGGTAAGCTTTTAGTTTGCTTTTGAAATGTGCTTTCGGAATGCAAATCTGCCCATTTTATCCACTAATATCTCTGAAATTAAACAAATCCTTGTTCAGGAAACCACCGGTGACCCATGAAAATCTAAATTAAACAATAAAAGCTCAGTCTAAATTGTGGGCTGGGATCATAGCACTGTGGATACAACAGTCGTATGAGGCTGATTCATGTAATATCCCCCCTCTCTCTGGCTCCAGAGTCCCGCTGACACAGCAGCTGTGAGCAATGCCTCGCGCTTGTGTGTGCGTGTGTGCACCTCTGCTGGTGTGTGTGTGTGTGTGTGTGTGTGTGTGTGTGTGTGTGTGTGTGTGTGTGTGGGTGTATGTGTGCCTGTGCAGGTGGTAAGAGGGAGGGACGGAGCTGCTTGTGAGCTGAATAACAAATCTAGCATACTGCACACCTGAGGAGCTGTCACTGTCATAATCAGGTGTTTATAATGCATGGCAGAAGGGGGACAGGAGTCGAGAGGAGGAAACGAGGACACAGTTGGTATCAAAGCCCTGTCTGTATTATATGCTTTTCTTCTTATCCTCCCTATTGCCGCATGCAGAACTGAAAAGGTGAGGTCTTCCTTTTTAATTTTCACTCTGGTCTCATTTTCCTCAAGTCATTTGCTCTGCTTTCTCTCAGCTGCTCAGTCACAGTTGTCGCATTTAGAAAGCTGGATGGCGAGCTGTGCTTCCTCTCATCCTGCCTCCTTCTTCACAGCCCGTCTGGCCCAGCAGGTTTGCGTCCGGACACCTCCTCCAGAGAGCTCAAGGTGACACATGGTTGCTCAGGCACAGATGAGTGGCTGTGTCCCCGGGCCTCTTGACGACCGCCAGTTGCCCCCATCGCTGCTTCGCTTCTACCCTGAGAAGTAGCTACAAACACCCCCCTCACCCCCAGAGCCTTTTGTTGTTTCAGTGCGACGCTAATCTATGGTTCTGCTGTGAGGGCCACGGGAGCGGCAGGTTGACTCACTTCCAGCTCACTGACACAATCATTCACTGCTTGTATTGGGAACTCTGGGTGTACGTGTGTGTGTGCATGTGTGTGTGCGTGTGTGTATGTGTGTGTAGCCGGAACAGTGCCTGTTAGACAGCCTGGCTGATATTTTTCTGCAGGGTCAGCAGAGACTTGGCCAAGCCAGCATCATGGAGGAGTAAATCAATGAAACCCAATTAGATACCAAGAAAGGTGAGAGAGGAATTGAGCAGCTAAAACAGCACAGGCAAAGACAAAAAGTGATCCTCAAGACTTTTTTTGTAAAAAAAAAAAAAAAAAAAAAAAAAGCCCTCAGAGTAAATCAAACGTCTTTGCCTTACTGACACTCGCAGGAGCCCGCTTTATGTTTACAAGTGCAAAAAAATGGGTATTAAAGAGGACAGATCTGGAGGCAACTTCACTTGCGATTTGTGCAACTTTCAAGAGTACCGTGTGGGACATGCTTAGTGTGCTGGGAAAGTGTGGGATTCTGTGAGTCATGCTGATGAATCACTTCTCAGTTTAACCAAATAAAGCTCTGTTTTGACTTAGGAAACACTTGAAATACTGCACACTTAAAACTGTTCACCTCAAACTCTTTGCTGCGTCCGACTGACCCTTGCTGAATTCCCCTGGCGTGTGGAGGGAACGGTCATGTGTCTGCACGGAGGGCAAGAGTTAAGGCAATGTGTCTCATGATCACCTGAGTGAGCCAAATGAGGCACCCTTCTCTCTGAGCAACCTGCCACTAACATCTGCTGCTTTGGCCACAAATGCCCTTCTTGTATAAATCCTGCTTATCACTTTGAACCACCGCGTGTGATACACAACTTTAAACATGATGCTTTCACATACGCCCTTCCTTTCTTGATTTCAGTAAGTAATTTCATGGATAGCGGGACCTTGCTATACTGAAAGCAAAGTCTGCAGTGGGAAGTCTATTGCTGGGTGCAGTGCAGACAGAATCTCGACAAGCAGCGAATTATACATTTTTATGGTTTCATAATGTTGGTATTCAGGTGTTTTATTTTTCAGTAATTATCTGATTCAGATGAAAAATGCGGCATTATTTTCTGAGTTAATGAAAGAAAAACAGCATCTTTTGATAACCTGCTGACTGCTAATGAGCTGTGGAGATAGCATTATGCACCAGATAATAATCCTGTTCACACTGACAGGGAAAAAATAGATACTAATACCCACGGGCAAGTGTGTTGGAAAAGGTACGATGACAATTACCGTGAATTAGGATCATATTTTAATCTCATTACAACACAGTATAATGTGTCAAACCGACTGTTTCTACTGTAAAATTCATGATATTCCTAATTTAGTTGTTGTCAGAACAATTCTTTTTTATCTGCAATGTTATTACTATAGTGGCTACATATGCTTAAGATAAACTGGCTGTGCCTCCACGATAAAGGGAAGTTCAAATTATTAGTCATGTTAATATTTCATGTTTCATTTATTACGGTATATTACTAACTTTCCATTTTATCATACTTTTCATCATGATTTTAATCATTTTAATGAACATGCAGTCCCTCTTTAAGCAATCTGGCAAACTTGGAGAGCAAGCCAGCCCTTCGCCACCTTCTTAAGCCCACAGTAATTATTAACACATTTTTGTAATCAGGCTTCTCCACCATTTGCATGAAAGCAATCTAATAAATGTGAAAGCTAAACTCTCCCAGCTGAAAACATTAAGATAACCAAAAAAAAAAAAAAAAAATCAAGCATTTATTGAAGTAACCTCTAATCTCATTTCCTCTGTGATTACAAAAAACAGTGTCTCATTCCCTGACTGCCTCCAAAATTAAGCTCTCGATAAGAAAGCCCAGTGTGCGACACAGGAAGATGCATGGGTGAATCAGCAGCAGCAATAGCTCTCATATAAATCCGTCCATGCACCCTGCGCTCAGACAGGCCGCTGGTCCACTCCTAAATCAGACAGGCCGAACTGTCACGACCACAGACCTTGTCTTCTTGCAGATCAATAGTGATAACGGGAAACAAATTTCGAGCTGCAAATACTGAAGCACCGTGATTTCAAAGAGATCCAAACGCATATATACAGATTTTTTAAAAATATTACCGTGGGGATATTCCTACAGCAGGATAACAGCATGAGGAAACTAAAAAACTGTGATGTGTCACTTTAAAAATGACAGCTTCCCGGCATGAGCTTGTCATTTGGGTGATGGTGTTTTGATATGCACATTGTGGTATTTTTGCAGTTGCTAAATGCAATGTAGAATATGGCTGGTACTGACAAAGACCTGTGACTGATAATAGAAAGTTGCTTACAATAACAAATCAGTTTGTTTACCTGCAGGTTGCCTCTACATGTATGTGCCTTTGTGGAAGAACTTGACTGACTCGTCTGTCATTTTCAGTAAAGCATGCCATTTATTGCAGACAATCTTTCGGCTTGTTAACATGCCCATGTGGTGTTTTTTATATGCTGGAAAACACTCAACTAGAGCAACAAAGCACTCAGATAGCGCAGTACTCCGCCAAGGCTGCTCAGTTGTTGTATGATTTCAGACTGATAAGTCCTGATAAGTCCACAGCAGTGGATTTGTAGTAGGCAGCTGACATAGCGTTCACTTGTTGTCATAGTTACAGTGATGCCATGCCGTGATGTCGCAATGACATAGAAATCTTTACAAATCTGTGAATCCTGACAATAAGCCACATCACTGCCAAGATATAATCAAGTGGTCCTAGTGTCATTTCTGACCTTCCCTAAAAATTTCATCCAAATCCATTGGGCCGTTTTTGAGTAATGTAGCACACAGACAAACAGACAGACAAACGTACGCCGATTGTCACATAACTCTGCCGCTTTCCTTGGCAGAGTAAAAATAAGCAGTCAGTGGATGAGCATCTTCCCTAGATGAAAAAAACACAAATTCAGACATCTGGAGTTTCACACACCTGAGAAAACAATCCCGTCAATTTATGTTGAGGCTTTCTGTATGATTGTTATTCTTTACAACAGCTGAATTACTCCAACATCACAAATTGCCATTGTGTGATGAAGAGTAGTTTTACAGTGTTTAAACAGAGTAGGACAGCTTGTGTGCTTGAGTTGCAGCAAGTAGCAGAGTGGTTGGTGGAGACACGTTCAGAGACGCCATGGAACTTCCCTTTTATCCCATTGTCATTCCCATGGTGTCAAATACTGCCAAAGCCACTTGTGTCTCAGAGACACGCACAAGGTGTCAGTTGGCCTTGACCTCTCCTACTGCTTGCTACCATTTTTAATAATCCACTTCGCTACAGGAATTAACAACAACAACAACAACCTTCAGGCAGCAACCTACCACACTAAACTTTTCTAGTTTTACAGACCATTTGTACTGTGTAGTCGGGCAGTCCCACTGGCAGACAGTGTTTGGCTTCCTATGTGCAAATGCTCCACTAAAACAATTCCACCTGTCACTATTTTGAGAGAAAATCGAAGCAACATACTTCACTTACCTTGCGCCAAGATGTTTGCGATTGGTTTCATAAAATCCAAATAAGCCCGAGCATTTTTTTCTCCCCTTATAGCAGAGTGATAGGGAGTTAGAACCAGACCAATACGTTCTACAGAATCGACTGGCTAAGCGACAGTAGTGCCACCTGTGTCAATATTAAACCCCAAAAGACCGATAGAAGTTATTCCAGTTTATAAGAGCTTCACAAGGAGGCTGGAGAGACAGTACAAGTTGCATGACTTTTATGACGTGCAATAGTATGCATATTTTTTTCCACTTACTTTTTCTTTTTGTATGTGTGATATTTTGCTTTAACTCATTATTTGGTCAAATTTAGGCATTAAATCTACTTGGATGTATTTTAACACAAATCATCATTTGCTAATCTTGACCAACACTGTACACATTACAAGGCAAAATACTTGTTACCTGAAAAAGAAAGAAAATGATCTATTATTTTCATGTAAAGACCTTCTAGATACATAATTTTGATACAAAGAGATGAGTTTTTAGAGGCTTAATCAATAACAACAGAGAGACTTACAAACAAACCTTCCAGTTTTCTTTGTCAAGAATAGTCAAGCATTATTATTTTTTAATTAAAAAACTAGTAGTTGTTAAGTTATTTTCTTGTTATTCTATCTTTTGTCACAGTTTGCTGGTGGACATTTTAAGTCATTGCATGGAGGCTTTGCTCAGTGAATAGCAACATTGGACTGTTAGTCAGTCAGTCTACCGCTCTCCCGCAGGCTGAAATATGTCAACATACAATGACGGAACATTCCCCTCAGCCTCTGCTCTACTTTTGTGTTTCATAGTAATGAGTGAATGAAACTATGATGTGAGCACAGCAAATATTATACCTGCTTAACGTCACAGAGATGCATGCTGGTGTTAGCATTTAGCTAAAAGCATTGCAGTTACAAAATACAGCTTTGCAAAAGTGCCAGCATGGCTACTGACTCAACACAAAGACAGAAATTAACCATTTCAGTAGCTGCCATATGGCTGTATATTAGTATCATGGGTTTGGGATATATGTAGTGCCACAGTTTCAACCATAAATCTGCATTTCTTTTGAATTTCACATTTCACAGTTGAAATGTTAAACTGTTGCAGACATATCAAACATACAAAACAACCTTTTGGATGAGGTGTGTGCAAAAGAAAATGTAGGATAACAAGTGAACAATAAATAATTGAGATAACTGTCTTTTTGCACACATGAGCCATTACAAATCAATAGCCACACTTTTATTGCATCGCTAATTAAAGATGTTTTCTTCTCTCCTTGGGTTGCTCTGGAGTTCAACACAATTTCTCTTAATCAGGCAATCAATCACTATTAGATCTGTGTGCCACACCAGCACACAGCAGGCAGATGTGGCCCCCAGCAAAAACTACAATCCATAAATTGGGGCAGACACTCTTGTAAAAGCCTTGTGACTCAGTAGACATTGCCAGAGCTGCTTGCAAAGCAGCATTTGGCCTTTATTTGTCGACAAGGGGGTGGCACCAAGCTGCTTCACTGACATGTCTTTTCACAAGAAATTACAGAGAAAATGCTCAGCGGAAATGTTCCTCCATGTCGCTGTCATTGTTTGTCACTTTCCGTGTAACACAATATCCTCATATCCTTTTAAGATTACAAAATTTCCGTGAAGCAATCATGCACTGCACACGTGAAGGATAGCATGTGGTGACCTTGCTTTAAAAATCCTTGTGAAAGGCAAAAACAACATCATGTTTTCGGCCAATATTCACACATGTGCAGTGAAGAAACAAGCATCTGCACCCATGTACACATCACAGCTCTATTTGGCCCCGTTGTCCAAATGGTATGAAGGACTAAATGAGCTGGTTTGGCATGAGACGAGAATAATCAGAGCAATACTCCAGTCCGCAGAGATCCTTCATTGAATGCATAACAATGAAGCTTGATTGAAATTGATAATGGCTTTGAGGGCTAGGTTGCTCCTTTCCACTTACTAATTTGTTCCAAAGCAACCTTTGACATGCATGGGATTGCCAATGACAAGGTAATTAGCCAACTGTTGAAAGGGGTCATAATACATGTGTTTATACCAAAAGAAAGCGCATGCTCCTTTATTGAGTGAACACTGAGACGTTTCAAAATACCCCATCTGTGTCCCAAATTATTCAAAAAGGAAGAGGTCGTGCGCAAATGTGCCACTAAATGTTGTTGTATATACATGGCTTTGAAAAAAAATGACTAAGCTCTGTGTTACAGCGTGCTGCAGCGGAGGGTGAACTGTGTCATATTCCTGTATCAACACAAAGTCAGCATGAAGAAGTGCCGCGGATGTGAAAGTGCTGCTGACCTCGTCCATTTTTCTTCCAGTGCCATCAAGGCCACCGTGCTGCAATGCTCCACGCTGCATCCAATTGTGCCGAGTAAAAGGTGTGGAATCGAGGGCTCCTCCAGGCCACCGACCCTTGGACACCTGTGCTTATGAGAGTCAACTGCAGTGTCAGCATCATGACCAACATGCATCATACAGCTGCCTCACACATGCCCGCAAAACAACATTATCTGTCGACACACAGACAGCTCAGGTCTGGGAATATATTATCCATTGACTGCACAGCAACCCCCCAGTGCTGAATTTCTCCTCTCATTGCACATTTCAAACCATGCCAAGTTCAGGTATATGCTGCATGTAGAGTTCGTGGGGGCCTCAGATTGGTATTATGAATCATGCAACATGATATTGTTTGATTGAATGCACCAAGTCCAAATTGGATTCCCACTAACGCCTCCTCCCCTCCCTGCCTAGACAAGTACTGATGAAAGATAACCGCCTCTGCATTAATCAAAGAGATGGAGCATTTTGATCCCACTCTCAATTAGATTAGATTACATAAATTTAACAATTTGTACAAAATGTGATATAAATGATCAACAGGTCATTCAGTTTGATCTCTTGCCCAATTCTGCCACCGCGAACAAAAGACAATTGAATGTGGCTGCCTTTGGTAAAAACTTGGTGCTGTGGGAAAATCTGCCCGTAGGAAACCGTGACCACAATAATGCTTTTTTTGATGGGATAAGTGTGTTATCTTAATTTTGTTGTACTTTCTTTCTTCTTTTGATTGCATTCATTCCCACCAAAGAGTCTAATTATTTTAAAACATGAAATGATCAGGCGTGCTAATCAATGACAAGAGTGTGAAGTGACACGATTCACTTTTAACAAGAAGCAAGCACTTTGAAAAGCTATTCAGTCCTGGCTTTTCTTTGTGTGTGTTTCTGTGTGTGCGTGTGTGTGTGTTGATTGTAAGTAGGATGTGATGGCGCTTACGGTTTGCTTAGGATTACAATAGACTCTGAGGAGTGGATGGTTTTATTTGTTGGAAGCATCACTCCCATCACATACTCGCCTGCACCTCAAAACGCCAATAACTTGGAAAACAACAGATTGCCCAGAAGGAGGTGAAACAAAAGTCAGCCTTTGTTTATTATTTGGAGATGAAATAAGTATTTTTCTGAAATATCCCACTGTCAGAGATGCAGTCTATTCCATAGAGCCACCTCATGATGGTTAATTAGGTGTCAGCAGCACAGCCCAGGTAATTTAACCTTCATCAGGCTGTATCACATGAAAAGATAATATAAGGGAATTATTCATTGCATCTTTCCATGGAACATGAAAAAAAGCTTTATTACAAATTCTAAGCTAAAGAGAAGAGCATAAATAGAATGCAAATTTCAAAAATCCAAAGTGATTGAGCCATTTGTGAAACAGTGAGCTTATTAGGCAGCTAAGAGGAACACCATGTATGTGAGAGGGGGAGAAATAAAGGGCAACACAAACAGATTTAGCACCAAACCATCGACAATTAACAACCCTGAAGATCAAACATGCAGTAAAAGTCAATTATCTAAGGGCCAGTGTGATCAGAATCTCACACCTTATGATCAATAGAGTCTGGGCCACTTTTTATGCAGCCTGACAGACAACTGACAGAATCCTGATTCGCTGATTCCCATGACATTCAAAACTGACTTTTCTCTGAGGAGTCTGGGGCTGATGACCACAGAATTTAAATGAAAAACAGTACAGATTTAGGCCTCACACAAGTCAGAGTGTCATAGTCAGAAATCAACTTTAAAATGTTACACTAAAATTGTGGCAATCTCCAAATGTCAGATGGTAAATGATGCAGCTGTGTTTATATCCATGATTATAGGCTAAATGTGATTGTTTTTTTAAACTGTGTTGCTTTCTTTGTTGTCTTGTTGATTGTTGCCTCCTCCATGACTGTTCTGTTAACTGTACTCTCGACAACACAGGGCTTGCCCTTGACGATTTAAATTAAGGTTTAATTAAAGGTTGAAATCACATCGTGTATCAAAACAGATTTATTAAGACATTAATATAGATGAATGTCTGCTTTCTTTGTATTTCTACGTGCCACTGAAGTGACTCTAATTTACACATAATGCACCTGAGTAAGTGAAACCAGATGATAAAGAAATAAACGATGACCTCAAGTTGACCTTAAAATACTGAAAACTAAGACGAAAATATATTCTTTAACAGTACGAAAAAAACATCAGGGGACATTTATTTTTTATTGAAAATATACATTAATATTTTAACATGACATTAAAACTTAATGGTAGCTATATGTTAAAGCCATATTCAAAGTAGTTTGAATGTTTTTATATACATATTTTTTTCAGAATATGCCAATAAAGCCCTATCAGCATTTTTTTTTAACCTACATTCTCAGGCTGTGCAAAAGAGAACAAATGGCAGTCATAAATTTTACAGCCACCTTTTAAAATAGCCTAGTCCAGATCCCAGATAACAGGCAACAACAATGTATAAAATAATAATACCCTGTCATTTGAGATGATGGTTAACACAGGAGACCTTGCTCCGTCCCAGCAGTGAAATTGGCTGTGTCACCAGTAGGGAGAGACAGTGAGATGGGCGGTTTATAGACTAGTGGCCGGGGCTTTTTTTTGTGTCGGACTGGATGGGAGGGAGCAGCAGCCTCAGTACCAGGCACTGCTCTCCCTCAGTACGGACCGGAGAACACAGAGGAGGAGGCTGCTACATACATGCTGCCGCCGCCGCCGCCGCTCGTGCTGCTAAAGCTGTTCCTGCCTTTGTCGTAGAGGAATTTTTTAAAATCTCCGTTGAGGCCACATTTGAGCCACTTGGATATTCTTTTTTCCCCCATTTTTCCTCATTTCTCCCTTTTTTTTTTTGTTTTTACGCATTCCGGGAATTAAGCGAGCTATGTACTCGTTGCACGATGGCAGTGGGCTGGTGCTGCTGGTGGTCTTGGCAGGACTGCAGGTAACGTAATCTCAAAGAGCGGCTTCGAGCGAGTTACACACCGGACACTTTCGGTGCTTGTTTCTGTTCCGTAGCGATGCTGTTTTGTTGAGTTGGAAACCCGTACGAGCTGCTAGCCCTCCAGCGGGCACTTTGGTGAACAGTGTAATCTGTGTAGTGGCCAGGAGAATAAAATAAATGAAACAATAAAGTAGCTCGGAACTAGCTTAAACCGCGTTTACGAGCTAACGATTCGGGGTTTTTTTTCTCACGCGACGCAGCACTGCGCTAATTTGAATTTTGCTTTAAAGAAATTTACCTAAAAAGGTTAATTTAGGAGTTCGTGTGGTTGAACCTTATTGTCTGGAAGTTAAAGGACAACGGGCCCGTGTTCACCTACTTGTGATTATATTTAGTTTAGGTTGAATATTTATGTAGATTGCTGCAGCGTGTCCCTGTCCCCCCGGCGAGTTAATTGCCTCTCTGGTAAAAGTCGTTGTGAGCAACAATGAGAAGAAGCGTGCTGTAAAATATGCTGGTGACTCAGTATAACCCAACTTTATGACACTGATGGGATGGGGATTGTTGTCCAACCTTAAGAATGTAAACCCCTCCAGTGTTCTGTGGAAATAATATATTTTCTTGACTACATAGCTGCTCTGTTCAAGCTTCCCCTTGAGCAACAGAGAATAGCCCTCAAATGATACCACCTGATATAGGCTCATTGCACAGGGCTGGCATTTGTGTTAACATTTAAATCCAGAAATGTACATCCTGCTACTCCCTCCTCCTCCCTTCTTCTTCTTGCAAGCGTTTTCCATTTAAATTCCTCTGATTAAGAATGGCAAGTGGCACGGATACTCACAATGCTCTTTTTCAGCAGGACTCCTCTCATTTTACATTCTTTAGAGAGTGCATGCAAAGAAATAGGGCCAGGCCTCTGTTCAAGGGAGCTGAATCAATGCTGAGGCTGTGTGATGGAGTACATTTGGACATGCCTGAACACCAGAGCATTTTCCTTCAGAGTTATGCCCTGTTTGTGGTTAGTGTTTTTTCTTTTCTTTTGTGCTAAATTCTTGCTTCATGGAAACACCAGCGTCGGCGTGATTCACATGTTTTGTACTTCTTTGCCTCATAATTCTGTGAGTATTTTTATTGACAACCTAAGCACAGAGTTTTCCTTTTCAAAGCCAGGCAGTACAAAAAGACAAAAATGAATATATTGATCAGTCATAACCTCGCATTCACTTCAGAAAATCCTGTTGTTTTAGGGTGTTTATTCAGACATTCTCTCATAAATGTTTATTCCCTCAACAGCGGATTGTTAGCATTTACTTTTTATTCCCTTGTTCCTGTACTTCAAAGTGAAGAGTGTTTGTCCAGAGTGGTGTGTTGATCAGAGGGGCTGGCCGACAGTGCTGGCCATTACCCTGCGCCTGGGCCCCTACATGGGGACAAATGGAGCTTGTTCTTGCCTAGCCATGCTTTTTGGCTAATGCTTAACCCTTTTGGCCTCATTATCCTAATTGCAGCCCCTGTTATAAAAACAACAGATGCTTTTGTACAACTGTGGGGACTTCAGAACGTGACCAAGGGGTTTTGGAGTCAACAGAGTGCATTTTTTGAAGGTTGATTTATGATTCATTGTCTCCCCCCGCCCCTCCTCTTCTCTCATTCCCCCGTCACAGATTGCAGCAGAGGGCAGGGGTACCCCACCATGCAGGCCGGGCTTCTCTGAAGATGTCAACGAGGTTGTGGTGCCAAATATCACAGAGAAAGGACAGCCCCTTTTCACCGGTGAGCAGTGAAATATGTCCTGTCCTGTTTCGCGCTGTGTGCCTGCTATGTCTGTGTTTGATTGAGCGTCTGCGTGTGTGTCTTTGTGTGTAGGCATGCACGTCAGTTGAGCGTGCTTGCCTCCATGTGTTACATTTCAGGGGGGATCAGAACAAGCCCGGCATATTTAAACAATTAGCTTCGGTGTGGTTGTGTGGTATCGCGAGTCATGTAGTTTGCCTTGTAAACCAGCTCAAATGTGGTTCGACTTTGCACTGCTCCTGTCCATTTTGCTTACACGCCGCTTGTTCTTTCAAAGCAGGCTGAGACACAGGCAGATTGTTACTTCACACATTGTGGCTATGCTGTTTTTGCTCTTTTTTTTAAATTTGCATTTTTGGACAAATATTAGCTGCCTGCGTTGTGATTAAAAGTAGGAAAACTTTGTTGATTGCACTGGGGACATGCATCTTGTTGCGGTGAATAAAAATCAATTACACACAGATTTGAATACTTATGCGACTTTAATCGAGCAAATAATCTAGCTATTAAACATTCCATGCCTTGTGCTGGCACACGGAATTGTTTCCATTATCTTGTGGCATTATTTTGCATTTGTCTTGTCCGAATTTAATTGCTCTGCTGTACAGTTTTAAATCATTTCTGCCTCTTACTTTAAACACTTTGATGCCTAAAGGTTCCTGCTAGAATTACATGGTAATGTGCCCAGTTGCAGTATTACACTGCAAAGCCCCCTCAATCACAGTAATAACGGCAATTTAAATGTTTGTCACAGCAGTAGTCCTTCTGTTGGAAAGACAGCTATAGTAGGTTTATATTTTTTACTAACATGATGCCAACAAGAAAGTGAAAACAATATATTTTTTGCTCTACTCCATTACATTGCAGCAGGCATGACCAATACTGCTTCTTTGGAGTTTAATATTGGCAAAATGAGGATGCAGCTACCGTGAAATGGTACGCAGGTCTACAGACGGTAATAAAAACTGGAATATATCACCAGTGTGCCATTAGATGGGTTAGAGCCTTGAGGTCATTTGGACCAGAAAACATTCTCGCTTGTGTTGGATTTCACAGTGTGTGCCTAAAACTTGCACGCTGCCGTTGGTGTGAGTCAGAGAGATGGAGGGGGAGGTAGCAATGACGAGAGAAGAAAGGAGAGAGGGAAGAGAGTGCTTAGATGGGTGGGTACAGCTTTCACTGGGCTTTACCTTGTGCACAAGTTTCCGTTTGATCCTGCAGGTGATGGATTTCCCTCTGTTGGCTTGTGGATGAGCCGTGACCGGGGGTAATCGGGTTCTCTTTTGTTTGCCCCCACACTACCCCCTCTCTCCCCTTTTCTCTGCCTTCCCCTCCCCCTGTTAGTTGTTGCTCTGTGGAGATTTCCTTGACAGAGAGGGGCACTCCTGTGTCATTGTAATGCAGCAGGGCTCTGCAGCGTGGGATGATGTTAATGAAACTGCATTCTCTAATGAAAATCTCCTGTGGCATGTTTTGAAAGACAAAGCCCCCACAGTGTGTAGAGTATTCCCAAAGTTTTTCAACTTCGCTTTCACCATGCTGGTTTAGAATATTGTTTTTGACCACAAGCGGAAGGTTCTTTCAAACTGAAGCGGCTTTAACCACATGTAGCAGGCTGAGGCTTTACGTTTCCTTGCATTTCATTAACTTTGTCAATTGTGCCCTGCATGGCCTTAAATAATGAATGAAGCATCAGTGAGTGAATCCTACAGTATCTTATTAAATATATCTGAAAGTCTAAACATGGTGTAGCAGAACCCATAATAAATAACCCAGTGAGCTCATTCTAGTGTGCAGAAATTTCTCCTTAAGTTATTAGTGAGCAGTGACCAGGTTGGTTAGCTTATTTGAAATAAGATCTGCTTGAGTATCAGTGTAATGCTGTCAGTGTATTCTGTAAGGTGTCAGTAATATGAGTTCTTTGTTCATATGCATTTCACTCCAGGCGTGCATTAGAGGCAGTGGGTGTGAGCTGTTAGAAATCTTTGTCCCACATAATTGTAGCGTTTGTTATTGATCAAGAGAATACACATCCTGAGCCTTGTAAAACCTGGAAATGGTGGCTGTTCACATGTAAACGACCGACACTGCATGCGCTAAATTGAAGACATCCTGTGGATTTGATGATGGCAATTGTGGCCGGCCAGCTGACATAGCTATTTGCCAGTAAGATTTAATCACGTTTCTGGCCGGGCAAACTGGACTTTTAACTGTTAGCTGGCCAAATGATGCCCCATTGATTTTCTGTAGATTTGTTAAAAGGAATTTCTTCAAATTTGCTTGGCAGAGCAGCATAGAGGAAAGGCAGGCAGGACAATTATTCTTCAATGAGAACTCCTCTCCAATGATCCATTAAAGGGAGGTTACGCTCATTGTTTGCAGATGCAAAACCACATTAGGCTTACCCGCTGTCTACCCTCTGGGGCCCATATGACCTTGCTTTTTAAGGCTGGAATATTTGCTCTGGCCTGATACCGTGTGATGAGAAATGACCAAACATAGTTATTCATTATCAGACCATCGTACAGATGAAAGCACCTAAAGTCTTTAAACATTCACACAGTGTTTCCTCTTATCTTGTTTAGTGGTTTGATAAAATGACTTGTTTTACTAAATTGCATTTAATTTCAGGTAGACTGTGGCTGCGGGTGGTTTGCCCCTGGGTGTCTAATGGAATTCTGGTGGCTTTGGAGAGCTGACACACATTGCGCAGTTGTTTTTTTTTTTCTAGATGAAGCCTATAAAGCAGGGTTGCAAAGTGAGTCAGTCGGAGCATTATTCAGCAGAGGTTTCCCTCCCTAAAAACTGGGTTAATGAAAAGCCCAAAAGCTTAATTGAGCTTAATACGCTCTCTTATTCTGCTGTTCTGTCATCCCTACCCCCAACCTTATATTCTACTTTCATTTTTCTTTCCTCCACCCCTCAGTCCTGAGTTTTACTTATTTTCTTGACAATTATGTGAGCGGTGCGGTGAAGGAGAAGTATGTTTATAGTCGGCTTTGGCCTTGGTTCAAGTGCTTTAAATGTGATGGTGTCAAGAGGGTCTAGTGAGCTGGCTCCACAGATGAGCTGGGGGAGGGATTTACAGTTGACCAGTTTAATAACGTGATTGAAACAATTAGTGTCAACGTCAGCAATGAGAACATCAACAGGAAAGCGCTTACAGGCTAAATATATCTCAGAATTTGCAGTCAATCTATCATTAAGAATAATTACCTCTCTTTGTTTAAGGCAAACTTTTAAAACAAATGTAATTTCACCCTTTTGACAAGATAAACATTGCATTTGTGAACTCTTAAATTCTGCATTGACTGAACCAGTTTTTATGTTTTTCTGGTTCTCTTCGCCCTGTTAACATTCTGATGGTCCTGAATGCAGCTGGGGCCACTCATATGTGTTTAAGGGGCCCCAGCATTTGGTGCGAGGTGACCCTTCTCGACCCTCTCCTGTAAACTGGGATGAGTGCTCAGCAACATACACAAGGCCTTTTCCCGGCCACAGATTAGGAATGAGGCTGACGGGGGTTTCCTGATGAGGTATAAATGAATGGAAGGCCAGCCAAAGGGGTCCTGACCCATCTCCAGAGAGGCCCAAAATACCTGACACCTCTACCTTGTGTTATCCTGACCTAGAGAGTCAAGTGTTCGTTAATTAGAAAAACAAACAAATGCAAATTTTAAAAATCTGAGTTTTTTTCAGGCTGTCTGCATATCAAATTTCTTACTATTTGTGCTGCGACAGCATGATGAAAAGTACCTAACTATTATGGCCCTTGTGTTGTGGGCCAACCAACTGTTCCTGGAACATTTTTTATAGCTCTGTTGATTGCTGAAATATTTAGTAATAACTTAGAGAAAAAGCCGGAAACAGAATATTTGCGGAGACACACAGCGCCAGATAAAGAGTTGTTTTTGAGGTGTATGTATTGATCTCTGTGCCAATGCTGAATAATTCATTTGTCAAACATGACTTTCTTGGAATTCAAATTCCTTTTCAAGATGAGATCCATAGGTACAGAGAAGATATTATGCAGTAGATGAGGAAAATTTAAAGCAACACAATGCACTGTGAAAGCCCTTTATTTTTAATGATATAGTAGTCGCTGCATGTTTCTCATATTCTCTTTGTATCAAGCACAACCCCATGACCATATCTCTCTTTTTGCTGGGGTTCAGAGTTTTAAGCTCCGGCAACAGTTTCACTATAAGTTTGTTTGAAAGAGCAGTTCATTGCTCCCACCCCCTCTTTTTCCTGAGAGTGGATCAATGAATTCAGGGTCTTTGTTTGCTCAGATCAATATGTTGTAATGAAGGCTGCGCTCTAATTCCCAGCTAAAGCATCACTGGCAGAGTAGGGCTGCATTTGTTTTATTCTTTATTGTTATCAGCCTGCATAAATTTATTTTCATCTTCTACTTTATTCTTTCTTTCTCTGGTGCACCGTGGCCTAGATAACCATCACATATTGTGACAGCAGATTGAATTTTGGTTATACATGATTTTGGAAACTAACCTTTAGCATGTTGCCTACAGTAAAACGAAGAAGCTGAGTTAGTCGAGCACTTCTGGGAACACCACCACCACCGTCATTTGTCAGAAGATCACAGCTCCAATGCAGTCCTAAGGCTATACCGTAAAAATGAAATAACAATGATGTTAGTATATTAAAGCAAGTGCACCCATCTGTGGCTAAATTGTGAGTATTTTCTGAGCCTACTGGCAGACATAGAAAGGATAGGACATATTTTATGTGTGTGTGACCTTTTCGAGGCCCCAAGTTTTTAACCAATCCAAGGGTAGTTTGAAACGTAACCCTCCATATTTAGAGGCAGACAGGCACTTGTGCAATGCCTGAATGTTGATAAAGTATTTTGTAGAGGACAGACAGTGGCTTTGTAGCTTCTCATCACCTCTGTTCATATCGCTCTTATCAGCTACAGGCCCTGCCCTCTGCTCCTGGCACCTAACTGTAAGGCTCTGACATTGGACAGTAGTTGAAGTGTCTCTCTCTGGTGCCTGTGAGTGTGAATATGGAGTTTGTCCTTGACATATAATTAGCTTGTTCTTCCCAGAGAGCTGTTGATGACGGTGTACAAGTATACTGGTAACAGAGACTTGGATCTTGTTTAACTGTTTGGCTTTCACAGGCTATTTGAGAGATTCTTTCTGTCAACACAGAATGTGATTGTAGACAAGCAGTCGGACCGAGCTGTATAATTTGACTTAAAGCGGTAAAATGCAAATTGTCATTTGTCTCTCACACAGCTGCCTCTAAGCTACATTTAGCAAATCAGACTTTCATTGTGTGTTATGATCAGCAGAGACTGACTCAGTCATGTGAAGGTTAAGGGGGTTTATAGGTAATATGCTTCAAGATCACACCTGGGCCCTTCCATCCATGACGTTGTATTTCTAGGCTTTTAAAATTGATGTGTGTGCTTTCATCTAAGACTGTCAAAAGAGAAAAGATTTATTTATTCTTCTGAATCTGTCCCCGCCCCTCCTCAGTTTGCAGTTGGTCGTGACATTAAAAGAAAGGATCTGTAATCATGCTTAGGGACTGTGGTGTGGGATATCGGACACGCTGCTTCTGATTTGTTTAATTTAATATGAAGAACACCCAGAAAGTGCATAAGATGACCCCACTATGCAATGAGGCCGTGTATAAATAGCTGCATTGACCCGACTTTGTGCATATATGCCTCCATATAACTAGGCTAGTGTTATTTTTCACAAGTGAAATGCTAGAGCCAGTGTGGAAAAGAAAATGCCAGCTTGCACCTAGAAGACAATACATCAGCACTGTAGAGTGAATTGTTTACTTTTCTAGGGACTGATTTGTGGATTTCGGTGCCATTTTTCTTCTTTGGGACAGCCTTTTTTGGCTGGTAGAGTGAACAACTCCATATCTCTTTCACAGATTCTGTCTCTCCAAAAAAGCTCTGTTTGTAGTGTTTCTCCAGCTGTTTATTGTGCAATAACACTGTTCGATTTTGCCCACAGTTTCTCTCGATGCTGTGCTTGTTTTTCTCATTATGTTAAGCTAGATGAGAGCATAGAGAGCTCTGTCCTCACGTTCTGCATTGGCAGGCAAGTGAAAGGAAGCCACTCCCATTCCCCACTGCTTTCACTCTCTCGTTAAATCTTTTGTCCGTAAAGCAATGCATTTAGCCCCAGCTTTTTTGCTTCTAACCCGGCAAGCTCACATTCACTAGCTGCCCAGATGTAGATTCAGCGGCATTACCTTTCTCACATAGCTGTAAACGACGGACAGCAGGCAGACAACTGTGTCTTTGTGTGCAGGGTCAAACAGGGAAGCTAATACTGAAATGAATATATTAATGAGATAGTTTGTGCAAATGTAGAAAATAGAAACGGAAGTAGCCCTGTGTTTAGCCTCTTTCTATACGTAAGTGACACACATAACTCATGTTTTTCAAACCTCATGCTGCGTTCAAGGGGCCACATGAATTAGCACGGTATTATTCCTCTGACAACAAAAGAGAAATTTGAAGCAGGGACACGTTAATTGACCCAGATACTGTGGCCATGTTCACAAAGGCCAATATCCTGCCTGGGAAGAGACGTCTACCTCCTGCAGGCCACGCCAACTATTGTGTTCCGGCACAGGCTTCAATTTCAACACACCAGCGCTTTTCTGGACACTAGCCTCTGATGACTTGCTTGTATCTCGTGACATTCTCCATGCATCCTCCTTTTATCCAGTCCTTTATCACCTCCACCACTCCCTTCCCGGTTGTCCCTTCCCCCTCCACCTCATATGAGCTTTAAGATGGAGGAGCTCCCTTGGCTCGATACAATGATTGATGTGCCTTAATTGAGTAATGCAAGGACAGTACTGTAGCATTTAGTCCTTTTTTTTTTTTCAATGACTGAGTTTGTTTCCTAGAGTGACCTTGGTTGTTTCATGGCTTCCGTCATGAGTGTTATTTTATCGATGTGGTAATATTTTTGAAAGATGCCTTTCTGTTGTTTTGTGGAGCTTGTGGTTTTTTGATACTTTATGACTTCTACACCAGGTTGTGCTTTGTGTCTAGCAGTTGATCCTACAGTATTTTTGCCTTAGAAAAAAGACATTATTATTGTTATTTATACTAAAAAAAACGTCTTTTAATCATGATTTGGCTTGATGATTGTGATTACTGCTTTCCATTGTGCATCACAAACTGTTGGCTCATCAGATAAGCACATGTAGCCCGCCATATTACTTCTCTCAAGTGGTCTACTGTTACCATCCCTTGCTGACACCAGTGTCTGCCATCACGACGGATATTGTGATTGACCTGCGGCAATTTCTAGCCTCCATTTGAGCACACACCACGGCACTGAGCAACATATCGCTTTGCGGCCTGTGTTGTCTGAGTTTATACTATCTCCTCCTCTGTCGATATTTACTGAGGCATTAAAGGGCGTGCAGCATGTTGCCACTTTATTTCCAGTAGCACTGCCTCCCCAGCAGGGTAGTGGCTGCAGGGGGGTAGATTCTATCTGAGGCCCATAAATGCAGCTACAAGCTGAAGTTCTGCTAATTAAAGCAATATGTTTAACTTACATAAAATACGAACCTGTTGCATAGCTAAAACACATGCCATAACTATTTGAATGGGATTTTAAATTGAATCTCTCTGGCTGTGAATTATTTTCTGCTTTAGCACAATGTGTGCGTTTGTGTGGATAACCCTATGGCTATATTAAAAGCTACTAGAAATGACTAAATCAGAAGATTTCTGAAATGAATACTCCATCACTAAAAGTCACAGTAATAGCAATGAAGCGATTTTTAGAAATAAAACAGAAGTGACAGCAGCAGTGTTCTCATTCTCACCACCTGTCAGATGTAAGTCAGACATTCTCAGTTTTCTTAATGACCAGTTTGTTTTAAGCCCTTTCTAGGTGCTTTAAGTTCTTCATTACTCGCCTCTTTTCATTATGACTTCTTGTCATTTTATCCTGAGCAGGTAGAATCTGTTTGTGTCAGATAATGGGTAGAAGCAGCTGCCCATTAAAGTTGCACAATTAATTGGATTCAAATATTTACATTAATAACTCTGAACTCTTGCTCCTGTGTTACAAAGGTCTTGCTAAGCAGGAGATCAGTAGTATGAAGCCAAACATTCCTAATTTTTCCATGAATTGAGTCAGGAAAAAGAACCCAGCTGGTGATGAAGAGGAAGAAGATATTTGAATCAGGTTTATGGAATAGAATTTTAACCCTAAGCATGTTTTGCTAAAATAACGCTGACATTAATTTGGATGTAAACCTTTAGGTTTTAAAATAACCATTTTCTGAATTAAAATGTGTTAGATGTAGCTCTACACAGCCTCTCTCTGCACCCATTTATCTGTCGCTTGCTGCACCTCAGGAACACCAGCTCACCTGTGACTCTGTTAAAACATTATTAAGCTACTCTACACTCCACAGTGGAAAGTTGTAATATCAGAGCAGTTCATCCATACATGTTGAAACCTTGAAACCCTTCCAAGGAAGCAAAATGATACAGAAAGCCTCACCACAAGTTGACATGATTCATTTTTGGGTTTGTTTTGTGTGAAACTCCGGCTGTCTGTGTTCACTGCTTTTACTTTTATGATGTGTCTTGTAACAGAAAAAAAACATATGTCATAGGGGATGTTAACAAGGTTTTTATTTGACTGGTCTTTGATGAGAGTGACAAGTACCTGTAAGCAAATCATATTTGTAGCATTAGAAGGTAACGCCATGGTTTTGTTCAATATGATGAAGTGATCAAGGTCGCAAGTACTACCTGGCAGTGTCTGCTGTCTCCATGGTCAAATCTCTTGATGTTTGGAGGAGATAAACTTCTCTCAGTAAAAACTTTCAAGGTACTTCCAGCAGAGCTGGTGTCTTGTGTTACAGGAGTTGCTGATTTCTGGGCAGCTTTTCTGTGGTTTCTAACCAAAAGAAATGCAACATATTTAGTCTATCTGTTTGCCAATCGAGAGTGCTGTATGATTCAATGTTTACATCATGAATACTGCTTTATAGAGCCCTTACGTTTTATTGACAGAGATGCCAAAGTGCTGTCTGTTGATCTTTCATAACACTATAGATTCCGTATAGCCACAGTTTGCAGATACTGACCAATATACAACCTATCTTTCATCTTATTCCTCACAAGTACAATACACTCAATCTTGTATAGGTCCTGTGTCAGCTCTTCGCTCTCACACTAAGTGATCTAAACACTGTGACCTTTGTAGAAGATAAGCTTCCACCGCCTGACTCGAAGATTTTAGAATAACGGCCTCAACCATTTATTCATGGCATTGCTAACCATATGAGGGCTATGAGCCAAGGTTATTGACCTTTCACGCTG
Organism: Acanthochromis polyacanthus; assembly: GCF_021347895.1. Taxonomy (NCBI): domain Eukaryota; kingdom Metazoa; phylum Chordata; class Actinopteri; family Pomacentridae; genus Acanthochromis; species Acanthochromis polyacanthus. Next base: position 23,515,667 of record NC_067121.1, read on the forward strand.
TCACTAGTGATAGAGGGAGCCAGGTCCAGGGGGAAAATGAATTGTGCTTATTAAGTGGCTTGGCTTTGAATCACACCAAGGGGCCAACTTTATTCCCCACTTTTCTTTTTCATTTAAATGAATCCTTTTTTTTTACACTATTTGACCAAATGTCTTCAGCTAAAGTAGAAATTGAAGCACATACACCTGGAATTACACTAAATCATATTGCTCCCCTGAATGTCTTTGAGAGAGATCAGGGTGTAATGTGTGAACTGCCTGAAGGATTAACACTTGGAGCACAAACACATTACAGCAGCACATCTTAAACTGAGGTCATTGTTATCAGATGAAGGATTCCGTGACTTTAGAGTTGCTCATCAGTTTTTGCAAATGCGATTTGAACTGATAGACGGAATAAGGATTTTTATTTCAATCGCAAAGATCTTTGTCTTTGCGGGTCTTTGCTTGAGATTTATTTGCACGTTTATGGTTTGTAAGACAGTGGAAGAAAGCCGAACAAGAAGAAAAGCATTCGAATAAAATGAAGCATGCAAAGAATGTTGTGCGCACTGTGGAGAAACAGAGCCATGGATAGAGAAGATTGAGCACATGTTATTTCAGCCCTGTCCTCCCTCAGAGCTCCCAGTCTCTAAAACCTGGTGGGAGGCATGCATTTATATTGGATCAACATGCTATGATGTTATTTTTCCAGCTCCACTACTTGTGGTTATAATCACACCCGGTCCCTTATGGGATTCAAGTAAAACCATTTTTATTGACTCTGGAGAAGCTTATCTCTGCCTGATGCATTGTTTGTACATAGGACCACAATCACGTCCCAGTGGAAATAAGCAATAGATCAAACCAGAGAACTTGTACCATAAATGTATTTTAGTTATTAGATGACTTCCCCAGTGAGATCCAACATACGGACAGTTTTAAATATTATACATGTTCATGTTCCGTTCATATATTATATATACCTCAGATATTGCAAATGGGCTTCACTGTAATCCAGTTTGAGGAGCAGGAAAAAAAGATAGAACCAGTGACGCTACTTCAGCCATTCTTTGTAGTATTAATTTAGAAGAGATTGTTGAATTTTTCAAGCGTTTGTTTGTACGGAGGAAGCTAGAGAACGAGGTAAAAAAAAAAAAAAAAGGACAAATGCAGGAGAATTTTGTGTGCTTGAGTGTGCTGTTTGGAATTGCAGAGCATACTTGTGTATCGGAGTGGGGGACTTATTTGCATGCTCAAATGGACTACTTATCAAAATGTACAGTATGTTCAAAATTGAAAAAAAATTATCTCGGCCTTTGAGAAGCAGGGGTGTGAATGAGTGGGTGTACGTTTTTTGGACCTGAAAAGCTCCATATCGCAAAAGCTCATACCTCGAGCTGGGACTGCGGACAAGTGGGTGCCAGCTGATGGAAAAACATGCACTTACCGTATGATCACGCCGCAGCTAAATGTGGTTGTCACTCTAAATCTTAAGTTCACACACAGTTCAGCTCAAAATTTTCTGAAGAATTTGAGATGTGCTCATTTGAATTTTACAGTCTGAACTGAAAACACATTGGTCAGCTGGAAGTTGGCAACATCAAAGGTAAAGCTTTATTTTTATTTTTTGGCTTTTTCCTTCTTCCTCTTGAGGTGTGAGTTGCCTCTGTCCTTGCAGTATGGCAGTAACAGATACAGAGATAGCAATGAGGTGTAACATCCTGGCTTTTTCAGTCCAGACGCTGCCTTTCTACTAGAGCTGCTCACACTGTGGGCCATTTTGTGGTCTTGGACAAAATACTGCACTTTTTGCTGAGCACTTCCCTTCGAAGTACTAAATTTGACAGACGGAAAACCACATACAGTCACTAGGATAAAATCACACCTTTGGCTGTTTGAACAATCAAGCCAGAGTGAAAAGAAGAAATGTTTCATACAGCTGCCACCATTTTGCCCTGTTCTTACATTGCTGTGGTTATGGGTGTTAGTAACGAATAAAGACATTAATTCCATGACCCTGTTTTTACTCATCATGCTCTGCACTGATGTAGTATGTAATTTAAAACCTCTGTCAGTGGTTGATAGAGCTGTCAGTCAGAAACACACTCTGCATGGCCACACTAGTCCGTTAGTAATTAGGGATTCCGTCGAGTGAAAAAAAATTTAGTCTGTTTTTGTGGAAACAGAGAAATTAGCCTTTATTCATGCTTGGAATTTATTGCACTCTTTTTAGAGGCAATAATAATGGAGCAACTTTTGGAAAGAATATGCAATTAATTCAGCTGATTATCCCATGAGTTGTGAACCAATGATTTCTTCAGCTTAGAACAGACCAAAACAAAGAATGCTGTGGATGACTTGGCAAGAACATAAACCATTACGTTGACATGGCATTATTACTTCAGTATTTAGTGTTTGTTTAAAGCTGCTGTCCCGCCTCGAGTCACACACACGAACACAGCTTGTCTTTTAAAGCAGATTATATTGGATAAATAGCAGAAAAACAACTGTGGTGAACCCGTTTGAATGTTTCCCCTCTGTCCTACCAAGAATGTGTTGTCTGGGAGAGCCGAGGTCAAAAGACACAAACAAGGCTTTGTTCTGCGTTTACCAGGCTTACTCTGGGCAGAGTGACTGTAGTGGACAACACTGACACACATTGTTCTTTTATACATCTGTTGAAAGATTGTGTAGTTGATTGAAAGAGGATACTTATTCATGAGCGTCAGAGTTGTAGATTAGTTTTATTGCATTTTGACTGCCCACATAGTCACGCCTATCCTCTGAATTAGAATGTTGTGAATTCTGAGGCTTTTCATAAAAGTAAGGTTCAGGACCTGCAATAGGTTACATATTGATGTGTGAAAGAGATCCGTGGCTTTTTGGTGATAGATATTTGATGCTACAAGATGGAGTACAGTGAAATGCACTTCTATGTTTGTGATTTCAGACTGCATATAGTACATGCACGCATCCACCGCTGCCACAGTTCTATGACTTCAGACTAAGTATTTATAGCATTGAGCCCAGAAGCCCGCACTTAAGCACAACTGCATAAATAAATATCCTGACTGATGAGGTCAGCAAATCACTACATTATGGAGATGATTCATCCACATTTTTGTGCCACTTACAACTGTAATCAAACCAGTCTCACAGGAAGAGTGTGGGCTTAGCTTTTAATGGTAGATGAACCAACAGCCAGAACACCTTGTGAACAGAGAGCTGTTGCAGACATTTAAAGCTGTGTGTGAGCGTGTGTTGGACCCTGCTAACAGCTGGAACAGCGTTTTGTAAAACTTGGCCACACAATGCAGTGTCTAGCCGCTTCTTAGCCTATCCTCTGGTCCCTGGCCTTCATTTATTGGTCCGTCTGCAGTGTGCTTGGAAAATGCAATTACACCACCATTGATTTGTGTCTGTTTGAAATAAGGCGGCTCAGACATTGGGCACATGCATAAAATGTTTTTTTTTTTTTTTTTTTACTCTTTCCTTCTCTCATGCTCTCTCCATTTCCATCCTCACTCCCTTTTTGCTCCTGTCCACTTCTTGCAAATCCATTCTCAGCATGCCACATAGGCGAGCCGAGGGTTCCTTTGTCGCTTATCATGCCTTCCACCAGACCACCAAGGGGTCTAAGCATGTGTACACAGGCAGCTGTGTGCCACCGTTAAACTCCATTCTGTGCAGGATAAGTGGGGATTGGCATGTTCTCTGCCCGTCAGAGCGGTTTCATCTGCTCAAAAATGCGACAGCTGGGCAGAGTGTTTTCACTCCTCCCATATGAGAAAGACAGACAGAAATGAGACATGGAGAGACAGAATGAGAAGAGTGACACAGAGAAAAGGGTGGCCACAGTTTCCTGACTGTGGCTTGGAGCAAAGCAAATGTTGGCACATGTGTTATGAGTTAGCGTCAACATAACTGTTTTTATGAGTGGCCTAACACATTAAAGATGTGCGACTGACTCCTCCTTTCTTTCTTTACTCTTTATGCTGTAAACACTGAGTAGTAATGGGAGGAAGGGCATAAGAAGAGTAATTTATGTGTGGACGAGAAGCCTGAGATGAGCCCTCCCTTCGGGATTAATGGGAGTCTCTGTCTCTGTTCACAGGAAATATGAAAGGCCCTTTGTTGGTAAAGGGCTTGCTGCTGCCAGCAAATAACTACCCCCTGTCATATCAAAAATCCCCCAACCTCTAAATTCATTGCCTCCTCGGCTGCTCATCCTTCACCCCTTTTTTTTCTATAAGCCTATGTGTTTTCTGTCAAAGTCGCTCATTTATGATTCTACGCTGTGCCTGCTGTACAGAGGCCCAGGAGACACTAGCTCACATTGTTAGTATTCACTGTCACTTCTAGAGTTCCGGCCATTGGGTGAGCAGGGAGAAGAGCGCGAGAAATACCGCTGTACAGGTGGTGATTCATACTTTCACCTGTGATGCCATGTTCAGTCCTTTCCGCTCTTGTTTTGTGTCAGTGTTTAATTCCAGGGCTTACTATCATATCAGGCAGGGAATAGCTAGTTTAGCTGTGGTTAATGTGTGACCAGTGGGCTGTGCTGGTGGTGATGGTTTATTTTTAGCGTCGGTGCCGGTGTGTGTTGGTCTGCACGGTGGCTAAGCATACCTCCTTAGGCAAGGCTAAATAAAGAATGGCCTATCAGTGAGGGGAAATAACTGTTTGGCACTACACTGGCAGTGTGTCTTTCATCAGGTCACACATTGGTCTCCTCACACCTGCGGCTCAGGAGAGGAGGGTGAAAGGCTGTTGGCATGTGTTAATTGCAGGGGAAAAAAAGACTGCAGAATACTGCATATGTTTTTGTAGTGTATTGTACTTTCCCCTGAGCAGACATTTCAAAAAAGCATCTGCTAAATAAAATTGTAAAGAAGTTGTGAATAAATGTCACACTTCTAAGAATACTTTTAGGAGTGTTGTTATTTTTACATCTAATTGGGAGCAAAGAAGTATTTCACTTTTTCAGTTTACATTTTCTCTTAGTTCAGGCACTATACCGCTTAATGTATCAGTCCCAAAATCCTTGTTTTACTGTTTCTGAATTTATCAAGATTCTGAAAACAATTGTGTCCTTTTTTTCCTCATGTCCAGATGTTCATTTCAGAATGAGGCTTACTTTATTTTACAACATAAACCTTTTGCTGAAGCATCTGTCATACCTGAATAGACCTTTGCTGAATGTGCAATGATCTTGGGTTGAATTAAAATTCCACTACAAATATATATGTATAATCTTGCCTTTAAAAAGTTTACTGTTTTAAGCTTTCTCTGTTAGTTTCAGCCATTTCTACCTCCAAGCTCCACAGAGGGAGCACAGAATCTATTGGCTCCATATTGACTTCCTCAGGCTGTCTCCAATGGATTTGACATGGATAACGTGTTTGTGTTTGTAACGAAAGGGGGAGGGTACTTAATAAAAGCAGGAGACCCCCAACTGAAAAAAGAGGGAGGAAGAGTGAAATGAAGAAGAGGCGAACTTAAATGAAGAGGGCTCAACTTGGCAAAAGCTGTGGGTTGTCAGGGGCAACTAAAATGGCTCTGTGCAAACTGCTTCCCTCTCACCCTCCCTTCAAGAACGCTCCAATGTAAGCATGTAGTAGGACTGAATATGAGCCTGACTTTGAAAGGGTGAAACAAAATACACACATTGGATGTCTGCCTTTTAAATGATTTATAATTGAGTTTGCCCAGGCTCTGCATAGATGGTAGATGGAGTAGAGCTTTAATGAGCTTCATAGTTTCATGTTATTCTATGCTTTAATTGTAATACTGAGGATGCCATTCATTTGTTTAATTTACTAGACTGGGAGCTGATGGCTGGTTTGGCATGGAAAGAGGGAGTTTAATGGCCATCCTCTGGAAAGGATAAGGCTTATTAGGTCTGATGGGCCTCCTGTCTCATATAACCTAATGTGGTCATGATAGACAGTGGATTCTGAGTTTGAATACATTGGAACTATAAATTGAAGCATATTCCCAGGTACTGAAGTTTGTAATTGCCCATTAAGGGCCATGTTTGTAGATGGAGGGGCCAGATGTCTCTGATGTGGCTGAGGGTCCTTCGTGTGCTTTGAGGCAGCATGCTGTTAAAGAGAGGAGGAGCATGGGCTGGACATTGCCCCTCATTAAAGTGACCCGTTTTCTGCTCGCAGACTCGTAAAACTCCCTTTAATGTTCTTACCAGAGAAGCTCCACAGTTTGCCCACAATTCCACAGCCGTTAAAAAAGGAATTGAATTCCATAAGAATTCTCTGCTGTCATAGCTCACGGCACCAGCTGTCTGTCCGTGTTTAAATCTAACCCATGGGCGCCACTCCTTCTCGGTTTGGTGTGTTCCATATGTTACATTGATCTTAAAAGCTTGGCTCCCACTGGTGTACTTGAGCAGAAGACCTTAGTCTGATTGAGTGGGACATATGCATGGACAACATCAAACATTTCAGGATTTGATGTAGGATTACATGATCCTGGTGATGATTACTTGATTGATTTATGATGCAAAAACGGGGTGTCTCATATTACCACTCACCTCATTTCTCATCCTAATCCTCTCTTTTTAAACAAATATATGTAAATGTGTACTTGGTTCCATAAAACCGGTTGTCATGAGATGGTAATTTAATTTACTCCAGGCGCAGTCAAGCCTGGTGCATCAGTGTCATACTGTACACGCATGGCAAAACACCCATCTCTTTCTAGACACCCTATCTCTTGTTTGTGTTTGGGCTGTAAACCCTCGTGCACAGCTGCTATTGAGGCACATCGGAGGGGGGTTCAGTAATGCCGGTGACCTCCTAATGTGGATTCCAGTGAGGCAGAAAGGCAAATGTTTGTGCTTCCAGGTCTTCTCGGTATCCCGGGTCGCTACAGCTGTCATGTTATCCCCTTCTTGCACGTAACTTGTAGCTCAAAATGCAACACAATATCTGCTAGCATACCAGCTGCTGTCACTTTAAGATATTTGCTGTTATTTTGACAGAAGCCTGCATATTTAATCATTAAGCTTCTGGCATAACCGCCCTCTTTGAGGCTCAAGTCCCAATCAAAAAAACAACTGTAGTTTTCAAGGAAGGAATGAGATTTAATGGCCTCATAATGCCATGTTCTAATATTAGTGCTGAATGAACTTAATGTGAACCGTGCATTTTTAGATAGTGTGCAGTCTAATGTTGTTCAGGGTAAGAGGTAGTAAATACACTGGTTATATATGGTTGGTTTAGTGTACGGGTATCCTCCCTGCGATCATTATCTTTAATTATTTTCTTTTCTGTGGATTGTTGGCCTTGTTTGTATGCTGGTCGTAAGGAGGGCCACTGGAAATCTTATTTCGACTAGCTGGGTTAAGCAGTGTTGGCCAGCACAGTAGAAAGTGCCCCCTCCTTACAGGTCTGTGGGGACTACACTGAGCTCTGTTTCTGACGGATGGGTCTTTTAATGTGACAACTGAAAGGAGCCCCACAGTTTCCGCCGTGGACCAGCATTCAATAAAACAGCTACAAGTAGAGCTCCGCTTTTACCCCCCCTTCTCTTTCTCTTTGTTTCACAATGCCTTTTTCTGTCTTCTTCTGTTCCCTCTCCTCCCTTCCACAGCTCTTCTTACTCGGTCGAAAACTGATATGCAATAGACCGCTTCAGGTTACAGTGCAGGCTGTAAGATACTTTTCAAACGGTGAACTCTGTGAATAACGGGATGTAGTGGAGGTGTGGGAATAGGGATGGAGGAACGCGGCACCAAGGGAGGAGCTTCTCTCCCCTTTGCCGCTAGGCTAAAAGCATTCAGCTCCTGCCCATTGTGAGCTCTTACTCAAAGGGATTTGCAATGGGGATGATCTTTGACCCTTCTACGCCCACATTATGTAAATGAGTGCGCAAAAGAGAGGAACGATATAATTATTTTTCTACACACCGATTTTGATTATGGGAGCTTTCATTTTTTTGTGAGTTTGCTTGTAGTAATGAGATGGAAATCAGAAACTTGCTTTAATATCAAAGTGGGCATGTCTTCGTCCTTCTCTTTCCTGAGTGTTTTGTGAGCTTCTTCCATATGTTGTCAAGGCAGTGGTTGGGAAGGTAACCAGATCACCCCGTCAGCGCTGCAGTACACCCCCCTCAAGCGCTGTTATTGTCCCCGTGCACAAAGGATGGGGGGGATGTGTAACGCAAGAGGGAGCAACATGCTGAGGTTCATGGACAACGCCCTTTCCCAGAGTGTATCTGAGTGTATCACCTAACCATTTCTGGCCCACGACGTTTTACACCAAACGCAATCGGTGTTTATTGTGAAGCAGTTCAACACGAGTTCTCTGACCTGGATCCCATTTCTGCACTCTGCCTGCTTTACTTGGGATGAACACTCGTTATCATAGCAATCATGACAGCTATCATGGCGACATTGTGATTATTAACGTAAGCAGTTAGTTCCTGTAATTTAATGGGTGGCAACTTCTATTCATGTCAGCCGCACAGGGAAAGAAATTTAATAACAACAGGTTGTTAGACATTCTAGCCGATATGTAGATATGATAAACATGTGTGGCACATAATGGGGCATAATATGAGGTGTTGTAGTTGGTATATGAAGGTAATGCGAGGTTAAATCTGACCCTGCACATATACATGACTGACATGGGTTAAATGTGTTAAATATCTGCTTCATAGTTTATAGTTTTGAGTGTCAGTAGGGCAGTAGTCTCCAATCAGTTAATCAGTTATTAACATCCTCCCAAGAAAAAGAAGTTAACATTTATTTGCCATTTTAGAGTGTTTGCTTTAAAAGGAGTCTAAAAACCTGCTGTCCCCTGCCTTTTGTGTGCACTGTTAATGAGTATAACAGCACCCTGTTTGACACTTCGGTAATGGAAGTTACACAGCTGGACTTAATGGCTCTCAGTATTGTCTTTTTACACATTTACTCTGTTTTTGTTTAGATTTTCACACAGTACAGTGATGTGTAAAACAGAATAATGCATTTCATAGGAAGGATGGCCTTCACACTCAATAAACTACAGTTTCACCTCTGTATGATTTGTAGCTGTTAGTTGATGCACGTCTGCGTCTGAGCATGTGCAGCAGGTGGTGGGAGATGTATTCTGGAGTCAAGCTCTGTAAGTTTCTATCCACAACAATTTCCTGTGCTGGAAGAAAAGGGCCGTGGCTGTAGTTGTGTTCTATTTCATTTCACCTCAACTGTTTCACTTGAGCAGTATTTTTGGAGATTTAATGTACATGTAGCAACTTCAGCACCACATTATAGAGTTAAATCCTTGGTTTTAAATGTATAGCACCCTTCATTAACAGTGACATTCATTGTCAAATGCCGTTTACATTTTAATTTAAAGGAGCTGCTTGATTACACTGAAACAGTTGGCCAAGTTTTTTCTTTATCCCTTTAAAATGATGTGGCGGTCGTATAAGTTCACTGTCAGCATTTCTGCATGTCAGGATGCATTTTAAGGTCTGTTTCTCAGTGCTTTAATTAATCCAGCATTTGCAAATACATGGGACCTTTGCTTGTTTTCAAAACTCAGTATGACTCTGACGTGCTTGATTCAAACCATATGCTGAAGAGACTTGAAAGGTTTCCACTGCATCAACAGACACAGCTGGCTGGCAGTCTGTGATCTCATAGCATGCCATGTTTGCCATATTTAACTGTATTCTTTCGCCTTGCCAAAGCTCAACCTCTGCTAACTCATTATTTGCTCTCTGATGCCAAATCTCATGCTGATGAATAACCTTCAAAAGAGGTCGGTGTTGTGCTTTCCCATAAAAAAAGAAACAATAGGTGGTGGTGAATCAGATATTGTGGTGAGCTTCAGGGCTCCACAAGTTCTGTGTTGACGTCACAGAGCTGGTAAGCTTGTAAAAATGTCAGCTGAATGTTATGTACTGGTGCTGTGTTTGCCTTTTTTGGGAGGCCATCTCATTGACACTTGCGTACAGTGTTAGCATGAGAATTACAGTCTGCATTGGCAGTACGAAGACATGGACAGTGAATTACAATCCAAATGCCCGCAGTACCGGTCATTAACAGTTCTAATACACTAGGATATTAAAGTTTGTTTTACTGTTCCCATCACCAACCATGCAGTGCTACAGACATGTGTTATTGAATTCATATAATGTGAGTTATTAGGCCATACATCTTGAGTGTCCACGTATATTGCTGCATCCGTCCTGTGTGGTCTGAGAAAATATAGAGTAGCAGAGGAGATCATATTGGTTCTTGAGCAGCTGTACCATACCCTGACCACAGAAGATATGAACAACGAAAAAAAGGTTATTATTATCACCCCTGGTCTGCTTGTTTGAATCCCTACATTAATCTGAGCATGGTCACACACCTGGTGCAGATACACTTTGTTGAAAACAATAAATAATAAGCTTACTTTTAGCACAGGGTTTTATCAGCCAATGAAAGTAATGAGATTAGGCTAGTAAAAAAAAAAAATTAATTCCTTTGCCCACTCCAGTGAATCAGAGGCATGCGGATAAGTGGGGAGAGCGGCCTAAGACGGGAAGCGGTGTACGTAATAAAACCAGCCACAGACCACGAGATGCAACCCCCATCAGTCTTGTTGGTCCGTTCATGCGCTTTAAAAAAATAGGATCAATTTCAGTCTTGAGAATTGCTATTCTTATACCTGCAGGCCTAGAAGAGGAGTTTTCAAGAAAATAAGACCCCACCTGGAACAATTTAATCCTCACAACTGTTTCCAACATGGAAGTATTGCTATATGCTGCCTTTGTCATGTACCTGCCGGCCACTTTCTGCCAATTTTATCCAACTTTGGCCTTTTCTCAGTAATGAAAAAGCAGATCAGTGTCCATAAAAATCAAATTTATGTTGTCTTTAAGTTAGTTGTAGTTTTCTTGTTAGTAAGTATAGTGTAGCGAAGGAAAAGCTTTCTCAACAGTGTAAGAAACTCTTGAAATGCCTTTTTGTGGGATTCATTCTGAATAGTCTTAAGAATTAGCTTATCTCTACTTATGTATACGTAAAGGGAGATGGCAAGACAAAAAGGGAGACACATCAGGAATTGGGTGGTGGATTTGGGTGAAACAGTGTGGTTTGATGTTTAATCACTCTCTATGCGTAAGATGTTCTAAAGGGGTTAGAAAGGCTTTTCAGTAAGCTCTTATGGCAGTGGGATGTCTTCCTGGTGAGTCTGGCCTCTGTTGGCATGACACTCTGTGAACCTGCATTTTTGTGTTTGCCGGAGAGGTTCCACTGAAGCAGAATGATAGGACAGCACCGACCAAACATAGCACCTCACTTCTCTTTTTCTCATCTGTCTCTCCCGCACACTCTCTCTCTCTCTCTCTAGGTCGGTCTAGGGTGACTCAGATAGAGGCAATGTGATCGCTTGCATTTTTTGAAGTTTGAAAACCCACTTCAGAGCTGTGTAGAAACACAGATGGAAGAAACAAAGGATAGAAACAGTTGTATAATTGAGCAACAATCATCTTGTCTTTTGATCAGTCAGGCTGCTTTGGTGATATTTTAATATGAAAACAATAGGCAAATCTAAACGGTAAGACGACAGCATGTCATTCACTGCCTAACTAAGGGTCACAAGAAAACACTGTTTCTGTGAGACACATGGACTGACTATACAGCGGCATGAGAAGCTGTCTACAGTGATTCACGTGTTTTGTGCCACCTGCTTGTTTGTGCCACCGCTGTCGATGTTAGAGTGACCCTGGTGAACACTGCTATCACCACGAGGCGACAGAGTATTCCCACGAGTCTTCGCGTTAAAAACCCAAGGTCTGGAAACATTTCCGCAGTCAGCCTTTCCAAGCAGAGACAGATTTGTACATGGCCATGCTTGTGGTTTGGTGTTATAGCTGCAGACAAACTGAGGACAGATGTGTTCGCAGGCCCCCCCCTCCCCCTCCCCCTCCGACCGTCTATTCCCTTCCTCCCTCCTTCCAGTTTCCCTAATCTGGGAGTCATTGTGTCTGTAATAAAGCACAGCTGCACAGATCCCTCTCTGAACCCACTCAGTTCATCTGATTACATGGGAGTGAGAGGGCTCTTCTCTGAGTCCAGTTGCACTGCTGGGCTCCCCACATGGTAATGCTGAACTGTTCCCTTAACACAGATAATGCATGTGAGAGGAGACACTTCCTTGTGCTGGACTGATGCCAAGACTAATTGTTCACACCTGATGTTGCATTTGCACTGAGCAACTGTTACCATGCAGGGCCTGCAAATAACCAGTCTATGTTTGTGATGTGTAATGCAGATTTTGCTCGCAGAATAGAAATCACGGTCATTCTTTATCTATAAGAATTGTTAAAACCATAGTGCAGCCTTGCCCACCATGAATGGGCACATATTGTTCAATCTATAGGCATTTTGAAATGGACATACTTTTTTAAGGTATCAAGTAGTTTTAATGCTGCTCACACTGCATTATGTGAAGGCGAGACTCCAATGCAGTACGTCAGTTTGTTGGGTTGGATTGTGTTAAATTGCTTCTGCTCAGAAATAAAAAAAAAAAGTCATGCATATGAAAGTGAGCAGCCCTAATAGAAAGATGTGTCTCTTTTGCAAATTGATGCCGCATTGAGTGTCGGAGCCTGAACTTCTGCAATAATGACATAAAAACCAGTACCAGGAATCACACAGCTGAATAACTAAAACACAACATACAAACTTTCTGCCCAACTTAGAAAAACAACAGAAGTATACAAACAGGCAGCATGTGAAAACAAAAAAAATCTGCCTTGAGATACAAACATTAACTGCTTTTGCACAGGTTGCATCCATCCATAGAAAAACCTCCCTCCTCCCTTTATTCTACACACCCATACGCAATCACTTGACCTCTTTGAACACACTGAGTGTGGGGGAGGGTCAAGCAGGTCAAAGAGTTAGCAGAGAGATGCATTCAGCATCTCCAGGAACCAAGACAGCACAAAGGCATAAGCTCAGCTGACACATTAAGACAGTGTTTGTAAATCATACAAACGCATGCTTTCCTCTGTTTGCTTTCTTCGACTGCAGCAGCACATAACAAGCTGTCATGTGTCTGAAAAGCTGTGTATGCGTTGATGTGAAAGCTTTTGAGAGGAACATTGGACTTATCTTTAATCTTCCTGCTGTGTATTTTTCTTTAAGCGCGGGCTAATTGTGTTTCAAGCAGAATTTGACACGTATTGATTCAAATGTGCAATGGCGAATGCACACACTGTGTATTGGCAGCTGCCCAAATCCCTCTCTCTGAAGAATCTTTTTTTTCTTGCTGTCATTGTCTTGACGGTGTTTTGTTTTTTTTTAAACATTTTCTTTTCTCCCCAACCTTTCAGAAGGCACAGTTTTCTAAATCCAGTACCTCTACAGCATTGGGTTTTTCCATATGTTGGTTTGTTTTCCTCTTACAAAGAGGTTTTAGAGAGAGGGAGACTTTCAATTGTCTCGTGACGTGTAGTATTGGTCAAGTGAGTAAAAAGAGGATAATGGTTGGTAAATGTGACTGTAATGGTCTGCCTACCACAGTGACTCATTTGCTTTGTTTAGCTTGAAAAAAAGAAGCATTTTAAATGTCCCAATAGGCTCTCCGGTAAAGGAATGTTTTTCCCTACTCTTTTTCTCCTCTTTCTTTCATATTATTTCTTTTAAATTTTAAATGTATGTATCCCTCTAGGAATTTTTGAAGTGATTACTGCACGATTGTACATTTGCACAATTCACAAACCTTGGTCTAGGCACATCTCTCTCTCTCTGTCTCTCTCTCTCCGTCTCTCTCTCTCCCTATATATGTACATATATGTATACTATGTCTCCTTTTTGTGCATAGGAGTCAGTGAATCATTTTTCTTTACTTCGAGAGAGACGCAGAAGCAGCCCCGATCCTACAATATAATAGTCTTCTCGTCTTCTCCAGAGGCTGTCAGCCTCATCTTCCTTTGTCTGCCGCTTTGTTTTCCAGCCAAAGAGGATTCACATGCCTTCTCCTTGTTTCTCCCCGTGCCCTGACTTCTCCAAAGCAAAAAGCAGAAAAGCAGGAATTCCATTAGCTTTTTTCTCAAAAACTCAGCATGAACTTGTGACTGTGCTACACATGACATAACGGCCCCAGAAGTGGTCCCAGATCCCCATGCATTTTTCTACTGCTTTTATTTTACATTTTGTACTGTAGGTGAGTGAAACACATTCTTCTATGTACATTTTTTACAGACACTCTGTTATATAAAATCCCCCAGATTTTCAATATGGCTCAAATTGCAGCACTGTTCTGTTTTGAGCACATAGACATAGAAGAAAAAAGGGAAACTATATATTTGTGTGTGTGTGTGTGTGTGCATGTCCCTGCGTGTATGTGCACCAATCTATGTGTGCATTTTAAGAAAAAAAAAAGGGTAGAAGAAGGGAACAGAAATGGCATGTTTGTGTGTGTGGTTAGGTTTGTAATTGGATGCACTGGACTGTATCAGTCTTTACCTGAGCTAGTCATTTGCATGGGTTTGATTGACAACAGAGCTTTGCAAAGCAGGCACAGGTTTTATTCCCTACGAAGGCAGAGAATGCACAACCCTCTTTCATTAGCTATCACTTTCTTGGTAATCAGTATTGAGCCATCATTGCTAAGGAAATTGTTAAAATTACATTTGCATAAAAGCATATAAATCATATTCAGTCATGGTTTATCTACTGGAGTGTTTGATTTTATTTTGCTTAATCAGATCTCACCTTAGGCTAAACTAGTTGGGTTTCTGTAAAGTTGTGAAGGCCATCAAATGTCATGAAAAACATTATCAAACATCTTAAGTCCACTTCAACAACAGCAGCAAAGCTAAATCAGGGGCATCATGGATTTATCAGAAAAGTAAGGTGGGGTCAGCCAAAAAAAGAAACGCAGAACTCCTCTGTGAGTTTTGCACACAGCCTTTAAACACAGAAATAAAGCTGGCTTTCCATTTTGCCTTGTACTTTTTTCTACTGCTGTTCTTCTAATACACAGGATGTTGTCTTTACGCCCACTATAATAAGCTGCCTTAACTTCCACTCACTCATGAATGTGCGAATATGACTCACTTAAGATAGGAGGGAGCTGTGCATTCAAATTTTAACATCATTCATATTATGGTGTTACATTGCCTTGAATATCACGATGTCCTCGCCATTATGTTTGTTCTGGCTGCTCACTCACGTATCCTATTCAGCACCATGTAATGAAAGTGTGAATGTTTAAATATAGTGAGACGTGCTAAAGTTGCGGCACATTTGAAGCACGCGGCCTTGTCACACATGATGGTTATTATTTACAGTGGCTGGATGTGCTTAATTTCAGCATTAAATGAACTTCATGTCAAGTAATGACACAAGAGGTTAGGCAATTTTTCAAAATTTAATCACATTCTAATAAACAACTGTGCTAATCTTATCAAAACTGATAACGTACAAATAGCTTCCTCTGTGGTCAATCTCCTGGGAAATGGCTTTGTCTTCTTGCACATTCATTTGCGCAACCTTTGTCCAGTGCAAATCAAAGTTTTAATTAACTGTGTGGGTTTGTTGTCTCCTGGTAAAGGTCCTGTCTGTCCTTTAACTGTCTTGGAACATATCCAGCATACGATTTAGTACATATACGGAACATCTAGGACTATATTTAACATCAAAATCTTATTAAACTTAAACACAATTTGTGCTTATAATAAAATAGTTTTTCAGTTTTCATAGTACTTAAAAACTGATACCTATTCATCCAATAGTATATTATCATGCTAAATTTTATATTCGTATCCAGTATTTACCTACTGTCACCTTCAAAAAATTTTTTAAAGTTGGTATTTTTCTGCTTCATAAAGATCTTTTGTGACGAGTCTTCAGGCTCTTTCACACCACTCCTCCAGCGGAATTAATTTCCCAACTGTCCACCCTAATGCCAAAATGTGGCCATATGCACAGCTTCCATTTGTTGCTTCTTCACTACATACACAACAAATATGTCAGCGGTTAGGGTTAGGATTTGACTGACACAATGTGTTTCCACCCTCTACTTAAACATGCAATGTTTGCACACAAATAGGTGTTGGAACAATTCTGTGTGGCACTGGTGGCCATGCCAGTAGTGGATTCATATAATAATTATGTTTGATTAATGGTTTAATCAGTTAACTTTGTGTAGCTAGCCACAAATCATTCTATTTTGTAATCAGTTGAAATGTTAAAAAGATTTTTTTTTATTGCGGTGAGGTCATATTAAGAAGAGCGGACGCAATATGCTCTGAAGAAATGTACTTCAGCGATGAGTAACTCATGGAAGAAGAGTTTGGTGAAAGATTAAACGTCTTCAACAAACTTAACCTAATCCACATTGCAGCGTGCACGTGTGTATGTATGTATACATCTATATATGATCTTGTTCTGTATCAGACATACAAGATACAGCAATGGCAGGCAGTATTTCTAATAATAAACCTGAGAGACAAGCAAGATTGCGATCATAGATTATTATTGCAAAAACTTGGACAGGCATATATAATAAGAGATGAGCTTGAGATCATCACCTAGCTATTTATGATTATAACATTTTTAGTTTTCTACTCTGTGAAAGCAGCGTGAGGCACTGACATCATTGCATAAGTCACCTATTCTATTTTTCCACCAAAAGTCCTGGATAATGATTGTCCCTGTGGAACAATTCTGGGCACAGACATATGGTATATTTCTGTTTCCTCTCTCAGCAACAAATCAGAGATGGGAAGCACTCTGCTGGTGTGATTAAAAAGCCTTAAAAGACCCAGTGAACAACATGCCAGCAGAGGTTATCTCATCACTGGTCACTCGCTGTTTTTTTTGTCTCTTTGATTGTTATGATGGTATTTTGACATAAGTGATCAAGGGAGAGAACTAAATTGCTTTGAGTCTGTGCTTTTGAGATCAAAAGACTCTAATAATGTCACATTACAGGTTGCACTGAGGCAGTTTTACTGCCTGGCCCTCGTGATCAGCCTCTTCAGAAAATATCACCACTGCCTGGAACCAGAGGCATGTGGGCTCATAGTGATTAGCTGACACAGCCATTAGCTGCTTTACTTTTTTACTTTTGTTTTTTGAATATCAGCCTCCAAAAAAAACAACTAACCAATATAAAACTAACTCTTGTATTCAGTTTAAGTAGTGTCTTTAGCACATTTCAGTTGTTTACCACACTTACTCTGTACAACAATGACAATACAATACAATGACAAATACATAAAAATAATAAAATAAGTCATGTTTTCGTCCATAAAAATTTATTCCAGTGTCTGATTAAATCTAAAGGTGCATAATATTTGAGCTCTTTCTTCAAGTACTACCTTTGTTTACATAATAGCAGATGCATAATAAATGAAAGCAATCAACGTCTGATGTTTAATATTTATGGTTCTATCTTATCCAACCAGAGCCTCAGGGATGAGTTAACTTTCTGGTCAGCTGAAAATGCCTGAGCCGCAATAGCGCTGCAGCAGCACCATGGCATAGCAGTGATAAATGCACAGTGCGGTGGAGCATTTCCTAAAATGTGTATTACGGTGCATGTCTCTGGTGTATGGTCACCAGAGAATGACCTCCTCAATACAGAAACAATAAAAACTGATTCATGCGAACATCTTAAGTGGCTTATTATTCACAGCCTGGTTTTTAAAGGGCATCTCTGCGTCTCAACCCACCTTTGGCCTCTGACTTCACACAGATTGGTTTATTTTCCCAACTTTAGTTTTTCATCTCTGAGTCATTCCATGTCAATTCAACAAATGCTTGTTGCACCACTTTCTCAGATCCTCCCAAAAATTTTTTTGGGCTTTATTTGGGTAATTTTATGAACAAATGCAAAGTATTATGGTTATAAACATACAGTATAAGCAGTAATGATCTAATCTAATACCCATAGTCAGTCCAAACTTAATCCTCGCCTATGATTTTAGGGTTTTAAACTACTAAAAAAAGCAATTTATACTCCTTTTACATGGTCAGAATTTTTTCCCCTTCCAAAACTTTTACCCTTCTGGTGAGAAAAGTATAGAAATGAATGAAAATAAAAAAATACTGGACTGTGGAATTTCCCAAAATATCCTTATTATTTCATGGGCGACTTTATTTTGGGTTTTTCATGCCTCTATTTTAGGACTTATTCTTGTGAAAAGACATTGAAAGAATGAATTTTCTTCTTTACTAATGAAAGTTGCATAAGGTAAAAGTTTTAAAACATTAAAATAAAGCTTATTTATTGATTTATAGGCTGTTGAACTCAGGTGTAGACCCAAAATAGCCTAACTTTAGGCATTAAAAAGTGCATGTGGGATACATGGTACGCGGTTCAAATTTTTTTGGAGGAACTAGTATGTGTGAAGTATGTGTGAACTTACTTTCATATTTGTTTCTTGTGCCAAAGATGAGCAACTGCTGAATCAATTTACTATACATTTTGATCCTCGTTTTTGTTTTTAGGAACCATTTACATGACCAACTAAAGATGAAAGATGAATCTGAAGCATCAGCATCGTAGTATAAGTTACAAAGGGCATATCTGAAGTTAATTATTATATAGACATTGTTTTTTCTTTCATACAGTAACTGAATAAGAAGAAATGGCATCACTCCCAGACTGCATTCTCAGGACAGCCTCGGTATCGTATTTGACTTATCAGCTGAATTTGAAGATTTGCAAGTGAAATTCATGCACCCAAAAGGTCCCAGCAAGAAGTTCACATGGCCTAGAAAGGATGACGTAGTGTGGGTGCCTACAGCCCACATCCTCTGTCCAATCACTGCTCCTTCAACACGCCGTGGTGGACAGTACCACATATCTGGTGCAGATGATGGCCTGATTTCAGAGAAATTCAAGCAGTTCAAAGGACAGAAATAGTGGTGTGATAAGTTGGGGACAAATTACATGTTTTACATGGGACCTAAGGCAATATAACTCATTTTAACTGCAATATATTAGTTAGAATTCCTAAAAAAACGCCTATAAAACATAGTGCATTTCTTGGTTAAATTGGCCATGAAGGATTCAAGAAACAATGTTGATACTTCAGATATCAATTATTCGGATGTTTATTGTTATACAGACAAAGTTTCATGTTTCTACTCCATGTCCCACATTGGTTTCTGTGCCAATATATGTATGGTGTTTTTCAGTCTGTTTCATAAATAGGCATCGTTTTGAGGTCTAAGGAGACTAGCTAGCTCTTGGATATTTTTAGGTTAGAGAGAACTTTTAAGGTACTTTGAGATTTTTATAACATATGAACCTTGTTACTTATTAAAATTTGTGAAAAAAATGCCTAAATTCTTGAAAAATGCCATTTTCGCCAAATTTTTAAATTGCCCTGTACCACAGAGAAATGGGTATATTCATTCCAAAAAATTTTTTCCTGCTCTATTGTTAAGGTGTTTGAACCCTTCAGATCACTTGTAAGTCTATATCATCAGTCAGTTCCCAGTATTATCTTCCTAAATCAAGCCTTTCTACCTAACATATCAATTTCCGAGTGGAAAAATAGGGATTTAAATATTTTATAACTTAGCAAATAGCAATCATATGATGCTAAAACTTTGCAAGTAATCTATTCTTATGTTGGGATAGTTAAAAAAAAAGTTTGGAGATGATCAGAGGAGGTCATGCAACAAAATTTCCTCAGATTTGTTGAAATGAGATGGAATGACTCCTCTGTTCCTTTCTCCTTCCTCCTTTCTGCATCATTAAAGCCTTTGTAGATTGAGCAAACTGGCCAGTGTCAGCAGTTGTAAGGTGAATTGGGTTATAGAGGCCAATCAAAAGCGTGTGACCTTTGTGAGTGGATACAATAATATCAAAGGTTAGCTGTTACAGACATGAAGTTCAACACCTCATTTCATAGAACTTTGATTTATACATCTGTGATGTTCTGCCAACTGGGCGTTGTAGAAGGTGGATTCAGAGACATGAGGCTACGTTGGTATTATACTGATGTTTACCTAGCATTCAGTCACAACATAGTGTACAGTAATTATAAGTTTCCTTTTAAAAAAGGGTATCAATTAGACTACTTTGAACTTGAAGGAGAAAGAACAGTGTAAAAAACAAGTTCTCTGGCAGTCTGTAAAGCAATCTGGTTTTGTTGTTTTAGCAGTTTGATTTATTGGCATATTAATGTAACGTAACAGCTTAACCTGTATGTATTCACAGTGGGTCACAGAGCTGTTTTTGAAAAGCATATTGATGACTAGGAGTGTTTGACATCTTGGTAATGTGGTCAGTTTAATGCCCCTCTAAAGCCTGTGTATCAAGCTGCTTGTCTCAATAACTCAGAGAACAAAATCCCAGTAGCTATGTGCTGATAACTGCAGAAGGATGTAGCTTAGCCTTATCAGTTCCTGGCTCCAGTGGCACAATAATCCACACAATGCTCAACTGTCATTGTACTAGAAAACACAGAACCATTTCATTTGCCCAACAAAAGCCTGAGAATAATTGTGATGTTCCCCTGTTCTTCCCCTTCACTACTAACCCAGGGAGATTTTCAAAGACCAAGCGTTACTTATTCAAAACAAAACTGTCATCGTGCATTTTTCTTTTTAGAGGACCCTGTTTCGCTACTGGAATAAGAGGCCCTTTCCAAATTTAAGTTGGGGAAGATCAGTTGCATTTGGTCAGCTTTCTTGCTCAGTCAGAAGTCCACGGGTATTTGCCAACCATGCAATTGATATGCAGGCATGGGACAGCCAGTCGAGACGGCTGATGCTCGTTTTCTTGTTGCTAATCTTTGCTTAGATTGAGCCTTTCTCCCCAATAGGACCAGAGAGAAGCTTTGGCATTAGAGGCGACTCTTGGATTAGTGGGGGGTTTGCTTACCTCATAATTGTCCTTAAGTGAAGAAATTAGTTGTCAGATGTGGTTGCTGTGCCATTGGAGAGCAAATGACCAAAATATGCAAATGCAAATGTAAAAATGATGTAATAAAAATACCTCAAAACAAAATTTTAATAGTCTCTCTCTTCTAAGGACCACTTTGTTGGATCAAGGGAGCTTAAAAATCTAGCATATGGCTATAGCTACTCAGATATCTATGCTCAGTGTGTATGCTAATCTGGCTGTGTGTGGTAGGGAAAAGTAGTTAATATACATTTTTTGAGGACCTCTCCATAATTCTCGGATTGAGGCAGCAGTTTTAGGAAGGAACTGCGGCTCCAACAACATACATAAACTACACAAACCAAGTGCTAAGGGAATGGTCACTGCAATCAAGCTAGAAAAATGAGCCAGCTGCTTGTTAAATGTGTTTATGCTCTGATGCAATTCCTCTTTAGTTTTCTTAATTGCTCGAGACACTGAACAGAGTACAAACGCTGCATGTTTTTTTCATGCAAATCCCTTACATATTTTAGGCCTAGCTATAAATGCATGGAATGCTTTGCGCGTTTGAAGTGCAGTGCATTAGTGAAACGCCTTCAAGGGCTTAGTCTGGCAAAAGGCAGTATCATCATTCCCAGATCCAAGCTTGAGCTACAAACAGTTTAGTTTCTCTGAAGAATACCCTATTTTCGGCAAACAGAAATGTACCTTGGTCTCATCTCTGCATCTCAACTTCTTAAAATAAATGGACATTTAGTCTCGACTATCATGATTGACTGTACCGGTTCTGTTTGTTGTATTAAAATAGGTTAAAGAGGATTCATGAACTGCAGGCTGAATTCTTGACACAATTAATTGTAATGTAAACTATGTGTTTCAGTCTACAGATTATGTAAATTTGTTGAAAAAATGGGAAGGCGTCTTTGATTGCATTAGATCAGGGAGCAACAAAGCAGTATTTTCTATTGGAAGGCAAAAAACTGAGCATTTGCATGAAAATAGCTATAATTATGAAGAATAGGAAGTATTAAGTTGCACATTAAGTTGTTGTTTGTTTCCCTACTAGCCTTCAAGCTGTGGGATATGCATTCATCACAAAAACATGAGAAAAAATATGCTTAAAAGGAATAACACACGCATGAACAATTACATGTAGCAAGCAGCGATCTTACTTTGTGCTACATTAGTGCATTGTGCTTTTAGCAGTTTATGCAATAATTGGACAATTACAGAATGTGCTTGATATTTTTGTGGTTGGCCGCAAATTCTGTACGCTGGTAGAGAATGCTGACCTTAATTTAGTGTGTTCTCCCCAGTTTTGAACGAGATTAGAATTTCATATCACAGCAGTTTGAATTGAAGTACCAAAGTGCGAGCTCCAGTGGGGCTTAACAGGATCTTATAAACAGTGGTGTTGGCATGGATGTTTCACATGGCACATTCAGCTGGAGCCTCTGCTTCATATTGCATTGTCTCATTGCCAGTACAGGCCACTGTACTAAACCTGGTCACATTCATTTGTGAAGAATGCATTTTGTCAGGGGTGCTGCACAGTTTGCCAGGGTTGGGTTGGGGGGTTTGCCACCGGGGTATTTGCCTGTGTTTGCATTTATCTGCAGCTACTGATGAAACACCTACGCTGAGTATTTCTCAACTGTCAGTGACTTCACTCCCCAGAAATTAATGGTAGTAATATCAGGATGATCTCACGTGAGAGACTTCTGTCTTGTCAAATTCACAACACATTAGAGGGATTCTTAGTCAGCCCACTTGCAGCCAGTGCATTTGACAGGCAGATATAAAAATGAGACTGTGGAACATTTTCTTTTGCTTCCGTGGAGTCACTGAGTCCACATTCCATGTTCCAAATTAAATGTATCTCTCTGCCTCTCCCCTTGTCTCTCTATTTGTGTCTGTCTGAGTTAGCGTTATCACGTGATGGAGCAGACAATAGAGAGGCACTCTTGCACTATGGAGAGGTTAGTAGGGGTTTTTGTGTTGTCGGGTGAAGGGAGGGGCATCCACGCTGTGAATAGGATCATTGAGTCGGACGTAATTTTGGGCCCCGGTGCAGGGCATTAGTTGGACGGGCCTTTCTGCTGACATGCCTGTTTTCCCCTCTCTTCCCCCCTCCTTTTTAACCCTAACCCCCAGGCGCCCTGTGCTGCATCGGCATTTCTGCCCAATTCAAACCTATACCATCGTACCCATGACGACATGCGTGATAGGGCGTGGCCACCCGGAGCTCTTTTGGCCGTGTACCTTGGGGAGCTAATACATCTAGATATAGATAAGCTGCAGCTGTGCCACACTACACATTTCAGTGCTTTTATAAGCCACCGGAGCCTGTCTGATAAATGAATAGACACACGCAGGACATTCCCATTCATTATCATTGGAAATGGTTGTGCCTGCTGGGAGTTTGTGTAGTGATTGCTGTGGGGCCTGACTGTTGAAGGGCTTCTCAGAGGTGGCCAAATTTCAGACAATGCTAAAAAGCTGGAGCTCAGCTCAAGAAGAGGCTTGGGTTAAAATAACTTGCAGGGGAATGCTGCTGTCAAGTACATTGTTAACCACAAAAAAATGTATCATCAAAAGTGCCAGTAGGACAGAAAATGGAAACACGTGGGATGCATCTTTGGGAAGCAGAGAGGGGATATAAGTATCTATAATCTGACAGAGTGGGATGCATGTGTGATGATTGGCATTGGAGATAAGTTGTGACATAATAGCGGCAAGTTAAAAAATTTGGATTGAGGAATGAAGCCAGTGGACTATTGTCTATTAATTATTGTTTTACACCTAAACCAGTCAGTTTTGCGTCACCATTACATTGTAATTACTTATTAGCAACTTGCTGACTGGAATGTCTCTATCAGTCTCTTGTGGACATAAACACTAAACAGGTTGTTGTAATCATTAGTAGACACTAACCAGGCTCATACTTGCATGTGTCTTCATCTGTAGCTAATTTGAAGAAGTGTTTTCCATAGCCATTATTACATTGAAAATTAGTTAGTTATTTTTCATTGAAATAATTGCTGTTTAATGGCATTATTCCGAATGCACACATTTCATTCAGACTTTACCCAGCCTGAACATTGGGAAGCTTCTTAAATCTGTAGACTTTCTTCTACTTTATTGTGAGTTATTTTGACAGTCCCTTACTCTGTATTCTGCCTCTGTCTGAGTATCTGCTGACTTGGGCTGGGTGGTGATTGCCTGAAGGCTTTGAGTTTACAGGCACCTGGCTTTAAGGCAAAACCTTCAGAGAGAGAAGGTCATCTATCTGATGTCAGCTTTGCCAGGTTCAAAGGGAAAACAAAACTAATTGGTCAAGGGTAATTGAACACTGGGAGCCAAGAAAAGATGGTCAATATGAAGTGTAGTTCAGTGTAGAAGGAAGATGTTGCCATCTTTTGTCTTTATTATTGGAACTGCTGGCTGTCCTGTAATGATAATTCACCTTGTGTGCTGTTAAGCAATATTTAGATAAATGTCAGTTTTTCAGGTAAAAAAAGAAATCAGTTTTCATTGCTGTTATCTTGGTTTGTCCATGTTTAAATTTTTTACCAGGCTGTATGGAATGCAATACATGGTTCTTGCAGAAAATTTGTTCTCCCTGTTTGGGTTTTGATAAAATAGAGCAAAACCGTATTCTTATTCATCCGGATGAATACATTGTGATTACAGTCAGTTTCCCTACTTTCCTCAGGTATGCTTGTATATTTCATTCTCTTTCTCTCTCACTCTCCCTTACATTGTACTCAGATTCAGACACATGCCAGCTTCTATAGGATGCTTGTCTGGTATCGACTTTTTCCACTCTTTTCAATAGTTTTTTTTCTTTAAGGAAGGCATTTACCTTCCTTTTACAACCAAGTGCTGGGTCCAAGAGCCTCTCTGAAAACATTTGCAAGAAAAGTGTAAATTTCCTACTGTCATGATGAGGAAATTTAATAGTAGCACAATGTGGTGGTACTTGTGGTGGTTGCCCAGAGGAACTTGATGCTCTCCAAGTGCAGATGATGCTCAGAAGACGTCAGTTGGTCCCCAAGGTAGCAGCACAAAGGAAGATTAGGCACCCACCTTCAAGGGTTTTTGTTAAGTATTCCACATCTGCTTTAATAATTCAAAGCGGCATCAGCAGAGCCTCCATACAAACGATATATGGTAACATTGTGATCTCTGTGGCTGGAGGGAATTTTTATCTTTCCTTTTATTCCTTTTGTGTGCTATAAACACAAAGGAGGGATGGGGGGGCGCATATCCACACAACAACAGGATCACACAGTGAAGTTCTTAGGTGTTGTTTGTGTGTGTATGTGTGTGTGTGTGTGCGCGTAGGAGGTACGCAAGCTGTGCTGTACTGTCACTCAGTTGTAACATGAACCTATGTTGTACCACTGCCACTGAGGCACCTGTGGGACTCGAGCCCCCATGAGCCACCTGTCTGCAGTGTCTGTATATGTGCTTGAGTTTCAGTGTTCTCTATGTGTACTTACTTATGAAATAAACATCACACTCCCTTATTCTGTCTCTCAAGAAGCTGAGCTCGTAGTCATCCACAGAACGAATCCCTGTATGTGATGAGGGGACAAAGCTAGCATGCTATGGCCTTAGCTGGAAATATAAAAGCACTTTTGCAGCAGAAATGTACATGTTTTTGCCGACTGTATGTATTTTCTCAAACCCAACCACAGCAGTGCAATTAGACTAGTCTAATTTACACGTCAGTTTTTTAATGTATTGTTTAGGGTTTTTGGGCTCTCATTTAATAGCCCTTAAGGGGCACACTTCCCCTTTTTCTTTAGTTTTGTCTCCCTCCATCTTTCTCCTCCACTGCACCTGTTTTGAGCAATACCTTTGGGGCACAGCTTGAAGTGAATAATGTATGAGCGAGAAGGAGAATCAGAAAACCTTTGTGGACCTTCTGTTTGGCTGCCTGTCTTCCTCCTCCTTTTGTCTATATCCCCACTTTTTTCCAGGTTTCTTTTTGTTGTCAGGCTAATTTTTTAACCTAAATCTATCCGTCTGTCTCTCTTGCAGTGAGATTTATCAGCTGTGGCCGAGGTGGTCAGGTGCAGTTTGAATGCAGTAACCCCTCTGACTTTCGGATAGACGCCTACGGAGTAGTTTATGCTGCCAGGACTCTTCAGCACTCTGTGCTCCCTGCGTCACCTCTGCAGATCAAGGCCAGTGACACTACCACTCAGCAGCAATGGGTGACCCAAGTCAGGCTGACACCCTCAACACACTCCAGCCAGCAGGTAAATACACCTCAACCACTCCAATAACATTTCTGTCTTGTTTGTGTCTGAGTGTGAGTGTGAGTGTCTGACTGATGTTAAGTCGAAGAAAGGTGGACTGATCAATTCTGCCCTTGCATCAAATAACTTACACTTATTAGGCGCATTGCACATTCACAGATGACTAGTTCCCTAAATTGTAGCAGGTGTTCCGAGAGACTGGATGGATGCTTGCTAATTAAAACTTAATGTGTCAATTTACTAGGAGCACAAACATATACTCAACACGGTCAGTGGGTAGCAGGAGCAGATGCAGAATAGCTCCCCATAAAGTTGATTTCACTGAGCATGCCTTGTGATTGTGAGGTTATTGCCTTACCATCCAAAAGGGGACACACCTCTCTCAGTGCTTTGGAAGATGTGAAGCATCTGTCTGAGCAGTAGAGAGCTGCACTAACTGTTCCACTGGATGTGTTGTGCAGTCATCTGCAATTAGTTAGAATGACCATGTGCTTTTATGTCAACATTGTGGTTGGCTGAGGATCAGTGGAAGTGCACAAAAAAGCACTGCACATGTCCTGTCTGCCTGCCTTGCAACCAGGAAATGAAAAGAAGCTCTAAAGGCTGCGTTATTGTAGAAGGTTTAACCTCGGTTAAAGACGGTGGATTATGTGATCCTGCTCAATTAGATAATATCTGCTGCTTTAAACTTGCAGGAGTGACACTACACATATACACAAACAGATGAGCCCATGGTATTTTCTGCTCTATTCTAACTCGTTCCGTTGGGGTAAATGTGAGCCTTGACGTGCATATGTGAGTAATCATTGTTGTAAAATCTTAGATCATTAGCCTTCTGGTGACTAACTGAACACCCCCAAACGCAATAATCGTGTTTGTTTTGCAAAGACCAGTGTGCTTTTCTTTTTAATCCTTTTAATGCACTTAAACAAATGGTCACATGTGGCCATTTATAATTGTGCGGCACAACAGATAATCTCTGGAAAGGTGGGCATCACATTTTATGTGGGTGCAGATTAAAAGTTAATACTGGCAGTTATGTGTTGTTACTGTCAGTGCTTGAGGCACAGGAGTCTGCTCAGCCAAAATTAAACTTGTAGCGGGTAATGATTTCATGGCTTTTCAAAACACCCATCGTTAGCCACTGACAGCCATTTACTATAGGGATTCCTGCAGGTATATGTGATTTTAATGATACCATTGCTCACTGTTGTTGGTTGGTCAAAGGTAAGTATATACTATCATGTCAGCATAAAGTTTTGTACAATATGTCTGGAAAAAAAATATGTATCTCACATGTGTAAAAAATATCAACTGTTTTATCAGTAGCTATATTCAGATTTGTGTCTGCTGAGAGCTGTTGGATTTGCCCTGATTGTTCATAATGAAATCAGGGATTGACTTTCCCTTTTCTAGCACGTTTATGAGGTCATGAGCGGTTATCTTCCCCCAGCACAATTATTGTCATGAATCATCACGCATCTCTTAATCACATCAGCGATTAATTTTTTTTATTAGTGCCATGAATGCCCCAGCCTTGGGGAAACATTTTAATCAATGGCAACCAAACAATGTCCTCATTAACGTGAGTGTGTACTTGCCCACTATCTCTACCTCCATTAGAACCTCGGCGCCGCCGCAGTCCATGACAAGAAAACATTCTGTACCTGAAAGGCAGAATTTTTCTAAAAAGGCAAATGTGCACGTATGAAATCCTTCCCATAAACTCGGAAACACTGAGGGCATCACTCAGCCTAGCACTCTTCTGGACTCTGAAGTAGAGTCCTCGTCAGAAGATGGAGAGGGTTCGCAGAGTGTGGATGGGTGCAGACCTCCAGCGTACCAGAGATAGATTTGTATTGGGCTGAACAAACCCACCATGCCATTCGTCATTCCAGACGCAAGTTGCAAATAATTACTGCGCTCACTCGCACCCATTTTAATAGGGTAATAGATATTTCTGAAACATGCTCCTTCACTATCTGTCCGCTTGCCTCTCTGCATTGCCAATGTGTGAAAGCAGTATAATCGGATTTCAAACATGATTAGTGGAAGCTCTGCGACAGCTCCCCAGATGTTAAAGGAGGGGGAGTCTGGGATATGGGTCATGTTATAAGGTGAGAACGTGGTAATTAATTTCTGTGTTTGCATAAGACACTTTAAAGTAGTTTGCAGGACTTGACTACCTCACAACCGATCAACATTCAAATACTTAGAGACACCAGTTGGGACGATACTTCAAGGGACGTTGCAGTTTCATTAAAATCTCAACTATCATTTATTGACATTGACGGATTTTACATATTGTTTTTCTGTTTTCCTTCCAGCCTTGTTTTGTTCAAGGTTATTTTAACTTTCTCTGGCACTACTTCAGTCTCCTCAGTCTCTGGAGCAGCATAGGCAATTTGAGCCATCTGTGTGTTTAGTGTCTGGCTTTCAGGTACCATCCTCCTTTGTTTCAAATCTCGTTCATTACAGCCGAGGGAGGATGGCAGATCCATTATGGAAGCTGGTCTATTTGTGTGGGTGCATTTTATCAGGACATAAGAAGAGGTCTGCCATTTAAAGCAAACCAGGACTGGAGGTGTATGGTTGCCGCAACAGCGATACGCAGGAGTTTCGAGGCATAACGTCAGATGTCGTATTGTGTATATTTTAAGCTACAAAGAAAGCCATAACAGAAGGGATTGCTTGTTTGAACACAGACTATGTATTCAATTACATTTGTAAGATATTGTAAGGTTGTGTAGAAAATGGCCACCTTTTCTTTTCTTATCACAGTAATTTCTTGACTCGTGAACTGAATAACATTGATCATCTTGTAACATGCAACATTCTGCTGGGAAACCTGGCATGTATGTTACTTTGACACACACCACCCACTTAAACATTGATGAATGACTCAAAGAGGCCAAGGCGTTGACCTTGCATGCAAATTCCAGAGATCCTAGTTTGATCAAGCATCAGTGTCTTAGTCCACGACATGCAGGATTCAAAGGAGCAGTTGCCAATGTTCCAGTACCACACATCCCTAGAGATCACGTGTCTGTGGCTCAACAAGTCAGACATGTTTTAGTGCCAAGAGGTAGATCTACACAATATTAGGATAGTGGTTTATATCCCATGGCTATCAATATAAATCCATAAAACACATCAAATGACAACTATTATGACAAGTCATTTGTTTAGCAAGTATTGGACAAAGTTTGTCTTGCCAAGAGTTTGATCAAAGCGAAGCAATCACTAAAACCATTACAGTCCATACTACGTAAAGGGAGCATGAATGTGTGTACCAAATTTTGTGGCATACAATAGCTGTTCAGATGTCAAATCACAAGTGGTGGTGTTAGAGGTAAAGTCAGAGGTTCCTCAGGTGTTACAGCAGGAAGCTAACATGCAGGAGTGTTTGTGCTAAATTTCATGGCGATCTGTGACATAGTTCAGATATTTCAGTCGGCGGCATAGCAACCTACGGAGCAGCACTACCATATATAGAGCTTTCCTGCTAGCATGACTGAAAATGTATGTACTCCTACGTGCCTTCATAGATGTGATCACTAAATCATTTTCTTTTGTCAGGTCCAGGAAGACGCGGTACCTCCAGTCATGTCGAAGGATTTAAAGGAAATAGCATTTCCATCACGAAACACAGACAGCCAACTGAAACGCATGAAGAGAGACTGGGTCATCCCCCCAATCAATGTCCCAGAGAACTCACGAGGCCCATTCCCTCAAGAGCTTGTCCGGGTAATGTACTTCACCCTAGCACATAGCACATGCGTATACACAGACACCAGTTTTCCAGCTTCAGAGAAAATGCTTTTTGCCTGATATGACAACCTTGTAGGTTTTCCCTTGCCCTGAGCTCCTACTCAGATGGTCACAGACATGAAACCTATTCCTTCAACTAAATGCTTCATATTTACAGCACTTTCCTAAAGGTCAGGGCTTTTTCGTCCTCTGTATTATTTATTTTTTGTTTCAGGGGGCAGTCTGTAGTAGTGTACCTTGCCATTATTTAGAAACAGAGAGAAATCTGACATCCTCTCCAGTGTAATTGTTCCTCTGTTGACTGTTGAGATATTGACTCTTTTTTTCCATGGCTGAAGGGCAGAAGCAAGCCTAGTAATTCACAATAATTCTCTGGTCAGGGCGAGGTCCAGGTGGCTGACAAGAGACACTTGGACAGCTAAGAAGTAGATTCTTTTTCAGCATATTAAGACTATTTCCTTGCAGAATCTGGTATATGCTATGTGTATGTTTTATTTTTAATCCAGCCATATTTGAAGGGATGATTTCCGGCTTTAGTCTGTGATATCAGGAAGAAGAAATACTCTGTTTGCTCAGAATGAATCAAGGGTGTAGGCACAGAGCGTCTCAGCTTACACAGCAAACAGGATAGACAGCCCAGCCAAGACAGAACTTCAATACAATGTAGACACTCATTATATGCACACTTTTACTCACACTGCAACCTATTTTTAAACCAATACTGTGATTGGTGCTGAAATGATCAGTCAATATGTAACTCACACTCAGTTATTAGCAAAAGCAATATATATTGTAATATAGATTTGCTTAGTATAGCTTCTCAAATGTTGGATTTATCATTGATCTTTGAAACAGTTAATAGTTAAAATGAAAGATGAATAATAATCAGAAGTTGTAGACATGCTCTGTTAGTAGTAGATATATTCACCAACTAGGCAGGGATAACCACTGATATGCATTATCTCTGTACATGTGTATATGTATGCCAGTGTTATGATTTATAATTATTAAGTATTGAAAATTTCTGTGTAAAATTGGGAATTCTAAACATGCTTTTTAATGTTAAGTCTTTCTTTATGAAAGTAGTTTATGTTAACAAATTATTGAAGTCTATGAAATACCCAGTATCAATCAGACAATGGTTGAAATGGTTCAAATTTATTATTAATAAATCTTTACGCCCACAGATCCGATCTGATCATGACAAAAACCGGTCCCTAAGATACAGTGTGACAGGCCCTGGTGCTGACCAGCCTCCCACTGGAATCTTCATCATTGACCCAATTTCTGGAGAGCTCTCTGTCAACAAACCCCTGGATCGAGAGCACATCCCCAACTTCCATGTAAGTCAGAGGCAATAGTTGCCCTATAATGATTTCTTTGTGATTTGAAAATGTTTCTCCACTCTCCTTTATCAAGAGGAATGTGTTCTCTCTGGCAGTTCTGTACTTTCCTGCCAGTTGGCATGTGCTCAAGGGTCACGTGTAGCCTAAACAGTCTCCTCAGACTCAATAAAGACATGGGGTCTCCTAGGAAATCTGACTGATCCGTCTGAGAATTTAAAGGATTTTGAGTGAAATTGGTGCGTGTTAGATACATTAAGGTAACCTCTAGCTACAGTTTAAGGCTGCTTTATTCATTTGTGGTTTTTCCATTATATTAAAATAGTCATTAAATGATGTGCTTCAACACCAACTGGGGCACATCAAGTGATTTATAGTTCAAACGGAATTACTTGCTTCATCGTATTCATCAAATTGAGTCTATTCAAGATATTGCCGAAGGTCACAAAAGACTTTTACCAAAAAAGACCTTCACAAACATCCTTGCAGGTTAAGCTGCATGTGGAGAATGTAAACCCAAGGGCAGTGCAGGAGCAGCTTCATTTTTATTTTAGTTATGCATGTCCCTAATTTGCGAGTTGACCAATTTCTGTTTACGACCTGTCATTTTTATTTTACTGTAGGCACTTGACACTGTATCATGTAATTTGTTGATTAGTTTACACTCGAACTACTGTCATGGATAAACTGCGATTAATGCTGAGGCCAAAAGAATGAATCTTAATCAAAGTACATAGCAGTTACTTGGGGGATAAATGAATGCATGAAAAAATGATTATGTATGGATGATTAACATGTAAACAAATGATAAACTATCAACAGAATGTGCTTTTATAAAACACTCTAAGGCGACCATATAAGGGCATGTGATGTAAACCATACACATAGCCTGTAGATTTCATTCTACACTGTAGCAACTACATTTATTCAAGAGCATGAATGGTATACATCAGTGAATTGAAATCCTGTGTCAGGCATGAATCTTACAGTCCTATGCATGGAGGGAAAAATGCATTTGAAGTGCAAAATGATGCAGTACATCAGACTTGTTCTTGTAAAACAAAAGTGAACTTGTGCTAAGCCGAAGTTAGCAACAGTATAAATATGAGATGAATTAAACCAGAATGTCTCTGCTTCAAGAGACACCCATAAATATGCAGCTACAGTGCCAGTGTTATTGACTATTCTGTGGCAGAAGCTGACAAAGTGTAGTCATTGTCTATCTTTTGCCATGTACATGCAGAGCTAGAAGTGGGGAAAGTAACACAATCCCTCTCCTTATGTTGGTGGTCTGAATAAAAGGCTTCCTATATATACAAAAGCTTTCTAGAGAAGGATGCTATCCAAAAGTTTAATGGAGTAAGTTGTTTAAGTTGTGTCTCAGTGTATTGTTTGCAGAGGTGAGCGTAGCCCTTTGCTTGAACAGTTCTGCAGTCCAGATGTGTTTGTGTTTTCTTCCAGCTGAGAGCTCATGCAGTAGACCTGAATGGCAACCAAGTAGAAAACCCCATTGATATTGTGATCAATGTGATCGACATGAACGACAACAGGCCCGAGTTCACTCATCAGATCTGGAATGGCACTGTTCCAGAGGGTTCCAAGCCAGGTAATATACTACATGAGGTGTATTGGTTGTTGTTGGAGCCTCCAGCGCCGCATGCTGCCGTAGTTTTAGCAGATCAAACAGCATTGATGGCATTCCTGGGGTGGCCACTTTGTTAACAGCCATCAGTGGTTTTCTGAGGCCATAAAAAATAAAAAAAAATGCCTGAATATATTACAAAGCTGTAAATCTAGTAGTGTTCGGTGTAGCACTGTTCTCTCAACTGCTAATGCCTTTAGATTGCAAGTAAAAAAAAAATGAAATGGAGAGATGATGTGAAAATATTGGCATTCTGCCTTCTTTCTTTCCCACAGGAACATTTGTTATGACAGTAACTTCTGTTGACAAAGATGACCCCAAAACAGCTAATGGGATGCTACGTTACAAGATTTTGTCTCAGAATCCCGAGAGTCCGACCTCCAATATGTTCACCATCAACAATAAACGGGAGGCATCATTACAGTGGCAGCTGGCCTGGACAGAGAGGTATTCAACACTTTACTCCCATTCAGATTTTTTCTTTACCTTCTCCTACTTAGGTTTTTTTCCCTCATGTAATAGACCTAATTACTGTTGCCACTTCAGGTTGTCTCTGTCATTACCAATGTTGATGAATGTGGACTAAATAGATATATTACATCTGCATTTAAGTGAGACTTCCATTAGCAAGGCCATCCATTATATTAATTATTCTTCATCTTGAATTTGCTTCTTGCTCAAGATATATATCAACGTATCACTTTCCATGTTTACATAAATGGGCTGTGTTTTTAAAAAATATGATGACAAAACACAGCTTGAGTATTGCTGCTAATATCCAGACTGTCTGAGAACTAATGAGCCAAAGTGAGTTTTGCTTATTACCAACTAAATGAGAAGTAGAAGTGGACTGTTTCACACTTATTTACTCTTACAAGGAGGCAGCATGCATCACTGAACAGCTAAATGTTTCCTCTCATTCGCGCCCCTCTTCTCTTGCTTTTCTTTCTCTAAAGCAGAAGCTTTACTTGCATCTTCATTCTCTTTATTCCCCATGCTGTAAATGTTGCCACTCTTTCATTTAATTGGAATTGCATGACTGTTTGAGAAAATAAATAAAATAATATATACAGCCGAAGCCAGTTGGTGCAATTCTAGTGAGGGCAATCTGGCTGAGGTGGCTGCTCAATCACTTTCGCCCTGGGGCCACCGTTTTATGTCCGCCAGTTGCCACCATGAAAGTAATTTGCCCGACTCTCATTACCTAGCAACTGGTCCATCACCTGAGTGGTTTTTAATGTGAAAAGAGTCATTTGTTAGCTTCATAATAGTGTTCATTGCAGAGGTGTACTTTTCACACATGCACACACAAACGCACATCACCCTGTAGGGAATAAATCTGATTTATAGAAAAGCCTACCATTAGTCATCACAATTAAGCAGTTCATATTTGTTTCATTGTAGCTGAGCACATTAACACTGATGTACAATGTGCTGCCATTCTATCAGTGACTGTTGAGAAGTTTACCACAATTCAATACCTGTCTTCATGAAGCTTTTAAGTCTTTTTTTTGTTGGTTCAACAAATATCCCCATATCTCTCTTTTCTGCCCCTCTAGAAAGTGCCTCAGTATACGTTGATCATCCAGGCCACTGACATGGAGGGCAACCCCATGTACGGCCTCTCCAACACAGCTACTGCTGTCATCAGAGTCACTGACATTAATGACAACCCGCCAGAGTTTACTGCTGAGACGGTAAGAAACAAGCGCATATCTGAGGCGCCAACACTGTACGGTTAGGGTATGAAATGCACCACAAGGACCAACATTTCACTCCCCACTGTGGATATATGCAGTCAACCGTCAGTTCTGCTCACTTACCTAGTTCTGCTTGCCCTGCATTTCTGAAGCCGTACAGATATACAAGTAGCCAGCCATGCGTAAAGTGTTATATCCCCCTCCAAATGTTGACACATGCAACTACGGGGATGTCTGCCCGAGTGAAAGAGGCACTTACTGTGCTCGCGAATCACTGAAATTTGTAATGCTACTGTTGTGCTATCGGGGGTGCACAGGGAATGAGATGACCATGACGACATGATAAGTTACCTTAGATGTCTATTTACCCGAGATTGGTCCTGCTGTGCTGTTTGAGGCTGGGCTTGGTTTATTTTTTGCTGCCACAGCAGTATCACTAACAACTCGCTGTTCTGTGCATTCATGGTTTATTCATGCAGTTTTACGGCGAGGTGCCTGAGAACCGCGTGAATGTCATTGTGGCCAACCTGACGGTGACTGACAAGGACCAGCCCAACACGCCGGCATGGAACGCTGTCTACAAAATCACCGGGGGCGACCCCACCGGCAGGTTCTCTGTGCCCACTGATCCAACCACTAACGAGGGCCTGGTAACTGTTGTCAAGGTAAGGCCTCCTCTTCAAACTCCACCCTTTATTCCCTTGGAGATGCATAGTGCATGCATGTGTGCGTGTGTGCGTGTGTGCGTGTGTGCGTGTGTGCGTGTGCGTGTGCGTGTGCGTGTGCGTGTGCGTGTGCGTGTGCGTGTGCGTGTGCGTGTGTGTGTGTGTGTGTGTGTGTGTGTAAGCTATACTGAAAGGCTTTGGTGGTGGTCAGCTCTGCATCATAGTGTGGCAGAATATTCTGTGAGTGTATTTTTTATGATGTTGCAGAAACTATTTTAAGTACACTGAGTTTGATAGAAGTGAGGACGTTTTATATGTTGCTCCCAGTAATAAGAAGGACAAACTGGTAATCCAACTCTCCAGTTCAGTTGTTTAAAGCATGGACATGTCAGATTGGAATTTGGTGTATATTTAATTAATTAATACATAAAAACTTAAAACGTTAAAATTTAGGCACAGTTCTTGGACCACCTACCTTGCTGTTGTGCGTCCTTGAACACAACCAGATTCAGTCTCTTTATCTTATCCCACTGTCTACTACAAGTTTACATAGTAACATTTTTCAGGCAAGAAGAAGAAAAAAGGCTTTAATTCTGTGACTTAGTCTCTAATCAGTGCAACGAGGACAAAAAATGTATGATTTAATTTCTACTGCATTTGTATGCGTGATTCACTCTCTTTGTATTCTTACTGCTTTTCAGCCTATTGACTATGAAATCAGTAGGACATATGTGCTGACAGTGGAAGCCAGAAACGAGGTTCCACTGGCCAGAGGCATCCACTCTCCCCGACAGTCCACTGCCACTGTCTCCATCAAAGTGATAGATGTCAACGAGAGTCCCTACTTCGAACCCAACCCCAAACTCATTAAACTGGAAGAGGGGATGATGCAGGAGACAACTCTCACCACCTTGACTGCACAAGACCCCGATCGCTACATGCAGCAAACCATCAGGTAGATTTTCCAGTAAAAAGAAATGTCTGATTTAATCACCCTCAATAGAATCAAGTCCAGCTAACAAATGTGAAAACTATTAGTAATTATTCCAAGCTTAAAATTTACCTGAATTTCTTCGTCTCAACGTCTGCTCCCTCTTTTAAAATGCAGCACATGTAAATAAACTAAATCTAATATCTATATTATAAATAGTACTCTCTACTAAGTAGAGTGAAATGGAGTGATATGGGTTGACTGTTCACTGTAGCCACTCTCTCCATTAGTTCTGTTTAAATAACACTAAGCAGCCAGCATGTCTGCATCTCATTCTTGAACAAGCCTTATTTTTTTCCCCTCTTCATCACAGCTCTTGGCCGTGGAAGTGTTTATCTGCCTGAAAACAGTCCATGAAAAATATGCTGGCTTTGTAATTCCATGGTTTGTCCTACAAATTAGTTTGAGCTACTGATAACAACAAGCCAGTTTGGTCTCCCCTGTGAGGCTGCTCTCAAAAGTTAGAATAATTATGTAAAATGCATTGAATCTGAAATATTTATTCAGTGTACACAAATAAAAACACAAAAAAAAACACATTTGGAACAAAGAAATGCCGTACTGGAAATGAAGACAAAGATCTTTCTTTGCAGAAAAAAAATAACTTTTTAGACTTTCTCACTACTTTTACAGGAGAACTTGCAGAAATTCTGAATCACTGTGTAAATCACTTGTTTTTTTGTTTGTTTTTTTTGGTCATCTCAGATACTCCAAACTTTCCGATCCAGCCAACTGGCTAAGGATTGATCCCAACACTGGCCGAATCACAACAATTGCCATTTTGGACAGAGAGTCACCCTTTGTGAAGAACAGTTTGTACAATGCAACGTTCCTGGCTTCTGATAGCGGTATGTAACCATTCAAGTGGTACTGCAGTGTCCAAAACTACCTTGTTGAGCTTCTGTGATGCACTAGTTACATGGTCTAGGTGTTTTAGCCCGGCTGTTACACAAGCACTCTGTTCCAGACCATTATTGTTAGAGCATTCAGGAGGAGATAATGCTCCCTTTTCAAAAGGAAGCCGAACGGATCCCTAATGTAGCCTACCTCTCGAAGTTCAATCTTCTACCTCGCATCACTTTGACTACCTCTGGTATGTTTTTCACCTGAAATGAGTTCACATAATGCACCGTATCTGTCGCGAAATCTATCTCAGGTACAACCACAAAGCTGTCCGCCATGCCTGAAGGCTGACCTTGTACCAGGCACTTGGCATGTCTGGAACACTGACCACCTTAGCTGAAGGTTAATGTGCTAGCAATCCCAGAACCATCCAGCATGTGGATGTATTCACCTCTTCCCTGCACTGGTGGGATTTACCTCTGTTCAGGTTTACCCTGTTCTACGGAGCATAGCTTAGGCCAATAGGCTTAAAAACTCCACCAATAAAGAGGTTTCTCAGCATTAATGGGTCAGGATTGGATGACTAGCTCCTTTGAGCGTGGCCTGAATGGCAAAAAAGCCTCTTAGCTGAGTGAATACATAGAGGAGCCTGAGAGGAGCGACAGTGGGCTCTGTTTGTCTGCTTTAGTATTCCCATCCCGTGTCCTTCGTCAGGAAGACGTTCTTCAGCCACACACACAAACACACCAAATGTTCTGATATCTAACTCTTTCTGTCTACCTCCTCACTTGAGATTAGATTCTCAGATCAGTATGCAGTTTGTATGGGTCTTCTCCCACTAGAGTAAATAGCTGTTTAGAGTGTCTTATTATAGCTTGAGACCCAGAGAATAAACTTCATACTTTACTTTTCTCTGTCGACTGTATAATGATTACAAAATGAGAGATAACATTTCAATAGTATATATTCCTTTCCATATATAGACTTTAAGAATTTCCTTCTCTCATAAATATGTATGTGCTGAGTGTGTGTCATTTTATGGCCCATACAGGTGTGCCCCCAGCAAGTGGCACAGGCACTCTCCAGATCTTCCTGCTGGATATCAATGACAACGCACCCAAGGTGTTCCCTCAGGAGGCGGAGATTTGCGAAAAGCCAGAGCCAAATGCCATCAACATCACAGCCCTCGATGGAGACCTGAACCCAAATGCTGGGCCATTTGCCTTCGAGTTAGCCCATAAGCCTTCTGATGTCCGGAGAAACTGGACCATAACAAGAATTAGTGGTAAGATACGGGAAATACTTACACAATTTCACATTAATCAACCTAGTTATGTTCATATTTGGCCATTTGTGCTATATTAAAACCCCGTGCTAATGAAATGAAACTAATCTAATCATCATTTTGCTGTTGCCAAGATACGTCAGACACAATTCAGCTTTTTGGCCTTCACCTATGATTGTGTTTGTTCCTGTCGAATGAAGGAACACTAGATGAACCATCTCTCTCTTTTAAAATCGCTGGCATTTAATAATTAACGAGAAAACTGTAAAATATCAAACAATATGGATAGCATTCAGCAGTTTGCTGTCTAGTAATTAAAGTTGAACACTTTGATCCGTGATCCTTCTGAGCAGCACTCATGAAATGTGTGTAAACAGCTCTCCGCTGAGGTGTCAGAGCTGGAACCGACAGCATAATAATATATTAACCTGACCAAACACTCATTAATTGTTTATGCTAATTTAAAACAAAAACATGAGAGCAAAAACTCATTTGTTGTGTGTTAGCTGTTAGATAGTGTGAGTTGAAATGCAGTGAATATATCTTAATAGGATAATGGCATTTGGATTATCGCAGCTGGGAATTCAGCCTAAGCAGCATTATCAAAAGGTATTCAGTAGATTTATAAGCTCCAAATCCAAATCCTGACCATGTTTTGGATTAGATATGCTGATGCAACTTCCAGGTAGGAATTTATGCTGCATATTTGTGGTAATAGGAATGTAATCGTGCTGTGAACACAGTCTCTACAAACGACTGTTCAGCATTTGGATTTAATCCCCTCTGAAAGACTTCTTTGCTAAAGAAACATTATGTTATTTTATATTTAAACACACTGAGTTACTTAATCTCCACACTCAGCACTCAAAATGTATTTCCTCTGACACCAAGCCATCGTGGATCAGTCTCTCTCTCTCGCTCTCTCTCTCTCGCTCTCTCTCTCTCGCTCTCTCTCTCTCGCTCTCTCTCTCTCTCTCTCTCTCTCTCTCTCTCTCTTTCTTTCTGTCTTTTCTCCTCTCCATCTCTCAGGTGACTATGCTCAGGTGAGCCTGAAGATTGGTTTCCTTGAAAGTGGTATCTATGAGATCCCCATCATAATCACAGACTCAGGCAACCTGCCCATGTCCAACACCTCCTACTTGCGGATTAAAGTGTGCCAGTGCGACATCAATGGAGACTGCACGGACCAGCAGCACATCATGGCTGCCGGTCTGGGCACAGGCGCCATCATATCCATCCTCCTCTGCATCATCATCCTCCTCAGTGAGTGTCTCAGTGCCTCTCTCAAACAGCACATCACACGAATGCACACAGGGATTATAAAGACAGCTAAACATGATCCGAGATATCACTAGATTACTGTAGGATTACCAAAAAGATAGCCTTGATCAGGCCCGCATCCAAGCTCTAAAGCATCGGATCCGATTACATTTGAATGAAAATATGTAAGTTTTTATTTTTTGTAATACGAGATCTCTCTCTCGATCTGTCTGCCTGCTAGTTCTCGTGCTGATGTTTGTGGTGTGGATGAAGCGCCGAGATAAAGAGCGTCAGGCCAAGCAGCTCCTTATCGATCCTGAGGATGATGTGAGAGACAACATCCTCAAGTATGATGAAGAAGGGGGAGGAGAAGAGGATCAGGTAAGAATCACATGGTAAACACACTTTTTACGAAATCTGGTGTTCTACATCCAATCTTATTATAGTTGCTGTCCTACATTAGCCTGATCATTAACCACATAAGAAAAACACCTTTTATTTTTGTTTACACTGCTTCATCTATGCTCTTCTCATTGGCTTTGAGCAGGTGGCAAACTCTGAGCACCAGTCAGCGATCGGATTCTTATTATGTTTATGGGGGTGCTTGCTTTTGTTAGCCAGGCCCTCTGTAAAACAAATGTGATAAAACCCACACAGTCCGAATTGTTTATGTTGAATTATATATGTTTATATATATATATATATATGTTAATTAGATGTGAATATTTTCAGTAATGAAAAAATGCTTAAGATTTGAAAGTATTTTTTCTGCATTTTACCTGAATAGTGCAGTCACAGATAACACCCACACATCTTAGCAATACTGACAAGTTGCAACTTACAAGGAAGAAGAAGCTCAACTGAATGGAGGAAAGATTTAACTTAAAAAATGTTTTAATTTTAATAACCAAATAGCTTCCACACATAATCAGTGCTGGTTATCAGATCTTAACTCTAGTAGAAAGTACAGAAACTGAGTCTGTTTTTTTTAATTTGCTGTTTCATTAGATTGTTTCTGATATATCTTGAAATATTTTGCACTCTATTTTGTTTAGATAAAGATACCACACTTTTGACTAGTAAATTAGTAACATTTTTATGTTTCTATCAGAGAAATGTAGGTGTCATGTTTGTACCAGTATAAAAACTGTGAAAGAACACCCAGCCAAACACAGAAAGCTGTATGTGGCCTTTGAAAGGGTGACAGAAGGCGGGTGTGTGGTCTTTGTTGGGGAAGAATATTCAGGTCACATCTATGCAGCACAGAAACAGTCTCTATATAGCTGAAGCAGCATGACGACAAAGAAGACCACCTAGATTCTGTCTGCAGGAATACATACAGTCCCAGTGCTTCTTTATAGTGTAAGTCCTCTAGTTATGCTGCTCCAACGTGCATTTCTCAGTCATTCACAATGAGGAGTATGACAGTTTTCATTGTAAATTTGAAATAGCACTTTTTTCTAGAAGGGAGCTGGGAATCGAAAGCAGGAATCAATAAGGCAAACACATTTTCTTCCAATCGGTTCTGGAAATATTGGAAACGTTTCCTCAGCTGGAACTGTTTGCCGCTCCACAACCCGAGCACACACATGCACAACAGAAATGCAGTGCCACAGGCTCCAATAAAGTCACATCTCTGTATCCTCCTGCACTGATCAGGCGCACACAGACACAAATTCAATTGTCCTAATAACCCCTTGTTAGCAGAACGGAATCATTTCATAAAAAGGCAGTAATATACCAAATGGGCTATTTTCTTGCTGCTGGCTGAAGTGCTTCGGTGACTTAGGTACAGCAGAAATGTGCGGGGGACCCCAGTCTGACCCAGCGCAGTGCCAAATTAGCCTCGGAGACTGGTAATTGGTAAGCTGATGTCATTTAGAGACAGACATCTGCTGTGGCACAATAATGAAACCCTGTCTAAGGTAACAATATGACTGGAAAGCCATTACACATCTGCCAATGATTAGGCAGGAGGGAGCGCACTTACTTGTGTATTCACATCCTCAGTTTTGCACACAAAATGTACAAACCTGTGGAGTTGAACATGTTGAGAAGGAAACTGTTGCATGATATAACACCCCTCAAAGGGAAACGAGCGGGTGCAGCGATTTATCGAGGGAAAACAAGCTTCCTTTTTGAGTGGCGCAGAGAAGGGCAGACCGCCAGGAGAAAATGGTCTTGTCTGCGGAATCGTTGGAGTCAGTGTTGGGTAAAAAATGGACCTGAGTTTCCCAGTGATGTGGTCTTTATAATGCCCACCTCTGTTCTCCCTATCTCCTGCTGGGGAGGAAATTGAAGTGTCAGACTATTGGGTGCTCTCGGAGTATATGATTTTAGCTGTTGCTGCCATTGCTTGGGTTTGTATTGGTTTTTGAAGTACTCATTTTATCAAAAGCAGACAGCTGATCAGGCCGCGCTACCTGGACATGGAAAAAATAATGCAGAAATAATGGCAAATTCAAAAGTTGCCGTGCACAGGTTCTCAAATGAAAATAAAACGTAAGACTGAGGTGAGTCATCTGCTTCCTCAGATGACCTCAAATTAAATTGATTCGCATTAACCATCGACAGCGTGGCTTTGGAACAACGTTTGGATTTATTCATCAATTTCATACGGCGAATAAAATAAAACAAATCTGGCCTGGTTATGTAGATAGGGTCAGTGCTGCATGTTTTTGTCACCACAGATAAAAAGAAGTTCACCATGTCCGGAGGACTATAACGTCTCTTAAAGCATAACTCAGACTCTTTATTATTACAACATGATGCTTGCTTTTTGAGATTTCTGCCATTATTTGTTTTGGGGGTTTTTTTGTAATATTTTACAAAAGGAAGTAATTGCTAAAACTACATTAAACATTTTGGAGTACTTACAAAATCTAGGAAATAGGCTTATTATTTGCCCCCCCAGTGCTAGATGAGAATGCTGTGCTTGTGTCTATGTAGTAATAATTGAAATTTAACTTCTAAAAAAAGGTAAACATCAGCAGCTCCATGTCTAGGCTATGTGCTAGCATAACCAGCTCCAGCCCTTTTTTATATGAACAGATATAACATCAATCTTCATACCTAATTCACAGCAAGAAAGTGAATACTCTATTTCCCAAAATATTGAGCTGTTTCTTTCTGGCATATTGTACACAAGGCAACAGTTTAGCCAGATGATGCAAATTTCTTTATTTAAAGGCATAGAGGAAGAAACACTTTCCCACAGCTCAGCACAGGAACTGATGTCTATAATGTCATTATTGCAATTTTGAGCGCTGACTAG
Organism: Acanthochromis polyacanthus; assembly: GCF_021347895.1. Lineage (NCBI taxonomy): Eukaryota > Metazoa > Chordata > Actinopteri > Pomacentridae > Acanthochromis > Acanthochromis polyacanthus. Next base: position 23,558,548 of record NC_067121.1, read on the forward strand.
ACCTATTAAAATATACCAATATGCTCACTAAGCTGCACCCTGCATTTTAGAGGTTGGGTTGGACTTCTCCATTGGCGTAATGATAAACTCTGTTCCGTTTTAAATTGCTCAGCTATGTCTCACAGCAGATAAAGTGTATAAGGCTTAGTAATGTTCAGTCTTGCGTGGTTGAATGTGGGTCATGAGTGCCAGGGGCAGCCATTTCACCAGGCCAGTGTACGCGTGAGGAGTCAATTCCCTGAAGGGGGCTGGTATGTCATTAGACCTTCCTGCTTAGTTCAGCCATTATATGGCTCTGTTGCAATTCCTGTCACCAGCCCCTGACCCCTCCGGTGTGCGACCTTAGACAAGGTGAAACGGGAGTCAGACTGAAATGAACCAAAGATGATGGATGCCTTTACTGCATGATGTGTGATGACCATTGTTTCTTTCAGACTTACCTCAAGTCTTTTCCTATTCCCCAATGAAATTAAATGACTAATAAATAATCAATATATTTGAAATTAGACCTAGTAGTATGGGGTTGAGTGTTTGCCAAGTGCCTGTTAGCTTTGTGGTGTTTATATATCTGGTTTGTTTGTGCATCATCCCAGGGTTTATGTGTATTCTCATGTTTATTTTTACATCGGAGCGTCTGCAGCTTTCCTTCCCTGGGAGTGCCTGTCTGTGTGTGTGTGTAGGTACATGTGCAACTGAGCAAAGACAATTTTGAAGGGGGATATTAGAGATGGATGGATTACCGAAAATCTCTTAAAGAGGGACAATCCATCATGCACGCTTATTAGGCACACATTCTGATTCTCAAATGGCGTTTTCTCTATCATATCTGCTGTCACCCTGATACCATCCAGTCATTCAGCTCAGCTGCTCAGCTCTTCACCACAGCCTCTTTCTCTCCCCTAACTCCTTTTCTCTCTTCACTCTTTCACCTCCTCCTTCCTGCCCATGACTTTGCACAAACTGTGAGCCATTCAGGTTGCCTTGGTAATGTTAATAGGATTAGCAATGGCTTATGCATATCCACCATCCCGTGTCTGGGCATTGATTAGAGCAAACAGTCGTCTGCACATCCTTCCTGCAGCACACCGCACAAGTACAAACACTCTGCAGCGTATGATGTGGTCCTCAGCTTGGACCCCCTCAGTGCTGCCTCTTTTTATGTGTCAAATTGTCCCTGGGCTTGTGCTTCACAGACAAGAAGATTAAAGTTTCCCTCGTGTTCCCTCAACTCTCCTCGCTGCATTCTAACTTTCAAATCTCTCCTCCACTCAGTTGAACTTCTCCTTCTTCTTTACAGCACTGGATGTGTTTACCTATTTAAATAATCACACTCGGTTCGGGGTCTTGTCACGCTGCTTGGCTAAGTCCCATCTGTCTACGTGTTTTCCAGGATTACGACCTGAGTCAGCTCCAGCAGCCAGACACGATAGAGCCCGATGCCATCAAGCCAGTGGGAATCCGTCGTCTAGACGAGAGACCCCTCCACCCCGAGCCACAGTACCCCATGAGGTCAGCAGCACCCCACCCTGGAGACATCGGAGACTTCATCAATGAGGTAAAAACACCAGCCAGCAACAGTTATTGAAAAAAACCTGAAACTTGTTTTGTTGTGTGGTGAAATCAAATTGTGCGATCTCGGTGCTGTCGCAGAACTCGAATTTCATTTCCAAGTTGAATGTTTTTCTCATAATAAACTTATTTCTAAACAAACAATGTGATTCATATGACTGAGCACCAATGAGTTTTGCGGTGCCTTATCATCGGAGAAAAATACTTTAAATTGAATCAATTCTTATTAGAATTGTTTTCATCTTTTCCCGGCAGAAAGTAGAAACTTTCTCATCTCACATTTATTCGCTCAGACACATATAAAACCCAAAAGTACATGATGCTAACTTATTTGGATGTAATTGTTTTTCGCCTCACTTTCCGCCAAAGTAGAGTTATAGATGTGTCAGCATAGAAATAGGAGATGAGAGCAGCAATACATTGGCTTTCTATCGGAGTGCACTGTTCAGAGTGCCCCCGTTTGCCTGGGGCCATCATTGACTCCAGCATGACGGGAGAATGTAAAATGAAAAGAGCAGTCATATATTTTTCACAAGCTCCAACAGACAAGAGTTTCACAGCATTACAAATGGAGTTCTCCTCTAGTTTTTGGATGGCGCCCATGTTTTTAGATTAGAACTTACTCTTTCAGCTCTGCTCCCCGAACATCTATCTCTCAGATCCTTTACCCAGGCACAACGCATTTTCTCTCTCACCGTAAGTCATGAATACATCTAATGCACTTGTCGTAGCAGCTGATATGGAGTGAAATGTAATGTTTTTTCGCGCTGTGCAGTAAAGAGCAGCGTGACAATGCGCACCATCCTTCATCAGGCATGTTTTTACTTGTTATTTTAATATGCTCACAAGACCTTTGAGATGTTTCTGAGCATCCTGACCCAGAAAACACTCAGTGCAACCAGGCAGTGTTGATCTGTTTTTAGTTTCAAATTTGACCGCTGCTATAGCTCAGTCATGGTAGCTTCAGCGTGCACATGGAGCTGGAATCTGACCTAACTGATAGGGCTATCTGCCAGTGGAGCAGGGAGACAGAGTGGGGTGGGGGAGGGGAGTGTGTCTGATCTCCATCCTGAATTGTACACATGCCCCGGGAGCTTGTGGCTCTTAATTAAATTAGAGAGGCAAAAAAATTAGGCGTAGGTTTAGCATAAGGACTTTAACCTCACAGTTGGACAAACAAAGGTCTGTTAGTCAACTCCTGGTCTGTTCTCACAGTGGGGGGGCAACATTAAATGCTTCAGCACCAACTTGACATGACCTCTGTTGGTCACACGTGGGACCAGTGCCACAGAGGGAGACAAAGCTGAAGTGATTTCATTCACTCTTTTGCATAGTGCCTCATTTCAGCCCCAGCATTTTGTCTTTGAACAGAGATAGCAGTGGGTTTGATTACATGGCTTTGTTATCTGTGGAACAGAGTGACTTCACAAAATGATGACGGTTCACCATTTCACTAAAAGTGGTGATTGTCTCCAACCCAGAGGAAGACTCCATCATAATGAAATTACAAGGCTGAGTTCTGTGATTGACTAACCTTATGAAACTGCCAGTGGGATTTTGGTTGTAGATGGAGGAGGCTATAACCAGCAGAGCGATTATGGTTGTAATTGTAATGAACGATCCATCTGTCATATTTCCCACAAAATTATCAGCACTACAGCCCAGAGCAAATACTTAGCGAAAGCTAACAAGTGGAAAATAATCGCTAAGTGCCTAGGCACTTTAATTCAATCCATCTTTTTATTTGAAAGCATTTTAGCCCTATAATGGTAGCATAGAGGAAACTATAAATCTTTGACAAGTTCCCAATGAGCTGAGGTCTCGTTTCTCTGTTTTATGTTGCTCCACTTCTTTTAATTCATTTATTATTTGTTGGTTGTCCTCAGTTGTGGTGATAAGAGGGCGAAACCAGGCCTGGATCCAAAGTGGTTCATGGCCAGAGCACATCTCAACTCCTAGGTTAGCAATCCATCAAGCCTCCTGAGTCCCGTTAGGGAATGAGGCTGGAAATCAATAACAATCCGTAAGGACCTCTCATGACGCTATGAGGATTTCTGGGAATGTCAAGCACAATCTTCAAAATAGAACCACCCCCACTACTAACATGAGCCTCAAGATAACACACAGAGACACACATATGTGACACACACACACACACACACACACACACACACACACACACACACACACACACACACACACACACACACACACACACACACACACACACACACACACACACTCTCTGTTGAGCTCTGTGCTTATTTCTACTGTTTAGGCAGGAGTCATATGAAATATTAAAGCTATTGCCATCTGGATGATCGATGACAAAGTATCAGCTCCACAGTTGTACTGCCTGTGCAAGGTACAGCAGAGGAGGCTGAGGGTGGGTGGTGCTTACACAGGGGTCAGTGGGGGAAGGGGAAATGCTTCTCGTCATCTGAGGCTAGTGGTCATGCTCAGTCTTGGCTGTTGATCAAGCACTGGATAATCCAGCATCCGAGAAACATCAGGAGAATCCCAACTAAGACACAGAGGGAACTCACAGGAACCTTAGAGCCTGATTAATCTGGACAAAAACCTGATTTCCTGAACATGGGGAGGGAGATCCACTGACTGGTTTTAGGATAGATTAGCCTGTTTTTGTGGAGCAGCAGGTGGGAGGGAACTCCGTTTGTGTGGCTCACTCCTTGCAGGCGGTGTTGGTGTGCAGATGTCCCTTAATCTTCTCATCTCACTGTGGTTTTATTTCCTTCTGTACAGGGACTCAAGGCAGCAGACAATGACCCCACTGCTCCTCCCTATGACTCCCTGCTAGTGTTCGACTACGAGGGCAGCGGCTCCACAGCTGGCTCCCTAAGCTCCCTCAACTCCTCCAGCAGCGGGGGCGACCAGGACTACGATTACCTCAACGACTGGGGCCCGCGCTTTAGAAAACTGGCAGACATGTACGGTGGGAGCGACGACTAGGACACACAGCCACACCTTGGAGGATGGAAAGATGAGGAAAAAAAATGTTGAAGAAAAGGAAAGATTTCCTGTTGATGGACACGGACAGCTTCTGATATTCCCTGAGAGAGTGATAGAACTGTGACAGAAAAAAAAACAACAAAAAATAAACATTGATTCAGAATTTTTTTCAAAAAAAACAACCAACCTAGGCTTATTGTTGTAGTCTACGCATACATATGCTTGTTGAAAGCTTAGGCATAGGCTGTGGTCCAGTTATGGAGGATGTGGGAGGGAACACTGGTGGACTGTCACCACTCAGATTGTTGGTATTGAATGCGCTCAGTTACACTTGAATTTCACAGTACAGAAGCACTGGGATATAATGTGCCTTTTTGTACATTTTTTTGGATCTAAATGATTAGTTTTATGTTCAAGGCTTTAATGGTACTGACTTTTGGAGTGATTTCAAACAAAGTATGTTCCACTCTGGTATGCTTCTACATGCTTTTTATTTTACTTTGGTTACACAACGCTCCTGTTTGTTGAAGATTATTTAAATAAATCACAAAGATGAAGAAATGAAGGATCATCTGTTAGCTTGGATGGAAGGAAAAACAATTAAGAGCAGCACTGTACAGTACGCTAGAACTTTAGACTTTCTCACTAAAAAATTAAAGTTATGCAGCTGGTTGCAAATAAAGGGAGGTACGAATCATACTTTGTAGCAGATTTTTTTTCTTTTTTTTGAAGTGATGTAGTATTTTACAAAAACAACAAACTGTTTTGGTCTAATCTATGTACACTTCATTTGCCTTAGTCATCATCTGATATTTTCAAGTTTTGCTTCACTGTAAAAAGATGTGTGTACATAATGTTTTTTTTCTTTATCTTTTCTTTTGATGTAGTATATGAAGAAGTGCAAAAAGTTCCAAACTTGTAAATGTATAATTTGGACTACAAATTCAAGTTTTTGCATGTTTTTATCTTTTCATGACAACAAAAATGGAAAAAAAAAAAAAAAAATGTTGTTTCCCAAATTTATTTACGAAGTTGAAAAAAAAAATAAAAATCTGGGTGACATTAAATGTGTAGAAGTTAAGAGTTTTTTGTATGAAACATGAAAAAAAACCCACGTTGATTTAAAAAAAAAAAAAATCGAAAAGTAGTGATCTTGTCAGCACAACTGTTGAATTTGTACCAAAAAGGGGGTGGGGGCGGGGAGGGGATGACGCGCTCGGCACTAATTACTGAATCAGCTTTAAGACTGGAAAAGGTTTTTGGATTCAAGCCTTGTGGATAACCATGTGTACTGGAACCCAAATTATACATCTCTGACCCCAACCATCCAAATAAAATGCTAATTTTGGAGCGAAAAAACTGCCTCTTTTATTTATTTGTTTTATTCAAACTCAACAGTGTTGCCGAGGCTTAATTAGATTGTGAATTGTGTAATCTATCTCAGAGGACAATAGCTTTAAACAAAAAACAATAGTTAATCGTACAAGATTTTGCCAGAAGGCAGAATAAATCATGTATAGCCGTATTTATTTGTTGTTTGCATAAAAGTGCTTATGGCTTGTGTAGGTCCGTGGATGATAAGTTGTGAGGCTGTGAGCTAAACAATAGCTCACTCTGTAGCACAGTCTACTCTGTGTGTCCTATGGCCAAGCCGAGGTCAAAAAGCTCATGAAAAACCCAAATCCATCCGGCACCTGTCTGCTCTCAGGGACTAACGTTGAGTGCTGTAGGTCAGATTGGACTCAAAAAGAAGAGCGCCTCCAAAAACTGCCTCCAGGGATTCTGCTTGTATCTGGTCTCCTGGGACACTTGGAAGGATGAAAACAAGACCGTGTGTGTGTGTGCAGTATGTGGTGGTGGTAGCAGCAGTAACGATCTGTTCAGCTGTCACGTGTGGTGTCTTTGGTTGATGAAAGTCACGGAGCGTCAGCCGTTTAGCCTTCAGCCCGCCTTTCCCTTCCCCTCCCTCCTCTGTTAGATCAGGGCCTGTAATTCACAGAGCCACCATTTGCTCCGAGTGGAATAGATGTGGACATGGCTTATTAATTCAACCAAATTAGGCAGGAGCAAGTTTTGCAGTGCTCTCACAAAACACTATGAATGTCTATCGGAGAATAACCAGTGAACCGTACTCGCCTTTTGTTTTTCAGCCGGTGTAATCAGTGTAGCTGGTCTGTGTTAATCAGTTCCACATCCTGTACCTCTGAAGAACACCAGCAGTGTTTCATACATCCCCCCGAATGAGCCGAGGAGTTATTCTCGCAGATGTGTTTTCAAATGACCTTGTCTTGTGCGTATCACTTATCTTGGAGTATGCATAGCTGTGCACTCCATTTGCCAAAAAGCAGCACAAAATTTTATGGTGTCCCGTCACGTGAAATGTTCAACAACACACTGTCTGACCTCGAGGTGTTGTTCCAAGTGCAACTGAATCAGATTTGCTTTCCAAATCACTTCCTTTCATTTGAGGTTTTCAAACGGCTGGTTTTAATGTATTTCCTTTGTTTCTGCCTTCCCGGTAGAAGGGGTTGCACCACTTAAACCTTTGACTAACTACTTTCTTTGCTTTGATCTTGAACAGTCGCAGATGTGGTTTAGTGACTCAACATCCTAAACAAGGGGCTTTATCCAATCCTTTTTATGGCTCAGATGTACCCAAGCCGGACATACTTTCACATTATTTTCCACCATTAAAGGAATAGTTTAAGAGTTTTGAAAAGATGCTTATTTGTTTTCTGGGAATACAGTACACATTAAAAATATTCAACCCCTTGGAATTTCCTCCTATTGTTTTTTTTGTTTGTTTGTTTTATTTTTTAAAACATCAAATCATGGTCAAATCAAGTAGGATTTTTTTGACAAGAACTTACAAAAACAAAAACCAGACGATTAAACTATTCCTTGTCAAGTGAAAACAGATTTGTACAAAGTAACGTAGGTTAATTAAAAGTATGAAAGATAAAATATGGGACTGCATCAGAAATTCACTCCCTCAAAGTGACTCGCCTAATTCAACACAGGTGCAGCCAATTGGCGCAAAAAGTCGTATAATATGAAATGGAAATCATCTGAGTGCAGTGAATGTTTCTCAAGTGACTGTAGTATAAAGACACCTGTTTCTGGAGGGCCAGTCACTGGTGAATGAGTGCTGCTCTCTGTAACTACACAATGAAGGCATAACAAACTGTTGAAAACACTCAGATTTAATCTCAACTAAAAGCTTTCCAGAAGCTATGTTGGTCATTTTTAAGTCAAACTCTAAAAGGTTCTTTGGTCTGATGAGACCAAAATTGAGCTTTTTGGTCGTCAGACTAGAGGCTGTGTTTGTATGAAACCAAACACTGCACATCATCTCAAACACATTATCCTCACCATGAGGGGTGGTGGTGGCAGCATCATGATGTGGAATACCCCTGGAAGCAGGCCCTGGACGGCTTGAAAAGATGGAAGGGCAAATGAATGAAGCAGAGTATTGGGAAATCCTAGAGGACAACCTGATGCAGTCTATGAGAGAACTGTAACATGAGAGAAGATTTGTTCTCCAGCAAGACAACGGGCCAGGAGCGTAAGCCAAAACTACATATAAACAGTTTAAAGACAAGGTGAATGTTTGTGGTGGCCGAGTCTGAAACAAGACCTCAATCCAACTGAGAATTTGTGACTGCACTTGGAAAAGGCTGTTCACTCCAGATCCCCATGTAACCTGAGAGAACTTGAGTAGTTTTGCAAAGAAGCATGGAGTATAATTGCACATGGACTCCATGCTGTCTTTGCAACCAGAGGTGCATCTACTAAATTGTGACTGGAAGGTTCTTATGCCAGGTTTCATATTTTTAAATAACTGACTGGACCTTGTAAATGTGTTTTCAAGTTGACGTGAACAAGTTTTGTTTTGGGGTTGCTTGGATTTTTGTAAATTCCTGTCATACAAACAAAAATCATTAAATGTTGATGTCTGTGTAGGTTCTCATTCATCCAGGTCATGGTGATCCAAAGTCAATCCACTGGACTTTAAGAAAGTTCCTTGAAGATGTTTCACCTCTCATCCAAGAGGCTTCTTCAGTTCTGGTGGTGGTTGGTGTTGCCTCAGCTTTTTAAAGCTCTGTGAGGTGTGTTCGGTGCTATTGTTCCAACAACCAATACCAAGACTCATCTGACTACTCAAAGATGGTTGTTGTGAGTATCGGTGGGAGTCTGCTGAGTAGTTCTTTTGGGAAGTTTTGAAAGGACCTGATTGTAAATCGGCAAAAGATGATGTCGCAGACCACCCCCCCCACCACCACCCCCCACCCCCCCCGTTCAGAGATGGCTTCTCTACTTTGACATGAATGGCGTCACAGTAGAGAAGCCATCTCTGAACGGGGGGGTGGTCTGCGACATCATCTTTCGCCGATGTACAATCAGGTCCTTTCAAAACTTCCCAAAAGAACTACTCAGCAGACTGATGCTAATGACCACCATTAGCACACGAGGGCTCAGTGACATCTGTGCATTTCAACGACTCTCACCGATACTCACAACGACCATCGTTGAGTAGTCAGACGAGTTTTGGTATTGGTTGTTGGAATAATAGGCCTGAACACACCTCACAGAGGTTTAAAAAGCCTGAGGCAACACCAACCACCACCAGAACTGAAGAAGCCTCTTGGATGAGAGGTGAAACGTCTTCAAGGAACTTTCTTAAAATCCAGTGGATTGATTTAAATAACTTTGGATTAAATGTTGAAAAACAAGAGGGTGCAAAAACTTATTAAAGGCACTTTATCTGTCCATTACGATAAGGTTAGAGTCAGAAGCTGGTTAACTTTGCGCAAAAGAAAATCTGGCAACCAATACCCTCTATTGTGCTCTCTAAATAAACATTTAGTATGCATAATCTCAAAATACAGCATGTAAAATGGTAGTTCTTTGCTTTACACTGGATTATGTACCAAACTATGTCTTAGGCTTTCATATGGATTTAACAAACAAAATACAGCATGTTAACTACAGAGCTTTAGAGGTGTTGGAGCCTTTGGACAGTGGCAGGTTAGGGTTAAAGTTGTTCACACCATTTACTTTTTTTTTGTTTGTTTTCCTTTACTAAGCTAATCCACTGCTGGCTACGGGACAGATCATCTTACTCTCCGCCAGAAAGCAAATAATCATATTTTCGTAAAATGTCAAACACTTTAAATTCACACAAAAGATGAACAGCATTATGATTGCGCCACAAGTCAGTGGAGTTTAAATGCTGCCTGTTCCCGCCTTTAACTTCTCTGCCGGCTCCTCCACTCCGCTGTATTGTCATCGTTGATGGTCAGATTGCTCCAACAGGTTCAATATCCACCAAGCAGTCAAGTCCTGCTTCATTTTTTAAACCCTCAGCAGGGGAAAAAAAGAATTGAATATTCCAGCACTGCACTTCAATTTCACAACATGGATTATCCCGAAGGTATGCTGGCAATCTAAGAGAGCCCAGGACATAAAAGGCTGCTGCTACACAGCTCCTTCACCATCCACACCCAAAACATACAGCTCTGTACCAGTTATAGATATGTGCTGTTGGAGACTGAGGAATAATGCAGTGAAAGGGGCCTGTTGGGCTGCTGCTGGGCTACAATATGTGGGAAATCAAAGGATAATGTAGAGTATTTTGAGGGTTATAATCACTGACATAGACTGACTGAGCAGTAATTAGAATAAATAACTATTTGTGTGAGAACATATTTTCATCATTTATTTGCCATATGGTCAACAAGGTTGGGGTGAAATAATTGCTCAAAAACAGTATCTCATTTACACATTTTAGCTAGATAAGAAATGGACTAAAAACAGTAATGCAAGGAATTTAAATATGCAGGAAACTATTTGCACAGCTAATTAAGTTGGATGCAAATGACACTTGATTCCCTCTGCCAGTTCATGTGGAACGCCTTTGACATACAAAATGCACATTAAAAAGCAAACACCTCAGAATACCAAACAATAGATAAATAATGAATGTGCTATCAGTTGTTGCTAGCATCGTGGGCTTTGTTGTGTCTCCTGGAGTGAAATCTGGCTTCTCGTGCACACATTGCATTCCAGTGACTACCATATCTTCTCCATTAGATTCTGCAATATGTGCCGGGCAGATTATTATTTTAGGTTCTATCGGAAGTATTAACTCCGAATACGGTGAGGAACTCAACTTACAACCCCCAGAGTACTCCCAAGATGTTCTCTTTGGAAAATGGCTGCAGATTGCTGTTCTTACAAGCACCCCAGGGCCACTTTTATTGACTGTGAAACAATGCTTTCACCAACACCCCCTCACCACCGCCGCAGATTTACAAGACAGCCATCCTCAGCTCCTCAGTGTGTTGTGTGTGGATGGCTGAGCAAGTGTCACAGAGCCACCCAGCCTCCGTGGGGGGACTGTCAGTAAACATGCAGAATACAGACTAGAATCCAATGCAAACCAGCTTCTAAGTTATGCTGCTCCTGACCTTTGGTGGACTTTGGGAAGATGGATGCTACCCGGGCTATCGATAGAAATTTCTGGCCCGAAGCAGCAAGAGCATATTTCTTATGGTTTCCCAGCCCCTGCATGCTACCTTCGAATGAATAAGTAAGTAGGCTGGATGACAGAGCGCACACCAGGGCACATGCACTCTTCAATGTATTTGTGTGCAGACCTAGTCACTCGTGCTGAATCAATCAATTTAATTTCTACACGGTTGTCCTCTAAGTGTAATATTAGATCAGTTTGTCTGGATTGTCTCCCCCACAGAGACTGAGGGGGGACTTGTTCTTCAGCCTCCGTTTTTTTTTGCAGTTGCACCAACACCCAGCCTTGATCTACACCTCCCTGTGTTCTCACTGACTTCAGACAGATATCTCTCGACTGGCTTACCCTCTGTTTCAGCAGATATTGTTCTGCCGCTGTTCGTGATACTGATTTATCAGCTCTCATTTATCAGGCCCCATCCCGCCATTATTCTCAGTCCACACACAGCCATGACACCGTGGTCGCAGAATTGGAGAAAGGGGAGGCGGGAGGGAGGGCGAGGGCGAAGGTGGGGGTGCGCTGAGACGAAAACCACGAGCGCTGTTCCTTTCATAAGATGCATATCGGCTGAGCATGAGATTTTCAGCTCGTGTACGAACGTTCAATGTCACTTTCTGCTGCCTGCGAGTGCACGGAAGGCATTTCTCATCTCGCTGTGGTTTCTCTTGCATGAATGGTTGATGTGTTCCACAAAGGACATGTAATCATAAACCATGCACACACATTAAAAGACACCCAGGCCATCGCTTTCTCTTTCTTCCTCCGTTTCCTTCCCTCTTTATTTCTCTCTCTCTCACACACACAAACACGCTCACCATCTGAAAACGGCTGAAAGAGGCAATTACATTAGGCAACTACTCACTCCAGAGAAATACTTTTAGATTTTTTTTTTTTATTCTCTTGTGAAATAGTATGTGCAACAACAGCAAGGGAAAAGTGGGTAAACAAAGAATCCCTGGAGAGGTTTTAGATTTATTCATGCTTTTAAACACTTGACACTCCATCACCCTCTTGTCATTAAGGCTTTTGGTCCCTTGGTCACATTCGCACAATAACCGGATAATTTCTTCCAATAGGCACAAATTCGCTGCTGTGGTCTTGGTGCTGACTAGTGAGGGACTTCCACGATGTGTGGCTAATAAATGCTGCAGGGTACACGGCACTGAGATCAATGTGCAGCTGATTGTACCGCGGGGTTGTTTTATTATTGTCTATATGGAGGAGAAAAGAGGCCACTGGGTAGGCCAGTCTTTCCTGTCTGCTGACTCTATTGTAGTCAGCCATTCGTATGGATAGCCGCGAGCCAGAGTGACAAGCCATCAGCCAGGCAGGAACAAAACTCCAGAGCACAGAGAGTCTGAAGAACATCAGTTTTCATTCACACGTTGTGAACTGCGAGATGCGATATGAGGGCTCACATCAATTCATGTATGTTTTAATCAGCCTATTATTTGCTTGACATCTGTAAAATGCCAGCTATTACACGAATTGCGGCACTTTACTGTAAAGTAGCAATAAGAAAAAGCAACCGAAAATCATCAGCCAGCTCTGACATATATGTCAAGCAGTGTGCTGTGACTGGGTAAGTAGTGACAAACACTGCAATTACAGGCTCTCTTTAATCCCTTTTACTTCTTTAGATTCAATTGACAAAATTCCCATGATATAATAAATAGTTCAAACTGGCATTTCATGCTAATGCGACATCGCCTAAGCTACTCTCAGAAGGTGTAAAACAGATTTACGCGGCGAGTGAATGATGTCAAATGAGTTTCCACCCTAATTTGTCGTCAGGCCGTCATTTTCGCAGATGTCCTCTTCTTTTGATTTGACCCTTTACCCTCAATTCTGAGAGGAGAGAAGCCTCAAAAGAAGGATGGCTTAAAGTGGGAACGTCTTTACTTTCTGTCGAGGAAAGTTTTTACATACGGTGTCCTTTAGAAGTCCACAGTCCAAGCGCACATTTTCCCCAGGGGAGATTTCATAAGTGTCACATTGGGCCTTATTGCTAACCTGGAGCTCTTGCTCATTTGCATGTCTCTTGTAGGATAGAAGAGATAAAACCAAAAAAAAAATCCAGTTATTGCTACACCAGATTGAATCTTCAGAGAGGTTGATTTATGTTGGTGTACAGTCTGCTCATTACGGAGCTAAATGGCTTTTTAGGTTGCATCCCTGAAACCTCTTTCTGTTTTATTACGGCTATAATAACCCTTAATAAACTCCTACGCTGAGGGCAGGATTGACTAAAACTCAGCCTTACGCTCTCCTCAGTGCGTGAAGCATTTCAAAACTCTTCTTGGTGACTTTGCTCTTGAACAAAGTATAACCTTCCTTTCTTCTCTTTTGTTTTCATGTTTGTTCACGCATAGTATTTTTTAGCACAAAAAGTAGCAAAAAAAAAAAGCAAGAAGAAAAGAAGCGACCGGCCAGCACAAAAAAGAAGGCACATCCTCAACCAAAAGCAGGTAAAGGGACTGCCTCATTCTACTTGTTTTATCAGCGTGGAAAGAATTGTATTACGGGCAAACAAATAAACAGACAGGCCAGATGCTGTTCCAGTCCCACAGAGCTGAGCGTAACGCGTGCGGCCATGACGCTGCAGCCTAATGTCATTACAGCCTGGAGCAATTCAGGAACCACAGCATTTCCCAGTTCTGTAAGGATCCGAGCTTTACATCTGCAGGGTTATCTGTATTTATATATTACATTAGCCCTGTTTTTGATGCAGTATCAGTCAGGGTGTACTTTAAAGCCCGTGTGTGTGCAAAGGGCTCTAAAATACAATGTTTAGGTGGTTTGTTTTCTCCTGCAGCATAGAGACTATTTCATCTGTAAAAGAAAAGCACGCTAAAAGACAGATGAAGACAGCAGTGCCAAAACTGAGAAGCCCATAAAGTCTTCAGTTTATAAACAAGCAGAAATGCATGCCTGCCAAGATGGATAAATCATCCTCATTGGTTTTAAAGCCCCGAACATAGAACTCAGAACTCCGGAACGACTTTTATTATCTGTACGTACGGCGTAGTGGAAGTGGTTTTGGTCAGGTGCACAAACCATAACAATGCACATGACGAAGGAATGACAATTTTTTTATATTGCTCTTTCCAGTATTGTTGTTCCTGGCAGCGGTATACCCTACATGACAGCCAAGAAGTACAAGTATGCAGAACAATGTAGTACAGTAAAGACAGATGTGCCAGCAGAGTCAGCTCCAGTCAGTCACGTGCCAAATCATTAAATGTGTAGTTAAATGAATAAAAGTGGCCGTTTGCTAAACTCTTAATCTAATTCTATTTTACCACTGATGTCATGAGAAGTTATACGACCTCGTGAATCCCTTTACATCCACACTCCCTTGTTCAATTAGACAAACATGGTTGTAGCAGCAAATTCTTTTTAATTGCGTGTGGAAATATGCTGACCGCTAATACAGAACAATTTCAGCTCATTATCCCCACCTATTGACAGCACAGCCCAGCCAGTCGTTGTAAATGCAACTCCTGTGCATTCTGGATTGATTTCCCTGAGTTCAGTATGGACCACAAACTGCATCGTGGCGGACGCTTACGCATGTTGGTCTGCGTGAAGCTCCACAGTCTGATGCATTTCGGCTCCAGACACACTTTACGACATCGCTGAAAATGCATCAATAGCAAGGTATCCAAGGACTGAGACATCAATTGCATGTGGGGCTTCAGATCAATAATTAATTTAATATAGCACATCGCTGTTTGAGATCTGTTACTGCCCATTAGTGTTTTAAATAGGAGCCATAGAGACGTAATTAAGACACATTAGTCATGAATTGGCCATGCAAAGTCAATAATTCCATGGTTATTGTTGGCTTGGTGAGCGTCATTAAACATTCATGTGCAAAATAGTCTTTCGGAAGAGTTCAGCTTTGTTGTCTAGGAAGGAACGGGGATAACACAAGTCAAACTGAATTAAAAATATGTTCAAGTGAGACGGAAATGGCGGATATTGCCACCCGTCCAAGAACAGCATGACTTTGTTATCCAGGAAACTTAATTTGAGCTCCGACACCACTAATGGCAAGATACTGTGATCAGTCACGCTTTATAATAAGAGAGAGTTTCAGAGTTTTTTGTTTTTTTTGTTGCACAGCTGTGTGTTTACGTGAATGTTTCTCGCCCCAACATTTCATTTGGAGACTTGGACCTGCCACAGCGTAACTTCTCAGACCTACTGTAGCTTAGCAGCAGGTCGGTTTCAGCTAATGGCTTGGGGGAAACAAAATAAAGGTTAGTCTTCAGATATTTTAAGCAACATCAAAATGCCCTTTTAACTTACAGCCATGCGGAAGTGTATATCTATTTCCGCTCCAGGCAATTAAAGGATCTAATTCGCAGACATTTTCTTGCTTGAATAATATCTATCTTATTTCAAGAAAAGGTTGTTTAATATGTTCAGCACACATATTATGTATATTAGGTATATTTAGTGCATTTTACAGAAGAAGATAGACTGAAAGGGGATTAGACAAATAATCTCTTTTGACAAAATCTCCACCAGCACTAAAATGAGCCATTGTACAACACCACGGATAATCTTATCTCCAGCTGAATGCACACAGTGAAATTCCTTTAACTACACTGTAGGAATTCCATTTAATAAAGCACACTGAATGCATGAGTGATCCTGAAATCATTACCAAACAACATCCAACAGGTAGGCATGAATATTTCCTTTTATTTATTTATTTGCTCGCCTGCTTGTTTGCATATGTATTTAATATTTTGTGGAGCCTCTGGTGCTTTTTTTTTTTTTTTGACCGGGCACACAGAGGAAGCAGGACCCCAGCAGAATGTTAATCCCCGCAGCAGATGAGCACGTTTGGAGGATCGCTGAATAACGCACAGGCGGATCGCTGGCCATCTATCATCTTTGCTGGACTATTGGGCACAGCCTTATCAAGGACAACATTCATGTTTACACATTGGAAATTACCTCAGATGAATACCCGATACGGCTTTCTCTGGTGTATTACGCCATACGCCTCACTGATTGTAAAGTGCTGCAGCTATAGATTACATCAGAGAAAATATTTTCTTTAACCTGCCCACAGTGTCATGAGGAGAAAAGCATGCAATGCGTCATTAAAATGATTTTATTTGAGATTGCATTACAAAAATTGCAACTATTCTGAGGCTACACTGTAAAGGCATCACTATAATGCATTTCTCAAATAGTAGCTGTTGGTGTCAGGTAGGGCTGGACCCGAATATCCCGAATATCTGAATATTCGTTCGCTACGGCGGTATCCGGATATTAAGTTTGGTATCCGAATATCCCCCCCACCCCCCGGTCGGACGTTACCAGGCGGAACGAATATTCGGCGTTACTGTCTTCCCTCCGCCTTCAGCCCACATCAGCTCATCCCATCATGTGATCACAAAACATATACACATATGTCTATGTGATCACCCCCTCCTCCCTCCAGACAAAAATAGGAATATTCGGAATATTCTCTTCCCTTCGCCTTCGGCCCACTTTGGCTCATCCCGTCGTGTTCGGCTCATCTCGGCTCCTCCATTCGTGTTTGTTACCACCACCCGAATGTCCGGGTGGCTGCCGACTCTGACGTCACGCTTCACTTCGTTGCATAAACACAAGACAAGATGCCGAAGACCTCCGCTGTTTGGGAATTCTTCAGTTTAACTGAAGACAAAATGAGGGCAGTGTGCAAAATTTGCGTCCGGGAGACCAGACGAATGGATTCGAATATTCCGGCCGTCTCTGCCACATCACCCCCACCCCACATCGGACGTTACAGGGCGGAACGAATATTCTTTAATAGGGTCCGAATATCCGGAGACCAGAAACCTCTATTCGGGCCCATAAATTTCCTTTGTGGAGACGCCCACACACTTTCCTTGGCATAGAAGCTGTCATGACGGGTCACTTTAGGTTAATGCTAATACCAGTATAGAACAAAAGAGACTTTAAATTGTCCTAAAATATCACTGCAGGATTAGAATTAGCCCTTCTTCTAAGGCAAGAAGAGCACCCAGAGGATTTCAATGTATTGTGGTGCGGGATATTATTTTCAGCACACAAAATCTTTTTTTTCTCCCCCTGTGGCAGTCAAAACAGTTTTAGTGGCACTGCTCAGATACAAATAAATTAAAATATTTCATGTTCTATAGGCTGCAAGTGAAGGAGCATGAAGGGCAGTACAAAGTGAAACATTGCTGGTTGTGTCTAAGATATTGATTCTCATGTAAAAGTCGAAGAAGTTGGAATATGTTCCTTAGGTGGTCCTGCATTCAGACCCTAATGAGCATTAAGTGGTGTATAGATAATGGATGGATCAACAGTAGATGTAGCCTGGTTCTTAAAAGTACGAGAATGCATTATGTTGAATAAACTCAAGATAAAGTGTAACTTGTACATTTTAGTGGGGAGAAAAGTTCAGCAGTGGAGGAGCACAAATGTTGTTTTTGACTACAGGACTTTGAAGAAGAAGAGAGAAGAAGAAATCTTCCTCATGCAGATTGTGAATGACAGTTTGCTACACTGTTTGTGAAATACCAGGTGCATACAGGCCACTCATGATGGTGTATTTGACCCCTGTGATTATACACTGAGCAGCGTCTGGCATTGAATTAACAGCGTCCGACGAGTCCTGAATAGCATATCATGGAGGAAATAAACAGCAATTAAAGCACACATAGTCTGTGGCAAACAAGCCAGTGAGCTCGGAGGCAGCATGTCTGGTATTCTGCTGTTGAACTTGTTCGTTTAAGCAACTCAACAG
Source organism: Acanthochromis polyacanthus (assembly GCF_021347895.1). Lineage (NCBI taxonomy): Eukaryota > Metazoa > Chordata > Actinopteri > Pomacentridae > Acanthochromis > Acanthochromis polyacanthus. Next base: position 23,576,400 of record NC_067121.1, read on the forward strand.
CTTCCAAATTAGTTAGCCCTTGCTAGAGCAACAACAAAGTCGTTGGGATGCTGAACCAACAAGTCTGCTGTGAAATAGATTAAACACTCAGACGAAGTAACCAACTTGTATTATTTAGCACATTGTTGGTTTTAGGTCATATTTTGAAATAAAATGTGACTTTAAGTAAATGAGCTGTTGGATTATATGGAGAAAAACGCATTATGAATCAAAGACAGACTAAAAAAAATAAGTTTCTGTAATAAAATTAAAATTAATTCCAATGTGTGAATCAAACCTTTCAAAAATAATTGGTTTAAAAAAAAAACAAATTCTAAAATTATTTGACAAATTCAACCTTATGAATAGTTAACGATCATATTTATTCACTTGTTAAGTATGTTGGGGCTTCATAAAAAGCACGACTGGACATCAAGCACTGGACGTGTCTATTGTCTCAGTGGCGTAATTGATGTGAGAATACGACTGGCCTCATTCCACCAGTAACCCTGCAGTGTTTGGTAGAAAAGAAAGCCATTGTCTTCCAAGCCCTTGACTCAAATCTTCCTCTGAGGTTTGATCATCCACCAGATGAAGGGAAGAGGACGACTAGGGGGCCTCAGGCAGACGTACTCTCCTCTTTTTGCCAATACCAGCTCTGCATCTCGAGGCACCCAGGGACAGTATTAAGGTAGACACGTTTCTTTTGTTTTTCAGACACTGTGATGACTGCCAGGATTTGCAGGGGCCGATTGGCGAAGAGAAGGGAACCTTTTGGATGTGTGTGGGTAGGATGCAATGGGAAGACCAACAGGAGCTCCTTTTTTAGTTGAGAGGACACCCACAGACTCCAGTGGGAGATGTTCTGACTGAGATGCCTACAAAGCTGGAGGTGGCGAGCAGAAAAGGAAAGCGAAAGGAATAAAAATGTAATTTTCTTTGCCCAATCTACAGAAGACAAACTATTGGATAGTGCGTGTTAAAGAATCCTCTCATATCCCATTTAGTTTCCTTAAAATAACCCAATTTAGACGATGTTCGACAACACAGGGGAATTAGCCGTTCCGGTGGGCCCCGCAGGCAAATTAGTGGGACGCTTGTACCTGCATGCGAGTGCTTACAGGGATGCTGCTCAGCATCGAGAGCACAGGGAAACACATGAAACGGGGTAATAATTTGCAACTTTGGTACAAAATCCACTTACTTCACACAGCTTTCTTGAAATGCAATTCTGAAAAACCAATTTTTCCTGAACTTTGTCTCCTGCGTAAATACATTTCTTAGGTTTTCTGATTGATCCAGGGTGTGATATTGCCACAGATGATCTTTTATAAGATTTTCTACACACTGTAATGAATGTTTACATCATCATCATCAGTGAACATATTATTGCAGAGAATTTAATACCCTTGGTGTTGTAAGCAATCATCTAATGCTGTTAAACTCGTATCTACAATCACAAAGGAACCAATGACCATCTGTGATATTTATAGATCTAGTTTCCAGCACATAAACAAAGCGTAAACCTATATTTATGGCAAGATATGGGAGCGGATAAGGTCCTCTCTGCTTTATGGAGGGCATTAATATTGCAGTTCTCTCTTAACCCATATGTTTTCCTACAGGTGAGCAGAGAGGTGAAGAGGCACTGACCCACTTCAGTAATGAGGAACAATGAGATCCATTCAGGAGCAAGCAAGGGACAGGATTTGACCGTCCCGTGTGCACAGTCTATGTTTTATTCATATGGATATTAACACAGTGCTGGAGTGGGGATAAAGACAATGATTAATATCAATATCTTGACAAAGGAAGTGTTCTAAAACAGTTGGCAAATTTGCGCTGTTCAGAAACACTTTCATGGAAAAGACAAAAGCCCGGTGATTAGTTAGAGCTCATTGGTCTCTCAGCTCGGAAACAAATGAATAATGTTTTACACACCCCGTCTCCTCGTAAGCCCCCTACCCCTTCCTCTCTCACTCACACACACACACACACACACACACACACACACACACACACACACACACACACACACCCTGCAACCCACCCAAGAAGTGGTCCCAGTGATTAGAGCACCATTAGCTGAGCACAGGGGAGGTTCAGCTCTGGACTGCAGCAGATTTATGATGGCTGGGGCCCACGCACCAGTGACCCTCTTCAAGCTGGCCCTTTGTAAGGTTCCACCATAGATACAGTTAATGGATGCACACATTGAGCCTCAATGGCCCTGCAATGATGGATCTGGGGCATTGTGAAAAGCTCTACAGACAAGGTATTTGAGATGCCTGTCACCCAAACTTAGAAGTGGGAGGAGTGGGAGAGGAGCGGGAGCTGCAGAGATGTTGTCGGGAACATTTGGAGAAATATAATTGGGACACAGTAGACTATTCCTCAGAGGTGCTTTAATTGTACGTAGAAGGAACAGACTGGATTGCAATCTGACCCAGAAGTGTCCGCTGAATTCGTGCTTATATGCATCTATGTACTGACTTGTAAGCATAATGGATTCAAGCAGACATTTCGTACAAGAATGCAAATTGAAGGTTCAAGATGCGGCACATTTTTCTCAGTTAAACTTTGTCAATAAACTAAACACAGAACAATAGCACAACTGTCATGTATTTATTACATATATATAATTATGTTGATGTAGAATGACAATATCAGCTGTAATGTTTCATCCATATGAGGTGTGATGTAACTTTCTTCATTTGTGCTATTGCGATTATTTTTCTATTTAACTACTTATATCTAACTGTAAATGAAAAATAAGAAACTAAAATATATTTTTTTTAATCCACAAATGCTTGATTTTCATTCTGAAAGGCACAAACCATATTTTTTTGGCATTAAAATTTTAAGAGAGTGCACAGTAAAACACTGAAAAATATAGCATTCCTTCAGCTCTAACTCACCTTGATCAAGAACAAATCTAAGAATTTGTTATTGTTCCTTATTTACTGTGGTTAGCATTCATTTTTCTTTCCTCTCGACTTTTCATTGCCTTTAACAAAACCATCCCTAATTACGTGAGCGAAAAATGCTCCACCCCAACAACTTCACTGGCTCGTGTGATCATTAGGAAAGCCTCAAGCTGCTTTATTATGAGGCGGGAGGATGACATCACACAGTAAGATTTAAATCAGTGAGCATCATTTACAGCTTTGCAGTCTGCAACCCAATTTAGCCGACTCTACATCACAGCCAGTTCGCTACTATCATTTAATTCCACCACCCCATTATGCGCTTTTACTTGCCCAGTCCCCCATCAGCTCCCCGTCCCGACGTGCAACCATTAGGTAGGAGTTGTCAGCTGATCTTTGCCTCCACTCAGTGTCTAATGACAGTGGTCGGTGTCACGTGTCTGTCTCCCTCCACGGGGATGCAGCTCCTGCCGGTAATACTCACTACAGGGGGAGAAATGTGGCAATTACATACAAGTAGGGAGATTGTGAATGTGACAGTGGAGGTTGTTACCCTGTCAGTTTGATTACAATGTATAGTGATGACCGGACCTCGCACTCGTGTTTTGTTGTTATTGTTGCTTCCTGTTGTCATTCCTCGGGTTGTAATGTGATAACTGATAGATTCAAAGGCTGTTCAATTATGAAGCGGCGACGGCAAACACGTCTTGGCTTGCCGGAAAGTTGCCACCACGAGTAGACTGCCTGACATTCGTGTTGAAGCTATGATTAATGGATTGTAACTGCACCTCCCCATTCCATCGCATGAACTGCAGTGTCAGAGAAACTTTGTGTTGAGGTGATCTGTTTCACTACAGTGCCCTCCTCCCGGCCCTCTCCAATCATTGTACACAGTGTTCTCTTCCACTCAGCAGCTTTGATCATGCTGAGATTGTTTGTTCAAGCCTGTCACAGCTCTCTTTTTTTTCTCCCAATCATTTCAGTGCCAACAGTGTTGTCCTGAACTCTGGTAACATGGAGAAAAAGGAAATCAACAATGGGCTCCGTTCGCCAAACAAGAGACGGAAATATGTGCTGAGAGAGTTGCTAATAATGTGCAATCAAAAATAATTAAACCGCCAGTTAGACTGTGGCTAATCTTTCCAAACATTTGGCTGGAGGGTTTTGTGCCATGAATCTGTTTTGGCGTCAGATTCTGACGCCTGTCAAAGCACTAAGCAAATATTTGTCTTTCAAAGAGTCCAAAAACATTATGCAAACACTGATATATTGGGTGTAATAAAACCATTTTATTATCTTTGTCATTTCTGATCGTTTGAAGTAACGGGGCCGAGATACTGTCAATTTAATTCTCATTTTTCTTGTTTGCTATGTATTTATTACATTTATGGATGGCAAGGTGAAGTAAACAAAACTAAAAGAAATCACAACTGCTCTCATATGCTAGTAAAATGACAAGCGCATTTTCTTTTTTTCATCAAGTTAAGTAAGCATCAAAGAGCTGCTTCCTCGAGGCATACTCCAAAATGTTCTAGTCCAAGGCACGGGATCAAGAAACAAAGCGGGGCTGTCCCCAATCCAAGATGATGGTCATTCTGTGCACACAGTCTGAGAAAAATAGCAAAGCTGGCTGGAACAGACAGCGAGAAAAACGGAGGAATGACAGAAAGAAAGGTCACATTGACTCCACAGCTAATCTCAGTCCTCTCCAGTCAAGTATACATGGCGACAGACAAATGAGCTCCTCTCAGATACATTAACACCATAAATAAATCTGCCGTTATGCATCCCATTTCAATGCTCAAGTGCCACTGTAACCTCGAACAACAATATCTCTCTTTTGTATCCCGCTGGGCGATCTCTCCATTAGCCCTGTGATTTGGAGTCGGATGAGTCTATCACAGGTGACAGTGACAAGGAGATCCCTCATTATGCTTCATATACAACTGATATGAGCACAGCTGTGCACTTCAAAAGAATTCCTGGATGTCCTTTTTGCTGCTTTCAGTCACTTTATCACCCAGACACACTGACACCATATGGCCCAATGAATTACAAGCCAAAGCGGATACCGTAAAAGTGTGTCTCATGAATTATTCTTCACATATATTTAGCCTAAAGAGGAGAAATTGTGCCATTTACTAAGGAAAATATTCTCTTCTGATCTTGGGGGCCAAGGGGAGGGATTGCCAGAAACCAGAAAACAAGAACATAATTTGAAATGTCATAACAATTAAGCACCTGGAGCTGAAATACAGATTCATGAGTTACTCATCTGGACTAAAACATTTAAATGACCTTGGTATTGATATTGTGCCATAATGTTCCAGATGTGAGGAAAAGAGCTCTACATTATGCTATTTATACTTTTTCATCCCACATTAAGGTACCGGTTTGCCTATCATTAAAACTGGAGGGCATGAGTCAGTGCTGGTTCACATTTAAAAGCAGAAAATCAATCATATTTCCTCTAAATAATTGTTGTGTGTGTGCAGTTTTTGTGTTACAACAACGATCTGGCACGGAGCATATGGTTGCTCTGCCAGTCCTACTTTCACAGCTTAGTTGGTGCCAGAGTAGTCAAACTGATTTTCAACATGCCATGTGCTCCAATTGTTCTCAATTTGCAGCTACTGAAACACAATGAAGAAAGTAAAAAGCAAGGAAAAATGTGTGGACAGCACATTATCCTGTTCGTCTACCTTAGCTTCACTCAGATTTGTTTAGCTAAGCAGCTTAAATTGCACATAGGGAAAACGTGTCCTACATTATGAGCTGTTTGGTACTGAGGTGTTCTGACAATCCATCTATCTCTGTCTCCATTGGGCCGCAGCGTTGTGCTGACCTGATGCTTCTCTCTGCTGCATGGAGACCAAGTAGAGATAAACAGTAATTCTCTTCCAGTTCACTGGACCCACACTTAAATTAAACAGCTACTGTTTAAAAGAACTGTGGAGTTTTTGCCCTGCAGGGATCCAAAGAAACTCACAGACCCAACTTAACTTCTGTCAGGGCGGTTGCTTATTTTGTTGGATTGATTTCTGTACCAGAGTGACATGGCTGCTGCCCTTTTCTCCACGTGGCATGTCTCCATTTTCAGTTCTGTGTGGAACAATCATTTCTGATATTTTCCGTCACGGGGTGTCAAAGTAGCTTGCTAGCATGAATTTGTGTACCAAAAAGTGCCCTGAACTTTTTGCAAATTTAAACCATATTTGTGACAAGAACACAGCGTGCTATTGAACTCTGAGTATGACAATGGGAACTACTCTTTGGAGGTTTTTTTGCTGTGAAACTGATGAGGAAATTGATGCTTCTCATGTCTTAGTGGTAAACTTTCTGCTGCTGGTTAGCTTAACTTTGTACTAAAACTAGAGGAAAAACAACTCTCAGGACTTTGTCTAAAGATGACATTCTACTCAGCAGCACCTACAAAGCTCATTTGCAAACAAAGACTACATCATTACTGAGAGCCACGTGGTTCTCAGTAATGGTTCTGAGTGAGAATATTATTGTGATATATATATATATATATGTGTGTGTGTGTGTGTGTGTGTGTGTGTGTGTGTGTGTGTGTGTGTGTGTGTGTGTGTGTGTGTGTGTGTGTGTGTGTGTGTGTGTGTGTGTGTGTGATCTTGCTTCTGAAATTAAACTGATAAAATGATTTCTATCATGGTTAATAGGCTACAAAAACTTAAATGGGTTTTGAGAAGTTGCTGTATGTACGAGACACCTTTTTGGCAAGGACTTAGTCAGTCTTCAATGATTTCTTTACAATGTGAAGATGATTAAAAGACTTTGTTGCCTTTGGACACACCAGACTGACGCTCTCCCTTCTGGTCTTTGTGCTAATTTGAGTTCTTGTTAAATCCACATGTGGCATCTGCTCATTCAGATCCCAAAATTGAACAGAACCTGTAAAGCATTTCAAACCTACTTCCTTCCTCAGTGCAGCACCATAGAGGGTTGAAAAGGATGATTAGCTTTGTAACTGTTCTCCCAGGTGGTATAAACAGTTAGAGGCCAGGTATCCGTGAAGACGATTTATGAAAATCGGGTGAATAAGAAGTTAGCAGTGAACTAGTTTTCTAGTTGACATGTATAGATGATGAGCCATGTTCTGACTGAGGTCATTGTTAAAATACAAAAACTTAGACCACCTGTCAATATCATGTAGGTCCCTCTAGTGCCGCAAAAACAGCTTTGACCTGTCAAGGTATGAACATGGCAATGCTGGGGATGTCCTATGGGTTCTGGCACCACAATCTTTGAGTCCTGTGGGTTTTGTGGCGGTGCTTCTGTGGATTGGACTCATTCTGTCACCTCCTGCAGATCCTCGATAGGATTGAGATCTGAGTAGTTTGGAGCCTCCGTCACCACCTTCGCCTCTTGGTCATGTTCCTCAAGCAGTTCCTGAGCAGTTCTTTTGGTGTGCCAGGGCACACGGTCCTGCTGGATGAAGCAGTGACCATCTGGGACAGCCATTGCCATTGGAGGGTGTTTGGTCTGCAGCACTGTTCAGGTAGGTGGTACGAGTCCAAATAACATCCAAGTGAATGCCAGAACCCAAGGTTTTCTCGCATCCTCTGTCAGAGGTTTAAATTTTGCTGCTAAATGTTGTATAATTATCTGCTTTCCCTTGGCAAACTACAGCAGGATCATTACGCTAATTTAAACAGCACTGGAAATGTCTTTCAGAAGTTTCAGGGCATTTTTCTCAACCCACATCAACAAGGCTGCCATATTGTAACACTTTTGTGTTCCCTGCTGACGTGTAATGCATGCATTGCAAGGAAATGGTAAAATGGCAGTTGAACAATTTTTTGTTGGACTCAGATCTTTTTCAAACAGCAAGGGACAGAGCACTATGGCACGCTGAAAAGAAGAGAGCCTCAGCCAGCACAGTTGGACCTGGAAACAGTACAATCAGAAGGTCGATACATCGCTTCTTAACAAGTGGATAGTTTCACATGCTGCACAGACATGAAACAGTTTTTGAAGTTCTCTTCTAACTTTCAGCAAGAAAGTGATTAAACAAATTTCCTGAAATGTCAAACCAGTGTTTTAATGATGGCTCTGTCTCCTGTCAAGAAACATGGCACTCGACCAATGCACTTGACGATTGATCATGTGTCAAAATAATGGCAGAGCTAATATCAAGTGTAGACTTTGTCGGCTCAACTTGAGCGAGTTTTAAAGTGCTTCTTAGAGATGTGTGAGGCTAGCACATTGACGCAGTGTGATAATGTGGGTGTGCAGGCGAAGACCAAAGGATCACTGACTGAGCAGTATGAGCTGCTTGTGTCTCTCAGCAAAGTGATGGTGTGTGCACAGAATGAAATTTTCCAGAAATTGAATGTGTATATAGCGAAGCATAGTCAGGTCATGTGAGAGGATTGCTGTACTGCGAGTTTGTGTGTAGTAGTGGCGTGAGACGCCTTTTGTGCAGATGTAGCAGTCAGTGTATGGGTGCTTTTTTGCAGAAGTGTATGCATAACGATTCTCTGTCTCTCTCTCTCTCTCTCTCTCTCTCTCTCCCTGGCTGCTCAGCGGAGATCAGCAGAGTGTCACAGGGGAAATAAACAGCAGCAGCTCAGCAGGATGGGCCTAATTAAACACAGCGCCTTAGCACTGCAGCCAGCAGTCTACTGTAGTTTGGACCAGTCTAGACCTGAGCGGTCCCGCCAAAGACTAGCCGTTGCCATGATCACCGGCTGCCACCGCAAGTGAATGCCAGGAAGAAAGAGGAGGAGGAACGGTATGGCACTTAACAGCAGTTCATCCATGCTCTGTGCAGCAGCTATACAGTACAGGCAGCACTCAGTCAGCACAGTAATGAGGTAGTTTTGAGGAAATGGACCGAAACTTTGCTTTTTCATCCTTTACGGCTGGAAAAGACTCACTAAAGGCAAAAAGATAACTGATTTCAGGGATGAAGAGCCTGACACGAGGCTTTGCCAAGTTTAAAGTTTAAAGTTGTTGTACTAGTTTTTAAACTGCATGATTGCATCCATCAAAACATGGTAAAAAGCAGTTTTGCTTCAGATTTTTACACTTAAACTCCTGAACCTGAAGCCATACTGAGGCACCAAGTACTGTTCAGATCGACAAGCTGCATTTTGCCCTGACATATTTGGACAAAGTTCTTTTATTCGGTGAGAGCATAACATTAATAAAGAGCTAGAAAGAACATAAACTATAGTTCACATGTGCTTTTTGTTTCCCAATTATAAAGCTATCTATAGGGCAAGAAGTGGCAGAATAAAAAACAAACAATGAAGTATCAAAAATAAAAGCATATTTTTCCCGGATGACCCTCTCCAGAGTGTTATATCATACTGAGCATTATTACCGAGGCACCTATGGGTGAGCAGTATTTAACTGCAGATGTTGGAGGTGAAACTACTTTTAAATATTTTATATACCGCTGGCATTTTATTGTATCACAGCATAGCGTAAGTTTTAATAAGCTGACCATGAGTTCCAAAGTCACCTGTAACTTTGGCCAGTAAATAAATGTAGCGGAGCAAAAGTGCAACCATCTAGTGAATTATTTAAATAAAAACATACGAGTAAAGTTCTGCCAAAGTGCACTTCAGTACTTGAGTACAGCTACTTAGATACTTTCCAGCACTGTATATTACCTTGAAAGTCAAGGGAATATTTTTATATCCATTGCTTTAACAAGTAAAAAGCTGTTATGTCTGACAAAAGTGGTAGATGGTGTAAGTCCTACTCGGAGTGCATCGCGCAGGAAGAGATGTTTCACAGGCTACTTTCTCCCACCGGTCGATGAGCCGAGAGATGTTCAGCAAAAATGAAATATCAGAGCTGCCCTCATGTGATTTACAATACCAGCCTGCAGTGAGAGCTGTTCCTGACTCTGTTTTAAGGTCTCACAGGAAATTACAACAAGCTTTTGTGAATGTTTGTGTGAAGTTGCGAATTGGATGGTTGAGACGAAGCCAAGTAGTCCTAATGCAGTATTCCTGCAGCTCCGACTCAGGTTTCAGTTCCTCTCTGCTTCCTGCCGACTTCCACCCCCTTTATTGCACAGTACATAATAGAGGATGACAGCGGAGATGTCGGCGAGATGGAATAACATGCAGAGTGGCGTTTGAATCAGAGCGCAACCCACAACATACCCTGGCATGTACCTCAGTCATCGGATCTACTCGGCACCTTATTCGCCTGTTCTAACCTTGTATATTTCATTTGACCTTTTGACTCTCATGGTGTCACTTAAAATAAGCAGCTCCATCTCTAGTGCTATTCTTAAACCACTTAAGCTGCCAGAGAGAGAGAGAGGGAGAGAGAGAGAGAGAGAGGAGAGAGGGAGGAAGCTCATTCCCAGTGTGATGTTTATCTGGCATTTTCCACTGGCCCGTGACTCAGTGTGCTGTGATTGCTAGCAGAACACATCAGGCTGGCAGGGGCTCTCCCAGTGCTGGCTATAGGGCACCACTTACTGGATTCTGCATTCCTGCATCCTCGCCCACACGAGAGCCAGGAACGACAAAATATTCCACCAGGATTAGGGAGGGTATTTGGATCCATTCATGCTCCTTGTTTCCCTGCATCTGCATTGTGTGTGTGCTTGTGTGTTTGTTTTGAGGGCATTCATGTGCATCCGTGCTATTATTGTCTTGGCGAGTGCACTGTGAATTCTGTGGCGTCTAAATCCGGAGCCAAAATGGTTGCTTTCCTCTTAATTAATAATTCACATCATCCAATGATTTCCCCTCCCCCCCTCCCCCCTCCAAAAAAGCCCCTTTTTTGAGTACTTAGCGATTACGCTGAAGAGATTCTAGGAACTGAGGTGAAACTGAGGTAGCCATACAGAGCTGTGCATACAGTGTGGATGTCTCCTGCGTACTAGCCTGCCCTTGTGCGGAGAGATGTCAGAGCCTCCACTCCCGGAACTTAAAAGTTACAGAATGATGATAATTATTCTAAGATGGTAGCTTTCGTTCTGACTCCTCTAATCCTCGCACTGCTCGTCTGTTTAATGGCGAGTAGAGAGAAAAGCTGTACGGCTCTCCAGAGATGATTCCTAATCAAATGAAATGTTTAAAAATCTATTTTACTTCTCTCCTTTTTTTGTTTAAGCTGCTGGCTTTTGTTTCAGATTTCTTTCTGGCCTCTAAAATGACCGCATCTCTGCTTTATAGGGGAGAAATGTTCACCGTTACACTCTTTGATAGTTAACATAACGTGCGGCGATTCAAGTGACGTTAAATGCTCAGGGAAGATGTGCAGCCTGCAAGGACAGACATAGGATGAAGTAACCTTGAGGAAACTTGTGTAAGTAGCAGCGGTGTGGCAGCGTAATAGCCAGGTGTCCTGAAACAGCAGGCACAGGATGACACTCCTCCATATTCATATTTCATATTCACTCATGTTCCACGGTGGAGGAGTGATTAGCATACATATCATGGCACAACCACCTGTCAATTTATTTCAAGTTTATACCACACTGGTTACTGTAACAACTCTCTCACCAACCCCCCCCCCCCCCCCCCCCCCCCCCCCCAAAAAAAGTGAAATTTAATGATTCCAGATGTTGCACTCTAATGTATTCAGTCACTGTATGCTGGTTTCAGAGCATCTTGATGATTGTATTAAGATATTTTAGCGCAGGCACCACATAACAGACAAAATAAACACTTTGGGAAACATATTTCCTCTCCCCCTTGATTCAAAACAGCTTTTAAGCACTTAGAGCCATTGCTTTTTGAAAACCACAAGGTCTCTCATGATCAGAGCACATGTGAACCGGGGGCAGAGTCTGGTCACCGAAATCAGCAGTGTTAACAACCCAAAGCGTTAGCCTTGACACCTTTTCCATCAGCTTGATCTAATTTTGTTTGTCTGCTTTCAGAAGAATGTTCACAGATTATTTTTCACAGCCATGAACAGAAGAACTCCCGCCCCCCCCCCCACACACCCCCGGTTCATTCCTGCGGCTTGCTCTCTGTGGACAGAAATTACCAGACCACATCCTTACAGGACTGCCTGCATGTTTCCTGTCTGTGAGGCTGGACATGGCACCGATGAAAGCAAACCAGTAATGTTGCCACAGTGGAGGTAAGTGCCGAGACCATTTTATTTAAGAAATTATGAAACTGTTGCATAATTTAAAATAAAACATAGCTTCTTGTACAATCTGTCAAGGACATTGCATTACAAATAGCTAGATTTGAAACGTACATACCGTATTTTCAATAGCCTGTATAAAACTACACCACATTTATTAACTGTGCTTTTACTCAGTTACCTTCTTGCCAAAAACAACTTGTTTTTGGCAAGAAGGTAAATGCTAGCTTCCACAGACTGTTTTTAAATAGAAAACTCTCCAAAAATAACTTGAAATGAGTGTAAAATGGCACTTTTGAGTCATTTGGGACAATTTTTTTCCATATTTTAGACAATTTTTATTCCAGTTTTGAGTCTCGACTCATCAGTTTTCTTTATAAAATCCAGCATAAAAGAGATTTTGTTTATTTCAATAAAACTTATTTTTTAAACTTCATTAATATTCTCCATGTTTTTGTTTTGGTTGGCTATTGCCAAGTATTCGCTCACCCATCCAAATAATCAGTATCAGGTGTTCCAATCACTTCCATGGCCACAGGTGTATACAATCAAGCACCTAATTATGCAGACTGCCTTAACAAACATATGTGAAAGATGGTTGCTCACAAGAGGTCAGTGAATTCCAGCGTGGAACGTGATAGATACACCTGTGCAACAAATCCAGTTGTGAATTTCTTCGCTCCTAATTCACAGTCAGCTGTCAGCTGTATAAAGAAAGTGAAGTGTGTGGAACGACAGCAACTCAGCACCAAGTGGCGCCACGTAACTGACGCGGAGCGGTCAGCGGATGCTGAGGTGCATATGCCAAAGGTCACCAACTTTCGCAGAGTCAATCGCTATAGACCTCCAACTCATGTGGTCTTCAGATTAGCTCAAGAAAGTGCTTCATCAGAGCTTCATGGAATGGGTTCCACTGCCGAGCAGCTGCATCCAAGCCATACATCACCAAGTGCAATGCAAAACGTTGGATACAGTGGTGTAAAGCACGCGCCACTGGACTCTAGAGCAGTGGAGACGTGTTCTCTGGAGTAACCAATCGTGCTTCTCCATCTGGCAATCTGATGGACTAGTCTCGGTTTGGCGTTGCCAGGAAATGATATTTGTCGAACTGCATTGTGCCAAGTGTAAAGTTTGGTGGAGGGGGATTATGGTTTGGGGTTGTTTTCAGGAGCTGGGCTTGGCCCTTAGTTCAGTGAAAGGAACTGAATGCTTCAGCATACCAAGACATTTTGGACAATTCCATGCTCCCACTTTGTGGGAACAGTTGGAGCTGGCCCTTCCTCTTCCAACATGACTGTGCACCACTGCACAAGCAAGGTCCATAAAGACATGGATGACAAAGTCTGGTGTGGTGAACTTGACTGGCCTGCACAGAGTCCTGACCTCAACACTTTAGATGAATTAGAGCGGAGAGAGACAGACCTTGTGGTCCAACATCAGTGTGTGAACTGATGGAAGAATGGTCAAAGATTCCTATAAACACACTCCTAAACTTGTGGACAGCTTTCCCTGAAGGTTGAAGCTGTTATATCTGCAAAGGTGGACGACGTCATATTGAACGCTATGGATTAGGAATGGGATGTCACTTACGTTCATATTGAGACAGGCAGGTGAGCGAATACTTTTGACAATATAGTATATTTCGATAGCCTGTATAAAAATACACCACATTTACTGATTAATATGTGTCATGTTTTGTTTTGGTTGAAAATAATTGAAAGATGTTTCAACATGCTTAATGTATCTCCAACAACTTGTTCCGGTTCCCTGTTTTCTGAGCCATGCTGCATTTATTTTATTCATCCGGTTGGTCTGATTTTCCTCTCGGCCTAAAATTGTTCAAAATTATTTGAAACTCATCCAATATGACATAAAAGTTTATCCGAAGTACTAAAATTTCAAAGATTCCTGAAATACCTCAAAAACAGTCCAAAATACTTTTAAACTGGCTAAAGTGATCAAAAATGTGTTATTATTGACATTTTTTCGAGTTATAAATAATCAAACTGAGAATTAATGTCACATTGTGCGTAATCAATACCACAGATTTATTTACATTTTATCTTTTGAGCATGACTTCAATTATTTTGAATTTTCAGTTCCGTTGTAACATATATTTACATTATCTATATGTTTTAATGTTCTGAGTCACGCTAGTGCTTTGGTTTATTGTCACTTTCACCACTGTATTTTAATTGCTTTTCCTATCATTTATGACTGAGGAGCTTCGAGCTGTGGTGGAGATGATAGTTAACTCAACCACTATTATATCTTCACCCTCAACATCACTTCAGAATTAGAAGTGAAGAATAAATGTTGATAACTAAATATCACTTAAAATGTGGTCATTTTCACGCGTGAAAATAAATTGCATATATCCATGAAAAAAGACAGACAATTTAAGTGTTTGCAAAAAAGCAAAACTTTGTGAGTGCAGTAACGTTTCCTTCGCACCACTGTATGGTCTTACAGTTAGAACAATGTATCTGGAATTATTTCTGTCTATGATTTTCTCTCCTTGAAGAATTTGTTATTTGTTGCGATGAGACATTTTCCTCAGAGTGAACGTGTTGAAAGTAGCGATCACTTCATAACTGCTTTCTATATAATTTCCATCCTGTATCTTGAACCATTAGTGCTAAACAGAACCAATCTGAACACTTTATTCAACAAATTTAACTATCAACACAGTACCAACAACATGCATAACATTTAACTTCTCACTCTGCTATTTCTCATATTACATTATCTCATCTTCCAGGTCTAATTTCGACTCGAGCCTCTTCCGCTGTTTGCTTGCATTTATTTAATCATCTGCCTGCAAGAGATAATGCAGCACATGAACAAAAACATGCAAAACATACCATACATGCAAACGTGGCTCGGATTCTTTTTATTTCTTTTTTTTAAGAATTATTCATTTTTCTTGTTTATGTTTGGAGCATATATAAGAACACTGCATGGTTGGTTTGCAGGAACACTGCTACGAGCACTAGACGGGCAGGAACAGTTGATTCACTTTATTTAAGAGTAAACGAAGGCTTTCAGGCAGATCGACTGGCAGACGGGCAGGTGGTACAGGAGCCGATACAGATGCAGGGAAACGGCACAGGTAACAGAATACAAAGCCGGATGACGCAAGACCTGGTGGGAAGCAGGTGCAGCAGAGAGTTTTGCATACGGAGAACCAAAGAAGTAGCTGCTGAGGGGTGTGAGTGGGTGGGAAGTCAGCTGACTGAGACTGCAAAGAAAGAAAGTCCAGGGCACCTAGTGGCAAGATGGAGACAGCAGGTCAGAGGTCGAATGGCCGACAAAAACAGAGATGAGAATCGAGGCATGGTCCTGTAGAAACCACTAATGATATAGATGCGCTCATTGAACTTGACATGTTAACACACTGCAGGCAGATTCCACAAAGGCAGAGTTGAGATTGTAGTCTCCTCCCTCCCATGGTGCCTAATGGTGTCTGCAGTGCTTTTGTATTTCATTTTCAATTTTATTGACTTATTTATTTTAGAATCCACTGTGACTGGAATCATCTGATATGATCAAAAAGGGAGAAAAAAGGCACAGGGATGCCTTAGCTCTTGGAGTATTAATCATAGTGGCGAGGAGGAGTTTTGGATTGCTTTTGTCCTCTGCTCTGGTCTATCAAAGAGTCAACCTTGCTGTTCACAGCCTGAGACACATATTTAATGAGGATGTTGTGTGTTGGCTCCCTCCTTCATACTAATGCGTCTTCTGTCTCCGGCACATAATTGTACTGATTGTAGCATTTTATTTTCCAGTTTCCCCAAGAGCTTTCAAATACTTGGACATTTCCCAAAAATCCAGGAGCTGATATAAAACTGCTATTACTAAGTATGCACAACACAATAAATACGTTTAATACAAGAAAATACTCAGAGTGTGCAGTACTCTGCCAAGGCTGCTCAGTTGTTGTATACTTCCAACGATTGAAATTTTGAAAAATTTGTGGCAGAATTATGGCACCTAGAATGTGGCTATTTAATATAGATGTACCACAAACAAAATGACCTTGCACTGAGCACACTGTGTTATGCATGTGTATGTTATGTACGGACACCGAATCGCGTGACCTAAATATGTGCGGCGTGGGAATGCTGGGACTCGGAAATGCCCCGACAATTTAATCAACTGTTCCTTTTATCATTTCCGATGGATAAGTCCGATAAGCCAGTGGCTGTCGATTTGTAGTAGAACACAATCATGATCGTAATGTTTAATTGTAGTCATAGTTACAGTAACAGCGTGCCACTATCTCACAATGTTGAGGTTAGTTGGTAACTCTAAATTTTACTTGTTGTCTCTATTGTAGTTCTGTGATAGACTGGTGATCTGTCCAGGGTGTCTCCTGCCTTTCACCCCAAAGTCAGCTGAGATAGACTCCAACCCCCACAACCCTAGGTGATATTACGGGTATATAGATACTGATGGTTGCCCCACTACAAGAACCATCAACTTCTTGTCGATTAAACTTCCTAATTCAGAAATAAAAACTAGAAATTTAGAATATCTAATCATAGTTTCTTAGTAAGAGTATGTGTTTTCAAATGTCAACAGCCAAAAACTCATGGGAAATAAATATCCCTATTGGCACAGGAAATTTGATCTTTTTCTCAGATTTGAAGACATTTAATTTATTTTGTTTATACCAGTTGAGAAGCCTGTGAGGCCAGATCAGGCAGGGAACTTATACGCAGTGCCACACTCCCACATGACTTCCTCCACTCACTGAAACATCAACCAAAAACTGCAGCAAAACTCTTGTTTTGTGTCGCCTGCTTCGGGTTACCAGGTTATTAAGTTGTGCTGTCACTTGCTACTGCTGCTCTCGGTTAGTTTTTGTAAGGAAAATGTACTTTCTGAGAGTCCACTTATGACACTTCGGGTGGGCTTTGTGGAAGGAAATGTTTGTGCTTTGTGAGGTACGTGTTTGCACCTCTGTTCTTTGCCGCTGGCCAGGCACTCGGACTTCCTCGGCTCCCATTTGTTTGTTGCTTCTTCAATCATTCTGGGCCTCAAGATGCACTTTTAGCGAGGGAGGCACTTTTCCTCCTCTCCCATGATGTGGCAATCTGAGATCAGTGTTATTTACTGAAGAGCCTGGATCACTATGTCTCTCACTACACCGCAACAAACTAGTTCCTGCTTGTGCTAACATGGTTCACTGTCTGGCTTCTCTTGCTTTATTTGTGCTCTTGGTAGTATCATTAACCTAAGAGGCTTCCTCTGCTGATAACTGTGGCTATGTAGATGTGCTCCTTGGCAATGGTCTTGACTGTTTTTACAACACTGTGTACAGCTGTCTGCTTGTGCCCATCGCTACAAAAACCCACCTCTAGGTGAGCTTTTGAACAAGACAATGTTCTTCTCCAACATCCTGCATAACAAACAGGACTGAGCATGCCTGTAAAGAATGCATTGGCCCGTCATTTTCATAACAGATAAAGTAGAAAACATCTTCTCTCCAGGGAGACTTCCTTGCATTCATCCATTGTCTATACCAGCTTATACTGTTCAGGGTCCCAGTAGAGCTGGATCTAGCCCAGCATGCACTGGCCAAGAGGCGGTGCAGTGTAAACCCTCAGTTTGCAAGTCGACCACAAAGCTCTAAAAATACACAGGTGAAAACAGCCATAGGGGTCTGACACGGGTATGCGTGTTAAAAGATAGTACACATACAGATTTCGAGTTATTCTATTCCATTTACCAGGTCGCAGCGAACTGCATTTACAGCTCTTGACATGCAATGTTTTAAGTTGCGATGCCTTTTTTGTTTCTGCCTCGTGGCATTGGCAGACATTTCTGCGGATCCGCTCGGTGATAGCAGTTGCTCTTCATTGTGTGTTGACCTTGCCATGTTAGATTAAAACTGATAAACTCACATAAACTGCTGTTTGGAGTGAGTGGAGGGTGGGAGAAATGGCTTGAGGAGTAACCTTGCACTGCTGAGAAACCGGCAAATTCTTAGCCTTGAATAGAAAACCTCAACAAATATAAATAGATTTCTTCAAATTTTTTGCAGTTTCATTCTGAAACAATCACTCACTTTGAAGGCATGATATTAAAGAAACGGTGTGGATTAGATAGATAAGCTATGGATGTAATTTGTATATTCATATAGTCAGGGCAAAAGTGGTAACTTGGCTCGCCGACTTGCCTGGAAAATTGTGGGTAATTAAATACAACAAAGAGCCAGCGCTTTTGCTCTATTTTTCTCTGTGTTAATGGAAACATATGCATTCCCAAAGGCATGGTCAGATAAACAACTGTCTTCAGATTCGTGTGGAGTTATTTATTTATTTTATTTTATTATTTCCACATCGTTAAATGCACCATATGCTCACAGAGTACCCAACACATAAGAAGCTGATGGATCTCTGCAGAGCTGCGCATCACCCTGTACAGGATGGAGGAGGAGATATTAGGGTAATGAGTTGTAATATAATCGTAATGGCCTCACTATTGTACGGTGTTATTAAAGGTTCAGGGTTCTATTAATTCTGACCTCCATCTCTCTCCTTCTCTCCTGTTCTCTCCCTCTACCTCCTCTTCTTTCGTTGTGCACACTTGTGGGCAAACACACATGTATGTGCGAGCAAATGAAACTTGTTCGTACATATGTGTAGGTGGCTTGGTGGGTGGATATGTTGTACCCCTGTTGACCTGTCTTACTAATAGGCCATTAAGGAGAGTACTGTGACCACATGGCACCAAAACAGCCTGTGATGGAATGCAAATGCAGGAAATTTAAATACCATTTTAAGTTCATTAGTCATTATAATAAGTAGTAGAAAAACGTTTCTCACAAAATACACCACGCACACATTTTGGGAATTAACAGCATGCACTGTGGAAGGAATTTAACTTGAGTCAACAAAACATAACTATTTTACCCCCATAAAGTAATATTTTGATTATGCTGACTAAAATAGATTTACTCCTGCAAAGGAAGGAATGGCTTATAATACTAATCATTTTAAAAGTTAGAACCTTCACCAATCAAATTCCACTTTGATACTTTGGACGTTTTAGAGTTGTTTTTTTTTTTATAATGCTACCATCAATTCAGTTATCGCATTTTTATTTATTTTTTTTATTAGGAATAGCAGAGTCCTCCATTCCCTTACTGGATTCGACTGCATTCACATGCACACCATGTTTACATTGTACTGCTATGTTTTTAAAGCAAGAACATTTCTACTACTTTGCTTCACATCACAAGCAATAATCTAACAAAACACGGGCTGGGAATGCAATATATTTTTCACCCCAGTTAATGTTTGGCAGAGCTGTTATCAATGTGTCTACAAAACAAGACTAAAGTAATTCTCCTATCGCAAGAAAAAACAACCCACACGGACGCAGAGCTGCAGGCAATGGGACCGCACACAACCAACTTGTGAGAAAAAGTAGTAGCCAACTTTCCTGCAGAATCAGCAATTATTGATTGACTTCTATGTCAAAGAAATTTGAATTTATAGGGCAGCACTGCAAGATACATCAGGTTATTTGACAAAGCAACAGCTCAAGGATTGTTCATGCCGGAACCTATAGCTATTGAGCTGCACTTGCTAATATCACGGTGACCAAACTCAACTGGACTCAAATCTTACGGATTACAACTTTAAAAATGAACACTCAGCTCTGCAGCTTTTGCTTGCGTTCAGTAGCAGATATTTCTTCTCAAGGGTTCATAGACGAAAGCAGGGATGAAATGAGATTCAGCATTAGGCTTATATTTGACAGTAGAAACAACAACAAAAAAAGGCTCCATTGAGATGCTGTTGTAGCTCGGTGTTTGTTGGATATGTAAAACAGCCAATTTTCTACTAATACTTAAGCCCTAAGCACCTGATAAGCCGATGATATATCAGGGCCCGGTTGCTATGAATCTGTTTCAGAGTCTCTCCTAGTGGTAAACACTTAATGCAGCTTTTAGGGACATTCATTAGTGTATGACAGCACATGACAGACTTTCCTGCGGGACATCTTATTTGTGCTCCTTAAATTTCATGTTTAATTCATCGTTAGACTGCAGGCATTCTGCAGCGCCGATACAGTCAACAGAATACAGTAGGTACAAAAGCACTGAACTGGAAGCAAAGTTGATCCCCGTTATGTTCCTGAAAGTGCTGCAGAAAATCAAAAAGAAGAAAAATGAAAATACACCAAATGTTGGCTTTTATAAAGTGCGCAAAACTTCATGTGTCGGAACACTTATGATTTATGAAGCCTTCACTGTATTGGTCCAGTATAGTTCATGACAGCTGGCAAAGCCATTAATCATGTGATGTGCATCTTGCACTTCCATGGGGCTGATCTACTGTCATTGATCATTTTTATGTCAACAGCATCGGGCCGGAGACACAGCCTGGAGATATTAAAGTTTAAGTAAAGACGATGGGGACATTTCTTAACATGGCTTAGTGGTTCTGACTATTACGACCTGTGACTGGGCCATCTTGTAAGTCCACAGGCTGCCTGAAACTTAGTCACCTTACCTGTGAGTTTATTACATGAGTGGTCACTCTCAGCGAGTGGAGATAATCCCTGCTAGGATTAACCTGGATGTTCACTGATGTAGTAAATATGAAAAGGCAGTTTGTGCTTTCATCTTAATTAAAGATGGAGGCTCCGATTTCATGCAGATTAGATGGAGGTGACTCTTTGGAACACATGGATCTGTTATGACTTTATCCATAAGTGACTTAAGTGACACGTTGCTATCAGCAGTATTAAAAACACATTTAGGAAAAAAATCTAATGAATATTATTAATTGTTGCTATTTATTTCATTATTTGTGGATAAGGGGACTAATGTCAAACTTGGAAACTGCTCCCAAATGCCATTGTTCAAATCAAATGCTAGTTCTTTTTTTTTTCATAAATGGGTGCTTTACAGCTTAGAGTTCAAAAATTTGGGGTCACTTAGAAATGTCCTTATTTTTAAAAGAAAAGCAATTTTTTCAATGAAGATAACAATGAATGAATCAGAAATACAGTCTAGACATTGTTAATGTGGTAAATGACTATTCCAGCTGGAAACCACTGATTTTTAATGGATTATCTCCATAGGGGTACAGAGGAACATTTCCAGCAGCCATCACTCCTGTGTTCTAATGCTACATTGTGTTAGCTAATGGTGCTGAAAGGCTCATTGATGATTAGAAAAGCCTTGTGCAATTATTTTAGCACATGAATAAAAGTGTGAGTTTTCATGGAAAATATGAAATTGTCTGGGTGATTCCAAATTTTGAACGGTCGTGTATGCATACAACTAATACAACAAATCAGAGCCTCTCTCGGTCTGGCCTCACTAGAATGAATCTAATCATTGCAGTAAAGCAAGACAGACAACACAAAGCAGTACAAACACCACAGCAGGTGCACATTTTTATTTATCTTCTGGTACATTGTGTAGTACGTACATATAGGCGTCCTTGCTTTTCAATACACAGTTGTTGATGATCAGTTATGGAGTCTCACACTCCACAACAGTATTTGTAATTTTATGCTTTATTGTTCACATTTCTCTCTTTTTTCCTCTTTTTAGCAATACACACGTGGACAAAATTGTTGGTACCCCTCAGTTAAAGAAGGAAAAACCCACAATTCTCACTGAAATCACTTGAAACTCACAAAAGTAACAATAAATAAAAATTTATTGAAAATTAAATAATCAAAATCAGCCATCACTTTTGAATTGTTGATTAACATAATTATTTAAAAAAACAACTAATGAAATAGGGCTGGACAAAATGATGGTACCCATAACTTAATATTTTGTTGCACAACCTTTTGAGGCAATCACTGCAATTAAACGATTTCTGTATTTGTCAATGAGCGTTCTGCAGCTGTCAACAGGTATTTTGGCCCACTCCTCATGAGCAAACAGCTCCAGTTGTCTCAGGTTTGATGGGTGTCTTCTCCAAATGGCATGTTTCAGCTCCTTCCACATATGTTCAATGGGATTCAGATCTGGGCTCATAGAAGGCCACTTTAGAATAGTCCAACGCTTTTCTCTCAGCCATTCTTGGGTGTTTTGGCTGTGTGTTTTGGATCGTTGTCCTGTTGGAAGACCCATGACCTGCGACTGAGACCAAGCTTTCTGACACTAGGCAGCACATTTCTCTCCAGAATGCCTTGATAATCTTCAGATTTCATCGTACCTTGCACACTTTCAAGACACCCTGTGCCAGATGCAGCAAAGCAGCCCCAAAACATTACTGAGCCTCCTCCATGTTTCACCGTAGGGACAGTGTTCTTTTCTTCGTATGCTTGGTTTTTGAGTCTATGAACATAGAGTTGATGTGCCTTACCAAAAGCTCCAGTTTGGTCTCATCTGTCCAAAGGACATTCTCCCAGAAGCGTTGTGACTTGTCAACATGCATTTTTGCAAATTCCAGTCTGGCTTTTTTATGAGTTTTTTTCAGCAGTGGTGTCCTCCTTGGTCGTCTCCCATGAAGTCCACTTTGGCTCAAACAACGACGAATGGTGCGATCTGACACTGATGTACCTTGGCCTTGGAGTTCACCTTTAATTTCTTTGGAGGTTGCTCTGGGCTCTTTGGATACAATTCCAACGATCCGTCTCTTCAATTTGTCATCAATTTTCCTCTTGCGGCCACGTCCAGGGAGGTTGGCTACTGTCCCGTGGGTCTTGAACTTCTGAATAATATGAGCCACTGTTGTCACAGGAACTTCAAGCTGTTTAGAGATGGTCTTATAGCCTTTACCTTTAAGATGTTTGTCTATAATTTTTTTTCGGATGTCCTGGGACAATTCTCTCCTTCGCTTTCTGTTGTCCATGTTCAGTGTGGTACACACCTTTTCACCAAACAGCAGGGTGACTACTTGTCTCCCTTTAAATAGGCAGACTGACTGATTATGAGTTTGGAAACACCTGTGATGTCAATTAAATGACACACCTGAGTTAATCATGTCACTCTGGTCAAATAGTTTTCAATCTTTTATAGAGGTACCATCATTTTTGTCCAGGCCTGTTTCATTAGTTTGTTTTTTTTAAATAATTATGTTAATCAACAATTCAAAAGTGATGGCTGTTTTTGATTATTTAATTTTCAATAAATTTTTATTTATTGTTACTTTTGTGAGTTTCAAGTGATTTCAGTGAGAATTGTGGGTTTTCCTTCTTTAACTGAGGGGTACCAACAATTTTGTCCACGTGTGTAGCTGTATGTACAGGTTACCGTTCAAAGATTTGGGATCACCTCGGCAATTTCATGTTTTCCATTAAAACTCACACTTTTATTCATGTGTTAATATAACTGCACAAGGGTTTTTTAATCACCAATTAGCCTTTCAACACCATTAGCTAACACAATGTAGCATTAGAACACAGGAGTGATGGTTGCTGGAAATGTTCCTCTGTACCCTATGGAGATATTCCATTAAAAATCAGCCATTTCCAGCTGGAATATTTATTTACCACATTAACAATGTCTAGACTGCCTTTCTGATTCATTTAATGTTATCTTCATTGAAAAAAAAGTGTCTTTCTTTTAAAAAATGAAGATATTTTTAAGTGACCCCCAACTTTTGAACAGTAGTGTACATGCATGTTCCTGTTTGGCTGCACAATTCGACTATCTGTGCGTGTTTGACTTCAGACACTTACAGTAGCTTAGTTGCTGGATCAAAGTAGATGGAACCTGTTTTTTAAAAGTACATTGAGGTTTAACAACGCTACCTCAAACCAACGGCTTTAATGAAGTCATCAGTACCTTTTGAATTTGACTCTGCCGCGCGCACAAGCCGCTAATGAGTGTCCACCCCCTGAACACACCAGGTAATTGTGGAACCTGACAATGATTGAACTAAACATTTTAGGAGCTAAAGCTGTCGCCACAGACTGTTACAGAAATGCCTTGCCGCACTGTTAAAAGTTCAAAAGAATATCAATAGCTCATAGAAACATGGTAATCAAGTTTCACACTGTACACAGGATAGGCTGCAACCAATTTTCCGAATAGATTGTGGGTAAAGCCTGCAGCGCTCAGTGGCAATAGTGTTTTAATCACTCTGTCACAGACTTGAGGCCGGCTTTAAGAGCACAGTAAAACATGATGAATGATGGTTTAAGCTCAGCACAACTAGTGTAGTCTGCAGGACTGCTATGATGCTACGATGGAAAAGGCTGATTAGTGGCATCTGGGGGGATGATTAATTGATGCAAACACATTTCAATTTAACGGCTCTTTGATCAGTTATTAATGAACAGACCCCCCCTCTTCACCCCCCAACCTCTTCTTTTATTATGTACAACTTCAATTAACAGGCTCTCTTCTTTGACATATCGCTGCCCTCTCCTGCAACTCTGAAACACTGGAAGCTCTGCAAGCAAGTGTGTCTCAGTGAGCAAAAATATAAATCAAGAAATCATGCAGATTCATATGTGGTGGAATAATCCACTTTCACACGTGTGGACCTCACTGAGAGTGGTGTGCGGGTCAGTTCTGACACTGTGATCTTTTGCATGGAGCTGATGGCTTCTCCTCCAAATTAATGAAATGTAACAAAGAGCTGATTCCTCATTTCAGGACAGTTATTTCTCACATTCTCCGGGAAGCGGTAAATTGGAGCATGGATTTCTCCGAGGAGCTCGAGGTGAGAGAGTGCACATGAACGCGCTGCAGGTAAGTTGGAAATTGTTCCCCTCAAGGCATCACCACCTTCATTCTCATAATGTTGCTTGTCTTGTAGACTGGTGCAAAAGAGAAAAAAAAAAAAAATGAAAAAAAAAAAAACCTTTTGAGGAATGTCCTGGGGCCTTCTTCTCAGAATGTTTCCCGTACAGTAAAGACTTTATTGTTGTTTCTGATTGCCAGGTAGCCACAGGTAATATGTGACGCCCACCTATGAATTTGCAGAAACCTGCAAACGGAGCAACAGTTTAATGACTATGTTTGCTCCTGCTCTGTGCAGGTCAGACTGCATCCAAAAATGGAATATTTAAGAGGATTTAATCGATTACGTTTATGCAGCAGCCGGGATTATTACAGTTAAGATCAATTGTTCGTGCAGCACAAATGAATTATGAAGGCGTTCATAACAAAGGCCTCTAAAATACAAATCCAGCTGATTTTTTTTCCCCAAGGTTCTTCCAGTTTCACTCTTTCCACTTACTGAAAACAGTGTTGCTAAATACTCTGTCTCTTTTTGAAGTTTCAAATGGTGCGCAGTCAATCATACTTTGAAACCCATTTTGGTAAAAGGGCAAATGATGGCTTCCATATCTTTTTATTGCGGTCTTCTCTCCTTTTATTGGTATGTTTACTCCAAGGGAAATGCTCTCTACCCCCTCAGCCCCACCCCACTATAAATAATTCATTAAGGAACTGGGGGATAACAAGGGTATAAAGAAAAATATATGTATTGCTAGTGATCTGGGAGGGAAGCCAAAGGATATGTCAGACACAGTTATGGGGAGAGGGGAGAATAATTCCTCCCGTGTACTGCTTTGGCCCCACTTGTCCCTTTGGCTCTGTTCTCAGTTCTTCTAGCCAGTGTGGATGGGTACATTAAGACACAGGTGGACTGATAGGGGTTGAAAGTGACCCTCTGCTCTTAGCACTAGTGCAGAGCTGCAGAGCATCAGGCTAAGCCACTCTGACTCTCCCGGCGCTTTTAATTGCTCAGAGAGGCTGGCTGCAGCATTGAGCAGCCTGACTTACTGGTCCCCAGGGAGTGTATTACGAGTGCTCTGTCCAACTAATCGCCTCCTTTGTCCCCGATCATCCCCACACAGTTTGTCCACGCATAGTGACAGACCGGTCATGACGATACCGGTATCATCACCATTCTCCTGCTCCCCAGGGCCCCCGGTCACCATCTTATTTCCTCTATATACCATCACATGCAGAAATAGTCAGCTGATGAAAGGGAATTGTATTTTCCCTTTTCTAAAGTAATAAAAGATAATTCGGCATGTTTCCCTTTCCCCGAGCAAACACTTGAACGAGCGCTACACGCCAACACACACTGGCAATTTTTGCATCTATTTTACTTCCTCTTCTCTCTGTAAAAGCCGTGCGCATTCAAGGACACTGGGTAATTTGATTTATAAAGACTGCTGTTGGTCAAAGTGCTCTTTCCCACTAAAAGGTGCACTACAAATTAATTTATTTTCTGTAGATTCAGACAACCCGTGGAACACAGCAGTCAGTGTATTAGGGCACATTTTTTGAAGGCATAGAATGTAAAAATTTAGAGAAAATGGTCACAGGTTTATGTGGCAAGAGGCAGCCAGGGGTTCACTGCTCAGGGCATCAGTCCCTTTGAAAACCTGACTATCAGTTAGCTGCATCAATGATAATTTAATGTCTTCCCTTAATCTAAATGTACAAAGCTGAATGAATATGTTAACTGATTGGTAGAATGCCTACCTTTATTTGCTAAGGCATCTAGCATAAAGTCTTTAGAGCTCCAATTGCCACAGTACAATTTTGAGCAAATCAGTGCATAAATATAAATTATTAGCGATGGTATAGACAAGTAATTGAAGGTTAAAAGCTCACCTGCAAAACCAAGACAACATTTTTTGAAGCTATGTGACAAAACGATACTTAAAGAAGTGTCAGGCTGACTTTGTGAACTGGCAGGTTGAGCTTTTACATCGACAACAAAGAGGAGTGGAAAATGTACATCCACAGAATATCGTTACTCCACACTGTCTATAAAGTCAGCGTCCTTTTCATTGTCAGTGGAGTCACCCCCGTTTGTTGTTTTATGATGGGAATTATAGATCGGATTGGATTCTTGGTGTAATGCTTTGAGAAATACTTTAAGAGGAAATATTTAAAGCTATACCTCATGTTAATCCCCTCGATTGAGCTACCATTGTCCAATCATAGCTTAACAACTCTAATGATGTATTGCAAGCCTGTGCAGGAATAGACAATGTGGGTTGTATGCAAGTGTAGAAAGAGAAACTCTCTGCACTGAAAGGGGTCTTGGACAATACTGTCTCCTTTTAGTGCTTTTTCAAAATCAAAAACACAAAAGCAAAAGTGTCACATTGCATGCAATTGTTCATATTTCTAAAAGCTCGCAGCAGCCAGACACAAACTTTGGGTCACGTTAGAAAATAACATTTTCTCAGCTAGCACACTGATTGTTAAGTGTTTTGTCATTGTGTGGCAGTCTTTCTTGAATGGCATCAAAGTTTTGGGGTAATGTTTGCAGCTCCTGTGGTTGGATTTGGGAAGGTTTAGCTTCCCTGTGGATTAATAGCAGAGATTCAGTCTGTGAAACTCATCTATTAGTCCTCATTGTGAAAGTCTCTTCTCTTGTAAACAAGTACTAAGCTGTGGAACGGGGTCATTTTAAAATGAAACTACAGTCTGATCTCACATTTCTCCTCATCATTCTTACAGGACTAACGAGGTCCACACAGCAGTACAGTTTCAAGGCTGGTTCTTTATTTTCACCTCTTCTACATCCGCTAATTCAGAATACTATATACTACAGGCACAAGCAGTGCGCTCTGTTCTGTTATGAGCAATGTGTCACACGCAGCATGTGGCTATCACCTACACAGAATAGACAGACAAATACAGGTCTTCCTCTTGCTTTTATCAAGAGTCATAAATACTGTACGTGGCTGTGAGTTGAAACTGGTTAGAATTGAAATCCCCACAACTACATCACTGAGTTCGACGATGTAGTATCGCTTCCTTACTGGTTTCTTGAACAGCTTTCGCACACAATTAGTACTTCTGAAAGCTGAATATTTGAATTTATGAATTGTCTCCAACGTGTATTTTAAAGGCCACGCCAGAGACTGCTCTAACTGAGGTAACAGCTCCACTGGAATTGAAGTTACAGTGAGAGAAGGCAGGATTTGAGGATGTAACGATTGTTTACCTCCCTGTACTGTACATGTCACTAGAGTAGAATGACAGCATTTGAATCGCAAATTCACAACAACACATCAACAGCACAGTTTACATTTTCCTTAACGCGAATTATGTCTAAACAATGCCATTCTACCATCTGAGATTCTGCGACAAGAGACCAAACTGTGAAGTATTTTGTCTTTTACAGTTGAAAGCATACGTCAAGTGTAAATCAGACCGTGGCGGCTGCTTGCTGCTGATCCTCGGAGCTGATGTATAGATGGATAACAGATAAGATTCATGGGAGGCTGGAAGATTACAGAAAACAGATACAATGTATGGATGGATATTACTCTTTGCAAATGACCTCTCATTCAAGAACACCTGCCCTTTTGCATGAGCTATGAGTCAGTATTTGGGACATGACCTTTAAAAACAATGAGATATTTACCCAAAGGAAGGTGCTGGCATATTAGCATCCGCTGAAGAGATGAAAAAATCTCCGTACTCAATGAGATTGGCTGAAGGCCGTATGAGGAGGATAATAGCCCTTCAAATGGTTAAATCTCACAATTATAATGCAAAGCCTTCCTCACATTTCTCACGTTTGCCTTTCTCCATACAACTGCCTACTTATATCTTCCTTTGTTCTAAATGTTTACATGCACATCATTTATTCATTCATGTTTTCAAAGTGACCCTTCCCCCGCTCAGACTTCCACAACAAATGTGTGCAGAAATGCATAGAAATCTTTTTTTAATTGAACATGATGTCAATGACGGACAATGTAGTCAACGAGGAAAGAGAACATAATTTTTTATGTAAAATAAATGGTTGCTGCTTCTGATTCCAGTCTTTTGTCATGCCTGTTGATAATGTATGCTCTTTGTGCTTTTTAAATGAGGTTGTGTTTAGTATCAACAATGTTAATGAAGAGTCTTTCCTGCACATTGCCACACATTAGTAATACATGGTTATGAGGGATTTGCCTCTTCCGTCCCTGTGTAGCTTTCCGTCTGTCTCTTTGTATTTCTTTCTTCCATCTTTTCCCCTCCCTTCCCCTCTCTCCTCCTCCTCCTCTCCTTCTCTCTCCAGCCCCGTCTTCCTCTCTTCTTCTTTCGCTGCCATCAAAGAGGTGCATAACCTGAAATGAATGCATGTGTTAATTACCATCTCCTACGAATTAAATGATCTCCAACCACTCTGACAATTCATGTGCAAAAGAGAGCTCTCAGTATTCATAAGCACTGCGCCGAGCATTTACATGGATAACAGTGTCAAAACATTAAGTAGGAGGTTCAGAGAAAATGGCTCTTGCAGGAGATCAAAACCTCTCAGTGTTCTGTGTGAATTGGTTTTCCCATATGTCTCTGTTGGAGTCGAGCAATGTGTTTAGTAACCTAGATATGTTCACAAAAATGCTTTTAAGAGATTTATCTTTTCTTCCACTTTAATTATTCCATTCAGTGACTTTGATTGAGTGATTCACATCGCACATGAACATTAATGTTTAGCAGTTATGAAAAAGAATATACAGGCACTTTAGCTAGTTGTCTACAAATGTCTGGCAAGTTTTTGTAGCTTTGACCTCTCCTCTTGACAGAATTGGTACCTTTAAAATAAATTTGTCGGCTTTCTGACACAGTGCACAGATTCTCGATGTTTAAGTCAGGACTTTTAAAGGCCTGTCTAAAACCTTAATGCTAGCCTGTTTTAGCTATTCCTCTACCGGTTTTAATGTGTGTTTTGGGTCAGTGTCTTGACCCAACCTTCTGGCTGATGGTTTTTATGTTTTCCTGAAGAATGAGGTGATCTTCTTCCTTATTGGCACCAAAACAGCCACAGAGCATAATACTGCCACCACACTTGATAGTAGGTTTAGTGCTTGTGGGGTTAAAGGGCTTTCCTTATCTCCTTAAAACATGTTTCTGCTCATTGTCACCAAATAGCTCAGTTTTTGTTTCATCTGACCGTGGAACAGTCTGGCCAAAAGGTCAAGGAAGGTGTCAGGCAGGCAAACTCAGCAGCCTTCTTGTGAGCAAAAGCAGTAAAAGAAAGAAGAAAAAAAAACATATTTTACAGTGCTTCTCTGTTTATGTGAAGCTTGAAGTGACAAAACAAAACAAGAAAATTATTTAAAAGGAAAAATTATTTAAACATGAACCCATAGCTTCTCAAACATGTCACATTTTAGCGGCACGGTCTCACCTCTGTCCCCAAAGAACCTCAAACACTCTACTCCTCATATATGGAGCTCAGTTCACACCTTCATTAATTCGGCCCTACCATCAAACAGAATGGTGACCTATTCGATAACCTTGATGCAAACAAAACTGCAAACAGCATCACTGTACACATTACAGACATGTTGGCATTTCTAAATGTCTCCCTTAGAACTGCACATTTGAAGTCACTACTGAATGATGCCTTTTAATACAAAAGTAACATTGATCACAAGAGGAAAAAAAATCCTCCACTTGGTCTGGCCCACTGATGTCACTCTGACATCACCAATAGCATATGTTCAGGAAGTGGTGGGCCGGCCTCCTCCCAAACACTATGCCTGCATGTGAGTCACAGCAAAGGAATGAAAAAAGGTAAGTATGAACAAAGGAAGAAACAATTAAAACACATTTGACCTGTAAGTTAAAGGATAACTGAAACTAATTAATGGCTGTGTGCTGTGTTTTAATTCCCCAAAAGCAAAATACACATAAGGAAAAGTGTAAAATGTAAAATTAAAGTGTCAAGAGGAGAAATTAAAGTTTTCATCCACTCTCACACTGACCACAAAACTTTCCTTCAGAGTGCTTTTCTTTCTTTTTTCTTTCTCTTTTTTCCCCCATGTGATCAACATCAAACCTCAGTTGAGCCTGACGGTGTCGTTTTTAGAAAAAGGTCTTCCTTCCTGCATGGCAGCCTCTCACCTCCTGGTGATGTAAAACACACTTGGCTATGGACACCTGTATTCCAGCAGCTTCTAATTCATTACAGACCTGCTTTTTTAGTGATTCTTGGTTGACTCTTGACCATTCAGAGTGATTTTCTCTCAGCAGAAGGAGGTTGTTTGTGTTTGCTTACTGATCATGGCAGTGACACAACTGCTTTAAACATACAGTCGTTTGTCCAGATGATTTTGGGATCTGTTGCTGCTATAAATTGGTTCCAGGGGAATTTCCTGACTTGTTCAAGTCAATGATGTTTTTTTTTCTTTTTAGATCGGTAATGAGCTCCTTAGACTTTCTCATTGTAACACTTGTGGCTAGTTAATGTCACAAATTGGCCCTTTGTATATTGGCTCAGAGAAGTCAGCAGCTGTACTTAAACAGAATTACTCAGGAGAACTTAAGAGGTAATGCCACCAGGAAAATTTGACTATATAGCTTCCTACAAGCTATACACTGAAAGCAACGATTTAAGTTGCTATATATACAATATATATATATATATATATATATATATATATATATATATATATATATATATATATATATTACCCAGCAGATTGTCATATTTATATACATGGTCTTTGCAATGTGAGTGTAGCTTTTTGCTCATGACTGTATAGTTTAGTCAGCTGACATTATTAACAGGCCTCAAAACCCATAACTTAACATCACAGCATGGTTTGATCAAAACCTTAAACTTGGGATCAATGTAAGCATGCTGCTTACACACCACCAGTGACATATTATCTAGACCCTCCAGAAAACCGCGATTATGCGATCGCATGAATTCCCGCATTAATCACCAAAATGCCGCTGATTATGCGGGGGTCAATTATTTCCCAAAAGGCCACATAATCCCCGTAAAACAGCACATAATTCCCGCAAGAATCTCACATTTCCACGAAAAAAAAGAGAAATATGCGGGTCCCGCTTGATTTCACAATTTCCGCATAAAATGAGAAAACTATAACCAATATAAATGGAGTT
This sequence comes from Acanthochromis polyacanthus, assembly GCF_021347895.1. NCBI lineage: Eukaryota > Metazoa > Chordata > Actinopteri > Pomacentridae > Acanthochromis > Acanthochromis polyacanthus. Next base: position 23,608,221 of record NC_067121.1, read on the forward strand.
GTGAGCGAGGTTTTATGTGACGCCCGGCCTGACGTCATCAGTTCGCGCATTCTCACACACACTAGAAGCACGAGCTGATGCGGAGCGCGGTGCCAATGTTGCCAACTTAGCGACTTTCTCGCTAAATCTAGCGACTTTCCAAAGCATCCTAGCGACTTTTTTTGTCTAAAGCGACGAGCCACAAATCTAACGACTTTTTCTGCCGTTTTGGAGACTGACAGGAAAACTCAGATCATTCTGCAGCTACTGTCCTCAACAAGCAGCAGGTGCTGCTGTGAGCTTCTCCCCCTCTCAAAGCACAGGCTGTCAGTCCAGTAACCCCGCAGCAGTCCCAGTGTCTGATTAGAGGACACATCCCTCCGCAGCCAGACGGCAGGTGAATTGTGCATATTTTTGCATATTTCACAACTATTTGCATACTTTGCAACTTTCCGCAATTTCCCCACATAAAATGGCATAAAAACCCCGCATATTTATTCGCATAATCAAGGATTTTAGCCCGCATAATCAAGGATTTTTGTTCGTGTTTTTCTGGAGGGTCTAATTATCTCCCTTTAAGACATGAATCAGCAGTCATTTGAAGTCATACTTCTGAGCATTTCATAAAGTCTGGGGAGGTCAAAATCTCCTCTTAGTTTATAAAATGTTTTTGGTCTTAGCTTTTTAGCAGCAAAAAAAAGTCTGCTTTGTTCACCAGCTAATTGCTAATGTTGTTTGTCTGCTGTGTGGTGCTGGGATGGTAGTGTACAGTTTGGTTTTCAGGCTTATTTGCTGAAAACATTTGCTTCCTGCACCCAAAAGCATCAACATCAACAAGAGGATATCACTGCTGAAGTTTTTATATTTGGCAACTTCATCAAATTGATGCTGCAGTCGATAGCTCTGTCTGTGCAATCCTAATTTGGACAATCAGTTTACAGGCTGATGACGGAGAACATCTGAAACCTTTTTGATGAGCTGCAAGTCCACTTGCCAAAGACCTTTTGATATTTTGAAGGCTCTTATCTGCCACATTGAGATGCAGGGTTGAGTAACTACACCATTTCAGTCCTTTAATTTTGGAGATGATTCGCACTACAGAGGGCAACTTGTGATCACAGTTATGATACAAAGCTGTAAATTGGTAAACAACATTTCAGTAGCAGACAAGTATGAATAGGGGGTGATTTGGGTGTTTTTGCTGCCAGCTAACATTGTCAGATAGACACTTATCGTGCTGTAGGTAAATGAGAAGCAAGTGTTTTTCTGTAAATTGTTTTGTTGAAAATATTCGTACTGTTTGCTTTCAAATATACACACACAAGTGTTTTGAACTCCAGGGACCCCAAAAATGTCTGTTTCAGATAACTATTCGCAAGTAATTGAAAACATTATATCAGTTCATGATATAACATTAAGCCATCCTCTCAGTGTGGCTGAAGTGGTTTCATTTAGTTAAGACAGGGATTTTTTTGTTGTTGACAATTTAGTCTTTAAAAGGAGCATCGGCATCAAGGGAACTCAAGCAAGTGCTGTTAAAGCAATCAAAGAAACTCTTCAGAACTGAGCGGAGGCACTGAAGTGGTGCTGGAAGAGAAAATGGGCTTAAAAGGCTTCTGTAAATTTGCTGGCAGATGCAGAGTTAAAACTATAGAAGGAGACAGGTGCAAAGAAAAAAACGGAAGAGGCTGGGCAACCATTTAAAACAGATGCCATATGGTCAACTACACACGGTGTATCAGAGTACCTTCAGCACAGGAACATTTATCACACTGAGCTGACACCTCAAGAAAAATCCTGGCATTTCCTTTGAATAATATAACCTCTGCACCTTGAACTTAATGTCTGGAGTTTGTAGAACAAATGTACACAACTCATTCTGATATCACAGAGGTCTTCAGAAATCTCCTCACCAAGATCTTTTCCTTATGCTTATTTAATGGTTTCCATTGGGGAAGAGTTTAGACTTTGTACTCATAAGAAATAGAGTTTCTTTTTAGTGTTTGAAATAATCTTTAGATGAAGACTCATTCTTTTTTTGGTTGTGAGACAGCAAATAATTGGGAAGGTGTTGTTTAATATCTTTTCATACTTGACCTTGTTGTGGGTAAATTGGATTTCTGTCAAAATAGCTGAAAGCAAGCAAACATGTTGATGTATAAAACCTCTATTGATTGAATGCCATTTCATTCCCATTGCTCATCATATGACAAAGAGGAGTGTCAGAAAGGTCAGCAAATACAGAAGTAGACAGTAGGAAACTTTATCAAGGATAATGTGACCCTTCATTTTAGTCGTCCAAGAGACGCAACAGAAGGATTTTATCATCATTCACTGGAATAAGAAGTTTAGGACGACCAAGTGGATACCATTTGAAATCAATTCAGTGTATAACTGCAACTCCATCAGCATGAACAAATCGCCTTGATGGTTAAGGTAGGAGTGGCTTCAATCAGTGGAGCAAGTCGTCCATCACTCACCCACGATGCAATTATCAGAAATCCATAGTGAATTTGGAGATAATGAAGTCTTGATAAAAGATCAGAGATTCATTTGACACAGGCTAGTGTTTAATAGTCCTACGTTGGCAGTCGCAGTTGCAGTATTGAGTAGTGGCAAAAAAAGAAATGCGTATGAAGCTGGAGTGGCTGTTACACACACTGCAGATTAAACTTAAAGGAGAGAGATGACGAGTCTGTGTGGATGTCGAAGACCGCAGAGCTCCTGGTAATTAGTGTCAAGGTAATTTAAGAATAAGAGAAGCAAAGAAAGAACAATGGCTCACTCCGGCTAAAGCGTTTCAATAGTTTTTTTGTATCAGCCATCATTTTAATGATTGGGGTCACTGATTCCTTTATACTGGTGCCTTTAGTCTCTTACTGTATAGAGATGGTTCTTCATCCAGTAGCGTAATAGGAAAAAAAAGTAACTATTGAATTCTTTTTAGCACAATCTGAAATATTTGAATATCCACGATCGCTGTAATGCCACCTGACATTCTAAACAGTAAAAGAGAATTGGATTTTACAGCATTTTATTCATTTTAAAGTCTTGTATGTATGGAGAGAGTTTAAACAGTTAACGTTTCAAACAGAATCTGGAGTATTTTGCCCTAAGTGATGATGTATACACCTTTACGCCTTTTTTGAGTATTGTTTTGTATTATTGGGAAGGTGAAGCTGATCTGGAAGCACACTTGTCTTTTTAGCATCCTGCTTCGCATTTACCCAACAAATTTCAAACAGCCATGCATTTGCACAAGAACATACTGGAAAGAACTTATATATGCATGCTGTTGTATAGCAAAAAAAAATGTAGAATTATTTCTAATGCTGGCCCATTGTCACAGAGTTAAAAATATCAGTGGGGTCTTGTTGTAATTGTTAGTACAGAATGTCACCACACCTACCAAACCTTTAACAAGTTTATTAATGCAATACACAAAACTTATTTTGTAGCATCGTATTCCAAAAAGGTTCCCCCCCAAGCAGGGAAAAGCATCAACATATCTATGTAAGCCATTCCTGTCTATAAGAATCAAACACCATATCTGACTTACCGGTAAATTCGCCTGCCATTCCTACTGAAGTAGTCTCTCCGTGCAGCGATAGAGACCTCTCAGTGCTTCTCCAGTGCTGAAAGTAAGTTATATAAACATGTCAAGCACAATCTGGGATGGGCACTGAATCTCTTAAACTGTGTCCAGACGCTGATCCTTCAACTTGAATTTTATTTTGGGGAAAAGGAAGAAGTCACAGGAAGTCACATCTAGCAAACATGGTGGGTAGGGAGCAGTGACTGTGCTGTTGTGGCGGCTTTAAACCTGGGAGTAATCACAGCGCTGTGACACACATTGGAGCACCCACATGCCATTGCACCACAGATCGCCTGTTCTTCCACAGACGCCTCAGGGGATTACAGCTGAACTTGGCCTCGACAGCCCGACTATGGGGGAATGGTTTCTACTGCACAGCCATGAGAATGTTGAAGAAAACAACAAGTTTGCTTCTTGTGCACTCCCGACCAGATGTACACCACTGTTCAAAAGATTGGGGTCACCCAGGCAATTTCATGTTTACTATGAAAACTCTCACTTTTATTCATGTGCTAACATAATTGCACAAGGTTTTTCTAATCATCGATTAGCCTTTTCCAACTAGAATAGTCATTTACCACATGAACAATGTGTAGACTGTATGTCTGATTAATTTAACGTTATCTTCATTGAAAAGAACTGCTTTTCTTTCAAAAATGAGGACATTTCTAAGTGACCCCAAACCTTTAACAGTAGTGTACACTGTCAACTGTTGGAAACTGCATACACCTTCACTGTGAAAACTGATGGTCTTTCTCTTAGTGGTAGCTGTAGACCAGTGATGAACCTCAACATGAAGGCTGGTGCATCCTGAGCTGCTGACTGACACAGAATATGATGTTTTCTTTGTCGCTTCAGGTTGCAACTCCTACAGAAACCACAACCAACCAGTGGCCACAAAAATGTGAGTAACACAACTCCCACTATTAGTGGTACAAAGTCACAGGGTCTCCTGACTCCAGACTACACGTGTGACGATGACACACTGCATGTACTCACTACATGGGTACATGGAACTTTTTGATGACACCATGTATTACTATACTCACACGCAAAAGAAACGCAAGTTTCTTTTACCTGATGAAAAATTAAATTTGGTTTCCCAAAACAAAAATGCATTTGGTACTTTGTGGTGCATGGTGTGTTCTTAACATTTTCTGTTGCGTTTTGTAAGGTTGGTGTGAAAACCGAAAATGGAAAACGAATCGTCGCAATACACCAATGCATTGATGATGTGGACATGATTCACACTTTGCACGTGTAATTGGATATGCACGATTTATCGACACCTTCAGTGGGTATAAATTTCGTTCAAGATCATAGGCATTTCACTTGCTGTTTAACTATGCCACGCTTAAACCAAATTGAGAGGAAACAAGCCATCGGACGTCTGCAAGCTGGAGAGTCTGTCCGAGACATTGCCCGTCACTTTAATGTCAACATCACCACCATTTACCGTCTCCAGCGTCGATACAACACCACACAGAGCACCGATGACCTTCCCCGAAGCGGACAGAAGATTTTTGAGAAGTATGGACATTATTTTACTGTCACTCTGATAATATCTTTCATTCACAACCTAAACCAAAAGGCTTACTAAAAACAGCATTGCCATGACACAAGAATATACGTTTAGTTCACTGGGGAGAAGAAATTTGTGCAGACCTGAATAGAACCATCCTTTTCTATCAGTGAACGAACAAGCAATACAAATCATATCAAACACTTTTTTCTTTTGCTTCCACTACAGTTTTTTTTTGTCATCTTCACTGCTGAGATTATTCTTTTATTTGTATATTTTATGTTTATTCGTTTTATTGTTCTCTGCTCACATTTGATTTACTGTAGCAAAACACAGTACTCTAGAGGTCTAATCTAAATGCTACAGCATCTATTTTTTTTCCTGCCTTTTCTCTCAGTTTGTATTCCTTTTAGCATTTTGTCCGTAATGTGTTCAGATGCCTCAGCCATTTCACTCTATCGGTTTGCATTGTAGCATTATCACTGAGAGAGTTTGCTTTTGTATCATGCACTATACATTGTAGAAATAAGCACTTAACAAAACTTAACAGAACTGAGAGAGGGAAGCAAGCGACCTCAGATTCTGAAAACAATTTGGTGGATAGCTTAGCTTTGATTCAATAATGCGCTACTGTGTTGAATGAAATTAATCTACGCAGAGAGACTGTGTGCTGTTGCACTGCAGTTGCAGACAAGGACTCTTTATAAAGCTGTATTTGGCAACGCATTGAAGGACTCTTCAATACTCCAGCACAGGTCATTGTCTGCCAAAAAGCGCTGCATTGATGAGCTATAGCGTCAGAAGATGAAAAGGCTAAGTAAGCTGGCTGTTTTGAAAAGAAAACATGAATTTGGTATTTTTCATTTATTCTTTTTTTAAAATATTGATTTACGTTCAGCAGCTGACTTGGAAGTCTCACATGTCGGAGAATCCTTGAACACATCAATAAGGAGAGTTTCTAAAACCTTTCTCTGCTTTAACAGCTTGAAAACTTTGACAAAATAAGTGCATAAAGACATATGAAGTTAATGGAATGTGATGGTGATAAAGTGGCCATTTAAAGCAAGTTTTGAGCCTTTAAAACTTCATGTAGTTCATAATGAAATGAATGGGGTCCAGTCAAGTTGATCTTAAAAAGTAGGCTTGGGAAATGCTTGGCAGGATGTCACAATTCTTTTCAAAGGGCTTAAAACTGAGCAAATCACTGTATTATCTTGTGAGATATTTTGTATAAAGCAGTTGTCTAAAGAGAATTCTGTGTACAATAGTCATTCCTTTTTCTGTCCCTTATATCAAACATTTTCTGACGTGAGTTTTACTTTTGCAAGATTTACTTTTTAGCCTAATCTCCAAAGTTTGCCTCATCTATCAAGGTTCCACAACATTAAAATGAATAATGGGCTGCTGAAGCTCATGCAGTGTCAGGCTCCCAAGGAAGTGTGTCTATTTATTTCCCAGAGTGCAGTTTGTAAAGGAAATTGGTTTATACTTATGAGCCATTGATCCACAGAGAACAGTACAGTTTGTCATTCAGTAGGTCTCCAGGACAGAGGATAGAGAGATAGGAGAGAGTCCAGGGAGAGCTCTATCTAGATGTAGGTTGTTTCTGCCACTGTTATCAGCGCAGTCTATGAGGACGGACTGTTAGAGCAGTATGAATGGTTCACCGATGCAGAGATTAACCAGCAGTGCTAAATGTTTCGATGCTCAAAGGTCATGGTCAGAACTATTTAGCAAACACAGACTGGGCAAAATGACAAGGCTTTAAAAAAAAAAAAAAAAAAGATCAACAGTTTCATTTGCTTAGATTTCAGATGTTTAAAATTACTTTCATTTATTTTTTTACCTGCATGAAGTATTCTTTTGTTGAATGACTCACCAACCCAGATCAGACATTACAAAGCCTTTTACATTCGGAAAATGCCTCTGATGTAAATTGTATGAAAAGCTTTTGAAGCTCACTAGTGATGTAGATGAAGCCATTTGGAAGTCTTTTCTGCACACTTGCTGAACTAATGATTTTTTTATGCTCCGAAGAATGATTTAGCTACAAATATGAAAAGGTATGCAGTTATAGCTGCATTTTAGGAGACATAAGGATAACTTTTTGATGTGAAATACTGTGGTTATTTGGAAAATGCTGAGCATTATGTGGACAAAGGAAGATTGTATAATACTATAATACTATGACAGCCTTAAACCTAAACTTATATTCACTGCAAATCCCCCTGAAGCTATATAACTAATATAACAATTTAAATTCACAACAGTTCTGTTCACAAAAAATTACATCTTTTATATGGTCTTTTAGTCTTTTGAGTGAATGTTTAACACTGCAGTTCAACTTAAGAACAAAATAGAGCTAAAGCAAAACGAACAAGAAAAGCACTCAGAGAGCACAGTGCTCCACCAAGGCTGCTCAGCCTCCTCATTTCCAACAGTTGAAAGCTTTAATAAAAAAAAAAAACCCTTGCGTTGAGCACAGGCGTGTGTTATGCATGTGTACCTTATGTACGGATACCGAATCGTGTGACCTTAAATATGTAGCTGGTGGCATGAATTGATATAAAAAAAGAAAAAAACAAAATTAAATCAGTTGTTCCTTGTATGATTTCCGATGGATAAGTCCCGATAAGTCCGCAGCGGTCGATTTGTAGCAGAATCGCCACCATGTTATCGTGTGTTCACTTGTAGTCACAGTTACAGTGACAACGTGCCGCTATCTTGCAATGATACAGGAATATTGAACAAATCTGTATATCCAGACTTTAAGCTGCATCACTGCCAAAATCTAATCAGTTAGTCTTTGTTTCATTTCTGACCTTTGATGAAAATTTCATCCAAATCAATTTGTCTGTTTTTGAGCAATGTTACTAACAGACGATCATCACACAACTCCACCGCAGAGAAATGAATGTCACGATCCTGTTCTCTTTTAAATGGTTGTATTTATATAGCGCTTTTATCCAAAGCACTTTACATGATGATATGTCATATTTACCCATTCACACACTGATGGCAGGAGCTGCCATGCAAGGTGCTAACCACGACCCATCAGGAGCAATTAGGGGTTAGGTGTCTTGCTCAGGGACACCTCAACATGAGCACAACGGGCCGAGGATCGAACCGGCAACCTTCCAGTTACAAGACGGCCACTCTACCCACTGAGCCATGCCAGCCCCCTCTTTTAAATGTATGTTTGTTCTTAAAACATGTAAGGCCATTCGTTATACTGCATGTTCATAAAGTTATAGTTAAAGGACAACAAAGAGACCAAGCTTTGGAAGGACCTCACAGTGAACGAATGAAAACTCAGAGCAGACATGGGATCTTATATATGGATGAATAAAATGCAACATGAGTCTCGGCTTCATTTTATTTTTTTTATTTTGTAGAGCAGGCAGATAGGAAATTATATCCACTACACCTCTTGTTTTGCCTAAAAGGATGAAGCTATAGCTGCGTTTTGAAGGAGCAGATTGCTGAGCCTGTGATGCTCCACGTTTAACTACCTGCATTCACAATTTATATGTCAGCACATACTCAAGCATGAGAAGAGCAATTCATGCTAATGGAAGTAATTACACCAAAATTATTACCTGTCTGATTGAAAGACTACAAATGAGCAAGCATGTGACTGAAATAGGTACTTCTCATACAATCAACACGTCTATCTGTGTATGACATCCTTAACTACTGTGCTCTCAGTGTTCTTAACTACAGAGTTGAGAGGGAGGCAATAGACTGACATTTCCATAATCTTACATGAACACTGAATTTGACCTTGCGTTGCTTAATACCCAGCACAGCTCAACACTTGAAAGAACTCTTATCTCCATTTTGATGAATTTCAGAGGGGGGGAAGTGGATTCATCCTTATTCCCTGTGGAAATCCCGAAGGTTAAAATCTACTCACTCAATATTTAATGTATGATAGTGAATTTGATGTCACTGATAATAAAGATATTCTTTATTGTAGTATCCCTGAGCTCAGGTCATGTTTGGGGTACCAAGATTTGGTCCGTTGGTGGTGGACTGGAAATATGTGTTTTAGGGCTTAAATGATTAATCAAAGGTTTTAATATGAACTCTTAAGCTCTCTGCTTTAAACCTACATTCTATCATTGAGCAGGTCCACATCGCTTTAGCTGAGGCTATGTATTACAAATGAGAAAGTGGGGGAAAAAAAGAGGAAGGGGGAAAAGACAGAGCTAATTTCTACCGCACACACTTTAAATAAGATCAAATTATGTACACTACTGTTCAAAAGTTTGGCATTACTCAGGCATTTTCATGTTTTCCATGAAAATTCCCACTTTTATTCATGCACTAACATAGTTGCACAAGAGTTTTCTAATCATCAATCAGCCTTTCAACACCATTAGCTAACACAATGTAGCATTAGAACACAGGAGTGATGGCTGCTGGAAATGTTCCTCTGTACCCCTACATAAATATTCCATTAAAAATCAGCCATTTCAAGCTAGAATAGTCATTTACCACATTAACAATGTCTACACTGTATTTCTGATTCATTTAATGTTTTCTTCATTGGAAAAAAAAAACTGTTTTTCCTTTAAAAATAAGGACATTTCTAAGTGTCCCCAAACTTCTGAGCGGTAGTGTAGATAATCCAGAGTCACAATAATCTGAATGATCACACAGTGTTATTTGTGTATCTACAACAACAAACAAATGAACAAAATCAAGCTGCAAAAATACAAAAATGAGCTGCCATCACAAAGCAGTCCCTAATCTGGTAACTATCCATACTTATTCCTTTTTGTCCTTTGAATATTGATGAATTGCTCTTTTAGGTCATGCGCAGTTTTCATATTTATAATGAGCACGAAAGCCATACATCCGGACAGGATTTCATGCATGGAGCTCATTATAATAAAGACAAAATGCTTCCAATGCCATGTATATATCATGGCTAATTGGAGCTGAGGATATCTTTACTGTCAGTGGTTTGAACTGTGACTCTGGCATTTTCAGAGAGAACAATCTCTGAACCTAATCCAGAACCTTTTTTGGTGGGGTTATGCAGTGTTTTAAAGAGCTTCATAATGAGTGATTGGGTTTAAAAGCTGAGGGACCAGGGTACCACTGAACCCCCAACCCTGACTGATATAACACAGTTAAATTATTCATTTGAAGTAATAGTCTTGCTGATGAAATATTCATCATTCTGTAATGAGGAATGTATTGATTTAAATAGCAGCACTTTGTTGAAAACCCCAGCTTCAGCCAGTGGAGGGGGGAAAAAAGCAAGAAGAAAGAAAGGTATTCAGCAGATCATCTTTTTTTTGTATTTTATCAGCACTGAGCACTTGTACTGATTACTAATTAGGCACTCTTATGTGGAAACTATTTGGAGGAAATCACAGTACCTTCATACAGTAGATTAGAAATGAGCAGTTACTGATAATGAAAACATTGTTACTCTTTATTGCATCATTTCATTCACAGCTTCATTTGCCTGGAGCGCAAAATTGTGCAGACTGCACAATGACCACTTGTTGAGGCTGTGTTGTAATTTCACCACAGAATAATTCATTACTCCAGCAACATACAGTACATGGTTAAACAGGTCCTTCATTTTGGGAAAAAGAAAGGGGGTAAAAAAAAAAAAAGCTTATTTATAAAGCCACATGAACTTATGACACCTGAAGGTATTTCCAGGCCTGCTTGATATTTGCTCTCTATTCTGCTCCCTTCAGTTGAAGGCCATAATGCTAAATTACACAATGTTTTTCTTGTTTTGGTGCACTTTCGTTCAACTGATTGAAGTAGACTGTGATTCGCCAAGTTTGGAAAAAGTGACATCATTGTTGTAATGTACATTATCACGTTAACACACAATAAACAACAGCTCAACATTTATTAGTTGTCATCTTTGAAACCATAAAAAATATGACTGGTCCTACAAAAAGTTCTCATCCTCACCCAGAAACAAGAGACAAAACTACAATTTTTGGTCAGAAATATATACTTTAAAGCTTTATATCACTGTGCACAAACACTCAAGTCCCACTTGTGTGGTCGCCGTTTTCAGATTGATGATGACGTCATGCATGCTGTTGAGGAGTAACTGGAGGCTGAAGATGTGACCTCCTTCTGTGAGTGGAATAGCAAAATTTGAACATCAGTGAACTGAGTGCATTGAAGTTAAAGGATCTATGTTGACAAGTCTCCTTTAACTTCAATGGAGACTTGTCAAAATAGTCTCCATTGAAGACTATGTTGACTTATCAAACTAGGAGCGATCTTTTTTCCGTGATGCTTTTTTGGTGAGGCTGAGAACTTTTCAAATTATTCTTATACATCCTTGTTCAGGGCCATGTGAAGCGCAAATTTGGCTAGGTTAATGTAACCATATTTAATGTATTCAGTCGTGAGAATATGGAAATATAAAATATGAACCATTGCTGCTTATTATATCTTAAGCCACATGCACTACTTCACTTTTCAGTCTTGAAAATAGTATTAATCTGAGTGTAAATTAAGTTTTGAGCAGCCCTGTCCTCCCCAAAATGATGTTGCTACACAACGTAACTGTATTCTCAATCAAGTTCTGAAAGAAACACATTTTCTCCCAGTAGGGTAAGAGCATAACAAAATAAAAAAAAATGTTTGCACCTGCAAAGAGCCACAAAGTCAATGTTAGTACATTGGAGGTTAGTGGTGGCATCAGCCTAACACTGTTATCACCCAAGTGAACAGGATTTGTGTCTTGTGGGGGAGCACTGCTCTGACTTTCATTTTCTGGTTAATTTCAGACACCCAGACCTCTCGGTTTGCATTAAAAGATACCCTTTTACAACATGTTTAAAGCTTCTCCATTTTCTGGGTTACCAGGGCAATCAGTCCCAATAATATACGATTTGTTTACTGAGAAAGAGCAACAGTTGGAAAGCAATACAATAAATGGCAAAGATAAGTTGATTAGAAACGTATTACTGAGACGTTGCTAGCAAATGCAATTCTGGAGAAAATGCTTTTCCCTCAAGACACACTTGAGAATGCAGTTTAGTTATATAGGACCGTACATCTTTGAGATGGGTCTCATTTTAAGGATGTGTGTAGCTGCGTAACAAACTGATCTGTTGCTGAATGCTGAGACAACTTGCTGTTTGTACCAGCCCAAGAGTAATAAGTGTTTTCTATTGTTAGAGGATTTCCAGTCTCATTTCAGACTGTTCACAGTGAGCTGTAGATTATTGGAGTTCCCTGGACACTATCTTGTTACATCTGAAGTTTTCAAATGTGGTACAAAGGTAGATTAGTATTATTAGTATTATTATACTGACGGCCACATCATGGTGGATGCGGGGCACAAACAAGCCTTTTCTAAAAGCTTTGCTTGGTGTCCTTGTTTTTGTGGGTTTGTATGTTTCATTGCATTGCTGTCATGGTGGATGTTTTGTTTTGTTTACCTTTCTATGTAAGTGTGAAGCGTTTCTGACAACTGCTCTTGAAGGGTGCAATTTAAGTAAATGCCTAAGTGCCACGTGGCTCTCTTCTTTCTGCGGCGAGATAAAAGCAAGCATTATGCGGGTCTGCAGAATCTGTAGCTTTTCTATACAGTTGTAGAAAATAGACAAAATGCAGGATTTCAGAAACCCAGTCACTTCGATGGGCAAACTGTAGTCATATATTCCATATATATTATGTATAATTTATATATAAAAAATTCTGAAAACACTCTACACGTCTATATCGTCCTTTTTAGAGAGACACTGCACTGCATGTTAATTGCATTTATAAAATGTCGTGTATGCCTGTGGAGCACAGGGATTGTGCCCACGTTAAACAGAGATGAGTCAATCAACGTTTGCCAGTAGCAGCCCAACGAAAACGGTTCTTTGAGGGGAAAATGTCTGTATGAAATAAAAGATATAAGATGGATTAGGACAAAAAAGGCAGGCAGCATGTGACCTGCATGCAGAATATTCAGTTTACTAACTCTTGATAGCATTACATGAAGTAAATAAACCTGCAACAAATTCTGTTGGCATCAGGTGAATTATTTGAAGATGGCTTTTTACAGGTTTGGCAGTCTTGTATTTACAGTATTTGAGATTTGAGATTCCTATCACGGCAAATCATCATTTTTTGTGTTTTTTTTTTAATATTTTGTAATAGAAAAGTAATAAACAGCTTTCAATAAAGCGCACAGCATGGAAAGCTTTTTTTTCCTGCTGTGCAGAAGCATAAACAGTATTATTGTGAACTGAAGCCCTGATAGTAGCTTTGATCTTTATGCTATATGGCTGTCATTATAAACGAGTCCTGTCAAGAAATTGCTGTTTGTGTGAAACATGATATTGGACAGACTGTCAGACGCTTTATGGCAGGGAACAAATGCCTTAGGATAACTTTGTTTACAGCACTGGAAGACATGGGGTAGCTTGGAATAGCAGCCGTGTGTGCCAGACGTAGAGGACGCAAGTTAAGGATGAAAAGAGACACCATTTGTCTTTGGAAAGCAGCAGCCTACGTCTTTTTCATGGCATAAACTGCTGATTAAACATGACATATTGAGGGGGCTGAACAGGGCCTTTGAGAATTATGGCACAATCATAAACAAGTAAGAAAATGTGTCCCTGCTGGCTGGTATTAATTAAAATACAATACTGCTGCATTTCTTTATTCAACTGAATCCTAGTGTGAAAATTTGGAGTTGTGTGATTTTACACGAGCAGGTGATTAGAGATAATTATGCTAGACTTAAAAAGCTAAGTATGACTTCAATATTGATGTTTTGAATACTTGTTAAGTGCTCTCCTCTCTGTCAAACAAGGAATATCAGCAATTAATTAAGTAGCAATCATAGCTTGTTCTCATCTTTTCTCAGGATCATGCTGAAAATAGAATGAATTTTACTGTGCAAACACTGTTGACAATACTGAGGATGCTAACAGGAACTTTACTCTTCCAGTTAATAGAGAAGATTTTACCTGCGTGAGACTGAACGATAAGTGGATCAAATACCATAATTTAATCTTCTATAAATACTACCGAATTCCACTACTGTGCATGTGACTAAACTCAGTTTAATGCCTCTTCATCTGTCTATATTTAACACTGCAGTGCTATTTAACGATACAATGATGAAATACACAGTAGTCAGCCATTCATGCAATTGTAATTAAAGTTTCTGTGAGTGAATTCTCTTACCTGACTGTGGGGAATGCTGTAAGAAAGTGTTCCAACCACCCTTCCATGATTTCTGCACTTTATCAATTGATTGAGGGTCTATCCCATAATCAGAGTTTACTGTTAGAAACCTGTACTTCATACTAAAACTTCCTTCCCTGGCAATTATGGCAAGCTCTGGAAAATTACACCTCAGGAGACAAAAACGGGGCTAATTATTCCTTCCTTTCTAACACACTCATAAAAATGTTGTCTACAGAACTACTACATTATTTTTTTGAAATATTTAGATTTCATTTAAAAGATTGGAAATAGTAATACTAGTTTTAGCATATAACAAAAAAAACAAGCATTAATGCTCAGAAAAATGCATTTTTCATATTTTATATGGGGCTACTTTTACCTGTAAATAACATTAATGCTGTGTTACAGATATGGACGTAAACAGACTCTGACTTGGCAGTGCAGTTCTGCTTTTGGAGATGCTCCCTGCTGGGGCAGGAGCAAAGCAGCATAGAAAAACAATAATATAGTAAATAATATGCAAGGGGAACTGGAAACATTCCCCATACAGGAATAAATTTTAAAATAAAGAGACATCAGGGTGCGTGCAAAGGCATGGAAGTAAGAGGCATCTTCCAATAGCAGCAGTGCTGTTGTTTGGACTTTCAGATGGCCACACTTCTGACATGAACAGCTTGCCAGGAACTTTTTTGAAAGCCAGAGATGCAGCGGTATAGTTGTTTTGTCTTGCACAGTTGTTAGCTCAGTGTGGAAGCAGCACCGTGGCTGAGAATGCCTTTTCTGTTTGATAGCGATGCTTGCCAGTAGTCTGCTGCTAATTTGGTTGACATTTCAGCTGAAATCTGTGGGGTGACTTAGGAGAGGTTTGGGAGGCTGAAGAACAATCAGTTGATTGCTTGAACTAAAGTAGAAGAGGCTGAGTTGAAGAGCCATGAAGCGTGCTACGGCCAGATTGATTGATATTCTGCGGTATGCGGCTTTGTGGTTGCAGGGCAGGATGGAGAAACAGCACGGCATACAACACTTGGAAAGTGAAATGGGAGCGCACTAGGAGAGGTTGGTGTTTGGAGGTTAAGAGGGTTACAGCAATACAAAGAGCCGAGCCAGAATTTGATATGAACGCTTGTGCGCCACTTAAAAAAGAATTCTGTTGATATTCTGCCACAGATATTTGAAAAGGTTATTATTTACGTCTCAAAAAGCAACACCTAGGTGCATTTTAAGGGAGTTACATTTCTGAAAGGAGCCATAAGTGCACTGTTGGCATTGGAACAGATAGTTGCAGAATGCATATTTGAAACCCTGAAATATGTTGTTGAAGGAAAAAAAAACAGTTTTTCCTGACTGTTAATGGACCTGATTCTGACTCTGTCATATATACCTTAGAGACTAATTAGCATTCTGTAATTAGATCCATATGCTGCATGCACACATAATTGAACTGAGCATGTGACTGTATATAACATAGATTGTTAATAGGATTACCGAATATTATAAATGTAAATGTGAGTAAGTTGATTCAAGTGTAGCGACACAAGTCTTGCTGAGGAGCGGCAAATGCAAGTTGAGAAGTGTGTGAAGTAATCTCAATAACCTTGTAATGTTATTTAGCAAAGTCCAGTTTGCATATTAAAGTTATTAAAGCGGTCACAGTATTTTATCTTTTGCGCCGCAGCTAGTGCCTTAAACCTGCATTCTTTCAAGCAGCCAGCAGGGGGTGACTTTTGTGTTTGCCATAAGAAGTCTGGTTGGATAGAAGTCAATGAGAAAACCCTTTTCCCCACTTAATCTGTTGCCTCAGTAAACATTTTTGTAATTAATTTATCATCTCGATTACTAGTTTCATGACTTTTTGAATACAACATGATGTTGATTCTCATACATTATGATCTCATTAGAAGAAATTAGACAATAAAGCAAGATATGCTCGCTAACGTATCACCAGACATAGCGATTTTGACTTCTCCGTCAGATCCGTATCTCACTCACTTTCAAAAGACCTAGATGGCAAAGGCCAAATTCCAAACTTGAGGCTTCAAAAATCAATAGTGATGTCATGGTTGCCTCGTCCATAGTTTCCGTACAGTCTGTGCAATCTGTGGGTTCCAACCTGGTGGTCAGCTGAGGCTTGTCTGTGAAAGGTTTACATGTTCTGTCTGTGGATATGTGAGCTTTTTCAGGTGCTCCTGCTTCCTTCCACAGTCCAAAGACATATACTGCAGGTTAGCTGGTAATTTAAAATTGGCCATAGCTTTGCGTGGTTGTCTGTCTGTTGTCTGTTTCTATTCATTAGTCCTGTGATTATCTACATGATTAAGCGGGTATAGCTAATGGATAGATGGAAGAACTGAGGGCAATTTAGGTCTATTTACTACATGCTATGCAACCTTCACTAACAGTCAGAAATAAGTTCATCTTTAAATGTTTGCTGCCAATGGTAAACATTTTTATAGTTCTTTTCATGGGCTGAGTATGTAATCACCACCATTCATTTGTCAATGATGTTATGACTGCACTGACGTTTCTTACTAGCCACTGATGCACATAATATGTCCTGTAAAGTGTTCAGATCTTCTCTTTGTCTCACTGCTTTTCACTTGCATATAGACATAACTGGATGTCCAACATACATGTAAAATGCTGGATATGTGAAATAGTTACTGCTTGACTGTGAGCACAATGGTAAAATAATACAGATGTATTAGTTTCAGAACTGTGTGATCCTAAAAGAACATTATAACTTTTCCCTGTCACACTTCTAACATATTCTCATCCACACATCAAGACAGTGTGCCATCTTCGTCTGGTTGGCACCATGATAATTTATACAGCGTCTCTGGAGGTGCTGCAGACTGTGGCATGTATTCAGTGATACAATGTGGGTGGCTGTTTCAAAAAAAAGAAAAAAAAAGAAAAAGTTTTACATTTGGTCTGTTTCCAGACATAGCCAACTGGGGTTAACATGCCAGGTAAAGTCGTGCTGCTTGTTAGTTTCATACATGAGAAAGACATGCAAATCTTTGCCCTAACATTCAAGCAGAGACATGAGTTAAGTCTTACAATTATTTTTATTTTTTTCTGTTTCTACAACAACACTGTCTTGGAAGCAGCTCTGTGTGGGCAGAGGACACAGCAAAAGTGCAAAATAGCATTTCATCTTTTTAACTGCTTGTGAAAAGCGAGGTGTTATCTAATGAAATCTAATGAAAATGAGAAACACTATTCCCCCTGCAGAGTCTGTGCCAGAAGAATGTCAGAACAACTGAGCTCTTGCCCCCTCTGTCGCTCTCGCTTCCTTCTTTCATAATGAATTTAACAAGCTTCCATAACGAGGCTATTATAGACTCCAGCCTCCCAGCCGAACAGAGAATTAGATAAGAGGGCACCTGGACACTTCAGCAGCCATCAAAATAGATGCCAATCAAATTAGCCAAGGTCTGTGTTTCTGCCTTGTTTTCCTCCCAAAAGACAAGACTATACAATCATCCCAAGAAGGTCTCCTCACCCTGATTTACTGTTTTCATTTTCTCCATGCAATATGCTGTCATCAAAATTGACCCTCTAAAATATTAAAATCTAAATAAGTAGTTGCACATTTAAACAACTGTCTTCGCAGATATGATAAAGTGATGATGGCATTTCTCTGAGAGCGCAAGCAAAGACTGACAGCCTCTTAGAGAATTAATGAAAAAAATGCTCATAGGATTTTCATCAGCAGTTAGCCTTTTCAGTGATGCTTAATATAAATGAATACTTAATAGAATCAGATCAAGAGTGTACAGATTGCGAGGCTGTGGGGACAGCAGCAGAGCCTATTTTGAGCAAAATGATAATGCTAGCTGCCCCCAATGACAAGGATAGCAGGCTTATCCTGCTGATGTGTAATATTTTATATGTTTACCATCTCTGTTAGCATGTTAACATGTTAACATGAGCTATACGCCACCAATGAGAATGCCATAACACTTTTACATGTAGAAAAATGTTGGTCAAACCTGATGATGGAGCTACACAGATATCAGAAAAGGTTAGCACAGTTTGTCCTATGGGAGGCATAAATGTGTGGACCAAATATCACATCAATCTATTCAATAGTTGTTAAGCAAATCACTCAAAACCCAACATCAACCCCATGTTGGCACTACAAGAAAGCATCTTCTGTGACCATGAAGATCTGTAGGGCCTTGTAATCTAAAAGTGGTGTACCTGTTATGCAACATTGTTATGCCAGGAGATGTGCTTAGAACACATAAAAATGGATGAGAAATTCTGAATAATTAATCTTCATCACAGTCGCACATGCTGGAAATTAGGAAACAGAGCAGGGAAAAGATTTGACTTTTCAACCTGAGGCTTTCCAGGTTGACAACAGAGAGGGAGAAAGAAAGAAGGGCACCAAATAATAGAAGGTTTTGGCTGTAGGGCAGCACCAAATCCTACAATCCCATCAACACAACTGTCACATTTTTTGGAGTTTTTGTTAAGAAAAGTGACAATGCAAGACAGAGAGAGGCAGGGAAAAAAGAGGGAAATGAGATTAGTAATAGAAATATACCTCTTGACAGTGCTTGACACTGCATATTATTAAACGCTGCCATGATTCAGTCTGTAATTAAGAAAGGAAATGGTCTTCACGATATCATTGTGCTTTGAAATGTCATTTCTAAGCCTTCAACTTTCTCAGTGTTAACTTACACTGAATTGTTTCCCATAGATGTAAGTCTGATTGTGGTATTAAATCAGCTCTGACTAAATGTCACTGCCTCGGTGATTGTTGATTATTTTTCCTGTATTGATCTCAGATCTTCTGCAGGGTTCTTCACTGTTTGTCCTCAGCAGCCCTGCAGCCTCTTTAGTCGCCGCCCACAGCTTAGTCAGAACCTCTGCAGCCTCTTTCTTTTTTTCTGTGTTCAGGAGGACTTGATTTCCTTCCTTAATGCTTTATAACCCTGCCACTGTCTCCAGGCAACTCAAAGGCAGTTGAGCTCGTTAAGTCTCTATCCCCTGAAGAGACTGCGTTCCTTTAAGATTTTATGCACTTCTAGAACCTCTGCGTGTTTCTGTTGAAGATCAGATCATATTCACACACCGAGCACTTTGAGAATAATTAGAGCAGTAATAGTGTTAGGCAGTCCGAGCCCTCATTAAATTGCTGTCAATGTGGCTATTTGAAGCAGTTGGTTTTGACACTACTGTGATGTCAAAGAGCCAAGAGACATGACAGGCATTCGTAAGTGTATGGCTGTTGAAAACACCGATCTCCAGTCCCACATTTTAAATTGATATTGTAGAATTTCAAGCAGAATATATTTTGAGGAGACTTGTAAAGCCACCTAGAACATATGTAGAACATTGCTATAGAATATATTGGATCAGCAGAATGCTCACAGCTGGGGGGGTTTCAGTATTTTTTTCATCTTTTTCTATTTAAATCCTTCCAACATGACTGTTTTTGATAGTTTTTTTTTTTTTGCAATATTTTGAGGCTTTTGTTTGTTTGAAATATACAATAAAGTATAATGTAGTTTCGTCAGGGACCAGGAAGCAGGGTGGCCAGGAGAAAAGTTATTTAGACAGACTGTCTTTTGCAAAACCCAGTTTTAAGCTGAGCTGATAGTAAACATCCAGCAGTGAAGTGACCCTGATCCTCCACCCAAGAGGCTGTTGTTGACACTGTTTTCTGACCTCACACTGGATTGAGGCAAACCATAATTGAATTCTTAAGGGATCAATGCAGTGTTAAAAAAATAGAAGTCGAGCATCGAGACTGCAGGACTGTGGAAAATTGATAGCAGAAATGTGCAAACCAATAGTGGCAAAAGGATTCCTCTTGCAGATACGAACAAACTTAAGACAAAATAGATATTTTGACCAAAAACAGAAAACATTCACATTTGAGGAATAGATGTTTGCTTAGTTTGGTTTGGTATTTGAGGTCTTAAAGTATTTATCAGAGATATCATATATTATAGTGTGACTCACCGGATGTAGACTGAGGGTATAAGCCCACATTTCACACTGCTTTCTCCTCCCCTTCCACTATCTACAGGTTACTATCTTTAAAGTCTCATTCTCTACAGGAAACAGCAACAACTTCCAAGTTCACAGCTTATCACACAGAAAATCTTAAGTTTCGACAAGGATTTGTATGGTGCAACCTGCTCTGAAGGAGGAACTGGTCGTGACTGGTAACCCAGATCAACAAGACCACAATCTGAACAATCAGAACCAAGAGGAAGATGAGGCCCAAGACCACATAGCTGGTGGGCAGAAAAAGAAGAGGTGGAAAAGGAAGGAAAGGACCCGTATAATGAAGAGAACATAGAACAGGATGAAGGGAAACACCAGGAAGGACCAAGAAAGGAGGGAGATCACAGGAATGGCATGAACAAGGGAGCCAACTGGACGGCAGAAATATAGGATGAACATGAACATTGACCAGCTGCAGCGCTTTTCTTGGCTGCCTGTAGAGCCAGTCCGGTCTTGCTTTCTCTTGATTCCCAAAGGAATAAAACCAGCCATCCATTCAGAATTCCAGTTAGGGGAATTGGGATATCAAGCTTGGTAGATGGGGATGCTATTCCAAACATTGTGGGGTTGGAATGGATCGGCTTCCACTGTGGAAAAGGACATGACTTATGGGGTGCAAAGGGGATATATTCTGGCTAACTTGGTTTACACAAGTTAGCCATTTTGATGAGAGTGCTTGCCATTGCACATGCAAATATACCACTAAAACAATTCCACCAACCATTGTTTTCATAGGACTTCATGCTGTGTCCTTGGCCTAGTAGCTTTTCCCCAAATGATTGTGTCATATTGGTCCTTGTGTCATCAACAAACAAGGAACAAAGCAGAAAACAAATGCAATAACCCCTAAATAATGGTATGAGGTGCATCCAGATCACTTTGTGCTGCAGAATGGTCTGGTTTATACCACAATAAGTTTAAAGCTGGTGTAACGTGGCCAGAACTTCAATTTAACAAGGTAATTTAAAGGAAAAAAACGATTACAAATTGCAACAAACAAGAAAACAAAAAAACTAGTGCTCTTGTTTTTATACATAAGTTATCTCATTCCTGCCTTGAATTATCTCATTTTCATTTTGACACTGAGAAAAATTTGACAGGCCTTGTGGGTCAGTAGGATTTGATGAAATGATGGTATTCTGAGCCACACTGATATTTTCTAATATGCCACATAATACGACAAGAATGTTTAACAAAAGATATTCATGTGCATGCTTTGATAGCATAAATAACAAGAAAAGCACTCAGAGAGCGCAGTACCCTGCCAAGGCTGTTAAGTCGTTCTTTGATTTCCAACGGGTAAGTCCGCAGTGGTGAATTTGTCGTAGGATCGCAATCATGTGATCATCAGCAGGCAGCTGAAGATCACATGTTACAGTGACACCATGCCGCTATCTCGCAATGACACAGAAATCTTTAACAAATCTGTGGATCGAGACTATAAGCCATATCACTGCCAAAATCTAGTCTGTTGGTCTCTGAAAATTTCATCGAAATCTGTTATTCCTTTTTTGAGTAATGCTGTTAACAGACGGACGGACAAATGTACGCCGATCGTCACATAACTCTAAAGCGTTCCTTAGCGGACTAACAATTTTTAATAAATCAGGCATCAGTAATCCTTGCAACTGTTGTTTTTTAAGTCTTTTTAAAGGAAAATGTTCATGTCAGCTTTGAATAAATAATGAAACAGGCTGCTATTTTGATGTGGAGTGAACAACATTCAGATTTTAGAACCATAGGCTGCTCCTGCCAATCTGCCATTCTGCAGTTAGTGACAAAGTGTGGCACCATAAGCACGATTAGGTCAAAACTGTGTTCCTGCCAGGAGGGTGGCATATTAATTAGAGCTGCCGAGCATCACAGGATGAAATCTGTCTTTTAAAAGCAGCCATTGATCACAAGCTATCGCGAGTGTCATCTCCCTTTGTCATGAAAACAAACAATGTGCCAGTTTCATTGACAGAAAACAATAATTATGAAAAACTATTACTAAAAATTATGCTAGAAAAAGTGAAATGTGTCATTGTATAACTGGAATTTCTACTGTATTTTGGTTTCACTGCAGACAAAACACATCAGACCCACTTTCTAGTCTTATCAGAAAGCAACACTTTTGCTCATCTGGGACACATTATAGAATGATCCAACAATGTTGTTTTTGCATGTTTGACATATCCATTTTCAACCATAATACCAGTCTTCAGTCTCTCCTGAATGTGTGTGTGATCTTTACCGCCTCTTTCTTTCTGCTTACAAAAACAGAATTTAAACATCCGCTGCCGTAACCCTTCCTTTAATCTCACAACACAACCACAACAAAGACACCTAGCATGTATTGTATATTTTTGTAGGTAGTATCTTCATAGTTTTTTCTGATGTTTGCCTGTTCTGTTTGTGCATTGCTCTTCCAACATTACACATCAAATGTGTCTGTGAGAATTGATGGCCTACATTTGTTTACACAACTGAGGGAAAAATTCACAGCGATGCAAACATCTCTGGTGGCTCCTGACAGCTCTGAAAATCAAAGTTCATCCGAGATCATTTATATCGAAGATGCGCGAGTGGCATTGCTATTAAGCAAATGTATAATTTCATATAAAGTTATTTTCCATCCAGACTACACAATCTGTTCCCCCAGAAGCACTTGCACATTGTTCTGCATTTCAATATCAGAATACAAGCCATTAGACAAGGGCAATTGAGTGGAGTTGTCAAATTCAGGAAGATCTATGGTGTTGATTGAGACGGATACATAGTTCTGTTCCCAAAAGACATAGGGAAGATTTATAATCTGTGTCCCGCTTTGCCCCTCCAGCTTGATAGTATGTGATGCTATTGGCAAGATATCGCTATACAGTTTTGGTGATAGCGCACAAATCTTGGAGTGCCCTTAGTATTGCCTGATTTCTTTGCAAATAAACAATGAAAACACAAGTTTTGAGCAAAGATTCGCATTAAAAAAACAAACAAAATATGACTCGTGGCAGTGCTGTTATGTGACCTAATGTGTGATACCAGATATGCAAGTGATGCACAATATGCTGCGGGAAGCCCAGAGATTTATAATATGCATTCTTATCACTCCCGAGATCACATGCAATCTCCATGGCAGCATTATCAGGGGACTTCTGGCATGCATCTTTTGTGACAACCTCACCAGCGCAATTCCATTTGATTACTTTCTATTCACTGAGGGGGAAAAAACACATTCAGATTCTAATTGCACACATTCAAAACTCATAGCGAAATACATCTATTAGGATAAAATTGAAGATGATGATGAGTTTAAACTACGAGCAACGCTTGATTGAAGCTTTGATTATTAAGTCTAATTAGATCATCCAATTTCCATGTCATGCGAAAAAAAAAACATTACTTGTGGATTTCTCTGCAGCTTAGAAATGTTTTTAATACCTTCATATGTTTATTTTATCACCAGCATCGGTCACTAACCCCACTCAGGTAGCCTGATGTGATTTTTGCAACAAGCTTTTACTGTGTCAAACATTTTTCTTTGGGGGAAAAAAAAGCTGTCTGTCCCACACCTTTCCCAGGGCTGTGCAGTCTGTCACCCAAACGGAGCGTGTCCATCTGTCCCTTCCCATTTACGCTGCGTTGTTCTCACCACGGCTGAGCCCATCAATGTAACGCAGGGATGGTTGACAGCTGTTTGTTGATTCAATGCCATGGCTTATTTCCTCTGTCTGTTTGTTTTGATGTCAGCATTCAGCGGCATCGGTGGGTGAGTGTGCATGCCTCTGTTTCAAGGCTCACTCCTGACATCGGGACACAGACACCACGCAGTTGCTCTTTTTTTTCGGGGCATGTCTGTCCAATTTAACTGGACCATTCCAGTGAGTGAAGCCTCCTGCAAAACCGCCCGTATGAGCTCTTCATTAGAGGGATCAAAATCACCCTCAGCACTGATGTTTACAGAGCTGTGAGGATTTGAGGAGGATTTGCTAAATTTGTGTGCCATCAATGTAGTGACGTGTGCATGTGGGCACATGTAGTATATCTATTTTCAAATGTCTGTATTGTGGTCTAGAGGAAGGAAACAAGATTAGTAGGACACTCGCAGCTAAATACTAAAAACAAGACTGCTAACACACTCACAATGGCAAAGCTCACATATTGATGTTGGCATAATATGATTTTTTTTCGACCTTTTGCAGTGCGTTCTTTGCACCTTCAGCACAGTCCTCGCTTCTGCTTTATTTATTCTGTTATGTTCAGCTTTTAATTTTATAAATCAGCATTGACGTCATGGTCTAACAAAGCTCTTAAACATTTTAAAAGGTGGAGGCCCGAGGGAACTTCCGAAACTGCATGTGACTAGATTTTTTATGGCGGCGTTTTCGGAAGAGATCTCCAGCACACTTGCTATCCACTTTATTAAGCACACATGCTCATGTACACAAACAGCTTGTTTCTCCAGACAGTGAGTCATACAGTATATAAATAATGCATGAGTGTAAAGCATGCAAACAGGGTTGAGAGGCTCACTAGCTGTTTGACTAAATGCTAGAATGGGCAGGATGTGATCTCAGCAACTTTGAATGTGGTATGATGTTTGATTCCAGACGTGCTAATTCCAACATAAACATGTTCTCCATTTAGGGAAGTTTGCTCACGACAATGGCTTCAGCTTAATCAGAATAGTGCTAAGAGCATAACATATGGAGAAAAAAAAAGAAAGTAAAAAAAAAATCCTGTCTTTGACAGATTTGTGGTAAAAGAAGCCTTGTTGCCAGGAGAGGTCACAGCAGAACGATAAGATTTGTTCAAGCTGACAGATGGCCCACAAAAACAGTTCAGTACCACAGTGATGTGCAGAGGGGCATCCTAAATCAGACAGCTAGTCAAATCTTAAAATGGATGGACCACAGCAGCAAAACACCATGCCAGGTTCCACTCTGTAAACAAATGAAAAGAAGCCAGAGTGGGGATGTCATCACCACAGCACTGAGGGAAGCTTTGCCAGAAAGGATAAAGGTTTGTGTTGCAATGTGGTCATGGCAGGGTGACAATTTATCATAAACTGCATGAATCCATTGGTCCATCTTGCATTGAGGCTGCTTAGTCAAGGTTTTTCTTGGCGCACTCTTTTTATTTAGGATTTCAATCATACAGCGTACCTAAACATTTCTGACAAAATACATTTTTTTTCATTTACACAGCTGACCTTTTTTTTTTTTTTTTTTTTAAAAAGAATGCTTTCAGCAGGATGATGCATCTTGTCATCTTAGGATATTTCCGGAAACATCATAAAAATGCCAGCTTGGTCTCTAGATCTCAACCCAATAAGGAAATATTTTGCTGTAGTTTAGCACAAAGCTAATATTTAATCCTCCCTCCATGTTCAACATCACTCATTTACAACAGGATTAACTGTATTTTTATAGACATTAATAGCAATGCCATAAAATCAATTCATTCTGTTCTGCAAGCCCATTAACTGGCTATTATTGTACTTATGCTGGTTGATGGTTGTAAAAGAGCTTTCGCTTGTGAGTTTGTTTTATCAGCACAACGAGATTTAATTAAAAAGGAGTGGTTTGTTTGGTGAGGATTTGAAAATGGTAAATATTACCCAGAGAAAACATGCCTTGTGTTCACTCACATTCTACTCCACATATTGTTCTTGTTACAATTTGAAATCACAAAGCATTCAATCATATTTGACTTTCACTGTGTTTAAAAAAAAGATATCAGAAACATTGCAGGGAATGCTTTGATATCAGGCTGATATTCGCAGCTCACTGAAGGCTATTCTCTGAATATGATAACAGCTATGACAGGTAGAGGTTTATTCTTACAGGAAATTTAGACTAGCGCCTAACTGGCATTTCCTCATTATTTGCTACCGTCATCAATCTTTGGTGTGAAGACGTCTTTTGAGTCTTTTGTTGATAAACAGATTTCCTGAATAGGCTAAAATAAATTATTCTCTATATTGCAGGGAAGGGAAGAAAAGGGAAAAAAGAGAAAGAAGCCGAATCTTTTGAACGTTCCCCAGCATCTTGACAAAGGCTTGGGAAAATGAAAGCGAACATGACTTGTCTTCCCCAATAAGCACAGCTAGTCCATCTTACACCTTGATGCCCCCGTGCTTCATGCGAGACAAAAAGTAGAGCCACTCCCTGACTAGCTGCACATCAGATTCATTGTGACAGGCATCCACTGCGTTTAGAGGAACATTCAATCTATCACGAGGTGCAAATGTAAAACTGTTTTTGCCTCTTTAATGCCGAGTTGTTAGCGCCGTCTGTTATTTCGCTTGTTTCACAGTGGAAGGAAGAAATCGCATGTAACAAGAACAACAAACCCTTAGGCTCCAAATGACTTTGCTAAATACTTAATTTGATTTAAAGAGAGTAGATAATCAGACTTGTTTGGCATCCTGTTTGCTGGATAATGAGGAATACAATCAAACTTCATTATTGCAACCTGCAAACTTAACCGTTAACTAAAATGAGTCCATTCTGGGTCACAAGAGAACCGTTTTCTCCTGGCTGTTTAAACACCTGGTTTATCCTGCTGTGCTACTTCCTAGTCAAGTATTCCAGTGATGACTGAAACAGTTACCTGTGATCAAGGATGAATTTCCTACTATTTCCTTACATGCAGTGCTGTCCATCCCATCCTAGTCTCTTGCTCTCCTGCAGAGCTCAGCCAAGGTCTGCTCCAGCCTTCAATATGCCGTCTGTAGATTTTGCATTTTTAGGAGTCTGCATCAAACCTTCTCTCTCACATTTATTTTTTAACACATCTTGCATATGCATAGTAAAGCTTCTTCTGGTTATTTTATACTTTATTGATGTACTGCATATAAATTCAAACGTAACCTTTGCTTGTCTTGTTTTGTTTAGTATTTCTTTTCAAAACTTCAAAAGCAAGAAGGACACATTTGAAGGTGGTCTACTCAAAGTGTGCAACTCCTTTTTATTCCATTTTACAGCCACTCTCTAATTCCGGCCTCACTAATACCTAATGTAGGTGCATACATTATATAACTGCAAACAGGAAAATAGTCAATGTTCTCAAACTTCCTCGGTTCAGTGTTCCAAATCATCCATCGTGTGAAGAGGTGGGTCAGTTACAGCAGATGAAGGCTTTTTAAGTGCAGCCAAGAAGATTGCTTTGATTTCACTCCTCTCACAAATGGGAAGGGATCTTTCGGATCCAGCAACGCTGCTGCAAACTACATCTTAAAAGATATTCAAGCTCCGACCCTTTTTATCCCAAAGTGGTGCAGAGTAGAGGCTATAAACGGGTAGATGGACGCCGAAGTGGAAAAAATGGAAATAGGCATAAATAGAAAGGAAAGACAAGAGGGAAAAGATCCTACGGTTTTTAATGCAAATCTTTCTTCATGCAATTTAAATTATTACTAGAAAATGTGTCCGTTACATTATACAAAGAGCCCATTTTTTCTCTTTACTGTGCAGTACATTGGTAATATATAATGCTTAGTGCTGTCTCAATTAATTCATTACTTGTCCTTGTGCTTCAAAGCCATTTGACTTACTGTCTCTTTGCATTTCTCCCCAGTGGGCTAAGTTCCTTGTATTATTAATATGAATTTTACCAGTGCACTTTCTGTCACTCTGCTGTGTCCTCGTACTAAATCCCCGCAAAATGTTCGAAGTTACACCACTGTTGATGCCATAAGAACTCTGGTCCGTGCCAGCAGCACAACTTTTTAATTAAGTACTGATCTTTTAATTTTCATTTATGTTTAAAACTCCAGAAATGGCTTCACAACCCAAATGTCAGGCCGTCTACATGGAGTTGGCTGTGCAAAATGCATGCCAATGACGTTCATGTCATTTCACTCCAGGGCAGAAAGTGCTGCTTAAAAGTGAAACATGAGCATGAGAGACATAAGCCAATAATGCACTTTTGCAAAGAGAGGTATGTGAAACTTTTATGAGATAAAGACCTAATGCAGAAGGAATGGCAATTTTTCCAAAACATTTTTTTAATCTATGAGGAATCCGACTGAATTTCGTGTGAGTGGTTTTGACATGGCTTGTCTCATTCAAGTATAGGTTCAATTAAATGACGTGAATGTGATGTAGCACAAAGAAAATATTATATGCTGAATTGTAGCATGGGGATAGTTGTTGTCTAAAGGGAACATGCAGGTATGCATGTTGGAATTGAGCCACTCTCCAGCTTACTTTGTGGCTTCAAAATTGTCCATCGAACACAATGTCAGGGCTGAAGAGGCGGGGAGTCTCGGGAGAGAAGTACTCTATGGCTTTGGATGGGTTGAAAAGGGACCACTGCCGCTGTCTGAATAATACTCTGTTTTGAATTGCAATTGCGGTGGTGCTCTTAAACTAGTCGTCACAATCTTTAAAGTGTGGAGAAAGCAGCAGTGGGATGCAGAAACACCGTAGTTCATCAGAAAGTTCAGGGGCACCCTTTAATACTTAATCGTAACGAGACATTTAGAGGGTGCTTAATATACAATATAAAAACTAAATCAAACACAGCCTCTCTTGATTTAACATTATTTTGGATCTTTTTTGGTTGTCCAATACCAAGGCAATTCTGCAGATAAAGACTCGGACTGGTGCAATGTCTGTACGGAAGCACAACAAGGATGAAAGATACTAAGGCCGCTTGAAGTATAACAGCAGATAGACACTGCGATTGCCAAGGCCATGCGCTTTCAATATTTTATTTTCGATTTCTTTGAATTCGAAGTTATGTAGAACTCAAGGTGTACTTTAGTATTTGCATAACACCCTGGTGGTAAATGTCAACTTTGATGCCAAACCCTTCTCTAAAAAAGATATTAATTATACAACAATGGAAAAGGAGATGACGCTAAACGTGTTAGCGCCACCACATCCTCCCTATTTGTGCACAGGCCTATGCAATAGCAGGAATAAATATGCAGAGGCAGACGCAGAATTAATAATTAACATGCTGTTCAGTGGCAGTTTCTGCCCCACTTGCTCCGATTAGTAAC
This sequence comes from Acanthochromis polyacanthus, assembly GCF_021347895.1. Lineage (NCBI taxonomy): Eukaryota > Metazoa > Chordata > Actinopteri > Pomacentridae > Acanthochromis > Acanthochromis polyacanthus. Next base: position 23,637,525 of record NC_067121.1, read on the forward strand.
AGGCCAAGAAGGAGTTACAGTACCTTAAAACATGTGGGCACTGCCAGCTATAATGCATGCAAGTTCAAACAGTTCTGTCATTGTTGCTGAACACTTACAAGGCTTATTGATTGACTTCTCAGCCTGGGGTAATTCTCTGCTTTTGTGTGATTAAAACCCCATATAATAGTGTAATTTCACCTGGTCGTTGCAGATGTAAACAAATTACTGAATTATAGTGCGTAATATGCTAAGCACAATATGTAGCCACTGGCAATTGTTGTACACGCAAAACAAAGAGCACCATGATGCACGTATTGATTTTCCTGTAAAGTACACACTCAGAGGGAGTATTCAACCGAAAGGTCAAGAAAAATGAGATGGAACTTTCTTATTATAATGCTGACATTCCCCATTATGTTCAGTCATGAAGTGAATCCTTAGTCACCACTATTCCCAGGACAGTAATGCAACACTTTCACTTCATGAACGCTCGCTGCTCTGGAGCACTCTATCCCACTTGCTTCTGAATTAGGCTGGTTATTATTGCGGCAATGACAGTGTCACGTACTACAGAGAGTCAGGTGCAAAATTCAAACTGCTCAAGAATGAATTCAAGGTAAGAGAGGCTGTACTTTAAAGTTTAAAGGAAGAATAAGGCATTATAAAGGGAAAAAGGAGGATTATTGGGGCCTGCTTAGCGAGGCGACTTTTTGGAGTGTATGTACAGAATAGGCTCTTCCCTTGATGAGCATAATTATACTGCTTTTTCTTCAATCAGCTTTCCAGCTCAGCATGGGACCCAGGAGTCTAACTTGGATAAATTTTTCATAGCCTTTCAACAGCTTTCAGTTCCAGCCGGTGAGAAACTGACATAAGAGGAACAGGATACTTAGCTAACCTAAATAAACAGCATCACTGTGCACAGCTCAACAGGGGGACACAGCAGCGAGTGTGCTGCAGCTCTCTGATATTGTTTTCCTGAAGAGACGGGATCCGCCGCTCTAACCATTTTGTGCCATGGCAACACGTCTGTTTGCTTCATCCATGATCCCCTTTACCTCTTTCTCGCTGCGCTATCTCTCAACAAGTTGTCAAATTACCTGAGGAAAGAGTGGGTTTAGGTGCTAGACCTGACCACAGCCAACAGGGAGAAGAACAAAAGACACCAACACTTCCATGAATTTATCCTCACGCATGCCAGGAGTGCAACATAAAGGTAAATTTACAGTATAACTTGTGTACTGGAGCATGAGGAAATATTGCAGAAATGAATTGATACCAGTGCCACAGAGGGAACTTTATTTATGCTCACATCACGCATCAGCATTCAACAATAGTTTATCATAATAGAGGCGAATATTATGAAGACATCATGAAGACTTAGCGCTTTTGCAAATCCGTTTTGAGCTTTATGTTGTGTTTTGTCATGAACCTGTCTGTCTGTAACTCAGGGTATATTGTATTGTTAAATTATCTAGTACACGTCCCTTAGTGTTGTTTGTCATGTTATTTGAGGACAAGTCTCTCTTGAGAATGAGACCCAGTGTCTCAGTGAGATTACCTGTATAAATAAAGGTTCAATAAAATGAAAAAAAATTGAGGCAGTGCACATAAGAGCATAAAAATGTGAGATTGACAAAACACTGTTATATAATCAACTGCACAGATACAGCAGCGAATTATAAGCCCAAGTCAAATTAGCATAACTGGGGCTACAGCATCCATCACTGTATGTGCTTTGATACTAATATCAGCAGATTGCGATATGAAAGATTAGCTCTACCAGCAGTCATTTTGTAGGATTAGTTAATAAAGGACTGGGCCAAGTTAAAAATGCTCTCTTTGTTGATGTAGACTGCTAGTAAAAAAATAGCAAAAAATAGAGCAGAAGCAGAACTTCCATTGCAAGTTCTGCTGATTTTTCTCATTGTTTCCACTCAATCAAAGAAAATAAACTGAAAAAAATACCATGAAATTCTGACCGTACTCCAAAGACATTTCTGTTTTTGTTGATCTTTCAGCCTCTGTCCTTCACAAAGATGTTGATAAAAGACTGATACAAAGCCAGTTTTACATCACTGCTTGTACATTTTTTTAAAGCATCTATGGATTGCATTCACACTGGAAAATAGCAAGTTGTTCACTGTGCACTCAAGAAAAAAGTCTTCAAAGTATTTTTCCTTGCTTCCTTTATCCATCCAAGCAAGTCGCATGTCTTCTGTCTTATAAAGGACATATTTTGTAATGCACACACATCACATACAGACAGAGTTAAAAGAATATCTCCGTTTTTTCGTCACTGCGTAAAGTGTGTTCCATTTCATTTTCTTAAACTGGTTGATCAGATCACTACCTACAGTGACTCTCATTTGTTTTGACATTTTCCCTTGTACTATGCATAGAATGGAGAGTGTTGCCATAATGTGTTGCCATGTGGGAAGAGTCATGGAGCCAGGGGCTAACAGCCGAGCCAGTCGAAGCCAAAGTCAGAGCTGTGTCCGCCCTTCACATGCACCCGCAACACACACATCAAGAAGCCTACAGTACATTTTCAGCCGCTGACTTTCATTGCAAATGAGTGTTCTCTGAATGTTTCCAGGCAAAGTACACTGCTCAGGAAAAAAATAAAAGTTTGCAGCATCTTTTACTATTTTATTTTATTTTACAGATTTTATTAAAAGCAATGAAAGCTGTGATCTATACACTCATCATTCTCTTCGTGTTTTTGCCGAAGAAGCATGTTTTAGCCCATAAATTTACGTCTATATACAGTAGCGTGTGCCTATGGTGCATGAAGAGAAGGGTTTTACTCCTACAGGGACCGGCCCTTGGCAGGCTCACTAATGGGATATGGTCCACGGCTCCACCTGTTCCAATGAATTTCTCTCCTCGGATCAGCTCGACAGCGTCACGTGAGCAGCGGTGATGGGGAGGTAATGGGGAGGTAGTGGTTTGTGAGACAGCTACGATCATCCTTGATTTCATGGATATTATTCCAGCAGCCATTTAAAAATCAAACATCATCCCTGCTCTCCCTCTCTTTCTCCCTCTCTTTCTCTCTCTCTCTGAGGGGATGAGGGTAGGGGGGTGGTCAGGGGCCAAGAAGTTGAAAAATGACAAAAGGCTTCAAGGGCAGGAGACAAGCAAAAGAGCCCTGACAGCCCAACTTGTCGTGGTTTTCCAGAGGATGTGGCTGTGTCAAACATGATTATATTTTTTTGACCGCAACGGAGTGACAGTGTAGAAAATTCCTCTGGCTATTCCATTCCAGAGGGGTATCCCTGCGCACTTAGTAACCTATATTACATATAAACGTTGTGTGACAGGTAATTATTTTAGGCAATAAGATAGAATAAAAAGGTTGCATGTATTCACACTCAAAGTCAAGTCAGGCCTGGAAGCTCATTTGTAATATAGATCATTTTTATTTTAACACTTCTCTTTTCAAATGCACTCTGCATTTATGGCAGTGGACACGATTTAGTGCAGATCCATCTTGATAATTGTCATATGCCAAGCGGAGTGTGGACAGAGTGAAGCCTGGTTACGCTCCACCTTACACGTAATAAAGGGAAAATCTGGTTTTCTGCTGCATTCACACCCTCCTGTACTGTAATTCATGCAAAGTGAAAATGCGCTCTTTTGAGCAATGATATCGCAGACCGTCATGATGAGGAGGGTATAATCTAGAGAATGGGATCATTAAAAAGAGCATCAATATTGAATGGGGCTCTCCATCTACTCATGTCTTATCATGCGCCATATTTATTGTCCTCTTACCTAATCACTCTACATTTATGGCTTCATTTGCATCTTGATTCTGCGCATGTTTGTGTTTGTGCATGCATGTGCGTGCGTGCGTGCCGCCCAGCAGTGCTTGTTTGCTAATAGAGTTCTTTAGTTGCAGATCTGTGTGACAGGTGGCCCTGCTGGCCTCTAGTGTGTGCTCAGTACAAGTGCTCTCCTGGGTGAGAATCTGTCACATCCGCTTACACAAGGGAACTATTCCACTGCAGCCCTTTCTTTAAACACAACTACTTTCCACATTTAATTTTTTATTTTTTTTAATTTTTTTTTGAAAACAGATAACATTTGGCTGCACAGTGGAATAGTGGTTAGCACTTTCGCATTGCAGCAAGAAGATCCCCGGTTCGGGTCCCGGCCTGAGCCCGGGATCTTTCTGCATGGAGTTTGCATGTTCTCCCTGTGCATGCGTGGGTTTTCTCAGGATACTCCGGCTTCCTCCCACAGTCCAAAAATGTGCTGAGGTTAATTGATAACTCTGAATTGCCCGTCGGTGTGAATGTGAGTGTGATTGTTTGTCCATATATGTAGTCCTGTGACAGACTGGCGACCTGTCCAGGGTGTCCCCTGCCTTCGCCTGAGTCAGCTGGGATAGGCTCCAGCATCCCCGCGACCCTAGTGAGGATAAAGCGGTGTATAGAGAATGGATGGATGGATAACATTAACAGTTTCCCCATTTGAAAACCACAACTCAACAACTCTCCTCCATTTCTCTGCAGCATGCCAGCACAAGCGGCTGGGCCTACTGTGTGCACAGACAGCCTCAATAAACATGTGATAGCAAAAACACGAACAAAACACCACGTAAAGTTCATTGAGCAGTCTGCTGCTGGAGAGTATTGAAATTGGTTGGAGAAATAACTCGCACGGATGCATGTTTCTCTGCTGTTACCTGGAGCATATTTTCAGTTTTTACCCTAAACAGCCAACACACTAGTAAATAGCCTACAATACATTTGTCTGGCTGTGTTGGAGAAAACTGGGAAGACCTTTTCGTGGTGGTCTTTTGCTGTGAGAGCTGTCTCAGCAGAGAAAAGTTCTTTTCTCTGCTTTCGACTTGGCAGTTGAACCGTGTGGGGAAGAAAATGTCGTTTTTGCTCTGCGTCAACTATATGTCGCCATAGGGAAATATTCTTCCTATCCATGCTCTCCAAAACACTCACTGTAGGCTCACAATTATGCATTTTGAACTCGGGCATGAAGGAGAGAAAAAGGCATCTGAGTTTCTGCAGCCACATATTATGTTATGTGATTCAGCACAAGAAAAATGTTTTATTGAAGTGTCTCATAAGACTGTTGGCTATAGTGAAGGTCAAATGCAACACCAAATGGGATAAAAGAGCCGATTAACTCTTCATTTTAAGACATGGTCATCTCCACTAGTATCAAGTAGGCATGATTTATTTTCTACTGGAATTCGATTTTACTCACGATTGCGTAGATGAGATTAAAGGAATAGTCTGAAATTTTGGGATCTGTTTACTCAGTATCTGAGAGTCAGATGGACGCTGTTTGCCTTTGCGCTAAGCTAAAGTTAACAAGCTACTGGCTGCAGCCTCATATTTATCTCACAAACACGAGAGCAGCAATGATCTTCTGGTGGTGTAACTCTCAGCAAGAAAGCAAAGACACATATTCCCCAAAATGTCAAATTGTTTCTTTAATGCAGCCTGTGTCCTATTATGCTCCTAACAATAGCACGGTGGTGCTAGTTTACCGGAGTGGTAACATTATTTGGCTTGTAATAAACAGTGGTGACCTGTAGCAGCTGCATGGCAAAACGAGAAGTTGCTTTATTAAATTTTAATGCTTCCCTGTTAGCTACCATCCAATGGTCCAAACCAGCCGCTTGTTACATTAACACTGGGCTTACTTGTTAGAGATCCCATGCAGGGTTTGGTGGTCGGGTCAGACACAAGCTTGTTTACGATGTTATACAATTACTGCATGGATGTCACTTCTCAAGCCATCATTTTCTCTATATTTGTATCACGGTCATTTGCAAAAGGGCAAGCTGAGATTCTGACACAACTGCAAAGGCTCTTTAATAATTTTCTGAGCTTGCTTTTTTTTTCTCTCCACAATGCCATCACCCTGCTAATAGAGGGATACGGCTGATAGAAATGTGAATAGCTTCAGAAAGCTGGCAGAGAGCTCATACTGTGTCAGTACATTCACCATTAACTTAATACTGTGTAAAGCCACCAGGACTGTCACTCAGGCTGGGAAGCTGAGGGTCTGTGTGGAATCTGGAGGAGGGTCAGGTGTCTGTGTTTCAAAGCACACTGGCACCATCCTGAGGCAGCAGTCTGCACCTGCATCACATCAGCAAAGATCTGCACCATTAGTCTTCAGGCAACTTGTCTAAGAAAGAGCAAAATATCTGTTAAAGAAATAAGAATGATGCTTTAAAGACCTTTTGCAGTTATTAATTATGTTATGTAATTTTAATACTTGAACATAGTCCTGTTATTACATTTATGGTGATGGTGTGTGTGATTTATTTATTTATATATATATACTTTTCTCTTTTATTAACCCTTAGATACACAAGTGGGTCAAAAATTACCCAATGAGGTCGTTTTCTTGCAATATCTTTGTAATGAAAAGTTTTTATCATTTCATATTCTGGCTTTTCTGCAAAAATACATGCTTTTGACATCATTCCATTTAAATGTCTAAGTTACCTTTTATACTTTTAAAAAATTTTTAATATTTCTTGGGCTACCCCAAGCTCTTTATCGCCGATAATATCATACAAGAGGTGACGCAGTGCGCAAACTTGGAGGGACGAAGAGTAGCAACAGGAGGAAAAAAGTTGAAAAATGACAAAAAAGTAGCGGTTGACATTCTTCTCTTGCTGTTCTGTGTAATATTGTTATTTTCCAATTGTCAAAATGTTTCAGACATGGAATCATTCTTGTGTCTACAAAATCTACTAACGACAATAACACCAATGATTATTCTTAAACAAAATTACAAAAATGGTATAAAAGCACATTGATTCTTATACATGTTTGAGGCTGGTGTTCTTATACGTGGGTCATACTTTTTGACCCACTTATGGATGAGTGTAGGGTCCACTCATGCATCTCAGGGTTAACAACCAAAAATTTAAATTTAATAACAAAAAGCCATACTAGATAGATAGATAGATAGATAGATAGATAGATAGATAGATAGATAGATAGATAGATAGATAGATAGATAGATAGATAGATAGATAGATAGATAGATAGATAGATAGAATCCTTTTTTTTTAAATCTGTGAAAATCTGGTGAAGTCCCAGAAAACGTACAGTGTAAAGACAGTGAAACAGTAGAATACTGTCATATTAAAAACTATTTTAAAAATATGAAGATAACAATAGATATCAGTAAAATATTGATACATTTTTAGATCATTTAAATCCTGTAAAACTGCACTTTTGTGGTTTCACCTTCTAAAATACAAAACTAATAACTAGATGTAAACGTGGATTTTTGATGTGGACATTATATACATTTTTGGTCTTTTATTAAATGCGGTCAATGTGTGAATTATTACATTTTTCTGTGATTTAATAAGATATTATTGGTAATTTCAAAACTGTGAAAATCTGTAAAAAAAAAAAAAAAGAAAAGAAAAGTTTAAAGTAAAAAAAGCGCAGTTAAAAACTCAGTTCTTTACAGTGTAGCTGTAATGACACATGATATCAAAACTGATGACATTTATCTTTTTTAAATTCTTGATATTTAAATCATGGTGGTTTTTTTGGTTTTCAGATATGAATGTTATTGAAACTGGCAAACGCTCATACATTATTACAGTAGATATGGTGCAGGGCTCCTATTTTTCTGGAAGTGGGGCTCTTCTTTTCCTGACCTGGGGCTACATCTATTCTGTAAATGATGCATGCACTCACAACCCCAGCATGCTCTGTATAAACCTGTATTTATATTAAAAGACTGACTTGTGAGAATGTGCATTTCGACCGTGCTGCAGACCATCTGTTTTTGCACTCTGTACACCTAATGGGCAAAAGTGTCCTTATAAATTACACTTCACTTTTAAGGAGCATTCCAGTGATTTGCTTTGCACTTTCATGAGGAAAGGACTTCATGCCTGCTTCCCTGTTGCCTGGCGAAGGCTCAGATCTCTCAAGTTTCCCATCAGCAGTTTGTATTGCAGGCCCTTTGTTGTATTTCACTGAAATTGAGATTACATTGATGATCGAGGTGAATTTCTCAGACTTTTCATGAATTCTTCCAGAGCCACAGAAGCTTTTATACAGCTGATTTCACAAGCTGAGTGGTATGCCTTCTAATGACTGAACTGACGTGTAAAATCGGTGGATTTAACAAAGTAACTTTGTTTTAGTTCTCTTGTTTGCTTTGTTTAATCTGTTCTTTGGTGTTTTCTGTTGTGTCATTATCAGCCTGATTGCTTCATATCTGAGACAGCCGCTGACCTGTGGATAATCCGTGCTCTGCTTTTCATCTGTGCCTGGCCTTGCCGTTCTTTTGAGACCACCAGGCGGCTCTCTCCATCAGTGTGGTGACAGATGAAATGACCAAGTGATCTGTTTCTTTCTGTAGGCCCGACTCCAACACCAGCCTATTTTTGGAAAATGAAAAGGAATAAAATGTTTCCAGGGCAGAGCTGTTGAGTGAGTGTCATTTAAGAGTGGATGGGTGAGCAGAGTGTGATGAAAAGGGCACGCTTACTGAGGCCAAAGAACCAACATTCAGCAGCTCTCCACCAGAGGCTAATTTATTAGTGGAAGTACAATAACAAAGCGCTGCATCGCTGGATACTGGTGAATCAAAGTAATTCATTTATTTAACAAAAACTATCAGACAAGTCATTTCTATTTGTGAAAATGGATTCTAATCATATCGTGTCAGGGGCGGATCCAGATTAATTTTAGTGGGGGGATACAGGGGGGTACAACAGATATTTTGGGGGGGCCACCGAAAAGCTGTCAGAAAAAATGAAAGCTGCTACCGACTTCTTGCTTTTACAAAGTATTTTTCATGTTTTTTTGGGGGTTTTTTTTGGCTCTTAACCCAATAGGAAAGCTGTATATGACCTTTTCATTTTGGACTGTTAACATTCAAATTATGATGGACATGTTTCCTTGTTTATGTGAATCACAGCATCATCAGCTGCAGCCTCTGCCTGTTATGTAAAACTAGTGAGCTCAACGACAGCATCCTGAGGGCAATTAAGTGACAAATATTGTGCAAGAACAGCACTATATACACACGTGGACAAAATTGTTGGTACCCCTCAGTTAAAGAAGGAAAAACCCACAATTCTCACTGAAATCACTTGAAACTCACAAAAGTAACAATAAATAAAAATTTATTGAAAATTAAATAATCAAAAACAGCCATTACTTTTGAATTGTTGATTAACATAATCATTTAAAAAAACAAACTAATGAAACAGGCCTGGACAAAAATGATGGTACCTCTATAAAAGATTGAAAACTATTTGACCAGAGTGACATGATTAACTCAGGTGTGTCATTTAATTGACATCACAGGTGTTTCCAAACTCATAATCAGTCAGTCTGCCTATTTAAAGGGAGACAAGTAGTCACCCTGCTGTTTGGTGAAAAGGTGTGTACCACACTGAACATGGACAACAGAAAGCGAAGGAGAGAATTGTCCCAGGACATCCGAAAAAAAATTATAGACAAACATCTTAAAGGTAAAGGCTATAAGACCATCTCTAAACAGCTTGAAGTTCCTGTGACAACAGTGGCTCATATTATTCAGAAGTTCAAGACCCACGGGACAGTAGCCAACCTCCCTGGACGTGGCCGCAAGAGGAAAATTGATGACAAATTGAAGAGACGGATCGTTGGAATTGTATCCAAAGAACCCAGAGCAACCTCCAAAGAAATTAAAGGTGAACTCCAAGGCCAAGGTACATCAGTGTCAGATCGCACCATTCGTCGCTGTTTGAGCCAAAGTGGACTTCATGGGAGACGACCAAGGAGGACACCACTGCTGAAAAAAACTCATAAAAAAGTGAGACTGGAATTTGCAAAAATGCATGTTGACAAGCCACAAAGCTTCTGGGAGAATGTCCTTTGGACAGATGAGACCAAACTGGAGCTTTTTGGTAAGGCACATCAACTCTATGTTCATAGACTCAAAAACCAAGCATACGAAGAAAAGAACACTGTCCCTACGGTGAAACATGGAGGAGGCTCAGTAATGTTTTGGGGCTGCTTTGCTGCATCTGGCACAGGGTGTCTTGAAAGTGTGCAAGGTACGATGAAATCTGAAGACTATCAAGGCATTCTGGAGAGAAATGTGCTGCCTAGTGTCAGAAAGCTTGGTCTCAGTCGCAGGTCATGGGTCTTCCAACAGGACAACGATCCAAAACACACAGCCAAAAACACCCAAGAATGGCTGAGAGAAAAGCGTTGGACTATTCTAAAGTGGCCTTCTATGAGCCCAGATCTGAATCCCATTGAACATATGTGGAAGGAGCTGAAACATGCCATTTGGAGAAGACACCCATCAAACCTGAGACAACTGGAGCTGTTTGCTCATGAGGAGTGGGCCAAAATACCTGTTGACAGCTGCAGAACGCTCATTGACAAATACAGAAATCGTTTAATTGCAGTGATTGCCTCAAAAGGTTGTGCAACAAAATATTAAGTTATGGGTACCATCATTTTTGTCCAGCCCTATTTCATTAGTTTGTTTTTTTAAATAATTATGTTAATCAACAATTCAAAAGTGATGGCTGATTTTGATTATTTAATTTTCAATAAATTTTTATTGTTACTTTTGTGAGTTTCAAGTGATTTCAGTGAGAATTGTGGGTTTTTCCTTCTTTAACTGAGGGGTACCAACAATTTTGTCCACATGTGTACAACCCTGTCAATTTCCACTTCTTAGAATGTTTACTGACAATTATCACACCTAAAATAAGAAATAATATTCTGTACTTTTAGCAACTAGTTCTCAGCTGTAAACCATAAACATCATAGGGTTCTGTATGCTAATCAGTCTAAATCAAAATGAGTACTACCCAATACACAGCGAACAATAATATGTACCCTTGATCTGTGGTAAAATAATCTGAAATGTTCAGTGCAGTAATGTAAATTTTAAAATATAGTAAGTAGCACTCTGTACACTTAATAGTAAACCTGAGAACAATAATAAACAGTAACAATGTTCCATATTCTTAAATCAAATACAATAAAATACAATAAGCAACACTCTATACATTTATCAATAAATCTGAGAACAATAATAAACAGTGGCAATATTCCATATTCTTAAGCCATTTAATAATTTACAGCTCAGCAAACATCATAGTGTTCTGCATAGAAATCACAAAAAGCTGCTCTCAATAATCTTTCACAGAGAGTAGATGTTCTTGTGTTGTGGTTCTTAAAGAAGTCATCCTGATGGACACGCAGTTGGGCAGGTTCTTGATCAGGCGGTTGATGGGGTTGGTTTTCCCTCCATTGGTTACGCCGCTGATGCTGATGATGTACTTCATGTTCTCGGATTGGTCAAAGCTCAGAAAAAGGGTCAAAAACGTCAATAAAATCCGGGTCAGGAGTGATCAGTCATGGAAGAAAGCTGAAAAAGAGAAGGTTGCAGCAGGAAACGTCAACTGCTCAGTCCTCCATGGCACTAGAGTTTAGTGAGTAAGGTAAGAGCAGAAAGGGAGCTGCCACTCGGACGTGGTTCTTCCACCCAGAGAGGACCTCTTTCTGCTGTCACTGTTACACATACTGCCCTAGTTTAGGCTTTAGTTGGAATGTTCCTTTTAACCAGCCCCTCAGGTCTCTTTGAGGATTTTGGATGGAATACTGGGTTAAACCAACATTTTAGGTGCATGTCCAGAGATTTCTGGTGGAATGTTCCTTTTAGGTGGATGTGTGAGGACCTTGTAGGTGGAATACTTCCTGAAACCAACCTTTTAGGTCAACGGTCAAAGATTTAACGTGGAATATTCCTTTAAACAAACCTAAATGTCATGTTTTGATCATTATCAAGTGAGAAACCTCAATCCAGACTCCTCATAATAATGTTTGAGATTTATGCTGCTGTTATTTGTTTAGTCCAGACTAAATAACAGAAATCCACAACTGCAATTTTTTTCAGGACTCGGTTATTAAATGTCAAAACAATCCATGTGACTCTAAAAACTCAACAGCTTTAAAAACTCAAAGATTAAACTCTCCACCAGGATCCAAAATAAGTTGAATTTCTACATGAGAGCTTTAATTAGTCTATGGGCATACAGTATATGTTGTCACTGGAAGTAGTTTGCACTGTTCAAACATAAAAACGTTAAGTTACTATAGGTATTTGTTTCAAAAGCTTTATGTTGTGAAAAATTGAGATTTGGAAATTTGTGTTTCTTGTACCTGAACTTGTCATTTTGTAAAGATTTTTGCTATTTTTAAAATTTTATTATTTGGAAATACCAGAATTTGCGCATTATTTCACATTTTTTTTCCTGTCTGATCACATCATTTCAAAAAAAATAAATAAATGGGACATTACAATCAAACAGTAACTCAGTACTTGAGTTGTCTTTTCACCAAATACTTTTTTACTCTTACTTGAGTAAATTTTTGGATGACTACTTTTTACTTCTACTTGAGTGATATTATTTTAAAGTAACGTTACTCTTATTTGAGTACAGTTTTTGGCTACACTACCCACCTCTGTCTACTTCCTGAAAAGTTTGGTTAATAAAAAAGACAAAAACTAATATTTTCAGCTGAACTAAAGACATACTTTGTGATTTTTCTGCTCACGTGTTGTGTTGTTGTAAACTTACTCTTTCAAATAAAAAGCCGAAAATAGCCTGTTTTCCTGTCACTCCTCAGTGACCCTAGACAGCCGGTTGTAATGTTTTTTGAGCAACACACCATACTATGATGTTTTTACAGTGAAGGTTCTACTATGAAACCAGTTTGACATGTTCAGACGTTCTATGTGTGAAAACTCAGAGATTTCAGGTATCAGAAGGTGGTTTTCAACTTTCTTTGTTAACTTTCTGCTTCAACTTTAAGCTAAATTTACTTCACTAAGCCAGCCCTCTGGACTTCCAGTAAGCTGTGTTCCTATTGGCTGTCCAGGAGGCTGCTTGGTGTTATCATAGACATATAAAAAGAGTAGACGCCGCATCGACCGCTACTGCCTATTGGGGCTGACGAGCGGTGGGGCCGCCATCTTGGTCCAGTCAGCCGCTCCACTCAGCGCTGTTTGACAGCGCATTTAATCCATCTTAACTCTGAATATTAAACTGATTTTCACGCGTTTTTTTATTTTTATTTTTTTGCTGCAAACGTCATACATGTAGCTATGATACAGGACAAATGGTTCGGCGTATTTTAATACTCATAGCGGGAATAATAGATAATAATAATAATAGGTAATAGAATAGAACCAACGCTGGTTGTCCAGAAGGTAGGAGTTCCTGTCCTGATTCTCTGTTTAATAGTACTAGTCCTTTAAATGTATCTGGTGCAATAGCAAGTTAGTTCTCAGTTGCAAGTTAACTTTAAAAACTCCTTCTTGTACTCTGATAAGGGCAACAGGCTACAGAATAAAACATTAATCAACTATGATAAGTGCTGTGAATATTCCGTAACGTAACACTGCTAATATTAAGTCAGTTGGCATCAAAAGTATGGATTTTTTCGTGATTTATTGGGATTCATGTGTCAGAATGATCATTAGTTAGGATTTTTTTTCATTGCCTCATTTGCACATGATTCACAGTAATTTGTACATGATTCACTGGCTGACTTTTGTCTGAGCAAGAGCATCTTGACATGGATCGATGCATAATAAGGCAAGCTCTGTAGCTCATAATAATAACCTATTGATCACATTGACCATCGTTGGAGTTGTCAGTACAAGTCTTGGTGTCACTCTCTGTCTCTCTGGCTCTACAATGACTGTAGGACCAGTGCTGAACCGGTGAACGGAGGCGATTCAAACTGATGGTTGTGCTATTGAGACATCCAGATATTTTAAGTTCAACCATATTAGTGAGACAGTTAAATCTCTCCACTGGCAACACTGACAGCAGATTGTAAACTCAAACTGAACCCAGCAGACTAACACCTTGTGGAAGAGTTGGTTTATAATCAAAAATTCAGTTTGAATGCTTTCCTCGTAAATATTTTCTTTTCCCTCTAATGCTGATGCTAGCAGACATCCTATTTCCTTCACTTTGGGAGTTGATGCTGATGGTTTGCAGCATCTGCAGTAGCCTCCTGTGGGTTTCAACCTGACAGCTTGCCTCCATAAAGGCTTGGTAATGAGAAAGACTGTGTTCATTCTGTCTCTATGTGTCAGAATGACACACACAAGTGTTTTTGGAGCTTGTGTACACTGTGGTTTTCTTTTAACATTGCTTGACAAGTACAGCTACCAAATAGCAGAAACAACAGTCAGACATTTATTTGAGTCGTCTATCTGTCAGGGTGTAAAGTTGTGATCAGCAGCTTTAAGGTGTCTCAGGTGTAGGCTAATGGTGAATAATTCCACGTACATGTGGCAAACATGTGCCTCCAGTGGGTGAGGTCTTCACAATCCCAGTACTGTGGTAGCAGATCTGATTCAAGGTTAAAGGTAATGGTAGAATGGATGTTAAATGTAGCAGTTTTAACAGCTATGCATATGGAGAGCAAGCGAAAACATTTAAAAGGCCAATTTTGCTCATCTGAACTTGCATGCATTGATTTTTGGCCCACACAAGGTCAACGCAAAACGATACGAACACAGTATTGACTGATTTCATACAGTTGACAGAGAGAGCATCTTAGCATACAGAAGTCACATGTTTATTCATCCAACAGACACAGAGCCATTACCATCCCTTCTGAGCCTTTATTCCAACAATCTAGTTAATAAAAGTTCGGCATTTATCACACTTTTAGCTCTGGCTCCATCTTGACCAACAACTGAGGGAAATCATTTTTGCTCTTTGGATGCTAAATATTTTGTTTCACAGCTAGTCAGTAGTTTTGTCCATTTGGTGCTGCAGCAGCTGGTAACAAGTTTGATAAGAGGGATGGGTCTGAACCAAGAAACAGCTCTGAATATAATATAATATAATATAGAGAATGGATGGATAATATAACATAATAGAATATAATGCAATGCAATGTAATATAATGTAATATAATATATTATAATAGAATATGATAGCAGTCCACACATTCACCAAATTTCTGTCAATATTTCTTGAACCACAGCTGATGTTTTTTTTCTTTTTACATATATGTTATTTGTACTTTACCGTTTACCTTTGCTTTCCTATTTACATTGTGTCGAAGTGTGTTTTTTATTATATGCATTTCCTTGCAATGTCTGTTGGAAGAGCTGGCAGCTATAATGAATAAATAATAAATAAATAATAAATATTTGTGTCAATATACATTTGGCCAAAGGAAAAAGATTGAATTTTTGTCTCTCTGGAAAAGAAGTTCATTGATATTTTACATATCAGATCATATATTTTCCTTGAAAGATGAGACCATGAAGAAGTGAGGAATGCTTCCAGTCGGAAAGAGCCCATGGGGTGCATGTCTGTATGAGACCATTTTACTTAGATTTAAGTTTTTTTTTCACAAGCTGTTTCCAAAACCATTTGATTACGTTTAGAAAAATACCATGGTTTGGGTTTATATATGACCCCTTCACAATATATTTCAATTTCCTATTTTATTTTTGGGTTGTACCCCATCTAATATGTGATTGCTTAGCTGAATATAAGTTAAAGTAAAGCAATAAAATGGCAAATATACAGTGGGTACGGAAAGTATTCAGACCCCTTGAAATGTTTCACTCTCTGTGTCATTGCAGCCATTTGCCAAAATCAAAAAAGTTCATTTTATTTCTCATTAATGTACACTCAGCACCCCATCTTGACAGAAAAAAAAACAGAAATGTAGAAATTTTTGCAAATTTATTAAAAAAGAAAAACTGAAATATCACATGGTCAGAAGTATTCAGACCCTTTGCAGCGACATTCATATTTAACTCACATGCTGTCCATTTCTTCTGATCCTCCTCGAGATGGTTCTGCTTCTTTATTGGAGTCCAGCTGTGTTTAATTAAACTGATTGGATTTGATTAGGAAAGGCACACACCTGTCTATATAAGACCTTACAGCTCACAGTGCATGTCAGAGCAAATGAGAATCATGAGGTCGAAGGAACTGCCCAAGGAGCTCAGAGACAGAATTGTGGCAAGGCACAGATCTGGCCAAGGTTACAAAAGAATTTCTGCAGCACTCAAGGTTCCTAAGAGCGCAGTGGCCTCCATAATCCTCAAATGGAAGAAGTTTGGGACGACCACAACTCTTCCTAGACCTGGCTGTCCAGCCAAACTGAGCAATGGTGGGAGAAGAGCCTTGGTGAGAGAGGTAAAGAAGAACCCAAAGATCACTGTGGCTGAGCTCCAGAGATGCAGTCAGGAGATAGGAGAAAGTTCCACAAAGTCAACTATCACTGCAGCCCTCCACCAGTCGGGGCTTTATGGCAGAGTGGTCCGACGGAAGCCTCTCCTCAGTGCAAGACACATGAAAGCCTGCATAGAGTTTGCCAAAAAACACATGAAGGACTCCCAGGCTATGAGAAATAAGATTCTCTGGTCTGATGAGAACAAGATTGAACTTTTTGGTGTTAATTCTCAGCGGTATGTGTGGAGAAAACCAGGCACTGCTCATCACCTGCCCAATACAATCCCTACAGTGAAACATGGTGGTGGGAGCATCATGTTGTGGGGGTGTTTTTCAGCTGCAGGGACAGGACGACTGGTTGAAACTGAATGAAGGATGAATGCGGCCAAGTACAGAGATAACCTGGAGGAAACTCTCTTCCAGAGTGCTCAGGACCTCAGACTGGGCCGAAGGTTCACCTTTCAACATGACAATGACCCTAAGCACACAGCTAAAATAACAAAGGAGTGGCTTCAGAACAACTCTGTGACCGTTCTTGACTGGCCCAGCCAGAGCCCTGACCTAAACCCAATTGAGCATCTCTGGAGAGACCTCAAAATGACTGTCCACCAACGTTCACCATCCAACCTGACAGAACTGGAGAGGATCTGCAAGGAAGAATGGCAGAGGATCCCCAAATCCAGGTGTGAAAAACTTGTTGCGTCATTCCCAAGAAGACCCATGGCTGTACTAGCTGAAAAGGGTGCTTCTACTCAATACTGAGCACAGGGTCTGAATACTTCTGACCATGTGATATTTCAGTTTTTCTTTTTTAATAAATTTGCAAAAATTTCTACACTTCTGTTTTTTTCTGTCAAGATGGGGTGCTGAGTGTACATTAATGAGAAATAAAATGAACTTTTTGATTTTGGCAAATGGCTGCAATGACAAATTTCAAGGGGTCTGAATACTTTCCGTACCCACTGTATGGTGATGAACAACAGTCAGACATAATCCAGAAGAAAATATCCAGTAAAATGTAGTTTAATTTAGTCACTTTTAAAAGACATGCGACGTCCTCTTAAGACACTGGGCAGACACTGACAAAAGTGTTTTCAACTTTTAACTGCATGTCCGCCTCAATCTCACCATTATTTTCATTTAAAAGCTGATGGTCCAGCAAAAAAAAAAGAAAAAAAAAAGCTAGAGAAGTGACATTTTTTTTCGCCATCAAAATGGATTTCAAAATGTACATGGCCTTGAGGCTGCCCTGCAATAAAAGCAGAGACTGTATAGCAGCATTCACTCAGTGGCTGCTCTTGTCCTAACTTGGCCTAAAAGGCAGAAAGCCTTTTAATTAGTCAGCACTTTCAGAGAAGGAAGGTTATTGCTCACGATTAGGTCTTAACTTGTTTTACCCCGTTTGACCCGCCAGTGAATGCGTCGGATAGAAAACAAAGCACTATGCCATACCCTAGAGATTTAATGTTCGTTTTCATAAGGGATTGCAGATATCTGTGAATGAAGTGGTGTTCTAGAGGTGTATTTCGACCAGATGGAAAAGTGCAAAAGAAAACACATTAAACCTGTTTTTGGTTTTGTATTTAGAGCTGCAGTGAAATATTGGAACGCTTTTTTACAGACAGATAAAGATTAAACCAGTGGTTTCAGCTCTCTGTTCTCCCTCGTTATAAAAAAGTCGCGTCTAGCTGAGGATCCGTGTCCTATTTGATATGTCAATTAAATTTGAGTCTTTCTACTAAAAAGAGAGCCCCCCTCTGAACTTCTAACAATGTGTCATTTAATTACAGCCATGGCCATAAGTCTGGACACAGCTTGACTTACTATGTCTGTTCTGATGTCTATTACAGAACATAACTAATATTTTTTGACAGCACCAGTTTAATTAGTCAACAAATCAACAAGGGATATAATATTATCAATAAATTCCAACAATTGGAACAACTTTGTTCCCAAAACATAATATTAGAAGAAAATAACAAAAAAATGCAGTACTTTCACAACCGAATTTGGTAAGAATAACAAAATGACACCAAACTCTTTTGATGTTTTTTTTAAATATGAAACGTAATATAGTTCTCAGGAGTTGTGTACCGTATTGTAAGTGACAATTTTGTGGTATTTTCTAAGATTCACAAGCGTCATGGTACTTGTGTCCAAACTTATGGCCATGGCTGTAAAGTTATGTAGCAGAACTTTTATTCCCACCCCATTAATTATCTTACAACTGCTCAGATTTATTTAGCGAAACTCTGAAATGACCCCGACACATAGATGGGGATCCACTGAGCCAAACTCGAAAAACTGTTGCAAAAACTCACTTTAACCATGAGATCAGAAAATGCTGCTTATGCACTGATGCATTAGTATTTCTAATGGAATTTATTTTACTAGTGAAAGGTGTTGATGTTTTGCCGAACAAGAACTTTTACATTTAACGCCATTGCACTGCCGCATCACACTCTGCATTCGTTGCTTAGGAGAAAAACTGGATTTGCAGTCACCAGTTGTGACAAATCAATCACACAAAGTGTCAAGTCCTAAGCTCAAGTTCCTCTGTGCGATGTTGCAAGAGGCTGGATGTTCTGCTTTCCCTGAGACTGTCTACAAGGCCAAGAAAAAACTACAGTATCAGTGTTTACCCACCGTGGCTCCCACACCACAGAACTATTTGTTCCTCTCAAATGCACTTGTCCTCTGCTGAAATCAAAAACGACAAAGATGTAGACAAAATCACTCAGCAGTGCTTAGTTGCTGCGAAACTGAGATATTTATGATCTCTACTCGCTGGGTGGCAGATCACAAACTGACCCTGAGAGAACAGAACATGCCTGTTTTTTCCAGGAAGAGTCGGGATGAAATGGCACTCTGAGTTCAGACATGGACCGGTTGGAATACATGACATACTGACAAGACATCCTTCAGTTTAAAGTGACTCCTCCATGCAAGTCTGACAGATAGTGTTAAAGACCCAGAGCACCACTGTTTCTATTGGTCACATCTTGTAAAATATCCAACACGGTGCTGAAACTTAGAGTGAAATTGTATGTGTGAGATAGAGAGTTTAGTTGCTTGTTTCCCAACAGTGTGATCACGCCCAAATGTTGGCGGGTTGAAAGTGTTTAGAGCTCCTCTGACAAATCTGTACATCTGGAGCCAAATTTTTGATGTATTTAAGTTCATATGCATTTTTGCTGTCGTTATATAGCAGTATTAGCAGTGGAAAATTCTTATCAAGCCACTGAATCTCTTTGAAGTGAACAGAATCGAAAAAGACAGAAAGTGGGACAGAGAGGGAGAGAAACTAGGGTCTTAAAATTAAATCCTCAGCAGGTGTTGATGACTTATGTTGAAGATGATGCGATTTTCCCGTAAAAGGGCCCTCTTAACATGAAGTATTGTCATATGACACAAGGGTTATCTAAGTTTAGTACTATATCAGATAAATGGCACGACTGAGAATGTTTATATTACATTTTCCTCAGATGTAACTGCTTCTCTTTCACTTTATTTTGCAGTTTCTTAAATTAGATGTCTGCTCCGTGCAGGGATATTTTCTGTCATCTTTCATCAAGCTAAAGTATTTCTTGTTCTGCATATCAGGAACATGACTGAGACTGCAGTCAGAAGTTTTGGGTGCTGGACAGAGAGCCAGTTGTTATGTTTTTTTTTATGTACACTACCGTTCAAAAGTTTGGGCTCACCCAGACAACTTCTTGTTTTACATGAAAACTCATACTTTTGTTCATGTGCTGACATAAATGCACAAGAGTTTTCTAATCATCAGTTAGTCTTTCAGCACCATTAGCTAACTGCATTAGAACTCGGAAGTGATGGTTGCTGTAAATGTTCCTCTGTACCCCTCTGTAGATATTTCATTAAAATCACATGTTTCTAGCTGGAACAGTCATTTACCACACTAACAATGTCTAGACTGTGTTTCTGATCAATTTAATGTTGTCATCATTGAAAAAAAACTGATCTTCTTTCAAAAAATAAGGACATTTCTAAGTGACTACCTGTAGCTTTGTGGTTATAGACACAACCTCTAAAACCAGCAGTTATTTGTGCATATAAATTTGCATGTTACTGCTCTATAAATTAGGAAGCATCCTAGCTCTCCTGCTACTGTCAGAGAGAACAATTGCCACAATATTAGCAACCCACAAAGTCTTACGTGACAAGCAAATGGGAGGATCATCTCTAACCAGAAGGAACTCCCTGGCACTGAGCTGACGTCGGAGAAAGCAGAGTTGGACGCTCCTGCAGAGCTGTAACCCTGCGCTGCTGGGTCAGACATATTTAGTAACAGTAGCGGTTTTATTATTACTAATAATCACAGTGTTAATGTAATTGAGCCCTATTTTTGTCTTGATGGTCAAAACCATGATTGGATCTAAAACTAATATTCAGCTCTTTAAACTCTGCATTTCTACCCCGTCAATGATGCCTCTTGCTCAAATCAGCCGAAGTAGAAAATCTGAGTATGCTCTCTGGATGACTGAATAGGAGTAATGAAGCTTACATGGAATGTGCCCTCTCCCCACAGCAGAAAACATTGGGATCTTTTCAAGTTGTTTTTGTCCGACAGCACTATAATCTCAAGGTCTTTTGAGTGCCTCTGAGAAACAGGCAGAGAGAAAGAGAAAAAGGACGGGAGAGTGAAAGAAAGGAAAAGTACATGTGCATGTGTTTGTATGATTTAAACATTACATTTTGGTTAGCAGACTCATGGGGAAAAATGTTATTGATATTTGAAAACTGAGTACATGCGGTTAATGTTTAGCATTAAGAGTGTGATGCCGTCATGCTCTGGAGAATACATTTGAGCCGCACACAGGTGAGCTCAGACGTGACTATAATAAAATCTTCCCCTGCAGGGAAACTGGAATCAGAGGCTAGAGGTGGGGCTGATTAAATGCTGTATGTTTGGAGCAGCAACAGTGATGATGCACTGATGCTTGCAGTGGAGCTATAGCAGCACAGTCAGAGCAAAAGAGCGGTCATAGCTTTCACAAGGTACATTGATTATATGTTGCAGAGAGCTGAGTCTGTGTTGTGAAAGTGTGGCGATGAAATCTAAGTTTTCTACTTGAACTGGCTTGCAACCCAATAAAAGGCCAAGAAAAACCAACATCTGACAACTTAACACACTTCGGGTTGCGGTCTGAATGCCAAAATGTAGAAAACAGAGTATACTGATCAGTAGTCTGATCAGGTCAAGCACTTTTTGTATGAAGTCACAGAAACAGAAAGAATTGTTGACCCTATCATAAAGATGAAAGGCAGTGAAACCAAAAACTCAGTGTCTATATTTGTGTATAAAGAGCCAATTCAGATAAATGGCTTTGATCTGAATCTGAACTCTTTACTGTGAAAGGACAATGAGAACCAAATGCACACTCTGGTCTCTGGTGTGTGAGCCTGCAGCCTGGCACTCGGAATCTGGTCTCCAACCTAAACATCTCCTGCCAATTTAGACGCAGAGCAGAAATGTGGGGCTTTATTCAATTAAACAGTGATGAATCTCAATGTGATCAGACAGTAATTACATCACACATAAACATATCTGACAAATCAAGTTAGTTGCATGGAAACATCATTTCCGGATTGTCCAGGTCTGCTGCTACACCATGACAGACCTGGAGGAGGATACAGTCAAATCTATTACTTAAAATCTGATGATTGATCTATACCAATACATATATTGATGTTTTTGGAGGGTTTTTTGCTTGCATACCCCAGCGGAGGTGCTTGACAACTAATTGCTGATTTGCACCTTGCACCTTGTAAAATCATCCAAGGGAGACAATCAGACTAGATACTCGCATGTGCTGTACCATCTGCTTGCATGAAGGCATGATTAACAGATCTTACCCTTACCAGCTTATCTTCTATGTGTGTCAGAGGTCAAATGAGCTTTCAAAAGCAGATTGTTCCCATATGCTTCATTTACTTCAATAAGAATGAAGCCTTTCACAAGTTCCATCTTTCAAGAGGAGGCCACTAATTTGGCTCCTTGTCAAGCCTATAGATTATATAACAGTGTTGGGATTCTTCTCACTGTGGCATGTAGAAAACTTGGCATGGTGCAGAGACAACAGAGACAGTAGATTGTGCCTAACAAAGCGTGGCGGTATTACTCAGCAAGGAAAACATGTTTGCTGCCGGAGACAGTCTGCTTGTGCTGCCTTTGGTGAATCTCCACGGCTGGAAGTGAAAATGTGAAGTTTTCATCTTTAGAATTCTGCATTGAAAGTGTGCTTCTAGATATGGAATACAGCTGCATGTTTGATCATATGTCAGAGTAATTTTTCATTTGTTTGTATGATTTGATTGCAAGTTGGCTATGTGCGCACAGGTTTAGAAGGACATATAAATGACAAGAATGTACAACATAGAGCAAAAGTAAGTACAGATATGTGCATTATTCTTACAATGTTAAGTTAGTTAAAACTGCATCATTGTACAATATTCGCACTGTATTTTGAGTTGAAGTGAAGGGTGTTTGGTCTTGTGTATAACGAGGTTAGACAGACTACACTGAAAATACTGCTGCCAAAGAGGAATCTCAGTGCATTGAAAGTGAGGTTATCTGTAACCACTGCAGCAAATGTGATTACGCATGGATTTTCCAATTAAGGTTAATTGCTTGAACAAGATTATGTAGAAAGCTGGGAACACCACAGATTTTTCAGTTTTGCTCTGGGTTGTTTAACGTAATGGGAAGGAACTGCTAAAACAAGTAAGAAACTAGATTGCGATACTCAAGAAAGATAAAAGATGCTACACATGATGGTATTTATAAAAATGTAAGTATTGCAGGGGTTCTGTAAATTGTTGTTTCATTTGTCTTTTTTTAATCACATAGTTAACATGTGGTGGGATTATCAATTCTTGGAAGAATTCTATTATCTCTGAATATGCTACTATTAGGTAATATATTCATGTTTTGCAGATGATACACTGTTCAACTCTTTAATTGTCTCAAGGGAAAAAACTATTGTCACTGATGTGACACACTAGATGTCACACAACCTTTTTTCAGTTAAATTCTGACAAAAATCACGCTCTTTCCATCGGCTCTGAACCATGAAGTCCAGTCACTGCTTGGTCTTTTCATCTCAAACACCACCCGCGCTGCTAGGAACCTGAGTGTCGTTTCTGACTGTGAGCTAAGCTTTAGACAAAACACACACAAAAGCAATGACACAAACACTCTTCTACAAATTCAGGAATATTTCCGAGATCAGAGCGATGTTGTCTTTTAGCAACAGAGAGAAAGTTATTCAGGCTTTTGTTTTCTCCTGCCTGGGCTCTTGTATCGCCTTGTTTACCTGCTTCAGTGCCTGAGATGTGGCTCAGCTTCAGACTGTGCAGAACTGTGCAGTCAGACTTCTGACAAAAAAGCAAACATTCTTTGCACATCACCGCAGTTTCAGCCTCCCTCCACTGGTTAACAATTTCTTTTCAGAATACATTTCAAAATTCCACTCATGGCTTACATTTCTTTACATGGCCAGGCATCAGAGACAGCAGCAAACTTTTAATTCCTTACTATCCAAAGAAGGGCTCTCAGGTCTGCTGGGTTCAGCCTGTTAGCAGTTCCAGAGTCCAGGCTGAGGCCAAAGGTGATCCAGTGTTTTCTGTGCTCAGCTTTAGAACAGTCTTCCAGTTAGTAATCGATCTGTTGGTGCTGTTTCTGCTTTTAAAGTCTGCCTTACGACACATTTTTTTTAGACTGACAACAAGCCTAATTGTTTGCGTGCGTACAGCCCTGACTGGTACTTGGCTGTTGTTTATTTTGTCCTTTTAACATTTGCCGTTTTTCATGCTGTTTATGGAAACACTTTGTTGTAATGCTAACTATCATTATTATTACAAGAGTATCAGTAGGCTGAACATAAATTGAAACATTGTGAATGTGTGCGTCGGATATAAAGAAAGTGCCATGCCATGACACCAGAAGGCACAGTGGCCTTTCTCAAAAGAGTATGAATAACACAATGCACTACTTTCTGCTTTAACTCGCCTTGCTTTGAAAAGCAGAGCACCAAGTTTATTTGTGGAAACTGGAGTTCTAATAGCTGCTCAGATAGGGTTAAGGACATTGCATGAAGACAAGAGGAAAGATCTATGGATGTTGTCCAAATAGAAAGCCATGACTCACAAAATAATCTGCAATGCAAGATTTAACTTATCAGAGAACATGAAGTGAATCCTGATAAATACTGGCGACTCATTATTTGGTTAAATGAAATCAAAATAAATTAGTTTTAATGAGATGAGGTTCAGTATGTTTAGTATGAGTTTGGCCTGGGCTACCACACTGACTGCATGGTGTCGACCGTTAAACATGGTGATGGGGGTGTGCTGATAAGGGGCTGTACGAGTACAAAAAGTGTAAGAGAGATGATATTTATAGCAGACACTAATGCAGGACCATACATTTCGAATGAAAAGATTACTACTGGTCTCAGGAGAGGATATTTTTTATGACAGTGATCCCAAACAATCATCAGTCACACAAGAATTTTTAAGAAGAAAAAAATTAAAACTATAACCTGGCCAAGTATGTCCTTTTTGTAATCCAATCGAACACCTTTGGGGCATTTTAAAGTGGAAGGCAGAGCAATAAAACCCCTCCAGCAAAGAGCCAGTTGCCAATTTTACTTACACTTTGTAAATCCATCATGTGAAGAGCTCCCAAAATGAGTCTAAAAAACAGAGCATTACCTTTATATAAGCATTCAAATCTCCCCTCTTTACAAATTCACAATTGAAACTAAGCAGCCAAATCTTGAGGACAGTTTCTTAATCAAACAGAACTCATATTGTATCAACAAACATTAATTGACTCAACTGTAATTTAAACACATGCAAATCTGTGAAGAATTAAGGCAAGCTTTTAATTAGTAAAGAAGGGACTCCTCTGATGTGTGTGACGCCTGGAGGAACTATTGAAACAGGATCCAGGAAAAGAACTGCACATGATACGGAGTAACTGTTTTAAACGATTTATGTAGCTCATTAATATTCAAGTGTGTATAGTGCGCAGATTTAAATTTCAATGTACAACCAGCAAGCCTAGTGGCCATATTTACCATTGTAAATAAAACTGTATGCATGCATAATTGTCAAATTATGCATATGGTGACTTTTTTTGTTTTCATTAATGAAATAAAGAAATCCTTCAGCAGAAGAAATCACTCATGTAGTTTTGTTTTTGACGGGACCAGCAGGAGGACATTTACTGCCATGAGTGAGAGTGATGACTGATGTACCTTCCTCTTTTGTCTTAGAGTCTTTCCTTGGACTCTTTCCATCCAAATTGAGACTGTCAATTCACCTCTAGGCGACACATATTTCCTCCTTGTAATTTATCACGGGATGGATCACGTTACTGTACGCAGTTGTTTGCAGTATGCATCCATGGTATCTCTGCAGCACCTCCATATGTTGAAATTCAAGAAGCCAACGTCTGTCACCTTCATGCCCATCCCAAAGAGAGTAGGTGAAGCATCCAGAGCAAAGGTTAAGTATTAGCCAACCTTTATGTGTGCAGCACAACAAATAAGTCATCTATTTATTATTAAGAGGGTTTGCACATGTTGATGCACACGTGTGCTCTGAGCATGTGGCTGAATGCAACTATTACCACAGAGAGGACATGCGTAGGTCACCACATATTACTGAGGTCAATGTATTCCACCTCTTACTTTAAACTCAAGCAATACTGCAGCTCAGTGATGAATACTGCAGTTAAGAAATAAAGCAAGAAGGAAAGAAAGAAATGCAAAGGAAAAATATGTCTCATTGAAAAATGTAAGACATATTTTCCCTTTGCTTTCTTTCTTTGTTATCTCAAAATCACCTTTGTTTTCCTCTTGACCTTCGTGTTCCTTGATGGGGAACAGAACTATTGTGTCGGCCTGAAGTAGCATGAAGGCAAATATTAACACATGAAATATATTAACACATAAAAACTCCAGGGTATGTCCTTTTAGATCAAGGTCACTCTCATAGTCATTGCACGCACCATTAAGCTGGGCCTTACAGAATGACGCTGTTACATTTGTTGCTATCGTAAATCATTGTTCATGTGCAGTCAGGGGTCCCTGACTATTCTCTCTGAATGTATTTCCCAAGTCTGACCAGCATCACCAATGTAACCAGGACAGATTCTCATTTTTTGGAGCCTGATTTTTGATTTTAAGTGAGCCATTTTTTTTGCTGAATGACAGTATAATTAATGATTTCCCATTTCATTTTTCACTTAATGATCTTGCTGTTTGATGTTCAGTTTTCACAGCAGCCAGCCCTAAATCCATATCTTAATCAAAGCCACATATTTGAACTGATGGAGCTGTGTTCATTGTCTGACAATCTTTTTTAGTTAAATGTGGTGCTTTGTACCCACCTGTGGTGCTACCATGGGTTGTAATTTCCTCAACAACTACCAAATGTCACATTGTTAGGCAGGTGCAGAGAGAGTATTATGAAAAAAAGAAATCAAAAAGGACAGCTTGACATCTTACAGGACATTTTTTTTAAAAGGATAGTCAATTATTTCAACATAAAACAGTAATTTTTTTCTGGAAGAATGCAAGAAATATTTTATTTTGATCAATTACACACTCATTTGAATTACTATTTGGATTTATGGCCAAACTGTTTGTTTTCTTGGCATTTTTAATGCCTTTTGGAGAGGTTATTTAGAATATGGGCTCTCAGCAAAAGGTAAAAAAGAAAGTATAAGTGGCTACAATGTCACTGGTACCACTTTTGATAGCAATAACAATCAGTCCATAGACAATCATAGCATATCATGTATTTAAAACAATAAACATACAGCTTGTCCACTGGTTGTCCAGTAATGTCTTTTATTACCTCAGTATTGTTTAGTCAGTGTTTGTGCAAACACACATTCACAAATAAGTTCGTCAAATCTCTGTCATTTGTTAAGAAAAAACAAACACTGAATCTATTCTTTATGATGCACACCAAAGTCACAATGGTTCACCGAATACATGGTGTGCGCTTCACCACAATGACTTTGGTGGTTCTTGCTTCTTGCCCACTTTAGATTTCCCTATGAACTATACTACATCTATTTTTAATGAACCCGCAGATATTGCTTAGAGTTTTTATTCATTTCTAATAAGAAGGAAAAGCTGCAGCACAATGCCACGACACATCTGTGCATCTATGGAGCTACTATTTCAACTATTTTTTTCAGAGTGTCAATGTTGATGTTGTTTAAATCTCTTTACAAACTTTGTGCTGCCTACATTTTGTTATCATCAAAGTGGTGAGAATCTTGTTCAGCTGAACAGTGAACATGAATGAAGATATGGTGATTAATTCGGGGGATTTCAGTTCATTATGTTGATATGCATTGAAGAAAGATTAATGGAATTTAACATGCTCTGTGACAAACATCGTCAAATTTCACTTTTTCTGTCTATTTAACTGATGGAAACTAGCAAATTCATTTTAAAAACATGTCCTTTAATAATGTGAATGAAATTAATTATTCACTCATTTAACTATCCCAGTTATGTAGTTTCATGTCAGGTCAATCTCACCCTAAACAAATATATTGGATGAAACTATCAGATATAAACAAGAAGAAAGAGATTTTTTTTCACATTACAATGTTACAGTGAGCATCCAGCAGGCATCCTACAAGTCCCTGTAGATTTGATCACAACAAAGATAATTTGTTTTTCTTTCCATTC
This sequence comes from Acanthochromis polyacanthus, assembly GCF_021347895.1. Taxonomy (NCBI): domain Eukaryota; kingdom Metazoa; phylum Chordata; class Actinopteri; family Pomacentridae; genus Acanthochromis; species Acanthochromis polyacanthus. Next base: position 23,665,503 of record NC_067121.1, read on the forward strand.
AAACCAAATAGACCATATTTCCTTCCGGATTGTTATCACTGAAGCAATGAAGGAATGTGTTTTGCGTGTGTGTGTTGAGCAAACAGTTCAATATTTTATCCAGATAAGACAGAAATGTGGAATTTGCTTTAGCCTTTGTTAAAACAGAAATTTATGGTTTTAGGGGCTGTTGCACATAATCTAAGCCTGATGGCTTGCATATCTGTATAAACACAAGCTAGTAAACTGGTCCTTTTTTTGACGCTGATCCTTAAAGCCCGCCTGTTACACAATGACAAGAGTCTTGTCTTGTTTCAACAATGAGGTGACTTTCAAAAGGGCAAAAAAAAAAAGGCACCCTTGTTTTCTCTACTTTATTAACCGGCCCTTGTCAACAGGACTAATTGACGGAAGTAAAGCATTTGATAATATTTTGCTCTTGTGTGTGTGTGTGTGAGAGCGAGAGTTGTGTAATATATATTTTTCAGTGGTGTGAGAAGATACAGCAGTATGGCCATGATTTTTTATAACATTGCATTGTATTTAAGTCCAGCTTTCGAAGTTGCATTGTAACTTTATTAGTGGCAAAAAGTAACTGAAGTAGGAAAGGTTGTCAGTTGTCATTTTGCAGGATCCCTTTCAGATGCTTATTTTATGATAGATATTATTGCATTGCTTTTGTTGAAACATTAGCATAAAAGTAGCATTTTAATGTTGCTGCTGTTTGTGTTTTTACTACTATAACAATAGATCATAACCTAGAAGATGATGATCTTGATGATATATTTTGTATAAAGACATTTCATTTGTGAAATAACAGATAAATAACAAAGTAAATGTATCACATTGTCTATACAAAGTATTAATCCACCGTGGAAGTTTCCCCTTTTATCATAGTCAATTTAATTTGTCTTTTTTGGCAAAAATGTCCAAAAAAATATTCTTTCATGTCAAAGTGAAAACCTATTCCAGCAAAGCAATTTTCAGTTCAATTCAATTTTATCTATATAGCACCAATTACAATTCAAATTGACTCGAGATGCTTTACAGAACCCATATTTCTGAACCCCAAGAGCAAGCCCTAAAGTGACAGTGGCAAGAAAAAACTCTCTTGTAACGAGAAGAAACCTTGAACAGAACATGGCTCATATGGGGAGACCCATCTGCCACTGGCTGGTGGATTTTAAAAGATAAAATAAAGTGACAGTATAAGTACTCAACTCCTTCAAATGAGTATTTAGTAGATCCTCGTTTGGCCAAAATTACAGCACTGAGCCGGTGTGAAGAGGTCCTAATGAGTCTTTTAAAGTTGAATACTGCAGTTGTACCCAATTCTTCTTTGCAAAACTGCTCAAACTCTGTCAGGTTACGTGGGGATCATGAGTGAACAGCCCTTTTCAAGTCCAGCCACAAATTCCCAATTGAATTGAGGTCTGGTCTCTGACTTTGCCACTATAGAGCATTCATCTTGTTGTCGTGAAACCATTTCAGAAGCTTCAGGTTATTGTCTTGCTGGAAAACCAATCTTCTCCCAAGTCACTTTTCTCTTGCAGGTTGCATCAGGTTGTCGCCTGAATTTCCTTGTACTTTGCTACTTTCATATGACCATCTACAAACATTTCATAGCCTGCTGTCAAGAAAGCATCCCCACATCACAATGCTGTCACCACCATGTTTCACAGCAGGGATAGTGTGTTTGTGAGGATTTGCAGTATTTGGTGTCCCAAACATAGCATCTTGTCTGATGGCCAAAAAGCTCAGTTTTGGTCTCATCAGACCAAAGAATCTTTTCCCATTTGACCTCACAGTCTCTAGCATGCCTTCTAGTGAGCTCTAGTCACCATTTATTATGAGCTGTATTCAACAATGACTTTCATTTGCCACTCTTGAATAAAGATTTGAATGGTGAAGGCATAAAGCAAAAGTTGTTGTACAGTTATTTCCATCTCAGTTGTTGAAGTTTGTAACTCCTTCAGAGGAGTCATAGGTGTCTTGATGGCCTCACTCACTGGTCTCTTTCTTGCATAGACGCTCAGATTTTAAGAACGGCCTGCTCGAGGTAGATTAATGCAAATTCCATATACTTGTCATTTTAATGCTAAATTTTAACTGTACTCTGAGGAATATTCAGTGACTTGGATATTTTTTTTTCATTTCCACTGCTTGAATTACGTTTTTCAATAACCTTTTCACAGAGGTGCTTAGAGTGTTCTTTTGACTTCATGGTGCAGTTAAAACCAGGAGTACTGATTCACCAGGGACTGTACCTTCCAGATACAAGTGTCTTATAGAACAATCACTCGAGATATATTCACAGAACTCAAATGGTCTTTGTTACTCTAACTATGAAACTTCTAGCACCAACTGGCTTTACCTGTGTTAAAATAAGTTAGTCACTTTAAAGGGAGTAAATACATCCCTAATTTTACATTTTATATTATCTGGTTGACATTGCTTGTAACAATAAGTTTTTATTTCATCATGAAGGAGAATTTTCACATAATGATTTATCAAAAAGCCCAATGAAATAAAGTTCAAGTACTCATATTATTGAATATTTGATTTATTGTATTCCATATTACAATAATATTACTACAACATCTGCACAGTAACATTCTGAAGTTCCTTTAACATGACCATAACTTTTTGTTGTTTTAGAATTTTTTGAACAGGAAAAGTTGATCAATGCATTTTTCATGGATAAACTTTTAATTTAATGCATATTTATTTTTCAAAGCCTTTTGTAAATATTGTGTTCACTACAGCACATTATTTAATCTCCAATGTGACTAAGATGCTGAGACTGAGTCATTGCAGTTACACTCTGTGCAACGCAGCTACTGTTTGCACAGCAAAGCAAATCTCTGACTCCTCCCCCTGAGCAGGCTGTTTAATTCCTGTGAGGGGATGCTCGGGTAGTAGCCCAATAAAGCGGCTGGATGCAATCCCAGGGCATAATGTGTGGCTCATGTTCGTCTGACAGACCTGCTCGCTGCTCCACTCCTGCACTCACGCAACCTGCTGCTCTTCTGTAAGTACTGCAGGTCAGAGCCTTTTCAACTTGTACAGTAGATGTGATGAAGGGAGACATGTCTCTGCTGATTGAGTGAATCACCAGGACTTATGAATGAAAACAAATCACACACAGCGGGGACAGACAGAGAGAGAACACCTAATTGTTTTTGGTAAGTTTTAGCTTGTCATCTAGTGAAATTTAAAAAAAATGTTATTGATGCAAGTTTGTTGTTCTGGAGATATGTTGAAAAAATGCAATGCTATTTACTTTTATTTTCAGCATTTTTCTAAATGTACAGTAACTCTGATTCTAATTAGTGTGAATCATGTTCTATTTAGCACTAATTGTCAAAAGATGTACATTCCACTCTATCCTAGTTAAAACCCAATGAGTGGCAGCAATTAAGTGTTGTATGCTTTGACTGTAAGTGATAATTTGCCCTTATACACAATGTTTAAAGAATGCTCTCTTTGGCATTTTGTCATGGAAAGTCACTGGCTTAAATCCCTAGTGGAGTTATAAATGTTTTGCCCAGAGGCAGCTATTCTGATAGGGTTCAGTACATTTCCAGCCACATGCACACACCAGGAATACATAAGTAGGCTAATCATTTTTCTCATTATTCTTTTTGCCAGGAGGTGCCTGTCCTGGTGTAACTGTCAGAGCATAATGGTGGCATTTAAAGGGATCTGGACCAAGGACTTCTGGAGGGCTGTGTCTGGAGAATACCTGGCCACTCTCATCTTTGTCCTTCTCGGCCTGGGCTCCACCATCAACTGGGCTGCAGGGGAGGAGAAGCCTCCTCCAGCCGACCTAGTCCTTATCTCGCTGTGCTTTGGCCTCAGCATTGCCACTATGGTGCAATGTTTTGGCCACATCAGTGGTGGACACATTAACCCCGCCGTCACTGCAGCTATGGTTGTGACTAGAAAGCTGAGTTTGGCAAAGGCTGTGTTCTATGTGGTGGCTCAGTGCCTGGGAGCTATTACTGGAGCTGGGATTCTCTACATAGTCACACCTGCTGCTGTTAGAGGGTCTCTCGGTGTGACCACGGTAAGAGCGGTTCATTTTTAATTGTACGTATGATAAATACGGGATGAATTTTATGTTTAACAGATTTTGTTTTGGTTTCTAAGGTGAACTCCAACATCTCATTAGGACATGGCCTTCTTGTGGAACTCCTTATCACATTCGAGCTGGTCTTCACCGTCTTCGCCACCTGCGACCCCAAACGTACAGACCTCGGTGGCTCTGCAGGCCTGGCCATTGGCTTTGCTGTAGCTATAGGCCACTTATTCGCAGTAAGTAGCTTCCAGTAAGTTGCATAAATGATAGATACAATAAAGGAGTCAGGGTAACTAATTAGATTCCATAAAAACAGTGATGTATTCACAGGAAATTTACATTCAGACAGTTACATGAAAATTTAACTACAATAGAAGAGCCTCAGAAATCTTCTGCGACACGGTCTACAAATCAGCCAAGTCCTCAGTGAACCCCATCGAAACACAGCTTTAAAGATTAATCTGACGATCATATTACAGTCAACATCCCACACTAAAGAAATGTAGAACAAGACCGGATCCAAGAGCGAGCTTCTTTAGCTGAGCAAGAGCAGGTGCATCAGGCATCTATTCCGCAATGTGTGATATTGTACGCTGTCTCAGTGATTCACACCCACGTGCACATCTTTTTTGGAGGCTGCCATCGCATGGCAACCAATCTCTGGGGGCTTCCTGAACCCTGCAGAGCAAATGAATGCACGGGGAAAAAGATGTTATCTCTCTCACTGCTCAACTGATTTCTCCCTTGGTCTATTTAGCAAATGCATACATACATATATAACAGCTTATATAAGATAGATTCTTTCAGTTAAGGCATATTATGTAAGTCAAAAAAAGACAGCACTATGCTATACAAGTGTGATCTTTCTTCCCTTGAACTAAAAACAATGTCATTGTTTGTCTTTTAGATTCCCTATACAGGAGCTAGCATGAACCCTGCTCGTTCCTTTGGGCCTGCAATGGTCACGCTTAACTTCGAGAGCCACTGGGTAAGAGCTGCTCCCCTAAGAGGATCATTTCAGAAGTTTGGATGGGTAAAATAGAGCCCACTTACTCCTGATAGGCGCTGAACCATATCTGTATGAAGATTCGCACCTGAGCTAAATAGAGGAGCTCACTGGTTGGCTAGGTGTCATGTCAACATGTCCTGAAATAATTTGAAGGATTAGTTAGTGGTTATTTTAACATCTGCAATGTCACATTTTCAGCATGATTAACATGCAACACCAAGTGTGAACTACAGACAAAAACCAAAGGTATGAGCTCAATACAGGCAAAAAAACAAAGTGAGATAGCTTAAATCCTCATTAAAAACTTTATATGACCCATGAATTTGTGAATCATTCCAACGAATGAATCACAAATTTACAGAGTGTTCACCTCAAGCGACATAATGAGATGTCACTGAAAAAGGTGTAAAATAACATTAGCTCTGAATTTTTGTGTGTATCCAGGCAATTATTTCCACTAAGCTATTTGCAGACAGCATGGAGTCGTTTGTGTGTGTCTGTGTGTGTGTGTGTGTGTGTGTGTGTGTGTGTGTGTGTGTGTGTGTGTGTGTGTGTGTGTGTGTGTGTGTGTGTGTGTGTGTGTGTGTGTGTGCGTGCACTGAGGGATGTGATGAGTGGGTCCTGTCAGTACACTGTAAATTACTTTAAGCAGGCTCAGTTTGAAAATATATCTTCCCCTGTTGCCTTAAAACAGTGAATTAACTCAACCTGGACTGAATAATTTGTTGTTTTATGAGATTTTGAAATGTCAAATTAACTGAATTCAGTAAACTCAATATATTAAGCTGAAAAATCATGTCTTTATTTACTCTGACTAATGCTGCAAACAGGTTTGCTTTCCATTTTCTCAAATCAAGTTATTAATTTAACATAAAAGGCAGTCTGCTCATAAAGTCATGGTGCTTTAAAACAAACAGATATATTTAGTCAGTTTATTTAACTCTCAGCAATGCAATCATTTAACTTCTGAGAAAAAATATTCAAGTCAGAACTCGTGCCAAAATCAGAACAAGAAATAGTGTTAGTCATTAGTTGATATAATTTACTTCACTGATTTCCTGCATGATGTTTTACAGTGTAACTCTCTCACAGCCTCTGACACCAGATTCAGAAGTGTCTTCTCTTGGTTGCAAATGCTTGATACTGCAGACTGTTAGCTTACCAGGCTCTAATTAGACACAGATTAGCCAGCTGACTAATTAACATGCTTGTCTTGCTGGTTGTTGTAGGTGTACTGGGTGGGACCCATTCTAGGGGGCATCCTGGCTGCTGGCTTGTATGAGTACCTGTACTGTCCTGACCCTGAGATAAAAGAGAGGCTGAAACAAGTCTTTAAGAAGGACACATCAGGAAAATACAGGGAGGTGGAGAGTGATGACATTGCCATCAAGCCAGGCTCCATCCACACCATCGATCTGGAGAAAGCTGAGAAAAAAGATCATTTCCACGACTCGACAGGAGAAGTGTTGTCCTCTGTATGACTATCACGTGCACTGGAGATGGAGACCAATTTGTAGAGCGGAATGACAATCAAACTCCGGAGTGTTCATCCTGAGCCCCTACAAAGACTTTGTCCTCCAAGCAGAATACGATTTCTGTCCATGACACAATGTTGTTGTGTTCATTTAGTTGTCATAAAGTTAGCCTGGTATTATGGCTCAATCTTCCTAACATCTGCAGCCTGTTCAATACTCTTCCTGAGGCCCACCCTGAATGATTTTGTGGCAGTGTTGGCATGCAGCACGCATTGCACACTGCAGAATGACAGCACAAAATACATTGTGTTAAGGAAATATGTGTAGGGTCAACCAATTATGTGGGGTCATCACGCTGAATTGGAGAAGCGAAGAAGAAAATGCACCCTTGTTATTTTTGGATTAGTGTCACATTTGGTCCATGTATCTTATATGTAATAAAAGGGGAGATTTTCCTTGTGATCATTAAGCACATTACAGATCACAAGCAATTTAAGACAGCTCTGACAAGCTTTATAATCAGAGATGTGTTGCAGGGCTCTCTATTTTCAGTGCATTAGTCGGGGAAACAACTGGTTCATCTTAATGGAAACTGTGTTTTTTTAAAAGCTCTATCTCCATTTTCTGGTGTTTATAACGTTGGTTGCTTTATATTTTCCTATTTCAGAAAAATGTGATACTTTGTCGGTTTTATTTTATAGATCTAGATTCTTGTAACACATCTTATGTCTTTGTATGATTTCTTTTCTATTATACTTCAGCATTTAATTTATTGATGGGATATATATGGATTATCTGTGTTTGTGGTTTTCAGTTCTTGTGCTCATAAACTACAAGTGCAACAAGATGTAAAAGATATTGTAATAATAAAGTTTTTTCTAATTATTCTAATGGTGTCTTTTATTTTTATTGTCTGTATTGATGTCTTGAAACATTTAAACAGAGAAGCTGATCAAGTTCAATGCAACTTCTAGATATTTATACGAATTGCAGCGATGATATCTATATGGTCTTCCACTTGAGTCACTAGTAGTAGGTGCTGGGGACTGAGGAGAGAAGATCGGTGATGCATTGGCCCATCTACTTTTGGATTATGTCTCCCTATGGCCAGATAAATGTCCATAGTGTGTGTTCCTCGTGAGTTAAGTTGCTGAGAATAGCTCCACGCAATCTCATTCCATCAACGGAGGCCTCAAAAATGGTCCCACTTTGTGATAGGAAACAGAGGTGATCTGTTATGTCCACACTTCCTTTGCTAAAAGAACAGGTGCTAGTCAATCTTTCTTTTTTGCTATGCAGAAGGTACGATCAGCCCCAATCATCCTGACGCATCCATTGAGGCTGTTTACATGGTGCAACTATATTGCATTTGCAAGGTTTGAATACCAGTATAATTCAGACCCTAAATCAAAATTGTTTTTACTCCCACTTGCACCAACTCCCCACAGTCACTGTCTTGATGCAGTTTTTAGATGTGACAACAGCATCACCTACTGGCCACAATATGAATCGCCTCCTGTGTAATAATGCTCCCACTTGTATTTCTCCAGGGGAGGGCAGCCATGAGCCTTGAATATGCAGGTTACACTGCAGATGGAGGGACACAAGTCAGTTTTATTGAGAAGTCTAAGCTGCGATTCGTCTGAAAATGATCCAGGCCATTATTTCGGAGCTGCACAGGAGGATTAAGTGCTGCATAGCTTCATAACAGCAATCCAGCTGTCAAACAGGAGCCAAAGCAAGTTTATAGGAAATTACCTTTTTTTTGTCAGGCTTCATATTCTTAACACTTTTGCAATTTTCTGGAAGTACTTTGGGGGCATGCTGGGATGCTTATTCTCACTCAGACTGCCTTAACTGAACTGCATTCTCAATATTTTTCTGCACTCAAGAATAAACTGTTAAACTGTTGCTGTTAATGAGTGCAGTTCTTACCTGAGTTGAAAATGGACAGCGCTGACTTTCCCAGCAGCCTCATCCTTTACCTGCAGGCACGCTGCCTGTATCCCTTAAGGCTTCAGTGGCTTGAGGCCAGCTCTCTCCTGGCTCCCCTTAATCATCTTTATAGCCCAAATAAACGAGTGCATAAATCTGATGTTTCATGCATTGAATATTTCCTCTTGGGACCGATGATGGGGAATGGGTTCACTTGGTTTTGATTTATCAGGCCCCTACTCATCTGAAGATTAAATAGAGGAAGACAGGTGAGGATAGCAATCCCCGTTGGAATGGAAATTTTGTTTTCCTTATGAATTTCATATTGGTGATGGGGAGTAAAATGTTTTAAATAAAGTATTTACTGCGGTGTGCATGCAGGGCTGAACATTGATGAAATGTGCCTTGATGGTTTTCACACTCTTACATGAATTAGAGAAAGCCGTGCCAATCAAATCGTGAGATTTCATTAGACAAATGCACCCTCTCTGTGTTGACAAACTTCCAAAAGGTCGATGCAGGCTCCTCAATTAGCAAAAGCAAATACAAAGTGACAGCAAATAATAGACCAACCATTTTTCAGCTGCCTGTTTGTTAACATCTTGAATGGCTTATGAGCAAGATGTTGAACAGAAAGCTGATAACGCATGGATGGGCCTCAAAGTCGCTGCCTCCATAATTCATTAATTTACATTCACAGTCATTGCAAATACCAACAATAGCTATATGATTGGAATATTGTAAGAAGCAGAGACTCATTTGCACACCATACAGATGCCAGCAAAGTATATCTCATAGTGCATCTCACGCTTATCTAATTAAGAACAGGCAGCTTTCTCGCGACTTGAACACTCGGATTCTCAATTCCCAGCATACAACAGAAAGGGCAAAAGATAAAACACACACCTTAAAGATCATTAGCAATTAATATTTGGGGATTCATGAAGAAAAACAGCGTTAAACACTTGTTTAATAATTCATACTATAAACAAGAAAGTCTCCCACTTCCTTAATAATTTAGACGTAAGCTAATGTTGATTTATTCAGGAAGGTCTCTGCCACCAGCACTGCCTGGAGTGCCCAAATTTGAATTAAAGTAGGACAGTAGCAGGCGAGTCTGTAATAACATTTGTATAATTTTATTATTGCTCTGGGCTCAGTTCATTTCCTCCTCCAGTAGCTGCGTGAAATTGTTTGATTCTGGAAACTGCCTTGAGTCTGCGGCTCTGGGGTTGGAGGGTGGTACAGGAACAGGAAGGCATGCGACACTCTCTCTGTCTGATGCTGTCAGACACATAAACACAGACACACACACACACACACAACTCCACGTACACATGCATACACACATGCAGAAAGAGAGAGATAAATAACTTTGTTATTCTGGGTTTTGTAATACTGTTACATTGGCTCACTTAATAACTCAAGCTGTCTTGAGAATATGATTGATATTCTCACTCACCTTGTCACTTATGATAAATATTTTACTGCATTTGTGTGAGATGGCTGGGAACCGGAATCACTCATTCATTACATTATCACATCATATGAATATGAGAGTTTGTGTTTATGTCTTTTTCCAGCAGAGAGATAGTCATTTCTTACTAATATTAGTCAAAGAAAGCCAAGCGGAAACGTCTCAATACAAATAGTGTTGTTTGTATGGAAGCTGATTGGATGACAGTCAAGCATTTTAGTTTTTTTCCTGTAACTTTACAAATAAGATTTTTTTCATTTCTGTTGGCCCCATGAGGAAAAATTAAACACATAATCATTTGGGGGTTTACTCAAGCTATCAAGTCTTATCATGAGATTTCCAGTTTGTGGTCTTCCTCCGCTATATTGTGAATTTGTTTACCAATGATGGGACTATCATTTCCAAAATGCTAATTTACAAATCTCTGATTACTCTAACACAAACAATCAAGTTTGGGAGGTATTAGCTCATGTAACACACACCTGGGACCCCGGTGGCTTTGACACAGGAAGGGAGGGTGGAGAAGTTCTGATTGGTTTCCTCGGGCTCTGCTTCCAACTTCCCACCCGCACACATTCCCTCACTGCTCCTCAGCCTCCCCCCCCCCCCCCCCCCCCCCCCCCCCCCCCCCCCCCCCCCCACCCCCCTCCAATTCCTTTATGCAGAGCAGCCCAAACTGCAGTTTGATGAAACACATTTGTTTGACTTAACTCTTGCTGCGCCATCACGGCTAAATCTCGAAGGCCTGTCGGTGTAATGTGGCCCAACAGCAATTGGGTTAATGAGAGGATATATGTACAAGTGTGGGACTTGACCGCAGGAGCTGTTTTCCATTTGGGTTTGGTCTGCTCATGTTATTAGGGAAACCTTTATTATTGTTGCCCTCTAGTGGGAACCATATAATAGGATTACATTTTATTAGAGCCTCCCAGCATTACCCAAGCAGCCCCCTCCTCTTGTCTCTCTTCCCCTCATAGTAGTGTCACTGACTCCTCTGTCCACTGTGGGTGGGATGGGTGCATCTGGGGCTGCGAGGGGAAGCCAACAAGTGGGGAAACAAGAGATCCCATACAATAGGGATCTTCATTGTTCCTCAATTACGTACAAAGTGATATTGATTTTTGATCAAATAGCAAACAGAGTAGACAGAGTAGAGCAGTCTCTGTCATGTGTTTTGTGAACTGAAACAACCTCACTGTAACAGCAACACAAATACAGCACAAAGGCGTGTTCCTCGGTTTCACTATTTGCATTACTGAATAAAATTGCTTCTCTGCTGCACAATTACCATTATTAATAATTAGCCCTCGAAGGCCGCACCTGCAGGTATGACTTAGACTACGCCGTAGCTATGGAGACATTTTCCAAAGCTAAATTTCATTGTGCCAAAGATAATATTTGATGAACAGTTCTGGCCCAAAACTCTGCAACCCTGCAGGGCAAACTGAGTCAGGATCTGGAGCGGCTTCAGCACTTTCCCTCATCCATCCCACTCCCTTACATAACCACAGGCCATCAGAGGGGTGTGGCGAGTACAACAGCAGTTATTAACATGGTCTGAGGCGAACGCAACATCCCTCTTTGTCCGCCGACTTGTGAGTAACAGACCCGGTGTTATCTGGTGGGTCCAGTGGTTTTAGCGCATCTAGCTCCTCGGATCACATCTGACACTAGAAATCAAGTTTATTAAGATGTCAGTTCATGAATATTAAAATAAATATTCAGCAGCCAAAATGTCTAGACTGTGTAATTGTTAAATTGGCAGTGACAAATAGAGCCTTCCGTTCAGCTAATGGTACCAAATTCCACCTTAAAAGTGAAATACATAGCAGCTACTCTAGCACACTAATGGGATAATGGTGAACGCTATAATGCAGTGCAGGTAAAGTAAAGAAGAAAGTAAAGTCAATAAACCAACTCAGAGATGTCGACATTATTCACCAGTACTCATTTAAACTTTGCGAACATTAGCCCCCACAGGCCAAGTTCAGCCATAACTGGAAAACTCTTGAGTGGAGCGAAGTGAGAAAGGGTGTGTTCAAATTTTACATTTCATTTATAAGAGGAGGAACATGTATTTTCCTCTTTCAAAACACATTCTCAGTTAGTTTTAAGTTGCGACTGAAGGAACTGATAGCCAAATAATAATCACTCCGAGTTCCGTGAGACATTTCAGCGATGAGATTTGAAACTCCCAGCGTGCAGGGAGACTTTTCCAGCCTTCCTCTCCTCTCTCCAGTGTGTGGATTTATAACCCTATGATGTCATTCAAAGTGAGGCAGTTTCTGTTTGGAGCAAACTTACATCTGCAACCAATCTGGATAATTTGTCCACCAAAATATGGTAGAGCCAGCCAGTGCTCGCCTGTTGTTGCTGCTGTGACTTAGATCCAAGTAAAGTACCACCCTTCCCCTGCAACACTGGAACAACGGCTTCAGTTTTTTGGCCTCCAACATCACGTGCGTCCAACAGTCTCCACCGGTTGTTTCTACAACATCTGATGCATATTTGAAATACTTAAGAGAGAGACCACATTAGGAATGGGTTCCATTTGTGTGCAAAATGGATAACGTATGGGATTTTAAGGCCTCGGGTGTTCTCCGTTCACTATACTTTGTCAGACTAATGGCATAAAAATGTGCCGGCATCCTCAATAGCTGAGGCTTTGGTGTACAGTGCACCAGCCAGTAACCTCTCGGGCAAATAACTTCATCTTAACACTTTAATCCTGTGTTTGTTTTCCTGTGGGACATGCTGGTTAAAAAGTGGAAAGTTTAATGGCTGGATCAGATGGGCAAGGGACAACTGGCTCGTCCTCAAAAGCAATTTTGTTTGTCATCTGCAAAAGATGCTCTGAGAAAGAAACTCCTTTGATGGAGGGGACTGGAAAATGTTTTTTTTTTTTGGTTTGTTTTCTTGCATCCATCAGTCACTGCTCCTTCGACGTGGCATCTTTATTCCACTGTTGCTCGCATTTAAAAACAAACTTGAATTTCTCCCTGGATGAAAATTAAAATACACAATCTGTTTGTAAATATTTGTCTCACATGCTTTTTTTTTGTCCCTTTTCCCCCCCTCATGTTTCTCTGCCTCTCATGTTGGGGTAATGTTACAAAGCTGCTTTTCAAATAAGAAGTCGATGCTCTCACCAGTAGGGGGCGCAAGAGATGTTTCAGCTTTGCTTCATTGTGTACGGCATGGAGATAACTGTTCAGAATGTAAAGGAATAACTGTCAGTTCTGTGTCCAGATGTGCAGAAAATAGCACTCTCAACTCAGACAGAATGATTATGCATGTTGACTTATCAACGACTTTAAACATGTAATTCCTTTACTGTGTGCATCCCCCAAGTAATTCTAAAAGCCTCAGAAGTGCCTCAATCTTCCTGAAATCATGCATGGTTGAACATTTGAAATGAGCTCGCACATCACCCTCAGGCACTGATTCAGACTTGATTGAGGCAAGGCAAGCTGCAAGTGCTTATTTATACAACTACGTCATTTGGAGGTTGTCCAAAGGGAGGAAAGAGACTGAAAAGATTACAAAAGAGAGAGCAGAGAGTGAGAATTTCATTAACCACATTCCATTAATTTAATAAGTTGATTCTATGCTAATCAACAAGTTGCCTGACGCACATGCAGTGTGTATGGCATGCGTTAAAAGAGGCAGACTAGACAGGTTAGATGTTTGAGAAGTAAAAGAGGGGGAGAAAAAAAAAATCAAAGGACTCCACCAACAATCTATATAATTATCATCAGCTGCTGCTTTTCCTCCCTGGCAAAGAAACACTCCATCCATTTGTAGAAATCGCCTGGGGGAACGTTACATCAAAACTAATCATAACGATTAAAATCAGCTTCTCTGCGAGAAGGAGGCAATAGGCAAGTTGGAGGCAGGAGGGGTGAGGGTGTTGTAAATGCAGAAAAAATTATTTATTTGATTTTATAAAAACATAAACTCAACAAAGACTGAGGCACTGCTGTGATCTCTTCCTTTGCTCGCAGTTTTATTCTGCAGATTGGTTTAGACTGGGGCAGAGACATGAGCTAATTGTATCCTGATCTTTGCCTTGAGGGGTTTCGGAGCCCTGGAGCATGTATTCTCTGTATTTTGTTCTGTCTACCTTAGCCAAGCTATTGCATTTCTCAGTGGTGTAGGAAGAGAAGCAGATCGTGGGCCAAATCGGAAGGAAAAGGTGCTCAAAAAGATACTTTATGCCGCTCTATGTTTCAGGTAAGCGAAGATTTATTTGGTTTGCTATTATTTCCGAGGTTGGATGGACTGGGACATTGAGGCGCAGCAGCTTTTACGCATGTGCCAAGCGATTCGAGCGGTACAGTTCTTAAAAAATATTTAACCACTTCCTGGCTATTGTTCCTTGCTTACTGTACAAATGTATGCGAGTGTCTACGATATAGGAGGCTTTGGCACATCTGATGTGAACCAACAGCGGATTAGACGGCGATCTTGTCGAGCAAACACTCTACTTATCCACCGTGTGAATTCGCTCCTGGCGCGTTTCAGCTCCGAAAACATCACCGTCTCCGTGTCGCTGTTGCTGTACAACTTGCCCATAACTTACTTAAACCCGCGTTTGTCGTTCCCCTAAAGATTTTTTGAAGTCAGATTTGTCGCGAAACCTTTCCATTTCCTGGCTGCCCCAGATCTTCTAATGAAAGACGCCATTGTGGAGTAATTTTGCCGCAGGCGTATTTCTTATTCTGTGTGACAGGATGTACCTTTTTACACACGTCAATGTAAAATCTGTGAATCATCCTTTAATACAAGCCGTGTCCATGTTGGGATAATCATATTTTACGTCAAAGAGGACAAAAATAGGAGCGGATTTTGTCTTCTCCCCTCTCTTGGCTTTCTGACCGCGCCGTGCGTAATCAACTCCAAGGTCCGGATGCAAATCGGCAGATATATAGTTACTAAGAAGTAATAAGTAACGAAATTGACTTATTTTACTTGTACTGCCTCATTGTGTGTTAAAACTTGTACTTCTGTTGATAAAGTGTGTACTTTGCATAATATTATAGATTCCATCTTAAACAAATAAGCGGATTGCATTTTTGGTTACTTAAACATTTTCCATTAAGCTTCAGGCAGGATGACACTTAAATTAACATTATAAAAGTCTAACTTTTGGTCGCCTGAATTGAAAGCCAGTGGCCAGTTTGACCAGTTCCAGGAGGTGAATGAATAAACAGAATGAGATGTTGGGTTGTCAGGACTGATCACCTGATGGCGCTGCAACAAAACCATCCTGTGTCACTGCTCCTGTAGCTCTGCTTCCCAGTGCACCTAACAAACACACCTCTGAGCTCATGGGAAAGGGCATTGCTGGGAAAAAAAGAAAAAGAAAAAAAAAAACAGCCCACATTACATTTGTGTAACTCCACAACAAGTTTGAAGTTTTGCTTTACTTGCTAAATTGGAATGCCTTGGAGATAAATGCTGTTATTATACTTTGTGCCGTGGCTCTGGCACTCCTGCGCCCTGGGACAATTTGGTTTGTGCCAATGAACATGCACCACTGTCTCCAACAGCCTGCAGCCACACAGCACTGATCACACTTCCCTGTCCGTGATGTCACGCTGATGAGCAGCTGCAGTAACTTCACAAAGAATGATTTTGAAGAAGACAAGTAGCTCTATTTGTAGTAAAAGTCATGGACTGATTATGGGATTTGGCTTGATAAATATCAGGGCGCTGCTGTAACATTTAAGAAAAATCTGAAAGTCTGTGTCAGCCCAGTTTACTGTTAACACTTCTGACATAGTTCATTGTTTTATGCTCAAACATATTTGTTTGCCATGATCCAGAAGCACTGAAAATGAATATTACAGTTAGATGTAATCTAGAGATTCTTGATATTTCCATTTCACTTTAAAGAGCAGGTTAGGATTCTGTATTTAATCTTATAATCTTGTAGTTTCATCTTGCATGGAATCTTTTCATCTTTTCACTAAAAGTATTTATACATGGAACAGATGTCACTTTTTTTCACTACAAACTTACAAAGCCAATGCTCTTACTAAGAAATATAAAAATAGTCAGACTGAAGTTGTGGCTTGTAAGACTGACATAACACAAAACACAGTCCATGTCTCTGTGCTCATTAAAAATATGTGTATTCATAAATGGCGTGCCTTTTTATACCCAAAAAGATGACTGTTATTCAGAAGTTATGAAAGCGTGAGCGAGACAAGACAATGTAAGATTAATGACACTGTCAGAAGTTTTACTGAAATGTACAAACACTACCTTTTGTTTTGCAGCAGTGTGTAGTTACCTTAAAATGCCAAAAGTCCAGTTTTATAGTCCAAAGGGATACAAACCAAACTAGTGAACCGGCCTACAATATTTATCAGACCAGGCTGCTGTGACAGTTCACTACCTGGCATTTCTTTGCCTTTACAACTTGCAGTGACTGAAGTTAACCCAAAGTCTGTAGCTGTCTGTGTGTGTGGACATTTGAAACAAATGGCCGTGGGCAACAAAGCAGAGACAACCCATCCAGATTATGTAAATACCAGTCTGCCTGCCTCGAACTGAATGTTAATGCTCTGATCTGAAATGCTAATTGTGTCTTGTGCGATATGTCGAAACAGTGAAGAGCTGCATTGTGGGATGGACAACTGAAAGTTAGTTTGTTGCTTATGCTGATCCCAAAAGGCCCTTTGAATATTACAATAGCAGACAGAGGCTTGCTTGCTTGCTGTGTTTGTGGCACTTTAGTTGGTGTAATCCTTAATTATCTTACTAAACCAGAGCTGTACTGTTTGTTCCTTGAAGTTTGAGGGGAAGACGCTAAAATTCTGATTTTGCCTGTTTGTGAAAGAGCATTGGTGGAAAACAGCAGGAGTAACAGGAACAGCTCAAGTGCTGCCGGCTTTGATGCCCTGTGCCTGTTTTAGATTTGTTTGTGCATACTGTGGTGCGGCGAAATTACACAAGCCGGGTAAACGAGCAGATTCACGAAACGCATACGCATTGTCTGGTTTCACAAACATCATCACACGGCAGACGTCTGCAGCACTGTGGTGAATTCAAAATGGCAACAGGTAGGAGAAGTGGTGTCATGTGGCGGATCTTCTCTGCACATCCTGGCTGATGGATGATGATGTATGAGCCATCACACATGAGCCCTCCATCACATGCTTAGTTGTGGATTCTGGTCAAGTTTGCGACCTTTGAACTGTTCTCAAGCTAAATACGTGAAAAAGTGAAAAAAACGTAACGAGGCCGCCGGTTCAAGATGTCCACGGCATGTTTTTCCTTCCCACTAACGGAGTGATTTAGTGATATAAGAAGCTCACGAACCCCTCAACCAAACCCCCCCCCCTTCCTCACACCCACCCAACCACCCGTTCTTTTTCACTCTCTCTTCTTTCTCCCCTGCAATTTTCCATAATGCCTTACAGATTTTACACTCAATCCACCTTTGCGATGACAAGGCTTTGAGGAAATCCAATTCCACCAAGCTGTTTTCAGAACTTACTCTCCACAGGCGCACACGCTCGCTCTCACACTCTCTCTCCCTCTCTCTCACACTCACACTCTCTCTCTCTCTCACACACACACACACACCACCATCTCCACAAATTAGTCAGGGAACAAATTACCTGCATTCTGAGTGTGATCCCACGCACTTTGCCGGCTGCCTTACACAGGTCCCCTTTTGAAGAGCAGCCATGTGATTTCTCTCTCTTTTGCCCTGCAGGCCCCTTTGCCTTCTGCGAGGGATTCTGGAGTTGAATTTTAAAACTATGTATGGCTGCTGCCTGCGCTTATCAGCGCGTGCACAAGTGGCATGCAAATCAGACCAGGATCACACACCGCATTGGAGGCCTACACTCAAAGGCAAGCTTAATTGCTAATTGGGTATCTAGGTGTGAAACTCACACTGCCAATGAGAAGCAGGAATGTGGATGTTTTAAGGCCAGTGGTTGAACTAATTAATTTTAATCTGAATGTTATTAAAAATTGTGGATTCCCTGCATTTTCTATGTGAAAAAAAACAGCCCAGGAGAGTGCTGTGGCAGTACTTTTAACTGCAATTGGACATGTTGTGGTCTGGTTTTATACTCCGTGATATCATTAGTGTGGTGGTTTTGCAATGCATCATACAGTAACTCTTACATTTGCCAGGCATGTAGCCAATGAGAGAGAGATCAAGAAGAAGTTTGAAGCGTCTGCTCTGAGGGTAGATTGCTGTTTTGGAGGGATGTGATGTGGTGCTTCTGATGCAGTGTTTCTTTGTGCTCTTAGAGGCCACTTCAGTTGCTGTTAATATTCTGTTTGAAAAGAGTGTTTGACCCTAAACATGCTTTGTTAACAATGCTCTTGCTGAGTGTGTTTTGTGAGACTGTAAGGATCATGATAGTATATGTGCACATGGGGTATCAGGAGGGCATTTTTTTTTTTTTGTCCGGGTGATTGGAAAGGTTGGCCACAGTGAATGACTGAACTATGTGGGGATTATTGTGTTGAAGGAGGGTTTGACCTGCTGGAGGGAAAAAAATCTGCTCTTGAACAATGGGCAGCAGCAGCATCAGGGGGGAGGAGGTGACCGCGCGCAGAAACACTGCTCCAAAAGGGGGGCCAAAGGCCAGCTGTGGAAGGTCCAGATGTGCGTGTTAACTCGCATAACCGACACCATCACAATCTGTTAGGCAGGATTTGTTTTTAGTCGCGAAAATGCGACACACATACCTGCCACTGAAACAGCGACAGCCCAAAAGAGCCGCGGGCGCTACAATGCTAATGTTGTCGGGGGCTTTGACTTCTCCCAGCCACTGCAAAGAAGCTGCTCCGTGTGACAGCCACGGCGCCGCTCTTCCCCCGGTGCTCGCTATCCCGCTTTTCACGCCTCTTCTCGTTTGGCAGGTGTGCTGGAGAAATAAAAGGAAAGAGAGGAGAAAAAAAGAGGGAGAGAAAGAAACCGCCGTCCTATCTCTTAACCTTAAGTCTGAGCTGTAATGGACGAAACGGATATCATGGACTTAACGCATCAGAAAGCGAGAAAGCGACCGCGTCCAATCAGTTCCGTGGATGAGTCGGTGCACGCTTCCCTCAAACGGCTCCCGATCCGAGCGGCGGAGTGCAGGGAGCCCTCACTGATGTTCGCTGTCAGAGGAGAGCCCGTTCCCGCAGCATCTCTCAAGCAAAATGACCATTCGGTGACTTCCTCTCCAACCACAGTGATGCCGGCGCAGGTAAACGCGTAAAAGTCCGATTTTGTCTGTGGAGAGAAGAGAGGGGGGGAAAGCAGGGAAATAACTTGAAACTGACGCCGACCTGTCACTTTTACACGAGCGAACACTTTGGTTTTATTAGATGCAGTGAACTCTTCGCCTTCTTGTTGTCCTTACATGTAGGCTGCGCACATATTGTCTAATTTTAATATCAGGCACAGTCTTCTGTTTGCTGCTGTAATTTCTGTGAAACATTTTCTGTCTTTTGCTTCTCTGACATTTAAGTCCAGTCATCCTCAGTGACTTGGAATATTTTTTCTCCATCCTCCTCTCAGTGTCTGAAACTTTTGGGGATAAAGTCATTTTGTTCTCCACAGAAATTGTCTGTTAATGGTGTTTGTAGGTTAACATGAGACAGTTTCTCCAAATCCTATTACAGTATTCAAATCAAGAGCCGTTATTGCTCATTTCCTAGACTGAGATTGATGCTCCAAATTAATTTGGTTTTGGAGATTATGGCCCACAGGAGTGGATGCTTCTGGATTGTGGCAACATTCAGGTCAAGGTCAGGCTGCTCTATCTTGCAGGGAATTTTAAAAAAAACCCTTTCTTTTCCACTCTTGACTGTGGAATGAAAGAATTAGATTGTTGTGTCTGATTCTTATTTCTTTTATCTCTTGAAATATTCAAAATCTCTGAAACCCCCGGGGAGTTTTCGTCTTTTTATTTCTGATTTGCAGCCGGGGAAAAAATGGAATTAACTGTATTTTCCTGGCTGTCTCACCTACCTTTGTCTATATTTCCTGCCTCTGTGCTCCCTCAGGATAATCGCTCCAGCATGTCCAGGCCTATGATCACACGGTCACCAGTGTCTCCCTTGAGTAACCAGGGCATCCCAACACCTGCACAGCTCACCAAGTCCAACGCTCCTGTGCACATCGATGTAGGCGGACACATGTACACCAGCAGTCTGGCCACCTTAACAAAATTCCCAGAATCCCGGTGAGTCTACAATATCATGCAAATGTATCTGAAGTGTGTGATAAAGGTGCATTTTTGGCTCAGGGTCCAGAATTGAATGTTTGTCCCGCGATTGTCACCAGACGTGTTTGTCAGAATTTCCTCTCAGTTTAATGTCATCCTGTTAAATTTTTAATGTTGGCATGTGACAGTCAAATGTCACATCTCTTCAAATCAAAAATACAGGCTCATGCATACACTTAGAGGAGATAGAAAATCTTTGCTGTCATTTGTTTTCGGTTTTATCAGGTGGTACCGCAAAATGTCTCCTTGTGAAGCAAAGCTCGCAGTTATTTTGAGGAGTAAACAATTTGCAGGAGCTTCAAGTGCGGGATGCAGAGCACAGACAAAAGCAACTTGGTTATTCTGACAGATGTCACAGCAGCAGTAAAGAGCTGAGGGGCATGGAGCCATCTGGAGGCTGGGAGGCCACACTGTCGCTCCGAGCACCGGCCCCGGGGTGAATGGCACCCTGCCTCAGGCAACCGAGCACCAGCTGGCCCTGACCTCTCCAGACCACCTCTGTTTTTAAATTTCTTTCTTTATTTATTTATTTCTCTCTTTCTTTCTCTCTTATTCTTTTCTTGAGAAATGTCAATCTTTCCACATGCTCTTGCTTCATCATTTCACCTCCAATAACCAAGATGGATCCCAAAACAGGAGCTTAAATTCATGCCTTAAGGGATGTTATGAATTTTGTGTTTGAAAACGGTGAAAAAATACAATTTTGGTAATCTTTCCATGTTTGTCCTCCTGCCTCCTTCCTTCCTTCCTCCCTTTCTGCCTAACCCGCCACCCCTCCTCTCTCTCTGGGTAGAATTGGTCGTCTCTTTGATGGCACAGAGCCTATAGTCCTGGACAGCCTGAAGCAGCACTACTTCATTGACAGGGATGGACACATGTTCCGCTACATCCTCAACTTCCTCAGGACGTCCAAGCTCCTCATCCCAGACGACTTCAAAGTGAGTGGATGTCCATCCTAGAAACTGTAAAGTCCCATCAGCCAGTCAGCAGTCCTACAACTTAGCACACACAATGAATGCTAAGGCCGTGGAATGCCTTTGGTCACTGGTCCTCCTTGAGTTGCTGAAAACAGTTCTCATGCTGGAGACAAAATATCAGGGCTGTGCCAAACGAATCTTGATTATAATGCATTTCCTCATCAAGAGGAGCAATTTGGTCGCCTCAGGCCATTAGCAGCCAAAGATTCTGTTTAAGGAAAGTGGTCAGCATGCACTGAGATAAATGAATGCATCCATGACCACATGGCATGCTATTTCTGACAGCTCCCTATGTTCTTGTGCCAAGTGTCCATCCACGGTGACACTCACTGTATGTGACACATTAGCATTCCTTCTTTTTGGTTGCATGTATCATTTAGTCAGTAATTACTTAACTTGCCCTGGGAGAAAGCAAATAGGCACATTATCTGATGGACTGTCCGCAGTGAGAGTCAATCAGTGGAAAGTATGTCAGTTAAAATAAGCAAAGACAAAAGGCAGGCTCAAGTTCAGTCTAAGGCCATATTCACATCGGCTAGATTTTGAGAGGAGCATGAGAAAACTGGAATGTGCTGCAATTTAGGCCCTGCAGTCCTGCGGGTAAAGGATCTGCTCCTCTACCCCATGAAACCCTGTGCTACATGTCGCACTACATCTCCTCCACTTTGGATCTTTTCTAATTTTTGCTGAATGGTGTCTTGACTAGGGTTTGTTGCTCGTTCATGTAGAACGCAGACTCGTTTTGTTTCTTTTTTGGGGTTTGGCTCCATGTTATAACAAAAATAGCCAATTTAAACTGATGTGCTTACTTTGTTTTGTTGTTATTTTGCTCTCTAGCGTAGCAGGATATACTGTTTTCTGCATTTAGGCTAGCAGTGCACATTCAATTACACTGGATCACACATAAATGAAGCCCCAAGTCCACACATTTAAAATAACAAACAATATTTGCTGGGCTAAGTGTAACCTATGAAAGCAAACCACTTCACATTTCTATTTCCTGTTTCCTACAGGACTACAGTCTGCTGTATGAGGAGGCCCGATACTTCCAGCTGCAGCCCATGCTTGCTGAGCTGGAGCGCTGGCGTCAGGACCAGGAGCTAGGTCGGGTGTCGCGCCCCTGCGAGTGCTTGGTGGTGCGCGTTGCACCTGACCTGGGAGAAAGGATCACGCTCAGCGGTGACAAGGCCCTGATTGAAGACGTGTTTCCAGAGATTGGCGACGTCATGTGCAACTCCGTCAATGCCGGCTGGAACCATGACTCCACGCACGTCATCCGCTTCCCACTCAATGGGTATTGTCACCTCAACTCTGTCCAGGTAATGGAGACTTTTGGCAGTCTTTAGTGTTGAGCATTTCAATTAGCATTCATTAATAAATCCAAAACCTCAAACGTTAGATAAAGTGACATTCTTATATATTTTTTATTCCAAATGTATGCCCAAGGAATTGACTGAGGTGATGATCTGTTCATTCAGCTTGGTTTCATCTGCTGCTATAGTAGAGGCTTTCAAACTTTTACTGATGTCTGATTGCAAACTCTTATCTTTTTAATCTAATCAAATCACAAGAACAGCCTTGCAGAAAAATGTTCTTTGATGAGTTCATCAAAGCATTCATTTAGCAGGCCATCATTACACAAGTCTACCACCATCTTCACTTTACTGTGAACTGACTGGAATAATAATCTTGACTTTGGCTCCAGAGCTGGTGGATGGTCAGTTTCAGTAGCTTTTTCTTATCATCTGTTGTAACACTGGCTTTTTTTTAAAAAAAAAAAAAAAAAAAAAAACCTTAGCTGTGCACTGGGTATCACTGCCAGTCTGATGGTAGAGTTTCATGTGCTGGAATTGCTTACATTGGTAGGGACTGAAATGAATGAACGAACAGAGGGCAGAGCGTCAGAGAGCATTAGGAAGTTGGCAATTCAGGATGCAGTGGAAACACTTAGGTAGATGTAAGATCATGGCTCGTAGTGTTTTACGGTTTTGTGAACTGGTACTTGATCCATATTGAACTTAAGCTTTTAGGTGGCCGCTCTTCAACTATTATTGCTTCTCTTGATAGCATGTCAGAAGAAGAATTAAAAGGACGCGTTTTCTAGTAAGATCAGTGAGAAATAATGTACATTTTAACGCATAAGTAAATAAATATCAGCACTGATTTTAGGTAGCACAAATGTGATGTATCACTATTTTGTGGATCAAAGACATCTCGCTAACACATGATAACAAAACTTTTAAGATGTTGAGAAAGTTGTTATTTCAAGGGAAGCAAAACAATAAGCTTTGCATCTGTTCAGACATAATTCGTTATTCAAAAATTGACCTGTAGTATGTTTATTTGAGAACTAAAGGTCAGTGTGCACTTGACATTTGCCATTACCGTACATTACGCTGTGTTTAAAGGATTTAGAATTAACCCTAACCCTGGCCCCCAGGCAAAAACCTTACTTACAAGAATAAAACTTTAAAAAGAAAGCTTTTAATATCATGAAATACATATTGCACCATTCACTGAGCAAAAAAAAAAAAAAAGATTAAAATCTTTCATTGTGTCAAACTCTGCTGTTATAATCAGCATGTATTTGGCAATACTGCATTTCCCTGATTATATATTGATATTCCACTAATTCATTGATGGCAGAATCCTCCAATACGCGTCAATAAATGATGAACGGGAGGCATATTTGAAAAGATTTCACAATGATTTGGAATGTGTCTCCATCTGAGGAAGTCGAATCTCCACCTCCTTCTCAAAAACACACAAACAAACCCGTCTCTTAAGTGTGTGAGTCGTGGAGAGCGAGCAAGAGAGTGAGCATGCTCCCTGGCAGGTTGTCCCCAGGCAGAGCCCATAATCCTGTTTGGTTATTAAAGCACGCCGGCGGTGAATGCTGTATCTGCGGCTAATGGAGGCAGGGCGGGGGGTTTGAGAGAAGGAAGGGGAGCAGAGAGAGCTGCCAGCAGTAGGGGGACCTTTGTAGTTTTGGCGGAGGCTTGGGCCTGGGGGAGAAATGGGGAGAGGAGGGGGGGCGGTTTTTGCTGAGCAGCCCACACTGAGCCAAGTGGCAGAGAGAAAGCCTCACTGCTCCCTGGGGCCTCTTCGATGGAATGTGATCCTACAGCCCCCCCGGACACGTCTGTAGATGTCTGCAAGGCTGCGAGATCAGGAACAGCTACACACACACACGCAGACAAACACACATATACACCCGAAAACAATGAAATTGAGGCATGAGGCAATATGAGAGGCTCTTGGTTTTGTGAAAGTCTTGTGAAAGTCTCATCCAAATTCCCGTCACAGGCCGTATGTTGCTGCAGCTTACTCCCAAAGCTGTTTCCAATGCTAGACTTAGCACTAACGCAGCAGCATATAATTGGAGGAACTCTGGATGATTCTGTGTTTTTCAGCTTTGCAGTGGTAAACAAAGGGTTAGAGGTTACATTAAAGTTATAGCATCGCAGTTTACCTTGATCCGCAAATGTTTTTTTCACACCGACTATGAAAGATGGATAAATGAGCATTGCCTGTCACTGGATGATTAATGCTAATAGTTTTTCCCTCTATAATCGATGTCTTGTATTGCTTCTGACATCCTCGTCCTTCGGTCTCATTCTCCCGTTTTCAGGTTCTAGAGCGTCTCCAACAACGTGGCTTCGAGATAGCCGGCTCCTGCGGCGGAGGTGTCGATTCATCCCAATTCAGCGAGTATGTCCTGAGGAGGGAACTGAGGAGGACAAGTCAGCGAGGACCCAATTCAAACAGGATAAAGCAGGAGCAGCTGGACTAGAAGCCTCCTGAGCAGTAGGAGGTGCTAGACTTTTCTGTGGCAGCCAAAATGCTTGATGCTGCAGAGCTCTGTGGACTCTGTTTTTCTTCATTTCCTTGTTTAAGTTTTTGTTTTCTTAAACTTGAGAACCATCTAGAGAGTAAAAATGAAGTGCAACAGGAGATTTTTTTGCCATAAGAAGATACAAGACATTTGATAAGTTTGAGATTGCAAGGACATTTGTGATTGTCTAGCCCCCATAAACCAATTTTAAAAAGGATTTATATATGCTGGATCCCCAAACAAAGTTTGTTTTAAAACTTGGAACCTACATTAGGTTGAGTATGATTTCCAATTTACCCATATAAATTAACAAGGCTTTTATTGCTGATGTAGTGTGTTGCCTAGCTTGTCACCAGTGACTTGGGTTTGTTGTTTCACTGACATATTGGCTAAGTCTGTTTTTACCCCTGGTTCTGAAAAGGTCACTGATGTGTTGCTTACAGTACAGAATGTCTCAGTTGTCATACACGGTTAGTTTCAACAACAGCATCTTTTTTTTCTTAATTAACATGATGTTGAATATTGTGATACCAATGAAGTGTTTTGACTTTAATTTGAGGTTATTTTATCGGCTCGTGCCGTCAAATAGAGTTGACATTAGTATGAATTTAACATCAAAGAACCATTCTATATACAGTAAAAAATAATTTTGTAAATTATTATGTCACACCATTTGCCTCTTTGGGGAGTATGAACTACAAACCCCATGTGCTACTTTGGGAATTTATTTAATTGGATCATAATATTCCTCTGAGTCATGACCTGTAAATTTTCATCGTATATGTGTTTGTGTTTTTTACATTGAATCTTTTTCAAGCAAATTTGTTGCCTCCGACATGACTGAACAGATTAAAAGCTTATTGTACTACCCACTCCAAGATCACTTTTATTTGTAGCACATATTGATATGAAGTTGGATATAAAGTATTTCTAAGATGACTGACCCACCTACGCTCCCTAGATTTGAGTAAAGAGGAATGTAGCAAAAAAAAGTGAAATAAATCTCAGCTAAAGTCCTCATGGTGTCTGTCCGCTGTTTTTACCAGGGCTTATGTTTACATATCTGCACAGTGGTTAGTAAGTAATCCCTCAAAAATACAAATGTGCTGCATTTGTTGTGCTGCATTTGTTGTGCATCTTTGGATTATTTCTAGCATTCTGAATGTACTTAGTGGCGAGCGAGGCCAAAATCTTTTACATTATGTAGTGTTTTAGCTCTCCACAACCAGAGAGGTAAAGCGAGCTACCAAGGCAATATTGTACCTTGGAGGATTTATGCTGGTGCATCAGTGACTACATGGGGCATTCTTTACTTAGTTATATTGAATAGAGCCGACTTCTCCACGCAAGTCCTGTCAGTTGTGCTTCCACATATTCCTGCAGGGCCAAAATCCAAAGTGAAATCCCACACGGAGCCCTGTCGTCTTGTCTCCATCCCTTTTGGCAGAATCTCCACTTTCTTCGGCTATCTACGGTTTATGCTATATGTCTCCCTTTCAGGCCTCTTTGCCCCAGATTCCCTTTTGACTGACTGCTATTCTCATAGGCTAGAGGTGCAACTGTGAGTGGAACACAGCAATGCTTTGTTCTCAATCATAAAAATCTAACATTTTTCGGGGGCCTAATTAAGCATTCATGGTGCAGGTAGCAAACAAAGGAAATCTGAACTAAAATCATTAGAACTGACTGACTTCAAATTTAGTCGTTAAGACAATATGTATATGACTGGTGGATCATTTTTAACAATACTTAATACAGTATAATCATTTAAATATCCAAAAAATATATATCCATCCATTCTCTATACACTGCTTTATCCTCACTAGGGTTGCGGGGAGGGTGCTGGAGCCTATCCCAGCTGACTCGGGCGAAGGCAGGGGACACCCTGGACAGGTCGCCAGTCTGTCGCAGGGCTACACATACAGACAAACAATCACACTCGCATTCACACCTACGGGCAATTTAGAGTAACCAATTAACCTCAGCATGTTTTTGGACTGTGGGAGGAAGCCGGAGTACCCAGAGAAAACCCACGCATGCACAAGGAGAACATGCAAACTCTACGCAGAAAGATCCCAGGCCCAAGCCGGGATTTGAACCGGGGATCTTCTTGCTGCAAGGTGAAAGTGCTTACCACTATTCCACTGTGCAGCCCAAAATATATATAAGCATTTTTTATTAGTGAACTATTGCCTTAAATTAAAATATTGATATCACTCCTGTGTCGATACAAATACATATTGCACTAAAAACATAAAACCACAGCTTGTTGGTTTTACACTTTACTTTTTGTGCCCTTTAAACAAAGTAATTAAAGAGTAATATGAAAAGAACATAAACATACTTAGGCAATTTTCAACCAGCAGAAGGCTACCATTTTCTGCTTCTGCCTTGACAGTAGCATCCCTTCACTCATCTAACTCAATTAGAATGTTTTTTTTTCTGTAGTGGCATATATCTAAGGAGCAAATTTGATAGGCAGCATCATTTTTAATGGATCACCGTGAAAAACAGTAATTATTAAATGAAAAATGTTGTTCAGAGTGGTGTTGGAAGAGAGAATGAACATGTATTTAGGTTTCAATCCAGTAGTACATTTTGTGCACTTTATGTGATTTTTTTAAGTTTGTCACCTGAGGGGCAGCCCGGGTATAATGAGACCTTGTCCATCCCTATCGCTTCTCACTTCCTGTATTCCGACTAACTTGAAAAGGAATTAGAGATATTCTCCTCTCAGGACACGGGCGGTTGCAGAAAAGATGAATGGTATTAAGAAACTGACTTCCAGTCCTTTAGAGGACAGGGGTATGGAGGAGTATAAAGCAATCTGAGATCCTCCTCTCTTCTGTGGTGTGTCTGTGATCATGCCTCTTTCACTTGCTTTCTCTCTAGTGATTATTTCCAGTCATCAAAAGGCAGAGTAGGCCCTGGAGAAAGTGGCTGTGGCCATCTTTCCCTCGCTCCTCGGGCTTTGCTTACTCACCACTAGTGAAGGTCAGTGGATGGACTCATTCACCTCGTCTTCAGATCATCAGCCCTCTCAGTGCTCAGTTCTGCAGCCCAGTGCAAGCAGTGGCTTTAGTTCCTAATGAATGTTCTAACTAAATACACTTATTAAGATGATACTGTGCACTGGATTTTGCCTTCCTTTATCTGCAGTCCTCTC
This sequence comes from Acanthochromis polyacanthus, assembly GCF_021347895.1. Taxonomy (NCBI): domain Eukaryota; kingdom Metazoa; phylum Chordata; class Actinopteri; family Pomacentridae; genus Acanthochromis; species Acanthochromis polyacanthus. Next base: position 23,693,684 of record NC_067121.1, read on the forward strand.
TCTTGTTCTGTGTTGATCTGTAGGTAATATTTTGTACTGTAGGTGCCTCCTACCTTTATTGAAAAAGCCTCTTGGCCATTTTATGCCAGCAAGATAATTATAAATGTAACCTATGGCAAAAAAGCAAAGCACAACTCCCACATCTCTCCCTTGCCATTTCTCACTCTCTCTCTCTCTCTCTCTCTCTCGTTCTCTCTCTCTCTCTTTTTCTCTCTCTCCCTCCCTTCCTCCCCCACCCTCAGCCTCAGGAGCTGATTTCAAATTTTCAAAGATATCTCATAGTGAGGCTGTGAGATTGAAGGCTCATAAATACCTTTATTATAATATAATGGTCACATATTTCTGCCCATTATTTCTAGTGGAAAAATTAGTTCATCTGTGTGATGAATGCCTTCACAGTCTTTGAGGCTTTTAATGATCTTAGATGGACAATCGCTGGTGGAGTAATATCTCAAATGGACACTCGCTTGTAGAATAATACGCTACAGCGGCTTTGCTTGAGTTATAAAAATTCGAAGCTTTGCGCAGAACGGAGCCAGTATAAATACAAAAAGAGGAGCTTGGTGCCTGTACTGATGAATTAACTTGTTTGAGAAGCATGCAGAGTAGAAATATGCACTTATGTTTCTGCAGTGAGACATAGTCCTCGATGTCCCTATGATTTCTTTTTGTAACAACCCAAGGCAACTTGTAACAACCCACAAAAATATCCATAAAACATGGTTTAACCCAGTAAGCTTCGATAACCTCCTCTGTGGTTTTGTCAGCTCAGTCATACAAGATATTTTGGCAGCAGCGTTTTACTGGATAGTCAAGCAACAGTGGAGGTGGATGGCTAGTGACTAAAGCCAACAATACTCTTTTTTCGAGCACAAGAACAAATCCTACTGAGTTTGGCTCAAAAATAAATTGAACAATTTTAATTTTAAAGGAGGAGACCAACAATTCAGTCTCAAGGCTGAAAAGCAGGGACAGTGTTATCCATTGTACGTTGAATTTGGCATCTCGTCTGGTGCCACCTGCTGACATACATAGATTTAAAAGGCACCAAGCATCACGACAGTGGACAGCTGAGAAAAGCTTATCTTTATGCAAGTGCACTCTGAAACAATGCAAGCAACAACTAGATGAAATCTATGCAAAGAGCGACGCCAGATCAACAATACTTGGAACTTTTGGAGTACAGTGGAGAGATGCTCTTAATGTCACGGTCATGATGATGCTGAACAGTTATAACTCTCACATTGGTCACCATATTACTTCAGCGTGCTAGCATGGTTTTGCTAACTAGCACTGTCTAAGTGCAACACAAGCTACGATGAGAATATAATATTTGTCAAGATAGTGTCCAGTCACGCTTTGAAGAGCTGAGCAAAGTAATATTTTGACCCAATGTCAGCACTGGAGAAAAGTTAAAGAACTGCCAATAGGCGCCTAATTCATCCTGAGTGGGGTGCAAACATGTGTGGCAAGTTTTGTCGCAGCAATCAATAGTTCACCGGATGAATGGAATACATTGACTTACCAGTGGTGTCAATTTCAGTCCTTGCAATTGCTGCAGAGATATTTCATAAAAAATGCAAACTTGCTGGTGGCACCAGAGATAAAATCTGGCAATCACCAAAGTTAGCAGGATCCATCCTCTGGAGACCAAGAATGTATTTATGGTATAATAATAAATCTGAACCAAAGTAGTATACTAACCAACTGGTGGAACAGACTGGCACTAACATCCCCACATTTCCTGACAACTAAGATAGTTAAAAAATGTATCCCAAACTATACTTACTGAAGTACTGCAGCAATTTTGTCAGACTTGAAATAGTTTCTCCAGAACCACAGAAGACAGCATGTAACTGTTTATGGCTCGGTACTCTCTGTAATGACTAAATTTTTTGTACTATTCCATATAAATCTTTACTCTTCACTGACAGTGATTAACAAAGATCCTGATCCTGTACACGACCGCCATTTTGTTCTGTGTTAAGTATCCATGTATCTTGCAGCATGCTATTCAGAAGCACGTTGTCTGTCAAAAACAGTAGATCCTAAATCTTGTCAGACCCCTACTCACCCCATGGTGATTGGACTGTAATGTGTGACAGTGCTCATAGTGGAGAATCTAAGGTAGTGCTCCAGAACACGCTGTGCTTTCCATTGTTTATTTATCAGTCAGGCCTTGAATTATGGTGTGCTTGCAGTGAAGAATTTTAGACCGGACTACGGTCGCTGCAGGCCCCTTGGCATACACTGTACACTGAGAGGGAATCATTTATATTCTACTCCAGAGGTAACAGAAGAACATGAGATTGGGAAACAGCTCAAACACCACTCTGCTTGTGAGGCTTAAGGCAGAGAAAAGTCAAGCTGTTTTTTTTTTTTTTCCTTTCTGGTGGGGTGCAAAGCACATTCAAGCAAGTTCTGTTTTTCTTTTCACTTTTTTTAAGAGTTCCTCCAAAAATTTCTTAATAAATAAACTGCATTTGCTGTTTGCAGTTATATCTTCATAGTCGCACTTTTTTTAGAGTGACGCTTTATGGCTCGGCGGAGGTGTGATGGAATGCTGACTTTGGTGAAATTTTTCTGCAGCAATGAAATCTGACCAGCGAAGCTACATGAAAAATGTTAAAGGTGCTGCATTCTAACCCGCATCGAAAAAGCCTGGAGGGCGTTTTAAGCCACTGAGATAATTGCAAATGTATTCTTTGGTAAAAGCATCAGCAAACTTGCCCCATTCCTGACTCTTTTCTTACTTTTTTCTCCCTACCTATCTCTCTCTTTCTTTCCCTCTCTCCCTTGGTTGAGAATTAATAAGGGATACCTAGCCTTGATTAAAAGGTCTCAGCTATACAGTATTGCTCACCGGCAGCACACCTCCCTGCGCCAGCCTTTCACATGGGTAGACCTGCATGTTAGGAGTGCTCTAATGATTCTGGAGCTTGCCATTCGAGGGCCACCTATCCATCATAGTGGTAAGGCCAGCGGCTTTATTATAATACAGAGGACAGACATGCTCTGAGGCTATGTGGGACACAATAGAGGTCTTTCAACAGACCTATAAATACATGATCTGTCAGAGTTGCTGTCCTGAGGGCGCTCTCAGCCAGGCTCTAGCCCTCCGGTTGGCCATCACTTATGCTAAGATATGCGCCAGCCCTCGGGCTAAGGCTAAGGCTCAGTTCATTTCAGCCCCTCATCAACCACCACATTCTACCTCCAGCTATGAGAATAAATAAGAACAAGATGAAAAAAAAAAGTGATTCATTATGATGGAGAGCAAAACCTTAACAAAACAAACAAATCGAGGGAGTGAAAATAAACAGTGATAGCCCACTATTGACTCTTTGGCAGCAGCATCTGAAAAGCTGTTGCTGAAATAACACAGGGGGGATTTTGATCCAACAACACACTTCAATATGAGGGAAAAGCTGACCATACGGGTTACACGCTGGGATATTTGTTTTGTTATATCACCAGTACGGACAATGGTATTAGAAAAATGGCAAAAAAAACAAACAAAAACGCTACACTTGCAAGAGTGTGCAGCCATGAAAGAAATATCTTATGGATAGGTGTGACTTAGAGGAAGGAGAGGAGCATCACTGTCTCCCATCAACTCTTCCCCCAATATTATGTTTTGTAAGTACATTTTAAGTGATATATGCATCCCCCCCCTCCTCCTCCTGCTCCTCTCCTTGTCTTATCTCAGGTGAGAATCTCTTTTCACTGTTGCCTCCCAGCCAAGATCAGCAATCTGGGAGTTGGGTGTGTTCTTTTGGAGATTAGTGCGGATGGAGGCTGTTGCATGTTAGAATAATAAACAGGTGAACACTTTAACTCTGCATAATTCTCTATCTCTGTGCCACCTTAATGTATTAAAATCATATTCTTCCTCGGGGCAGAAAACCAGCAGCAGATTATGTCCAGGGCACGGTGAGTGGAAACCCAATGACAAATCCCACCACTCTCACAACAATGATCACCTGGGCAGAAGGTTGCTATTTATCATGCTTTTCACCAAATCCTGGCATTTAAGGGTGTGATTCTAGCTGTTTAAATTGTAAGTATTGCTAAAGTGTCTGCTGATGTGGTAATGCCATGTTTACACTGGGACACACTTCACTCTGTCTGCAAACAACACCTTTCTCCAAACACATGTTCGCACCCCCAAATTCTCCCTGTTCCCATCCAGAGCGTACCCACTCCACCTGCCCCCTTTTTGGGTTCTCCAAAGGGTTATTCCAGCCCCCTTGACAGCCAAGCCAGGTAGAGGGTGGTGTTTATAATGGCTGGTGTTCTCAGCTTTAGATTTTTTGGTGCCCCCCTCCCTCCCTTTTACACACACATGCACACAACAACGCCCCCTGCACCAGCCTCATCCGCCCCCGAGCACTCCCTCCCCAACTTGCTCTTCTTCTTCTTCTTCTTCTTCTTCCCCCAGATCTCTCTTTGCCACAGCTGCTGCCTCCTGGCCTCACCCAGAGCCTTCAGGAGGCTTCCCAGCTCCCTCTCCTTTCCCCTGCAGCCAAGAAGGAAAAGCAGGCAAAGGAGGAAAATAAAACTTCAGGCACACCACGCAAGGCCATCTGGGTAATCTTGTTCAAAAGGCTTGAGGTGATAGCTGCAATTTACACAGGCGAAAAAAAAGAAAGAAAAAAAAAGAACAGACCTCATTTCCATACCTACCAGCCTCAAGGAGATGAAATTGAATAAACTAAGAATTAGAAAAGAATTACAGTAAAACCAATACGGAATATTCAACATTAGTTCATTTTGTCCTTGTAACACCCCCTCTTCACACACACACGCACACATCTCCTGATTTCCGAAGAAAGAGTTGGGCTGACATGAAGGTGCCATGGACAACTAACAGAAGCACACAAGTGTACACGCTCTTACTTGCACGAACACACCAACACGGTTTCCGTCAAATACACATGCAGACACACACACAGCCGACGGGGGAAACAATATTTGTGATGAAAGCAAATCAAACTGAAATCCAACATGTTAAAGTCAAGTTGATTAGTGTGAAAATGTAAAAGCATCTTCAACTGGCATATCCCACAGTCATAAAGATATGTTAATTTGCAACTTAATGGCTGAAAGCATAATTTTGCTTATATAAACCTTGAAACATGCTGCATTTCTGAAATGTGCCTTAATTTAATGAAGTAAACACCACCACAAAACAATAAATGCCCCAATTAAAGAACAGGCATGAAGAGAAGTGTCTATTTCCCATTTTGCCCCTGCGGACATATGTACCCAAGCGTGTCTGTGAATTTACCCACACGCAGAAGCATATGCATCGTGTGCAGCTCATAAACATCATGCCTTCACGTTTCACATTAGCATATGCGCTGTGTTGTTTAAGATGTAGGTTATCTGGTGTGAGATCCAGGCTACATGTTTGTGACACTATCACAGAGCGCCCATGCTTTTATTTGTGAGCGTCGAGTGTGTGTGCTTGCATGCTTCAGTATGCAAGCGTACAGCTATGATGGCATGGCGTTACTGTATAATTAGTACATAATGTAGTCAGGGTTAGTGTTCATAATTGCATGCATGTTACAAGAACATATTGTGTATTAGAGGCAGGATGTGCCATCCTCTATTCTTCCTTCCTTCTTTTCCTGCCCCTGTGTCTGTATGTCATCTGGCCTGCTTCGCACCCCTGGGGGCATATCCCATCAGGCTTGCTGTGCTCCAATGTGTCCCGACAGACCTGATGTGATCTGAGTGGCTGACGGGTTTGTCCCTGCTGCCCGCTGTCTTTTCACTTCCTTGCTTCGCTCACACATGTGCCTAAGAAACACACAACCTGATGCAGGCTGACTGGAGTTTGCACCTCCTGCAAGCTTCCAATCAGTGGATGTGCAATTATTTGCTGCATGGGCATCCGTCAAAGAAATGTTTTCGCCGTACGGGAGTCGCCTCACATCAATAATCTCGAGTTCAGTCTTGAGTTTTGGTTTCACCGTGGATAATTCAAGTGTGGAACATGGTTAAGTGCTTTGCTTCTACTTTTAGTATCCATTTGAATGTGTGCATAAATGTGAACGTTCAATTATGAAACCCCGCTGGAGAGAAACAATGCCCTCTTGGTTCAGTAGCCATCTTACACACACACACACACACACACACACAGAAGCCTGAGGGGATGCAGAAAGAGTGGGGGTTGGATACCATGAGACTAGGGCATCAAACTGGGGCTTAGAGACAGAGATATACCAACTGGAACCTTATACCTACAGGGTGTGTGTCTGTATCTATGTGTGTGTGTGTGTGTGTGTGTGTCTGCTCGCATCCTCGTGTTAACACAAACTCACACATATGGAGGAAGCAAGTGTCATACTGAGGAAGGGAGAATGCTACATAAGGGGAATACAGTTTGTGGAGGCTCTGTGTGTGTATGTGTGTTTGAATATAATCTAATTGCTTACTAGTGGAGGACAAAATTGTTTTGCCTGCAGGTCTAAGTATGGGTGGTGCTGATGAGAACTGGTCTGATATCTCAATCCACCAATCAGCTATGCCGGGCCACCCCACAGCTTACCTCTTAAAATCCTGTCCTGTCTATGCTAATGCTGTGTGCGTGAGTACAGCATTTTTGCTAATAATATTTGAATATTTGTTCTTGACTTTTTCATAAAATGTACAAAATGTATAAAAAAGGGCTGGTTTAAAGTCTCCAGTCAAGTACAGAAACAACAGGGAGCATTGGGGTTTTAGCATTCAATTAAAAGAAGATCGAGGGGACGTTTATTGATATTTCTCTGCACACTTCAGGCAAAGCACAATAATACCCCAAGTTCACAGCAATGTTTTTTTTTTTTTTTGATCAGTGATTAACTACCTTAGTCAGGATCTGGGATCACCTTTAGGTGTTTGACACAACCTAGTGTGTCTTGTGGCTAAAATGATCCACAACACAAAGGAAATGGCTGCCGAAATGGCTCAGGGAGGATGGTGACGAAGCAATGTCATTATTGTGCTTGTATCCATTTGCTATTTGCTTGAACTCAAGGTGAAGGTCCAGAAAGACAGGTGCTTTCAATCACTAATTTGCTCTCAGTGACTGCCCTCGCTACAAATGATGGATGACTGGCTTAGTTTTACCAAAGTGCTCAAAGTTTTTCCACTTGAATAATATTGCAGCTGTACTGCTTTAAGATGACACATAAAGTTGGCCATTTCTGACATGATGTTTTGACACTGTCAACTTGGAAAATTCTTCCTTCAAAAGCCCAAGGACATAACCGCCATTTTGGAGGGGGCACATGTGACCCTTAATGCTGTTTGTGATCATTCTAACTGACTCGTTGACAGGAGGGGAGGGGTTGCGAGAGGCCAGGCAGGTCAGGAGTCACCCGAGTCATGTGACGACCCCAGGGCGCTGTTGGGAGTGACAGGGAGACCAAGGAGCAGAGCTGTAGTGTAGCTGCAAGCCCACGGGTGAAAAGGAGGTCAGTGGCCACAGGAAGCGGTGTAAAAAGTGCCCCAAGCAACCGTCCTTAATGAGACCACATCCCCTGGGGTGTATATCCCAGCAGCCTAACTGCCACATGAAAAACTCCAATCTATATAGAGTGCTGCAGGCACAAGAGAGCAGCCATTTTCATGGTCCATTCCCTAAGCCAGGAGCCATCTTGTGAGGTAAACAAACCCAAGTACAAAGATGTTCACCTTGGTATGGGGCCGGTGTTGTTCCATCATTCACACAGTGCTATATGAGACCGTGTCTTACAATTTGTTTGCTTTGAAAGACTTTGACTGCCAAATTCTCAACAGGGGCCTCCTCCAAAGCATTGTAAATTGATTTATTAATAAAGTTTGTGTGCTGCTGAGGAACGGAGGCTAATAAAACAGGAGCCCTATAGGGTAAGTGTGAGAAATACATTTGAAAATAAACTTTGAGTAACTCATTAGATTAAGAAAATTATAAGAATAATAACCCTGAGCACAGCCTGAGGAGGGAAATCTCATTAACAGGTTTTTCGATTCCTCCTTTCAATACATTTGTTAAAAGTGCCAGAGAGTGTTCAATTATCACCCGCCCTCTCACCTCCGAGACATCGGGTGACAAGAAACCCCAGAGAAACCTGCAGGGCCCAGGTGGGGCCATGTGCACAAGAACAAACACATGCACACATATACGCACACGGGTTCCATTCATTCCCCCCTAGTAATGGGCTTTCTGACCATTTGTTTAATACGGTCAACAAACAACACGAGAGCTGGAGGGCTACTCAGGCAATGCAGTCCCACTCTAGAAGGAGTATGAGCCTGTGAAACACACACAAATCCTCTCAGGTCTATACATGTCCAAGTGTTCATACCTAAAAAAGGAAGCTTTTGCCTAGTGAGTCTTAAATATGTCTTACACTCCAAAGAAAACCTTTCATTCAGCTGGATTTCATAAGAACTACTTAGAGCCCCACCTAAGTTTCATTCTTTCATGTGTTTCCAATCTTCCTATTGGCCTTTAGGCTACACCCTTGAGCAAGAGGCTTGGAAGCTATATTTGCTCTGGAACCATTTACTGTGCCCTCCTCCTCCTGGAGACATGGCAGAGAGCCTGAGGGGAGTGCAACTCAAGCTACATCCACACTAATATGTCTTCTCCTTGAAAGCCGTGTTTTAAGACAAAATCAAACTGTTCAGATGAATGTTTTTGCACAATTTGAAAAATTTCACAATAATAAGCAACAAAAGCATATCACGAGTCACGCAAATTGTTGGCAGTTGTAGCCTGATTTTTTTTTTAAAAAGCAGAATTTACCTGCACAACAGCTGCTAGCTTTCCATATGCTAGTATCCCAGCATGCAGTTAATGTTCCCAAAATGCTGCCAAACAGCACCTACAAGTTCTAAAATGTTTTAAAGTAAACATTTTAACATGATGCTCAGCAATGTTTTAGTAATATTTCTCATTTAATTTGATGTTTCTAAGAGGTTAAAAGTTAAGTAGGACGCTGTTTAAACTGCAACATTCAGGAATGTTATGAGGATGTGGTCAGGGTTGTCAGATTAGGTTACCAGATAACAAAAGAGGAACCAACATTTAAAAAAAAAGTTTTCAAGATGTTATAGAGACCACATATGACAGAATGTTTTGATAAATGTTCCTACTGTGATATATTGGAGAACTTTATCAGAATGTTTTTAGAACCAAAAAATGCATGGATGGACAACAAAGCCACAGATAATGTAAAAGATGATTTCTGATCATTCAGACTAAAACAAAATCACATCATCTTTAAATTAAAATGGGATCAGCAGCATTTCTAAAAATCCACCTTTCAAGATCTTAAAACACCAGTGCAGTAGTGGTTGCTAAGCATAAAGGTAGTACAAGTTTAGCATTTCATAATAAGAATATTAATGTGGATGGACCCTCAATTTACCTCAAGTACTGCGTCTCCACCCAGCCTTCCTCTTGTGGTCTTTACCAGCAGTGTACAGCGCTGTTATGAGCCCCTTCATACTGTAACACAATAGATTTGAAGCATATGGGGCTAAGTGAGAGCTTGACCACAACTTTGTTGGTGCAGTGCAGATTCACATTTCTAAATTCAGTTTGTAAACACAGAGATGAGATGCTGGGAAGAAAAGAAACTAGAACTGTATCCTCTAAGTGCACGTGGTACAATTCCCATGTTTATTTCTGGTACCAATTAGCTAACAGTTAGCGTCAGTGGAGCAACACCTGCAGCTAACACCACATGCCAGCTAATATTCCTTAAAATAACTGTCAAGATCCATGCAAAGAAAGCATAAAATGGACTCTTAATTATAATAACTAACGCAGCTAAGTAGTTTCCAAATCAACAGCCAAGATTTAAGTTGAGCCACGTGTGCTTAGACTGCCTTTAAGTGCCAAATTCTGGAGATTTTGCACAGGCTAAAAACTATTTATGCTGTAACAGAAATTCAGGGAAGACTACATTTTTGTACTTCCGCTATGATACACTTTCTCACAAATTAATCAAAATATGAAGAAGTACTCATACGGAGCCATACAGAGCCTGCAGAACCTGTGATGCTTCTAAGGCAGTGATCCACAAGAAAGGACAGAGGAATTTTCTTGTCCTCAGATAAGATATGAATTGTGATAAATGGATGCAAGCTCAATCGAAATCTTTGGGAAAATAGCCATAATATTTCTGCAGCAATGTGATTAAATAACATTGTAATGTGGACAAAGATGTATGATGACTGTTTGGTGTATTTACACACAGTGTGTTCACCTGTGTCTGTTCCTACATAAAGTTGGAAGATGATTTGTAGATATAAACCTATAGAAAAAAGACAGACTCATAGTTGGAGGCAACAGAGCAGTCATTTCTTTTCCAGCCCTCTAGCAGAAAACCTGGCATCATTCATTTCCATTTCTGTGTTGCCTACGCAACTGTTGAAACTGCAGCACATGCTTGGCTTCATTTTGGATTTCATTTTATTTCCAATGGATTGACACTTGGCATGACGGAGGGGAAAAAATAAGTTCAAATCAAAAATGAGTTTTCATCAGGGCTGCAGCGTCTGATGCAAAGAAATAGGACCTGAAAAAATAAGTGCAGCAGCGATAACAGGTTTGGGCCTGCAGTTCCAGCCCAACCTCTGCCTCAGCAAGAAAACTAACATCATTTTTTAACCTGCACATGTAGATGATTGTCAAAATTGGAATTTCTCCCAACAGACAATTTGATATGTCACAGTAGTAAAAGCACAGCTGTTGCTAATAACAATGGCTCTGTTCCATTAAAGACTCCCAGTCAGCAATTATAGTGAGTATGGGAACCAACTTGAAGCAAAACGGAATTCAGCCGTCATTCATTTAATTATTTACACCTTTTAAACTGATAAAAGTACAGCCAAAAAAAAAACTTTTGAAATGTTGACATCAGTGCCACCTGTCGGCAATGAAAACTACAACATTTATTTGTCTGGAGTATACAGTATGTGTGTATTTAGGCTCACATGTAGGGAAGAGTTCAATTTAAAGCTCATTTCATACACTCAACAAAAATATAAACGCAACACTTTTGTTTTTGCTTCCATTTTTTATGAGATGAACTCGAAGATCTAAAACTTTTTCCACATACACAATATCACCATTTCTCTCAAATGTTGTTCACAAATCTGTCTAAATCTGTGATAGTGAGCACTTCTCCTTTGCTGAGATAATCCATCCCACCTCACAGGTGTGCCATATCAAGATGCTGATTAGACACCATGATTAGTGCACAGGTGTGCCTTAGACTGCCCACAATAAAAGGCCACTCTGAAAGGTGCAGTTTTGTTCCTTCGCACAGAGTTGATCTGGTTGTCAATTGTGGCATGCGGAATGTTGGTCCACTCCTCTTCAATGGCTGTGCGAAGTTGCTGGATATTGGCGGGAACTGGTACACGCTGTCGTATACGCTGATCCAGAGCATCCCAAACATGCTCAATGGGTGACATGTCCGGTGAGTAAGCTGGCCATGCAAGAACTGGGACGTTTTCAGCTTCCAAGAATTGTGTACAGATCCTTGCAACATGGGGCTGTGCATTATCCTGCTGTCAACATGAGGTGATGTTCTTGGATGTATGGCACAACAATGGGCGAACTGGAGTCAGGTCAAGATGCAGATGAGCTTCCCTGAGACGGTTTCTGACAGTTTGCGCAGAAATTCTTTGGTTATGCAAACCGATTGTTTCACCATCTTGGAGGTGAACATGCTGGATGTGGAGGTCCTGGGCTGGTGTGGTTACACGTGGTCTGCAGTTGTGAGGCTGGGTGGATGTACTGCCAAATTCTCTGAAACACCTTTGGAGACCGCTTATGGTAGAGAAATGAACATTCAATACACGAGCAACAGCTCTAGTTGACATTCCTGCTGTCAGCATGCCAATTGCACGCTCCCTCAAATCTTTCCACATCTGTGGCATTGTGCTGTGTAGGAAGGGCAAACGAGCAACATATTTGAAAATAGAATTAAAAAATAAATAATTAAAGCTGACGTTTGGTGTTTTATAGTAAGCAACTGATTTGCGTTTCGACTGGAGTTTTTTTAGCAATTCATTTCCATTGGTGGTTAAAGCTGTAAAAGAAAAATGCTGTATCTCTCATCACCTGCAGGTGGTACAAGTGCTCAATTCTATACCTTTCTTTGCCTGTAGGTGGCAACATCAGTGCACTACCTTAACTGCTATGAATCTGCTGTGAACATGAGTTTGTAAGTGAATTATTCGTTATTCTTTTCCTAACTTCCAAAATATCTTTTTATATGTAGACAGTGAGCTCACAGACAATTGCTGCGCTTTATCGTGACGCTTATTAACAAATGTTCCTTGTCTAAAAATACAGATGTTTTGCACAGAACAATAAAAGAATTAAAACGAGAACAGACCCTGAACGGAAATGAGTAATGGTGCATTCATGGTAGACTGCAGAACAAAAAAAACGCAGGCATACATACACACACACACATACACACACACACGCACAGTCAAAGTTTTAGTGCTTAGTTTTGATTCAGCTCTTCATTAGCCACAGGGCCCAACTCCGGTTAGCTCCAGTATTAGGCTCAATTAGAACAAGATCCAATTAGAGGGCTCCTTTCCCCTGGGGCAAGGAGAGGCAGGAAATGGAGACTGAGAAATGTATAAGTCGACAACATGCGGACACAGCCAACATAAACAAACTTACTTTGTTGATCTCTGCTGTTGCTACGCAGGAGTCCTCTGGGAGTTAAAGCCCTGCTAGTCTAAGCTATGAGATAAAACAAAATAAAAAAAAAGCCCTGCAGCAAAACATGAACTCTGTGAACACAAGGGCTCCGACACCATGAAGGGAACGTCTGGGCCCAGAAAATGAAAAGCCCACAGGCATTTTCCATTTACAGCTAAAAATCCAGCACTAGCTTCTAGCCAGGGTTAGTATCAGACTCTCAAAATGAACACTTACACTACGGGGGGAACAAATGAGTAGCTTTCTATTGTCGCTCTATTAAATCTGTCGGTTAATAGACATATACCTTACTACTGACAGAAATCAATAATGTACAATAAGATAAAGGGCAGGGAAGAGCTAAAGAATAAAAGGCATAACTGGTGAAGGCAAGAAAAAAAAAGAAAGGCAAAGATCCGACTGTGTGATTCTGAGGTTAGTATTTCTGTCCTCCTATCCGTATGGTTAGAGGTGGTGATGGCGGCAATGTTGTGCGAGCTGTTTGGACTTGCCCTTGCCTCAGGCCTCGAGTGTTCCTTCCCCCAGGCGCCGTGCGAGGGAAATGGTGTGTGGTGCGAGGGTAAACCTTGACCTGCCTGCCAGGAGGCTGCACACGGAATGAAATGAGCACAAACAAAGCGGGGGAGAGAGGAGGAGGAGGAGGAAGAGGAGGGGTGTCAGCAGGCAACAGTGGAGGAGCTATATGGCTTCACTTGCACCGCCGCTACACCCTTTTTTGTGTGTGTGTTGCTGTTGTCTGATGTGACTCTGAGTGGCAGGATACACATCGTACATCCATGACAGGACACACGCATCTCGCTGATTGGGAGTGCTCAGGTGTTTGTGGGTGGAATCCTGGTACGCTTGCGAAGATGGAATGTGAAATGTTGCATTTCCCTTCATGCTCTGCCAAGTTGTGTTTCAGGGAAAGATGGAAATCCCATTATGTCACATGCCTAACTTGGCCCTACAAACTCTGAAACTCATTTGTGAAATTGGGTTCAGATCTTAATGAGTTGCGGAGTGGTTTTGGTCTTATAAGTCTGCAGAGAATATGTTTGGTGAGACATCACAGAAAGTGTGGCTGTGTATCAGCCATGGTTTAAAGTTCACTTACTTTCAACCTGGAAATCGAAACTTACAGGTCTGTGCTATTCTACTGTGTACAGTAGCTACTGTATTTGAAGATTTGCTCATCTTTACCCACAGAGGACTAAATAAATTTAAAGGGTGTAATCACTCTGAAGCAGCATGTTGACAGAGGCGCGTTTGCCATATCACTCTGCTTACCTGTAAAAAGCCCACTGAAATCCATTACATACTTTAGAGACAACTCATGAATGGAATAATTAGCACAGCATGCTTTCCGCCCGGCTGGAAGTCTCTCTCGATAATGAACAAAGGAAAGGAAATTAGCTTTTGTCTCATAAAGTCACAACTTCAAAGATCCCTGCCATTGCATTAATACAGCCATAGCCTGCAGCAGCATGGAAGAGAATAAAATAAGCACTCTCACTCATACCCCATTCCTATCAAGGTCTTTCTCAGGACAAATACCAGGAGCTTGACTCTTATAGACCACACACTGGACTAGATAAGTGGGAGAAATTAGAAGAGAAAGGGAATTTTGCAATCTTCAGGTGAAATGCTTCTCCAGTACATTATCCCTTCGTGCAGCTGGATGTACACTTAATCATATTAGGTCAACACTGTGGCCCAGGGCTTCCCCAGCTGTGGCCTGGGAGACCTGTGATGGCTGTCTCGCCTAACTGCTGCTGCAGTCAGCTGCCCTCAGGAGTGTGAGTGGTACACTGATCTGGTGCTGGGTCATCTGGCCTGGCACTACTACATTACAGCGCATTAACAAAGGCCTCAACAGCCCAGTTTTTGTGGTGCAATTGATGGCAAAGGAAACAGATTAGGCTACAAGTTTTAATCAACATGAGGGGGGAGTGGGTTTCCAAATAGTGCAACATATGTGTGTAGAAGATTCAGTGGTAAAATTGCAATAATAATTGAGTTTTTAAAAAATAGTTTGTCATCTTCAGCATTTCGCCCTAACAGCTCTTATTGTTATCATCTCAGAACTAAAGGAAGCAGCACCGGCTACTAGGCCAAGGCAAGTATTGTCCAAGGCACTCTCTCTTCGCCTATCTGCTCCTTTATCTGCCAGGATCAGTTGTTAGTGCTGGCAGTTTTCCTCTCCTGTCCTCTGGAGAGAGGTGGCTCTCAGCTGGAGAGAGGAGCCAGAGGCTATGCACTGTCTCCATTGTGTGGAGAGACACACAGAGGCATTGAGAGACTCAGTGCAGGTGCAGAGAGGAGGAGTGAGAGGGAACACACCTGAGGGGGCTGATTCTTTCTTTCTTTTTTTTTTTGCTCACAGAAGTCAGGCTTGTTTTTTGAGGGGCCTTTTTAGTGCAGGGACATTTGTGGTCGAGAGGACTTATTTACTGGAGGTACATTATACTGGAGGGACAGAAAAGGCTCCCAGTTAGATTACAGCCTATCAGACTGCCAGAGATAGTTGCAGATGCAGGCTGCCAGAATTAATAAAACCTTTAGCATTAAGGACAAAATGCAGGACTGTACTATCACTACTACTAATTGTTAATTTAATGTTTTAAAGGAGCATTTAGTTTATGTTGTAGAGTGTGGTTTGATAGAGCATAAATCTGGTGTCTCTGTGAGGTCATTTTCCTTACTTCAATCACAGGGTGGGTCTTCCCATGCGACAGGACACAACAACCTAAAGCCCATAACCTCATCTCAGACTGGGAGGTTTCCTGTGAAAGTGATCCTTTTGCTAACTGTTTGTTTAAAAACTGACAGGCTACAAGAGTCTCAGTGACAGCATCTATTCATCTCAGGGTGTCAGTTGGAGAGAAAAAAGGGAACGAGGGAGGGATAAAGAAACAGGGAGAGAGGAGGCGGATGAAGAGGGATGGTGAGAGAAGGCCTGGTAAAGAGTAAATGGGGGATCGGTGTGCTTTGACAATAGGTGAGGTTTACCTTTAGCTTTGAATCATCTTCAGATCATCCAAGTAGCAATTTCAGAATTTCATCTGGCGAGTGACTGAATGAGTGCTGATGTTTTCATCACTTTGGTTTTAATTATATGTCTCACTCAGCACAGTCTTCCTTCTACTCGGCTAATTTAGATTGAGATCCTTCCAGGCTTTCCCCTATCTTTCATTTCCCTCCCCTTCTTCTCTCCTCTCTGCATCCCATCAGCCCCTTTGTAGAAAAAAGAGGAAGGAAAAAAAACCTTCATGTCTGTGACTTTCTTGCCCTCCAGCGTATGAAGCCCTCTTTTATTTTGATCATCGCAGCACAATGGATTCATGCCATTCTGGCAACTTTATTCAGTATCAGCCCAAATTTACATACTGCTTAACAAGTTTGTGCGTGACTGTTGATGCCTCTGATCAAAGTGCTTTTGGAAATCTTTCTCATCTGATTTTTTTCCCGTCCTTCATTTCAAATGCATGCTGCAGACAGGCATCTTTAACTCAGGGGCAAAGAAAGGTAACCTTAGTGCTGCACAAGCCCAAATGTCATCCAACAAGGAGGGCTCATGTCCTGGGGATAAAGATAATGTAATCTAAGCAGTATACAGTGTGTGACTGTGTGTCTTTAAGTGTGTGTATCTGCGTTCGCCTCGGTGTTTGTTGGAGGCTCGGGTTTGGGGGCGTAGGGAGACAGGGGATGACAAAAGTCAAAGCAGTCATGTGTCATTTTCGGTGCTGAAGGGCTGGGACCTGCCTCCAGGGCTGTCCTCTCTGTCAGACGCACTCAGATATCTGCGCTGAACTCTCTCGCTGTCTCTTTCTTTTGCTCTCTCCATCCTTCTCTCTGTCTTTATCTAATGCACGCGCGTATATGCAGCTGTATTCTCGTGCACTAACACAATTCTGTGCTCGAAGAACAACAAAGCAACAAGGTAGAACAACATTTGTATAATAGACATCATGAAAAATAGAGGATTTTTAAGGATAAACATCTGCTACATGTACTGACTCATTTCATATTTCCACATTACCGTGTCTTGACTGCATCTGCCACGGGAGCAAGACTGGAAGGGACATGATTTGTACGATGACCAGTGATAGAACATGTAACACACAACACTATCAGGGTGTATGACGATAAGTGGGGAGAATATTTTGACAAAAATCAGGCCACAGAGCGAGATATCGGAAGCCACACTAAAAACCAATGGCCCATAAAGTCCCATGAGGATAGAAGAGAACAGAAAAAACTAGTGTAGCAAAAACCGCAGGAACCCGGTAGTTGCCTCCTTTCACAGTAATGCAGGGCATTTGTAAATATACGTGGCTACCAGAGCAAACAACAGAATTGGAAACATTAAATAAGTGAAAAAGAAAAACGGATTCAAAAATACAATGAAAAGAGGGTGTGGGTGGAAAGAGAGGAATCGTGGGAATGCAAGATTGCACCTCCCTCAGGCAATCAAATTATCCTATGGGCCGATGGTTCCTCCTTATGCGTCGGCTGACATTTTCCTGTAACCCCATCCCGAGTAATGCTATGTGATGTGTGTGACTGGCTTCTGCCACGGCCCTGAGAGGCCATGAAGCCCCAGGGCCATTTGCTTTTGGCCTGCAGCATCCTGGGAATTGTTTATTTTAGCTCTGTCTGCTCCTTTTTGCCTCTCCCTCTCATTTTGCTCAAACCTTCCTCATCTCTCCTGTTCTATTTCCTCCTCTTCTTTTCTCCCTCTCTCCAGCCCAGTGGTGTCTACTTTCAATTAGAGAAGGATGCACTTGTATTCTTCTGTGAGACAAAACCACTGACAGGTGACTCTTGAGGGGTAACTCAAAACCATGCCTTTAGTCTCTTCACACAAACTGTTAGTATCCCTGCACCTTTCAGAGGACACAAAGGTAATGATGACAGCGGTATCTGTTACTCAACTGTATATGTTGCTCTGTGTGATGATGATAAGAGTGGGGGGTGGGGGTGGGGGTGGGGGTGTGTTCAAGGAGGAAACAGTTGAAAATGTGTGTTATGCATGTGTGCAAAAGAGAGAGAGGAAGAGAAAGAGATTTAAGGACAGAGAAGATAAGATGTGTGATATGAGATAATAGAATGATATTCAAAATATATCCCTGAAGCTAGAAGTTAAAAGAGAACATTAAAAGAAAACATATTTGGATCACTTATGGATGTGTAAGCCGGCACACCAATATTCCCAAACTTTACTTCATACTGATGCGAAGCCCCAAAGGGCAGAAGTGGAGGCAGGCCAATCTGCTATACACAAATAGTGTATGTGTGTAACTGTCGACGTGTGACAAGCAGAAAAGGGACAGTGTTGAGAGCGTAGCCTTTTATGACCCAACACACTTTGACAGCTTGGCCATCGCTCGAGGACACAAGCAATGTTGGTTTTTCATCTGACAATTTTAAGCAAAGCAACTCTCCCTCAGTGGATCCGATTGTTCTGAGAGCCTTTGTGGCTGTGCGTTAAAAGTACAGAGACAAAAACATGGCAGTGGCCAGTAGATTCTGCTAGCTGTTAGCTAGAGGAGTCATACTGTCAATCTGTAGGACAAAAAGTGAGAGAAAGTGTAAGCGATATGATGGGAACTGCTTTTATGCAACACTGCCCTCTGCTGGCAGAGTTGGTGATGACACACTGAGACATCCAGCACAAGAAGTGAGACAGTCTTTACTGAGGACTAATCTAACCTCAGTTCCTCAGGGATGCATGTGTCTGTGTGCTTCTACCCTTGAAGCAGATACCCTATTTGGACCTAAGGACATTTCGCACTGACAAATTTTAAGCATCCCAGGAGGGGCATACTTTAAAATATGGCTACAGGGTGGCACATTAGAATGACAAAAATATGGATCCTCAAAGTGAATTCTGCCTGCGACTCGGAAATCAGCAAGAGAGAATAGGCCAGGCTATCACTGGAAGAGGGTCAGGCTACTGATGTTAGATACAACCAAATGCTTAAATCAGATCCAAACACATGGAATGTTTTTTCCTCAGTTTTTGTTCTATATTAACTACAACATGAGAACACATTGCCTAAAGTGTATGTGCATGACAGATCAAGAGATAAAGAGATGTGAGGATTGTTTTTTTTTTTAAAGAAATCTGTTACGCATTCACATTAATACAGTGTTTGCTATGTGTATCTGCAATAGGCCTGTAAGCTCTGTGTGTGTGTGTGCATACAAACAGTGCAGCGTCGACAGCCTGCAGCACTGTGCATTCTTGCTTGGAGAGTACATGTCCTCGGGCCTTGTTCCTCCGTCAATGACCTCTGGTGAAGCCATTATTTTCTGCATTAATGATGAGCAGCAGCCAGCGATGAGAGAGATGGACTTTGTCCTGAGGCACAGTAGCGCTGATTATGGGCAACAACAATGCCAGCTGAAAAAAAAAGAAAGAAAAAGAAAACTCTTCCCACAAGCAGTTCAAAAGACTGAGTCTTAGCAGCAGCACAGAATAAGCTGCTCTTGCTTTATTGACAAGATGGATCAGATAACTTCTGTAGCTAGAGGATTACCCAGCATAAACTTTATTAGTTTACCTATAGCTAGTTTTGTTGTCCAGTACCTCTCTGAGCAACAACAAACTAACGTGATGGTATCTTACTATCAAATTCCAACGTGAGAAGCAATTAGTATATGGATGAAACAGCTTAGGGTGAGTTATACAAATCCTATTATTATTGGAGTCCCAGGATTTGATAACATGTATGGGAACTACAGTCATATAAGAGGCTTAATTGATCTTCTGACATCAGCCCAAACACCAACATATAAAGACTCACAAACAAGACAAAGTGCAATTGCTCTAGTCAAGGCAGCCAGGGCACCCACTCAGGAAATCCTGGCTTGGGGAGATGACTCTAAATGAAGGACTTTACCATTCACCATTATGTCTTTGGTGAGAGTCAGAGGGAACCCCCGGGGCTCTTCAGCACAGCACGGCACAACTTTTCAAAGGGCTCCAGATTAAAGTCACTGAAAGTTCCCACTGGGGTCTGAGGCCAGGATCCCATTAAGCAGCCCTACCACACCGCCGGCCATAATTGTGTCGTTGAGAATTCAGAGCAGTGGTTGCTTGATAAGCGAATTTAGGGTGAAATAAAAAAGGAGAGGCAAAAAGGGGTCTCGTTGGGCCACCATTAGACACTTCATTCACTCACCACTAATTTGTTTTAAATGACTGAGGGAAAGGTGAGCACTTTATAAAGCAATCCAAGCTACCTTCTTTTCTCCCCATTTCCAGGTCTGTGCAACAGAATGCTGATAAATGAAAAACACTGCAGTTTATAGCCACACACTAAGTGCCACCAGTAGTGTTTCAGACTGCTGCGGGTATTTTCACGGAGTAGAATAATCTATTACACCCTCTAAACTAATCTTAAAGGAACTGGTCAGTGTTAAAAGTTGCATCGTTAGTAATGACAGTTTCACTCATAGTCTTATAAATACAAGTCGAGTGCGCCCATTAAACACAACAGATTTTTTTTAAACTACAAACATACAAACAAGTCCAATTTTATTGAGTATTCAGTTTGTTATGATTCTGAAAGTCACATACAGTCTATTTCAACACTTGAGATTCATTGCCATCAGAGCTGTTTGGTAAATGATACAAAAAGAAAAACCTCTTGCAAGCATTATATAAGGCCTAAACCATAACTTGAGATGTATGTGTGTTCACACAACACTAACAGTTGGAAGTACAAGAACATGGTCCTTTGTAACTGTTGCAGCATTACTTAGGCAACATCAACAAATCTCAAGTTGTGATTCAGGTCTTTACAATGAGATAAATGAGTAAACCCTCGGAAACATACTAATATTTGGAACCCAAATATGCTGTGGTCATCCAAGTGCAATAAAGAAAACTTCTTGGCTTTAAGTGGATTTTTTCTGCTTCTTCTTCTCTGCCTCCTCCTCTTTTTCCTTCTCGATCTCAGTCACCAGGGTCTCGATTTCCTTGGATTCCAAAATCTGCAAGCAGACAAAATACCTGTTAGCTCATGTGCAAACTAGAACTAGTAGAAAACAACACTAAAGCCAAATTTGCCTCACGGATTACCTTCAGTGGCTGATTCCGTCTGATAACAGCAAGTTCAATATTTTTTCCTCCTGACTGGACGACCTGTGATCAGCAAAAAAAAAAAAAAAAAAAGTTTTTTAATACAATGCCTAATTCAGTAATAATACTAATGATTTAGCATTTGATTAACTGTTTCAAGACCCTTTGCACAGGCAGCAATTAAAACAGCAATTACATTTAATTTCTATAAATAGATAAATCACTCAATGTAACAATACACACAAGATCACATCTCTCCTGAAATGTAGCATCTATTGTATTTGTTTCATTTTCTGTGTTCATTGCCTGCACTTAGGCAGGTTCACCAAACTACAGGAAGCAAAGTCCCACATGAAAACACAACAGCAGAACATGTTTGTCTGGTAGCAGTCAGTGCTTGTTAATAAATTCACTCATGGTAGATGGAAATACATTTGAAGTGAATATGCCTCTTGTCAATTTATGAAATACTGTGTTAAAATTTTAAACTAAAAAAAACTGTTTGTTAGCGGGTTAATCCTACTTTGAAGCAGATGATTATTCTATCTCCGTATATAATTAATGACAGAGAGTCTAAGCCAAATATGGCAGTACAATGACTAAAAGTGACCTTACCTCAAGCAACGCTTTGATGGCCAATTTGATTGCCTCGTTGTCGCCAGCAATAGCTTCATCTGTGTAATTCTTCTCCAAGAACTCTCTCACAGTTTTTGCACTACGGCCGATCGCATTAGCCTTATTATTTCAACAATAAACACAAAAGTCAGTTAATAATAATTTGCATACTGATGAGATAATTCTTCAGCAAGTCTTACAAGAAAACCTGCGTAGTATACAAAGCGAAAACCCACTGACCTTCCAAGCATGATAGGTTCCTGACGGGTCTGTCTGGTACAGCCTGGGAGTTCCATCGTAGTCAAAGCCAACAATTAACGCAGAGATGCCAAATGGCCTGCGTCCATTGCTTTGAGTGTAGCGCTACAAATATGACAAATATATAAAAATCATCCCTTGTTTGCAGCTATGCAGAATAAAAACATCAACCAGGGTGTAGATGACAAATGCCAATAATGTTCTTGTCCACTGACGAAGACGCTAGCATGAAAAAATGAATTATTGTCAAGAAAGCTACATACCTGTTTCAGTGTAGCTATGTAGCGTGTGATGTATTCCACTGTCACTGGGTCCTCAACCGTTAGCCTGTGGCTCTGGCACTCAACGCGAGCTCTGTTTATCACAATACGAGCATCTGCTGTCAGACCTTAAGAACAAGTAAAGAGGTTAAGTGGTTAGACAATGAAGAATAAAAATACAATGTGAAATTTAGGAAACAAGTATTTTGTGCTATAGATGGCTACTATCTCATGTCAAATATTGTAGATATTTTCACAGATCAAAAGAAATGTGGTAACTGAGGTACCTGCAAACGCCATGCAGACGTGCTCGTCCAGCGCACATATTTTGCGGACTGTTCTTTCCTCCTGTAACTTTGCTACAGATTTCTTCTCCACACCAAGGACAACGATGTCCTTACCTCTGATTCCCACCTGCATAGGAGGACAAAAAAAAGCATTTAAATTAATTCCTAAATATTGACAACATATTATATTTCCATCTAATGGGCTGGCAGTTTGTGTGGTGTATTGATGCAAGTATCCAGAATTCCAAAGAAAATTACTTTACAGAATGAGTCAATGTCAGTAAGGAGGTGACTAAATAATTTGTATTTCACACAGTAAACTAAAAGCACATGTATTGTCCCTTCAGCTCATTTTTGACATCTGAGAAAGATCTGTGTTCCTCAAAATTTCCTGCATACTGCAAAAAAGAAAAGGTTACAGGTTTCAGGAACCCAAACAGCCTCGACAGTGCCCTCTACAAGGTTACACCTATCAGTTTATGAATAAGGCAGATCAGAGCAATATATGACATTTCACTCAACAAAACTGATCAGCCATTATTTAAGTTCCCCCTAAACAGTTATTTCGAAAAGGTAGGACTTTCTTTTGCATACAATCGTATACATTACATAACACCTGTAGATGGACAACAGTTATTCCTGCACTTCCTATAAAAGGCAAAACACACACTAATACAAAGGAAGTTATTTGTAGCCTGGTAATCTGCCACTGCAGTAGCTCGATAAGTAGGTGGCAAATGTATAGATAATAAACGGTGTTTGAAACACAAATGAATTCACTGCTCTTGTTGTACAGCCTAATGCACTAAAAGTACCATGTAGACGTTACCCAACGTCTAAGCTATGGTTAAATGGATAGAAAATGTGAGGAACAAAACTCAACTTGCAAACCGCATATAAAAATCAATTATTGTTTCTCTCATTTATTGTTAGAGTGAAACTGAAAGCACTGTGAGTGACACAGCGACAAAATGCTTGCTAAGGATGCCTTCTTCTCATTTTCATTAATAAAATATTCTCTCCATCTGAGAACTACACGTTAGCACTTCAAGAAGCTCGCAGCATATGGCAACACAGTTTTATGTGTAGCAAGCTGTTCAACAAGACAATTTGCTAAATACATGAGAAATTACAGTGAATGCTAGCGGCTAGCTGCTCGGCTAACTGACGTTGGCAAATTAGCGACATCCATGTTGCTAATGTTAGCTTTAGCATTAGTTTGATTTAAATACCTACCGCTGTAGAACCTTTCTTTACAGCTTCTTGTGCATACTCCACTTGAAAGAGATGACCATCAGGAGAAAATACAGTAATTGCTCTGTCATATCTTGCCGCCATTGTACAGCAAGGCACGGACAATCACAAGTAAAACTAGAAACCACTACCAAATGATTCAGCTAGTTAGCAACAAACCGCTCACTCCTTGTGTTGAAAACAGCGCATGCGCATGACCTCTGAACTGGGGAGATACCAAAAGTCTGTTATCCAGTGGAAAGTTGTGATTAAAGCACAACAGACCGCACGTAATTCAAGTGGCTTGTGTTTTCTGCGAGTGTAATATATTTCAATCTAAAGTTAAAAAATAAAGACAAAGATATAATTTTATTTCTGATATGAATTCACTCGGTACATTTGTTAGGCCACTGTGGAATAAGAGTGCGATAAGGTTGAACTAATACGCTTAAAACAAGCACTAAAAAGACTGAATCAACCATTATTCCCTAAAAATATCTGCAACATTATTATTTCTATAGACATACAGCAGAGTATCTATGGTAGAGCTCCTACTGTGTTTCCCCTTTTGTTGATCACTCCCATGGCCTCTTGGTCTCGCTCTGGACTGTTCCATTATTCGAAAAATAGGTGACATTGTAATTAATTTACGGCAAATTGTTTTTGCTTCTAACTATCTATATCAATTCGCGTAATTATTATGCATTTTCTGAAATTAATGTCGTCACCATATATGAATGTATAACCAAAATAAGCAATAGTCATCTACTGTGTTTTTCAATGTACTGCTCTCCCCCCAGAACGGACCACTGCATTATGAAATTGCATCGTATTTCTGAACTGTTTGATCTGAGTTCTACCGATTTGTTCAGTGTGTTAGCTACTTTTGACTTTTATGCTGTAGTCCACTTTAATTTCATACAGTATCACCATGTCGGTGGCGTTTGCACCTCACAGGCAGCGCGGGAAGGGTGATATAACACCCGCTGGAATACAAAAGGTAATTCATCTTTTTAGCGCGTCGCAGGATGGAGGCTATGGTATGAAACGCTGCTAGCCGTTTAGATAATCAATGTAGCAGTGCCCATCCAAGTCCGACAGTGAGCAGATCGGAAACAATGTTAAAGGGTCAAAGCGCGGTGAATATGAACCTCCCTGGAATCAGGGCGCCATGTGTAGACAGCGTGACTTAGCTCGGTTTGTCGAGCTAATGTAGAATTATATTTTAGATGAATGGAGGCCTGCGGTTTTGTTAGCAGAAGACGGCTAGCTAGCGAGACGCGTCTTTTGTTAGCTAGAAACGCACACTCACATTTCACAAAAACGCCCCCTTTTGTTTTGAAATTACGCCAGGATAACCTTCAGCAAGCAAAGGACTAACCATGCCGAATGCTCTTGTGTTCACAGTTTTAAATTTGTCATTTCGTCAATCAGAATTACACATGTGACATAAATATCTACGTTCGCTTTTGCAGTTACTTGATGAAAACAACCAGCTGATTCAGTGTATAATGGACTTCCAGAGTAAAGGCAAAACAGCAGAATGTTCACAGTATGTTAATGAATTCTTGTTTTTTCTACATGTTCCATTAATTTTGATTTCACATAGCCACAAAGCCTGTATTGATGACTCTCCTCCTGTT
This sequence comes from Acanthochromis polyacanthus, assembly GCF_021347895.1. NCBI lineage: Eukaryota > Metazoa > Chordata > Actinopteri > Pomacentridae > Acanthochromis > Acanthochromis polyacanthus. The sequence continues at coordinate 23,718,787 of NC_067121.1, forward strand.
CAGGTATCAGCAGATGCTGCACAGAAATTTAGTGTACCTGGCCACGATAGCAGACTCTAATCAGAACATGCAGTCTCTCCTCCCTGCTGTGAGTATTGGTCCTTGCTAAATGATCTGAGTGAATGAGTTGTTTATAATTATGTGGCTTCTTAGCTTTATAAGTTTATGAAGTTCAACTGTAACTGTTAAAGTTTTGTATTAGATTATGTCCTAAGCAAGCCACTTGGGTTTAGGTAAATCACCTGAAACAATACTAAAGAAATCTACTTTTTTTGAAGAAAATTCTCAGATGTCAGAGTAATATTGTGTCAAAAAACTGCAAAGTTACACTGGCAGCTCATCAAATGTGTCATTTTAGTTTTAGTTACATGTGGTGATTGACTCTTTTTTGTTGCTGTTGTTGACAAATCCAGTCTAACTTGCTGTCACCTGTTAATGACATAAGTACCATAAGTGTTGCTAGTGATAAGTTCTACTGCTCAGCATTTGAAAATTGTTGTCTACTGTCTTACATGCTTCTCATGGGAGCTTTTCAAAGTCTGGAAAACTTTATTGATGGTCCCATGTTTTGGTGTGTTGAATCTAGCATCTTTTAAGTTTTCCTCATACAAATGAAGCAAAAGCCTTGATCTTGTCTTTTTGTTGCAAATATATGCACATTTATTTGTTAAGTCAATCAGTGTATTGTAAGTCTCAGAATGCTATGGATATTCTTTGCAAATATATTGCAGTATTCCTTGAAGTGGACATAATGTGTTATTTGTTATTGTGTGTGTATGTGTGTGTGACAATGAGAGATGTGCGTTGTAAATGTATGTAAAACAAGATTTTTCTTGGCTCAGAATGGGCCTTTGTAGTGATGACTACTATGACTGGTGCACTTAAAGTAAGTGCAAAGAATCTCTGTTGTCTTAACTGACAGAACTCTATGAAATGTCCTGTTATTTCTGACTGTTTCATAAGCAGAAATATCCTTTATGCTTTAATTAGTGAAACTCCACTTAACAAAATTAGTTACAAAAATGAATTTCTTGTTTTATCCCCAATTTGCATTATTATGGTGCTTGTTAAAAACCTTTTTGGGCTGGTCTAAAAATCTGTGTAAAAGTGACTCTTTGAACCAAAAGCTAATTTTTTAAGTAGCTATTAGTTAAGTCATCGTATTGTGGTTGACTATGTTGGAACACACATATTCTTGATTGTGTCGTCTCTGATTGATTTAATCACATCAAAGTTAAACTCATTTGCAGCAGAGAGATCTTGACTTTTGTCAGCTTTTTTCTTGAGTCTTCACTTTTGAGTGGCTCAGATGTGTTTGTAGACGGCTGATGTGTATTTTTGTGTCTGTGTTGTGTGCCTACAGCCGCCCACTCAGAACATGCCGATGGGCCCTGGTGGGATGAACCAAAGTGGGCCCCCTCCTCAGCCTCCTCATGGTCACAACATGCCCTCTGAGGGGATGGTTAGCGGTGGCCCTCCAGCCCCACATATGCAGAACCAGATGAATGGACAGATGCCTGGTAAGCAACTCCCCCACCTCAACTTCCATTACTTGTCTTTCTCTCCTTTCTCTTTCTCCTTCTCGCTCAGTTCCTGTCTCACTTGAGTTGCCTAGCAACACCACAGAACTGTGAGGGAGGTCGCTCTGCTCGAGGATGATGTCACCGATTTGCCAGCTGTGGTGGTCTTAGACATGCTCTCCATTTCTACCATAGTTTATACATATTTCTCTACAGTTCTATCTTTTTTTTTTTTAGACATTTTGTTGTTTTTTTTTTGTTAATTTCGGTATTACAAACACCAAATAGGTATTTGGTCAAGAAAAGGCATTGCCATTTGTATCACACACACAACACAAGTCAGGGGCTCTTTGTCATAGACCACTATAGTATATACTTTAGCCGTGCTACCTAGTCTCGTTTTCAAATTTATATTGAGTCATTCAACAGGGGTAATAGCTTCTGACCTTCAGCATTATGGCCATGCATTCAAGCACCATCATATTCATTCATTTCTGAAGCTTCTTGCTCAGTACTGAATGACTCAATATGTCTGGTTATTTATTGTAGCTGTTTGGAGTGTAGGTACTGTCCTCGAAATTATGGCCAGTTTGGAGTAATTTTATAGCTCCTGCAAAGTAAAAAGAGTGGCCACCCCGTGGTGTTAATTCTCACTTCATACAAACAAATTTTGAAATATTTGATTGTTGTTCACTTTCTTTTGTATTTATTTCCTTTGCCCTTGTACGATGTTAACATTTTTGTTATTCATCCAGTGTTCGTGGGTCTGGTCTACCTGCTGTATTTTGGGGTTTTTAATTCAACACAATCAAGCACTTTTATGTTAAAATATTCTACAGATGTTTACTTCATCCCAATTACAAGCAACATAAACAGCATTTATAGTTAATATTTGCTCTTTACCTTTGCTTAGATTACATTTAGCAATTAAACTTTTTGCTTTTTAACAAAACATATTTTTAAAAAATCAATTATAATCAAGATATGAGTGGAGAAAAAAATTCGATGGAAGTTTTCCAGAGTCATTGTTGCACGGAAAAGTTCTCTGCCAGTTTCTGCGTCTCACAGGGATTCTGTAGATTCCCCTTTGGATCTGAAAACTCCAACAAGGATATGAACCCCAAAGTAGATATGTAAACAGGTTTAGTCCATTGTCTTCCACCTCTCTTTTTAAAAATACTCCTTCCTTCTAAATTAGTGCAATCCAGAATACTTTTCTGAATGGAATCTGGAATGAAAAGCTCAAAAGAAGGCTTGATGTCATGCACATAAGTCACTGCTATCCCTGTTGGCCCTGGTTGCATCCTTATCACATTGGCAGCCATGTGGGGTGCCTAATTTCTTAGGTGAGAAGACCATTCAATCTCGCCTTTTTTTTTTTTTTTTTTGACATCCATATTTCTTCACTTGCTAGCTGCTGACGGCCTTGTTCTGGTCCTGTGACTCGTCTTCGTTTTGGAACTAGCTGATGCTCAATCTCGTTCTCTGCTTCAAAGTCACTGGCAGACTCTGAATTTTTAGAAATGTGATCCCCACATTCTGAAATCTCTTCCTCCACATCATCATCAAACGCTTCTCTCTCTCCCAAAATCACCTGCAAGGCCCTCTGAACAGTGAATCTTTTGGCCATCTTGGTCAATTGTGATAAGGACCCACATCGGCAAAGCTGTATTTATTGTGTCCCGCAACCAGTTTGCAGCTGGGATAGAGTATGAGGAAAACATAGACTGGTTCCCACAAAACAGAGGGGGTAAAATTTGCGGCAGTGTCAGAGCAGACGATGTTGGTACTTGAATTTTGCAATAATGTTGCAACTACAGGGGCAGAAACACAAAACGCACACTTATACGCGCACACACACACACAGTAGGACAGTGTAAAGGTACTGAGGACCTGCAATTTCCACACTTGTATTAGCCCTGGGTCCAGTAGATTTGAACATCCTGTCTGTAGTATACATGTGTAGGAGGGGTGTAGAGTGTGTGATCAGTGTGGTCATCATGTATGTTCTTCACAGAAAATGAGCCCAGGCCAGTGAATCTGAAAAAATAATTCATCATCATATCATTTTTCTTTTGATACAAAAATGAGAGGTTCCCACACACCCAAACACCATACAAGGGTATCACAAAAGAGAAATGGATTAAAAGAAAATGCAAGCATACATTAACTTGTTGAACAGATCTGGATACTGACATCAGATCAGTAGGTCTTTGCCTTCACATCAGTTGCTATTATTAATATGTGTTGTAGCCACAGTTTGATCTGATCTTAACGGGCAAATGAATTAGGCTAAACTGGTTGTCCCATCACTATACATGGCTCATCAGACCATGCAACCCACCTAACTTTTAAAAAAAAATTATTTTATTTAACCTTTATTTAACCTGGTAAGTTGGCTGAGAACTGATTCTCATTTTTAATTAAATTGGTTGGCAAGGGGAATTGAAGTTGGATGACCTTTCAACTTCTGATCTGATGCTTTTTCTTCAGAATGTGGTCATATTGTACAGATAACTTATACATCTGTCTGGGATTTGATCAGTGTCAGACTGACTACCTCCAAATCTGATCTGGCTGAATCCCAATCCCTATGCATTCTGTGTGCCTTTTATGCTATTTATTAACATGCATTTTATCTCATTAACAAAAGTTCTAACTGGATACGGATTGCATTTTAATATTATATTAGCAGGAAATTGCATATATAACTGCAGTAAAGGAGAGATTCAAATGTACCACTGTGTAATAAAGAACTGTGTACTACTGTCTTTTTTTTGGTTTGTTTTTTTTTCTTTTTTCCAATAATCATGAGTCTCTTGTACTTCTTTTTTCCAGGTCCTAATCACATGCCCATGCAAGGTCCTGGTCCAGGCCCCAACCAGCCCCCAAACATGCCCAGTGGCACTATGAATATGCCCCCCAGCAGCCATGGCTCGATGGGTGGCTACAATCACACTGTCCCGTCCTCCCAGGGCATGCCAGCTCAGAGCCAAATGAATATGACCCAGGGGCAACCCATGGGAAACTATGGGCCTCGTCCAAACATGAACATGCAGCCCAATCAAGGTAAAACAACAATTTCTTGGTATCCATGCGGTTGTGTTGATTTCCTTATCGTCTCATTTACCAGTGTTTGTGATTAGCCACATACAGCTTGAATAACCATCTTGTACAGTTTGAGAGTTAGCTCATTGCTGGTTGTATCGCAGGCCCAATGATGCACCAGCAGCCTCCATCACAGCAGTATAACATGCCTCCTGGTGGTGGCGGACAGCACTACCAGGGACAACAGAACCCAATGGGTATGATGGGCCAGGTCAACCAAGGGAATCATGTCATGGGACAGAGGCCAATGCCTCCCTACAGACCCCCACAGCAAGGTATACCCCTCAGAGTGTGACTCTTATGTGTGCAAGTTGTGAGTGTTGGTCTTTCTTCTCCCTAACCCACCCTCTTGCATTTCTTACTCTTGTTCCTTTCCTCTGTTTACACTTCTGTAGCTCACAGACATCTTGATGACTAAAGATGTATCCTAAAGCCTCCAGCCTCTATAAAATTAGTCACGTGACCAAAAGAAAGCTTTCTAACAAGAACTAGCGGCAAGGAATCCATCCTCTCTACTCTTCCCCTCACACAACCAGTCCAACAACACCTTGAATCTACTTGTGTGTATGTTGTGTGTATGTGTATGTAGGACCCCCTCAGCAGTACCCAGGGCAGGAAGACTACTATGGGGACCAGTACAGTCACGCAGGACAGGGAGCCTCAGAAGGTAGGAGAACCCTCCAGTCACTTGGAGAAAACCATCAACAAATCCAACCCAGGAGTTGTGTTAAAACACAAATGATGCAAAGAAACTGCAGCAAAGGCAAACTTTCAGTTTCTTCATTATTTTCTGGGGAAATCAAAGTGAATTTGGGCTCAAAGACTAAATATGGTGTCTGATTTTGAGGAAACATCCACATGCCAGAGGTGCACCCTATTTCAGTTGTGTAATGCGACCCCCCACCCCCACCCAGCCCCACCCCAGCCCCCAAAGTCATGACAGGTACTTGACCTGTTGGTGTGAAAGAAAAGGCAGGGACAGTCATATCTTAGTCTTAATGGTGGAAGCTGTATGAAAATTATATTACAGACAAATAGTAATCCTTTAGATTCTCACTGGAAAAAAATGCCATGTGATACTTAATACTTCTGAGCACATGGCATTCTACTTGAATGGGTTTTCGGTGAAGTAGCAATTTAGTGTATTCATATTCTGCATAAGCACTTCTAATCATGTGCACCCACAGTAAATAAGTAGTGTTATTATGGAAGCACAGCACTAGTGACATGTAAACCACTGACTGTTTTTCCAAAACATGGCACCATTGCATTCTCCTTCAAATCTATACAAGCAGCTGTTACACTGCAGAGTGTCTCCATGTTGATGTGTTTAGTGACGTTCTATTGCCAAGATGAAAATCCAAAAACTCCTTCTCTTTCTTTGTCCAATTAACATTTACTTTTTGTGGTTTGTTTTTTTGTCTTGTTTTTACCCTCTACTGACTACACTATTTTCCTTTGACCTTTCAAACACAACTGTTTTGCTTTTGTTTTTGAAATAAATAAATTGCAGTCATTTTGACATTTAAAAACAAAACAAAACATGAATTTCTAAAATATTGCTGTTCGGAATTCTGCTATCAAGACACTATTTTATTCTAGGAACTTCTCAATGATGGTTTGTGTTTCATTTTATTCTGCTGAGATTACTTTTACTGTTGTAAATTCCAGGCAATACACGAATAAACTGAAGGTATTCATTTAGGTTCTAATGAATGCAGTTTGCAGCCACTGTATTCTAATGAAGGCATTCATAGGCCATAGGAGAATTCCTCACAACAGTGCTGTAATAGATAACATCTTTATACCTTCCTCATGTGTGCTCAGGATCATTTTGACATTGATTTGTTTAAGCATTCATTTATGTAAATAAAGATGCACTTTTGTTACCATTTATAGTACAAACATATAGATTATCACATCAGAATTTGTATCCAAACATTTAATCACAGTGCGTGATACTTAAATGATAGCAAGACACTGACTATAAATGAGTTAAAGCACTCTAGTGTGTGTCATTTATGGTCAGTTGGTATCAGATCCTAGTATACTTTTAACAGTAAAATTGGTCCCTAAGTAACACCATTTTAAGAATCTTCACTTAATGTCTGTGTCTGCATTGCTATTGTGCTGTAGTTGTGAACATGTTGCTCATATTGCCTGACGTTACCACCCCCCCTCCTTGAAGGTAATGCCCAGTATGGCCAACAGCAGGAAGCGTACCAGCAAGGCCCTCCCCAGCAGCAGGGCTATCCTCCTCAACAGCAGTACCCAGGTCAGCAGGGCTACCCACCACAGCAGCAGGGTTACGGTGAGTTACTTTTTCCTGAATAGAGGCCCGTGTTTGTCCTGTAGGAGGCACCATCAGCTCTCTCCTTGGATGCATTTTTATTAGCTGGTGAATACTAATTCCTCCTGAGTGAGTTGGTGGTTGTTGTAACTGTGCCAAGTGCATGTCAAGACATCATCAAGAGCAAGGAATTAAAGGACCACCTTAATGAATGGTTAGGGGATTCAAGCTTGGTGGAGGAGACGTTTAATCAGCAGTGGTGGATAGCGACACATTAGAATTTCTCCTGGTGCTTCAGTTTGATGTAACGCACTGTTCTCAGGAAGTAGGAGAGCAGCTCTGGTTAATGTGCTTAGAAATTGGGGAAAGGATGTGCAGACTGCTCACAACGAAATGTTGAAGTCTGCATTTTGATTAAAGAAACATCTTAGGTCTCATTATATTTGGCACTCATGACAAAAAAGGCAAATTATAAAGTGGTAAAATAATTCTTCAAGACGGACATCTCTTAATTGACTGGCTATTAATGATCTTTGTTTTCTAACGTTAGAGTTTGTACTTTGAGATTAGGGCTGGCCCGAATAGCAGTTTCCTGACTCCGGATATTTGGAACGATGAATGACAAATATTCAGATTGATTTGTGATGTCCGATGGTGGTGGTGAGGGGGTGGGGAGAATCCAAATATTCGGAACTCAAAATAAATATTCGGATACCACCGTAACGGCCGAAAATTCGGATGTTCAGGTCCAGCCCTATTTAAACCAAAGTCAATAAAATGTATCTAAACATATTTGACTGGAAATGTAAGAATAGTTCTTAAAGCTCAACGGGCTTTTTTCCTCATCCAATTTTTCACTGGAACTTTCCATCGCTCACCCTCTGTCTGAGCCAGAGCTCATGTTAGTAATGAGCTAGTAGAGAGGCAGAGGCTGTGAGGTGAGATCCATCTGGCACACACACATGCTTGCTCTCTCAGGCCCCCACAAGGTTATACGCAACAGCATAAGGCATTATGAGCGCCTAACGATGCTGCGTGGGCCTCATTTGACTTCAACCCCAGTCAGGCTTTGCTTGGTCCTTCACGGCGTCTGTAAAGATAGCTGCAGTGTACGGGGGCTGATGAAGAGATTTTTTTATTTATTTATTTTTAAATGGCGCTTGCTCCTCTAATGGAGACCACCAGAATCTCCTTGATGTCTCCTTGCATTAGGGAACCACTGGCTTCATCCCGACTCACTCATTCATTACTGAGTCAGGCGTTGTGGAGGCAGCCTAAACAAATAGGTCTGACATATCTGCCATCCTCTTTTTGTCATCCATCAGCTTTTTATTGCAGTAAATTAATAGCGATTCCCCAAAGTTCTCTGGATAACAAATATGAAGCAGAGACAGTTAATGAGCAAAACTTGGGATATCTACACACTGGGTTCTTTTGTTTGAGCATAAAGCTGAGTTTCATTCAAACACCTCTTCCTCAGCAGGTAGAGATGGAGCAGGTGATAATGTGAATACTGGTTGCACCAAGTTGGTCTCCAATGTAAATCTCTGCTCATACATATTTCAACTGGAAGTAATCTTTTGAGTGGGCTCAGGTTTGTCATTTTTTTGTTCACATTAGATGTTGGGTTTTTTTTTTTTCACCCCTTTTATGCACAACATGGGGCAAAAGTGACTGAAATCCAACGGGAAATGGGTATCTCCTGACCCACACTGCACATCAGAGTTAACTGCTCCTGTATTCAAAATAAAGTGCCCATGTTGACCAGTATTTGTGTGCTGCTGGAAACAAAACGTGCAGACAGTTTTAGAAGAAGTTCAATCCTCTGTTTGTGTTGTAACATATATTTTTAAAGGTCCATAGGTACCTTTAAGGCTGTCAGATGTAGATCATTTTAAATTAAATTCTTGATGTCTGTTGTAGGTCCCTCTCAAAGTGCCCCAGGACAGTATCCTAACTATCCTCAGGGGCAGGGGCAGCAGTATGGGGGCTATCGCCCTCCTCAGCCCGGACCCCCCAGGGCCAGCAGCAGCGCCCGTACGGTTATGACCAGGTGAGTATAGCCACAACACTGCAGAGCCACAGAGACTAGCCTAAACAACAGACTTAGTTTGTCCCTTTTTATATTTATTATCAGACTGAGCTGTGTATTTTGTGTAGTTCTCAGTGAGACCAGAGATCAATGTCAATGAAGTTAGAAGGTAAACATTAAAAGGTAGTATGTTATGCATGCTGTCATCATATTGGGTGGTTAAATCTGTTCTTCCCAAAGAGTGTATGTGTTAGTATTGTCTTTCACTTGTTAAACTGAGTCTTGGTTATATATTCTGGCTAATGTGGTATGCCATTCCAGTGAAATATGAGGGCTTTAAAGAGGATGCTTCCTTAAACTTGATGCAGACTGCTCTAGTGTTTAAAGGGAGATCTATTTGTTGCCCTGTATTTCCTGTGGTCTTATGTGGGGACCACAGCTACACTTTGATATCTTTATCTTTGAATATTCAGGGGCACATGAGGAAATAAAGACCCGGGGATTTGAACCCCTGACTAGCTCTGTAAGAAGCAAAGGTAATGGTTGCTGTGAAGACCTCAACGTCCAATCTAGACGCTTGACCACCTAGCCTTAATTTGCATTTGTTATGTTTCTTCTGTCTCTCTTATGTCTTTATCCTTTCCCATCTTTCTTTTTCTTAAGTTTTTCCTTTTCTTAATTTTACTCTTGTTTTGTTATTAACCAGGGGTCGAATCGTAAGTCATGAGGTCCAGAAACACAGCATGCTTAGTCTGCAGTGAGACAGCCAAAAGCTCACATGCTTTGACTGTGTCTGTAAGCTCTTCAATTTACAAGACTGGTTTTCAGAACTATTTTGATAAATCATTATCTGAATTAAAATGTTAAATGTATCAGACTGTCAAATCATTCTTTCTGAATTGGTTTCCATTGCATTTTTCATTAATGCCAGACACGTACTTCGACCCCTGTTCTGGAATGCATCAAATACTGTTTATTACACTGAATTTGTGTCACTTGAAACTAGTGTCTACTAGTTAGTAAGGAATATCGTCCTCTACCATGCTGCTGCCGAAACCTAAGGTATCAAGTTAGCATTTAGAGCTCACAAGTTGTGAGGCCATGCTGCCACCTGCTGGTTAATACCAGTCAGTGCAGGCATAAATCATGGTTTGCAGTAGGATATGGTTGAAACCACAGATGTTTGTTTGCACTCTGTTGAGATTTGTGAACATAAGCTTTTGCTTTGTGTTTTTTGACAAGATCAGTAACATGAGTCTGTCGTATTTCTCTCCACAGGGCCAGTATGGAAATTACCAGCAATGAGAGATGGTCAGCATTCTCCACAGCTCTGCTCTTTCAGAGCTCTGACCTCTGGTCAACTGCTAAGCAGACTTTAATGATGGTTTCAGCTCACTGAGATTCTCTCGGACACAAACACACAACACTCAAAAATACAAGATACATTTTCCCTCTCTCTTTGGGCTTTTATCCCTGCCTACAAAATGGTTGTTCATCATGTACATTGACATGACAGTGTCAAAGTGCATGACTCACCCTCTGGTCCAGTATGTCTCAAAGCAGCAATGCCTTAAAAGTGGAACTGCCTTATCCTTTAGCATTGCAGATTGTGAAATGGGCTAACAAAATTTTGAATAGCAGATGATTTAAATGTACAGTTTCATTTTACTGTGGTGCATTGTTTCTCTATCCTTCAACTCCCTGATCATAAGAAGCAATAATGCCAGCAGTAGGGAAACATGTGGGGACTTTTAGATGAAATAATGCACCAGATGAACTTCCAGCTAGGCCATGGTACATGTCTTGATGTATGTGATGATGTAAAAATATATTTTATGCTTTTTAGATCAAGCTAACTTTGTATAAGACATTGGAAACTAGTACTAAAGCTGTGTTGTTTATTTCATGAAGTGTATGTGTCAATGTTTTTTTTTTTAAATGCTCTTTAATGACGATCCCATCCAGCACATTTTCTTTGTTGTCGAACTGTGTAACTTTTCACTAAGATCTGCTACTCCAGTGACATGGACACTGAATACTTGATGTGAAAATTATGTGACATGCACAGAAGGTCCTCAAAGAACAAATATGAACAGCAGACCTGAATTTGGAAAACATTTGAGGTCTGAAAAAACTCATAACAATGGCTGTGTTCTGTGTTGAGTTTTGACAACGAAAAAATATTACATTTGGATCAGTAGTAGATTTTGAAAACATTACCTGATAGAGGAATGGCCATTGGCCTTATTTTAAAAATGTACCCGAAGAGGTCATATGTAGCAGGTGCCACTGCAAATTGTAACTTAATGCGTTCTGGAGCCTTTTTTTTTCTGTACAAGCACCTCAGTCTTGTCCATTGACTGCAAATTGGTGAATGGGAAAGGTCAAACTTGGTATAACATATTTCTGACAAGTACTTTGCTTCGTTAGTCTACAATGTTAGTTGGTTAGTTGACAATGCTGGAATCCCTTTCCCCTTTGAATAAACGTCTAAGTTGATGTCATTCAAATAGTGTTGTGTGTGAATAATAAAGATTGTTACTGTCAAATATGTAACATAAGATGTGAAAATAATGTTCTGAAATGGATTCCTTAATTTCACAGTAAAGACTGGTTGTGCAGTTTTATATCACTGGCTTGATATCTGTATTATGGTGCATATTTTATTGATCCCATATGTACAGCGGCATAAAGAAGAGGAATTCAACGTCCTCTGGTATTGTTTATATGGCTGTTTTAATATTTTTCATTCTACACCTCATTGAAGTGGTGGTCACATTTGTGTCATGGCAATGTATAACTGTACATTATAATAAATTGGAAGAATCTTTAATACATTCTGACCTGTGTAATTTATGATGTTTGACCTTTTATTGAGAGGCTGTAAATGTGCAAAAGCATTTATCCTGACGACAACATAAACAAGACGTGCGCTATTGGTGCTGTCATAATGTGACAGTATGATATAATTGTTTTGTCTTCATCGGCTATCTGGTAGTCAGTTTCCAACTGATAATGACCCTGCCCTGCTCAGCAGCATGTCTGCTTTGTCCAGATGCATCCAGAGAGGTCCAGAGCACATTTACACCCAAAATTACCTTCCATGTCCCTCTTTCCCCTTCTGCTCCCTCCAGAGAAGGAGAGGGACTACCTGTCACATTGGGGGGAGTGATACAGATGGTACGCCAGATGTGTGGCCAAAGCACGTGATGGGACAGCGGTGTTGGTGTTAAGAGGGCCACAGACTGCTCGGGTTGCCTTGGTGCCGGTGATGAGTGTGTGCGCAAATGTGGCCGAGCGCAAGAGGAGTGCTTTAAGGAAAGAAGCAGCAAAGTGTGAACTTTTTGCCTATGTTTGAGTTTCGTATGTGCTTGTGTGCGCATTTGTGTATCCCTGCTCAGGTTTAGTGGCGTCGCCTAGTCACCCCACCACCCTGCTGCTTCACAGCTGGCTGCCCCACCCTTCCCAGCTGCCACTGGGGCTCCCCCCGGCCCCTCCGCTTGGCAGAGCTGGCGTTTTGGGCGCTCCCCCACCAGTCCTCCCTGGCAGCTGCTGCCCTCAGCTGCGCTCTCGCAGACGGTATTGGGGTCGGACAAAGTCACTCCTCCTGTGACTGTGTCTGGGGCCGTTGTGGGAGGATGAAGAGGTGGCAAAGAGACTCTCACCTCCTATGAAAGATCTTTAAGCGCACAAGAATTTAAATTGATGGACACACAACTTAAAGCAGAGCAGTGGGGGGGGGGGGGGGGGGGGGACTCTGTTTGGAATTGTATGTATCTGTCTGTGGTGGTTCATTGATGACTCATTCAGTATTCCAAAGCAGAGTCTTCAATTCTGTGAAAGTGAACACTCTGGCTGTGTGGTTGTAAATGAGTTATCAGGGAAGCTTACAGGAGAGCATTACTCCACGCATGTTCTGTGATGGTGAGAGTGAAGTGGCAGCATCATTTAAGAGGATGATTATCTTGTTCAATATTTTGATAATTATAATTCAGGGCACCTTTCAGAGGAGGCTCCTAACCACTGAGGAGAAAATGACATTGTGATCATAGCTGGCAGGCAAGATGTGATCTCTCTCTCTCTCTCTCTCCCTCTCTCTCCCACTAACTCTCCTTTTCACTCTCTCATACCCACACTCTCAGTGTGACAGAAAGTCTATGGGGAGGTATAAGAGGTAGTTATGGGGGGAATGCAGCAGCCTCCACAGTTTAATTGGAGATGTGTCACACTAAATAAATGGTGCAAAAACAAGCGCTGACTGGAGGCTTGAGGGAGGGGCCCTGGGGATGCAGCCTGTTTTATTGGGCAGGAGCTTTGCACCGCTCCAGGGTGAAACGGGGCTATGCACTGCTGAGATACCCTCCAACCACCAAACCACCAGGCCTCCCAAAGACTACTGTGGAGGAAAAAAAGACAAAGGCATCCATTTCGCTCTGCAGAAGAAGAAGAAGAAAAAAAAGCATCTTACTGGTGCCATGGAGAAGGTGTGGGTGAACAGGGTGACCTGGTTGTTCCTCATCCAATAAGGGCCAAATCATTGTCCTCATCTGCAATTTCAATTTCTGCACACTGGCGAACAAATCCATAACTGTAAAACCTTGAGTAAGCGTTGTCTGCCTCGCTTACTCCCGGATCTTATGTCAATTTATGTTTTGAGGAGGAGAAGGCAGCCAACAGCCTCAAGCCAATCCCATTTCCTTGTGTAATCCATATATGACCTCCAAGTTACCAGGAGAATGTGTTTTCCAATATTCTATCAATGTTGATATAAATGTTGTCTGGCTTTGCTCATGCAGTGTGTGTGTGTGTGTGTGTGTGGGTGTGTGTGTGCACCTCAGATTCCAGAGTTCATGGCACGAGTTTTGATTTACCTCTACAGTGTGCCGCAGTAATTGGATGTGACACCATTCTCTCTGCTCTCCCTGGGGGATATAACAGGAATCTGACTATTATGGCCCCAGTCATGAATATGTCACGACAGCTGCAAACAAAGGCCCATGATTTGGAGAAGACTCTTCTGTATGTTGTCTCCGTGCTGATATATGAGATAAATGCTGGAAGGGTAAATGAGTTTTCTGTAAAGCAATTTGCGGTGTTTACAAAGAATGAATAATTGCTATTGTTTGGGAGAAAAATAATAAAATATGGTGGAGACGACAGTCCGTATTACATGTTCATCATTATGTCTGCCAGATACATACTTGCTGCACAGACATTCGGATAGGCTATTATATCGAGTTTCAAAACAACTGAAAAGATTTTTTGGACCTGACACACACAAACATAGTGATCCCCTAGAAAGACATTGTTTTGCATGCATTAGATGTGCAGTGCTTTGTTTAAATCCCATCTTTTGTAGAGGGTTTAGCCATCAAATCAAATTGAGTGTGCTGTTTTGTATGTGTTCTTGCCTCAAAAAAGTAGTCTCTAGGTAAAATAGCAGGTATGCTGATATCAGTATTCCCACAGCCTGCATAATTGCTGTAATTTGCTTTCCCTTTGGGTAATCTGTAAACATGGCTGTTTTGATGTTTTTGGCATCCTCCATTGGCTGAGCTCTCTACTCCTCCAGTGGAGCCCCCATCCCAGCCCAGGGTGACACAAATAGATCCTTCCCCAGAAGGCGCACGTAGTTCCACATGGGCACAATCAATACAACCCAGTCATCGCTGGAACTGTGGCGGTATTAAAAGCACCCCGTGAGTTGGTTCTCACCACGCCGGCATTTTAGGGAAATAAAGCTATTGATCCTCTGGGGCTTCTGGCGGAGCATTAACCTGGGCCCACAAATTAGAACGTGCTCATCTGGACACATCTGCCTGCAATGTTCCAAAAAAGCCAGTCCCAGAGAGAGAAAAGGAGGGCTGTGAGGCCTGCTGCTTCCAGTGATGAGAAGAGCGCTACTTGACGCCCATGTCGGAGCGGGGGAGGCGTCTGGATGCCCAGGACTTCCATTAGAGGCCCAGGATGGTGGCGTGGGTCGATGTGGTAAGGTTTGGTTGGGGGTACTCAATCTTGGATCAGTGTGGCTCCTTCCCCCTGATGCAGAAATGGGGGGGTTTAGGGGGGAGGGCTGACCCACGGTAAACCTGAGCTCCTGACTGGAAGGACAATGAATGAAAGGGCTGCTGCTACCACTGCCGTTCCCGGCCGTGGACATTGCCTTTTTGTCGTACAGTTTTGTATAAAAACAGAATATACATCACTTTCTATCATCCATCCATTATACGCCGCTAAATCCTCATTAGGGTCGCAGAGGGGGCTGGAGTCTATCCCAGCTGACTTAAGGTGAAGGCAGGGGACACACTGGACAGGTTGCCAGTCTATTTCAGGGCTACATCCGATCATGTTTCACAGAAATATTCAAAAGAACTTCAAATCATTGCACAAATCCACCCTAAAACGCAATGCAAAGACTAAATATGCACTGATTTGCGACTTTATTTGAAATAATATACACCACAGCTCTTGGAACAGTAAGTTGCAATGTGCTTTTTTTTAGATTATATTCTTGTTTGTCTGCAAAACTTAGACTTACAATTCCCTCCATAGACACCATGAGGCTATACAAGCCATTGATTCAAATGTATCACTTGCTGGGATGTCGTACAAGTCAGTAATTATATTTGACTAGGAGATCAGAGTGTGGATGCACTGAGATAAATACACAAACACAGTCATGTTCATCTACGTGCACACACATAGTATTACTGCCTGACTGTTGCTCCTTCGTTCAAACCCCATTTTACTTGCCTGCAACCCACCTGTATGACTTGTAACCCCTGTTTTTAACACATAATTGGATTTAGATGTGAATTCTACAGTTTTATTTTCACCTCCATCAACACGCTACCTGGGAACGTCCGTATATTCAAGAAACATTTGCGAGATTAGTGTTTACAGATCAAGAGAATCGGCGTACTTCACTTCACAACACATTTCACCAGCTACGCTCGCACAGACGGAGACACTTTGGAAACTTTCCCTTTTTTTCTCAGCCTGCCCTAACAGTGGGAAGCTTGGAAGTTCTCTGCCCCAGTTCTCCATGTCCTTGAGAGTTGTGCCTTCGGGCCGGGGCTGGTGGGGTCCCGCAGTGCACAATGTGTGCTTCTCACTCAGACTCCCGCTGTACTCCGCCGCCCCTGCATGGCTCTGGAGAGTTGCCAAGCTCTGAGGGGTTGTCCGTGTGAGTGGGGGCGTGCGCATGTTGCCACAGAACAATTCCAAACATCTCACTTCCTTCCCCCATGACAGTCGACCGGATATAAATCACTTTCCTGGATTGGCCGACGACAATAGGATGCTCAGGAAGATGCTATGAATAATCAGACTAATTGCAATAAACACTGTGAACTGATGTGCAAATGACTGAGGATCTTGTTTTTCCTTGATCGGCTTTTGTAAAGGTTAAACCGTAGCATAGCAGTCCAGTCAACAACAGCTTGTGTGGAACTTGCATGCAATGTAAAGAAAATTACATTTGTGGTATTTTACTCTTGCCCAGTGAGGGGATCAGCATCATAAGAAAATGCAATTAGAAGGTGGTCTTAATTTGTATGTGTTTGACAAATCTCTTTTATATTTTATTCAGTACATATGCATTGTTTTCCCTTTTTTTGTAATTAATATGGATATTGGCCAAGAGCAAAGATAAAGATCCATTTTCTAATATTTTGTCCTTGGATTGTGCACTCAGGGAATTCACTCCCCTTCTTCTCTTTCGTTTCCCTGGCTAAGGCATGGGGAATTGGTGGGATGAGAGGCTATTCCCTAAATAGCCCATGGCAAGAGGTATCCTGATTAGCATGCTGCCTGCTCTCTGGCAGCAGTCCTCCAGGCCACCAGCGCTATCACTTATGTGCTGTTTGTATTTGTAGTTGATAGTGTGTGCTGTTATAATTGGAATGAGCTCAGGAACCTCGTTTGCTTTTGATCCGCTGCCAGCCACTCAGAGTGCTACTGGGCCACAGCTCTCACCTCAACACTCCCAGTGGATTATGGGAAACTGCAACGCTTATGTTCTAAAAAGCGCCTGACAGCATCTCACTCAAGGTCGAACAATACAATGGTAAGTGTGGGGAGTAGAACAAAAAAAAAATATATATATATATATATATATATATATATATGGAGGAAAAAGTTTAACAGATATTTGAGGTAACGCAGGGTATTGAGTCAGGAACTATCAAAATGGCATTTCAGACTTGTGGAACAAAGAGGCAAAGGGCTTTTATGATTCTTTGAATTAGTTTCAATAATACACAAGGATATGTGGATTTACAACTCTCAGAAGTCCTGAACTTAAATCGACATTTTTATGAAGCACAAGTTGAGTTAATGCTATGAAGGGTCAACCTGTGCATTCAAACACATCAACACAACACAGCAGACATCTTGTCATGTTTGGCCTTACAATTAACACTAATGTTCTGATTTTTACCGTTTCTGTGCTGGCTGATTTGGCGACACCTGTGGTTACTGGTGATAACAGCAAGCGTGGTTCAATACTTTATAAAATCTCACTGAGCAGTTAATTTTACAAAAAAAAAAAAAAAAAATTACAACAGAGAAGCAACATGTGTATCCGTTTACAGTGCAACTCGATGAATTCACGTTGTTTTAATTAAGATGTGAGAGACGTTTCCTTCACGCCGTGTTCTGATTTAAGGCTTCACACAACACAAGTAGTTTTCCGCACAACATCAGTGCTAAGAAGGTGGAGGTGTGATTCTTGTCACCGCAGCTCACTGTAGCTGGCAGCTCACATTCAATTACTGTCGTCAGTGTTAAAAACTGATCTGCTGTCAAAAAATGCAGAAAAAGACTTGAATCATTTTGATATGTGACTGTAGTTAGTCCTAACCTTAGAGGTAAATACACTGCATTTTTTTGTGACTGCTTCATAATAAAATCAAATCTTTATTTTTCCAGTTGAGTTCAATGAGCAGAAGCAGCAGGAAATGTTGGGTTCCATTAAAACTGTTTTGGTTTGGCTGTGGAAGAAGGGAGGCTGATATCAATAAGGTAAAAAATCCATTTGCATCCCGCTCTGGAATAGCACACTTAGCAATCAACAATGAGAGATGAAGACAGAATTGTTGAAAAATGCCTGCTACAAATGCTTTGGTATAAAATTGTACTCGACTTAAGGAATCGAGGTTACGCTGCCATTGCTCTGGATGCAACTGCCATTGGGTATTTTCGCTAAATGCAACCACTAATGGCCAAGGTGAAGTTGTTTTGGACATTATTTTTTGTTAGTTTCAGTGCCATAATCTATTATCAATCATCAACAGCTTAGAACTCTTCAGATGATCCAATCAGGCATGTCAGTGCAACAAGCATGCACGAAGCTAGGATTCACATACACTAGTGGTTTTCTAACTTTCACATATTAAAGTATCTTCAGTGAGGATTACAGCAAACCCTAGTTTTGCCCTTTAACAAATAAGTTATCACTAAAAACATCATAATTCTGTGATTCAACAGGACTGATTCCAGCTCACTTTCCATAGTATCGCTCATCTGGACATCATCAGGGCCTGTAATGTCCCACATGGAGAGGACTCTCAGTTGACGCATGCTTGTGGTTCATCTCCTTACCCTGAATGACATTTCTACAGTTTGATCAGCTGGCTCAGCACTTTTCCAGAGTGGACCAACTCCAGGGACTTATAGGATTTTGATGCTCCCTTGCTGCCAAATGCCAGCAGGAAAAATGAAAAAAGATATCTGAAACTCCTAAGCTCAATATTTAATCAGGCGCTGGGTTACATTTGCTGTTTGATTAGGTAAGAGAATTCCACCTCCCAGAGTCTTTGATTGCTTTGAAAATATTTGGCCAAAAAATTAATACTCCTCTTTGAACTGTGTGCTCTCTGCACTAATATCTCAGCACCAGGAACAGTTTATAATTGTCACGATTACTGTCATATAGGGCACTGAATTACTTGCTTTTTCTTACTCTATTTCTTTTACCGAGTTTCTTTTTGAAAATCAAATCATTGTTATTGCTAAAATTTTTGTCACTATTACTGATGCTGCTGTTTTTGTTGTTGTTGTTGTTGTCGCCCTATTCCGCAGCCTCATTATTATCCATGTTTTTGACCGTGAGCCCATCTTGTCGCATCATAATCACACAGGACTGCAGAGATTCACTTGAGAATAACCCTGATGAGCTTGTTCCAGGAGGGCATTACCACTGGTTAAGTACAAACACCTGCTAAAATATTGGCAATTAGGACATAATTAGCTGCTAATGTATTTCTAATCCGAAGCGGGCCATAGATTTGTCTTTTTTTGCGAAGACTCCCTTTTTTAATGTTCTCCGTTGTTATTGTTTTCCTCAGGTATTTGTATCCCGAGAACATTGACTAAGTGCCCTAGTTCATCATATGCAAATGGCTTATTAATTACACATGCATTATGCCCGTATTCAGAAGACATCAAAGGGCCTGTGAGTCTTCAGATGGTCCCCCTCTGTACCACACTCAGGTTACAAATGCCTGCGTGTGCACTTTCCTGCATGCCTTTTCGGGCAGAATAAGTACATCCTCAATTAAAATTTTTCACAGGAACCTCTCTCTTCTTGCCTCCTAATATTTGAGAAACACCTCCGGTGGTCTGTGGTTGTTTGGTAACTGCAAATTGCAAATAATCATTTGAGCCTAGATTACATAGCATTATTAGAAAGCAGCAAGACTGTGAGTGTATCTTCGTAAGGAAAGCTAAACCAATATTTGCCTTACTAAATGAGAAATACCTCTAGTTGTTCGGTGCACGACCTCTCTATTTGTACCAAAATCTTTCAACTGGTCAGCTCTTTGGTCACCATAATAATGCTCTGGTATCACTGCCTGAGCCTGAACTTCAGACATTTCTGTTTGGTGTGTCTGCATGTTTGTTCTGTCTATTCCTCCCTGGTGAGTTCTCTGTTAACGACCCATACAGCAGGTGTCAGAGTGTGATTTATACAACCTATAATGCCTCACATTGATTAGCAATAGAGCTCCAATGGGATGCCAGCTCTTAAACTCAGGTTAAAAAGACAACAACAACAACAAAAAAACATTGCAAATCACACCGTCTTAGTGCAGCTCTATATCATTATGCATCCTATTATTACATGAATATCAGCAAATCCAACCTGTCCAATGAGATGGCAAAGAGGGAGTTAGTGTGTGCAATCACTGTAACCCTGGGCAGTGCTCTGTTATCAGTCTCTTGTGGGTTCTGACTGGGTGCTGCTAGCATAATTAGCACTGCACTCACTTTGATGATAAAATGGGTAATAGAGCATTCCTTCCCTCCCCTGCCTACCTGATTTTACCATCGTTTATTGATCTAATTAAAATAATTCTGCAGTTAATGGTGTATTTTGTTGTTGTTGTTGTTGTTGCTTTTAAGCAAAGACAGGTTATAGAAAAAGTTAGCATCTTAAAGATACCAAAAAAGACATCATGTGTGGAAAGACATTTCATTTAAAGGCAGATTTCTGTATCTCTCATTTTAATCAGTGTTTAAATCTGTAGAAAATTGAATGCATCTTCTACCAGCTGATATAACGTATTTAAACCACCCGAGACAGCTAAAACAACCTCACTGACGATTTTGCAGTGCGACTGAAGTGCTGCAGATAACAGGAGCTAATGTACAGCAGTTTGTTCTCCTTATTTATAGGAGTGTATAGTGTACATCAAAGCCACCAGGTGGGGCTGATTCTTTCACAAGTGAATCCCACCTCTGGTATTTTTGCAGAGAATTGCAGAATGAAACGCTTAAGCGAGGTGTTATTCTGTGGCATTTTTGTATGGCACCTCCGAAAACATCATTTCTCATTAGGAGACCAAACTGTTTGTGGTTGTCCTCATTACTAAAAAGGTAGAGCTCTACCCCCAAAGGTAACTTCATCAACACCAGAGACAAATCTATCTTAGGTGCTCTATTTATATTTCTGACTCACTGCCACAAAGATTTATTCTGCACTCCTGTCAATCCATCTCTCTAATGGGCAATGGCATCCTTTTTAGTTTAGATAGCTGGTGTGTGTGTGTGTCTGTGTGTGTGTGTGCACACGCCTGCGTGCACGTGCTTTAGCTCCGAGATTTTTTTTGTCAGATGTGCACACAAAAACAAGTACCTCGAAGTCACAGAGCCCGTCTCGTCTCTAAAGAGAGTCATCTTTAGATAGAGAGCTCAGATGTCATGTAATTAAGATGATAAAAAAAAGCCCATTTGCACTTCCATGGGTTATTAATGTGGACTAATGATGCTCAGATCAACTATAAGATGTCTGCTAGTTATGGGGTTAATCTCCTCATTCTTGCAAAAGCCATAAAGATAAACATCTTTACACAGAAATGGGCTTGTAAAAATCCCCAGAGAACTGTATCCCAACTTCATAAGAAAGTTTGAAAGACCCAAAATAAAACTGCTGTGAAGAGTAGCGTGGTCATTTTTGCAAAAATCTTGTAAGAAGGCAAAGCAGTGTAGGCAATGTGAGTATTAAAAAAATATCAGTAGCAAATGGTAGAATATTTGTGGATTACCCTAATATGTAATATGAAAAAATGACAATAAATATGTGCATTGTGCAATTACAAATCATTCAAAACAGATTAAAAGTCTATCTAATACAGCAAAATATAAAGTGAATATGTTAACATGAGTGCACAGTACAGCTTGAAATATATCTCAAGTTAGATCAAAGCACTTTGTTGACAATTTTTAATAAATGACTTTTACAAACACACACACACACACACACAAAACAGTCAAAGTTTTAGGCCAAGAAGTGAAGCTTTGATGAGTTGTTTGCTGTCACGAAGGGTCACTGCTATAAATCCTAAACTCCTATTTATAATCACTTCTGAGTTTCTCAAATGGATAACATGATGTGGAGGAACCTATGGGCTCACCTGAGTGTTTGGGTGGTAGAGATCCTCCTAATACATCAAGCGTGTAAGTGTCATGCCTTCTGATGACTTTATCATAAATGCTCTGATCATTACATTGTCATTAGTTAGCAGACTCGGTTGCACCTCGTTAATGCACACAAACAATCTGAGGAGCAGCAGATAATGTTGTGTGTTGGTGCTGTTTAATGAGGGTCTGCATTTGCATACTGGCCTCCACCCCCACTTGCATTCCCACCCCACTCTCATTTATAAAAATAAATCACATTAGAACATCACCAGCTAATAAAGTCGACTCCGGCCCACATCCCACGTCCCAGTGATAGCCAAGTCTCAGTGCAGGAAATACACAAAGCAGTCTCTCAGGATTAGAGAAAACCTATTATAGAAAATTCTCATATGGCGCTGGAACATTCTTCATATTAACACTGTGCTGCTGATGTAAATTATGCCAGTTGTTGTGCATGATACAATCAAATAATCTATCAAGAATCTCCTCTGGAAGTTGGAGCAAATGTTGAAAGTCAGCCTATCAAATAATGCAACCACTTAGAGAAGTCAGAATTAATTACACATCCTGTCATTGGAAAAAGGAATAAAATAGGAGTGCATTTGATTTTGAAGTAGTTTGTAATCTTGATTGCACATAATTGTACAGGATACCACCTGAGGCGAGCTAGTTTCACTGCCATTTCTGCATTATTGAAAAGCTTTGATTTTGTCAAGACAAGATTGCGCTTTGATTATGAACGAAATGCAGCTAATAGCGAAGCTTACATTTTGATGTCAGATAGCTGAGCCTGTTTAATATGCTTTCCTGATATCATGTAGTGCTGACTACGGACATCACTGCCCAAACCAGAGAGGTCAAGAGCTTCAGCCTCGTAAGAGTACTTTGTCTTGTGTCGGTGTGTCCGTTCAAGTGTGCACACGTTTGTGCCCCCAAGTCAAACCCCACTAAATAAACAGTGTGTTTCCTGATGCCTAACGGTGTGCACGGCCCATGCACAGCTGATGTCAATCCACCCAGGACTACCAGTGGCCCCACTTTGCTCACTTACTTACTCTTTGGCTCACTCCATCCTTCCTTCATGCTCAAATTGACACTTGGTGCAGAGGCAGGCAGACAGGGGGCCTCTCCGCCCTGCGCCTCCAGAGATGTGGCCCAGCTGTCAGCCGTCTAATCCAGTCCAACCTCCCCCTGAGCCAGGCAGGAACTCCAGGCTGCTCCCCCTCATCCTCACGCCTAGAGGCACAGCAAACAACTCAGCCTTCTTCAACACTACACACAGCAGGCCAGGAGGGGAGCACTTTGCTAGTCAAATCAGTCTCGACCATTCCTCATAAATCAGGTACAAATGTGTGATGGCACACTCCCACAGCCTTGTGTCGGAGTTGAGATGACAACAGGTTATCGACATTATGTTGGCATCCGCTGCATCATTTATCACGAATGAGTTTGATGCAAAACTAATCTAACCAATTAAGAACTTATCAAAATTCTTAAAAGCCAAATATGAATCATTTTTGTTTCCGGTGAGCTCTCACATGATGAACAAAGAACCCACTGGCTACATGATCTCCTTTTACAACATAGGTGTTACTGTTGGCATTGTTACTATGGAAACAACTGCACAGACAAAATATCAAATTGGCAAATTTAGATACAGTGCTACCCAAAACATTGCTGTCTTTTACAGATAAAGTCATTTTTACTTGACTTTGCATCTCTACATCATTGTAAATACACAGCCTGCATTACAACTACTGCCAATTTGGTAACACATAAAAGCGACACTTGAAGAATCTAGATTTGTGTGTTTTGTCTGCGCTCATGGCAGAGTTGTGGGCATGTGTATTTTCAGGAGTATGTCTGTACCTTCCCTGCCGCTCCCCATGGCATTCCCAATATCAGTATTCCTGTAGATGTGTTTGATGTGTTTGAAGCCACGTAGCATACCTTGGAACATGACAGTAAACATGGCAGAGGCTCTCCCTCAGTGGAGCAGTGATGCACGTCACCCCTTCAGAAGTGTGTGACGGGTGTACAAACCAAACCCACCGGGCCACGCCGCCTCCTGGGATTCTCCCCTTACTATGCTGCGCTGACTGGTTGCATGTTGCTCAATGCTACGCTGTTCAGAATAATTCCGCCCACAGCCTGGAAAATAAAAGAGCAAACTGAAACGGGAGACAAACAAAGAGGAGAAATGCAGAAACACGGACTTGTGACAAGTTGTGGAACCCAGTTAACTGGTTATCTGACCCAGCAGCAGTAGATGTCATGATACATCGCGGTCTAATGTCTAATGTTTTCCCTGTGTTTCATCCCTGGAAAATCACTAGTGTATGTTTCCTGCATGCATCCCTGGGGAAATTAAGAGGCGCACTATGTATCTCAGGAGGATTCCCCCAAGAATGAGAATAAAGCAGGCAGCATGAAAGAGTAGTGTTGGTGTGAGGGAGTTATTGGTCTGGCAAAGGAATTGCCAACACATCAAAATAGCATGGGTGTTGAACAAGACAGAAACTTGCACCATTTACACCTGCCAGCAAGAAAGAGAGAGAGAGAGAGGGAGCTATTCTGACATGGAAAATTTCCATAGCCACATACGCGCCACCTGATGTGAAGTGCAAGAGTTGAAGCTTCATGTCAGACTGAATTTCACCAAGTGACATGTACAACATGTTCACATGACAGAAGTGCTTTGAATGCTGTTTTTGGCTTGATAGGATAAGTCATTTGTATACAGTAGCAGTTTCATAATGTCACACTGGCAAAGCTTTAAAAGAAGATTCTATGTTCTGGGCTGGAAAAAAAAGCATTAGTGTCTGAAAATTTGACAAAGCAGTCAATAGTGCAAGCTTTTCTCTGTGTGTTTGACATTTAATGCCATCTCATGACAAGATATTTGAAACATTAAAAGTTCTGCTTTGAAGAGGTAAATCCTATCCAGAAACTATAAAGCAAGAGTTCAACTTTAGACTTTACCCTTTTTTGAGCTTTAAACCTGATGTATTCATGGTGGTGGTGGTGGTGGTGGTGCTGGTGTTTTCCCCAAATAATGATTTTGACTGCGGTAACAGATCATCAAAGCCATACCTGAAGTCATATGTATCCATATGCTTACTCATCATGTCATTTCTGTGCATATCGATATGTAAATTCACCATGTCTGATATATAGTCTCGATGAGCCTTTCTTATTATATCTTTTTTTTTAGCCTTTTTGTATTTTTTTTGTATAATTCGTTTGTCATACTTTGTCTTCTTTTCTGATCTTACCTTATCATTTCTAAAAAACGAACAAAACAAAAACAAAACAACAACAAAAAAGAAGTCTACGCTTTATGTGTTCTGATTTTGTGATGACATTGACTGTTTTGCCAGCTGCTGTCAACCAAATATGGAAAGAGAAACTTCTTAACTTTAACTGCATATTTACATTACAGTTTAAAAGTTTGGGGTCACTTATAAATGTCCTTATTTTTGAAAGAAAGGCATTTTTTTTCAATAAAGATAGCATTAAATGAATCGGAAATACAGTCTAGACCAGACATGGGCAAACTACGGCCCCCGGGCCACATACGGCCCGTTGGGCTTTTCAATCCGGCCTGCGAGATAATTTCGTCAATATTAGAATTGACGAAACTACAGTAAAGACCAGGCGTAAACTAACCGTGACGTCACCCATTGGTTTCAACGCCGAGAAAATGAAGCCCGGATTTTGTTACTTCCTAGTCGCCGTTTTGGATTTTTTTGGAGCCAGTGACGTAAAAAGCGTCATCAAACAGGCTGGACCGGAGAGCAACTAGGGGCAGGATTGGCTGAAGACTCTCTTATCTCGCCCACATTTTACCGCAGAGGCTTCTGTTGCTGCCAGGCGTAAACTAACCGTGACGTCACCCGTTGGTTTCAACGCCGAGAAAATGAAGCCCGGATTTTGCTACTTCCTGGTCGCCGTTTTGGATTTTTTGGAGCCAGTGACGTAAAAAGCGTCATCAAACAGACTGGACCGGAGAGCAACTAGGGGCAGGATTGGCTGAGAACTCTCTTATCCCGCCCACGTTTTGCTGCAGAGGCTTCTGTTGCTGTCTATCAAGTATAGCCACGCCCCCTGGCTCCGCCAACTTTAACGATTTATTTAAAATTCAGTATTGATTTATTTTAAGATCGGCCACCTGATCTCTCATTTTGACCATGAAAACTAACGGGGAAAAAATCCTGAGCTGTAGAAAATCAGTCTATCAAATTTTATTTTTTCCAAAAATGAATTGGGGTCTATGGAGCAAAAGCTTTTTGGA
Source organism: Acanthochromis polyacanthus (assembly GCF_021347895.1). Taxonomy (NCBI): domain Eukaryota; kingdom Metazoa; phylum Chordata; class Actinopteri; family Pomacentridae; genus Acanthochromis; species Acanthochromis polyacanthus. The sequence continues at coordinate 23,744,955 of NC_067121.1, forward strand.
GCCAACCCTAGCGGACGGCGTGATATTGCAAGTTTTTGACACTTCCGGGTTTGCTTCAATTCTGGAGCCAGATGCTACGTCCACTATATATACAGTCTATGGTAAAGACCACATTCATTTGCATTTCCCCTGCAGTACCCAACGTTTCTGTAGACTCCACTAGATGGCGCGCTCCAGACACAAGTGACCTTTGTTGGTTTATTTCTCTTCTTCTACTTTGCAGCTGCATTGAGCCCTGCCGTAACAATGAGTGGATCAAAGAAAAGAAAAGTCGACAGTGAGTGTCCAGTGTTTCAGAAGGAGTGGACTACGAAATATTTTTTCGCTGAAGTCCGTTCAAAGGCTCTATGTTTTATTTGCAATGAAACCGTTGCGGTTTTTAAGGAATACAATTTTAGCCAGCACTTTTCCACAAGGCATGCTAACTACGCTAGCAACCAGTCAGCGCAAGAACGGACAGCTACGGCTCAGATGCCGGCAGCTAGTTTACAGACTCAGCAGAATACGTTTTTTCGGCAAACTACGATTCAAGAGTCAAGCACGAAGGCAAGTTATTTGCTAGCATTCAAAATAGAAAAGGCTAGCAAGTTTTTCTCCGGAAGGGAGTTTTTGAAGGAATGCATGGTAGAGACAGCAGGTCTCCTGTGTCCAGAGAGCGAAAACAAATTTTAAAAAATGAGTTTATCAGCAGGACAGTTACTCGCTGTGTTGAACTAAACGAAGAAGACTTAGCCAGCTCACTGAGCGAAAAAGCGGAGTCCTTCAAGCTATATTCATTAGCACTATACGAAAGTAATGACATAAAAGACACTGCTCAGCTTTTAATTTTTTATAAGAGGGATTAATGAACCTTTTGAGACAATGGAGGAATTTTTGACCATGGAATACATGAAGGGGAAAACACATGGAGAGGACTGTAGGACAGGATGTCTGGGTCATCCAGAGGATGAAGCTGCTGTGGTGTAAACTCGCCAATGTCACCACGGATGGATCCCCAAACTCAACAGGAAAAAACGTTGGGCTGCTGAAAAGAATCCAGGATAAGGTGAAGGAGGAAAACCCTGAGCTGGATGTGATTTTCCTACACTGCATAATCCACCAGGAAGCGCTCTGTAAGTCTGTTGTCTTGACCATGTCGTGAAGCCAGTCGTAAAACTCATTAACTTTATAGGAGCGAGAGGGTTTCAGCATCATCAGCTCATGAAGTTTGTTGACGAAACTGATGCTGATCACCAGTACTTGCTTTACCACTCTCATGTCTGCTGGTTAAGTTTGGGGAAAGTATGTCAGGCAGTGTGGGAGCTTAAAGGCGAGATTAGCTCATTTTTGGAGTTAATCGTGATTTTCCTGAGCTGCGTGACAGAGATTGGCTGTGATTTTGCTTTTGCCGTGGACATACTGACGCACATGAATGAGCTGAACGTGAAGCTGCAAGAGAAAGATCAATTTGTGCTCGAAATGTACATAAATGTACACAGCCTTCAAAGCCAAACTGACTTTTTTCTCAAGACAAATGTCAAAAATAAAAACTTCGCTCATTTCCCTACACTGATGACGCTGACAGAGGCCAGTCGACGTGATGAAATGTAAGGAATCACTAGACGACCTACACGGAGAATTCTGCCGTCAGTTCTCTGATTTTTAAAACAATGACAAGACACTTGAGCTGGTATCATGTCCTTTGTCACAAGACTCAGAAACAGCACCTCAGGAGTTGCCGTTGGAACTGATGAATCTTCAAAGTGACTCAGTCTTAAAGGAGAAGTTCAGCTCCCTTAAACTGAATGATTTTTAATCACTAAGTGAAGCCAAGGTCCGTGTATCATCCGATCATTCCAGTATTCCATTCAACCTGGCAAACGAAAAACAATATAACGGCTCGATATTTCGTTATCCTGTTTTTTGTATGACCAAAAATTGAGGGATTGGTGTTTGATTCCCGTTGTCCAACCCAAAACAGAACAAATAATCAACAGGAAAACCAAAACGAAATAATAACTCTAATTTAACTATTATTGGTACCCATTTCCAAATCCTGATCCTGAGAACTGCCACAACCAAACTGACACCAGACTTTGATGGACTGACAGAAAAGGATGACCAACAACACTGTTCCCACTGAAACTGAATGTGAGTATTCTTTACTTTGTCAGTATTGTCTTTAACATGTAATTCATATTAGTTTGCACAATCTCCAACCATCTGATGCTGGTCTGTCCCGTCTGTCGAATTTCAAAAGTCAATGTGGCCCCTGAGCCAAAAAGTTTGCCTACCCCTGGTCTAGACATTGTTAATGTTGTAAATGACTGTTCTAGATGGAAATGGTTGATTTTTAATGGAATATCTCCATAGGGGTACAGAGGAACATTTCCAGCAACCATCACTCCTGTGTTCTAATGCTACATTGTGTTAGCTAATGGTGTTGAAAGGCTAAGTGATGATTAGAAAACCCTTGTGCACTTATGTTAGCACATGATTTAAAAGTGTGAGTTTTCATGGAAAACATGAAATTATCTGAGTGACCCCAAACTTTTGAACAGTAGTGTATGTAGTTTATACAAAACGTGAAGCATACCAGAAAAAAACCCAGAATTTACTGATTTATACTTGCAGGAAATAATATAGTACTATAATGAAAATTCAACTTACCACAGAAACAGCAAAAACATGTTTTCTGGGTTGTTTTAGGACCATTTTCATCACCTGCAACAGTTTTTTTTCCGTCTTGGATTTTGCTTCCTGTATAGAGTCCACCAACAGCACACTGAAAAATCAAGGTCAGTGTGCATTAGCTGTTTAGAGTGAACTTGCTCCTTCTGATGTAAACAAACGCTTTCTCAATCTAATTGTTATGCAGTATGGATTTGAGACAGAGGTAGCAGTTTCTGTTGCTGCTGAACGGTCTAATTTTGCGTATATCTACCGGAGAAATTTTCCCAATATTAGTAGGATTGCCAAGAAAAAGCAAAAGCAAGAAAGAGAGCGAGACAGGGCAGAGTGAAGGGATGGAGAGGAGGTGTTGGAGGAGGGCAGTTCATCGAGGGCAGGATGACAGTAAAGAACAGATGAGATGGAGCGGCTGAGGAGTGTTTTGTAGGTGGGATGTTGTAGGCGGGAGTGGGGTGGTGGAGGGGAGTAGCGGGGCAAAACTAGGCCAGTGTCCAGACTCAGAGCACCAAAGGCCCTGTGTCCCTGGATGCCCCATGTCAGCCCTCTGACAGGAGAGATGGGACTTGAACACAGAGTTTTTTCACCACCAGACGCTCCCCGTCTCCTCTGAAGAATACCCCTCCTCCTTGACACACTCACTAGCCAGAGTTTGAGGAGAGAAATGCACTCGTTACAATAAGGAGGGCACATGGCATGGGACCTGAGGCTTTGAGTGCCGCCTCCTCCACACTCTCCGTAGAATAGGGATCTTTCCTGCAAGTACTGTGCATTTCTAAAGTTGATGTGCAGTAAATAGAATTTTTGAGGCGAGCTCGCACTGCTGAGGTGCATGACCATACAGCATGTTTCTCTGCTCGCTGGCCATATAAACAGCCCTATTAGGCATGAATACACGGCTCTCTCGTCGCTAAATTTGAATATTCCTCCTCATCCCCGCAGTTTATTCTGCTCACTCTTACCCCACAGACAAAGCAGACTTATTGTCAGGCTTAATCAGGTGGTCTGTTACCTTGGCAATTAAAGCCTTGTTAGAGATATAAAACCTTGAGACTCAAATGGAGAGTCCCTGGCGAGTCGAACCACTGTGCAAATCCTTAAACCAAACAACCTTCCAGTGGGAACACTTCTTCTCTGAGGATAGATGTTTAATTATCTCTGCTTGTTTGGGGGGGAAAGGAAGGAAAACTGTTTCACTCCCTCTTGTTTGTCTTAAAAGCTCATGAGTATTTATTGGAATTAATTTAAGTAGCAATCAGTGTGCTATGTTTGATTGTTGTGTTGACCTAAGATGGTGAATATCGGGAACCATTTTTGAAAGATTTTTAATTCACTGAGTCCATTGTTGCGCTCACAGCAAAATGAAATCCAAACATTAAATATTTGTTTTGATTATTTCAGAGGTAATAAATGGATGCAATGTTCTTAATTTAATGTAGTGAATTAATCTTTAAAATATTGCTGGTAAATGTGATCCATTTATCACTTATTCCCTATTGATGCAAAACACCTATTTCGTTGTTCACTCTGCAAAAGTAGGCCAACTATTCTCCCAAATGAATGCTCTTTTAAAAAAAAAATAATGCTACATTTTTGAGCAATATGAAGTGATAATTTATCATTATTTAATGATCTCCCACAGACAGCCCATCACACATGGTGCAGTCAGCGACAACAGCTGTGCAGGTTGTTGATGGGCTAATCTAAGAGACTCAACGTCTCTGTATGTTCAGTCCCAAGTAGCCCTCTGACCTATTCTTTGGTGTCCATCATGGCTTTTTTTGTTTTGACTCTGAAAGGCCTTTTCTGTCTCTCTTCATCTTACCTTTTTGTCTGTTTCTCCTTACCTCTGTGACACAGTCCTCTAAATGGGCCTGGCATGCATCCCACTGTCTAACGAAGCTATGTGTGTGTGGGCGGTGTTTAGGGAGGTGAGACCTTCTCTGGGACACACTAATCAGCTCAAAGCCAAAGCCCAGGCAGGGAGGCACTGGACAGGTGAGCGGAACCACTCGCTACACCCGCACTGGCTGATCTTTAGTGTGAGGGTCAAATCAGCTCCATCCTTTATGCCCGAGCCACTCCTTCATCCTGGGGTCCCCAATCATCTGGCCTCCATCCCTGGTTGCTGGTCCCTTCCTTGGGGCCTCTCTGGGAAGAAACAGGAAACAGTGAGCATCTGGTCTACCAAGGGAGCCTCCTGAATGCACCTTCTGCCAGCCCCGTGTGTGTTAACCTTTTCTTTTAATTAACACTGTCCTATCTCCCAACTCCTGCCACCAAGGTCCAGAGAGAGGTTCTTGCGACTGTCAGAGAAGCGGGGGAGTCATCGGGGAGCAAGAAAGGTGGTGGGCGGGTGGGAGTGGTGAAGGTGAGAGGGGTGAGGAGGAGGAGGAGGAGGTGGGATGAATAATGCGTGCATGGCCTGGGAGTGAGGGTTCTTCTAATCCTTCAGAGCCTTCCTTATCCACATGCCTTCACACAACTATAATGCAGCAGTCATTCGGCACAGCTGCCTATTTTCCAGGGACAATCCTGGAGTAAATTGGACATGCTGATGAGAAGATAGCTGCTCTTAATTTGTACTACAGCTCATTAGGCTGCACGAGAGTCACAAACCTTTCATTTGTGCTCTGCTCATTGACTATGCAATTGTAGAGATTTTGCAAATTTTGCAGATGCTTTTTGATATGGTTTGACTAGTATTTAGATCTGCACATGTTTGAATTTGTTCTCCTAGTTACAAAAGCGACATATTCCATTTATAGGGGCATTAAACGTCAGCATACGCAGAAGCAGTAGCCAGGGTTCTATTACCTTGTTCCTGCTAATACATTATACGCTTCACAAAATAGTTAAATTTAGTGTGAGAGCTATTGAACCTGATAAGCAGACAGTGGTGCCACTCGGAGGTGTCAAGTTGATTGTGTAAAAGGTTCTGTATGATAAGGGACTCTGTAGCACTGTTACATGCTGCAGCTTAGTTAACTACCAGCATATAGAGAGGTGAGTGAGCTTGATCTCATCTTAAAGTGAATATCTCCTAATGAGAGTGTGGTAATGAGCAAGAAAAAAAATCACTCTCATTTCATTTGGAAAAAAGAGAGAAAAAAAGAGAAAAGTGTCAAAAGGTTTGCTATCTTTTCCTTTCATCTTGCGCGGTGGTGCCAAGTGGAAAATGTCCATCTTTCACCAGGAGACTTTTATGTTCATCTTGGCTCATGGTAATGCCCCCGGGGGATCCTCTTTCTTGGCATGTTCATAGTGGTCACCATTTGCTGGAGATGGGCTGTGGAGGTCAAAGCCATTTGAGAAGGACATAAAACCCCTAGAATGATTTTTGATCACACTATGAAACCATCCCATTGTGGTTAAAGACTATTCTTGGTGCCAATAACACATCATTGTGGAGGTTACTGTCAGAGAAGCAATTTCAAGTTGGTGTAAGGGAGGAAATCTATAATCCATAAGCGTGCATTCTGAACTTTATAGTATTGCAGCCAGTCGGAGGCTCTAGTTTGTTTAGGAATCTTATTATGCCAGCAGTCAACTAGCTGATGGTGTGAAGCAGTTTTCCGAGCTTGATCCAGTGGCACAGGTGATAATATTGTCACTAACGGCGTGATGACACCCTACAGCTCAGGTCGTGATGCTGCAAGTGAGGGATATATGCGAGTGTAACATCTTGTGACCTCACTTTTATGATGGAGTAAGTAAGGGGGGAACTGCCAGGACCTTCTCCTCATGAAGACCCAGAGCAAGGGCACTGTCTCCCCAGCCCCATAGATCAGCCAGCCCTGAATGTCAAATCGCACAGCAGCCGCTGCAGTGCCAGGAGTCCCCCTCTCGCTCCCTCTCTGGCCCGTGATCTGCTGTCTGGTGACACCACTGTGCTAATGACCTGGTTTGGGATTTGCTCCATGGGGCTCCTTGGCTTGGGAAGATGGAAGTTGTGGATATCCAGCTGGAAGGTCACTGTTGATGACGACCACTCACTCCACATTTACTCCATTTTGTTGACATCCTTCAATTTGCAAGGATGCTGTTGACACGCAAAGGCTGCTATTGATTCCTTTACATACTTCCACGGCTGTCGAGTTAGGAATTTTACCATGTGATTTTCATGCTGTTTTTTTGTAATCGCATGCGTGATTTCTTGGGAGAGAAACGCACGTTTATGTGAGCAGCATACATATGATTTTTTTTGCTCCAGTGTTTAATTGCTCGACAATTTGGACAACAGTGAAGTTGGAAAGCTGCACTCACGTCTTGCTTGCCAACTCTGAAGTCTTGTGATTGTTAGCTCTCCATGTAGTTTTTGTTCTTTTTTTTTAATCAGTTTACTGTGAGAGAGTGCCTCAGTACTCCGAGAGGGCAATGTTTTCAGTCACTCACTATCTTGACTTTTTTTTTCTCAGCCTCAGGAGTTTGGCTTGTTGGAGCAGAGTGTAAAATCCCCAGGGAGGGCTCCTCTGGTGTTGGGGGCACTGCCTCGACCTCACTCATGCCTGGTGTGGGTGGCATCCAACCAGGGAGACACACAATGGAGAGCAAGACTGAAGATGGTGATGCTTCTGGTGGACTCTCCGAGGACTCAGCCTTATTCTCAGGGTCATGCATTCCAGCAATCTCTGTAATTATAAGCAAGTAAGAAAAAAGTTGAGTCTTCTGCCTTTTTCAAAATGAACGTGCCCCTCTCCTCAAGGGAAACATTCACATCTCTGAGTTCTAGTAGCTGGATGGGTTTTAATGAGGCAAGTCAAGAGTGTGAGTGTGTGTGTGTGTGTGTGTGTGTGTGTGTGTGTGGTTGCTGTACATGCATGTCTGTGTATCTGCCCTCTTCTAACGAGCGTAATTGACCGACTGTGCTTTTAAGCCGCCATTTTTCACCATTTGTGAGAGCATTCTACTAAATAGCCTTCAGTGATTATTATTTCTACAGGAGACACTTCATTGGGATTAAAACTTTCTCAGTTACTACTTTTTATTATTATTATTATTATTATTTTGTGCTTTTTCTTGTGTGTGTTTTTTTTTTTTTTTTTTTGGACAAAGTGCTGTCAGCCAAACCGACAGAGGCTGAGCAGGCCACAGGTCACGAGGAACTGCAGAAGGATCCCACCACCCGAGGGCCACAGATTCCACTGGGGAACATTTCACCCCGCTGAGAGGCAGAGTGAAATCTCTGATGCTGCGGCACACACACACACCGCTCTTGCTGTGGCGTCTCAATGTCTAACTTAAATCTATGGGTGGTGAGAAAAAAAAATCTCCACCTAACTGCTCAGTTTTGCTACAAATACTGTGGTAAGAGGCTTAGGTGAAAACAGACTGTGCCTTTGTGTGTTCGATAGCATTTCAAAGGCTTGCAGGCCACACAAAGCGTTTCTGAAGGACAACAGAATTAGAGAGCTGCTTTGCACCATTTCTGTGAATGACTAAATGTGAAGACACCAGTTGGAATTTTGCAGCCGCATATAGGTTCGTGCTGAGAAGAAATTTCTTGGTTAGCATTGTTTTCATGGCAAGCACGTCATGTTTTTATATATATATATATATATATATATATATATATATATCGCTGTTTGATTCCCCTTTCCTTCCTCCTCGGAGGTGAGACTTGAAACAAAAACATTTTTGTTGATTTTCATTGTGCCTATTTGCTCCCAAAAATGTATATTTGATTCTTCTTTCCATATTTATAAGGTTATCCCTAAGGGGGGGAAAGCCGTGTCAGACAGTTTTTGGAGCATCATGAGCAACATTCCTCACATGAGGGTTCTTCTACTTGAAAAAAACAACAACTTCTGAGCAAGAGTGTACTGTAACTTAGAGACTTAACTGTGCAAGCTCTGAGTCAAGTCAAGCCTTGCTTTGTCACTAATGAAAGTAGCAAAGAGCCCTGGAGGACTGAAGAGCACTGTTTGTTTGTGTTTGAGAGAGTATTCAAGAGGTAGGAGGGGGGGAGGCAAGGTGGTAAAACTTTGGGAGAGCCGTCTGACAGAGCGCCGAGACACAGAGGGGGAACTTTGGAGCATTGTTAAGATTGAAGTTTTAAGGCAACTGAGACCTCCTGACAGATTCCAAGCACCTACAAATAGATGTTTTATATGTGCGTGTTTACCAACTTTACTGTAGTTTGCGAGGGCTTTGAATTTACCAAAGCGCATCATGTCAATCTGTGTCATACGTGCTTTTATTGATCTTCTGCAAACATTTTACGACAGCATGTGGGTGGGGAAATTACGTGCAACGCAAGGTGCAGGTACAAATTACAAATTGAGCAAAGAAAAAGGCGCCATATGTAGGTCACAAGCTCTAATTTACTGTGTTTAAGTCTCACATCTGCCACTGATTAGGGACAAAAGATGCATCCAAACCAGGGCTGCATTAAAATAAGAGGTTAATAATGACTGTCAGCTACAACAGCTTCTCCTCTCCTGTAGTTCAGAATTTTCTATTACATTTACATTACTGGCTGCTAGGTGATTACCTTAGATGTCTGTAACAGTATATGGCCTCATTATGAACTCCAAAGAGAAACGTGGGGATACCCTATAGAATAAGAGCGGCCTTATTACGCACTCACATCATTAACTTTTATAGTTACGCTTAACTTTTATAGTGAATTTTCTTTAACAAAGTTAGATTTGGCCACAGCAAAGGCTATCAAAGGTTGTTGTTAATTTTCTTCCTTCCGCACCAGAACGTTATTTGGGAGTTGCCCTATCGACTGTTTCTGTCCTTCCCTAAAGGTCTGCAGAGAAAAACCTCGGTTTCCTCCTTTTCTACATTCGGCTCTGTGAATAAGTCAGAATAGAAATGCAGCGAAAGTGGGGAGGAAAGAAAAAAAGCAGTTGCAGGGCTGTGATTTTTAGATGGGGGCCTCTGGCAGAGGCTACCTCCAGCCTGTGGAGGGGAAGAGTGCAGAGTGAGAAGCCCACTGCAGGACTCCTCTCTGGATCTCATTTTCACATAGCAGGGGTAGTATGGGGGCCTGAACATCATCCACGTGCAGGTGAGGGTGTATTCCAGTGCAGCACTGTGGAGGCTTTGATAGGAGAGGAAAGACAGAAATAGTTAATATTCATCTGGTTAGTGTGTGATTTATACTGAGAGTGCACCTGAAATGCTGAGAAAATGAATTATAAAACAAGGAAAATTAAAGAAGATGAATCCTACTAGAATGATGTCAAAAAGAAGGGGCTGTAAGACATTTTCAACCATCTATAAATGTTTATAATTTGACTAAACAGATATTTATGCATAAATAACATGCACATAATTTGGGAAGGGATTAATTCTATTCCATGTAATTAATAACAGGTAAACAAATCACCCGTCTATATGTGTGCTCATTGTGCCTCAATTTTACGCGCGCCATTCCATGTCATATATGTCAACAGCCACACAGAAAAATGTCTTTCTGCTTAACCATTTCTACCAGAAGGGGGACCAGTCCGTCTGCCGTAGACGGAGAGTGGCCGACGGCGAGCTGAGGCAGAGGAGACGCCAGGGTGAGCAAGCCGACTTTGGGTTTAGAGTTCGACTCCGGATCCGGGGACCAGCAGATCCAGCAATCCGCATCTTGCCATGATCCCTAGGATTTTAATCATGCCTCTCTGTCTGTGTGTGAGTGCAGGCAGGCTGACAATGATTTCCTCAGTGATTACGTACAGAGCGAGTCCCTGCGGGGTAGGGGCCCCCTCTGGAGCCATCCTGATGGCTTTGGGGGCCTTGCTTCCATTTTCCATTATTATGTGGACTACCGGAGCGACAGCGCAGTCCAAGACCTTGCAGGTTTGTGATGAGGAGGGAGCTTCCATCTTCTCTCTGCTTCTTCATCCTCTTTTAAGAGCAATTTAGACGTAGACTTAGATCAGATTCAGAACCTAATTCATGATTAGCTGACTGGAGTGAGAAAAGGAAGAGTCTGCAATAGTTTTGATGCTGTTAGGTGGATATGAAGTGAAAAGTGTAATTATCATTTTTCCTCCTTTTTTTCTTTTTGGTTTTGTTGCATTTTTTTTTGCACTCTCACAGGAGGCGTTTTGCTGATGTCTTTCTCACGCGGATGCATTTGAGATGAGAAGCGAAAGGCAATTATTCCGCTTTTATTTCTAAACGAACACATCATGCCTACACGCGTGTGTGTTTTCCCGGAGAATGGACGCGCATGACGGGATTACTGTATTCTCACACTTTTCCCGACACCCAGCTCAACTAAATAGAGTCGCCTATATACCGATCGGGCTAATTGGATTTTATAACATCCACCTACTCATCACCAAATAACAGCAAAACTCGTGTAGGGACCGCGCCGCCAGGGCTAACTTGCACCTTTCTGTAATGGTAAAAAGGCAGCCGCGGTTTTGGTCAGTGAAATTTAGAAAGACTACATCTTTAGACTATCCCGTCCTACACCAAATTGTCAGACAGAAACTGAGCAACTTCAGCGTTTTTTCTGTAGGATGTCGCGCCGCAAGCAAGCTAAACCAAGATCACTGAAAGGTAAGTGACAAGCCTGTGTTTGGTGGCTCTCAAAAACATTTTGCTTTTTTTTTTTTTAGAGGATGACAATATTAGCGTGAAGTGAGACGCTCCAGAAATGTAACTGTCTCTCCTGATTTCTTTATTTCTATTTTTTTTTTTTTGCTTTTACGCATTTTCCAAGTGTTCTTCCTGTAAATGTTGCGCATGAGATCGACTGCATATATACGTACTTGGTATCGAAGAGAGGGGGGATGAAAACAAGCTGATCGGCTTCGGTTGTGACTGGACTGATAGTTAAAGTGTAAGGGCAGGGGGATGTGGAGAAATCGGAGAGCAACAGTGCAGCGCGACGCTGGCAAACATCTGGATGTGTTAAAGACGCTCCTGGTCGGAACTTAAGCCGTCTGATGGAATGGGGCGCAGAGTCACGTGACCCCCCCGTCTGAGAAACTAAGGAGGAAACATTTTATATGTTGGAGGTGAAAGGGAGGGCTGTGGTGTGTCTGTATGCATGTATGAGTTGGGAGAAATTAGTACAGTTGGACACTGATTGGGCATTTTCATTTTTTTAAAGAAAAGTTAGCAACATCTGGATTCAACAGCCAGGCTGCTCAAAGCTCTGTAAAAACACCTGAATTTTTATTTTATCATGATTTTTCACATCTTAAAAAACTCACCACAGCATGTAAGCATATACATAAAAAAACAACATATGTTTTTTTAACCCCCCTTTTAAAAACTAAAGAAGATCGCAGGTAATTTGAGCCACCTTTTCCTCACGTGTGTGAGAGAAAGGGGGAGGGAGAAAGAAATAGAGACAGAAATGGAGAGCAACACACACACTGACACACTCACATATATTCACACATTACTTTTCTCTGTAGCTTTTTAGTAGGGGAGCTGCTGGGTTTTTGGAGGTTGAGCTCCAGTTCATCTGGCAGGCATTGTATTTTGCTCAGCAAATAATTGTCCACAATTTCACATTCCCAGCTTGTGGTCTGTGGACCCCTTTCTCTCTCCCCTCTCGTTCTCGGAAGTCTTCATCTCAAAGGAAGATTACATGGTCTGCGGTAGTACATTCATGCAGCCACCATTTTAAATCAATACCCAGGAGAGGGTGGAAATGTGAGTGCATGCACATCTTAAAATTGTCACATTCTGTTTCCAGACTTGCACTGCTCTATTCACAGTAAACAGCTCTATACATAGATTTCCTATTTCCTCAGACCAGATTGGCATTGACAGGTTTTTTTGTTAGTCGGTGTGACATTTGCTATTCTCAAAAGACATATCACTTATATATAATCGTCTCCTGCCAGCATGCCTACATGCTACAAGTGTGTGTGCGTGTCAGTCAGTGTGTGTGTGTATTCAAAAGAACATCTGTTAAGATTTGTGTACATCTTATGTGTGCGACAGAGAAGGATGCAGGGTGAGCAAATCAGTATGCAAATGAAGTCAGAGTGATGACATTGTTTGTTTTGTTATTGTCACTAAAAATTTAAATTGGAAAAATGTGGTGCACAAAACATCGTGACTTTTATGTCTTCATTCCGACTGCTCGAGCGGAGCAAGAAATGCAGATACGTCATAGATATTTCCCTGTTTTGGATCAGACCCAAGGAAGGCCAGGCAGATGTTATTTATTGTTCTTTGTCTATCTCTTTCCTTGGGGACAGAGATACACTTATACAGATGTCCATAATAACTTTGCTTGTCTTTTAAAAAAAAATAGTTTCTTGACACTGCATTCTTCCTCATTGTTTGCAGGGGATGGCAATGGTTGTTTTACTAGTCGACTTTCTCAGTTTTGGGAAATCTCTAAATTTGTGTCGCTGTATTTATGCATGTGTCTTCACGTGCACACACGTGTGAGTCTGCGTCTGCGTGCCCTGTGCGCTTTTTCAGAGCAGAATACCGTTTCAGAGTTCTCGTTTCACTTTTATTGGTTGTCTTCTGCTGACTTGAGGCAGTGGTCAATGTGGACGGTCCATTTTTTTTCCTCAGAAAGAACACTTTGTTCCGCGTAGGGGAGAATAAACAGAGGTGGCGATGGAACGTGGAGGGAAGGTAGAGCGGGCATCACGTGCAGCGTTTGAGGGACTTGTATGGATAGTATGGACGTGGAGTGCATGTAGAGGAGATGAGAAAATAATGCTGTGACAGTTGGCACTCTTTTTTTTCCCTTGTGTACCCCCAACACACACCCACTTCCTCAGTATTGGCTGCTTGTGGGAGTCAGAGGTTATGTTTTTGGTCCCATCGAGGAAAAGGGCAACATTACAAGTCCCGTTTCAATTAAGTCTGAGAGACAGATCCGGCTACGTTATTGCTTGGGGGAATAAATGGCACAGGACGAGACCATACATCATTCGCTTATATGCAAACACTTCACCCCAGCCACTGACATTTACTCAATCCTGAGCCTTCTACATTTCTCAACTGTAGGCACATTGTAATTTTGTTTTGATGTGCTGAGGCTTTGGGTCAGCACATTGCCTCAGTCAGTGGTGAGCAGCGAGGAAGGAGGATCTCACTCCAAATCCGGCATGATGACTGCCACGTTGCCTGTCCTACAGTACTTCCTGAATAATGTGAGACTGAGTTGATATTTTCATTTGGAGCGCAAATGACACTCTCAGGTCTCAGTACTGATGCGCTCATTGGCTGAGGAGGAAGTTTCCAGGTCTGTCATTTGCATATATAAATATATTTTCTGCACCATTTACTTTAAGTATAGCAATTGTCATGAAATCAGGACTGTGTCATGTACACCTTAAATATTTCATGTTTTGGAGGAGAGGAAATTTGCCGCCACATGAGTGAAGCATTTTTTTTTTTGCTCGACTGTAAAGGAAAGGAAATATTATTTTACACTTTAAATATAAGCCTTAAACAACAAGTTGATTTATGAAATGTGTGCAGCCCGTATTAAAAATAACGCAAGTTAAAATCCCTCTGCAGACATAAACAAATTAGACGTGAAGTTTTTATTTCCGTTCATGCCAGGGAGCTGTGAATGAAGCAGACATTGAAATTTGATCTTTTAAGAAAAAACTAAAACTGACGTTTTTTTTAAAAAACCGAATTTGTCATAATTTGAAGCTTTTCATTTTGTTGAAAAGAAATGCGACCATGTTTGAGATGCGTAACCACTCCCCTTTTCAGACCTTGCAAGTGAAGGCCTGTGTATCAAAGTGTGATGGCAGCTTTAGGTTTTTAGGATTTTAATCAGAAACAACTCAAAGAAACTATTTGGATCTTCATTTTAAACACAGGCGGTGTGTCTAATGTGAGATGCTTTTTAATTTTAACAATTAAATGGAGAAACATACCATATTCCACTCTATTGTTTTTTTTTTTTTTTATCCCCCGTGAAAATTCCTATTAACAGTTGCGTCACTCTCAGTTCATAGGAAGCTGCAGTATTCCAGTCTGTTCGCAATTAATGATCTGTGGCATAACACCCATTAACACTTTTCTAATGTGACACAAAAATATGGTTAGTATTATCATTAAGGAAATTATGATGGAGCCATGGAAAAATCCCATTAGCACGGCTGTCAGTGCTCTTGACATGCGGCTCAGTGTGTTGGACTGGGTGTCGCGGGAGCTGGCCGATATCTCTTCTTATTCCATGGCATGTGTCTCTCTTGTTGTCATGGATTGTCTGCCACATGGAGAAAGAGTTCTGATTCAGAGACAATGACTGATTTCCACCAGTGCTGCAAACGAAATGATACGTTGCTGGGCCCTTTGCGGCTGTCTCATTTGCCTGTATGAATAGCTTTTTTTAATTTATTTTTTTGAGGCTGAATTTGCAATAATTGCATAATGAGATTATTCATTCATGCCATTTTTATATTGCTACTTGCACAGTTGTTTATTTCTTTTCTTTCTGAGAATATGATTTGCTTACACGACATGGCAATATATGAAGGATTACAAATATTATGCAACATGATTAACATGCTCCTCTATTGCAAATTATTTATGACACCAATCACCAGTTCAAATAATGCTCATTAAGAAAGTTATTCATGTGCAGTGTGTGTCCTCCCTCCCTCCCTTCCCGGCCCTAATTGAGGAGGGTTGACCTCTTGACCCGAGCTAAATTGAGTTGTAGTCCCTGTGGCGAGCGTCTCCTTCTCGGTCAGTCAGGGCGGATTACACAGCCATTGTGTTCGGCACTGTATCGTCCAAGCTGGCTGTAACCAAGCAGATGAGTCACGCATATCCAGGAACACACTCAGGGCTTTTTTTTTTATGTCTGAGAAGTGCTGCGAGATACCCATGTACTGAGGCAGACACACACACAAATCCGCGGCAGCCTTCATAAAAAAGCACAAAGACGTACAGTATTTATACACACATGTTTGCATGCACACACACACACACACACACACATTCCTCACTGTGTTCCCTTACACAGCAGGAATTGATTTGATGGATTAGAAAAGGTCCACGCTGCTGTGAATTTGTCATCGTTTTCTTATCCATGTCTATTAAGTCATTAGTTGTTGTTTTTTTTACAGCTGTGGTGTCTCATAGTCTGTGCATGTGTGGATCAGTCTGTTTTTTTAATATATAGTTTTGTTCAGTATTTTTTTTAACTTCTTACTCCGTGTTTTTTTGCGTCTTGTTTTCTGTAGCAAATTTATTCATTCCTATAAAAGCAAAAGTAAATATCCCATCTTGGGAATTGTCACTCACAATATAATGACAATTACCCTTCGTTCATTTTTGTGTGTGGCCGGTGTGTTAATTAGTGGCCTTTAATGCTGCGCCACTTGTTGTGGGATTATGTTTTTTTCCTGCTCCGCATTTTGAAAATCAAAGGAGCTGTGCTGAAATGGTCCCATGTGTGTTTGGTATTGTATCAACAAAACCTAGCAGCATGATTACAGTTTGTCACCGACTGAGTGATACACTGTACCTTGTCAAACATTAATTAACTGATAGCAGTGATGCATTTACAGCAGTGTTGACTGAGTTGTGTTCAGCTGAAGTCATTATGAGGCGATCATGAGCTTTGGAGTATATTAATTAAAACTGCCCGGCTATTTATATTTGTTCCGTGATGATTGTTGATCAAATGTCCAGCCAGTATGAGACATCATAAGAGTTTGCCCTTACTTGACAGCTTACCCTCTATGATTGCTCCTAGCTGGCTATTAATTATCTAGCAGACAGGTGCAAATGAGAACAGAATATGCACTGTGATGGAAGTTGTTTACTTTAAATGGCAAAACTTTTAATAAGTTCACAGTGGTGACAAATCATTGCTCAAACTGCTGTAATGTTTAAGTTCTTATGGCATTGTAAAATAGAATTTTCTGCCTGAACTGCCTCATCTCACCAACAGGGACGGTAATCAAAACAAAAACTCCAGCTCCCACCACCAATCTCTGATAGAACCATGGGGATTTATTAGGACCCCCTATCTTCAGCCCATTTAAATGATCCTAGATGCAAGGCGCTCAACAGTGCTAGAGAAACTCATTAAACTCTCAGGGCGTCAGTCACTAAGGCCTCCTTTAACAGGACAAGGTTTCTCTGTTGGCTGATGCAGTCCTGTTTGGTGGCTCTGGGGGATATACCTCCATGGTGTCCAACTATGTCTGTTCCATCACTTTTAGTTGATTTAGCTAATTAATTGCCAGACCCATGACCGTTTGTTTAGCATATTTTCAGTCTGCATCAATTTTAATTGTTACTGGGGGAAATGTTTCTGATTAGAGACGTTCTTATATGTACTCAATTTAATATTGGCATATGTTTACAAGTTTATTTTGAATCAAAGCTTCTCATAGGAGTTCTTCAGCATCTCAGTTTTGGCTGGACGCGGCCTCACTCCGAAACATAGTCACTCCGTCGTTTGCCGTCTTCATAAGAAACAGCTCGACACTTTCCTCTTCATTTTTCACTGAGGTTTGACACCCTGCTTGACACTGACTTGTGCTCCCCTGAGGAAAAGGCTTCTGCCACCATAGGATCCCACCTTAATTATGCAAAGTACAGGATATTTTGTGCGATTTTAAAAGTGCGCCAGTTTCTGCTTTGGCAGTCACTGCCACACTCCCCTACTGGGAGGTCCTGTCAGACTCCCCCTTCCTCTTTGCCCAGGAAAATGAAAGACTAGAAAGAAAAGACATAATGGAGAATGCATTTCAACTGCAGGGGTGGAACGCAGAGGCGTAAGAAGTCCTCAGTGAGGCCCTCATTTTACATGGAACAGGTGGGAGACTCTTTTGTTCTCTTCCCGCTGTTAAAATCCATTTCATTTCTTGTACTTGACATGCCACAAGGAAGTCTCACCAGTTCCAAAAAGGCTCCAATGTAAAAGGTTCCTACCTTTTACTAAACACAAGTCATGTCTTTCAAGGCCGGTGCTGTTGTCAAAAAGTCAAAAGTGGTTTAGTTGCCATGCACCTAATGAGCAGATCTGAGTGCCGATCAAGCCGTCACTATTTTGTCACCCACCCTGTTAAAGAGCAAAAGCACTTTGCAGCTGCTTTGGCTGTTATGATACATTGAGTGAAAATACATACATACTATATATATTTATATATTTATATATATATATATATATATATACACACACACACACACACACACACACTTTCTCATTCAGTGTTTTTTACTTAATTATTTTACACATTGTAGATTAATACTGAAGACATCAAAACTATAAAAGAATACATATGGAATTATGTTATGAACAAAAAGGTGTGAATCTTCAGTATTAATCTACAATGTAGAAAATAATGCAAATAAATAGAAAGCATTGAATGAAGTGTCCAAACTTTTGACTGGTTGTGTGTGTGTGTGTGTGTGTGTGTGTGTGTGTGTATGTGTGTGTATATATATATATATATATATATATAAGAAAGATACTGGAAGTTTTGCGTTTAAGTTTGGATCTCAGTCAGGTTTAGCAAGATCCATATTCATACTGAAATCTACAAATCTTCTTTTTGATACCATCTAATTTAGCTAACCGGCGCACTGTACAACCTTCTTACTAACGTAGTCATCAAGGTGTTTTTTACTTGGTCACTGTTGATGTTGGGAGGATGTTTCATGGGAGACGTTCATAATTCATCACGTCATTACCCAGTCCAATATGTTATTTACGTGGGTGGTTGTTTGCCTTGTTGCCAAACCTCATACATATGAAAGGCTTGTGTGGATTCCCAAACCACAGGTTGAGCTGTCGAAAGCTGCTGAAATCTCTTGGAGTTTCCATATAGAAAATCTCAATAGTAAATAATAAAAAAGAAGGAAATCTCAATGTGTCTAACTTGTTTTTCACTGTTAACTGTTTCTTTCCCTCTATTTCTTCCCCCTCTCTTTTTCTGGCAGTAGAAGACAATGTGACAGAGGACCAGCACAGTCCCGGGCAGACTGCCATTCCAAGCGGTAATGCTCCATTTCATATTTCATCATTTTCGGCTGGAAAGTGGATCATGTGTCTGTGTGTGTGTGTGTGTGTGTGTGTGTATGTGTGCGCGTCTGTCTGTAAAATCTTTGTTGGGACCAGTATGATATAAAGTATGTGTTTCCTGTTTTTGAGGTTTTTATACTGTAAACTGCATGGTCGTATGTGTTTTTTAGAGGAGAAGGACAGCGTGGTGTGGCTCTTTTTCTTTTGTTTGTGTGTTTGTGTGCATGCATGCAGGTGTGCTTATAGCTGTCCTTGTGTTCTTGTGTGTTCTTCCCCGCTTTTTTCCAACTCTTTGTTTCCCGGCCCTCTGTATGATGTAGAATAGAGCTACGCAGATGAATGTGTCCTGTCTCCACGCGTGCCATTCACAGTGGCCCTCCAGGAACAGAGCGGTAATTCAGGTCAGGCTAGCAGAAAGCCCCCTATGAATGAAGCCTGCTCCTGATGCACCACACTGTATATTTTCATTTCATTTGTCTCTGGTAAAGGTTAAGTCTCAGGCGTGGTTATTTTAAACCCGATATGGATGGTTTTGCCCAGCAGGCTGGGGACCCTGGGTACTCCTAGGCTGCCACATTAGTCCAGCATTTACCCATAGCTTTCTGAGTGTTCCTGTATGGAATACAGGAGCTGCATGCACCACTACAAAACATCCCAGCTTTCTCCAGTCTCTTTTTAGTACAGTACTTTTAATTTTTTTTTTTTTTTTTTTTCAGTGTGTGTTTGTGATCTCTGCAAAATCTATGCCTCGGTATCTTACAGGTATTTAGGGTAGATTTGAGATTCTCAAACCGTACCATGTTTAGACAGAAGCAGGTCAATGCCTGTTATCTTACTATGCAGAAAGTGCAGTTTCTGACTTTTTTCTCTCCCGATTGACCCTTTACTCCTGATCAGAAATCCCAGCAAACTTTTTTTTTTTGTTTATCTACAAAAAAAAACGCAGAGCAATATCTCTATCTGCTGCTGTGTTAATGTGTATTGATAGGAATTGGTGGGTGGTTCTGTCCAAAAAAACCCCAACAAAAATCAAACAAACAAACCAAAACTGCCTCCTTAGCCCTTCTAACCTCAGCTCAAGGGATGAAGTACTGGGCATAAGAGGCAGACTCGCCTCGGAGACCTCCTGTCATCCAGAGCCAAAGCAGAGCTAATGAGTGTGCCTGATTACAACGACCCCCTCAGACACACGAATCTCCCCTCTCCCCGTCCCTCCACCACCTCCATCTCCAGAGTGAGGGGAGACAGCCGCCACATGATCGATGTCTGCCTGTGGAGAAATCAGGAGGGCGCACAAATTAATTTCTCACTTTCCTCATTTGACTTCGTCTGACTGATTTATTTTTTAACCCCCTCTCAGGATGCGGCTTGACGAATGGTCAATAAGAGAGGAGATGTTTGTCGTGGTAAACTTTATACGGTGCTGCGAGATTTCCCTTGCCAATTTGTCACCTACAACTTTTTTTAATGTTTCACCGACATTCGTGTGACAGAAGGTCCGTGTCATAAACAGCAGCGATTCATCCTTATGGTTGAACTAACGTCCAAACAAGGCCTTACAACGTGAAACTGAAAAGCAGCAGAAAAGCTTACCTGATTTCCATGCATTTGCCACATTGATGGAAAGGGCCACAATAGCCATTAGACTTCTGACAAGCTAAGGGCTTAATCAGACATGGTGTCAAGATCTGTCTCATAAGTAGACCCCCAGTCGTGCTCTTCTGCGACTCTGCGAGCATTCTGCAGGCCCTGCATCCTGTTTCTCATTCATGTTTGATATGTAGCAGAGGCAAAGGAGAAATGCTAACAAAAGAGGCCCTCTAAAAGATAGACAGTATTATGCATAGTATAGAGGGGCAGGAACAGTGTGATATCTGAGATTTAATGAGGCAGTGCGCTTTTTTACCCAGAGAGTCTGGAGCAGGCTTAAGATCTGCAGCTTGGCTTTACCACTGCGCTGCCTGTGTGTAATTATAACCACATGCTCAGTGCTTTTTCTTCTTTTTTATATATACATCCCTTTCTTTTTTCTCTCTTTCTGTCTTTCTCTTTTTTTCTCTCCTTTTATTTGCTCTTGGCTATGTCAGATTGAGGCTGTTTTTTTTGGAAGACTGTGTCAGCTATGCCAAAGTGGAGTGGACTGAGGCAAATAGAAGAGTTACAGAGATCTGAAGGGGCGTCTGGGTGGCAAGGTGCTGTAGTGTAGAGTAGTGCAGCGTAGTGGTGCGGCGTCTGAGACTCTGGCTCTGGCTGAGGTTGAGGCTGTCCACAGATCAATGTACTGCAGGGCTCACTACAGCAGGAAGAGGAAAGGACTCTTTCACTCCACCACTTCAGAAAATCATATTCTCTATTATTCATTTCCTTTGATGTTTTACTGCACTAATGGCATAGCAAGGCGCTCCGTTCAATATTATCACTCCCTGTGAGAGAGCGAGTAAGACAGGGCGAGAGGGAGAGAAAGAGCATTTGGTATGTTCAAATGTTGTTTCTCATTCAGCCGCTTTGATTTCCATTCTTCTTTTGTGTGCTCATATCTTTTTTTGGTGCCGAGATTTTAACGGTGGATGATGCCGTCTGTACACCTGTGATTATATGCGCCGCTTTTCTTCATGTAGTGCTCTCTGCGTTGTGTTCACTGTTTGTTCTTACTCCTCCTGTAATTGTTTGGCACCTTTTTCCTCTCTCCGTGCCACTCTCATCTTTATCTCAGCATGCATCATGAAATTTTCATAAATTTACCGCATGTTTATTTGTATATATATGTAACAAGGTGCGAAAAGATTTTCTGTCAGTGCGTCACTTTGAGATTGTAATGTGTTTAGCGCTGTAAAAGCGACGGCTTTTGACGAACAACTCTGCTAATTTACTCTCAAATTTCAAATGCATCAAATTATTAAACAACAATTAGTCCTTAATATGAATCTGGAGGGCAAGCAGCAGATAAATTGCATGTGCCGACCAAATGAACACAGACTCCCCCCATGTAAAATCTTGATGATCGTTAACAATCTGGCAAGTGTCAAGCTCACAGCCTCGACGTCGAATCATGACATTCTTTAATGATGGGGGATCAGTGGATGTGACGGTTTAAGTGGAGAGCCCCAAATCCCATCCACACAGAGGAGGATACACTTGGAGGCACATGTGGCATTAGAATGTAGTGTGACCTATATATGGTGGGTGCTCTGCAAAAGTTTTAGATTTTTAAATAATGAGGTGCCGGCAAGCGTGTGAAGGTTATTCAATCTTAATGTCCTCCTATTTCTGACAGCCTCCCTCACTCTGATAAAGGAGCGCGCTCACCTTTGATCAGGCCTGCCGACACGTGTAGACAGAAGCTGCTCGCTGGTTAAAATAAATTCTTAATTCGAACTTGGGGGTGGGTGGTTGTAGGGTGGGTTGCCAGGGAGGGGGCATCATAAGATCAGGATCTCCGGAAAATGATGGGGAAATGAGGAGATGGGTGCGCTGGTAATGATGTTTTTGACACCAAGCTCTTTCATTGCACAAAGGCAGCTCCATCAGGGTTTAGCCTGATGGAGCTCGACATACTGTATCTACAGGCAAGTAAGAGCATATCCCTCGGTGAATACATACTTTTTGCGCTCATTATGTTGTATTCGAATGAATTCCGGTTAGAAACACCGACATCCGTGACGCATTGCTTTTAAAAATTTGCGTAGTACCCACAACAACTTTTCTCAGACTCTTTTAAACGCCCTCGGAGCTGTATTTCATGTCATAGCTTAGAGTTAGCCGTAAAATCTCCAGTGAGGTTAAAAGCAGGGTTCATGGGCGAGAGTTAACTCTTTATATTAAAATTCTATTGAGTTGCAAGCTTTGCGGCTTGGCCAGACTCTTAACTTTATCGCTTCATATTATTTTCCCCTATTCCTGTGTGTTCATCCCTTCCTCTCTCCCTGTGGTCAGTGCCTCCACCTGTCTCAGTGTGTGGGCCAGACAGTGGGGGATGAGTGTAGGCTTCCCTGCTAGGGACCACGGGTCCCTGGTGGGGCTAATGGAGCAGAGAAGAGAATATCAATTAAAAGGTTATAAATATTTAAGAGGAGAAATATTCAATAATATAAGGGTGGGGGGTCCAGGAGACTCTTCAACTCACAAGATGAAAGTTGTGCCATGATAAATGTCACTAGGCACCATAAGAGACCATAAGTGTGTGTGTGATGGATGGATCTGGACTCAGACAGATATTACATGGCCCTAAAGATGTCAATCACCATTCAGATTCCCATATTTTATTAGCCCAGTATTAATGTGCTTTTAGTGCAATAAGGATTGAAAATTCATCCCCCTCATGAATAATTTCTCAGTCACTGCTATGATCATCTTACTTCGGGCTGATCTTATCAGAACATGGATCAGCGGTCACTGTAGCTTCTCCTCACCGTCTACACCAACAACACGAAGCTGATTATCGAAATTAAGGAGCATGGTTGGCTTGATGGAAAACTCTCAATATGTTGCACATCTTCCCCCAATATTCTACATGTGATTGTCAGCCATTCCAAGCATGCTGGTATTGATCTGCTGTCCAGCCTGTAGAGACTGGTAGAAGAGGATGTCCTGATCTGATGGATTACTGTATGAGGCCCAGAGGCACAGGAACCTCAGTATTGATGTGGCTCTTTAATCCCAGGGTTGGACGTGACCTTGCCATGTCAAACCCCCACTCCTACTTTACAAACCACACCCCTCCCTGCAAACATGTAGCAGTTTACACTTCTAGCGCCGCATCACAGCGGTGCACCGGAGGTCACTCAGCTTGACCAAGCACACTGACCCGACTTGGATTCACTGGAAGTTGTAGCTGAAACTTGTCGCCTAAAACAAGAGAAAGCAAAAGAGCGAAAATCAAGCTCTTTAGTTTGTGAGCAGATCATATTGTAGATGATTTATCTCCTATGGAAAACAGCATTAAATAAATTTGCATTCAGCACGGAGAATTTATTATTTCAGATTAAACATAAAATGCTCAAATGTAGCCATCAGTTGTTTTCTCTGACGGTACCAGGCTGTAATATTAGAGAAATTAATGATTCATGAAGGCCTTTGGAAAGAAAAAATCAAAGTCTTAACCTCCTCCACAGGCACCCTGTAAAAAAAGACATGAAGTGTTCACATTTCAGTGCATATTGTGAATTCTGTGGCTGTGTGTGTGGATGAATCATAAGTCTATATTGTGTGGCTTTTGGCCTCAGTCAAAAGTGTTTCCCCCAGAGCAAGAAAGGCCTGCATCTGTGAGGATTGGGTTGGGATTTTCATTTTCTTGAAACACCTTCTGTTCTGTTCTGCATGGTCCCACTGGGGACCACAGTGCTGATATTTTTAGAGGGCATGTTCCGAGAGCCTCAGTCGCCAAGAGGGAAGGACAATGGAGGGTGTGATGTTACATCAATACTTGGCGCAAGTGGGGGAAAGGAAAAATCCTGGGTGGCCTTGATGAGTTCTGGAACGTCTTTCCTCAAGGAATTTCACAGTTTAAGAGCACCCTACAGAAGGAGGACTTAAAATGGCTGCCCAAGTGTATATACACCCAGTATATGTACACCCACACCTGCACACATCGGTGCCACACACCCCGTGTCCTCAGGCTCTGCTAACTGTGTGCTAGGCAAAAAAACAGACTTTCTCTTAACGTTCCCCTCCGGAGTTTCCAGACAGGCTGAGGAACTCTTGCATCAGTGGGGCTTAAAATGGCTGCCAGTGAAGTGTAAAGGCTCTTCTCCCCCTCAAAGTGTAACCAGGGTGACATGATTGTTTGATTGTGAATATGGCTTTTTAATCAGTCTTATTGTTAAGCCTAATGGTCACAGCGGGGGAGAAACAGGGCTGCAGGCCATGTAGCCTATTTATGAGATGCTGTTCCAAGCTACGCTCGCCTTGCAAGGCTTCTGAACGAAGATGTTTATGGTGCCCTGCAAGTGAGCAACGCAAGGTTTGATTTGCTGTCAGCATATTTTAGCATCACGTGAAGAACTTCAGATCGGGCTGGTAATTTGAAAAATGCTTCCTAGTCCTGGTTCAGGGTAGTCAGTCGCCCACCCCTGGCACTGCTGCAGCACAAAGCCAACAAGAGACAAAACTGCAGATGGATTGAAGAATATTGATGTGTGCGACCCGCGGCTGCCTGCGAGCAAGGCTGAATAATTTAGGGAAGTGTGTCGTGACGACATCCTAACACACACCAATCTCAGTTTTGTGTGTCTTACTCTGCTACACTCCATACATCCACAGTTCTGGTCTAGATGTCTGGATAATATGGCAAGGTCTGTCTCTTTTGATAGATGCTGACTGATGCAATTCAGCACTCACTGGCAGAATTTCATATTTCTTTGGTCCAGCCAAAACTGCAATCCAGGATTTATTAACTACACATATTCCCATCAGTCTAGTTTCATATACTGAAGTTTTGCTTGGGTGAAGCAGGGCAAACACAACGTAAAACCATTTCTAATAACAGGAGGTGTGTGTGTGTGTTAGATTTGTGTGTGTGAGCACTGTGCCACCTTCTCCTCCGCCTGTATATCTCTCACCCTCACCTGCCCAACAGTTCTGTTATGGCATGAGTGGTTGAGTTACAGAGGCCCAAATTGAACCTGCATTTTTATTACAGCTTTTATTATTGTTTTTATTAAATCCAGAGTCTAGAAATCCATTTTATTGTCACCCAGAGGAAGCTGTAGTGCCTCACTGTGTGGGTCACCCCTCTGACTATGTGGTGCTGTCATTTCCTGTGGCTTGGCAGATCCAGAGTGCGCCCTCGAGAGGGCGGCGGAGGATGGTGAGACCGGGCGTCTGAGGAAGAGGCTGCTCTCTCCAGAGGAAGGAGAGGAGGGAGAGGAGGAGGACGAGGAGCCTGCACTGCACAGCTGCGACAGCTGCCGGCAGGTGTTCGAGTCGCTGAGCGATCTCACCGAACACAAGATTAATCAATGCCAGCTGACAGGTAAACAACGTTCAGCCCACCGAGCCTCCCCTCCACTCTGCCACTCAGCTCTTCTCCCACTCCCACTCTCGCTCTATGCCTTCACCAGAGAATATGCCACGCTATGTGTGTTAGTACACTGCACCAAGGGAAGCACAACACCAGACTACCAGTTTTCTTGGTAGATATCCAACATCGCAGGCCTCACAGATAGAGCACTTTATTTATATGTACTGTACATCAATATCTGCAGCAGTGACACGCAAATAGGCCTCCACACATCCTTATGTATAGATAACAGAATGTGTATTTATAGTGTAAGCATTGTGTCCTTGTCTGTTTCACACTTTATACAGGGCCATAGTAGTTCTAACATTTCCTTGATAGTGTGTGTTAATAGCAGGCAGCCACTAGGTCCCACAGTTACCAGACCACCAACTGGAAGCAGATCCTTGCTCCAGGAAAGTCCCTCAGCTGGTCCCACTGCTAGCTAGCTGCAGTAGTAATACCTAGTGGGACTGAAAGAGAAGGATGCCATTGGCAGACTGTGTCATTGACCTGTTGATGGATGAATAGGACTATAAATACCCTGACAAGGTGGCAGACAGAACTAATGATGTGAACTGAAGGTTTCCATGTGCTTCTCCTGGACTTGCTGTCCTCCTTTACACGTCCTGATGGGCCCGTATTGAGAAACACCATATG
Organism: Acanthochromis polyacanthus; assembly: GCF_021347895.1. Lineage (NCBI taxonomy): Eukaryota > Metazoa > Chordata > Actinopteri > Pomacentridae > Acanthochromis > Acanthochromis polyacanthus. Next base: position 23,771,216 of record NC_067121.1, read on the forward strand.
ACACACATTTCCCAGTGTTTAGTCACAGACCTTGTCTCTTCCTACCTTCAGAAGTGGAGTGTAAACTAAAATGTAATACAATTCTGTTTCTGAAGCAGTACAAAAGCTACTGTTTATCATTTCAAAGAAAATCTAAAAGATGTTCAAGAGAATGCCAGTTTAGTCTCTGTTCTGTTTACATTCAAGCACAGTTTGATTTCATATTTTGCAACCCACAATCAGCAAACCACAAATTATAGGTTAGCTCTCCCACGAGTTTTACAAACATTTTCCATTAACTGTAAGACAGACTCAGGCCCTGTGTTTGTTTATGTGTGCACTCTATGTGTGTGTATGTGAGCGTGTATTCTGCCATTGGTGTTAGCTTAAGCAGAAGTGCATGCACGTTTCATTGCAGGAGTGACTTTGTATGCGCAGATGTTCTTGTTTACACATATGTGTGCCTCGGGTGTGCTCATGTGTGTTCAAATTTTTTTTTAAAAAGAGTGACACCCAGTCGCCCAAAGGTGTGAAAATCAATGCATTGTTCACTTTTGGAATACTGTCATCCAACAAAAGCATTCATTGGTTTGAGTGAAACTAAGTGCAGAACCTCGTGTCGCTCTTTTTTTTTTCTTTCAATCTAACACCCAATTCTGTCAAGCCATCACAGATTTGCGGACAGTCTGTTTGGGCAATGTAGAAAATAAAAAACACAAAGAGCATTATTTAAGACATACGAAGACATGTTCTAAACCTGCTTGATTTAAAATTCTCTTTTAATTGTTCCTATTTTATGGTGTAACATTGAGGAAATACTAACCTTATAAAAGTTGGGTGTTTGATTCAGGGGCAGGCCTTTCATGTTCAGCAGCATTTCAGAGCGGTCATGACTGACTCAGCCATATTATTTTTTTTCTATAATTAAGCCTGTCTTTTATAAATGTCAATCTTACGGACAAATAACTCTTAATTGCTCAATGATGAAAAAAAACGCAGTTTGGATAAGAGCCCCTGTGGAAACCAAACAAAAGAATCTAATTGCCATTAGGGTATTGTGATTGTGCAGAAACACTCTATTAGTATTCAAACACAGTGGGAGAAAAGAAACTTCTAGATGGCATACTAAGTACTTTGAATATGTGTGTGTGCGTGCATGTTTGTGTATTCTCCGGAATATGGGAGGAGATTTCCTATGTGGCATTATGTAGACATCCATGACCAATTAATCTGCCTTACATCAAGTCTCTACTCACAGATGGATCCTTTATTAGAACCATTTTCTAATCAAGCAGCAGCACCTGCTAAACCCTCCATTTTTACAATTTCAAATGTTTTATTTTTGGTAAACAAATTGCAGAGCTTGACTGGAACCAATCCACATATGGAGATTTGCTCGCCGACAGAACTCGACTCTTTTTCTCCCAGCTAACAGCTCATAAGCATATACAGTGTATTACCAGAACCAGACATGCCCGTATACACCCATTACCTCACGTGTTATTTTCCTGGGCCTCATTATGCTTTGCGTCTATGTTCCACAGTAAAACATAAGTTTCATAAGAGCGCTGAGACAAAACAGGCTAAATAAAGTCTAAACACATTCTAACTGCATGTCGACCACGCCCGACGGACAGAGAGAAAGAGAAAGATGTTACATGTCACTGCGATCAATGGCGGCCATTGTCTTCCCCCCGTCTGGCAGAGGTATAACACCTTTCCATGCACTTAAGCCGTGACCACTGCAGTGCGCTAAGGGAGCGCATGGGTATGGATTGCCTCGTGTCCCCGATGCGATCGGTGCTATTGATCGCACTAATGCTGGACTGCGGAGGAAGGCGAGAGCCTGAGAAAGGGAGCTAGGGAGAAAGAGGGAGATGGGGAGAGTGAAGGAGAGAGAGTGCTGCAGGAATGCGTCCCCAGGGAGCCCGTCTTGGGCTGGGGCAGGGCTTCAGGAATGCTCCCCAGGAGATCCCAGTGAAGGCTAGGGCAGGGCTGGAAGAATGCTTCTCTGGAGAGTTGAGAGTGGAGGCTGGCTGGGGCAGGGCTAGAAGAATGTTCCCCCAGAGCACCCCTTTAACTCTGGGGCAGAAGTGGAGGGGCTCTGTGGGGGGAGAGCGCTCCTCCGTCCCCCTCCGGCTCCAGGATGGCTGCGGATCAGGTTTCCGTGTGGGGATCAGCATCCTGCCGACAGGGCTTTAGGCTGCCCTAGGGAGGAGACAGGAGGCTGGAGGCATAGCTATTCCATAGGCCTTTCCAAAAACACTTCACAAATGCTTTGTCTCACTATCTCACTGTCTCATTGTGTTGTCTGTACACTCTTTTATTGTTACTGATCCTTCGTGGAGAAAGAGAAACGGCGTCCGTAGTTTGACTTTTGTTCTCAGTTGGCACAAGACATGTTCATATGATACGAGATTGCAACGGTAGGCAAGGAAACATGCCTTCGGATCCGCTCGCCAAAGAAATACCTTGCTCCTCATCTCATTTCTGCTCGTGTTTACTAGCTAGCCCACACTGTAAATAAAAATATCACCTCTAGCTCAGAGTTTAATTCAAAAGACTGCGTTTTCACACAGCCTTTCACTGTCAATTCTTCAATTCCGTGTCTCTGAAGGTATTTGAATAGCCTAGTGCACACATGGGCTGTCAGCCTGGTGGCCATTCTTTCATTACGGGTCCAGCTCCCTTGAGCAACACCTTTTCTTGTGTCCTTCACTAGAGGAGGGGCATGGCTGCTCCCCCCAGAGAAATCCGTGCCCTGCTATTTTAACCCTCTGTGAGATGACCTTTTTAATAAGTGTCTTTCTCAGTTTTCCTGCCGGCCACTGTGCGAGCAAACAGAGCATGTCTTCTGCTTCCCTCAGATAAAGGAATCAATCAGAGAGGGTGCCACAGAGAAAGAGAGAGAGATAACTGGGCCATATATGGATTTATATTATGTAGATTTCCCCTTTCTTCATCCCCATAGACATTGCAAAATGCACTCAGCTTCAATAAAATGCATTTCAGATTTATGAGAAAAATACAAATGAAATACTAATACTCAGTGAAAAACAATAACATCCCGCCACAATGCAGAGGATGCTAATATAATAGAAAAAGTTTAAACAAATTTCTAATATGAAGCCTCTGCTTGCGATGGCGAGACAGACAAATTTTTTAAACTCACTGATATATGTTTTCCCACTTCCATTCCTAACCACGATATGTTTGTTTGAAGCGTTTGAATTCATTTACATCAAGTCTTTGGGTCAGCGGCATGGAAACATTCAGTAATACCCTCAACTATGAACAGACTCCTGGCAGTCCATGTTTTGTACTAACTGTTTCCAACGGGCTCCTATTGGTTGTACTGGGGGTTTTTTTCAACTAACTTTGTGTATTGATCCAACAGCTGCTTTGTGGCTGCCAAGAAGAATGTGCCAAACTGCAAAGACTTTATTTGCTTCAAAAGGGCTCACATAAGAGGAAAGCGACATGAGCAAGACCTGATTAGCCGAACTCTGAGCCACTGCCGTTCATCAGAAATTCTGCTGTGTTTTGCCGGGGTGTCTTGCGACATCCTGGTACAAAGAGCAGCACACTGATTACAAGGCTTTGAAAGGAGGAGAGGCGGTCAGGGGAGAATAGCTACTTCTGGCACAACGCAGCCACTGAAAAGAGACCTCATGCTAGAGTGAGCTCTCACAATTGGGCTTGAGTCTTTCCTGTGTATGCGTTTGTGTGGGGGGCATGTTCTGTGTGAGTATCAATGGGAGAAAGAAAAATAGGTGTGGAGAAAAAGAGAGGTAGAGGAAGAAAGTGAGAGAAAGGTACTGTTAAAGTAGATGTTTGACTCCATGGTACAGCATCCCCGTGCGTTTCCTCTTTGTGCAACAGTGCCGGTAACGTTAACAGGAGTGTCATTAGGAATTCAAAGCATATGCCCTCGTGAGGACGCCCTCTTTCTCTCTCCCCTGTGCTTCACACCGCACACATTATGCACTGTATAAAGTATTTATTGGTCTTTGTCAGACGAGGGCTGCATTTTTCTGCAGAAAAACAATCAAAATAAGAATAGAGGAGCTTGCATTTTATGCTTGTGCTCGTGTATTTAAGGCACAAATGACAATGGCCAGCACTGCAACTCTTTGCTTTCCTCATATTCACATCCCCCTCTGTCTAACGCACTCTTTCCCTCACGTGTTTGCTTGTTCAATCAGTCATCCGCTTAGGCATGCAAACACACACACACATACAAACACACACACACACAAACCTGTATTAACGAGCACACACGCACATTCTCCCTCGCAGCACCTGCGTGCTTGCACTTTGCATTTTAGACGACACATAATTCATCGCCCAAGGGGCTAAACACATGCTGTGACTTCATCCAGTTGACCTCTTTCTTAAGTAGGTAGCCACAATAGCAGGGATGACATGTGGACAAAACAGAGATAATCTGTTGTACTCACCCAGAACTACACACATTTAGTGAAAACATTATATCAGCGACATTGTTGTTATTTCCCCCTCCACTATGTAGCATCCCTTTGAAACTACGGACTATAGTTGTATGACAATGACCGGCCCATGGAACGGTTGTCTCGGTTTCTCTTACACTCCCTTCATCTCTCCCTGGCCCTGGCTCTGCCTGCTCTTTGTTCACTCTCTTCCTCAGCCTGCAAGTCTTTTTCAGCGGCACAAGCAGAAGAATGGCACATTAAATCTTAATAGGACTGCGTCTGGCCGTGTTGAATTGCAGAGCGTGTTAAGCCGGCGCTTTCCTCCCCCTTGGCACACGCTCGTGGAAGTGGAAAACAATTGAATAAAAGAAACCGCTCCCTCACTCTGTAACACAAGTGACTTCGGCTGCTCTGCTGAAGCTATGAGATTGAACTGACTCCCTCACAAATGGCTTAAGCCCTTACTGAGAAACTGTAGCATAAATGACATTAGTCCTTTTCAAGATGCATAGGCATATGTGGAAGGCACACAGAGGATTTACCTGACCACCCACAATCAGGCTGCAGCAATATTCCCTCCCGAGTGACAGCTGGAAAATACTACCATGAAACTCGGCACTTACTGGATATTCTTCAAAATACAGACAAATAAAATAGAGAAGAACAGGACAAAACTAGCCGGGAGAGACAAGTGAAATTTATTGAGACAAGCACATAGAAAGAAAGGGGAAGTTTAAAAGGAAAATGGGTTGGGTAGGAAAAGACAAAGAAGAAGAGCGAGATGCACGTTCATGGTAGGGGAGAGCCAATCTTAGTAGCAGCAGCAATGTGAGTCCAGGCCTGCTTTGTAAGGCAGTCAGAGGTGGTAATTAGCCAGTGATGAGTTGACTGGTTGTGTGTCCAGTGCTCGGCACTGCTGGGTGGGGCTGTGGGAGGTAGATAAGGCCAGCAGTGGGCTTATCTCTGAGAAGGACAGGCACCAGGCCTGCCAGGCAAATCCACCCACAGACCAGCCGCATTTTATTAACAACATCATTAATGCCAGACAGGTTATGTGCGGTGGCTCGGAAGAGAGACAGGAAAAAGTAAAAAACAAATAAAGTCTCAATTCCTGCTTGGCCGGCCAGTCTAAAGTACATAGGCACCGGTTGACGTGTTTTGAAAGCAAGGTGCTTGTGGAGATGTTTACCAGGTAGGCAGCCAACGGAAGGGCACGGAGAGCGAGCTTGGATCTTACCTCTGGGTTTTGCTCACTCTCCTCTGGGTCCCCAGAATTCAAATGATTTTCTTTTTTCTCTTTCAAACGTGGGACTGCTCACCAGAATAATGATGAACCAGATACAGAGAAACATAACTAGGCACAAAGAAAAGGCAAAAATATATTTTAAAAAACTTCATGGACATTCTGGGCTCAGTTTTTAAGCAAATGCTTTGTGAAATGTTGAGGTTATTTTCTCTCTCTTCTCTATGAGGTGTACAAGGTTTTGGTTTATTCTTTCCATTTTTAATTTATAGAATGGTAAAAAATGCATTCATTATAGTTGCTATGGCGATTTGTAGCCATCAAATTCCCTCAGTTCACATGTCACCATAGCAGGTGTCAAATGATCATTCACTTGTGTCAACAGTGTTACATAAAGAAACATATTTTAATTAACATTTTGTACTAGTGCAACTAATGCTAAAGAGCTTTCAGTGGCAGTAGCAACAGGATGAAACAGGGGTTTGAGACAAAGACAAGTTCACCATTCAACCTGTCCCTCATTCACAGACACCTAAAAGGAACATTCACAGGCTTTTGAATCGTGTTCGTCAATACTCCCTAATGAAAAGGTCAGGGTTTTGCTTATGTCTGTATGGAAATGTACTGCACATTGATCCCCATAGGGCTTTTTCCTTAGATGGCTTTTGCCAAACTCACCAGTAATGGGAGGAAAGGAAGGAGGGAGCCGGAGAACGGTGGAAAGACTGACCAGTGCGACAGGTTTATGTCTCCCTGCAGGCCGAGTTCTGTGGAGCGGGCCCACAGGAAAGAGCAGAGCCAGCTGTGACGGCATCCTGCTAGCCACTGTGGTTTAGGAGCTTTGGGGCTACACTATCACCGACTCAACATTTCCCCCTCTCCGCTACCCCTCCCAGGGGTTGTTTTTGTTGGCCAGGGGGTAGTGTTTGGGTGGGGGCTGCTATTGGGCTCTGTGGAACAGCCACTCCTAGACTTCAGGATATGGGGAGTTAAGCCACCCACAAGGACAGGGATTCTCAAATATCATGTGAAGTAACACATTTGTTCCTCAGTGCTAATTGCCATTTTCAGACTGCAAGGTGGGTTCATAAATTTAGTTTTATGGGCAGGATGGGTGTCGTTTAAGGTCTCCAAGGCCACCAGCTGGACTACGCTTTGGCAGAGGGAACAGTGTGTGTCGGTACAGAGTGTAACGGCTTGACAGTAAAGCCATGCTCTCAGGTAATACAGAGATGTCCTCTTAATGTTAAGAGCAGTGGACAGCAGGGGGCCCAACACCTCAGAGAATGTAAAGGTCATTCAATCTATTCCATCTCCAGCCTGTCTAGCTGATCAATCATACTGGAGGAGTCAATCGATTTGATCAGAGAGCCTCTCCTAAGAGATGGCCTCCCAACGAGTGGCTGGGATTCTGTGAAAGGCTGCAGAGCGTGCCAGCTTGGTACATGCCTCCGAGATAAACCAAGACATTAAAATCCCTGATTAAATAGTAGCCCACCACCTGTGGCAGCCATTCTCTAAATAAGCCGCTGATTCAAGATGGTGAAGAACATCTACTGTTACCGCCACTTCATCATGCTATCGAGCTCGATCTATATGCGTCGCATGTACACAAAAATCAGATCAACAAAATCCTGGAAGACTGACTGACAGTCAAGAGAGATTGGGCTGTAGTAAACAGAGTGGTAATCTTTATATTAGGACATTATGTGCCCCCAGTCAAAGCATGATGCATCTTTCTCATCATGAACTTGGTTTGTCGAACATACCCCACAAACAAAGTCAACAGACAAAACCATCTTGTGATTGGATTTTAATCCAATTGCATTATTATTCAGGCCTCCCATTGGCCATTCATTACTCTCACATGGAGCCTGTGTGGGTTGTTATCACCCAATCAGGCTCAAGACTGTATTCTGCATCCTTTAAACCCTGTGAGCCTTCCTTCTCTCTGGGCCCGCCAACGGAATACCTAATTCCAAAGTAAACTGATTGCTCTCTCCAACAAGATTACGCTGTGATGATGTTAGCCAAATGAGACCGCTATTCAGATGCAACCAGGGCAGGCAAGGATGCTTACCGCAAGATGACTGATCAGCATGTTAAGAGAAACAAGGTTGGGAAAAAAAAAGAAACGGAGGAGAAAACGAGGGGCAGAAATCGAAAGAGTGTGAGAGAGTTGTGTGCGTGGGGGTAAGCAGAAATGTAATTTGCTTCTCACCTCAGGCGACTGGGCTCTGAGGCCAGTAAATATGCAAACAAGCTGAGCCTGGCCATCAATATGAAGACCCTAGATGATTACTAATCTCCACCGCAGAAGTAGATTGAGGTCTGTTCAGCAGTGCCATGCAACATGAGGGGGGAAAAGGGAGGTTAGAGTCCAAACTCCATCTCCATGTTGGCCCCCAACATTATGCACAGTTTGGAGTTATGGGTATAGTTGACCTTCATTTTGAGGAGTAATATAGTATTTATGATGCATACAAATCAGTAATACTGTAGCTGCAAAAAATATAGGTGTCTTAAACCTGCTCTGTGTTGCAAATGTTTTTGAAAGGATACATCAATCACAATGTGAGTAGAATTCAGAAACTAACGCTGTAACTTTTCAGCAACTTTGAACCTTGTTCTCAACTCACCCCCGTCTTTTCATCATAGAGAACTCCTTGTCTGATATGAGCTCTTAGACGTGCGGCACAGTAGTTTACCAGCCCATTGTCATTCCCCATCCGTAATCCGGGATAAAAAAACCTATGGGACATGGACCAGTCTGCAGTCATTAGGTGTGTGCGTGGCTTACCCAGACAGCCAGATAAACCAGATGCCTCGGGATGGCCAGGGGTCATCTCTCTGTGAGAACGCGTTGTTGATGTCCTTGTTTCTCTCCACCTCTTCTTCGCCCGTATTCCTCCTCTCACCCCTCTTCATCATTCCTTCTCTTGCTTTCTTTCTTTTCTTTCTCTTCCCTTGATTGCTCTGCACAGTCATCACAAACACAGGTCCGTGTTGGAGCTTAGCAGTCGAAGAACCTGTCAGCTAAAGGGAAGGAGGAAAGGCAGACAGGGGAGCTGTCTGTGGCCCTAGGTTTAATGCCTGAGGGTGTACTACGTGTGGAGGATAGTTAGTGCAGAAGGACACACCGCAGTCTGCAGGTGAATCCTCTCATTTTGGGAGACTTAATGCATTTGAATCATCACCTCTAGGGGGAAGTGTTATGACTCTCTGTTACAAAAGGAACCTTGATATAAAATGCAGCAAAAGTTGTGTTTTTTTAATGTCTATTTTTTCGCTTTTTCTAAATGCAGCAGGAGGGCCATGTAAGAGGAATATATATTCTAAGAATGTCTTCCCACTCCTAAACATAATTGACTATTCCTTGTATTTTAGAGTGTGTTTCCAGCATTGAGCTTTACCCTCTGCAGTGAGTGCACAAGGCTTGAGGATGTTTACCTGGCATGGTGCCTGTTGTAGCTGCCCTCCTGTTGAGGAAAAGCAGGTCAGGCTATAGCTTTGTGTTTGTTTGTTTGTTTGTTTGTGCATGTGAGCGTTTTTGCGGGTGTGTATTAGGCTGTGAATGTGTACGTCTTTGTGTATGTATTCATGCGTGCGTGTAGGGAGGAGGAGGAGATCATTAGGATAGAAAGAATCAGAGAGCGCAGTACATTCAGTCAGGGAAAAAGCAAGATGTATCTCCAATGTAGGCATTTATTTTTCAGGGGAGTATAGGATGGTCAGTTATAGGAGGTGGTGGATGAAGGGTAACTGGACTCTCAATTCGACTAAACCATCCATCTGCTCAGCCATCAATCTCCCCCGTTTTCTATCCCTCTGTTCATTTACTCATCCATCCATTTATCCATCCTCGCCCGTGGCCAAAGGGCCATGTCTCTTTGTGGCCCTGATAATCTGGACCAATTTCCTCTGCAATTTATTTCTCAGCCAACCACCCACCTGGTCAAGCAGCATCAGGCTTCTCAAGGTAGAGCCACTCATCCCAGCAAGCCCCTTCCCACCAATCACATCCTGTTTTTTTTCCTCCTCGAGCCTCAGATCTTTTGTCTTTTGTGCTTTGAAGTTTCTATTCAGTACTGGAGTAATGGACTAACCTTTCCTCCTGCCTTCGCAATAGTCTGACACCATTCAGCATCCGTTGTGTACATCTAATGTCCCAACCCCTTTTTCTATCTTTGTGTACTATCATCTTCCGTTTCTATCCATAGCTCCCTGCTGCCTCCCTTCTCTTCTCTTCTCTTTCTTTCTCCCTCCCTCCATCCTGTCATGGCTCCTCAGTATTCTGCTGCTGTCTTGTGTGGAGTGATTTTGCCCAGACACGTCTGGCTCTGGGTAAAGTGCAGTCCCCAGAGAGTGTGCTCCGCAGCCCCCAGGTCGCCAGCACCATGAATACATTATGATCCCCATTTCCATCCTGTTGCCACGGCAGCACTTTTTGAGCCGCAGGGCGATTAAGACGTGTGCTGTCGATACCCTGATAGGAGCAGAAGTTGGATCTGGAAGCTGGCCTTTGATCAGATTTCATCCTCCTGCCTACTATTGGTGGCTTCGGTACAGGAAGACAAAGAGGAGGTCTTGTGGGTTTTTTATTGGTTTGACAAGCTCACCTGCTGTACATAAACATACCATGCATCCATCCTCGAGCTCTTTTTTTTCCCCACCTCTCTGCTTTATCTCAGTCTTTCCTGCCCGAAACCATTTCCCTCCCTTATTCTCATTTCCGTTGCTCCTCCCCATCACCGCAGTTCAGCTAAGGCAGCATTATACGCAGTCTCTCTCTGCTCTATGATATTCTGCTATCCTCACAAAGGAAGCAACTCCCTTACCTTTTATTGTTTCCTTTTTTTCTTTGGGGGATGATGTATAAAACATGGTGCCTCAGGTAGAGGATGTTGGGTAGGAAGCCATGTCCCCCTAAATGGCCAGCCGTGTGCATGCGCCTAACACTTCACTGAGCAATCTGTCAACATGTCAGCAACACATGTTTTGTAAAAAGCCTCTGGTGGGAGCCAGGGGAAAAAAGGCACTCCTGCCAGACCAGAGAGGAAATGCTTTTTTCTCCTCTATGCAGTGGATTTTCTATTGCTGGTGCTCAGTCCCACGGGCCCCCCACCACCACCCTCTCCTCCCCCACACATACACCCGTTGTCTGCACTTCAGAAATTTGAACTGGGGACCCTCGAGGGGGTTTACTGGGAGGGTGGGGGTAGGCTGCGAGGGAGGGGCTCCCTCTTTTTCAGAGCGTATGAAATTGTGAAGGTATATTGTGGCAGGTCCCCAAGCGGTCTTTTCTAATACCTGAGTTTCTGGCGAAGCTGGAAATTACCAGCGGCTCCCCCGAGGGACGGCTTTATCCACACCAGGAAGGGGAGCAGAACTCAGTGGGGAGGTTACTTAATGCATGGCTGAAATAAAAGAATTTCTGAGAGACAGAGGCTGAAAAGCTAGCTTTTTTTTCTTCTTCAACCCCCCCTCACTCCCATTCCCTCTCCCTCTCTCTTTTCCTCCCCAGTAGTATAGTTTACTACTCTCTGCCTTCTCTTGAAGGGTTCTAGTTTAATAAACTTTCAGAGGATCCTGCTGGTGCAGACAGCTAGACAAATACCCTTGTGTGTTCTCTTTTGTCGGAGATACAGCTTTTTGTTATGTTCTTGCAAATTTGATTTCTCCCTCTGTCTTTCGTTTTCTCTGCCGCCCTCTGTCTCTCTCCCTTTCTGCATTTGTCTTCATCTCCCTTGTCCTCCCCTTGCTTTCTGTCTCCCTCTTTGATTCTCACACACACATACACACATACGCGCGCACACACACACACACACACACACACAAAGTCAAACTCTGTCTCTTGTGGTTGAGTTTATTGTTTGGTCTGTCTCTTCGTTCTCCCCCTCTGTGCTCCCTTTTGTTTTCTGTATGTTTTGTTGTATTGTGCACAGAGGCTGAGATGCAGATAGAATGCAGACAGTTTGCCCTGGGTGAAGAGTGTTCACAAGCACCCTTGGTATCTATTTAACAAAACACATTCATCTATTTACACATGACCAAATGTAGAAAAACTCCACCCACTGGTAAAGCAAAGGTATTTTTCATCAAAGAGATTTAACACACCAAAATTTGGGGGCAATTCACTCTTATTTCTGTGTGGTTGCTGTCTCCTGACTGTATGCCAGGATGCCCTTTTCTTTGGTAATCAGTGCCTGTATTGGATATGTGTTGATCATTAACCTTGCCTTGTTCATAACCTTAACAAACAACATAGAAATCTCATCCATGTATGAAATGCCTCTCTCCCTGTTTTATACTCTCTCTGTCTTTCTCCCCTTCTACTGTTGGTAAATAATTCAACCTTTTCCCTGTAACAAGTGCTGGCCTTAATAGGGAGCAGTACCTGTAGTTGGGATAAACAAGGCAGCCAGCTTCACCAGTGAAACAGAGGGATTTGGGCTTCATGAGGGCAGAGGAATAAGTCGTTTCCTTCTGAAAGGCAGAGTAGACTGGCTGACATTAATTAAACCCTATAGGATAAAGGTTATCTGAGGCCTAGCAAAGCAGAGACCGTGCATGCGGGATGCTACATCTGCCGAATCCTAATCAAGACTTCTTATTAAAGCGACATGTGTGGGTTCAGACATGTATAATATGTGTGAGTTGTTTGTAGTATTATTCTTGTAAAATGTGTGTATCTCTGGGAGCTATTGGTGCAACAGAACAACAGCATCCAGTAGAGGAAAGATATTTCACCTTTTGTTTTCAATTGCAGATGCAAGCTGACAATCCAAACAAATAATTCTCCAAAAAATGTGAAGCGAGCAGTCCAACCAGCTACCACCTTGGCTGCAATATCGGCGTTCAGCACGTTCCTATAAATAGAGGCTGAAGAAATTTTCTGGAGAGTTACATGTTTGGAAGACTTCGTGTTGCCCACCATGCTCCACAGTGGGTGGTGTGCCGTCTCACCAAAGATCCTCCCATGGTGCACCTGTGACTTAAGTCACCTGACCCAAGCTTCAGTGTGGCACTCAGGTGCCAAGACTCATGTTTTACAAATTACCCAGGGGGCCTTGCAGCACCTCTGTGCACATATTTTCTCCCTGCTGTATGCATAGTGCGTGGGATTATATTCCCCAACTCCAAACCTCCCTCACACGATGAGCAGCCGCAGAGATAACAGTCACCTTACTAACCCAAGAATGCTAAAGAAAATACAAATTAAGGAGGGGAGAAAGCACTGCTCTGACCTGTTGGCATCTTCTGTTTGTGCTGGAAGAATGCTGGTTAAAGAAAAGACAAGCATCACGGCTGCTGTTACGAGGCAGGTAGGGCTTTATGCGTTATGTATGTCATCAACAGTAATCTCAGAGCAACTTGGGTTTTTTTGTCACTCTCTTACCTGACTCGTCAACTTATCTGCATGCCAAATTTAATTAAAGGTCACCTTATTGATAATATTCTCCTGATATTTAAAATAGCCAAGTAAGCCAGTGGATGAGTGACACAGGTTTTATTACCATATCACTGTATGCCATTTCTATATTAGCACCGTAACACCAGCTCTTCCACACTAATAGTAAAATAGTAATGTCCTCTCCTTTCATATACTGATAACGGCTGATGTCCTCTCATCTACAGCGGCCCCATGAAAAGTAATTAGCTGATATGGATGTTGCTGTCAGTGATAACTGATATTGGGGGACTATTACATTCACTCTCCTGAATGATGATCCTTGAAATGGGTCCATCGCAGTAAGCTGTACCTTCAGACAGATTGTTATATATAACAAGGAAAAGTCTTTATTAGACCAGGAGAGTTGTCTATTTGAAGATATAGAGAAAACACACAAAAAATGAAAAAAAAGATTTACATTGTCATTTTTAAAAATATCATAACACATAACTCACCTCTTGTGTTTGATTTATTTGATCAATGTTGCTTCTAATGCAAAAATCAAATGTAAAGTCATATGAAGCATTGGAGATCTTTCCTCGGGTTTTCTGCTGTTGACTGGCTGATATTTTATGGGGGTTTTGTTTGGCAGTCCTACCAAGTTCCTCTCCTGAGAGAGACATAAATAGCCTCCCAGGTGGTGGCATGTAACTAAGTAAATGGTTACTAAGCCAAGAAGTGCTGGGCCTATGTAAATCGGGAGAGAGGCATTTGTTGAGGTGTCGGGGTGAGAGGAGGCTATTCAGGGGTAAGGCGAACCTCGATAATCTCTTTTAGGCATTTTTCTACAGTGACCCTGAAAGTTTTCCGCTAAGTACGTCAGCATGAAAACTTTTAGCTAAACAATCCAGGGGGAAGTTTTTTTTTTAGCTGATAAATAGATAAACAGGAATAAATCAATGTGAAGTGATGGATGAATAAGTAAAATGCCCTGTAGTCATTTGTCTGGTTGTATTCAGGCCTCATATTAGATCCCTGTTCTGCAAATGAAGTTGAGGGTGAGGGCAGCGGAGAAACCGCTTCTTTCGGTGAGGTACGTTTGTTTGCGTGTGTTCGTGTGTGTGTGTGTGTATTTTTTTCCTTCACTTTTAATATTAAGATATGACGATGAGCTGCCTGGATACCAACAGAAAACAATAGAAGGGGGGAAAACAAAGCAAACCCTTAAATCTGTCTGCCATTTGCGCTCACATACTGTACACACATGTCATGAGTATTCTGGCACGGTTACTGGGCCAGGGAAGTGCTGGTCTGGGGCCTGGCCCATTCTCCAGAGACCCCCCCCCCCCCCCCCCCGCCTCCCCACCTCGCCTCCTCCCCCTCCACCCCCTTCCCCCTTCCTGTGCAGTCTGTGGACACAGTCTGAGGCGACAAGGTTGCACAACAGCTCTCAAAATCTGCACTTTACAAACGCAGATCATAAAAAACACAGTCTGGCATTCGGAATCTGTTTAAGAAGAAAAAATAATTAGAAGGACTGTGATAATTGTGTCAAGGGGGAAATAGATCAGACGAATTATGGGAAGAACCAGAAAATCTTGCCATGGCTTTGTTACTTTGCTGTTGGTTCATTTCGACATTGATCCACCCTTCCATCTGTCAGCCTTTTCCTGTGCTCCTTCGTCGACTCTCCGTTTCTTTCTCTCTCTTTCTTTCTCCCCTTTCTTGGATTTGAGAGTGAAGGAGCCTTCTGGCTTTAACGGAGAGGGGATGAAGATGTTTATTCATCTGGAGGGTATTAGAGCCATGATTAAGGAGGGGAGGGAGTAGTAAGGCTGATGCGACGTCTGCATTGCTCGTTCATGGGCCGCCTGCGGGATTCTGGCCAACACACCAGGAAAACAAGAAATGAAGAAGAGTGAAAAAACTTGTAGTGAAATTCGATTCTCTCGGGAAAGGACAGAAGTTTAAATTTTAGCTGTCTCGCTCACTCTCTCATTCTCACTCTCGCTGCCTGTCCTCACAGCTAAGCTAATTATTAATGAATGCAGTTTCTGTTGAACCTTGGAGAGGTGTCAGCACTGCAGTCACTGAGGGTTAAGAAATCTTGACATTTAAGACAGGGATGCATGAAAATACATCGTCTTGCTTGAGTTGATGCTTGTTTTTCTTCCCCTCCCGCTCTCCTCTCCACGATGCATGTTTTCTTCTCCCTCCTGGGCTGTCTCCAGTTGTTTTACCACTGACAAGCTGGACTGGTATTGAGGAGATATCAAATAAAGCCACAGTGTATTAATCAGGGGAACCAAAGGTCGTGGGTCAGGAGACAGGGTCAGGGTTTTCAGATAAATGCTAATGCTAAAGCTAACACACGAGTTCATTGCTAGGGTTGTTTGTCCATATGCATACGATTTTCTTCTTCCTTTGCAACGAGGAAAAAAAGGGGATGATGATATAAGACTTTTTATGGGCATTTGGCAAACTAACTGCCCTTTTTAAAAATATCCCCAGTGTAGTGAAACATAGATCCAAGTGTCTGAAGTTACGCTTAAAAAGTGAGATAATTCTTACTTGAAGTCCGGCCCAAGTTTTATGGGTCACTCTGAGGTAGCTTGATTAAAAAAAATTAGACCCTATTTTCTGAATTCACTCAGTGCTGTGCATGGTTTTAAGTAATGGATAGGGTCTCTTGAAACTTGCAGAGCAAACCCTATTTTAATGAAGCAACCATACCGTAACTCAGCATATTTCCGTATGCACAACAATTTTTTTTTCTTTTCCAAGCTGATCACATAAATCACATTTCTATGAGTAACTAAGAGTGGGGAAAAATAAAAGAGCATCCAAGTAAACTCTCGTGCGGTGAGAGAATGTAGTAGCAGCGTAGAGGAGCACAGTACTGCAGCATCTCTCACAGTGGCTGGCTGACTGGCTAGCTGACTGTCCACTGGGTCCTGCGCTTGGTCTGCCGCAGTGTTGAGGGAATAACACACACACATACACACACACACACACACACAGACACACATAGAGGCACCCCTGCCTTATTGAAGCCCAGCCCAGTCCAGTCCCGCCTGGCCCAGCACTCCCTTAGAGCCAGTGCAGTGATGCAGGCGGTGAAGGGCCATGCTGGGGGACAGATTGTCATCCTCCTTTCTCCCCCTGGGAGGCTCACTGTGGCTGCAGATCCAGCCAAGACCCGAGGAACAGCCTCCTTCCTGTTTGTCGCTGAAGTCTACCTGAAGTGGTCAACCGTCCTTCCTCTCCACACCAGCAGCCGCTCAGTTGTAGGCGAGATGACACCACAGCCGCCATCCCAATCCCACACACAAACGGCTCCAGCTACTAAACAGCTCTGATCATGTTGCTTTGCAGGACCTTTTGGTTTTACCCAAGAAAAGGCATTTTAACAGATCCCTTATTTTTGATGTAGAATTAAAAAAATATCCATAGAAGATTCAGTTTAATCAAATTTTTAATAAAGCTGAACAGAGAGCTTACCTATGCATTTAGTAGTGATTTATTTATGATTTTAAAACAATATCTCCAATGCCACAAAGCTGAAAAGAAAGGTATTTTTGGATCCCATGTGATTCATTTCCAATAATTCCTACACTTCAAATCAAGTAAAAATTAACTGAAACAATAAAACAGCAACATTAGCCATCAAGCCCACCCACTGTACTCTGAATAATAACCTGTTATGAACCCCAAATTCACCTTTTTTGAATAATGGTGTAATTAAATGCCTCCCCTTTCTTGTCCTCTCATTAATTTCTTCTCTTTTTTTCTCATTTGAAAAACAGACTTAATTTTCAAAGCATGAAAGTGAAGCACTCCTGACAATTTAATTTCTTGTTAACCCTTTGCCTGTTACTTTCTTCTGTGACAGAAAAAAAACACACAGCAAAAATACAAAGGAAGATGCCTGTAAAAATTCTTTAAGTGGATGTTTTTACCGTAGCCTTTCACTGAAATTATTGTGTTTTAATAAATAAAAGATGTTTATTAAATAGGACATATTTCAATTCATAACATCTTATAGGAATATTCTTTCCTGTGTGTCATTAATGTGACGTGTGTGCGTGTGTTGTGAGTCTGGCCTGAGTGACCTGATAGTATGCAGTTGTTGTGGAGGATGAGAAATGTGTTACCCAGCAGTTAGTCATCTCTGGCATGCTTTTAGACTTCAAACACTGCGGTTATGGATTGTTACACGATGCTAATTTTCTCAGGAAACACAATGAGTCAGATCCTGCTCATAGCACCAATATCCTCCTTCATTTTAAGAAGCGTTATTAGAAACATTAGTATTGATTATCATCACTGGTATTGATTTCAGTGCGCCTGTTCTGGTGGAAGGACATCACTTGTTATAGGGGCACATCTTGGCAATAAGTAATGAAATTCCACTTTTCACGGTGTCTCACTATCAGAGAAAGAAAAAGCCTAGTAAAGGATGACTGGCCGCCCTACTTTTCTTCCTCTGGCCTTCCATTTGTCTAACTTTCCTGGGATGCCACTGGGGCACTGTGATTTCTGGGACAGTGACCAAGTGCTCCTGTCTGAGCTGGGGGACGTGGGTAATGTGGACAAAGTAGTTGACAGTTTGCCGCTTCCCCATGGTTGAGAGACAGAGCCATGAGGGCCAGAATAATGGACACCCAGACCACAGAGTCAGGACAGCGCTTGATGTTCCAGCTCTTTGTGTCAGGCCCTGCGTGAAAAAATCCCCATTGCCTGCAGTTTGGGTGTGTGTGTGCACGATTCTCCTTCAAGCTTGTGTGTGCGGATTTGTGTTGTGTTGCGCATGTACATGATGTTAGGCCAGGGTAACTTGCTGCTACGGCACTGATGAAACCGCGGGAAGTGAATCCTTATTTCATCTAATGTTTTTCTACCTTGTCCAGTAAAAGACAGCATCCTTGTTCGCTGATCCTCCAGTCGCCTCGCACAACCCCTCCTTCTCATCCTGTAGCATAGTGGATTTGATTGATCTGTAGCAAGGGGGGAGAGGGACCTGACATTTCTCAGTGATGTGTAAAAACATATTGTGTTTGCTAAGAAAA
This sequence comes from Acanthochromis polyacanthus, assembly GCF_021347895.1. Taxonomy (NCBI): domain Eukaryota; kingdom Metazoa; phylum Chordata; class Actinopteri; family Pomacentridae; genus Acanthochromis; species Acanthochromis polyacanthus. Next base: position 23,789,351 of record NC_067121.1, read on the forward strand.
AAAAAAGGGAGGAAAAGAGAGAGACAGAGCGAGTGTACGCACAACACCCACACACACATAGACAATACAATATCTGAGGTTTGAAATGTTATGGTAAATAGCAGCTCCTTCAACTACTTCTACTTGTGCTTATTTGTGTGCTAATCAGCTGCATGGTGCAAAAAGCCACATCTAACCACCTGGCACTTTTGTTGACGGCTACTGGGAATTATCAGTGTTTCATTTTGACTGGATTTGATGTCTTAAAACAGGGATGTAGCAGGACTACTGTGAGTAAAGCCCAGCACTGGGCCTCTTCCAATAGCTCTGTCCTCTGAGCGCTCGGTCCTGAATCAACTGAGTGATTTGTTCATCTGACTGGAATTAGTTCCACAAAAAAATAAAAAAAATAGAACCCTGTCCCTTCCCCCTCCCCCTGTCCCTCTGTCAGAGAGAACAGAGTCTTAGCTAATGTAAAAAAAATATCTTTCACCACCTCCTCTATTAGATCTTAAGTGATTGTGTCACAAACAGGTCCGTACATGATAATGTGTTGTTCAGACACACACTGCTATTTGGGCATCAGAACGGGAAAAGTGTTGAGATGACACATGCATTGTCTCATGGGAAAGGCTCACTACTTTTCCCAGTAACTGTAAAAAGATCCCCTCTCTGAATATGAAGTGGGGTCATGGTGTTACATCAGACAAGTTGTCAGCTTTTTGTTTATTCAATGAATCCCCAATCCCCAATGTGCCACAAATACACTCGCACAAACACATCTCTTATGACAACCACTACGTACAGATCTCTGGTACAACACACAGGAAGATAAGGTTTGGCGGCTGAAAGCATGGCCATGCTTTGCTTCACTAGAATGGCTTTTGAACAAAGTCTAGCTTGCTATAGAAGTGGCAGATGAGTGATAGCAAAAAACACTTTTCTGATAAGATAAGGTCCTGGACCTGGATAAGACTTTGGCTTCCTAAATAGAAGAGATGTACTCTGTTGCTGTCAGGCTGTGATAAGCCATCATGAACTGCTTCCAGCACCTCAGACGCGAAGGTCCGGGCACCAGCAGTGAGTTATTCCCAAACCACGGTCCCTGAAAGGTTTCAGGAGGGTGTATTACTAGATAAAAACAATAGAATCACTATTCAAGCATTTTGTCAAGCTCTGTTTAACACTGAGCTTTGGGAAAAGCCTGTTAACAAATGTCAAATTCTCTGCTAAAAAAAATAACTAAGTTATGCAAGTAAAGCTTTATTTTTTCTTCTGTATTGATTTGTTGTGCTCTTCAAAATATACGATACAAAGAGCCTCACAATACCGAAGAGGCTAGGTCAGCTAAAATAAAAACTTTACAGAACATATTTTGCATCTTTAGATATTTTTTTTTTTGAGGAAATTAACTTCATTGCACATTTTTGAAGGTATTTTATAGTGTTACTGATGGTCATAGAAAGAAATTTCAGAGAATTTTAAAACAGTAACAGAGGTGTTTTCTGGGTCTGAGAGCAACACAACATCTTTGCAAAGCACTGTGCATATAGATTTTTGTATCTTGGGAAAAGGCCATTTCTGTTTGAAGCATTTCTTAAAGTATTTACACCACCAAATGTTAAATCAGGCATCCAAGCTCCAGTGCCAGCACATTTAACATGACAATTAATTTGAGCTTTTTTTTCTTTTTTGGCACAAAAACACAATGGGCATTAAGACATTCTATAATTCCATTATCAAAGAAATTGTTCTACTAATCAAACATTTTTGGTGTACACTTCTGCTGTCTAGTCTCTACTGGAAGGCGACTTTATTGGACTTGAATATGAATAACTTTCTACAAATGTTTTATTTATTATACCACTGCTGAGCACAGCAGCCATTAATATATTTGAGGTATTGGCAATCTGAAAACCCTTCTTCCGTTGCTTTCTTTCTGATCTTGCGCTGGAATCATACGATGACAGAGTGGTGTTTGTCTGCAAAGAAATCACTTGCAATAATTCTTTTTAAAATGCATGTATCGGTCGACTTTTTAAAAACAGACAAAATATTTGTCACCATTTGATTGTAGCCGAACAAGAGACAGTGTTATCATGGAAACGAAAGACTTGCATGCTACTTTTAAAATGCATTAATTGCACAAATAAAAAAACCTTCATCAGGGGTGTTGAAAGCTGCGGTAAACTTACCTGTTTCCAACATTAAGGATCTTATTTGAAAAGGAGTATTTACTCTGTGAAGGGCTGCTATAAATGAACATAGAGGAAGTAGTGCACAAAGAGTAGCTCAGACTGGCTTAGAGGAAACTGGAGACCTGCGTGTGAATGGGGAATTTTTAGTGGTTAGTGGTTCTGCAGTGCAAGAAAAAGAAATGTAATTTGTATAGAACTGCAAGTGCCTTCATTAACCTTACACATTCCATGAAGTTGACAGACAAAACTTTATTTATTTTTTATTTTTAAAAAAGTTCTCATGCACTGTAGCTTAGGGATTCAATTTTTATCTTTCTAGTAAATATAGCTGTGGCACATTTTATGCCATCCCCTATAGGGGCACTCCAAATGAGGTTGTTTTGTTCCATATAGGAGACATTTAAAAAAGAAAGAGGGAGGGGGTAGGGACAGAACTCCCAGAGAGGGACAGGCCTTAAGATGGAGGTCTTCCTCCCAGGACGTGACAGGCTGTTGGCTGGAGGATGCTCAGGAAGGCCTTGGCAGACCAACAAAGACAGCCCTTCAGCTGCAGGGTGTAGTTTTTCAGGCCCCAGCATCCCCTTTGGCAGCAACACAGAGAGTGCTGGCGTGCACAGGCCCCCGGCCCGAGAGACAGGGAAGTAAGGCCCGTTCTTTTATTTACTCAGGCTGCTGCTGAGGCCTGGGCATTTCTTGTCTGGGTGAAGGAGGAAAAAAACAAGTCTCTCTCTCTCTTTCCTCTTGAGGTCTCCCGAGGAAGATTGCTCTTTCATCTACAGTTGTTCACACACTTGTTTCGGCCATTGCGCTTGTATCTGTGCATTCAATGTGTACAAGCTATGTGTGTGCATGAGCTGTATATGTTTGTTAATGTGAGCGAGTGTGCAGTGTGTGCTCTCTTGTGTGTGTTTCAAAGTCCGTGTGAGTGTGTCGGGAGGTGGGGGAAAGAGACACCAACTGTACAATTGTATCTGAAATGTACAATTTCAACTCACCATTAAACAGATCTGTCTCTTTTTTTTAATGAGACATTTTTAAAGCCATCACAGTAAGTGAAATAACTTCACTACTGCGTGTTTTGCAGAGGCAGGAACTCTGGGCTTTTGGTACGGCACACATACAACATTTGTCGACTATGTAGTACAACAGGTACAAATGTGAGATAAATGCGTTAGAATGTCACATTGCAATATTAGTATTATTTCATTTTAACTTCTGCAATATTTCACAATCCTAAAATTTGCATAGCTATTTACCCATCTAAACAATCTCTTCTGCTAATTTAACTCGAGCAATGTTCGCGATTCCCACATGTCCCCTACAGATATGACTTTATGTATGTGTGTTATTAGAGCAAGGCATGAAATAAATAATATACATAAAGTAAACAAACAACAAATGCGGAATGTGGTTGTCCTGACAGCTTAGTGATATCTCAAGGCAAAGACATCCTCATTTAAGACAATAGAATTTCATTTAGCCTTGTATACAGGCCCATTTATTTGTTTGTTTTATACTATTGTCTCGAAGCCAATATGTTTGACTGTAAGGCATTGGCTGGGGTCATTCTTCTTGCACTGTCTTCTTCTCCTATACCCTGAGAGGCAGTATGAGATAGGGCAGATCCGCCCCCTCTGTGGAGGAGGGCATAGCACTGAGTCACCCATCCTCCCTCAAACCAGAGAGAGAGGGAGAGAGAGAGAGAGAGAGAAAACACTGAGACATGTATAAGAGATAAAGCAAGTAAATCAGGCAAGGTTTGTTCCTTGAGTGAGATGTGTGTGCAGAGTGGGCGCCTTGCCAGGGGTGGGAGGTTTCCGGGAGGGCCACGGTGTGGAGGTGGGCTCTCAATGTGCCGCTTTCAGCAGTTTGGAGGGGCAAGGGAATGGCCTCCGACCCCATCTGTTTCCTGAAGATAGGCCCTGATGGGGGTAAGTGCTCAAAGAGGGCATGATATCCTGACAAAGGGCAGATCTTCCCAGCAAAAACAACAGAAAGGGGGAGAGAGAGAGAGAGACTTAGATTTGTCAGCTGAAGGAGAGTACAGAGGTTGGATCCTGGAAAGAGCTTGTGCTTTTCCTTCGTCCCTCTCATAAATCTTTGCAGTTTCCTCTTGTTTTTCCCATTCTAAGTTATGGCCTTTTGACACATTTTTTTTCTGAAAAGGGTTGGGATTTACGTTGTTTTATTTAGGGTAAGGAAGTTCACACCACTTAGAATTCAGCAGCGGGAAAAGTGGTCTGTAACCTTTTGAACCTGTGGAAAGTGGTGCTCTGTGTTTTCCATTCATATCGCTGTACGGTGAACCAGTGGATTTGGAATGTCGGCGAAGAAGCGATTTGAATAGGGTCACATTAAAGTAATTGTACAAAGAATGGGGCCTGCATTATCAGTTGACTGCTGTTCCCTGGTCATTCTCTGCACCTGCTTGTCCTTGAGTGAGATAGTTAACCACTCGGTTGTCTTTCCTTATCCGTTTTCCTGTCCCCTCCCAGCCCCCCTGCCCCTGTATCAGCACATGGCACATTCATCCATCCAGGATCAGTTGCCTCACAGCTTAGCACAGACCACACAGACAAATATGGTAATAATGCATATTCTATAATCTGATATCTATTGACTGATGTTCCGAAGGACCCATGTTTCATGAAACTCATCCGTTTTGCAGCCGAGGTTCCCCAAAGGCTATGCATAGCTGCGGTCTAAATTGCACATTTAATCTTCGCTATCTTTCTTGAAAACTGTTTTTTCGCCTGTTTTCTCTTGTCTTAAGGTCATTTCAAGGGCTCTTGTTTTTCAAAAATATTCTAGTAATGTGTTCAGGAATAATAGAAATGTTCTAATTACCCTCATGCCAGGGCCTACATCCTAAAGTAACCCATTGTCTTGTGTTGGCTTTAAATGTCAGAGAGATTGTGTTTTGAGTCACAGTGGGCTAAGCCATTACATGGCCACATACAAGGCTAATTGTAGTAAAGTATTTCCACTTATTCTCTTCTCTAATTATACTTTAAATTGGCATATTTAAATGTAACTTTTAGATAACACCTAAGGAGAGGTATTGTTTCTGCTGAAGAAAAAATGGTCTACAGTGCAAAGAATTCTAAATTCATACACCACAACCTTTAATTACTATGACAAATAACACCGCGGTGGCCCACCTTTTCTGTTCAAAAGAGTGAGACAATGAGTTGCTAATACAGTCTTAAAAACACCTCTCTAACTCACTTTCTCTTTCTCTTCTCTCTCCAATCTTTTTCTCTCTGACTTGCCCTCTTTTCTCTGTCTTCCGCTCTTTCTGTTTTCTTTTCTAGACGGTGCTGATCTCGAGGATGACCCATCCTGTTCTTGGCCAGCATCATCTCCCTCCAGTAAGGATCAGACTTCTCCAGGACACTGCGAGGACTATGATTTTGGCGAGGACGAAGGGGGGTCCTGGCCTGCCATACCCGTGCCAGTTCTGTGACAAGTCCTTCAGTCGCTTAAGCTTCCTCAAGCGTCACGAGCAGAGCCACGGCGATAAGCTCCCTTTCAGCTGCACCTTTGCAGCCGCCTGTTTAAACACAAGCGCAGCCGAGATCGACACGTGAAGCTACACACTGGTGATAAGAAGTACCACTGTGGAGAGTGTGACTCTGCCCTTCTCCCGCAGTGATCACCTCAAAATCCACATGAAAACTCACGCCTCCAACAAACCCATAAGTGCCCTGTGTGCCGCCGAGGTTTCCTTTCCTCCAGCTCTCTCCACGGCCACATGCAAGTACACGAAAGGGGCAAAGATGGCAGCAGCTCAGCCTCTCCAGAGCTGATGAATGGAAGCTGAAAGAAACCCGTAAATGCAGCCGTTGTGAGGAAGGCTTTGATGTTCCGGAAGAGCTCCAGAGGCACATCGCAGAGTGCCACCCCGAGTGCTCCCCATCAGAGGATGGAGGTCTGGGTGCCACCCTGCAGTGCATCTACTGCCATGAGCCCTTCAGTGACGAGGGCACTTTGCTGACCCACATTGACCAGGCCCACAGCAGAGATAGGAAGGGCCACACGTGTGCTATCTGCTCTGAACACTTTTTGTCTGTTGAGGACCTCTATGCTCATATGGACATCCACCAGCTCCCCGAATCCAGTAACCATAGTAACAGCCCTTCTTTGCTGACTGTGGGCTACACTTCTGTCTCTAGCACCACTCCTGACTCCAACCTCTCTGTCGACAGCTCCACAATGGTGGAGACAGCACCTCCTGTGCCCAAGACAAGGGGCAGGAGAAAGAGGGCTGCTCAGAACGCAACAGACATAGGAGACGTTCCTCTAAACAGGCTAAAGTCTCCTACAGTTGCATTTACTGCAACAAACAAGTATCTCCAGCTTGGCTGTGCTTCAGATTCACCTACGAACCATGCATCTGGACAAACCAGAGCAGGCTCATACTTGCCAGTTTTGTTTAGAAGTTTTGCCCTCTTTGCTAAATTTGAATGAACATCTTAAGCAGGTCCACAACGCTGAAGATCATGCTGCCCTTTTAGCCAGCTTACCTGATGCCCTCTTCAGTGTAACTTCTGCCCTGAGGTATTGAGTGACCTAAATGCCCTCCAGGAACACATCCGCTGCTCCCATGGCTTTCCCAGCCCAGTGGCAAAGGAGAGCAATGCCTTCTTCTGCCCCCAGTGCTTTATGGGGTTCTTGACAGAGGCTACATTGGAAGAGCATGTTCGTCAGACACACTGTGATGGGGGCAGCTTGCGCTTCGACTCTCCCTTGGCTGTAACTCCAAGGAGCCTATAGTAGAGGTGTACTCCTGTTCGTATTGCACCAATTCTCCCATATTCAACAGTGTTCTGAAGCTCAACAAACACATCAAGGAGAATCACAAGAACATTCCACTGGCCCTGAACTACATCAACAATGGAAAGAAATCGCTGCGTACTCTCAGCCCCTCCTCACCAATATCTGTGGAACAAACTGCCATGTTGAAACAAGGCAGCTCAGCTTCACGCACTACCAGTGAGTTCATATGTAACCAGTGTGGAGCCAAGTATACGAGTTTAGACCTTTTCCAGACTCACCTCAAAACTCATCTGGATGGTCTGCAGCCTCAGCTGACATGTCCACAGTGCAACAAAGAGTTCCCAACCAAGAATCTCTCCTGAAGCATGTGACAATTCACTTCACTATTACCTCCACGTATTACATATGTGAGAGCTGTGACAAGCAGTTCACGTCAGTGGATGACCTGCAGAAACACCTACTCGACATGCATACTTTTGTGTTCTTTCGCTGCACTCTGTGCCAGGAGGTGTTTGACTCAAAAGTATCTACCCAGCTCCACCTGGCTGTAAAACACAGCAATGAGAAGAAGGTGTATCGCTGCACTTCCTGCAACTGGGACTTTAGACATGAGACTGACCTACAGCTACACGTCAAACACAGCCATCTGGAGAACCAGGGTCGTGCCCACCGCTGCATTTTTTGTGGGGAGTCATTTGGCACAGAAGTGGAGCTGCAGTGCCATATCACAACCCACAGCAAGAAGTATAACTGTCGCTTCTGCAGTAAGGCCTTCCATGCCATTGTCCTTCTGGAGAAGCATTTGAGGGAGAAGCACTGTGTGTTTGAGGGAAAAACACAAAACTGCGGTGCTAATGGCTCTACTGTGAGTGGTGGGGATGGCCAGCCTAAAGAAGACGCTGAGCTCCAAGGTCTCCTAACTAACAGCCATGGCCCAGGGGCAGCAGGAGGATCAGTGGTGGAGTCTCAGAACAGCCATGATGGAAGTGAGGAAGAGGTGGACACTGCAGAACCCATGTATGGGTGTGACATCTGTGGGGCGTCTTACACCATGGAGTCCCTCCTCACCAACCATCAGTTGAGAGATCACAATATACGCCCTGGTGAGAGTGCCATGGTAAAAAGGAAAGCTGAAATGATCAAGGGCAACCACAAGTGCAATGTCTGCTCTCGTACCTTCTTCTCTGAAGCTGGGCTGAGGGAACATATGCAGACCCACCTTGGGCCTGTCAAACACTACATGTGTCCCATCTGTGGGGAACGCTTCCCTTCCTTGCTCACCCTGACTGAGCACAAGGTCACCCATAGCAAGAGTCTGGACACAGGCAGCTGCCGCATTTGTAAGATGCCACTTCATAGTGAGGAGGACTTCCTGGAGCACTGCCAGATGCACCCTGACCTGAGGAACTCCCTGACAGGTTTTCGCTGTGTGGTGTGCATGCAGACAGTCACCTCCACATTGGAGCTCAAGATCCATGGTACTTTCCACATGCAAAAGACAGGCACTATGTCCGCCAACCAACCCATGGGCCGCAGCAATGCCATCTCTCATAACCAGCAGCAACACCACCTCCAAAAACTCTTCAAGTGTGCCTCTTGCCTGAAAGATTTTCGGTCCAAGCAAGACCTAGTGAAGCTGGACATCAACGGACTGCCTTACGGACTGTGTGCATCCTGCGTGACAGCTGCTGGGTCCAAGAGCTCCAGCCCAACGGTGAATGGAGGAAGGCAACAGCAGCCGCATGGAGGAGCCACCACTCCTGCAACAACTACAGCTGCCTGGATCCAGGGTGACAGTCTCAGTCCTGGAGATGGGAAAGCAAAGCTGTGTCTTCATCTTCTTCATCAAGCTCCACGTCCTCATCATCTGCAGCAAAAACACGATGTTCTAGCTGCAATGTGAAGTTTGAGTCTGAAGCTGAGTTGCAAAACCATGTCCAGACGGTGCACCGCGAGCAGACTGGGGACAGCAACAGCGGACAGCTCAAGACCCCCCAAGTGTCCCCCATGCCAAGAGCCAGCCCCTCACAAACGGAAGAGGTATTGTTAGTTAGTCTCATATTGATTAAGATCAAATAATGAATAAAAACATATCGATATGCACACATAGCTGTGTACCACTGTGTCAAATTGGTAAAATAAAAAAGTCTAGTTTCTCTAGTCTCTAGTAGTTAGTATCTTTTGTTCAAACTGAACTATAATCCCCTTTCTCTTCCTTACAGAAGAAGACATACCAGTGCATCAAATGTCAGATGGTGTTCTACAGTGAATGGGACATCCAGGTTCATGTGGCCAACCACATGCTGGGTAGGAGACTCTTTCTCTTTCATGTATTCTGGTTTCTGTTGCACTCTTGTGACAAAGTCATAAAATACTCTGCTTGTGTTATATATGTGTGTATATATATATATAAATATGTTCTCCATATTTCCAAAAGTATTACATTTTATTAATGTGGCTACTAGGTGTGCAATTTAAGTGATAAATGGAATGATTTTGTGTGACTGTCGTCGATACAGCACACAAATCATTGAGGAAAATTCACCCAATTTCACAACAAATTTTTGATAATTTTGAATCAGTTTCAGAAATAGTATTTTCCTTGTTTATTTTTTTTAAGTGAAGCACATGCTAAGGATTGATGTGGTATATGTAATAAAATATTTGACCCTGTCTCATTCAGGCTCACAAGTGTCTGGATCACATCACCAAATAGGTGGAATTATTTTATTATTTTGACCATCAACTGCATCCCCAGTGTTGTGCATTCATAAACCTGTGAGCTTCATTTCTCCATGCATGTGAATGGTATAATATAGTACGTGTGCATGCTTGTGAAGCAGAATCCCTCCACTTCAAACCACTCTGTAATGCAGGTAGTTTGAAGTAGTGGAAACATATGGACTATTTAATTATTTAAATGCCAAACAGATCTTATTCAGATTGTTTAAAATTCAAATATTATCTGACAGTTTTCAAAAAATATCTCCACTCCTACTGTATTCTTATTTTTTTGTTTCTTTGTTTATTGTGCCTCTTCACCTAAGTAATCTGTTCAGATGACTGAGATCTGAATGCAACATTTGGTGACATTTTTTCATACTCTCTGCATTTAATGACGTCAAATCAACTGAAAAAATGGATATCTGATTTTATGGCGTTGTATTTTACAAAATTAATTAAATTTTGCATTTCCTTTCACAAGATTTCTAGACTAAGAGCGCTGCTGTAAGACTAACCTCCACATTTTCCAAATGTCTTTACTTTTGGTTGTCATTTGTATGCAGGCAGAATAATTTATAGAGAACAGACAATTGGAAAACAGGTTTTCTTGCCTGCAGTAAGTAGGCGTCTGAATTCCGGTCTCACGTTCCTTTATTCATTCATTTATTCAGCTCGTTTGGCGGCTCTTTCATTACACTGCATTATCTGTTGTCTTCAGTGGGAGAGAGACTCATTGATCTGGAACCAAACCGCCTCTCTGTTTGGGACACGCTTCTAGGCGCAGGTGAATTTAAACACGGTGGGCAATTCTATCAGGACCGGTAGGCAATTCTATCAGGGACCCACTGTTTGTGCATAAACAATCAGAGGCATGTGATTTGTGATTTTGATGCTGCGGTGTATTTGCAAAAGAGAGAGACGAGCTGAGAGTGTGTAGGTGTGTATTTTGTATTCATCTTTGCGATCTGCTCACCCACTAGTCTACTGGGGGTGCCTAATACAGTACCATGCCAGCATTAGTCCTTTCTCTCGCAAAGGCAGGCACGGAGCACACTGGGAGGGTAGAAAACAAACCCCCCTACTGGTTATTTTATGTCTTTCAGCCACACAAGCACACAGTTCCCCCATAATAGTGGAATTCAGACAGCTTAAGATAACAGGAGGATAGGTGATTGGGTTATTGTCTGATGTCTTACTTCTCTGATATGCCGTTGCTTTGTATTCAACATGATCACGGGTTTCATCTGACTTCTCAAAAGGGTTTCTGTTAGATGCATTTGTTTGGTGATCTGTAAAATATGGAGAAAACAAAAGTCATTGTAATACGAAGTTGTCAAACAAAAAGAAAACTGAACAGAATAAAGTAAAGTAAAGAAATTGTGTTTAACTGACATGACTTAAAGAAAACGCATATGCATCATGTTAGCTGTGCTATAAAAGTTGATCTTTGGTTTTATGGCTTGTAGAGAATCGATCCCCATTTTTATGTAGAATATGGTTAAATTCAATCCAGCCTGTAATCACGGCAGAGCCAATTTGGGCCAAAAAACGTAGAAAAAAAATACTCATTTGGAAAAGCTCTAAATACCTTCTCTACAGAAAAAAGGGACACTTTCTCCTTTTAATGGCCATCTGCACAGGAGAGGGGAAACAGGGGGCTGGGGTCATCTCCGCTCAGCTGTCAGCGTTATTAGCGTAGGTAATGGAGCAGACGCTGGATTCATAGGGGTGTTGTTTTCATCCATGCCCCGCTCCATGGTGTCAGTTCACACTGATAACTCTATATATAGTGATGTGCCGTGACATAACCATAGTGCTAAGTGTATGGAACAACAAAACCTGAGCCTGACTCACCCAGACAAGTCCATATTAGCTGCCTTTGTAATACAATAGTCTTCCCAAACCAAGTGCAATGAGCCTCCACCCTTGCCTCCTCCCATCAGGCCGAAGTGGTCATGGCTGCCTCTTCTGTATGACTGCCAGCACATTTTGATGCATGGATATTACACTCAGATGATGGTTCAGACATAAAGGGCTCTGGTGCTCAGCTACTCCACATTTACTATGATAATGGAGGTAAATGAAAGGGAAGGAGGTGGCCATGGGTGCAGGAGGGTGTGTTACAGACCAGCCCTAGCCAAGCCTGTGAACGGCCCCACGTGTCTTAAGATGGAGGCTGCAGCCTGCTAGGGCCCAGATGGATCAGTACACATTTGCTGTACAGCTGGTCGCTCTGTTTGGGGACCTGGTGTGATACTCCTATGGAGAAAAAAATGATATCGCCACCATCCAAGGAGCAATTTAATAGCAGGCCAGAAGACAGCTGGCCACTCTTTAGTTTAGAGTTTTTTTGGCATGGCACACTTACAGAATTGAGGGTGTCCGATTTTTCTCCAGAGACACACAGATTTATACAGCTTTCAGCTGTTGCGGTCTCTATCAATCCTTTAATTTTCTGTTTTTCTTTGGGTTTAGAAGACATAACTGTCAATCAATACATTTTTCTACTTCGATCTGTAGTAACTGCTCTGAAAAAAATATTTAAAATTACAGCGCTTTCACAAAGTCGCCTGTGTTTTTTTAAGAGGACCTTTGAAGGTCTTTCACTGACACAAAAGCCTGTTTGGTTTTATCAGCATGCCATCATGCCACCCCATTGCTTCACTTTGACCCCAGTGTAAACTATGACATTTGGAGCCTCATGGGGGGCACGTTTGGCCCATTTATCGCACTGTTTCAAATGTCCCTGTGTGGATTTTCAGAGCCCTGACATGTTTTGAAGCATGGGCTCTGTCTTAAAGGGTTTTGAAGGTGAAAAGGGGTTTTGCTTTTTTGTTATATCTGCTTTCAGTCTAATTCTCATCTCGCTCCTGTCCATTCCAAGCAGCTACTGCCAAGGTGGCAGTGCTCAGAAGGACAATTGTAAACAAACAAACCAAACCACATCCCAGAAAAGTCTTTTTGGGGTCACCTCTACAGATTTTTGGGTTGGTGACAGCACTGAGCTTGAAGCCAAGTCAGGGAGGAGCCTTCTTTCACAGAGAGGAGCCGGTGGCCTGGTCGGCCCAGGCAAAGGGGGGCACTGGAGGGGTGGAAAGGTTCGGGGGCGGAGAGGGAAAGGCACATTTGCTGTACAGCTGGCCGCTCTGTGTGAAGCAGGCACTGTGGGCCGTTACAGAGCTGGAGAGGAGAGCGAGTGAGAGGCCTTTAGCTCTCCTCTAGTTTCTCCTCCTCCTCTCTGTTCTCTCTTTCTCGTCCCCCATCTCTCTGACCACTATCTCTCCATTTTCCTCTGTCTCAGTATCTAGCACTCACATTTTCATATTAACTGAGCTCCAACCTGGCAAAACATACTGTGTTGGCTGTTAGTGGGGGAACCGACAGGAGGCACACTGTAACAGTATTTGAAGCTGAAAGCCCTGTTTTGTTTCTTGCTAAGGGCCACAAATTATCCTTGACACATATCCTCTTGTCTTGGGCCCCTAGAGCAACTTGGCAAGTGTATGTTGATTATATGGTCTCCATCGCTGTCTCTGCCCTGGTGGCGGCACATTTACTACTCCATTAAGTGCTTTTTTCCTCCTGATGCATAAACAGAATGTGCTGTTTTCATTCTTTGTTTCTTCCCCCATAATCCCCTTTGATTAGGTATGTCTGATGGTGTTCCCTCAATTTCGAGGACTCATTCATAGAGCACATACACATGTAATCTGTTAACAAACATGACCAAACACTCCTCATTTGACTCCTAGGGGGCTGGATCTGAGTCAGAACTCAATAAACAACAGAGCACAGGAACAGGATCAATCTTATGAAATAAATAAGAGAACAGGTTTGGACCAGCCACTGGAAACAAAGGAAACCATGCGTGCTATATACTGAGTGTGATATCTGCCTGCTTTTATTAATTGGTGATTAATAACGCCTCTGTTCGTTAGCATAGTCACCTCCCGTGCAGCCAAGTGTGCTGCTGCTAATATGCAATTATGCGCACCTTACTGCTCGTTACATTATACCTTTCCCTGACTAATGTAGGGTCCATGAGGAGAATAGAAATCAGAGCGAGCTGCAAAAAAAGAGCTATCAATAAGATTCTCACTTTCACTGTGTTACTTGCCCGTCTGGATGGAAAACAAAAAAAAAGGAGGAAAAAAAAAGAAGTTTCTTACAAATTCTTCAACGTAACCAGGAGACTGCATTAAAAGTTTTACAGCATTGCAGAGACTGTTTTGCTCTTCCTGGAGTTTTTGTTGTAAAGCAGAGGTAATTGACATCACCATGGGGATGCTCTGTTGCTAGGCCAGACAAGCTCAGTCTGATGTGGTCCTTATCTATTGATTTTCCTGACATTTCCCCACACCTCACAGACTAGGCCAACATGTGAGAAAATATCTGATGCTCTCAGTTCATACAGCCTGTTTGTACAAACTCTGAGCGAACACTTGCTGCCCCTCACTGCATTGCAATTGGTAGGTTGATGTCACCATGGCGACTTGGGGCAAATTCCTGCCAGTGATTGGCTGAACTCTGCTCATTTGTTGAGTTAATCATTATACAACATAAAGTGCAATCTTACTAAAGCAATTGTGATATGAATAACTTATGCATCTTTAGATTGAATAATGAAAAAATCGCTGTTGTACTTTTAGAATCCTCTAATGCCAGTGTAGTTGGAGAGTTGGGCAACCTATGATAATAATAAAGGTAGGCTCCTACCGTCTTACTGCTATGTTTTATTGATATATAGGAGAGATGTCTCCTTTAGAGTGTTAATGCCAACCCTTGTTCTGAAGTGAAGCCCATAAATACTGGATGATCAGAATTAACCTCTGCATTACTCTACCTCCCAATGGTCTCTGAGATGTCACTAAGGCCGGAGGTGCATGCACACCCCTGGTCTGATGGGGTTGCTTAGCAGTCTGACTGGAGGGGGGCTTATGGGAGAAGTGCAAACAGACAGTCCTGCCTTCGTAAAGGTCAGAGCTGCAACCTACACCTCTCAAATCCCAGTCTGGCCCTGATGGGACCGGGGTTCCAATCATGCCTAGAGATGCTTGTGGTAAGGGAGACTTACAGTGGGAGCGAAGTGGTGCGCTACTGAGGAACTGCAATGCTTTCAAAGGTTGTCAGCACCAATAGCAGTGTGACAGATCCGATCTAACTTTGTGTAGTGGCTCTTGCCTGGTGTGTTTTTGGAATGACGTGTACGCTGCAACACCAGTAGCTATCATATGCTGCTGAATAGGAAAGAGTTTCAGTGTTGTTCTCCAAACTGTTGTTAAGTACACTTCATAGGTGTAGAGAGGTTTGTTTTAGAATACAAACAGACTGCAAAAGAGTAGCGCAAAAAAAGTTTTTCGCTCTCTTTATGGAGCACAATGGTGGTTTTCCAAAGTACCATGTAACGAATGACTATCCTCATCAAACTTTGGCTGTGTGAATGGTAGACAGGGGAGGAGAGGGGAGGGGAATAGGGTTCTGAAAGGCCCCCCAGCGTCAAAGCCTTAATAATCATGTGAGCAGCGCTGGACTTCATTACCCTCCTGTTCGACAGGCCGAGTGCCAGCCTGGATTGCTGGCTGGCTGTGGCAAGGTCAACGGCGGAGGAAAAACCAGTTACTGTGTTACTCTGGAGCGGAATGGAGAGGGGCGGCCATCTGTCAGCTCAGGCCTGCCATACCCGCAGAGCAAATGGACACGGGCGGCCAGAGGAGAGGCCACAGACACCCATAGAGCTAAACCCAGTGAGCATAACACTGAGGCATGGACACGGATCCAGCCAAAGAGATGGGCCTTGGTACCACTAAAACACATATATACACACACATAGAGAAAATAAGGCTATCTCCAAGAAATTTGGCAGCAGGTTGTGTCTGTGTTTATGCATGTTTGTTTTTAGTGTCAACACACTATTGGGCCCCTACTGTTTTAAGTCCAGATGGCAAACCATTTGATAAAAAGTTGACAAAAGTTTTGCCTTGCTTGCCAATGGTAAATGTGTTTAATCATAGTGCTCCTTTATGAAATCCTTATGAATGAAAATGTGAAAAAAAAAAACATATAGGCAAATTTGGGACCCAGTGGACCTTTGTTGTCTTCCTAAAGCCAACAAAAACACTGCCATTTGCGTTATTCTCAGATGTCACTCTTTCATATTAGATTCTAGCTTTAGTGTTTCACCTTGCCGGCTGTTTGAGTCGCATCAGGACTCTCTGTGAGGACCTTTACGATGCCCTCTGGCCAAAGTGGAAGAACCCTGTGGAATGTTCCAAAGCCCTCTAATAGGTTTCAGGTGCTGCGGGCCACTGGCCAGCCCCCCACCATCACCCCACTCTGTGTGTCTTGTGCGATAGGACTCCCTGTTCAACAGTCAGAGCACCGCCATTTCTCCTCTAAAAGAGAGAGGGCACAGTTACAAAATGGATCATCACTTACTGCAAAGTCTTTGCTTATGTTTACAATATACACTTGTCATTTGCTCTGTTTTAGATTCACACTGAGTCTTGTCCATCGCCTTTAACTGAAATATTTAAATGCTTGTCAGATTACAGTGAAGGAGTTTCTCTCACAGATGTGATTGGAGTTCAGGCTGAAATGCAATTTGCATCTCTGTCAACCCGCAGCTCAGCACCGCTAAAGTTCCTACTTGTTTTCCTCGTGCACTGAAAGCACCGACCCCCTGGCTGGAGCATCAACATACTCCGGAAAACAGGGAGATGGTCCTGGGCGATTCCCCTCACATTAATGGAAATCACACAGGAACTCCCTGGATGAAAGCTTTATTAGTTATTAAGGTTTAATGTTGATATCAGTGCTTATATGTTTACTGGAGTGCACGGTGTTGCTGATGTGGAATTGTCATAGAGGTGCAGATTTAGTAAGGAATTAGTGTACACCCAGGATTTAATTAAGGGGATCTATTTCCATCTTGTTAGAAAGAGATAATGTGAGCACTGCATGCATCATAGGTTACCATATTAAATGCTGCTTCCTGTAACAGTATTATATCCACTGCTGTAGTGCTTGTAGATTATAGAGTGGAAACAACATGCAATATTTACTCAAAAGAATTGCAGCTTAAAGGGAGTTAAAGCACTCAAGGTCTCTCTGTATGTGTTTTAAATACATTTTTGTACTTCCAACTAATCCTGTTTTTGCTCTCTTTTCATATTCAAACACACTGACTTAAAAGGTGACTGTCATTAGAGGTAAAATGATAACACTTCCACCCTTTTCGTATGTCTTGTTTCATTTCTAGCATGACGTCGGAGTGTGAACACTGAAGCGACATGGCCTCTTTGTCTCTCCATTTGTCCCAGCGCTGCCTAGAGACGTAAACCTTAAGCCACTCACTCTCTGATTAATCTTTTAACATTTATAATTACTAATTAAGTTAGTAAGAGACTTTTAATGTAGTCCTCCTTCAATGGGGAGCAGAGAGGACAACAGATCATTAGCTTCAATAATGAACGCGGAGGAGACAGATAATGACCTATGATAGGTGAATACTGACAGTTATATTAAATGAGGCGAGTATATGGGAAATGCTGCATGCAAGTAGCACTTCGTGGATTCAAAGGCACCGGGAGACAAGGTGGTGAAGTACTTCGCTAACTCCACAAAAGCTTTGAGGCGTGAGGAAATTTATCGTAGAGATGTGTTTGTGCTAATTAAAACATACATGTTCAGTATATATCTGTAATGCAGTGATGCCTATATTAGCATGCAGCATATAATAGGCTATATCTGCATTGGTACTTGTGTCCATGCTTGTTTCAAGTATGGATTTTATTTATTAATTCACACTGGTTTCATTGAATTTTTGGTCTCCCTAATGCCGTCAGTGTATCTCATTATCACATTATTACATTAGTGTCTGCATTATCCTGGTGGCTGTAAGTTGCTGCCCATTAAAAGAGTCATTTCATCTCAGTTTTTTTTTCTTTTTTTTTACCTTAACGACGATGCTACTCTGGCACATTCCGTGAGCCTTCCCACTTTGGGGAAGGTGCTTATGCCATAATGATTATTATCATTAAGAAGATATTAATGTGCTTAGTGTTTGCGACCCAGCTGCTCATCATGGCCTGAGCTACCTGCCGGGGAGGGAAGAGAGCTGCTGCCAAAATGGACAGTGCACGTAGGCCACCGCCCACCTGTCCAGAGGTTTCAGGGTCAGTGGAGGTCACACCTACCTTCCTCCCTGCCCTCTGCTGAACTAGCACAGGGATGACTCAAAACATAAAATTGGAGGAGATAAATTGCAGTATGTGGGATGATGGTAAAACAAAAAAAAAAAAAATGTGCTACTGAATGAACTGAAGTGATTTTTTAAGAACTCAGCTATGATTTTGAGCATCTTCCTCTTACACAATATCAGCATACATATTAATTACAGTTATGTTACTCTGCTGTGTGGGGAAATGTATGTTTTCCCTGCAGAGATTCATGCCACATAATTATTCATTGGATTTAAATCTTGCTATTATTTCAGGCCATTTCAGCAACAGAGTGCTAATGCTAAATGGGCTCGCATTAAGTTTGAGTTTCATGATAAGTTGTTTAGTTTTAATTGTGTTAATGAGGACAAAAGGTGACTTCCAAAAAAATATTTTTCGTGTGTGCGTTACAGCACAGGTAGAGTGGCTCCTGGATTTAAGCCTCCCATACAGATACAGATACAGATACAGATAGATGGTGTGGAGCTAAAGGCAGCGTGGCTCAACCTCCTCTAGTCTCTCAGTTTCAAATTGCTGCTTCATTAGGGCTTGGAAAAGAAACCCATGGTTACATTTAATCAAACGAATCGGTATGGCAGACCAACATAATCAATCACAATCCTTATCCAATATGCTACATTCTGTAACTACCAAGCTGGCTTGGAGAAAAGTCAATTATGGCCCCTCTCTGTGCTCCTCTGCCGGGGATGCTGTGATATTATACTGTTTCTGCAGTTATTTTCATTATGCAAATATGGACCATGTTTGTCTCACACATACAACCTTTTCATGCAGTTATTTCCTGGTTTTCCGTTTGATACTGCTAATTCTTGTATCATACATGGGCCAGGGCTTTGTGGGAGAGTGGGATGTGCCGTATCTGGAATAATCAAATTAAGTATTAATGATTTTTGCTCTCAAACTAACACTTGTGTTACACAGTGGGCTGCAGTCAGTGATGTTGTTCATATTTCATATGTTTTCTTCCGTATGGACCTGTTCTCACTGTCTGCCTCCGTATGAAATCATTTAGAGTTTGTTTTCTATACAAGTTCGACCTTCTCATCCCATATCCTTGAGTGCATTTAGGTGGATGCAAGACACATGCAACTTCACACACAAACACTGTAAACATGCTCACACATTGCACAGAGGCTCATCACTTAATCTATCAATCTCCTCTCTCTTTTCCTCTTTACCTTCTCCCTACCTTTTCACTCCAGCGCTCAGCCTCGCACACAACCAACATGCTCCACATAATACACACAAGCAAGGAAACACACACAGGCACGCACACACAAGGTAGCTTGGTTGGTGGGGGCCATGGCTGCAGCTCTTCTGCGCAGTCCCAGAGTGGCTCCCGGGGCTCGGCTGCCAGTTGTTTGCCAGCGTCTCCGGGTGGAATTCATTCAAATTAAAGCAGTGGAATGAGGCCCGAGTCCCAGAATGCCTCGTCCCTCTCCTTCATCAGCATTCCGCCGATGAGAGTAATTAAAGCAGAAATTAATTCTGCTGTAAGCAGAGGAGCCACAGAATAACTGATATTAGAGGCTGGATGATGAATGCTTGGCATCAAGGGAGGTCTCAGGGGAGGAAGGGGAAATTCACAGATCTTTCTTTCTTTCTTTCTTTCTTTCTTTCTTTCTTTCTCTCTCTCTTTCTCTCTCTTTCTTTTCTTTATTTCTCTCTTTCTTTCTTTATTTCTCTCTTTCTTTCTTTATTTCTCTCTTTCTTTATTTCTCATTTTACTGTCTGTGTTCCTGTCTTTTCTTTTTGGCTTTTCCTCTTTTTCCCTTTCTCTGCCCAATCCTATTTTTTTGTTTTTCTTTGGTTTATGTTGCCTGAACGTCTTTCTTCTATGCGTTTCTATCTGTGCGTCGGCTTATTTCTCGTTTTTCATCTTTGCATTTCTTTCATCCTCCCTGGCAACATTTGTCCTTCCGTGCCACCTAAAGATTGCTACAAAGAGCTGAAGCCTTTGGCTTTAAGCATGACTGAAGACGCTGCCACTAAGCCTCCTCTGCTCAGTAACAGTATTTCACATTCTGTCAGCGCTGGTGTTCGCATTTTCAGTCAACAGGCATATTAGAGTGTACTGATGCTGCAAATGCTAGCGCTTTGTTGTTTGTCAACAGGAGCCAAAATGAAGAGTGCTTCTAGGTGAATTCTTTAATACCAGGGACATAATATCAACTGTCACCGAAAAAAAAAAGAAAAAATATCTGTGTAACTGTTAATCATAATATGAGCAACAACAGAAATACATAATTATTGAATTAGGCTGTGTTCTTATAGTGATAAACACTGTGTATTATATTCAAGACAAACTGCCGTTTTTTTTCTCAGGCATAGTTTGAGACAGAACCTTGAAGCTCTCCAGATGATGTGATATTCTACCCAGGATGATTCAGTGATCCTCCATGTCCCCTGACGCTTTATTTTTGGAATAGCGCATCTTTAGCAAGAGCAGTCACAAGACTGAAAGACAAACAACTGAACTCTGGAAACACTGAGGCTAGATGAGGCTGTCAGTGTTTTCCTCTCTTAGAATCAAATGGAATTGAACAAAGGTTAGCTCTTTGGGGCTTTATGGTAATGTGATATACGATGCTGACATGGAATTTGCCAATGCATGTCTTAGCACCGTCTGACTCTAAGGAAGGAGTGAATGGTAATTGCGTTGACCTCTGCCCCTCCCTCTCTTATTCTGCCCTCTGGGTAAAAAGCCTGAGGAGGTAATAAACAATAGATAGATTTGTCTTGTTTGCATTGCAGCTGCTGCACTCTTAATGACACGCGAGATTGGTCTCTATTTTGAAAATATTGCATGCCAAGATCTGCAGGTAGTTATATTGCATTTTTAATTGGTTTTGTGCAAGAATATCTCAATCAGATGTAAATGAATGGAAGCTCAACCTGAGAGTTCCTGACTGTTATTAAGAATTTAGCAGGCTGGCATGGAGTTGAAACACAGAATGAATGATTAGAAACCATAAAGAGCCCCCAAATGCCAAAGAGTTGCACACTGGCAGAACCAGGCACAAACCTGTTGATGAGGCCAGGCTGGGAGGCAAAAAGGCCTGAGGGAAGACTTTCCCAACCCCTGCCCATGATTCTGCCTTAAGGGGACGGACAAGCCATACCTTCCATGCTTACACCTGCTTTAGGTGCACATAAGATGCCACATGTGATTTACCATGACTCTGATGAGGACTATTCACATGGCATGTTAAACATCATGGCTCTGTTTTGAAATACATAGACTTGTTTGAAATTGGTTATATAAATTTTATTCAGAAAATCATGAAAAACATTAATTCCACTCATAAAAAATAGTTATTCTTTAAGCAGCCATGTTTTAGGAATAACCTATTAATGCATGATTTGCTGAACCCCAATGTTAGAGACAGTAGTTGGGATTTCTTTAAAATTATGGATGTCTGATATTGCATTGATACTTACTATTATTCTACCCAAAGTCCATTATTTCCAGTCTCATTCCTTTATTCTTCTTTTGGAAGGATGTTGTGAAAGCACAAAACAGAAATAGTAATCATACAGTAAAGGCATTTCCTCTAAATTATTTAGCGATGGGGTCTTTTTATAGACACAAGGTTTACCTTCGTACTTAGCAGCAGTTTTCTGAGTGTATCTCTGCAGTGGATCATGTTGCCATAGTGCATGATATTTCTCCCTATCATTCAAATGACGCAGCCGCTATGAACAGAGTGGGCATAATCTTGATGTCTGCCGTCCTGGAAATGGCGGCAGCATTGTTTGTTTGTCTGCGTTGTTCCATACACCAATAAAAATACACTCAAAATGAAACCTTGGTGTAACGATGACCTTAAACGCAATGACACTCTTTCCCATAACATTGTCCTGTCCAATAGTCCAGAACTCCCCTAAGAGGCCTTACAGCAAGTCTAGGAGGAACCAAATGAGAGAGAAATCGATTACTTTCCTCTCTCCACTGTCTCTGCCCTGGCTGAATTACTGAAACAAGATGCTGCACTTAGAGGAGTCTTTGGAGAGGCAGAGGGAGAGAAAGAGAGGTGGGGGAGAGAGAAACACTTTTAGGGACATGGGTGCCATTTAGACTAGGACCATCTTCTCACAGAAAGCCACTAAAAGCAGAGAATGATCCTCTTCCTGTCCCTGGTTGGGAGGTGGTTAGCCTCCTGTGGTTTAGTGAATACAGAACATACACTCGGGTTTGAGGTCAAAGCAAGATCATTAAAAAGAATATTAACTTCTGAAAGCCAAG
This sequence comes from Acanthochromis polyacanthus, assembly GCF_021347895.1. Classification (NCBI taxonomy): domain Eukaryota; kingdom Metazoa; phylum Chordata; class Actinopteri; family Pomacentridae; genus Acanthochromis; species Acanthochromis polyacanthus. Next base: position 23,811,517 of record NC_067121.1, read on the forward strand.
CATGGCAATCACGCAGATAGAGCCGTATCAATTCATCCTTAACTGGAGTTAAGCATATCGCAGTTATGGTGTGTCCAACAGCACGAGAGTGGGCTACATGGACCCGATCTGATCTTGTTTTCAGCTCTCATACTGTCAAATGGGTGTTGTTTAACATCCACACCAGGTTTTATTGTCTGAACTATGAAGATGAAAATGAAGCCCGCTCGTTTGGTAGACAGAACGTGGTGCTTAAGGGACCCAATCCCTGTAAGTGCCATTAAGTGGAAATTGCCGTTCACATATTCCAGTGGTTTGATTAATTACACTCTCTCATGTGCTTTCATAAAGGCCCAATGAAATATGGGGAGCAAATTGCATTGTGTTCCTGTATCCTGTTATGTAAAAGCAGTTTAATTATTGACACATGTTTTGCCACCTGGCAGGGGAAAGGATGGTTGGACATGAATAGAAATCATACAATAGATATTATGGAAGGGTAGAGCTAGCACTCGAGATGCCATGTGTTTCTGTACCTGTGACTCGATTTATGTCTTCGCCTCGCCTCAGGTTCCTCCTGCTGAATCAGAGCAAAGAGCAGTCACGATGAGCTGGATATGTCATAGTTGTGAGGGAAGCGTTTTGTGAAAATGGCTGCACTTTGAAACCTGTTTAACTTTGCGAGGCAGGACTGCTATTTGAAAGGTCTGTTCTAATAAATATGTAGTTAAGGCGATATTTTGTGAAGGCTGCATAGTCTCTCCAGGGGATTAAAAGATCACTGCTGGCTTTGTGTGATATCTTAAGATAGATCTTTTTGATCAGAGTAAAGGCTTAGGCACTGCTTAGTTACTGACACACCACTACTTTGAACTCGAGGAAGCAGCGTAAGAAGACAACAAGCAAATTTGTTGCAGTTTTAACATAAATTTCTTTATTCCTCCTGTCTTTCTTAGTTCTTTGTTCCTGGACAGTGTTTTTCTTTCCAAGAGCAGTGCCCTCTACTGCCACGAAGACTGAATAGCATCAATGTGTCAGAGCAGTGCTCGCCTTCTGTTGTAGCCAGTAGTGCTTAGACTCCACTCTATTCTGTATTCTACAGTGTATGTGGAGGTATTAGCTCATAAAACCCTCCTACTGTCATATGAACCCACTGCTGTCCCTGAGCTCTATATGAACAGCAGGGCTCTGATATTTAGTCCCAAGCTGTTCCTGTTTGCCCAAAACGATCAGGCCTGGCCTTGTGCTCTCTACCTGATCTAGTTGACTGGGCTGTGTAAGTTAGGTAGGCAGTCCCTGTCTCCATCCCCCTCCTCCCTTCCAATATGCACTTGGACCCGGGCTCAGGCTGCACCTTTTGTGTTCCACAGGGATAGGGGGGCCAGATGGAGGAATTTGATTAACCAGCAGTGGAGGACCAAATGTTCAATTGGATACAGAACCAGTTGGAAGACAGGAGGGAGCGAGGGATGAGGCGGGGTAGAGGGAGAAATCTAAAATGGCTGGTCATGTGTGCCGGCCAACACTTTCCAAAGGGGAGCCCAAACAGACACTGAGGTGTAGTAATGCAGAAGCCCTTTTCCAAGTACCAGCTGGGCCTTTTAGGAGCCTCTATCCCCACAGCAGACACTCGGCAGCCTCCGAGCAGCTTGACTTTACCATATGTGGAACTTTTTTATGCTCCACCTGGTTTCCCCAGGGGACCTGTGCCGCTGGGACGCCGGAGGCAGGTGAATTGCTCTTAATGCAAGGCACTGAATCACTGGGCCAACAACATGAGGGAAGAGCCTAGGGAGAGGAAATGGATCTGCAGAAAGACTGGCGCGGACTGGCACGACCTTGGAGCTAGTGCCCGCTGCGGAGTAGAAAACTGTGTGACGTGTCGTGCCTCCACTCATTACACACCTCCACTTTAGTAATCTCTAAACTTGTATTTCTTAGATAATATTATGTGTAATTTTACAAAACACTATTAAAATGGAACTTTTCCATTTATAAACTGACTAGTTTTCCCCATCTTTCCAATTTCCCTTTATGTTTTATTATTGTTGCTTATCAGAATCTATTGATTGATGTAGATTTTGTTGCACTGCTTTGGTAAATACATATTTACTGCATTTTTGCATTGCTCTACCTGCACATTTCTAAAATTGCTAAGTAAATTCAGTTGTTGTTTCTACTCCGCTGCACAGTTTTCAGAGTCTAGACCGTCAGGACAGGTACTGTAGGTCGGATGAGAGAGATTTTGGCCAAGACAGTGGGGGTGTGGTCACTCTCCTGCCTGCACCTGTCTTACCAAGTCTGTGGCAAAAAGCCAGAGGTCAGGGGTCACCACAGGGGGCTGTCAAGGTCAAAGGTTTATCACTCTCCAAGGGGTCCTGGAGCCATCACTCAGACCCTACAGTACACACGATCTGTCCAGTCGAGTTTTTTCTTCCCCCACTTTTTCTAATCCTTCCAAATGGCTCAGGCAAAACTCCTGACAGCAGCAAGTGAAACAAACTGTGGGGTGTGGAGCTCTAAGCCATCAGCTGGAGATTTCACTTTGAAAAGATTCCCTTTTACTCACTGCCCTTTCCACCAATCAGAGGGCTCGCCAGAGTCCGGGCACCCAGAGCAGCTGCCCTCTGACCCTGCCAGCGGTTGTTGGTTTATTTTGTTTGGGCGTTTTAGAGCGGATGGGGCTGCTTTTGACAGGTCAGGCAGCAGGACTTGGATGAGGTCTTTAGCAAAGGCAGCCAGAGAGGGAGAATTTCACAGCTCGAGAAAAGACACAAGCTACCCCGAGCTGGTTTTGCAGTTGCAGTATTACGCTTGTATTGCTGGAGAGGTTGTCATATTCATTGAGACATGTGGAAAATGGCCCATTTTGGGGGGGAAAGAGGGCCCATTCATCCAAAGTCAATTCCATCAAGCAGACAGAAATTCCTCGATCCCCCTGTTTATGCAGCTGTGCCCACCGATCAAATTACACCGATCCCCCCTGTAACACCCCACACCTCCTTCTGCCCCTTTTGCTAGTCTCCCCCTCAACTTCCTCTGAATGTACCCAGAGTCTCACATGGATCTCCCACTCACTAGGGAGCATGGTAGAGGTAAAGAGACATAAGGGGGCACGTAACCTAGAGTTCTACCTACCCGCTGCAGTAATTGAGGCAAAGCCAGAGTTTCCATGGGTCAGTGGAGGGGCCTGTCATGTGAGGGGCACGCAGGGGCAGGCAAAGGAAGCACCTCTCCAGAGATGAAGTACTAACCGTCATGCTGTAGCACCAACTCTGACAGACCGCAGGGAATGGACCCGCCGCATCGAGCCTGTCAGCTGTTCCAGCAGCGCAGAGCGATCGTAGAGCCCTCCACTGGGACTGTATTACTGAAGGCTTTTCTTCTCTGCCTCTGTTTTATTTTTTGGGTGGGGAGGGCAGGGTTGCAAGTCTGTGTGCAAGAGGGGGTGTTGAGGGGTATAATTTAGAGCACAGAGGGAGCTTCGTCTCTCCATCTTATGATTTGGAGGTGAAGACAAGCGCCCTCGGGGGCCCCCTGTCAGAGCTTTTGGGCGCGCTCAATGCAGACTTCAATAAAAACACACAAAAAGAATTCCCCCACAAGGGCGCCTGGCTGAATTGCTGACGCCAATGTAAAAGATTCAGTTTTCTGTGAATCATTTAGTACGCGACCCTGAGCTCTCTACACAACGTGACAATAACAGGAAACCCCCCTCTGTCCTCCTCATCATGAAAAAAAATGAGGATCGCAACAAACCCGGAGAATGGCGAATTATTTCTTTCACGCATACAATTTCACACATCGATCACCCTGTGCCACTCCTCCATTTTCCTGTTCCCCTCCCACCTCTCACTCCTCTTTCCTTTCCTCCTCTCACTGTATTTCTGTCATGACAAATGTCAAACACAGTCAGTTAGGAGGGTGTTTTTTTTTTCTTTTTGGTAACCAAGAGCTTGCCAAGTCGAATGTGCACTACTGGGACAAGACTGCTGCAGAAGCATCACGTTGGAGCATCAGCATCAGATATTTCTGTGAAAGTAACAGAAATGTTTGAAGGTGTTGTCACAAGCTCACAGGTTCCTGCTGTTTGTGTGCACCGGAGGGAAATGGCGCCTTCTCAGCCCTTTTGTCTCCTCCCTCCCTATTGTTGTTTTTAAACTTATTTCTCTGTTTAGTTGTTATCACTTTTATTGTGGTTAAGAATCTCAGCATGGCTGTGTTTTGTGGGTTTTGACAGAGGGGGTCGGTGTTATAGTCAGAGTTAAAATTAGAGGAGTTGCTTTACTGTGTGACTTGGAGACATGTCATCTTCTAGAAGCAGTGGGGAGTCTGTCAGTCACAGCCATGGTGTGTTTTAATCATCGCTGTCCCACTTGGTGAAGCGCTGACGGTTAGAGTGAGGGTTCCCTCCCCTGGACAATACCAGTATGCCAGAATCTCATACACTCTGATGTCAGACGTAGCAACCAGTTAAGAAATATGAGACGTTTCTTCCTCAAGTTAATGCTGCAAATTCAATGGGGGAATCAAGTGATGTCTGGTGAATCTGAAGACATATCACAAGTGTGTTTGAAGGGTTTTGTGATCTTTCAAAAGATATGACAGCTGGAAGGAGATTGGCAACAAAATAGCAGGAGTTTGTCACTATAATAAGAGAGTGAAGCTGATAGAATAATCAAAACCTACGACATCTTAGAAGCTTAATGAGCGGGGGCTCCCCCCAAGCGAGCAATAATAACAGTGTTTTGTAATTCTATAGCCATTTAAACAATACTCCAAGGGATTTTAAATAGACGTTTCTTTGTAAAGAAAACTAGGTTAGACTACAAATTACATTTTCCATATTGCAGCAGTGTTGATGAGAAGTGCATCTTTAGGTTGTAGAGAGAATGTACGTCTCAAAAACTGAGATGCTATGAGGCAGAGTCAGGCTGCAGACTCCCTTAACCATGTGCTGAATTGTCCATTACACTACACCCATCCAGCTCTCTCTCCTTTAACCCCAGGCCCCATCTGAGCATGCTCCCTGTAGTCCTCTCCAGGGATATGGCCTCTCATTTCTGAGAGCATCCTCTGACGGTCTTAATGGACAAGTAGTCTCTCTACAAGGCCAGGAGAGCTCTCGCTGAAAAGACCACTCTTGTGCATGTCTGGAATAAGTACTGCTTTGCCCTCCGTCTCATCTCAGGCCCATTTAAGGTTGTGTTTACGGGTAGAAATTAAATGGTGCCGTTAGATGGCAGTGAAAACGGAAGAGAAGGGAGGAGAGGAGAAATGGTGCTTTTGATGCCGTACTCACCTTAAAATAAATAAAGTCTGTGGAAGACTGGTCAAGAAATGTGTGACAGTCTGTAATTACAGAAAAAAATACTCAGAAATTAAAATTTTAATTCGATTTACATTTAATTGGGGAAATACGATTCTTGAATATCCCTTTGAATTGCAGTGGAATTTACTTGTGGAGATTTAATGTTCACCACAGTGACGAACGCCACTAAATTGAGCTTTAAACAGAAGTACTTAGAAAAATATTCCTACAAGCCCCCAAGCAATTAGTCCAGCTGCCTGCCTTTGTCCACCTACCCATTGTGTTCTTTGTAAAAACCATTCTCTTACACCTCCACTTACTCCATCCTTTGAGACGCCATTGGAAATCCAGGGCTCTGAGTTGAACCCACAGTTGGTTTAAGTGTAATGAAATGTATGTCATGTCTCTGGCTCTCTCCCTCTGGCTTCCCCTCACCCCTGGCCCCCTGAAAGCACTGCCTTTGACAGGAAGGCCTCTGTGGCTTCTGCTGCAGTGATCTTTAACCCCTTCAGGTCCCATTGACTATTTAGGACGTGAGGACGTCCCAGCGATTGGAGGGTAGACTAAACCATTTACACATGCTTCAGAGCATCGGCTGAGGAGAACAGCAGACAGATAGATGGAGTGGACGCCTCGGACAGCTAAACCGGCCCTCTGGGAAATCCTACTCTCATGTCTGGTCGCATTTAAAACAATAACCTCTGCTCTTTTAGTGTTTATTAATGTTTTACAGTTTGCTTATTGAAAAACACCAAGTTGGTAGGGCTTATCATACACACTGGGGGCCGAGCAATGCGCACATTTACTCTGCGGTTTACACTGTTTATCTGTTATGTGTGTTCTGTCCTACATTGTACACATAATAGAAACCATGGCAACAGAAGTCAGGTGCAGTTTCCGTAAAAGGACCCAAGCTGGGCCATTTCAGATGATGCACATTTAAATCTGAACATATATCGACTCAGTTCCTGGTATCATATTTATTTATCATACATTCAATTTTTATGCAGATGAGGGCGAACACATCATGCATGGAACACTTGCGTTGCATCCGTATGTGTGCGCGTGTGTGTTTATGAGGCTTTGTGTGTGATTTACCTGGAGCTTTGTTAGCGTGTGCGACTCTGCGTATGCGTGTTTGCTCCCCTGCGCACATCTGTGTGTGGACGTGTGTCTGTGCATGGATATTGCAGCTTGGAGAAGGGGGTGCATGTCCACTATATTAGACAGAGCGTGCGAGGGGTGCCTCAGCATGTGTGTACTGCTGTGTGTTCGGAGCTCTCGGCGCCAGCAGGGTGCGCCATTCCAATTTACCCATCAGCCACGGAGGCAGGGGGTAAAAAGCGCGGGGCATCGCTGTCGGAGATTTCACATTCGAGGGACGAGATTACCAGTCAGGGGACCCCTGTGTGGAGGTGATGAGTGAGGGCGACTGCAGGGGCACAGTGTGGGGTAGTTGGGACTGTTGGGGGACGGGGGGAGGAGTGGTGAAAGAGGGGGGAGGCCAACACGACTCAACACCTCCCTGGAATCCTTGGGCTCTCTGTTTTCTGGGGAGCGTAGCTGCCAAGCCACACATCTGTTTGACACCAGGCCCTGTGGTATGGCAGTCAGGGACTGTCTGTCCTGATTCGCATCTCTTCGCTGTCCAGTTTATTGTAAGGATCCGGACAACTGCTGAAGCTCTGTCTCTTTAGAGATCCTTGCAAAATTGTGTTTTACGTAGGCTTAAGAGAAAGAAGAAGGATGCAGCAGTCTGGCTTTCACAATAGCAAATGATTTATCTTATTATCTCTGATTTTCCATTCGATGCTGTAATCATTTGCATTGGAGAGGTTTGTGTATCCTAAAACTCCAGAACATAATCACAGCATTATAAAATCCGCCCGAATAGTTACCTCAGGCCCACAGACCCAGCCTTCTGTCGGCCGTGCTCGCTCAGCCTGTGTTTGAGTGTCAGCCAAGTCAGCTATGGCTGCTCCAGAGAGCCTGAAGTCTGTTGGGGAGACGGGACATTCCAAACAGCATAACTCATTCTTTACACCATCTCTGCTGCCATTAGTTAATTATATGCAGGTGTTTTCCTTTCTCAGGTTTTTTGTTGTAGATCTAATAAAAATGTAACCATAAGTACATAAAGCCAGAAAGACGGCGAAAAGCAAAGGGGGAGACAGTGTGGAGGAAGTGGCTGAATTTGCTGTGTGAAGCAAATTACTGCCCCCATGTAGATTCATCAGTTCTCCCTGCTGGATTAAGGAAGGGCCTTTCTAATGAAGTTCGCCCCGTCAAAATGAAGGGACTAATTCTGATTTAGCTGAGGTAATGAACTTCCCCTCTCCTAGTGAGAGCAGCACCATGGGGTGAGGAAAGAGGGGTGGTTGTGTAGCGGGGGAGGTGTGGGGGCAAAGGAGAGTGGCAGCAAGAGAGGGAGGGAGACAGGACGGAGATGAGACAGGAGAGAGACATGCAACGAGGACAGATAGAGCTTGAAGGGAGAGCGAAAGCAAGGTGGAGAATGAGAAAAAAATTATGCAAAACGGCTGTCTCGTATTTGCTGAGATGTATTAAATTTCCAGTGCGGGTGCCTGTGTTATATAAAATTATGTTAATGTCTTGTGGCCCGCTGCGAATGGCGGCTTGCTGGTCCTGAGCATGCGTGGCTGGCCGCTACACGGAGCGCACTCAGTGGGACTCAGCTTTTCTATTAAGGAAAACCTCTAGACACCTGATGATGAATTCTCTCTCACCAAATGTTCCCCCTTTTTTGTGTTGAAAATATGAGCGCTTTTCTAAATGACTTTGGAGAGCCTGGCGTGGCGCTTGGCGGCCTGCATCGAGCAGGGGGGAAAGGGGTATGGGGGGGGTCCCTCTGCAGCAGGCTAAGGGAGTCAATTAAGGCAAGCACTGATAATTATAAGCCGGCAGAACGCAGGGGCTGGCTAATTGTACAGTGTTCCATGCCCCGAGTCCAGCCAAGGGGCCTCTCCTCAACGCTCTCCTTCCCTGCTCCTTTGTGCGTACCACAAACCCCACAGAGCCACATACCTCAGCCTGACAATGCCACAGTGAGGCTAGCGAAAGAAGCCGGGCATGTGCCCGTAATTAACTTTTTACATTCAGACCACTCACTCTTTTGAGACCGGAAAGAGTCTGGTCTATATTCACACCTCGCTTTCTTTCTCCTCTTTGCTTTCCAGAAAAGTTGTTATTTGCCCATTGTACCGTTTCTTTGCTTGTCTGTAATTTTTATTTTATTTTTTTTCCTCACTTTGCACCGCAACTTTCATTGAGCACAAGAGTCTTGGAAAGTCAGGGCATAGTCGCTTGACCTTTATTTCCTTCTAACAAGAAAAAGCCCAGCAGTTTAGAATAGGCATGTATAGAGTAAATTAGAGCATTTCAGTGTAGAATGGTGTTTGTGTGGCTGCAGGGGGTCCGGCACTCCATGCAATCCATCTCAGCAGCCTGCACTGTTTGTCCCCAATGGACCTCCGTACCTGCCTGCAGCTGCAGCGCCTACATATCATTCGTTAACAAGTATTCGCCTCTTGCCTTTGTTGTTGTGGATTTCTCCCTTTTCTTTTTTCTTCTCCTCTGCCTCTGTGACCTACGCACTGTTCATTTGACCGAGTTTTAGCCATTGTGGGTTTTAGCTGCAAGAATAGCAGGTGATGTGGAAACACAAAATGGCAGACTATTCTTCAAACAACGTTTCCTACTGAAACGCCGGCTTCATCCGATTCACAGCTAGTTTCCCTTTGGCAGACTGCACAGTGATATGTTAAAGTTTCAAATTGAAAATGACACTTGCGCACAAAACCTGAAATACACCAAGATTTTTGGCCGTCTTGTAATATAGCTTGACACATCTGGTGTAACTCTGCAGGGCTGAACAATACTATGCACATTTACTTGTCTGAATATATACACATACATATATATATATATATATATATATACACACACACACACTAGTTATTGTAAATTGTATGATTTGCAGTGAATGAGATCTTAAAGCAATGTGGGAGATACAGTCGACTAATAGAACCTCCTTCTAATTTTCTCTTTGATGGTATGTTGCTGTTGCCGTGTTGCCATAGCACAGCTGACTCATATAAGACTTGTACAGTGTAACTGGAATTCTGCTGTAAGCTATGAATTGAGAAATAAAAGTGCAGAAGGGTGTTCATGCTTTATGTAGGAAGTGACACATGGATTCATCTTGTGTAAACCTATCATTTCCATATCTAGCCTCAGGTCTTCATATAGAGCACAATCATATAATAATAATAATAATAACAGTAAATTATGAGAAAAGATGTCTTTTTGTTGGTTTTAGTTTCTTTATTTTTTACAGTGCAAAAAGCAATCAGTATTGCTAAACACATGCATCGTGACTCTTGGCCAGTAAATCAACTCAAAATGTCTGCTTAATGTGTTTATGGAAAAGGAGAAGTGTCCTTGTGTTTTTTCCCCCCTCATGTTTTGTGCAATCCAAAAGGTGTTCTAGTCGACTAAACCTTTTGTAACATCCATCCAAGCGTTACGCATGTTTATCTCAACACAAAAACCTGTCAGTTTGGTGTTTCTACCTCTGGCCTGGTAGCCAGGGGAGCTGTGAAGCGGTTAATGTAGGCGCAGAGTGGCTGATCCTAGCAGGAGCCTAGCCCTGCTCTGATTAGCACCTCCAACGAGCTGCCATGCATCAGAGCTGACATTTTCTCAGAATCATGTTCCCCCAGAATCCTTTGCTCTTGCTGTGCGAGGGCGTCGCTACTACTGGCATGTCACAGCCAACAATCTCCCCTCGGCCTCCTCCTCTTTCTCCCTCTGGAGGCTGGAAAACAGCATCAGCCATGCTCCAAAGTTGGGACCCTGACACGAGTGCTTTGGTACCTCGCTTATCTTTCACTTTCTCTCACAGACACAAAATATGTCTTTTACATGCCCACTTCCCTACAGGAGTAAAGCTTCTCCTTTCATGCCGTGGTAGTTTTGCCAACATCTTTGATTTTATTAGCTCGCACTCAGCCATATTTCTGTCACAGTTTGTATAACACATTCACTTTTTGATAAAATGAGGAGGAATCTTTAGCATGCCGGGATTGAATCTTTTGCTGTCAACATTTTGCACTTGATTTGCTCTGTCCTTCTCAAACTGTGGAGGCAGGAAATAGATATTAGTAATGTTCCCCCCAGGCGCCAGTTCTCCAATCAGCTTTGGTCCAGGGGGAGTCCATCCCTTTGCGCTCCCACCTACCACCTACCTTTCCCTATCCACTGCCTTCTCCAAGCCTTAATGGGCCTTGTAGTACTTCTGAAATGAGTATGTTCCTTATGAGCAGTGCTTCTACCTCAAGAGAGCACACCACACGGAGGTGGAGTCAATTTGTATTCACCCATAATTCCCTGGGCCTTAATCACTCTGATTTTCCCCCCATTATCTGTTAATGGATAGTTCCCGCGGAGAGAAGAGAGAAGTAAACCCACCTACTGTTTACAGGCCTGAAGCTGTCTGCTCTGCTACCATCCACAATCCCGCAGTGGGTTGTATATACTGCAGTGAGTCCGCTGAAAACCAAATCTTCTTGGTTTATTAACATATAACTCCAACATCAGGCAGAATAGTGTGAGACAGATGGTAGAATAGAGAGCAAACTCTTGCTAAAGGTGAAATTCCTCATAAACAAGATTGTTCCAAGCAGGTATTTCTGATTTTATGGCAAGATTTGGCAGTTTATTGCCTGAGCGTTGCACTGACCTGTTAGTGTGAGTAGACTAGCTTTGATTGCTATCGTCGTTCTGTCTGTGGCTGCTCCAAAACAACCCATTCCCGACTACTAAATATTCTCAATTTGTTCTCCCAGTTGTTTACTCATTACTTTCAGCAAAGAAGTGCCTTGATTGATGTCCTTAATATCATCTATTTGGTGACACAAGCAACATGGGTCCCTCTAAGAGGGAGCTTCAGAGAACCATTCACTATGCCCCAGAGAGGAGTGATTTTTCTTGTCCAAATGCTCAAAGTGATCCCGAATTCCCCTCCAATTCAAACTGCGCCTCAGCAGAATTGTTTAAATAGAGTAAGGGGCAGTGGTGGTGGGGGAAGTGGTGGTGTTGGAACAGAATAAGCTGAGGGAGAGTTTTTAATTAAGCAATGCCCTGCGTTATACTTAATTACACACTATTATCAGAAAGTTAGACTGCCTTTAGTTACTTTAGTTTCCGTCTTTTACTCACTGTCAGTTTGATGGCTGTGCATTTACACTCTTAAGCAAAATAAAATGTCGATCAAATTCACAGATCCTGTTACCTCTACCTTAAATGTACAGAATTCAATATGCTGCAGCTGTGTCATTGTTACATAAAGAGTTCGCTAAACTATGCAAGCCAGACCTGCAAGCCCCAGCGTCCCAAACAACCTTCAACGGCACATGAACTTCAGCCTGGATAAAAAAGTAAACAGCACGGAGAAATAAAGACCATTCTTTTTGAGAGTAGTTTTTCCTCTCTCCCTCTCCCGCTCCTGTCCTCCACATGGGAGAGATATTAGGCGTTTGTGTTTTAAGGAGCTGTGAAATACATAAACCATGAGCCACAGGAACGCGAGGCCCTGTGGATATGCAGATGGGCTTACTTTGCTGGTGTCAGGGATGCTTAGAGGGAGCAGACACAGGAGCAGTTCTCATCTAAAGGATTTTCTTAGGAGTGCAGAGGGACAGGGTGGTGGCAGTGGAGAACACTCGGGAGACTCAGAAACAGAGAGTGGGAGGAGGGAGAGAGCGAGAGATGAGGATAGAGAGAGAGCTGACAGTCCCCTGTGGCCCTGTAACTATATCCAGAGTCTGCTCGGTGCATAGAGAGGGGTGGGGGCTCACGCAGGGCCGCGCTGATTGGGCAGCCCAAGAGAAGGGTTGGGGAGCAACAGGAAGTGACCTCAGCCCAATGAGGCAGCTATAGGGGCGAGCAAGCTGACTTCCTCCCTTGGCTCTCACTAAGAACAGACTGCCAGCCTGATTCAACCCCTGTTACACTGCTGAATACAAACCCAGCCCTAAACAGGCTGCATTACAGGGGCTAACACGGCATAATTTACTCGTGATAGACTCGCAGTTCAACCTTTTTTTGCTCCCTGATTCTCTTTTTTCTGTCTTTGTCTTTATATCTTAGCTAATATCGTAAGGGTTGTCATGTAGGATTATATACATTTTAAATCAGTGTTGCTCCTAATGTCAACAAATCACATGAAGAGACAGTAATTTGATTTTTCAAACAACTTTGTCTGTGCAGCACAAGTCTGATGTATTATTTAGTCTGGTATTGTTGGTTGTTTTGTTGACAGTATGACATAGAATTAAAAAACAAACAGCATTATTCTTGAAATTTGAAGCATTCTGGATTTATATTCTTAGTCCTGTCCCCCCTGATGCACCTGCTCACAGACATAAACACACATGCACACATGCAAGGTCAGTCAGGCAGGTGCAGAGTTATCTGCATAATGAAGCAGGTCAGGTCTCTGAAGGGACAGCGTTGTGCACTAGGGGTCAAATGAGGGCTGCACATATGGCAGAGGAACAGATCTGTAATGCTGCAGCGAGCTTGACCTTAGTGTACACCCTCACACAGATAAGCAAAGTGAATGGTGATCAAAGAGGACAGTGATCCTCTTGCACGGCTGCGTGGATGCTCTCGTGCCGTCCCCCCCTTCCTCCCCACGCTTCTCTTTCGCTGATGCCTGCTGCTACACTCAGTTGCACATGTAGGCTAGAGTATCTCATCTGTCAAATGCAGGATTGCGGAACACAACATCAACTCTTTCCCCTTTCAAAGTACTACGAGCTGCTTTGATCGGCTCTTACCTTTAGCAAGACAGTCGTGCAGGAACGCTGTCTGTGAGCTCGTGCTAATGCTCAGCTTAGGGTTTGTTTTGATGCTGCAGATGTCGTCTTATGTGATATTTCGTGCCATTTGTTTGTCTTCTTGCGAAAAGATTAAGGGAAAAAATGGCAGAAATGTGTTATGGTAAAAAGTTCAATATGTATATGCTTTCACTGTTTCTTTTGGCGCTGCAGGAGATGTTTCCGTTTAGTTCTTTTCGACAAATTTGAGGGGTCATTGGATTCCAGTTGTCACTGCTACTCGGTATCAATTCATACATGCAGAAGCATAGATTACGCACTACTTTTTTTTTTAACTGTTTCAGTTTTGAGTTTATAGTCAGAATTTCTAAACATTTACAGTATTTTAGGTTTGTTACACAACTTCTGGTGTGTCAGATGAGCTTAACTAAGACTTCCAAAGAGGAAAACAGAAATTTGATGTTGAACAAGCAAAAAAAAAATCTGAAACTGCTAAGAACTACAAAGTGATCAATCTATGTACTAACTTTAACCAAAACATAAAGGTCGGGTGAACCTTTAATGGCGCAAAGTAGCTGTAAAATGGAAAAAAGGCAGTAACTACCAATCAGAGAGCATCTTGTCGATTCAAGGTTACTATATTCTTGCACAGCTCTGGTTTTCAGTTGACTTGTTTGTCAGATTTGCCTAGAGCACCTACAATTAACCCTAAGCTTGGATCCTCCCGCTCTCGAGTTGTGCACAGCTGGTTAAGTGGATTGTGTATACATGTACCCAGGGCTAATGTGGTGGGCACTGTGCTGTAGAGACCTGGGGATAAACCGTAGATGAGTCCCCGAGGTGTCCACCCACCCCTCTAGCTTCAGCGGGCCTAATGTCAGGCTTGGCAGCAGTTTGATAGAGCACTAGTCTGGCCCCGTGGCCAAGTGTATAGGCCTTTTATTGACGCACTGGAGATGGGCATTTCTCCTGAAGTCTGAGTCAGCAGATTGTTGTGCTGTGCAGGTCTACATACACAACATTTATTTAAGCGATCAGCGGTGGTGGCCAAGGTAGTCTAATGTTCAGATAGACATGTGGGGATTTCTAATGCCAAGCAGATAAACTACATAATCTGTCTTGTTGCATGTGAGCATGTTGTAAAGGACAGTTGTTCTGGGAGCCTTGATAGTCAGCGTACGTCGACTAAAGAAGCAATGAGAGCGGAGTTTGGTGGCGAAAGTAATATTTGAGAAACCATTTGTCTTTTGTCCTTCTGCACTATCTGCACTGTTTGAAACGGCACTATTTGACTCCTCTTGATTTACTTTGAAAATGACTCTTTCCTCCACCATTCCGACTTTCCATCAAATCTGTTTTAATTTGCAGACACTAAAAATAAATTATTTTTCATGTAAGTTAATCAAAAAGATGGTGCTCACCCTGTTCGAAGTGCAAGGACCCCGGCTGGTCATCCAATTTATGCCTGATGGGAGCAGATCACACGTTGTATTATTTCCTGTCTGAGTCATGAAAATCACAGACAGGAGTCTTTGCCACAAATTTGTTGAATTTAAATTTCTTGCAAAAAAGGGAAGGGGGGTAAAAAAGGGAACAAGGCAGAGTGAGACCTTTGAGGCTCCTCGGCCGTTCATGCTCTGCTTATTTCCCCTCTTATGGTTTTTTATTTGCCTGTTTTTGTTTTTTTTTTTTCTCTACAGAGGAAGGATTGAACCATGAATGCAAGCTCTGTAGTCAGTCATTCGACTCACCAGCGAAGCTTCAATGCCACCTGATTGAGCACAGCTTTGAGGGCATGGGTGGAACCTTCAAGTGTCCGGTCTGCTTTACAGGTGTGTATTGTGCACATATTTGTCTGCATGCAACCGTGTGTGTGTGTATCCAATGAACTGATACAACAGATTATAGAAGCAGATTTAGTTTTTGTGCACATGTTAACTTTTCAGAGACATTTCCATTTTCTACAAAGCTGCACCACGCATCTTCTTTTTTTCAGCACGAAATGGGTTCTAAATGAGTTGGGAAAGGTCAAGCAAGCGGGCCAGCTAAAGCTGAGAGCAGTTTGCTGCATGTGGCTTTTTATTTAGTCAAATTGCCTCCAAATCAAGGCCAAACAAGTGTCACAAGGTGAGGGGGGGGGAGAAACGAGGAGAGCAGGGGGGAAGGCAGTGCGAGCTGAGGGGAGATGGGGGGATGGAGGAGCGGGGAAAGAAAAGGAGATGTGCTAATTGTGGATGGCAGTGGTGCTGATAGCTGTAATGATCTCATCTGTCTCTGTGCGTGGAGGTGGAAGGACCGGACTCCTCCTGAGAGGATAGCGCCCTCCTTCAGTGTCAACAGGGTTAACTATCTCTATAATGAAATCTGCAAAGTCGTTAACTTCAGCTCTTCACTCTTTCTCCCTTCTCAGCTCTTTACTCTTCCTTACACTTTTTGGGTCCTCAGCTCATTTCCCCCTCTTGTGCTTCCTGAAACAACCCCCCCATCGAACAAAAAAAACCTCATTCGCCTCTCCTTTACTTGTTACTTCTGTTAACATCATTAGCTCACATTTTTTTTCCATCTTTTACCTCTTCATCCACCTCACTTTTTAGCGACCTTATTCGCTTTCCTTCGTTCGCTCCGCTCCCCTCCCACCGCTCCTCCCCAACTTCTCTCGGTGCTGTTTTGGCCTTATCTCTCTTTTAGGAGAAGCCTATTGATATTTCCCCCCCACACCCCTCCACCCCTCACAGGGGTCTGGGCATTTAATATACAGAGCATGCCTCCTTCATCTGAGCCTTCATTTTCCACCGCCGGCTTTGACAGACAGGTCCCCCCTCTCCCTCTGCGTCCATATCGATCACGGCGCATGAGAGAGAGGGATGCTGGGAGGGGAGGTCGGGGGGGAGGATGGGGGGGAGACAGAGTACACCCTCAGGACAGCGGTCGCAGAGCAGACAGACAGATGGGCGAAGGCCTATGGTAGCGGCGAAGGCGGGCTGTGGAGAGTATAGGATGAACTGAAAGGCCTCCCTCTGTTGGGGATGCAGGGGACAGGCAGACTGAAGTCAGAGCACTTGGAGGAAAAAGGAGCAATTGAGAGATTGGCTGACAGCTGTCCTTGAATATATTTCTTCAAGCTGAGGCTGGCATAAAGTAGAGGAAAGCCACTTGTTTAACAACCTAGCCTAACTTACAGTAAATTGTTAGATGAATGTGCAAGCAGGTGGAAGTTTTATTATGTGTTCCATTTGACGGATTAGATTTTTTTGTTACTTTTAACACATATAAGGTGGTGGAAGAGGGATGCAGAACTCTTTCTTGATGAAAACAGCAACATAAATAAAAAGTACATACTTAAGTCCATCATTCAAATTTTTATTATAGCTTGCTAAATTGAGGCAGCAAGAACAGTTTGAAAATTATGCTTTTTATGAATTTATTTTACATATCTGACGAGTCAGTCTAATATTTTCTTCTTTTTATCTAATATCCGATCTAAGTAATAATTAATTTTTAACTGTAATGTTCACTCACATTACTTCTTAGTCTTTAAAACAATGGTCATCTTGGTAAAATATTTAAAAAGTCACTCGCAGCGTGATACAGGATGTTTTTTTGTAACTTACATTTACCAGAAACCACTATATTTCCTTAAAGTAACCCGAGTCCTTGTGTTGCCGAGACATAAACACTTGCGGGAGCCAGAATGCAAACTTCTATTTCCCCCCAAAAACTAAGTGCCAAAACAAATTAGTAGTATATCAACAGAACTCCTAGGAGAGGAGGGTTTGCATATAAGTAGATAAGTGCATAAGTATTGTAAGCACAATGTGTTCGAGCCAAAAATGCACAAATAAAATTACTAATTATGCAGAATTATTACAGGATTGTTGTACAAGTTGCATTTTTATGGTGCAGCTTCTGCAAGCTTGACGTAATCTTGAACAACTTTTTATCCTGTTGGGTAGTTCAGTCTTATATTCTCTAACATAGTCATATTTTGTGAATGTAAAAACTAATGAAAGCCACCAAAAAGGACAAAATCTTCCCAAATTCACTATGAGGTTCTCAAAACACTGTTTTGTTTCGCCAGAATCCTTGCACGCACTATCTCAAAAACTTTATTTACAGATTAAAAGGACCCCTATTATAGATGTAATGAGTCTGAACATAAAAGAAAAACTTTGATCAGACTAGGTGGTGGCAGTGATAGTGGCTGGGTTAGTGAGTTCGCTTGATTAACAAGGTTACTCTTTGTTAGAGAGATCATTCCCCTCGATGCCCACGTTTCAGTTTGATCTACCCCCCTGTGACCCAAAACACCGTGGGAGGTAGAGGAATGGCTGTCATTCTTTGACATACCTGATTACCCTCAATCCGCACCGAAGGGAACGGCGAGAGGACAAACCATGCCACAAAACAGACCAGAGGAAAGTATGTGGAAAAGTAAGTTGTAGGCAGTAGATGAGGAGAGACAAAATAGAGGAGAAAAGGAGACAAAACTTAGAGGAAGCTGAGAAGGTTGCAACTGGCAAGTTTGTATGTGAGATGAAAGGAGGGAAGTGGAGGAGGAAAAGAGAACTGTGTAGGGGAAGGAGGGTAAATGGAGAGAGGTCCATAAGCCCCTGGATGATGAGAGAGAGGCTGACTCTCCCAGGACAGATTTGACAGGTTTCAGAAGTGGGGGAGCCTGCAGCTAGAAGTGTCTGCCTGCACCCTTAGGAGCTGAGGGCTGGTCTGGAAATTGTGATTGGGAATATGTGCTTAAGACAAACAAAACAGAAGAAAGTGTGCCTGATGAAAGTCCTATGTGTGTGTGTGTGTGAGTGCGTGTGTGAGTGCGTGTGTGTGTGTATACACTTTTCTTTTACTTATGTCACAGCATGAAGTACAAAACTTGAAAAACTACAGGATGCATTGCTTTCAAATCCACACGAGTCTGACAACTACAGTAGTTTAATTAGTTTTTTTGTTTAGTTGCCTCACGCGTTCTGCTGCTGCATAATATTAGAATTTTGTGACGTTCTACATACAAATAAACAGCAATGTAGGCTTAGTTTTAACTCAAAATTAGTAGGTATCAGCTTATAGCCTTGAAGCAACGTAGGCAGCCGACTTGTTTGTGTTGGATCAGCCTCTGCATTGTGAACTCTTGGATTAAGCAGAAGCGAACACATGTAGGCTAGACGAATAAATAAATGAAAAGGAGAAAGGGAAAAAAGGATAAACTTATTTTTCCTCCCTGCACAAACAGCTTAGTATTGGTGCAGTGCAGCCTGCAGAGAGCACCACCCTGCCAAAATAAAGATGAGCTGGGGCCTGTAGTAAAGGAGACGTCTGCCATGGGCGGCCCCTGAGATCTAATCAGAGGGCTTAATATCCCCCACAGCGAGGAGACCTTGGCCCCTCAGCCCCCTCAGCCCTGACACCCCTGACGCCCAACCCGGCTCAGCGCTCTGTTCAGCTCCGCTCTGCTCTGGCTCCACAGCCAACAAACTCCACAAAGTTCTCTCTCATTCTCTCTCGCTCTCTTTCGCTCTCTCTCTCTCTCTCTTGCGCGCGCTCTCTCATTCTCAGCAGGGAGACACAATGGCCAGCCACTGATCCTGTTTGGATGTGGTTTTGGATTATTTCTTCCTCGTTTCTCTGTCCTCATTTTAACCCTCTAGGAAGACATGCCTCTGTTCCTCCTTCCTCTAAATGGGCAATGCAATGGCATATTTTATATGGGACTCGTGCTGCCAAATGCCAACACAATGTCCCTCCGTTGGCCGTTTCAGCTTATCCGCTTTATTACACGTTGCATGCTAATTTGAAAAACAACGGCGGAGACAATGAAAGAGTTTAAATTTGAACTCTGCTATTAATTAAATGCTTGCCACAATATATATTAGCAAATTTTGCAATCGTCTTTAGGAAACATAAATTCAACCCAAGCCTTTAAAAATGTCAAAACTGGCCTGTAATTAATCGGCCTAAAAGTTATTGTGTTCATCCTAAATGTGTTTAAATCTTTTGCCCATTCAGTATTTGTTGGTCTCAGTGCCGTTAAAGCATTTGAGGCCCCTGTACTCTCCAGTTGTGTATAAATGAGTGCCAAGCTATGAACTGATAAATGCACAGCTGATTAAATGCATCTTTTACTGGAACTGGATCAGAAACGCATGTAAACAGCACGAAACAGCTAACTTGACATCTCAGCTGTGTTTGGCCCTATTGTGCGGTATTTGAAGGCCCCCCAAGTCTCAAATCCATTTTTATTTTTGCTGTATTGACTTTTTCCTCCTCTAGCCAAAGACATAATGAAGGCTTCCTGCAGCTGCTGTGACCTGCTTCTGTACAGTATATGCAGACAAAACACAGCTAAAGAAAAAGGCTATTGTTTATCAGCACATTTTTTTCCTTTCCGAGTGTGTATTCCCCACAAAGAAAATTGTCATCGTTTTTGGAGCATAACAGAGGCACAGATATGCATGATCGCCGAGGCCCTAACCTTGAGCCGAAATGTTTTGTAACCGACTGTAAAACCAGCCACGTATCTGCCGTTACGTTTATCTTCATATTGCCGTGGCCGTTAGTTTCAGAAATGGACCACGGAGTTGTTGTTTGTTCATTAGAGGAGGTTTGTTCATTTCTGGTTAACATGCTGCCGTGTTCCAGAGACAGCTGTCACCCAGGCATTAGCAGTCGGGAAGCATCGCCACAGTGTGTCTGCTTTGGATCTAAACTTTTATTTCCCAGGTCAGGAGTGTGACATTCAGTGAAGCCGAATGTGTCTCAAGTCTACACAACTCAATAATTAATAACCGCTGTCCCAGGTGAGCTCAAATTGGGACACGTTAAAGTTGCAGAGCTCCGCCACAGGGGCTGCAGCGACCCCAAAGCCATCTCCAGCAGACACCTCACCTTTTGTGGCTGTGCTTTCTTCCTCACTCTCCTTGTGGCCCTCGGTGCATGCATTAGAAGAAGTTATTTTGAGCTGTAAGAAATTCAAATGAAGCCCCCACATGCTAACTTTTCCGGAGCATCCAGACCTTTGAGATTAGACAGCCATCCTTAAAGCACAAGGGTCTGGGATAACAAACGGCATGTTTGAAGTGCTCCTTGGAGAATGCACAGGCACACACCAACACACACACACACACACACACACAAACACACACACACACATAGACACATGTACTCATGAGGCACACAATTGCAACCCCCTTAGCTTTCCAGCGTGGACTATGGCTTAATTAAAGCACAAATGTATAGTATATGTTTTAAGTGCCAGCGAGTTGTGTGTTTATATGATGGTGAATGTAGTTTGAGTCTGCATGAATAAGTAGTGCAACACCATGAATATTTATATTGTCAATATAATTAGCGATGTAGACTAATGGAGGCCATGTTTTGCACTTGAAGCCATGCCAATTTTTGTGGTTGTTTATTTTCTGGCTTGTTGTCCCCACAGTAGCGCTAAATAAAGAGCATCATTATTCCCAAAACATCCTGCATTTGCTAGTGCCATGAGTATGACCATTCCAGTTTTACTGTTAGTGCTAAGTAAATTGTTCTCATTTTTTTATTCAAATCTATATCTCATAACAATGCTATTTGTGCATTGATGGTGAGTTAATTTACTTGTAATTAAATCATTTTCCTTGCCATTTGACATAGTCTGTGTTGAATTTTTATTCAGGCAGATGCAATTATGATGTTGCCCTGCAGACTGCAACACCCTGCTTTAATTTAACTCTTTGCAGCAGTGTCATTTGAAGATTAAATCTGCATTTAAAATGTGTACTCACACTTTTACATGTCTTCTCTGCCCTCTTTTCTCTGTATTTTGCGCAGTGTTTGTCCAGGCCAACAAGCTCCAGCAGCACATCTTCTCTGCACACGGACAGGAGGATAAGATCTACGACTGCTCGCAGTGCCCACAGAAGTTCTTCTTCCAGACAGAGTTACAGGTGAGCCTTGGGCTGTGGGGAACCGAAGGGCCACTGGCAGAAACCGCGACTGCTAATCACACATGACAGCTTAACAAACACTAAACACAGCTCAACACTCTCTGGCTATCCCCTCCATCCCGGCTGGGGTGAGAGACTCAGAAGGAATTATTTCAGTCCGTTTCCAAAACTCATTTGTGATGTGCAGATATGATTTGATTTGCTTATTAGACCAGCAGAGCACTAAAATATCTGGAATTAGAGGATTAGTGGAATGTTCGTTTTTGAAGAGGTAATTACATACAGTACAGAGGCAAAAACACAGTTGAGTCAATATGCCTGCATCTCCCCTCCTAATCACAGAGGAGGCCTCGTGGCTAAATATGAGCTCTGTCCTTTGGGAGACCGTATCTGCCCTTCAACAAAGTTAGTAGTTGGACTTATGAACTCGCAATGTTAGAGAGATAATCCATTTTCTAGCAATCTTTTTCGCCGGTCCTTGGAGAACCTGAAAAAATGAAACAGACCTTATTATATTATTTCACTGTGGTGGTGTTTTCAAGCAGCTCTGTTTTGTTTGGGGGATTCTCTATCGTACACATGGCACACTTCTCATATCCAGGTCTTTTTCTATTATCTTTTGAAACTAAATCATTAAAATATGAGTAGTCTACAACCACCACGTTCAATCTAATCACTGAAATTATTCTTAATTCACCTTAAAGTGCTGAGAGAAACCAATAGCTCCCGACCACATCCTCTATTTACATCTATCTGAGACTTGGATTAGAGGGCCTATGTATTAGCTGGTAGCCAGAGGAAGCATCCAGGGCTTGGCTGCCCATTGATCGGCAATGATTTTCATATTGAGATTCAGGTTGTAAACACAGAGGCGTGTGTCTGCCAGGAGGAAGGTGAATGTGATCATTATCTGCTGGTCATTTGAGCACTGCGAACATGAATAAAACAAGTCCTGATCCACCAACATGCAACTCCACTTGCAGAGAAGGTTATTTAACAAGCCGCACACTCTACCAAACTGCAAATGCGGAGGCCTTTCATTCATTTCAAGACCTCCTATTTATCACATTTTCATCTCTCATTGGTACAAGTGTTCTCTATATAGCAAGGGTTGTTGCAGGTACCTGTAAACAATCTCAAATAACCTGGGGATGTTTTCTCACTTTTTTTTTTGTTTGACATTTTTTGGAATGAAGTGATCTCCACCTCCCGGAGGTGATGTTTCATGCATGATTATATTGTTTTACTCTCCGTGTGAAGAGACAAGAGCAGAACATGAAAGACCTATGGCACTCTGTTGTGAAACAGGGGGTTATGAAAGGAGAGCAGGAATGAGCTTTGGGGATAAGACGATCATTATGTTCAACCTGTGCCATGCTCTCAAGGCGCTCCCATGTGAGCACATCCTCACACACACGCATAGCGCATAAATATATATTTTTATCGATAGATAGATATAGATAGATAGATATACAAGTATGTGTACTGTTTCTTATTGCATTAATACGGAAAAATTCCTTGACAGGGGTGTTTTTTTTTCGCACTGTGGCCAACTCAAAGCCTTCTTAAGTTTTGTTTTTCACACAGGTCCATTTTTATTTTAGCATGCAGCTCCTGAGCTTATTAATGTTAGATTTTCTTTTCTTTTTCTCTGTCTATAGTTAAAAACCTGACAAACAGTGCAGGTTGGAGTCTTGTTTTTAGTTGTTGTTTGTTTGCGGTTGCCATTTCCCATGCATCACACTTCAAAATGTCTCACTGACACAGGGCAGTCGTTTGTCAGTCTGTCTGAAGTGGAGCTGTCTTCCAGCAGCGAGAGCTCTCTCTCTTTGCCAGGTGTTGAGTTTGGAGTTTCTCCCTATTTCTCCCTGACACTCTGGCCCACTCGTCGACTGCCTGGGCTCCTCATCTCTCACAGTAGTCGGAGGGGTCAAAGGGCCAGTGCAAGCTGGGAGAAGGAGCGGCGAGAGGGAGAGCTGCCACGGCAGGTAAAGGGAAGCAGGAAAGATATTTTATTAATTTGCTGCTGAGATCCTGAAACAGACCAAAGGCTGTGACAGGTATCCAGTGCACCACTCCACATCCTCCCCCACCGCTTCCCCCCGTGAACTCTACCCTGCGAGGGGCTAGCCAATTTTCGCCAGCCTGTCGAGATGGATGATGGGAGAGCATCCGTCTAATCAGCCCTCCCAGGACCCCCCGCCCAGCCGCCCCCCTCAGACCAGCCAGATTGACTGACTCCTGGGCCTGTGTGCCCCAGAATCCAGATTCCAATGGAGAATAATCTCTCTTGCTCTCCTTCTCTTTCCCTCCATTTCTCCCTTTCCGCTTTCTTTCACAGACAAAAAAATAAGCAGTGAGATGCGTAGACCACCATTCCCCTCGAAACTCTCCAGAGGACTCCTCTTCACCATCACACACTCTCACACAGCCTCCACCCTGCGCATCCCTTTCCCTCACCCCATTAAAATATGGAGCAAAGTCTAGATATTTCATGAGGTGCTGATAGGGAGGGCAAGCGGGCTGGCTTTGCAGCACTCTCTCTGACCCTCAGCTACTGCCCAACCCTTGAGCAACTCGCTGACAGAGCTTCTCTGTATACTTTCACCCAAATAAGATGCACTGTCCTCTCATTGCAGCTGTCCCCTTATGAGAAAAAACTGTCCCTGGGTTCCAGTAGAAGCCACATTGCAATGTGAAACTTGATAATAAACTTCCTTTTCCCTTAGTGTTGGCTTCAGATACAGTAGCTCTTCACATTGTTGAAGGAACTGAGCCAATGACAATGCTGCTAGGCTGGATTAATTAGCCAGATTCATTAACTGATGGATGCGCAGCATTAGCCACAGCTTAAATCTGACATTTCTTTGAGTGCAGTTCATTTGTGAAGAAACACACAAGTTCAGCTCCGGTATTGCGATATACTGGAGGGCTGCAATCAGAGGATTCTCTCCCAATGATCCCAATTTCTCCAAAGACAAGACAATGAGATTGAAGTTACACAACTGCGAAGATGACATTTTCTGTGTGAGATTCCCTTGTTCCTTTTAAGCCGGGTTGTCTTTTATTCCCTCCATCCTCCAATTTCATTATCATTCCTTGGAAGTGACATGAGATTGTAAGTCATGTGTTAAGTCGTGCCGTGATCGACGGAGGAGTGGAAGGACTGGGGTGCTGTATGACTTCTCCCTCTCCTCAGACGCCCGCAGGACACGTACCTTAATTGGAGTGTCTTTTAAAAGGATTCCTTCAAAGACAATCCAAAGCTCCCTGGCCTTAATGAGTGCTGAAAGTGACAAGAGCACATCTGCATCATGTTCTACTTCCCCACACAAATGAGATTCTCCTCTCCCTGTGTGATAGCCATTATTGCCAAGCTGTGACCAATTCCAGTGTTTTAATTAAGCATATTTATAGGCTTCATGGTCACCGGGTCAGTGTAAACAGCTATGCATGTCATAACGTCTGTCCAGGACAGGAAATAAAAGAGAGATGGACACTTGGAGAGAAAGGACAGAGCAGGAGAAAGCCAGAAACGGAGGAAATATGTGTGCATTCTTTATGCGTTACAATGTGTAGAATTACTGAGGTAGATTTTTTAAACCATGACTCTTAAAAATATTTTTAAGGCGTTTCTTCCCCCTCCTTCCTTTTCATGAAATGTTAAGAATGCCATTCTCCAGCTTAAAACACAGACACCTAATTCCCCTGAAGTTTTTCTTCCTCTGTTTTTTTATGAATTTTAAAATATGCCCCCAAAAATGCCCTAACTGCCCCGAGTCCCAAATGTGTCATACAAAAAGCAAAGCGTCATGTGTTTGTCCCTAAGTGGCTCTCAGACACCAAATTTTTTCTGAATATTTTGATGTGCCAAGTGTGACAGCTCCTCACGCTTTTGAAAGTTGTATATATATATATTTCCTTTCATATGACAACTTGTTTTCTTCTTCATCACCCCAGGTGCTCAGAATTCTGTCACCATTTCAAAAAAAGTTGCACTACAAAATAAAAGAACAATGAATTAGAAAAAAAAATAACACCGGCTTGTGAGGCGCCATCATTAATATTTAAGCTTATTTATAATTATGTACAACACTGTACACACACTGCTCTGCACTGTAAATGGGGACATAAACACCCTTAGATGACTAGTGATGTATCGCAATAGTGGTGTTCTAGTTTTGTAGGTGGATCAGAATTAGACAGCATGACAGACCTAATGATCCTGGGAGGATTTTCTCTTTCTCAGTGTGTGTGAGGGAGTATGTTTGTGTGTATACATCTGTGTGCGTGCTGTATGTATTTGTCTTTGTCTTTGTCTCTCCCAGGGTCTGATATGTGCATGCAAACACATTGTCTGGAGGGAGACATGACAAAAACTCCCAGAAGCCTTTGAGCTCTTCTTTTTTTTCTTTTTCCTCTGTTGCACCACTGGGGAAAGTTAAATCCAAACAAAGAGGAGACGCTTGGTGTACTGTGCTAGAATCCATCACCGGATCTCTCCCTCAAACATGTCTCCTTTACTTTTCTTAGTTGACTTTTCCAGCAACTTTGATAAATGCCATTTTAAGCGCTTCTCAGGAAAATTCACTACAGGTTTAATTTAGCCTCTGTAGTGATTTGATTTTCAAGTGTCTATTATGCTGTTGATGTTAACAAAATGCAGCAGAGGCCAAAATAAACAGCATTAGAACGCTTATTCCCTCTCGGATTTCATACTCACGCGTTATAATATCAAAGTAATTTAACTCTTCAGATTTGGAAGAGCACATTGAATGGCACCAATTGTTGGTCAATTAAAAGGTAATTTTTTCGATTCGATGCTTCACGTTAGTGGAAAAACACGAGATCAGCCTATCACAGAAGCATGGAAATGCAAGAGAAGATTTAGTCCTCAAAAAATCTCCCTATTTGTGAAGTGGCATATCTACATTAGCGGCGCTGGAGAGGCAGGGGGGCGCTCTGTAGTATCCCTAGTCAAAGTCTGTCCCTGACTGAAGTGGTTAAATGTGAGAGTAATTGTGTTTTGTTTCTGGGACTGACATGTGGAACCCCATGGACCCCATCTCCCTCCCAGTGACAGGCAGAGATCCTCCCCCCTCGCTCTGTCTAATTAGAGGATGTAGCCCAGGGCTCATGTCCCAGGAAGACCCATCCCCCTCCCAAGATGGCTCCCCTAAGAAAGCCCTTAATTGGGTTCTTTAGTCATAGTCTTCATTTTGGCTGGAAAGGCATCTGTGTGTTGCTATCACCTCAGAATACAGTTTGTATCGCTCTCTTGTGTTTCTTTTTTTTCGTTCTCTCTTTTTCTCCCTCTTGCCGGCCCTCTTTCTATTGCTTTTTCTCTCTCCCTCTCCCCTTCTCCCACTCTCTCCTCACTTAATGAGGCCCCATAATAACACAGCAGTTGTGCAGTTGTTTTGCTACCTCAGTCAAACAGCGGGATCACTGCATAGTGTGTTTCTAGTACCATTCACTTGTCTACTTAGACAGGGTAATGAGTATCATTTGGAGCTACAAAGCACCAGCCCACAAAAAGGGTGGTCCGTCATCTCCGGTTACACCTCAGAAGTATTTGGTTCGGGTAGTTAGACATCTAATCAAAGCACTTCAAACGTTATGGATTTATTATATATTTTTCCAACTGTTGAATATGACCAGACACAAAATGACACACCGGGAAGACATTTACAATCCAGTGCTGTAGTCGACTCCACCCTCGCCTAGTGCTCTTACTGTATGACCGTGACTCTGGGCACCTCACTTCAAACAAGACAGTCTGTTACCAAGGAGACCGGGCTGGTTGTGGCACAACAGTGTTTGGGGTCAACCTTCCCTACGGCCTGATAAGTGATGACTGTGGAGAATGCCAACTGCCGTATTATTTATTTATTTGATTGTGTTCTTCATTGGCTAAACTAGCCAGCAGTAAGCTTGGCCTAAGGTCAGAGCAGGAAAGGATTACTCCCCCAGTGGACCGGTCAGCAGTAGGGAACGCACAAAGGGAGGACTGAGTCAATAGTGGACCGAGTTCAACACACCATTAAAGATCAAGACAGAATGCAACGCGCTCGTCTTTCCCCTGAGTAGTTTTTGAACAACAAGAAAACACTTCAGACGGCGATGGAATTTTCACAAAATTACCCGAGACGTGGCGGGGTCATTACTGATCCAAGTCCACTGTTCATCTTTCAGTCATTACACAAACATAAATGAGCTTTAATATGCAAGTGATTGCCTTGTTCAAAATCACCTTCCAGCATGGAGCCTCGAAAAAGATCACAGGTTTCTTTGTTTTAGTATCATTTGGTGACATTCTCTTATGCCTTAATTAAATTCCTGAGTGATGACTACGGGTATGCACAGGTCTCAGTGGTTTTGTGCACACTCCCCCTGCTCCAGATGTAGCGTTGCACGTTTACTGTATGTCAGGCTCGGCGAGGTAAGAGAGAAACCCGGCTCTGACTTTTAATCAGAGGTTTGAGGGGGATGTTTACAGTTTCGAATAGACTTCCAGTTTTTGATCACAGATAAACTAAATAAGACGCTTTAGCTCCAGGTGTTAAATGGATGTGCTGAAATCTTCTAATTAAACGGCTTCTTTAATGAGAAATCTGTACCGCGAGTAACATTTGATTTACAATATTTAATTGATGCGTTGCTGTTGGACAAGATTGTCAACCGACATAAAGGGTATTAACTACTGCAAAAGACAAATTATTTTTTACATTTTGTCCTAGTTTTCCCATTGTCAAAACATTCTTTATTATTACTAAGTAATTCACAATTACTGTATAGACAGAGAATAAACCTATGTGGCTTTAATTGGGAAATTTCTAGTATTAATGGTATTTTATATTTTATTCACAGGGAAATAATATCTTCCTTCAAGAAGTGAACATGTTTAAAGTGGCACGATGATATAACAACCTGATTTATAGCTGTTGTTCTTCCTGTCTCACTGTTGTCTTTGTTGAACATTCATTACTTATACTGTAATTTTACTTTTACCTTCAAGGCAATTTTATAATGCGCTGTAAGTATATAACTTATCATAATAAGCAGCAGTTTAGGGATATAATTATAGAGCAATTGCATTTTGAGTTTCTTTCTTTATAAAGACTAATGCATTCATGCTTTTGTTAAGTGTTAGTTAATGCACTAATATGGCGGCATTTTTATGCAGCATGCAATATATAATTATCAATATATTCTTTGAATCTTAAGAAACAGCACTACAGAACTTGAGGGCTACATAGCATAACAGATGCTGGTCAATTCACTGGCCAGTTTTATACTTGTGTAAAGTGCAAACTGCTTTATTTGTGTGTGAGAAGCCTTGAAAAGGCCATGGCTTAAGGAGTCATTATTGCTCACTCAGCTCTCTAACCACTCGATAAAGACGGGCTTTAATGCTACATGCGGGATAACACCAGGTGGAAGAGCAGACACAATGTACTTAACATGTGCTCAGCAGGTATTAACATTATGCTAATCAAACATTGTTAGCGTTGCGATTAGGCTTTACATCTCCTCTCTGTGATGTTGGACAGTCGGAAGATTGTCTTTAATACAGCAAGATCAGATGAAAGGGAGAATGTGCCTGCTCGTCTGCTGGCCTTCCTCTGCAGAGCTGATGTAAGAGATGCACCTCTGTTGCCTCACTGGAGACCGGGTGCTATCGATGGAGACTGGAGCAATGGGGAACGACATAAAGAATGATTAGTTAATAAATCAACTCCCTAGCCAACTTGCTCTTTCTCCGTCTCTGCTCTTCCCCAATCGTTCCCCTTTTTTTTTTTCCTTTTTCTCACCCTCTCCCTCTCTCTCTGCAGCAACGTTAAATTCCTAAGACATGTTGCACCTGTTTGCATGGGTACACAAGACCCCTGCCGGGTGTTCTCCCTCCTCTTCCACTACCCCTGAGGGCGTTGCAGTGGGGTGATGTAATCAGATGAAAGCGGCGGTTTTTAACGGTGGCACACAGCCGGTGAGAGAATCGGAGCGGGGGAAGAGGCTCGCTCCTAGCCAGTGCAGCCAGTCTTCATAAGGGGAGAAGCGGGTGCACAATATTGATCAGTGCAAAATTTAATTTAGTGGAGAATTGACTGCAATGGTTTACCTGAACACTGCTGGTAACTGGGCCCTGCAGCAGGCCTGTGTGGCCAGCGGGTGGTTGAAAGGCTCGAGGAGGAGATTAAGGGTTGGATATAAGGGGAGGAAATGGATGATAAGGGGAATGGCAGAGTTTCAGTGGGAATAGGATGGCATTGAAGGAAGGAGTTAGGATGAGAGCTAAAAGGCTTAATGGAGGGCATCTAATCCTAAATTGCAGCGATTCTAGTGTGACACCATTAGTGACATCCTCCTTCGCAGGGGCAGTGGACATTTTGGTCATTTTCTTGCGAAAGGTGTGTGTTTTATATCTAATTTTAACATTCGTGGGTTGGTGGGTATTTTACTTACGTGGCGCCTGTGCGGAGGCACTTGAAGAACTTGACAAGGATGAAGATTGGAAAGTGAATTTCCACCCTCCTCCTCTCCCTCCCTTCCTCCACCTCCCGTACTCATACACAGAGCAGTTTATAGCTACTCTGCAGAGTTCAGTATCCACAGAGATAAAGGTATCAGTTTCATTTTCTTTTAGCGTTTTTTTTTCCTCCCCCTTTTCCTCTATTTCCCTTTAGTCTGCATGGCTGCCACAGCCACTGAAGTCGTTTAACACCGTCCTTGAGAAAGCCCTCAGTGAGAAAACTCCTGGCATGTTTAAGGAAAAGGTAGAATGCAGTGTGTGTCAGACAGAGCTGGGACATGCAGAGGGGGGAGCCATTCCCCAGAGGGGTTATTTTCCCCTCTAATAGCTGTTACGAGCCCTACATTATATCCAAGGAGCTACATTCCTTTGGGGTCCACAGACGCACACACACACACACCTACACAAACTGGCACACTCACACAAAGGCATGCACACTCAGTTGAGCACAAATTTTCTCTCTGTTTCTCTCTCTTCCACACACACACACACACACACACACACACACACACACATGGACACACACTCAGTTCTAGCCGCTTTGCTCTCCCCGTGTCAATATCCTGCCATTTGAAGTCACGTACTGCAGGGGCTTCTGGGAGTCGCCGAGGAGCCAGGCTGACGGGTAATGGGCCGCATTCATTAATAAGGTTGCCGTGCTCCTGTCCCTCCTCAGCAACGCCAAGGATGTCTTCACCGGGGGGGGTAGGGGGTTGGTGGAGTGTGAGGAGGGGGGAGGAGGTGAGGTGAGGAGAGAGGGAGAAAGAGAGAGAGAGAGCGTCCCGTGGGGGTCTCCTCCCAGACTCACTTAAAGGAGCTTTATTTCAGCAAGAGAGGAGAGAGGGAAGCAGAGGAGCTGTCCGGAGCCGCCTCTTTAAAAAAGGGAGAGCAGGGCCCAGGCGAGCCACGCTAACCCGTACAGGGGTCACAATCCTGCTCCCCGTCAAACAGCTTATTACCCCACCTGTCGGGAAGTAATCGCCCTAGCTGAAAGGAAAGCTGTCGAGGTGTTTAAATGCTTTATATGGAGGCAGCAGAAAGGGTAAAGAGGGAAGGAATGAATGCGAGGGGGGCCAGCAGTCGTCTCCCAGCGCTGCCCGGGGTATTGTGCACCAACAGGACTGAAGGTGACTGCTTTGGTACACCTCCTCACTGAGGTTGCAGTAATCATTTTCGATTGTCTGCTATATTTCTGGAGCTTGTTAAGCAGCACAAATGTAATTTCACGTACTTTGATGGCTTAATTCTGTGCCTATGTGTAGGACAAAACGTATGTGCGCACCGAGGTGTGTGTGTGCATGCATGCGTGCTGATGACTCTGTGACAGGTGTGTCTAGTCCATGCCAGTTTAGAGAGTCCAAGGCCGTGTTTTAAACAGAGCGCAGCAAGTGGGGCATGTAGTTTGCATTAAAGGGATTAGCAGTCACTTCAAAAGATGACCTGGATTCAGCCCACCAGGGACACCAGTTACACACCCCCTGGTCCACACTCCCTTTAAAGAACCTGGCACAGCTGCCCCACTACAACCACTCTCAACGGTCTATGTGTGTGCCTGCATAAATTTGGAAGATACAGCACAACACAGTGATATCGTCAGCTTGTTATCCTGTCAGAGAGAAATGTGCACCGGTACATGCTCACAGAAGTGTGGAGGATCAAATCATCAGCAGGACCCACCTGCACCTAAAGTATTTGTCGACTTTCTTATCTGCACTTTATGTTTGCAGCGCATATATACATGTTGGCACTGGATGGTATTCCATCAAGTGTGTCAGTGTTTTGTTATGGATTTGTTGCCATGGATACGGGTTTTGATCGAGAGGCAGGATTTCTGATTAATGGGATGTTATCTGTCAGTGGTCTCGTGTCTTTGTGTCAGAGCAAGACTTAACTGTGCTTAATCCCAAAGCCAACTGCCATCGATCTCTGCTCCGGTTTGAATTCTGTGCAGGTTAATTGGATATTGATGATGAAAACCTAATGATGATGATGTTCAAATGTCAACATAATCCAAAGACAGTGTTTGTCAATCACAACATTTGTAATAAATTGCAAGGTGTGAGAGCATTTCTAGCTTTGAAATGGAAGATGAGCGAAATCTGTCTATGGAAAGGGAAGCAAATTTAACGCTTTAACTGGTGAACGTGATTGTAATGTTTCCCCTTTTTTCTTTTTGTGTCCTTGCAGAACCACACGTTGACTCAGCACAGCAGCTAACATGGCAAAGCTCAGCGCCGTGGCCGAGAACAAGGATCACATGACGCACAGAATAATGTCCGACCGCCAATTACCGTCAGTGCAGTTTCCCACTGACTGTCTTGCACTGAACTTTCGATTCAGTTACACCACAAGAAACCTTGCCACAGCAAGAAAAAAGAAAAGCAAAGAAAACAAAAGAAAGAGGGGGAAAGAACATAAAAGAAAACCTCTCCGTTCTTTACTAACCATTATTTCAAAAATAAAGAAAAAGCCAACTTGTTTGTACATAGACTTCTTCATGTGTTGCTTAACTACAGCTATATTGCAATCTTATACAGTATTTGCCAATGTACAGTTCAAAATGTTTGTCCAAAAAAGAGAAAGGGGAAAAAAGATCAATTGCATTGTCAGTCAGACCAGATGGGACTCAACCAGTTGTTGTAAAGGAGAAACAGGGTGCCACTGAGAGCATAGGAAACTGTAGGAACTGGCAAGTGTTGTCAGGAGGACTCTTTTCATCAGCGCCACTCCTACTGTGCAGTACGTCACTCTGTATCCTGACATGGTCAATCATTATGGGGTAGAAAAGCTTGATTCACCAGCATAGGCTGATATTTTGTCTGTGTGTCCGTCATAATATGGCTGCCAGAGGACCAGCTGTGAACGGCGGTGCGACTAATCTGCACTGCCTGTGCTGGAGTGCAGACGAGGGGTAAAAAAGAAAAAGGAAAAAAAGAAAAATAACACGGAGAGAACAGGAAAACAGGACAGGGGACAGGATGCTGATATATGCAAACGCAGTGACACAGATTTGGAAAAGGCTAGTTCCTCTGGTTGGCTCGTGAACAGAGGCGTGAAGCTCCCACGTGGCTCTCAGAGCATGGGGAAATCTCCAGCCCACTGATTCAACCTGTACATTTCTGTTCTTAATGTTTACTGCTCGTTGAAGCCTGGAGATTACTGGAATATTTTTTTATGTTTTGTTATCTCAACATATTTTTTCACAATGGGGGAGTAAAAAAAAACATTTGAATTTGGGGTCATGAGGACTGAACGCAGTGTCAGTCCATCTCGGGGATATACCGTAGTTACAAAACTCCGTCCCTGGCTCTCCTGGAGAGTGCCCAAGTACTCCTCTCGTTTCTTTTTGCAGTGTCTCATCGCTCTCTGCTCAAGCTGGAAGCCACTGTGGCGTCATACAAAACTTTAATCCATTCTGTTCTGTAAATGTTTTGCATTCATTGAACCTGAGATGCACTTTTGTATGAAACTTTAATGTTTTGACATTTTGATTGAGAATTGTTCGTACACAGTTTACAGGAAATCACCATCTCCTGCAGCAAAAGGACAGTTATCTCCAATGTTATTAAAATGTATTGTACAAATATGGAGTTCTGTATTTGGCAGACCTCGTTTTTTGTGTTGCACATGTGATGGAAATATTAAAAACTGTATGAGAAAATGGCTTCAATGTCCTCCCATTCAGAAGGCCTGTGTTTATTTTTTATGTCAGTGTGTGTGTGCGAAGAATACGTGAGGGAATGGCTTTGTTGTCCCTCTATATAGAGGGCTTGTGTACGTCTTTATGTTAATGTATGTGTGTGTGTGTGTGTGTGTGAGAACACAATTAACCCATCAGGCAAGACCTATGACAGCATAAACACGATCATCATCAGAAGCTTACACTGCCTTTTTTTTTCATTGTATCAAATTGCATCGTATTTTTCCTCACTCCCTTGTGGCTCTCGCTAACGAACATCTGAGCATCTTAAGGGAGGTCTGTGTTATTAATGACTCCATTACCCATCACCCTGTGCGGTCCCATTCTGCACACCCTTGTGCTAGGTCTATTTAGGGAGCCTCCAGCACTCCGGGGGACCCAGGAAAAGATTCTTATGCCTTTGCCGAATGGGACGAAACCCATGCAACAACATCTGTCTGTCTCAGCAAATAATTCATCAGTGGTGACACGCGAGCAGGATAACATTTGTTGAAGCTTTCAGTGTTGTTTTGAAAAGGCTCAGCACTGCAGCTCATAGCACTGTAACTACTGCGAGTAACAAGGCTGTAAAATAATCCTTCATTTGTAATATGCACTGGATGCAGCATTTCAATTTATATTGAATACAGAAAATACTTAACTGTGCAATAAAAACAAGGACAGGAGCAAATAAATATTGCTTTCGTCCATTATGCCCAAAACATATATATAAAAACATATGATCCATCTGGATGGAGATATTAAAGGTAATTTGTCAGATAAATGATCACATTTGGTGTTTTATAAAGCATCTGGGTAATCCAGCTTTGTCAAACATGTCTTGAATTGAATTTTCCTATTCGGGCATAGCATCAAATGTGCATGCTGTCTGTCATCTACTAGCTTTTTATTGCATTGCTAAAATGAGGATCAGATGAAGAATGGACAGGGCCTCTCGTAGTGACAGACTTCCACAATGAAGACGCAACCCCTCATCCAAATCAGAGATGGTACAGCCCAGCATTAACTGTCATACCAAATGCAAGCTGGGCATCCATTAAACAACTTTGCTAGCATCTCCCTGTGCCAGGCACTTTTAATAAGCTTCAAGGGCATTTGAATGGGTCCAGAACTTTGCTTTGCCAGAGATGGACTGGCCCACATCATCCATTACATTAAATTGGGTGGCGGCCTCCAGCTCATATTTATGATTTAATTAAATTCACTTGTGAGGCGTATCAGAACCACTGCGGCCTCCCTTTTAACGCCAGCCTAAGCAGCAAAACATACACACACCCACACACACACATGCGTGCACGCAGCTACACACATGAGTGCATACACAAGCGTTGTGTTTCTGACACTCGCCCAAGTGTGAGACTTTGTGGGCGCTTTGGCAGGGGGCTCTCTGGGGTTCATTTAAAGCAATATAATTACACAGCCCCCAAGTATTCTTCCATCAGAAAGCAGCAGAATGGATGGCTTGTTCAGAGATAACTTAGCCTGGCTGATCCTCTGCGGTGTCATCGCACTAAACATAACCTCAACGCGAGTGCCACTCAATGCTGCTAAGAACCTGGCCAGTCCTTAGTGAAACCGGGCAGTCGGACCAGATGTTTGGGAGTAGCTGAAATGGCATTGTTCTTGTCCAGGATGTGTGTGCGAAATGGCATTTTGTTTATTTTTTTTTTAATTATTTGACCATCATAGTCCTCTAGAGGAAAAGTGGCAGCCTGTGTAAGACTTTATTAAAGAATTATGAGATCCTGCTGAACCCGGTGCAGAATGTTGCCATTCCAGGAAGCTTAAAAATGTGCTATTTTATCCCGCACGAACAACCTGCGCAAATATGCATTCAGCGTGTGTCCCTCGTGTTCCGGTGTCCTTGCTATTTCTCTTCTTTGGTGCAAAATTTAGTTTGGTGAAAACTCCACATTGTTAGGCTGTGCATTCCTTCCACTGAAGGAGACCTCAGAGACCTCTTATGGCATTCAATATGTGCGCCCAAGCGTGAGATCCAGCTCCATTTGGCCGGGAGATCCACTGGGAGTGTCTGAGGTAACCCAATCTCTCACACCGGCACTTCACATCCAGAGAGCCATCTTTTCACTTCAGAACTGTGTCAGCAAAATGGACGCCTCAACGTCAGTGTGTAGCCCTGCCAGGGTGCTTTTGATGGAGCACCAGGGCATTTGGCATTGTTTTTTGGGTATTTCCTGTGTAGTTTTGTGTCCACCCTGTCTCTTTGTATTTAAATATATCCACAGTAATAAGAAAAAACAACCAAAACCAGCTGTGAAAACTATTATATATTATCTTTCTCAGAGTAAAGTTACTTTAAAGACATTTCTTCTGCAAATGTACAGATACCAAGGACAGATAGAAGCAGACCTGGAGGTGTGAATTTTGGTGATTCTGATGATATTAAATTACACCGTGCAAAACTAGGAACTGTAAATACGCTTATTTTTTAAACAATGCTTTATTTAGAGTTGATTAATGGGGGAAGGGCACATCTTTTATCCCAACATCCCTGCTCTAAACTGTTTATTGTGTTCAGGGTCACAGGGGACTTAGTCTATTCTAGCAAAAAGCAGGAGGAACAGGTTTCCAGTCTATCACAAAGCTAATACATTTAGAGACAAACAAACACATTCACACTCCTTTCTCCTCTGTAGCCCCCTTCTAATGATCCCCCTGTCTCCTGTACTGGGAGAACTGAAGGTGAGTATCCCCCTCCAGTCATCTCCCTCTGCCTCACCAAGACAGACACCTGAAATAGACAAGCCACTAGCTTTTTCTTTTTTTTTTTTTCCGTTTTTGTCGGGATGGGGGAGGATTCTCAAAAATGTATTAAACACTAAGCAATAAAATATAGACCAGGTGGGGGTCAAATTCACCGCAACTCTCCAGGCTCTGTGGCCAATGTGGTTGGTGTGATGAGATGAGGACAAGGGAAGAGTCTAACAAGAGGAGAGAAAAGGGAAAGAAACTATCAATAATGCAGCGTACACTGTATACAGCTGACAGTAAAAATGGAAAACACGCTGCCTGAGAGAGAGGAGGGCAGAGCAAATTCTGGGCTGAGTCCTTTGTATCTAAGTGCCGGAACACAAATTCATTGGTTAAAAGATTTTTCATAACCGCTTTCAAATGGTCCACTGCTCTGGATGTGTGTGCGGGAAAACATGTCAACATATTTCTGCACTATTTAGTGTGTTAAATGAGCAGAAGTCTCTGCATCATGTGTTTATTTAATGAACACATGGCAGAAAGGCTGCTTTGTGTGCATAAAGTAAATGTGGAGAAGGAGGCCAAATTAGACATTTTTTTTAAAAGGCCTTCTGTATTTGATTTTATTTTTGCTAATGGTTGTTTATTTTTCTTGAATATCAGCTAAACACACTGCTTCATGCTCTCAGTTTTACATTTATTTTCTGTGCTTGCTTGCTCGCTCATTGGTGATGAACTAAAAAATCCTCCATAATGGAGCCCCACGAGTGAACAATGTCCTCGCTCTTCCAGTATTCCCTGCTTGGTCGTATCTTTTCCCTCTTTTCTTTTTGCTTAATTTTGTCCCTATAATTTTTTTTTAAATTCGGGGCTTCCCTTTTATTCTTTCTCTGCTCTTTCCCATCCTTTCCCATGTCAGTCCTCTTATGCTCTTCCACCACTCCTCTCCCTTTGCATCTTTTGTATTGTAAACAGCTCACAAAAGCATGACAAGGTCTCTGCTCATGTTCCCCCTGCCTCCCTCTCTGTTCTCCCAGCTATTTGTTATTGTCTCCTCGCTATCGTGTGTGTTTGTCTCTATCACGCGTTCTTTATTCTGTTTTTCCTCTGCGTCAGAAAAGCAAAAGTTAATTAAATATGGAACGAGATGGAGCAGCATCTCTTTAAACCATCATGTCATTAAAATGGCATCCCTGGGAGATCAGCTTAAAAGGAGTTGGAGAACAATGTCTTCTCAGTCAGATATTTATG
This sequence comes from Acanthochromis polyacanthus, assembly GCF_021347895.1. Lineage (NCBI taxonomy): Eukaryota > Metazoa > Chordata > Actinopteri > Pomacentridae > Acanthochromis > Acanthochromis polyacanthus. The sequence goes on from NC_067121.1 coordinate 23,848,805, forward strand.
GGCCTGGTTATGTAAACATGCTCCCTTTATTCTCTATGTATATTTCATGTAATTATCACTTTTTGTAGCTCTTTCCTCCTGAGATTCGCAGAGGCAAGAAGTTACTAGGGGAATGTCATTAGAAGAGACTATTGTTACAGCACTGCTATGATACTGCACCAGGAAAAAGGCTACATTCCCATCCTGGTGAAACCTTTTATCTATATTTGACTTCATCATATAAAAATCATCAATGTCTTGTTACAGTGTGTCTGCGGCTGAGAGAAATACTCACGGCCTGTTCTCTGCAGTTGCCCATCTTTAATAAAACCAGGAAACACACAGAGTCGAGCAGCATTTTCTCCTCCCTCCAGCATGCATTTCATCTAGAAGCTAGGAAATTCACTCATGATGTGCAGGTTTACAAAACGCCTCTTATTCAGCACGCCCATGTATGAATCTGTTAGCAACGCTGAGGATCTGGAGTGAGCGGCGGAGGCCAGCGACGGATGCTTGAAGGCCTGGGTGCCAGCTGACGGAAGCCGCTAATTAAGAGGGCTGGAGAGCCAGTGGGGTGCCTTATGAAACAGGGGCACCTGGGTTTCACATGAGGGGGCCGGGTATCCATCACAACTCATCTGTGTTGCACAGGGAAGACTATAGTCAGCTCCAGCACTATGCCACGTAGCACTCATCCACACGAGCATAATGTCAAATGCGCGCACAAAAAAAAACCTCCCCTCCCCCTGTGCCCTCTCTCAGCTTGTTTGCCATCACAGAGGGAGATGTTATTGCATGGCATGATGAAATTGTACATGTCAAGGTGCATTTCATTCAAGCCAAATGCACTTAAATGCAGATGCAGAAAGAAACAGCTGCGTATAGACACAGACAAGTACGTTTAAGAGTGTTCACGTGTACTCTATCTCACACACACAGCATCTATACTCCCACATGCATAACTTAATGCCCCTCTCCTTTCCATTGTTCGTTGAGTCTTCTTTGCTGTAGGGTCAAAATGTCTCTAAGTAATCTAACTAGCTCTGACTTAAGGGACAATATAAGATCTGCCTTGAGTTCTGTCATTACAGTTTTACACACCAGAGGCAGATACAGCTCTCGACCACCACTGAACCTGCCATATTGCTATCCAACCTGACCCCACAGATGCAGTAAACCTAAGTGAACCACAGTTTCGAAAGTCGACAGCAATAACCACTGCAGAATTGCTTTTAATCAACGTCTGAAATGAGGGTGACTTGAAGCGTCGCCCCATGCTGATTAAATGTAATTGTTTAATTGCCAAGTGCTGGGAACCCATCCTAAGAGGATTCCAATGGAATTATTTAATCTCTAGTCAGGAAGTACACTGCAGGAAAAAGCAGAGGGAAAACGGAAGAAGGGAAAATCAAGCAGAAATAGTCTTTTTTTTTCTATTTGAGTATGTTCCTCATGAAATATTAACTGCAGTTTAGATCTAGTTAGCTGAGAAAGTGAGCAGCCTGCGAGGAGGGAAAATGTACACTAAGTGATGCTACAACTTCTAAAGAGGTCAGAGTTGTGACCTCTATCTGCACACTAAAGTGGTTTGATCTTGTCTGCTGGTACACTTTGATGTTGGAGCGTGACTCCAAAATACCACAAGTGCAGAATATCGGCTTCTACTTTTTTTGCAGAATCCTAGAATGGGAAAATGCCTCCGTCTTTTTCCAAATAATATACACATGTCTACAACCTTTTGCTGTCAATTGTGTAGACATGAGGTATTATCCGACTCAAAAAACAAAAATTTCAGCATTAAATCACTCCGGCTAAGTGCAAAACAAGACCATCTAAGAGTTTGCTGTTCGGAGAACCTCATTGGGGACGTAGGAAGGCATTCGCCCTCCTCTGAACACCGGGTCTCTGTTAATGGGGCTCTGTAAACTTGAGGGGCACAGGTGCACTTCATTTGGGGTCACATCTTTTAGATACATTGCTTGGGGTCACAGACATGCAGTCATAAACACATACACACACACACACACACACACACACACACACACACACACACACACACACACACACACACACACACACACACACACACAGAGAGAATGGGATTAAGAGGCACATGAACACACATTTCTATGTGTTCATATTTATTATCTCTCGTCTGTATTTCCCACAGTGCGGCCTCTCCTAGACCAATTTAAGCTGGCATGATCCCCAAAAAAGCCTCAGTCAGTAGCCAATCGCTTTGGCACACATACCATGACATTTCAATCTATCAACAAAATCAATAGCAGTACTCTTCCTAACATAACTGCACACAGCGAAAGTACTCCATAGTGAAACGGCCCTCGCTGTCGCATTTAGATATACAGAGAGCAAGCCCAGCCTGCCATTCTGCTGATAAATGCAGTTCTGCCGTCCCAAGGGAAATGCGCCTGCATCCCTCTGGTCAGACGTGTGCTTCTGTCCCCCCACCATGCCATGGGCGGAGAGGGAGCGAAGAGGGGAGGGGAGCAGAGTCCTGTTCCCTGCAGCTGTGCCCTTATTCCCAGCACCTGACCAGGGGCCCAGATGTGCACGCAGGCAACAGCAACAATTTGAGCAATGTAAGTCCCATGTGGGACCCAGGCACCTGCAAAAGTAACCCCGCTATCTAACATGATGGCGTAATTACAGCTCTAACAAGTCTGCATCTGGAAAGAACTTATTTAATCTATCAAATCAAACCTGCCTAGACTGGGGAACAATGCACAAATGCTATTGCACCCTCAGCATTTCATCTACGCATCAAACAAAACACATTCAGCATTTGGCACTGACCCAATTAGGCATCAGACGGACTGCAACGACAGGGCACAGTGCATGTTCATTTACAAAACAGCACAGAAATAAATGTTTTTTTTTATTTCATTTCAGACTGTGCATGAAGATTATTCACTAGTTACACAGTTGTGCATCTTTTTTTAAAAAAAAAAATCTAACTTTTAATCACTTAAAACACACAGATTTAAAAAAGAAAAATGTACCTTTTCTCTGAGCCAAGCAAATAACATCTGGGCCGCTACTAATAACAGTAATATTCCAATTGCACAAATTCCTAGAATTCAACAGCATCACACAAGGACAGCATTTATCATGTGAGAAAGCATACGATTCACTGTTAGTCTTCAAGTTTTAAAATCATTAAGTGACAATAAGTGCAGTGAAACAACAGAATGTGAATAAACGCAAAAAGAGCGCCATCAGTTTTATAGATCAGTGACTAACAGGCTACATTTCTCAATAGCAACTCAAAGCATTCAGGGTTCTGGTGCAAACATAAACCATACATTTCACAGAAAATCCACACAGATATAATAAAGTACAACAGTCGATGTAAACCATGTATCTCAGAGGCTGACTTCAGTTTATGAAGCGCAGCACAAGAAACTTTAAAGGTTAATGGTGACATCTAGTGGCACATGAGGACACATGCGCCTGGTCATCACAGTAAAATGGTAACTTGGCACAATTGTTGAACAGGTGGCTTCCTTTTCTAATACAAAGTCAAACACGTTTCCGCGAAATAAATGAAACATCTTACAATCAGCGGGTTACTGTAAGTCTTTAAATCACTGGATAACATATAATGAATGACTAATAATAGTAATAGTAATTAATAAATAGTTTAAATACAACAATAATGCTCCTTTTTGTTTGCATTTTTGAAGATTGTGGCAAAGAAATCATGTTTTTATAGAGA